>NC_080762.1:10015000-11265000 GCF_020826845.1 Diceros bicornis minor | reverse complement strand
AAAAGCAGTTCTAAGAGGGAAGTTTATAGCAATACAGGCCTATCTCAGCAAACAAGAAAAATCTCAAACAATCTAACAATGCACCTAAAGGAACTGGAAAAAGAAGAACAAACAAAGCCTAAAATCAGTAGAAGAAGGGAAATAATAAAAATCAGAGAGGAAATAAATGAAATAGAGACTAAAAAAAAATAGAAAAAATTAATAAAACCAAGAGCTGGTTCTTTGAAAAGATAAACAAAATTGACAAACCTTTAGCTAGATTCACCAAGAAAAAAAGAGAGAAGGATCAAATAAGTAAAATCAGAAATGAAAGAAAAATTACAATGGACACCTCAGAAATACAAAAGATTATAAGAGAATACTATGAAAAGCTATATGCCAACAAACTGGACAATCTGGAAGAAATGGATAAATTCTTAGAATCATACAACCTTCCAAGACTGAATCAAGAAGACATAGAGAATTTGAATAGATGAATCACCAGTAAGGAGATTGAAACAGTAATCAAAAACCTCCCCCAAAATACAAGACCAGGACCAGACGGCTTCCTTGGTGAATTCTACCTAACATTCAAAGAAGACTTAATACCTATCCTTCTCAAACTCTTCCAAAAAATTGAGGAGGGAGGAAGCTCCCTAACACATTCTACGAAGCTGACATTACCCTGATACCAAAACCAGACAAGGACAACACACAAAAAAAGAAAATTACAGGCCAATATCACTGATGAACGTTGATGTAAAAAATCCTCAACAAAATACTAGCAAATCACATACAACAATACATTAAAAAGATTACACACCACAATCAGGTGGTATTTATTCCAGGAATGCAGAGATGGTTCAACATCTGCAAATCAATCAACGTGACACACCACATTAATAAAATGAAGAATAAAAATCACATGATCACCTCAATAGATGCAGAGAGAGAATTTGACAAGATACAGCATCCATTTATGATAAAAACTCTGAAGAAAATGGGTATAGAAGGGAAGTACCTCAACATAATAAAAGCCATATATGACAAACCCACAGCTAATATCATCCTCAATGGTGAAAACCTGAAAGCTATGCCTCTAAGAACAGAAACCAGACAAGGATGCCCACTCTCACCACTCCTATTTAACATAGTATTGGAAGTGCTAGCCAGAGCAATCAGGCAAGAAAAAGAAATAAGAGATTCAAATTGGAAAGGAAGAAGTGAAACTCTCACTATTTGCAGATGACATGATTTTATATATAGAAAACCCTGAAGAATCCACCAGAAAACTTTTAGAAGTAATAAACAAATACAGTAAAGTTGCAGGATACAAAATCAACATACAAAAATCAGTTGCATTTCTATACACTAACAACGAATTAGCAGAAAGAGAAATTAGGAATACAATCCCATTTACAACTGCAACAAAAAGAATAAAATACCTAGGAATAAATTTAGCCAAAGAGGTGAGAGATCTGTACACTGAAAACTATAAAACATTGCTGAAAGAAATTGAAGAAGACACAAATAAATGGAAAGATATTCCGTGCTCTTGGATTGGAAGAATTAACATAGTTAAGATGTCCATACTTCCTAAAGCAATCTATAGATTCAATGCAATTCCTATCAAAGTTCCAACAACATTTTTCATAAAAATAGAACAAAGAATCCTAATATTTATATGGAACAACCAAAGACCCCGAATAGCTAAAGGAATCCTGAGAAAAAAGAAGAAAGCTGGAGGTATCACACTCCCTGATTTCAAAATATACTACAAAGCTATAGTAACCAAAACAGCATGGTACTGGCACAAAAACAGACACAGATCAATGGAATAGAATCAAAAGCCCAGAAATAAACCCATACATCTATGGACAGCTAATCTTCGACAAAGGAGCCAAGAGCATACAATGGAGAAAGGAAAGTCTCTTCAACAAATGGTGTTGGGAAAACTGGACAGCCACATGCAAAGAAATGAAAGTAGACCATTATCTTACATCATACACAAAAATTAACTCAAAATAGATTGAAGACTTGAATGTAAGACCTGAAACTATGAAACTTTTAGAAGAAAACATAGACAGTACACTCCACGACATCTGTCTTAGCAACATATTTTCAAGCACCATGTCTGACAGGGCAAGAGAAACAATAGAAAAAATAAACAAATGAGACTACATCAAACTAAAAATCTTCAGCACAGCAAAGGAAACCAGCAACAAAACGAAAAGATAGCCTAACAATAGGGAGAAGATATTTGCAAGCCATACATCTGATAAGGGGTTAATCTCCAAAATATATAAAGAACTCAAGCCTCTCAACGACAAAAAAACTAACAACCCAACTGAAAAATGGGCAAAAGACCTGAACAGACATTTCCCCAAAGAAGATATACAGATGGCCAACAGACACATGAAAACATGTTCA
The DNA here is from genome assembly GCF_020826845.1 of Diceros bicornis minor. Lineage (NCBI taxonomy): Eukaryota > Metazoa > Chordata > Mammalia > Perissodactyla > Rhinocerotidae > Diceros > Diceros bicornis. The sequence continues at coordinate 11,262,591 of NC_080762.1, read as the reverse complement.
ACATCATTAACTATCAGGGAAATGCAAATCAAAACTACAAAATGAGATATCACCTCATGCCCGTCAGAATGGCTATAATTAAGATGACAGGAACTAACAAGCGTTGGAGAGGATGTGGAGAGAAGGGAACACTCATACACTGCTGGTGGGAGTGCAAACTGGTGCAGCCACTATGGAAAACAGTATGGAGATTCCTCAAAACATTAAGAATAGAACTACCATATGATCCAGCTATTCCACTGCTGGTATCTATCCAAAGAGTGTGAAAACAGCAATGTGTAAAGATACGCGAACCCCGATGTTCACTACAGCGTTATTCACGATAGCCAAGACTTGGAAGCAACCTACGTGCCCATCAAGGGACGAATGGGTAAAGAAGATTTGGTATATAGACACAATGGAATACTACTCAGCCATAAGAAACCATGAAATCCAGCCATTTGTGACAACATGGGTGGACATTGAGGGTGTTATGCGGAGTGAAATAAGTCAGAGGGAGAAGGTTAAATACCGTATGAACTCACTCCCTAAGTAGTAGATAATAACAACAACAAACAAACACATAGAGACAGAGATTGGATTGGTGGTTACCAGAGGGGAAGGGGGGGAGGGAGGAGGGCAAAAGGGATAATTCAGCACATGTGTGTGGTGATGGGTTGTAATTAGTATTTGGGTGGTGACCACGAGAACAGATGTAATCCATGCAGAAATAGAAGTACAATGACGTACCTCTGAAATTTATACAATGTTATAAACCAATCTTACTGCAATAAACAAACAAAAAAATAATAAAATAAAATAAAATGTTAAAAATAAAAAATAAAAAAAAAAAGAAAGCAAATACCACCGGTCCTCTTCAGCACCTTAGATGTTAACTGATACCATGTCTCAGTTTGTACCTTATTCCTTCTCTTTCTTTCTTCCTTCTCAGAGGCTATTGGCAGGAACCATTGTTATGTCATATCCTCATACCATTTCGAGTAAAACTCTGAACTTTAGTTGCTCTGGCTTGCTATTTATTAAGTAAACCCCAACTTAGAGACCTCCAGAAAAAACAACCCATTTCTCTAGGAACAAGCCTCGCCCCTTACAAATCAAATGTTCTTGCTTTCAGATCATTGATTTGTTATGAACTTAAGTTAAATCTATTTTGAAACCCAGCCAAGATGTGTCAGCAATGATTTTTAAATTCTGGACAATATCTGATCTTCCCTTCCCCGATGCAATGAGCCTTGGGCTCTTGGACTAATTTTAATAGTGGAAGAGTTTCAGGGGGAAGAAATGTTTGAAAATGAGAAAGGAAAATAATTAGATGATGTTTCAAAATAATATACTTCTACATAAACCTATGCCCTATAATACAGGGATAGAAAATGGTATATAATATTACTTTATATAAAGGAATCTTGAGGCCTCTGTATCAGTTATCTATTGGTATGTAGAAAATCAGCCCCAAACTTACAGGCTAAAAAAAATTAACATGTGTTATTTTTTATGGTTCCTGTGGGCCAGGAATTTGGGAGTAGCGTGACTGGGCAGTTCTGGCTCAGTGGTGTCTCATGAGGTAGCATTCATCTGTCAGCTGAGAGTGAAGTTAATCTAAATGCTTGACTGAAGCCAGAGGATTCACTTCTAAGGTGGTTCCCTTACATGACTTGGAAGTTGTTGCTAACTGTTGGTAGGAAGTCTCAGTTTCTCTCCATGTGGGTGTTTCCGCAGCGCTGCTTGAATGTCTCTAAGATATGATAGCTGTGTTCCCCTGGAGCAATCCAAGAGGCGAAGGCTGAAGCTGCAATGTGTTTTATGACTTAGACTTGGAAGTCACACACAGTTACTTTCCCAGTATTCTGTTGGTCACACAGGTCAGCTTTGGTTCAGTGTGGGAAGGGACTACACAACGATGTGAATATCAGGAGGTGAGAATTATTGGGGTTCACGGTCTGCTCTCTGATGCCCAGTGGTTGATGTTTCTCCTCAATACAAAATATGCTCACCCCCACCAAAGAACCACAAATGTTTCTTCTTATTACAGTATCAGCTTGAGGACCAGGATTTCATTATCTAAATCAGGTCCAGGTACAGAAGACGCTCCTTGTATAGAGTTCCTCAAGTAAAGCTCCTCCAATTCCTATCAATCTGAAGACCTGTGAACTAAAGAAACAAGTTATCTGTCCTCCACTCCACCCAACATACAATGGCGAGATGGGAATAAGATAACTGCTTTCCTTTCAAAAAGGGGGAAAATGGGAGGTGCATAGGAATCACTAGTTTATAACAATTCTGTAATCCAGCAGGGCACATGCTGGCCTTTCCATGATAAGATTTCATTCCTCCTGGTTCCTGGGATTGATTCTCCATGGCTCTGGAGTCTACTCTCTTTGTTCTGTTCTCTGAGTCACCCTTCTTTCCTATCTGCCATAAAAAGTAATTTGTGTTTCCAAGTAGTAGTTTTCTCAGCCTGCTTTAGATTTTAGGGTCTAGAGGCCTCTTTCTATCTTGTACTGTCCCTCTCCATTTTAGGCCAATCTGGTGCTATTTACGCTAATACGGTCCTCTTAAAAACTTTGTGAGTCTTTTATGAACATGATAAAAGTTTGTCTCACTCCAGAGACAAATGTGACATTCACAGAACTGTTCAGGGTAACCTCTGCTCTGCTGTGGGCTTCTGCTGAGACTGCTAAGTGACAACACCTTAGAAGCCCAATTATTTAAATGAGAGGATCTGTGAGGCACACCGTTAAAATCCCTAGAGAACCTTTTTATGACTTAACAGTTCTCTGAGGCACTGCCTTAGACCTTCCTGAGGTCTCAACAAAGAATTTTACAGTCACACTCTTACTTTCATCTTTATACCATGTTTCCTAATCAGGCCTTGGATTTGGTCTACTTAGAGGCAACTTCTTAATTTCAGCATTATTTGCAGTCTGGAGAGGCCACAAGTTCTGGCTTTTTAACAGCCCTTTTCCTTTCTCTTTCTTATTGCATTTGACTACAAGCAGGAGAAACAGCCAGGTGGCATATCAACACTGCCCGGAAATCTCCTTGGCTCTCTCATCCAGTCCATTAGGTTCGATTTTTACATTTCCACCTTATCACAGTCAACAATATTGCTAAACTCTTTACCACAACATAATCAAGATCCCTCTTCTTTTTCCAGTAGCATTTTTCTTCTTCTTCTTTTTGCTTTTGGCCTCATACACAATCCTGTAGAAGACTACAAGGTTCTTGTAAGACTTCTGCTCAGAATCTGTCCAAGACCCTTTAGATTTTCACAAACAGGCTTCTCAAAGTTCCTCCAGTTTTTGCTCATCATGAAATCCCTAGCCATTTCTACATTTTTAGGTTTTTATCATGGCAGCACCTTGCTTCCAGATACCAAAATGCATATTAATCATCTATTGCTATGTGACAAATTACCCAAGAACTTAGTGGGCTAAAATAAAATAATCATTTATTATTTCTCACAGATTCTGTGGGTTAGGTATTCAGACAGTGCACAGAGGGGATTGTTTTTCTCTGCTCCATGATGTCTAGGGTCTCAGCTAGAAGACTCAAAGGTTGGAAGTTAAAAGCATCTGAAGACTTTTGCATGTCTAGTGTTTGATGCTGATGTTGGCTGGAGATCTAGCTTGGGCTGCTGGATGTAATAGGCACATGTGGTGCCTCCACATGGTCTGTATTTCTTACAACATGGTGGTTGGATTCCAAAATGCAAGCATCTGGAGAGCCAGATGGCATTGGCTTGGAAGTCACATAGCATCACTTCTGCTGTATTAACGTTGATCTGGTCAGTCACACACTCCCGTGCAGATTTGATGGGAGAAAACATAGATATCACTTTTTGGTGGGAGGAGTGTCAACCACATTGTAAAAAGAACACGTGGATGAGCTAACATATTGGTGTTTCTCTGCCACACAATCTGCCACACACACCAAAGCTTCAAGTCATGTCAAGAATGGAAACACTTTAAGGCACATCAAGCCATGTATAATATATTTCCAGTTTACTCACAATATTATATATGTATTTGTTATACATATGGTTTAATTATTTAAGCCTTAATTATTTTAAAGGTGACATGTCAAATTCTACTAATTTTACTGAAAAACTTAAATCATGAATACAGTATTGACAAATAACTGAATGTAATTTGATAAAAATATAAATATTTTTTACCATTATAATCAATGACAAACACTTAATTTAATAGAATTCCAAAATATAGGAGCAAATGTTAAAGACTTGCCTTCAAAGTATTGAATCTTTGAGAATTTCACCAAATATTCAGAATAATACAAATTCTTTTATCTTTCCTTTAGAACATTATATAAAATTATACTAAAGTTGAATTTTTGTTTTATACTTATATTTGTGCAGTATATAGTTAAAAAGAGAGGGCAGAATGGAATATAGCTCCATGTTGACAGACATTTGCACGAAAAGGGAAATCTCAGCAATTTGTGCATATTTGTTTCAAGATTGTTAACGTGTGGACATGTAGAGTATCTGTAAGTCTCTGCATGGGAAAGACTGCATCATACACATACAACTTGGTGGGAAATAGATGCTTTCTGCATTTTTGACTTTTATTGGTTATTTGGACCTATAGTTGATCTACGATATAGACTCTTCTAATCCAAAGTGTGGTCTGTGGACCACCAGCAATAGCATCATTGGAACTTGTTAGAAATGAAGGCTATCAGGTCCCACTGGAACCACTGACCCATAATCTGTATTTTCGTAAGTTATCATGATGATTTGTAAATACACTGAGAAGCAGTGAGACAGACAATATTTTTTAACATGACTATGTTTAAATTCCTAGATAAGTATGCAAATTAATTTATGATTGACTTTTACTATAATTCGATGAGGTAGTTTTCCCGTGTGTTTTAAGCATTACTGACTTTTGATTTGCAATTTGGCCACATGAAACAAAAGTTTTCTAACTCTACAGTATTTTTTGACCAAATCATTTTTTCATTTCCTTTTTACCTATCATCTAGACAGGACATTGACCAGGTTGGCAAACAAATAATTAACATTAGAGATGTTGCCTCCTCCACTTCCATAATGAACCATTCACTCTGAACATTCCTTCTACTAGCTGCAAACATTTTTATCAAAGATGATAATTTGTAATAATGCTTTTTATTTTATTTTTTCAAGTTTTTAATATGAAAATTTCAAACATACAGAAAAGTTTAAAGAATGCTACTATAGCATACTGATTTTACTGAAACTGATTTTAGGAAGTTACAGACAGACTTTTATGCAGTCCCCATCGCCTCTTGCTCTAGCCAACCACTAGTTCTAATTAAGACTTCTAGACTGACGGCCTAGATTCAACACTGATGGCCTAGATTCAACACTGACGGCCTAGATTCGACAGTTAAAATTTTTGCTCTGTTTTCTTTAACTTTCTGTATGTAAGACTTTTTTTTTGCTGAATTATTTAAAAATAATTTAAAAACATGATAAAACTTTACCCATCAATATTTCCTCATACCAATTCTAAGAATAAAGATGTTTTCTCTCCTGATCATGATCCTTATCACACCTGATAAAATTAGCCGTTATTGCCTAATATCATCTAATATCCAGTCCATAGTTAAATCATACCAAGTATTTTTTATAGTTTTTTAAAATCCAGGAGCAAAAGTCACTTTTGTTTGTTTCATTTTGTTTGGAGAAGGAGAGGGCATAAAATCAAAAGTTTACTTTTTAAACCTTTTCTTTGAAAAATAGTTAGTTTCAACCTTTGGCCTCCCAGTTTGGCTGGGTAGAAGTTTTGTAAAGAAGAAATTTAGAGGCAAAGGTTTTGGAAATGATGCAGGTAGGGAAGACAAATGTGGATCAAATATTTACAGACTAAGAAAATGGAGCATAACAAAACATTTGAATCTAAACAAACATTTTTAACAAGATTCATCAGCTTTTTCTTAAAAATAAATATTTGTATGGTGTCTCTGCACACAGGAGCTCTTGGCTCTCAAATATGAAGAGGGAAAAACGAGGCGGTTACTTTTCACTGTCTGCTCTTCATTGCTTTTTGTGTTGTATATGCAGACAGAGCCACAGCAATGATTACCCTAAGTGAGAATCTTCACTCTGTGCATAATTTCTTAAAGGTTAGAAGTCCTAGCGAAAGTGGACACAGCATCATCTTAAAGGAGGCAGTGTATAAGACAGAGCAGCAATTTTGAAGAGCACATACTTTAGGTTCATAGAAGGCTACTTTTATAGGCTTTTCTCTTAAAGTGACTTTAAATCCTGCTTCCTCTAGCTTCAGAGCTTGGGAGCTCATGAGGTAAGGAAGAAGGTGGTGTGGATTTGGGAGAAAAGGTGAGGATTTTATGGGATACTGATTTTATGGCTGAAAAGTGGGGAAAATAGCGGGGCTGACGTTTATTCTGACTGTTCTCAAGACACTGGTTAACTAATCAGACTGAAACCTTTGAAAAGTTGACTTAAAAATTAGTAATCAAAATACAGCTTGATAAAATATTCACTAGGTCGATATGGTTTTATCTTTAAGACGTTGACACAAACACAGTGTTCTAGATTTTTGTTTTTTTTTGACTGAATACTTTGGCATCATGTGAACACAAATATGTAGGAATGTTTGATAGAAATTGCAGACTTTCTCCTAAAAGGAGACAAGGAGTAACACAGTGGGAAAGACGTAGACTCTGGATTTAGACAGAACATAGAATCTTGGCTCTGTTATTAGCTATGAATCTGGTTATTGAACTTCCCTAAGCCTCACTTATTAAATGGGGATAATAATACTTACTTCCCAGGGTTGTTGGAATACATGGAAAAATACTGAGTAAACCTCTGGCAAAGGCAGGTACTCATGAGTGCTCATCTGCCTCCCTTTCATTATACTCATTGATTTTGACGATTTAACGTGTCTGATACTGGGGCCACCAAATTGGACCCAGAGGGATAATCTAAAACATTAGGTCTTCAAAATCAGATAATTCCTGCCATTGTGAGAAAACTGGTAATTTGGTCTATGGTCCAATATGCCAGTTAGATGGTGAGGAATAGTTTCTTCAGTTTTTAATTGTTCTCTGTTAAACCCTAATTCTGTAAGATGCTCGGTCACAGAAAACTCAACGAGCAAATGATGTTGGAACATGTCTAGATTTTATTTCCTTTCTGGAGTATCTCAGTTTGACATATTACACGAAATGACATATTTCCTAATAAATAACCTCTTTAAAACTCCAAATCTGTCCCCTTTCTCTGTCTGCTTTACGTAGCAATAGGCTAGTCTACACCATCTCGCACCTGAACACTGAGAGTAGCGCCTTCTTTGTCTTCAGGCCTCCTCTTCTGTCCCACACAGCAGCCTAGGTCATTTTTTTCAAACTTAAATCAAATTCTATCACTCCCTTGTTAAAAAACCAGCAATGCTTTCCATCACTCTTAGAATAAAATCTAATTGCCTTTTTCTGGCTTACAAAATCCTATGTGATCTTTCCTCAACAACACTCCTAGGAGCATCCCATCTTCCCACTCATCCACTATTCTTCCAACAACTCTCCAGTCCCACTGTGTACTTCTTAACAGTGCTACATTTGCTCCTACCTCAGGGCCTTTGCACTAACTTTTTTCCTTCTACCTGAATTGATTCCTCCCTAGTTTTCACATGGCTGGCTCCTTCTTACACTTTAGATTTGACCCTCCTTCAGAGAGGCTTTCCTTGACTACCCTGTTTGAAATAGTCACCTGGTCACTCTATTTTAATTCTTTGCATAGTATTAACCTCTAATATTCTTCTCATTTATATCTACCTACCTACTTATCTTTCCATCTCCATTTCTTATTTCTTTCACTAACATGTGTGATAGAATAGAGCAGGGACCTTGCCTTGCTTTTCCACTAGTTTCTCCTTCACCTAGATTAGTGTTGGCACAAGTTGCAGCTTAATAGATACAGTTGAATGAATCAACTGGCAGACCCCCTCCCCTCCTTCTGTCTTTATTCTTGGATAGGAGAGAAATCATCTGATACAAAGAGGAGAGGCTAGGAAAGGTGGAATGGGGAAGAAAGACAAAGATGCCATGGCCATATTTTATTTAAGAAAGTTTCTGTTGTTTAGAATTTAACTTGAAGACAATTTTATGCTATCCCAAAAAAAAAAAATCCTTGAAAGGAAGTTTTATTTTAATAAACAAGTGTCTTACCATCAGCAGCAATATCTTACAACTGTTACACTGATGAACCTGGACTTTCTAAATGACTGCAGATGTGTGGTGGTGTTTGAGTGTAATTCGATAATTGATCATTGTGCTCTCTGAGATTTACATGATATATTTTCTTTTTCTTTTTTTCCACCATGTGCTATCACATAGCATGTGAGAAGTGTTATAGATTGTAAATACCTAAGAATGAAACAGCCTGTATTCTAATGACAATCTTCCACACCTGTGTTATACGCCCTACATTGCAAAATGTTTTCACATTTATTACTCCATTGGATCTTCTAAAATATTTTATTTATAAAATGTGTTTATTTCCCATATTTCCAATATTCATTAGTGGCAATTCCTCTGTTATTATCAAAGAAGTAAAAAGATTTCCAGAAATATTGTGTATGTGTTTCTTCTAAATTCAACATTAATTTTTTCGCCCATTCATTGAATTAACTCTTGGGTTTTCTAAAGTTTTGCCATTTTGATCTTTCTTTTGCCAATGCTTTTCGATATGTCTACAGGAATTTTCTATGTCTGCTAGAGAGATCTTTAGGTCCTAATCAATGTTTCTTGTTTCAAAGTATTCTCCCTCCTTTTTTAAAATAAATCCCCATGAAAACCTTTTCTTCAGCTTTTGCGCTCTTCTGTCTGATGTTTGGAACTTCTACCTTCAAAGCCTCTTGTGGTGGCAGAGATCAGACGTGGTCTCTGACCTATTTTAAAAGATTTCTTGCAAGATTTTAAGTATTTTTATATTGCTCCTCCTATAATTCTATCAAGTTTTACTTTATAAATATCCATCTTTTTGTATATATCTTGACAGAATGTAATCCTGGCTTTCAGTTTTTGGTCTTTTTTATTTAGTTTGTCTTTTCTCCAACAGATTTTTTCAGGTATTGTTATTTCTTGTAATGAAATATTTTGTCTTATTGGAAAACTCTCTCCTCATCTAATTTTTAACAGAGCAGGAAGAATTTGATTTCTGACACATTTCTCTCTCTGTCCCTTTACCTCTCCACCCTATTGTTGTCTTCCTCCTTTGAAAAATTTGGTCTTAAGAACATTACACTGTGTCTTCGTTCAGTCTGCGATAACAAAATATTGTAGACTAGGTGGCTTATAAACAACAGAAATCCATTTCTCATAGCTCTGGAGGCTGAGGAGCTCAAGATCAAGGCGCTGGCAGATTCAGTGTTTGGTGAAAGCCCACTTCCTAGTTCATAGATGGCCATCTTCTCACTGTGTCCTCACGTGGTGGAGGCGACAAGAGAGCTACCTGGGGTCTTTTTTATAAGGGCACTAATCCCGTTCATGAGGGCTCTGCCCTCATCACCTAATCACCCCCCAAAGGCCCCACCTCCTACTACCATCACATTGGGGATTAGGTTTCAACATATGAATTTCGTGGGGACAAAACATTCAGGCTATAGCACAGTGTAAGGCAGTTTTTAATTGCTACAAGGTAACCCTTCTCTGTAATGAATGTGAAGTAGGTATGGATTGCTTCTTAGTAAGTTTGTCCTTGGTTAAATCCATGGAATGGGCCATTAGTATCTACCTATTCAACTTATGTCTGCCATGCAGAGATAATAAGCAAGAAATCGCTGAATCAGTCTTAACCTTTTTCCCAATAGTCTTTCTCACTATTTGCTGAGCTAACTTTACTGTCTCACCTTTCACGACATTTTTTCTTGGAAGCCTTTCCTGACACTTTAGGCGTGGATTAGCTGCTCTCCCTATCTGCTTCCACAGCACCCACACTAACCCGTCACAGCCCTGAGCACATACCACCTGCTTTCTTTCTCTTTTCCTACATGTGTTGGTAGGCACCAAGAATGTAGGGAATATGTCTTGTTTTTGCTGATATATTCTCAGCCCTAACAAAATTCTTGCACATACTTGGTACTTGATAAATATTATTAGATTTAAGTTCTTTGGTTATTTATGCCTCCATAGGCTATTTTTTCCCTAAGCCCTCTTTCAGTCTTGCCATGCTTTCCTGAAAGAGTCTTATATTCATGCTCAATAGCCTTCAATAGCTCAATAGCCTTCAGTTTTTGGTATCTTCTTTCTCTTCGTTTATAAAATATTGTTGGTTTTTTATCTTTCTCAGGACAATTGATTGTTAAAGCTGTAAGGTGCTTAGAGGAAAAATTCACATACCAATTCCCCTTCTCCATTTTAAAGATAAAGACACAGGCCTAGAGATGTCTGTGTGAGTGTTAATTAGTCAATTGACTTCTTTAACACTGGAAAGTAGCTCCTGTTCTCATTGCCCCACACTGGTGTAGGTCGTTCAGAACAAGAGCCAACGGCTTGCTCAGGGAATTTTCGTAAGTCACAAAAAATATTAGAGTGAAATTATCAGAAGAAGGACTGTTTCTCTTCCTCAACAATCTGGTAATTCTACTTATCTTTTGCTGTGATATGTTCCTCTAGATGACTAACTTTTTTTTTTTTTTTTTTTTTGTGTGTGAGGAAGATCAGCCCTGAGCTAACATCCACGCCAATCCTCCTCTTCTTGCTGAGGAAGACTGGCCCTGAGCTAACATCCATTGCCAATCCTCTTTCTTTTTTTTTCCCTTTTTCTCCCCAAAGCCCCAGTAGATCATTGTACGTCATAGCTGCACATCCTTCTAGTTGCTGTATGTGGGACACGGCCTCAGCATGACCGGACAAGCAGTGTGTCGGTGCGCGTCCGGATCTGAACCCGGGCTGCCAGTAGCAGAGCCTGGCACTTAACCGCTAAGCCATGGGCCGGCCCCCAAATGACTAACTTTTTGTAATTCCTGCCTTGACCTTGGTCTACTGCATTCCCTTTTCTTCCCCCTGCAGTAGAGGCAGAAGTTTCCCTTGTGGGTGGAGAATCATCCTAGATGTTGAATAAGACTCACTAGTTGGATGATGGACTCCCACAGAGATTATCCAAGGTGGTGCAATACTTTAAAAGCAAATGAGGGCCGCCCCGTGGCTTAGCGGTTAAGTGCGCGTGCTCTGCTACTGGCGGCCCGGGTTCAGATCCTGGGCTCGCACCACCGCCCGGCTTCTCCCGCCATGCTGCGTGCGGCACGTCCCACATACAGCAACTAGAGGGATGTGCAACTCCAGCATACAGCTATCTACTGGGGCTTTGGGGGAAAAAAGGAGGAGGATTGGCGATAGATGTTAGATCACAGCCAGTCTTCCTCAGCAAAAAAAAAGAGGAGGATTAGCATGGATGTTTGCTTGGGGATGATCTTCCTCACAAAAACAAAAAAAAACAAAAACAAAAAGCAAATGAGATCATTGATAATGTAAGCAGTGATTGTTGCAGATCAAAGCTCTAACATATCTTTGGCCTCCCCCCTCACTCTCACCACTGACTCAGTACCTGTTGATCCTATGCTTGCAACTGTTTTGCATTTGACCGGAAGGTCAGCTTTCTTTTCGCTGTAATTCCCTCCTGTATATGCTGGACGGCCCCTTGCTTGCTCTGTTTTAACCACGTCAACATCTTTCCATTTTATTTCTGATTTGCATAAATTTGTTACAATCTCCTGACTGCTACTACCCCCTTCCTATTCTCTTCATTGTCAAAAGTTTATCCTTTATTATCACTTTATAGGACTCTCTAGTGGAAGGGGACAGTTGTGTTCAGCTCAGTTGCCACCTGGAGCCATTACCCCTGTTTTTTAATTTTAAATAAAAATGAATTAGCTGCCATCTAGATTCTGAAACATTTACCTATTATTCATTATGGTTATATTGAGGGAAAAGAAAATAGTGAATCAGAGTTCTGTATCATATGCCCCTATCTGCCATAAAATTAGGTGATCCCCATTTCTAAGTCTAAGACTTGTATGTCTTTAAGTATAAAATAATATGCATGATTGTCAAAAATATAAGTGAATCACTAAACACTTCTTTATTTCTTCTTTTGACTGTAATCTAATTTACTAAAATATTACAAAACAAAATCTCCATGAAAACATGCAAAATGTCAGATGTGTAATATCTTAACGTTGTGTGAGATCCAGATGTGTCTAAGACGTGGAGAGCTAATTGGAGGTAATATTTATCTCCAGTTATAGGAGCGAATTATTGGGCAAAACTTGGAAAATTCTGTTCAGATAAGCATCCAAGTGCTTGGCGGCTGATCCCAAACCTTATCTGAACTATCTGAACCTCTCAAGTCTTGAAAACTGGGCTGGACATCTTATGAGAACAACCTCATCTGGGGTATTTGGGTACGTTTGATTCCAGCTGGAACCCAAAACTGCAGAGAGAGGCAAAAATGAAGAGTAATTGAGGGGAAACACTGAACTTCCACGAACTTCAGAAAGAGGCTTTGGTTAAATTTGGAGCAAAGGTTGGGGATTATGAGCAGCTTCTATTTTATCTGGCTGCATTCATCCATCCTTTAAAAATCGTATTTTAATCTTCCAAATGAAAAGTCATTAATATTGCTTTGTTTTTGGTTGGGCAATATAATGAAACATTCTTTAAAACAGTGAAACTCTGCTGGTTTTACATGTCAGAAGTAAGAATGTGACAGCAGATGATTGCTCCAGAATGGCAAAGTGCATATTGCTGATCATTAACACATACCTGGGTTGGTTTGGGGCATCGCACCAAATGGAGCCTTAAATCAAGTTGTAGGAACACCATAAAATATGGTTCACTGTAAGCATAGAAAGTAAACAAGAATAAAATATTCCCTGTTGTGTTGTTCTTCATCAGCTCTGGGAGGAGTACACATTTTCAAAACACATTTTGTTGTTTTTTTCTTCCATTTTTACAGTTTTATTTCACTTTAAATACACCAATTACAATCGAGGGATTTTGAACATACTGTATAAATACGTAGATGTAGAATACTAATATTTGTTAATTGCCTACTTGTGCTAACTATATGTACATAATCGCATAACAACTGTAAGAGGTAAGTATTATTAGCCTAATTTTACAGAGACAGAGGTTCAGAGAGGGCTGTTTATTCGCTTAAGCTTGCAGCTAGTGTGACAGTTAATTGTATGTATGAACTTGTCTGGGCCACGGTGCCCAAATATTTGGTCAAACGTTATTCTGGATGTTTTTGTGAGGGTGTTTTTGGAGGAGATTTACATTTAAATTGGTGGACTTCGAGTAAAGCAGATTGTCCTCCATAATGTAGGTGCCTCACTCCAATAGTTGAAGGCCTGAATAGAACAAAAACTGACCCTCCCCAAGCGTGAGGGAACTCTGCTAGTAGGCTGCCTTTGGACTTCATCTGCAACATCGGCTCTTCCTGGTTCTCCAGCAGATTGCCTTTGGACTCTGATTGTAACTCTGTCCTGAGTCTGTAGCCTGCAGGCCTCCCCCATCAGATTTTGGACTCACCAAGCCTCCACAATCCCATAAGCCAACTCCTTAACATAAATCTCTTTCTATGTACATAGTCACATCCTATTGGTTCTGTTTCTCTGGAGAATCCTGACTCATACAGCTAGTAAGTGGGGAAGCCAAGGTTCAGACCTAGTTCTGTTGACTTTTAGAGTGTTACACCAAATCTCATTGTATATAAACACTTCTTTTTCCGCTTACTGAGTTTCTAATTCAACTTGTTATGATATGTTCACATTTACATCCATACACACACATACACACCTGTATACATGTCAATATATAGCTATTGAGTGTCTATGTGGTCATATATACATATATGAGTTACAAAGTTTTGGCTTTTGCTATGGAACTCCTTAATCAAAGAGAATGATGAATCTTGTCCTCAACATGTAACCTTGTAAAGATAGACTCACTTCACTATATTTACTACTGCATAATAGTAATATTTTCCCCTATGTTATTATTATTGGCTAAATTTATCCCTAAAATCTGCCTAAATCCTAATAATTGATGAAAATTTCCTGTTTCCCCAAGTTTTAGCTTTACAAAACATATTTTTTCTAATTTTTACTGTTACAATAATCATAATTCTATCCAATTATTCAGTTCTCATTTACTCCTATGAGTATGAAATGGAAACATCTAAAACAAAGAAATTATAGAAAATTAAGATATATAACAATAGTGAAATACTATGAGAAACCCTGAAATACTCTTTTCAAAGGCCCTCTAAAAATTGCCTAAATAAGGAGAATTTCTAGAAACATTACCTATAGCTAAAAATCTATCTTGTTAGCTAGGTATGTTGCTGTTTATTTGCTAATCTCTGTCCATCTTTGGAATATCACGGCCCTCATTGTTACATCAGTTCCAGCTTAGATTTATACTTGGCAATACAGTTTGGGTGAGACGGTGGTCAGAATTAGGGTGTATGAACATAGCTAAAGAGTTAGGTGTGTGTGGAGTGGAGGGGAGTGGTAGTGAATATTTAATATTTGTTCCTCATCTTTTATACGCCAGCCATTGTCTTATTTATCTGATGTTCATCACGTTAGTTACCTAATTACAGTACTGTGAGACAGAAATAACCATCCACATTTTACAGATGAGAAAATTGTAGTTCAGAGAGGTTTGTCCAATGTTAAACATCTAGCATGTAGCATAGAAGAATACAAACCTGTGTTGGTCTAACTCTAAAATTCAGTTTTCCAATTATACCATGGTAAGGATATGGATGCCATGGAAGAATATGCCACAAAAAAACCCTTCTCGCTCATACCCTTTAAAATGATCTTTAAAATAAACTGAATCTACCACCTTCAAAGATGTCCTTTCCATTTGAGCCATAGTAGTCATTCTAATCCTCAGCCTTGTTTATTTCTTTCGCATCTAGACATGGAGAGGAGCGACCTTTGCATGAAAATGGTGCGCTCCACCCTACGAAATCCTTCCACTAGCCCTTTCCTCTCGTGAATCTTCTCTCTGTCTGGTTGCTAGATCCTTCCCACAGACATTTAACACGCTCAGATTTCTCCATCTGTTTAAAATAATTCTCCTTTGACACCACTTTCCCCTCCAGCTACTTCCAATCTCTCTGTTCCTTTAGTTATCAAATTTCTGAAAAACATTGCCTTATCCATTTCCCCACATTCTCCATTGAAAGGTCCCCTGCTTAAAGTCATCAATAATCTTTATTGTCAACAAATCCAATAGAACTTTTTTTATTCCTTATCTTTTTTGAACTTTCAGCAGCAGTTGACGTTGTCCATACAACCTCCTTCCTGAAAATTTTCCTGTGTGTGAGAAGCTTAAGTTCCTAATTTTCCTTCTACTTCTGGGAACACCTTCCCAGCCACCCACTTCTTCTTTGTTCAAATACTAGGATTCTGCAAGGACCTCTCTAGATCCTTTTCTCATTTTCTACTGTCTTGTGAGATTATTTCATCTCTACTCTTGACTTCAATTAACATTCGTATGCTTAAAATGGGAGTAATATTCTTTAACTGTGATCACATAATATTCATAAAAATTGGCCATATGTTATTCAACCTTGGATAATTTTTTCTGATAACAAATAATACAAATAAAACTAGAAATTAAAATAAAGACCACATTCACTATCACTTAAAAGCC
Organism: Diceros bicornis minor; assembly: GCF_020826845.1. Classification (NCBI taxonomy): domain Eukaryota; kingdom Metazoa; phylum Chordata; class Mammalia; order Perissodactyla; family Rhinocerotidae; genus Diceros; species Diceros bicornis. Next base: position 11,246,886 of record NC_080762.1, on the reverse strand, counting down.
AATTGTATTACCTCTTTTAGGGAATAGAGTTCAAGTCTGTCTGTTAGAAATATCCCACTAATTATGTTATTAGGTTTTCTATACCCTTATTTAGTTTTTGTTCATTTGATCCGATATGGACTGAAAGAGGGGAATTAAAATTTACTTTTACTGATATGTTTTTATCTCTTTATCTTTGTGTTTACTGTGGTTTTTTCACTATGAATGTTAAGCCAGGTTATTTTGTGGTTATCTATTCATACCTGCTTTATATATTCATTGTGAATTGCATCATTTCTGTAATAAGATGTACTTTTTGTGTCTTATTTAATATCTTATGGCTTCAATTCAATCCTAAACTGATATTAAAATAGCTTCCTCTGTGTATTAGTTTTCTATTGCTGCGCAACAACAAGCTTAGAGGCTTAAAACACCATCTATTTATTAGCTCACCATTCCATATATCAGAAATCTGGAAGAGTATTACTGGGTTCTCAAGGCTGAAATCAAGGTGTAGGCTGGGCTGAGTTCTTGTCTGGAGGCTCTGGAGAAAAAACTGCTTCTAAGTTTATTCTTGTCGTCGGCTTGATTCAGTTCCTTGTGTTTGTAAGACTGAGGTCCTCGTTTCCTTTTGGGCTGTCAGCTGGGGGCTGCTCGCAGCTCTTAGAGGCTGCCTGCGTTCCTTACCAAGTGGCCCCCTTTGTTGTCAAGCCAGAAATGGTGCCTTAAATCCTTCCAGTGCTGCAGATCTCTGACTTTCTCTTCTTCCACCAGCTGGAGAAAACTCTGCCTTCAAAGGGTTCGTGCAATTAGATCAGGGCCACCTAGGTAATTTCCCTGTTTAAGGCCAACTGTGTCATATAACATAATGTAATCATGGGAGTAAAACCCTTCATATCCCCAGTCTGGGGGATTGTGGGGTCATGCGCTTCCGGGAACAGGAAATCTTGGGAGTCATCTTAGAATTCTGGTCACCATACTCTGCCTTCTTTTTGTGTGCATTTTTTTAATGTAGTGTCTATGACTAGCCTTATTAATCTTTCTGAATCAACTTTAAAATGTTTGTTGTGAATAACATTTAGTAGAGTTTTACTTTGGGATCCAAAATGAGAGTTTTTTTCCTGTAAACTATGAGTTTAGCGCATATTGATTTATTGATTTATAGACACGTGGTCCTGATTCTTTCAGCATATTTCAGGTTCTACTTTCTATTTTTATTGTTTCCATAAAAATATCTTCACTCTATTATCTGTAGGTATACTTTTTCACATTGATTGGTGTGTGTTTTCTTCTAAAAATTTATAGGCTTTTTATTTAAATTCTTCATGTTACCTTAATTATCATATCACCTTATAGTTTTATAATTTATAGCTTTTACCTTTTGCATATAACTTTACCTGATACACTTAGTCTATTTCTTTTTAATAGCAGCTACTTACTCATTTGGACAAAAATTTACCAGGTTGCCAATGATTAATTAACACAAATGCAATGATTCTTGCTGAGAGCCAGGAAACTTGATCCTCACATCAATAGTATTCACCTTTGTATGCTAGTTGTGAAAAAAGAATTATGTTCTAGAGACACTATATATCATTCTTTTTTAAGCCATATCAGCAGGACATAACTTTGTAAATATTAAGGTCAAAAGGAACATGTGTCTATAATTTGTTGGAGTTGTCTCTAAATGTGATCTCCCATCCATGTTCCCACAAACGCGGTGCCTAATTTCCTTTCAGGGAACAGAGTCTAAGGAACTCAGGATTATGAGCCACCAATAAAGAACAAAAACTCTTTATTGACAAAATATAGCTCTCAATGAGAATTTTACCCTTGAAAATGATCTTAGACTATCCAGTTAAATTTCTTTGTATTTTATAGATGAAGAATCTGCGGCCCAGGCAAGTAAGTTAAGTGACCTACGTAGTGACTCGTCTGGACGAAAACACAGTTTTCCAACCTCTAGTGGGTGTTATTTCTTCAAGAGAGTATGTTGTCTTCCTTATGAAAATAGCCCTAAGAAATTCAAAAATCAGAAATATTACTTGGACTACTTAGAATGTAAGTAATAAACTTTTAATCTACAAGCTGAGTCATTTCTGATCATGTTCCCATTCAGTGTCTGGGTTTCCTAATGTACGTGCTTGGATGTGCTCACTGTAAGGCTTTTGTGTTTAACTGGTAATTGAAGCTATTGGCAGATTTCTTGTGTGGTTCTATGCATTTTAACGTCTTATGAACTTGGCCATCCCAGAAATTCTCTATTTCTCGGCTTGATGCAAAAGCCTTAAATTCAGTTCTTACTTTAGGTATCAATTCTTCAGTATGGGACTGCCCTCTACGTAAAGTTTCCTTTTTATAAAAGCTATCTATCTTTTTCTTTTTATCTTCTAAGTAATAACACAAATGAGGTGCAGAGTCTCTTTCTCTCATGTTCTATTATTGTTCTAAACTGCATGTTAATATCATCTCAAGCAAAATCAAATTGTATTTTCATTGCCAAAAAGGAAAATGTTCTTTTACAGTGACTTTCTTTCATGGCTAATCATAGTTTCTTTGTAGTCTGAGGTAGAATCATGAAAGCACAGGCAAACAGTTAAATATTACAGATTTTCTTTTTTTGCACTCACCCTCCTTCACCTGTATGGATAGAACAATATTCATGAATGTGTTGGTGAAAATGTCCTGGAAGTAAGAGTGATGTGTAAATAGGTCATCATTATTATTAATTTTCATTACAGTAAAAGATTATTGCACATTTTGGCATGTGGTGTTTCCAGCTCTGTTTTCACGTGAGCCTGCCCTTTGCTAGTTTGGAGCTCTGGAGTGTGCGTGGACTTTGGGAATGAATTTTAACTTTGCCACATGCTAGCTGTGCGAGCTTCGCAAGTCACTTAACCAATTGGGGTCTCAATTTCTTTATTTATAAAAACATCAGTAATAAGCTTTTGCTTCATGGTTGTTGTAAGTATTAAATGATTTAAAGTATATATGATATAATGATACAATGAAAGGGTTTAGGAGAAAGCCTGATACATTGCAGGGCTCAGCAGCTATTAATTTCATTTTCTTCTTAATCGCTACTGCTGCCTTTAATTCCAGGATTTATGACTCTTGGTCCATTATGGCCCACCCACCTGAAGGTCTTCCAGTCAATCTCTCATAGTCTTTTTACACTTGCCAGTGGAAGATATTACAGCCAAATTATATGCTTGAAAATGAATAAGTGTGTGCACACTGTCCCCAGTTAATTTCTCTTTCCATTAAATTATTATGATGTTTAGGATTAATTGGGGTAGTCATTGCGATAAATCGACCATCATGAAAGAATTCAGTGATAGATACAATAGGAAAGTTCTCTAGTGAGGTTACAAGATGGTTAGGCAGTTTTGTTATTTTAAGGAAAATGAGCAAGAAAATTTTGTATAATGCCTTTTGGAGCAGTCTTGTTCTTCATAATTGCCTGAGATATTTCAAGGTGCTTTGCTATAAATCTGAAGACTTAAAAACATTGTTTTACAGTCTGGCCCACAAAGAATAATGACCTCTCCCATTCCTTGTTTTTCTGGGTGATTAAGGGTTTCCTGACTGGCCTCAGGCCATCTGCCCTGACTCTTTTCTTTCCCCCAAGGATTTAGAACCATATTGTCAAAAATAATCTCTTACTCCGAGAGATTTTTCTAGCCCCAGAAGATAGAAAATGTTTGCTGCGAGTACTCAAACCTTGCGTGAAAAATCTTGCAAGTGATGCTTCTTATTGATGGTATAAAGCAGTCCCATCATTTACACTCTTTTAACTAAATTAGGTGTAAATTATTTCATGGAGGCCAAAGTTCTTCTCTGTGTCCCTATGAGGATAATTTCACAAATACACAGCAGGTCCCTCCAACCACAGATTTTGGGCAGGGAGAAGAAAAGAAGAAGAAGAAAAGAGCTATGGCTTGGGGCCAGTGCACACCTCTCCACAGGGGGTTTCCAGAGCATGTGGGTGATTTTTAACCAAGCTGACATAAATCAGACTGCGCGGAGCAAGGACATTCAGATCACTGTGCTGGGAGACGCCTGGATAGTGTTACGCTTCCCTCATTAGGAGGCACTGGAGTTGAGCTGGGGAGTTGAACTTTTAGCTGTATCAAAATAACAGTGTGGGAGCAAAGGAGAAGTTGGGACAGGGGGATGTAGTCGTAATAGCCCAACCTCTACAGACAGGTTATGTGAGTGCCCTGAACTTTCATCCTTCAAGATCATTTACTTGCAAACTGAGCTCAATAATCAAGAAGAATTTGCTTCACGATTGCCATGGTTTAAATCTTCTGGGCAAGACTTGAGATTGTCTCTCAGCTGAAGCACTCTGCCACAATGACCTACACTTCCAAGCCCTGTTAAAACTAAGTCTAACTAAGTTAAAACTAAGTTTTATAATGTGTGATAAAAGTGTTTGTTGGTGTTCGGAAACATTTTATTTAAACTGAATTATTTATTATTTATAGCCATGAACTTTCTATGAAAATTAGTTGTGAAAATTGGGTGTTAAAACTGGAAATTGGGTGTATAGGGCAAAAATACAAACCTTCCTAAAACAAATAAAAATTTTAAATATAGCAAAGAATCACATCACAAAGAGAAAAAGATAAATACAACATAGTAAACCAAGTAATTATGACATAAAATAACATTATAGAGTTGGCACAAAACATATCAGTTGTATAAAAAAAATGTGAATGGATCTAAATCATCTATTAAAAGAAAAAAGATATTCAAATTGGGCTGAGAAAGCAAAATACAGCTCTATGCTGTATAACGGAAACATGGCAAATAGACATAGAGATTCAAAAAGGCTAGAAATAAAGGAATGGGAAAAGATATACCAAGCACTGAAAACAACAAAAAGTTAGAAGGTTATAACTTGATGTCAGATAAAGCAGAAATGAACAAAATTATATATGCTCTTAGCTTTTGGTCCAGCAATCCCACTTCTAGGAATTTACTCTGAACGTACACTTCCAACTACACAAAATTACATATACACAGGGTTATTTGTTACAGTATTGTTTATAATTGCAAGTAACAATAAATGCCTAAATATAGGATATCGGTTGAAAAAACTATGTGCATACACACAATGAAATACTATGCAGCTATAAAGAAGAATGGGGAGGAGCTCTATGAGCTGATAGGAAGTGATTTCTAGGATATATATTATTAAGTGAAAAAAGCAAAGTATAAAAGAATCTATACAGTAAGCTACCTATTATATATGAAATATGGGGTTAGGGTCTGGCCCGGTGGTGTAGCGGTTAAGTTTGTGCTTTCCACTTCAGTGGCTTGGGGTTTGCTGGCTCGGATCCTGAGTGCAGATCTATTCACTGCTTATCAAGCCATGCAGAGGCAGTGTCCCACATAGAAGAGCTACAACTCTACAATTACGATCTACAACTATGTACTGGGGCTTTGGGGTGAAAAAAGAAAAAAGAGGAAGATTGGCAACAGATGTTAGCGCAGGGCCAATCTTCCTCAAAAAAATTAAAAAATAAATAAATAAAAGAAATATGGGGGTATAAGGAAACAAATATGTATCTACTTACTTTTTCAAAAAGAAACATAAGAAGGATAAATCAGGAAACATGGAAAGTGGTTACCTGCAGGGGAGGAGTGAGGTGGGAGGATATGGGAGGGAAGAAAGATCTCCGAGTATACCTTTACGTGCAGTTTTGGCATTTGGAAGCATGTTAATATTCTACATATTTAAAAATAAAATTAAATCAACAGGATGAGAGAAAAACCCCAGAGTGATTGCGAATAGTTTTTTAGATAATTGTATTCCAAGAAAAGTGACATAACCACGCTGAAGGGGTAAAAAGAACTAATCAAAATAATTTGAACACATTAATTTGATTCTGTATCTTAAACTTTTTTAGTGGGTTCCTTTTTTCTAGGTGTATGAATGCTGAGTGGATTAGGCGAATGGGTAAGTGTGTTGATGATGGGAGCCAGGGTCCTCACTGTGGAGGAAAGGAGACAGGAATATGACACAGGATGGCAAGGAAGAGCCTTGTGAGGTTGGACTGGATTTGGTGGTATCAGAATGACCTCATGGTTTCTAACACATATCTTTTTCAGAAATGTCAATGTCATGAATGACAAAGAAAGGCTGAGATACTTTTCCAGACTAAAGGAATGTGACATCTAAATGCAATACGTGGTCCTAGACTGGATCATGAACTAAAGGGGAAAAAATTATAAAGGATGTTGTTGGAACAATTGGCATATGGACTACAGATTGAATAAAATTAGACAAAAGTGTTATATTAATGTTACACTTACTGAATTTGATTATTGTACTGTGGTTGTACAAGCAATTATCCTTGTTCTTAGGAAATACATGCTGAAGTATAAAAAGGCAAATGTTCAGAGAAAGAATGAAAACAAATTTTGCAAAATGATAAAAAATCGGTAAAGGATGTATTCTTTAATTCTTTAAACATTTTTGTAGATTTGAAATTTTTTCAAAATAACAAGCCAAATAAAAAGTTATGTATAACATTCTGGATTTATTCCCCAATATCTTATTTGCCAAGAAAAATAAAATGCATCCATGTATTACTACGTCACTATGTTATTCTCCCGTGTTTTTCAACCTTTATCTTTTCTATGATTTTATGAATATTTGAAAAGCACATCACGTGTTCTTACTTTTCAGAGCCTGTCGTCTTCTCATTCTTTTGGCTGCATTTTTCAAATATTTGTTGATTTAATTCTGTGTACACATAAAACACTGTTTCTGAAGTATAGTCTCTCAGCTGGCTCCAAACATGTTCTCATCACACATATTTTTCAAGAGATAGAGTGAGTTCTTGTTCCACAGAAAGCAAAATACATGGTTTTGGGTTGGGCCACTGATTTCAGCCATTTTAGTGAAAACTGAGGGCAAAACTGACACATGTTATTTTAATAATTTCCACTTCCCACCATTTTGTATTCTTATTTCCCAAATGGTTTATATATAGAGAACCTATGTTTGAAACATCTTATATAACGTTAACAGCCATTAAAAATATATATCAAGAGGAATCAGGCAAAAATATACTTTTGATAAATATCGTAAAAAATATCATATTATTAAAATCTGCCTAGTAGAAAATCTATAGACTATTTACCAAAATATTAGATTTGACATCTTACATATGTCATCCATACAACACCGGGCATTTAGGCACTGACACTGTCATCAAAGGGTATGAAATGGATTGCATGTGAGGTCAAGGGGTTGAGTAAAGGGAGGATCCATTTTCAATTATGACTCTAGGAAGATCGTAATTTTATTTTACCTAGCAAGAGGGGCTTAAAATTCTCCAACTAAAGTTATACAACTTAAAAAAAAAAAAAAAGAAAAAATCCCAAAGAGGTCACAAGTTGCAGAGTTGTAGAATGTTGATCTCTCAGGGAGAATGCAAACTCAGAGCAGTTGTCTGAGAAGCAAAGGAAAACAGGACCAGATTACCAAGTCTATCTGTGAACATGGCTAAGGGCTCAGAGCAAGAAGGAGAAGTATCAGTAAAGGCCAGATTGTGTGGTACAAGAACAATAGAGGGTATGCAGAAGATGATCTGGAGGGGACAGGGACTGTTTCCAGACCCACACTGGATGTGGATCACTACCAGTTCTTAATGAGGAGAAAGTAGAGACAAGTATCAGAATGCTGAATATTGTATAGTTAGTTTACACAGAAGTGCAAAACAGAAACATAATAGTTACTAATCTAGAATAAGGGTTTAGTCCTGAATAAGTCCTTCGCTCATTCTCATCAAGTTCCTACATAAAACACATTTAATATTACATATATAGGTGCTTGGACTGTGCAGAGCATGCTTTATAGACAAAATTCTGTTGCCTAAAGTAGCCTAAGCCAAGTAAGCGACCCCTTTTCAGAATCCCATGTTCAAGTGGCTTCCTTCTTTCTTTTTGTAAAATTTTCTATATATTACATGTTGTTGTCTGGGTATAGTTATTATAAGACTTGACTTACTTTAAAATAAAAATTTTGACTTTTTTTTGCTATTGTCTTAAAATTAACTATTGATGATGAACTAGTGAAGTTGTTTTAATGTTAAATGCTTTATGAAAAAGGAATAAACAAAATAATACAAATGATAATACAAATGTTGAAAAGTGTATATGTGTTGCCAGAAAGTCAGTGTGACTTGTTGTATGCCATATAATTTACAACAGAGTAAAGGCATTCTAATAACTAGAATCTTTTGTATCACACAGGCGTTTCTTTGCCTGTTAACCTAGAAGGGGCCAACATTTTATAAATAAAAAAACAACGTCTGGAACCAGTGGTTTCTTGGGTACACTATGCTTTGATCGTGTGGTAAAGTATATTCTGTTTGCTTTCTCTTGCAAGTTGTTATTGGATGTCAAGTAAAGTAATGACAGAAAGCTTAGAGCATAAAAAAGAAAAATAATAATTTGAGCAGAACAGCAATAAATTAGTTTTACCTTCGACATTGCCCTCTACATTCCTCTCCTTGTTTCCTGATTTTTAGTCCTAATTTTCATGTCTTACATACCTTCCTTTCCACCTCCATTTTGTCATTACCTAACTCTTCTAGAACGCTTGAACTGGTGTTTGGCAAAAATAGGTTCCCAGGAATGGGGATGAGTGGGGAAGGAAACTAAGATTTACTGCTGGCAGGACACGTGCATAGATAATTTTTTTTACTCCACGTGAGAACTCTGTGAGGTTGGAATTCTTATCTCTCTTTTACAGATGAGGAAACCAAGGATCAGAAATGTTAAGTGAATTGCCTAAGGCTGATGGTACCAAGGGAAGAAGCCAAGATTCTCCAGAAATGATCTGAATACACACAGCACACCAAAGCCTGCTGTTTTCCCAGCTCCCTTAGAGTTGAATTAATCTTATAGCATTTTCACTTTTAATCCTTGACTTCTCCACAATCTCCAAGGTGTCAATGTCTGAATCAGAAATCAGGGAACCAAAGCAGACCCTGTAAACTTTGTGTGTGGTTGGGACAGGTTGGAACACTATTTTGAAGCCAATATTAAATGTTGATTCCACAAAAAAGGGCTATTTATTGAATCACTGCATGTAGTCACACCTTGGATTTTCTTTGGTGGTCTTCCTTCTAAGTAATGACAAAGTAAGACCAAGTTTATTTTATGGCAACTGAGAAAGTCACAGCACAGGGTGGTCTTACGTTTCGGAAGAGTCTAGCTTTTGTTAACATAGATTTTTCCAAACCTTAAAATCACACTTCTACGATAAACAAAAGTTTTAAGAGTCATATGTTTTCAATGGGCAATGAACTCCTCAGCACACATGCCTAGACATCGGCTGTTCAGTCACGTAACTGAATAGGTTAGACCTGTGATGAATCTCACGGTGTTTGAAGATCAGCTGCTCTCTGCCAACTTTGCCTGAGATTTAACTTTTATGGATTTTTTAAGTTACTAATAGCTGTTTTACCCAGTTCCACAAACTTGCTGCTTTCTGATTAATTTTTCACTTCAAACACTTGAGAACTGACTTTCTGCATTCCAATATGTATTTCCCTAGGCGTAACTGGCTGAAAGGAGTTAAACTCAACTAAAATTTTTTCTTTCTTTTTGGCTTGGAACGTGCCTATGGCTTTGTGAAATATGGGTTCACACTATATTTATGGTCAGAATAAAAATACATTTAAATATATATTAAGTTGCAGAGTCAGTAATGATTACAACACATATCTATTAAATTTGGTATATTTGGGTTTCATTTGAGTACATTTAAATAATTAACTTAAGTCTGTATAATGTTTAGTCATGATCAGTATGCTAGGTGCCTTCCTTATTCACTTCCCATTAAATATTGTAATAAATAGAAAATAAGATAATAGACAAAAGACTTCCTTTTTACAAGATAAAAATATTACAGATTTCAACTTGACGGTTATTGCATTTAACATTTCAAGTACATTAATAATTATGTTAAATACACATTTTGTTTGTAAACAATATTGTTTGTATTTCTTAGTAAGTTTTTTTTTAAAGAAAATACGTTTACTTAGTCATTTCTTACAAGATTACTTTCAATAAATTTCTCATTTGGGATAAGTATCTCTTTCCGTCAGAGCCCAATTGGGAGAGAAAACCACACAGTAACTTGAATAGAGAAAGTTTAATGGAACATTATTAACTATAGCGGGGATTGGTGGAGTATGGGATTGGCTAGTAAAAAGTGAAGAGAACTCTAACGAATGCATGAATAGCAGATGTAAGAAGCAGTCACTACTCCTAAGCCTGAGATAAACACCCAGAGAAGTCCCCATTCTCCCAAGGCGTAGACTATGGCTCACTGGATGGCAAAGAAGTCACTGTGATGCCCCATTGATGGAATGTGCTGGAAATCCACCCTTTAGCGTGCTGGGGAAAGCTTTTCACAGGGAGGGGTCTCATCAGAGATACATTGGAGGTGTGTGCTGGGGAAAGCTGATGGCTGCTGAAGCTGCTGGGCATTCCGCACTGTAGGAGCCTAGTGCTGGAAGAGCTTCCCTGCGGTGGGAGACGCCTACTGAGAATATGGAGACCAGGAAATGAAACTCTTTTCTCTGCCCTGTCTCTCCAAGACCTTCTACTGAGAGAGCTTCCGTGCCAGCTGGCAAAGAAAAAAAATACTTAAGGGGTCCAGATCCATTTTCATAGAGCAAGGAAAAAGACGAATTTGGAGCAGAGAGGTAATAAATCAATAACTGGCACATTATTCAATTTTTTAAAAAATGACTATATTATTTTTTAATATTGGTTGTAGCCATATCAAATATTGTTTTTGACATGGGCATTATTACATATTAGCACAGATCCATTTACAGGAGCAGATTATATTTTAAACGATTCTTGGAAATCAACATTCAGCTAAGAGTGCTGGTTTGGTAGCCAGTTAAACTGCTTTAGTTCCTGGTTTTGTTCCTTACCAACTGTGACCTTGGGCAAGGTGTTTCACTTCCATGTGTCCATTTCTTCGTCTGTAAAAGAGGATCGAACACGAGATCTGCCTCAGTTGGGTTGTTGAGAGAGTTAGACAAAGACTATGTACATACAGCTCTTAGATCTGCGGCTGGCACAGGGTAAGGTCTCAAAAATAGCTGTTGTTTTTTTATTAAGATTTTGTGTTTATCAAATGGGGAATTTAAAATTTTTTAATAATTTTATATCAACATAATTTATTTTCCAAGTAAAATCTTTTGGGAGCCCGAAGTGTTTAGAATCTCATGAGGCCATGGTCTGTTCGTTAGATCATGCATACAATTCTGATTGACAACTGTTATGGATGTAAGTGGAGGCAGATCGTGGCTCCAAATGAGAGTTACGTCTTTGGATTTCTTAATTTCAATGCTGCTTAATCAGAATTCAGAATAAATATCCTATAAATAAGTGCAACTTTTAGTTAAGGGTGGGATGTAGTCAGATTGTTACATGCTGTTAAAAATACTTCCTAAATGACCATAACCAGTAGTGTAAATGGAAAATTTTTAAAACTATGATTTATAGAAAAGACTCCCCCTCTTGAAATAGAATAACTTACCTCATTTCTATGTTTTAGTATTTTTTGTACCAATAATGATGATGTTGAACTTGAGTTTTCAGAACATGTTAATCCAAAATGCCAATACAAGACATGCTAAAATGGGGGGCTGGCCCAGTGGAGCAAGTGGTTAAGCATGTGCGCTCCGCTGTGGCGGCCTGGGGTTCGCCGGTTCGGATCCCGGGCGTGCACCAACACACTGCTTGGCAAGCCATGCTGTGGCAGCATCCCATATAAAGTGGAGGAAGATGAGCACGGATGTTAGCCCAGGGCCAGTCTTCCTCAGCAAAAAAGAGGAGGATTGGCAGATGTTAGTACAGGGCTGATCTCCTCACCAAAAAAAAAAAAAAAGAAATGCTAAAACTGGATGACAGCATTTGGCCAAGCTCTCAGGATCACCCACAAAACTGGAAGAAAATGGTTTGTCTTAAGACCAGTTTTAGCACAGTGCCTAAAAGAAACATAAATACAACTACATAAAACCTTAAAAATATGTAGGTATTTATTGCAGATCTGATGAGGTGGCAAGGAGGAAATGACATTGTGTCACACATAGCAAAACTTAAAAATCCTCTAATCACTTTACCCTAATCACTTTCTTAAAAAAAGGAGGAGCTAATCACTTTCTTTCTTCATATGTTTTAGTTTGATAACTCAAATACTTAGTACCTACCTCCATTCTGCAGACTCAACTAAATATCTTGGGCTTGCCACTTCTTTGCGAGGAAAGGCCAACCCAGAGAGGGGTCAGAGGAAAAGGAGTGAGAAGCTTACGTCAATTCCAAGAGCAGAGTGGACTGGGGCACCTGTCTGTGCAGGTTTTACAAAGCTGTGGGGGAGAAGAGGATGCATTCAAAAGGGCCACCTTGACGGGAGCTCTACATGCTACCCCTTTTAAAACTACACCCAATGCAACAGTAACCAATGTAAGGTCTGGGAATTTGACCCATTATACCAATCCTGCTCCTACTTGAGAAAGAAGTGCAGATAAAAGATGAGTGGTTTTGGAGACAGAGAGAAATCTTGATATACCCCTCAAGTCCAAAAGTTACAAAAACACAGTATCAACTAAAATGAAACACTCAGGTATTGCAAACAATTCTGTCCTCTACTTAAGCATTTTAACTTAAGACTTTTGTGGATCTTGATTTAAATGAGGACTTTAGATTCTGAGGAGTATGGTTTCCATATACAAATGAAAATATGATTACAAAACTTAAGGGAGGGACAGCATACATAGATTCTATTTTCGTTCCAAAAGGATAGCAGTGAAGGTTAATTGTTATATTTTCTAGTGTACCTTTGAGCTATATCCTTGGAAATTTGTGAATCCCCAAATTTTCAAATAATCATATTGCACGTACTTTATTCTCTCCCCTCAGTGCAGTAATGTCTAACCTAAAAATGTGACTCCTTCAGACCATTCATGATTCTGTTAATACAGGACTAAAGCCATGTACAAAGCTATTAAATAAATTCTGCCACAAAAATAAACTCTACATGAAGGCATTACTGTTTTTGTAACATTAACTTTAAATTTATCTGCAATGGTGATTTTGAATGAGAGTTTCTCTTTTATAACGTATAGACAGAGTGGGTGAGAGCAGTGGTGACATATATTGTACAACAGGTAAAGGTGGGTCACAACTGCTCAGCAATGGCCGTCTGACCTTCTGCTGAGACAGCCACATTGACTTTCATGCAAGAAGCGGCAGGTAGAGAATAGGAGGGATAAGATGGTAAAGCACTTTGCGGAAGGACACCAGAAGGGAGGTGGCTTGTGAAATGATAGGTTATTAAGGAATATTATGAATGGCAATTATCATTTTGCCCTTAGCAATTATTTTTGCATTTCCTGGAAAGTAGCCAACATATTTATTTATTAACTATAACTAATAAATGTATGTGTTGGCAGCTTTGCATTTGCCTATTGAAAGGCCTCAACATATTTTCAAGGATCCAAAATAGCTTGCTCTAATTCTTTAATATCGTAATTGTTGCCACTTTGGAATGAATTCCCTGGTTTTCTGTACCTCTAACCAGCTGTTCTTCGTGCCCTACAACGGTGTCCACAAACTTTCCACGCAACTCTCATAACGGGCATCACTCTATCATCTGTGGATGGAACCCTGCCTCCAACCACATGGCTTTCTAAAAGATTCACTTTTCAGATTTCACCTCACCCACTAACGACTTATTGTTCATCAATCATTTAGCAATGTGGTAACAGAAGAAAGTTTTCATTCTTCCAACCTCTGGCATCTGTTTAGATTTTTATCCATAGTGTTTATGTCATCATGCCTTGGTTTGGAAGGCTAGGAGAGTGTCATAATATTAGGGAAAAGGGGAAAGGAACTGATATTCAGCCACAAAAATGGAAGAACTTGTGCATATTTGCTGTATTATTAGCAGAACCTTAAATTCACAGTTAGGGGAAGTAATATATTTTTATTCTTTTGGCCAAAATGCTTCTTAAACCAGTCTCAAAAGAGATACACCAGGATCCACATTTTGAAATACGTCTGCCAAGAAAATCTAGCCTCTTGGTGCCCTGCATTTTGCAGAATGGTGAATAAGCCTGACTTAATTATCTTGTCAATTGCACTGCCCGAAAGTCTAGGTGAGTTTGGCTTTGGCCACCTGAAAACTTGTGTTCTGTCTCTTGGGTATTCTCACCAAGGCAATTTCTTCCAGCCAGTTTCATTTCAGGCTGAATGTTATTTCAACCTTCTTTACTTGTTTTTTTAGCTTGGGAGGGTAACATATGTATGAGGTTATGGTCTAAAGATGCTGCCTTTCCAGTTTACTTTACATGTGTAAAGTCGTATGGTTCTTCAAATTAAAAAAAATCTTGCTGCATGATAGAAATTATTCCTGTACCTGAACTAGTATTATGCCACCTGGAGCCTTAGAGATGTGTTTCTACCAGCTCCTGACTTTTTCCCACATACGATTTATGTTGCAGGACACACATTTTCTGGGTATGTTCTTACACTCTAAAATCTCTACAACATTTACTTTTTTTTTTTCACTTGTTGTTTTGCCTATTGAAGTAATTTCATAAATTACTCTTTCTTATTTCCAATAGAAAATACGGTGGAATCATTCACACCACAGAGCCATCAGCAAATTTGCTATTTGTTCTCATAATTTATCTGAAACTTCTATTTCATCCCTAATCACTAACAGTATACCGCAGAAAAAAGAATTTAGTGAAATGTGGGTGGGGAAGAAGAAAACTCACCAGCATTACCCTGACCCCTGTCTCACTAGGACATGTCTTCTCACATCTACTGTTTTACTCAATACCACTTTGGACAACGACTTCACACCTATCGTGACAACTATGGGTTGACTTTATTTTCAGGGATATTTTCTCAAGAAATAAATTTCATGATTTTAGAAGTTTCACTGTTTATAGTCAAAATGAGAGAATAAATAACTACATTGAAAAGTGGATGCTTGCTAGCAGGTTAGGCTCCATCTAGTGAACTAACCCCACCGTATATTCGGTTGTAATTTGTGCCTAGGCCAAAATCAAATTATTATAGGTCAGGTCCTTTCATAGTTGCTGGCAAATTGTGAAAATCTGAAAATATTAATTCCACAAGTATGAAAGGCCAATGTATAAGGAAATATAAGATAAGACGTACTACCCCCTAGCTCTGACTAGGCAAAATATTTAGGCATGTTTTGACTATTTGACATTTGATAAACTTTAGTTCTTGAGCATCTACTGTATGTCTGGAACTATTATTGACCTTTGGGGTTTGAAATAAAATAGAAAAGTTTATTTTGTCCCTCAAAGTCTTCCAGAACATTCCACAAAGATTTGTATTTTTTTCCTAATTTAAGTATGAGTCTAGGAAAGTCCAAACAAAGCAACAATTTATTAAGTTTCTACCATGGAGAAAGCACTGTGTATGCAACTTTAGTGACAGAATTTTAGTTCTCTGTAGGGAGGATTGTCTTCGTCATCATCATCGTTTTCAACATCATCATTAGCCCTGTGGTCGTTAGTCCTATGCTTCTTACGTATTCACTTATATATTCATGTGCCAGGCTCATAGTAGTACTGATCATAGAGCATGAAGTTGGTTTACAATATGAGTACAGTGTCACAGCTAAGACTATTGGCTTTACATGTTGACTCCATAGCTGGCAGGCTGAGCTGCTCCACTATATTGTCCCCACTTATTACTCTAAATTAAATATTAAATTATCAAATGAGGCCATTCCCAGAATAAATGTTCGACACATATTCTAGACAAATGTTTGAAGCCATTTAGGCTTTTCAAAACTGAAACTAGTGGGATTACACTGTCACCTTCATATAACTAGTAGGGCAAGACTGAGTACTTGGTGACCATCCCATTATACTCTCACCTTTGGGAAAATAAAATGCCCTGTGACCTTTCAGGGAAATCAGGAGAGTTAATATGACAGCTTTTGAAGCCCTAAGAGAAGAATCAGAAAACTTTAGAGTTAGAATTAGGGAAACTCACGTTAAGGTCTGGAGGTAATTTGTCTAGGCACCTCTAGGCTTTACCTTTCCATCTTGTGGGAACATTGTGCTGAGCAAGACTCCCCTAGCCATTGCCACTATTAAGAATCATTTAAATAAGATCAATGACAATGGTCTCTGTTATGAACTGAATGTTTGTGTCCCCTCAAAATGCATGTGTTGAAATCTAATCCCCAGTGTGATGGTATTTGGAGGTGGGGCCTATGGGAGGTAATTAGGTCATAAGAGTAGAGTCCATGGATGGGATTAGCACCCTTATAAGAAGAGGCAGAGAGGTAGCCCCCCCGCTTTCTGCTATGTGGAGACACAAGGAGAAGTTGGCAGTCTGCAACCCAGAAGAGGGCTCTCACCAGAACCCAACCGTGATAGCAAGCTAATCTTGGACTTCTACCTTCTAGAACTGTGAGAAATCAATTTTTGCTGTTTATAAGACACTCATTCTGTGGAATATTTTTTACAATAGCTCGAGCTGACTAAGACAGTCTCTAAATATGAATTTATATATTCTTCGTGTTACAGAGAACTAATACAGAATTTGGGAATGTTTTTATATTGTCAACACACTGTACAGATTTTAAAGCTAAAATTTGTTCACATTCTTCTCTATATATTTTGATAAAATATAATTTTAGATAAAGTTTAGGCAGGGAGAGGAAAATATTTATACTCCTGACAAAATTGTATCAATAGTGATGATGAGATCCCAGGTAATTAATATATTTTTATATCTCAATTTACCCATTAGTGATAGTTAAAAAATAAAAAGTGTCAGGATTATTCTTTAGTTCAAATACTTATTCAATATTTGCTTATTAAACATTTGTTGAGTTTCCTGTATGCACCAGGCCCTGAGCTAGGTGGTGGACATTCAAAGATGAGTAAGCCATTTGTCTCTGTTTCCAAGGAATTCAGTCTAGTAGGATAAAAAATAGTTGTACAGATGAGAAGTGTTCAAAATGTTGTCGGTGAATAAAGAAGAAAGAGCGAAACTGCCTCAGAGAGCCAGGGAAATCTTCAAAGGAAAGGGGAGATCTTCCCTGAACCTTCAAGGGCGGGGAGAAGGAACAGAATCCCAGACAAAAGGAGCAGTGTGCAAAGCTATGGAAAAAAATGAATGTTTTTGAGGAGCAATGAGAAGCTTGGTATAATTCAAGGAAGGGAATTGAGGAGAGGGATAGTATGGCAGGGGAAGATGATGAAAAAATACCCTGTGAAGGATTTTGTTTGCCAGATCAGAAAGTTCGTACTTGCTCCCACAGATAATGTGGAAACCTTTAAAGGTCTTTAAGCACTAATGATGATGCTTTAAAACTCAATGTGTTTAAAATACATGGTACGTAATCTCTTTTATATCCTTCCTCAGTTTTGTTTAAATGGCCTGCTATGGGAGTCCTCAGAGTATCATTATTTTTATACTCTTCAGGGCCACACTGACTCTCTCTTTGACTCTGAACTACTTCCATTATAAACTGCCTGTAAGTCCATGCCAATTGTGCCAAAGTGAAAAAGTATCGTAAACGTAATCTCTCAGGAGAACTCCGTCATGAAATGTCACATATATTCCTGACGCATTTGGTTTGACAGTCCATGTATTTACATGAACTGTGTAATCGCCACACTGGGGCTTCAGTCACTTTGGCTGGTTCTACACAGCCGAAGATGGCTGATGTAACACATGAAACATGGGAATATCTAGGAGGGATAAAAACTTAAAGTTAATAAACGTGGGCAGGTCCAATTGTGTTGGCCAAACTGAGTTTCTGTGGGCATAATGAATTTTGAAAATTACTTGTAAAACTGACTCAAGAGATATTTGTAGAACACTACGATGTTTTTGTATAGAAGTCTCTGGAGAAGGCATCAAGTATCATTTCATGGAGTGTCCAAGACTTTGAAATAATCTTAATATTCCTGTGTATCGTAAAATACTTGAATTAATCGATACATTGAAATGTCTCTCTCCTGGGACTTGAAAAAGGTTTACTTGGTGCTTTAGTTTGAGATAAAATATTTCATGTTTTCTTTCTTACTCCATTATCCTTTTTATGAACTTTTAAAGAATATATGTCATTGTAATTATAACTATTTTCTGTTGATTAGAATATCTAAATTTAATTAGGATGAAAACATCTATCTTTTTAAAATGAACTGATAGGAAAATATCTCCATAATATGTTCAATGTTTGGGCTGGGAATGGGAAAAGAAGATAATTAACACATATGAATATACACTGTACATATTTAATATAAAAAGTACAAAATCATACAATTCAGAATTTCTCAAGCAATGAAACACTAATCCTCTCAGGTGTTAAAGTTGTTTCAATAAGTTTGGCAATGCTGAATTATTATTTTACTCCCCCTTTCCTAGAAAGCCTTAACACATATTAGTCCTTTAGAGCCTTCTAGAAGTTCCGCCATAAAGAAATCCATTTAACTTTGTTTAACCTAATGCTTCCAAAACTTATTTGTGATTGGAAACTCTCCTCTCCCAAAAACATTTATTAATATCTCATGGAACTCTAGTATTCTAAGGTACATTTTCTGGGAAAAGTTGGCATAAAATATAAGTAAATGTAATTTATTATACACACAGAGGTGCACACAATAAACACATCCCTGATTAAGTGAAGCAGGTTGTCTTTTGACATAAGCTGTGTACTTTGAAGTTTTACCACTGAATACGGTGCCTGGAACACAGTAGGAACTAGATAAATATCAACCGAAGTGAACCAGTTTTATTATGTGGACACTTCTCTCTCCCCACCCCCCACCACCAATGGCCAGTTTCCTACAGCACTCCCTGAGGCTACTTTCGCCTGCAGTCTGACAAGCTAAATTATTATGATCCCTTGTAACTAAAACCCTGTGCTCAGCATATTTTAACTTGTTGTGTTATAGCAAGGAGCTTCTTTTGGCAGTTGTAAAACACCCCTTAGCCCTGAAACTCTAGCATGCTGAAATAGATCATGTAGCCATTAGCCATCAGAGGATTGTTTTCTCTATATTACGGTTACCTCTGCCCGGGCTGAAGAAGGCACTAGTCTTCAGGGCTCACTGCCCTTCCTGGGCCTCATGCTTTTTCAGCATTCTCTGCCCTGATAACATTTCTTCTCTTCGAGTTTGATCATTCCAGGTTTATGGTTGTGCTTCCCATCTCCACGGGAATTCAGGGCTGAAGTCCACAGTACATCTTGTGAAATTTAAAAGACTCTAAGGTCTCTTTCTAATTGACCTATCTCCCAGAGTTTTTCTATGAACTCTTTCAACAAACATTTTAGGGCCTACTGATTTTTGAACCTACCCAGTTTAAATACAGACTATTCAAAATGAGCTCATGGTCTAATAACACAGTAGGCGCATAACCAACAACCACAGTTCTGGGTGATAACAAATATGCTCAAAGGATGCACAGGAGGAGATGTTATCTCAGAGGAGGGTCATCTCCTCAGTAGAGTCACAACATACCCTCAGATTCTTTGCTTTTCTGCCTCCACCACACACCACACACCTTCTTGTCTCTGCAGGACCCAAATCACTACTAGAGAAAAATCACACAACTAGGCTTATGGATTCATCGTAAATCTGGTACTACAAACTAACTCCAAATAAGCTTTCAACAACACTCAATAATTCTCATGTTTTTTTTAAGGCTTAATTTGGAATTCTTTAAGATAATTCTTACCAGTTTCTTTTCTCTCCTTAAACCTTCCTCTTCTCCCATCTTTTAGACACACACTCTCAGTTGATAATCGTACCTCATTTAAAAAAAAATAGAAGAGCCTATAATAACTCCCTCATCTTCCTACTACCAAACTTACGGGCTGCCTACGTCTACACTATCTTTGCCTTCCTTCTTTCTGTTATCTTGGAGGAAGTGTCTCTCCTTCAATCAAAGGTCGGTACCTCTGCTATTGCTTCTCTCGTCTACTTAATTAATCTTTCGCTCTCTGCTGGAGCATTCCCACCAGCTTAAATATCTTCCAATATCTCTCATGTTGAAAAACCAAAAGAAGGAGGAGGAGGCGGAAGAGGAGGAGAAAAGAAAGGAAACTTGCCCTTTAAGCACTCTCTCTAACTACCAGCCCATTTCACTGCTCCATATCATATCCAAATTTATTGAAAAAACTACACACTCAGCCCCTACCGCCTCACCTCTCTTTTAGTTTTCAATCTCCTCCAATCTGGTTTCATTCCCATATTGATGCTGATCTTTTTGTCATTGAAGCCAATAAATTCTTTTCCTGTCCTCATCTTATCAGACCTTTCAGCAACATACAACATGACCTCTAGGTCCGTCTCAGAGCCCTCTTTGGCCTTGGCTTCCATATATGTTCTCCTAGTTATTTTCCTACCACACTGGCCACTCCTTCTTTCATTCTTCTTTGATGCTTCTCTAGCAGTTGTTATTCTTCAGGACTTGTCTCTCCCCTTTTTGGCTGAACTCTTTCACTATGTGATCTCATCCATTTCCATGGCTTTATATTTTTATGTTGTCACAACTCCCTTGAGCTTCTGATTCATATCTAAATACCTACTTGTATATATTTCATCACTATCTCAGTTTAGAAGCATCACGAGGTGGCCTCATTTGGCATTTCACTCCACTCACTACAGGTGTGGGAAATCTTCTCTTCCAGGCCACCATCTCCCCACTAAGTATCTAGGGCTTTCTTAAGTATTGTGAGTCACTGGGACATTGCAAAACGATTTGTCTGCTTGTCCATATGGAGAGTCAGAGAAGGGTCAAGCAAAATCTGAAGCACCAACAGGTGTCACTCCTGCTGAGCAGGGGCTGGGAGAAGTGCCAGAGGCTATTGAAGAGATGCCTTTATTAGACATTGATGAAAGGAACAGTTTGCATAACCTCTGGGCACAAGGGATGGACAGTGATTACATAAAAGTAGGCCAGGGCACACATCAGATAATGACTTCCACCTGGTTCCTAGGTACCTGAGCAATGCTCCTCGCTGTGGCCCTTTGCTGAGCTAGTCCCATTCATGTCTATGTGGCCCATTTAGGTCCAGCCCTCTTGACCCATACCACCAACCTCTCTACTCTCATCACTTCCGTTTCTTTGTTCCTTTTCATCTCAGGGAATCTCTTCTTTTTGGCTACAGGGAAAGGGAATGAAATTGCCTGGGTGGGTGAGGGTGTGGTGGAGCATAGGCCTGATCTCCCAAACATTTGATCCATTCTAGGAATGCTCTCTATGTTCTAAAGGGATCTAAAGCCAGGAAGTCTCCCTCTTTTCTCTGGATTCCACAGTCAGATCCTTACCTTAATTCATTTGACTACAGAATAGCATGGTTGTCTGAATAGGGAGAGGAGAAAAGTAAATATCAGGTAATATATCGAACTATTATCCTACCAAGATGTCTGTATTAGTCAGCTCAGGCTGGCATAACAAAATACTATAGCTCAGGTGGCTTAAACAACAGAAATTTATTTTCTCATGGATCTGGAAGCTGGAAAGTCCAAGATGGGGGTCCAGCGAGGTTCAGTTTCTGGCGAGAATTCTCTTGCTGGCTTGCTGATGGCCACTTCCTTGCTGTGGCCTCATATGATGGAGGGAGAGAGAGAAAGGAAGGTGCAGGAGAGGGAGGTAGAAGAAGAGAGAGAAGGAAAGAGAGACAGATATCTCTGGTGTCTCTTCCTCTTTTATGAGGACACTACTTCTATCGAATCGGTTCTATTGAATCAGCACCTTTATGATTTGATTTAAGCTTAATCCTCTCCTTAAAGGCCCTATCTCCAATATAGTCACATTGGGCGTTACGGTTTCAACATATGAATTTCAGGGTGATGGGTATTGTTCAGTTCATAGCAATGTCTAATTGGAATTTCAAGTTTTAACATGCCTAAAACAGATCACCTGATTCTCCCCAGTCCCAACACCCTTATCCACCAAAACTTCCTGTCATAGTCTTTTTCTCAAATTGAGTAATTAGCACTTGATTATCTGACCACTTGCTTTAACATACAACTTGGAGCCATTTCTCCTTGAATCTTCTCATTTCCTTACTCTGCATATCAAACCCAAGATCAAGACCCTTTGCCTCTATCTCCATAGAATTCCTTGAACTTGTTCACCTCTCCATCTCTACAATTCATACATTAGTGCATGCCACCATTACCTGGACTGCTGGCCTCCTTAAATGATGTCCCTACTTCCAACTTTTTACCTTATAATCCATACCCCACAGCTAGAGTGATTTTATCAAAATGTCAATCAGATTATTACATACACCTGAATAAAACTTTTTGGTGACTATCACTGCACTTAAAATGCAAGCTAGTTGCCTTACCTTGACCTATAAGACTCTGGTAAAATCTTTGGATGTTATAGGAAAGATGTTTGGATGTCATAGGATTTCAAATGGGGGAAGAAATACTTAGATCTGCTTTGTGAGAAATGGCAACTTGGAAGCAGTAAGAGAAGACAGATAGGAGAAAGGTTAAGCTGGTGACAGGAACAGATATATGGTCTACTGATATAATCCAGAGGGGAAGTTATGAAAGTCAAAACTAAGGTAGTGGGTATTGAGAAGAGGGAATATATTGAGGGGTATTTACGAGATATAGACAAAAAGAAGCCTCGCTGAACTGACATGAGGGTGGAAGAGACAATAAGGGAGCGGGCTCCTCCCAGGCTTCTGACTCTGGTGCCTGAGTGGATTGCAGTGTCATTCATTTAAATAGAAATTTAAGAGGAGGAGAGACTTGTGGAGGATTTGATAAGTTTTATTTGACACATGCTAAGTTTGAGAATCTATGGAAAATCAAAATGGGTCATGTTCATTGGGCTGTTGGATATAGATTTCTGGAACCTGAGGTGTAAAGATTTGGGAATCAGAGAGGGTTCAAAGGGCAAGGGATAGACTCCTTGACTGACACTGTTTCAGTGTATAGTGGAGGAAGAGGAGTCAATGAAAGACACAGAGAAGTGGATAGAAATGTGAGTGGAAAATCAGTCTACCAGAAAGCTAAGGAATGAGAAGGAGATGATGGCAGATGTTGCAAAAGAACTCAAATAGATAGGAACTAAAAATTGTCCTTTAGATTTGCAGCCAGAAGTCATTTGTGATGTTTTGAGAGCAGTTGGGATGAAGTTGTAGGGACAGAAGGTGGATTACAGTGTTTTGAGGAGAGAATGAAGGTTAGTTTTATTTTCAAGGTTAGTTTTAGTTTCAAGGATCTTGATGAAAAGGAAAGGAGAGAGCTAGAGTGTTAAATAGTGGGAGCCATACAATCAAGGGAAGGGTTCCGTTGCGGGATTTTTTTTGCAATTGGAAGGGAAGGAGCCAGTAATTATGGAGAAACCTATCAACTAATGAATTGACTAACAAACAATAAAATAGAAGAAGAGGATAATAGATGGTAGGATGAGTCCCAGAGCACAGGGGAAGGAGGAGCCTTTGTCAAGTAAGGCACCACATCTCTTCAAACTTGTCCTTGTCTCCCTGCCAATCAAGAACATGGGATTGAGTCATGTATTTTATTGATTGTTGAATAGATCTTTATGTTTACTATGAAGTTAAAAGGTAAATAATCTGTTTGTGTATCTGTGTGTTTTATCTCCAAAATGCCTAAGCTACTTTTGCTTTTATATGGCTTACAACTGATTTCCTTCCTTGTTGATGGGTGGTCCTGGAAAGATAACAATTGACTACACTCTGCAGTTGCATTATATTCTCCCTTACCTTCTTCCTATACAAAGAGAAGTCCCTATGACTGTTGTAAGTTAAACTATAAAAGTTTCAAAATACATTGTCACTTCTGTGCTGTCCACCTCTCAAGTCTTAATCACTCCAGCTACACCATGTTTTACTTTGTTTTATTTTCTTATTAGACCTTTGACATCAATTCCTTTCTCCATGATTTGGTTTCTTTTTACTTGACAATTTAGTTTGTTATAGGAGCAATTGAAAAACTCACCTAATTAAGATTCACAGACCATAAAGTTTAATTCATTGGTAAGGCTAATTTTCCTCTAAGCTATTGAATGTCAGTGATTGCTTTTTCAGTGGAAGTGAAGACAAAACCAAGAAGAACTCTTCATTGTTTTTATCCTTAACATAAATTATCCCCAACCAAAATACTAAATTGAAAGTCCTAGAAAAAAATCCTCAATATGGATCAAAACTGCACTGCAGTAGATGACAAAGATTCTGTTCTCAATAACTATGAGATGGTTAAAAAAGAAAGTGTTAAATGTAATCTCTAAAGAACTAAGTGGTTTGTACCCCACTATGTGGGGCCCAATCACTTAGAAAAGTTCACTGCTCAGAGGTTTCACTGGTTGACATTGTTCTGGTGGTCTGAAGCATTGAATGCACTTTTGCTTTGGGGAAAAGGAATGGGTTAGAGGAGGGAGTGCTTGAGAATACACACCTGAGAACTATAAATCTTTGCCCTTTCTGCTTTGTGAGTGTCATTCAACCATGCTAGGGATATTTGGCTGTGGAAGCAGACTATACATCTACTCTTCTAATTGCTACCAAAACAAAACTTGGATATACTCAAATGGGCAATTTTTTAAAAAATATGGAGGTGCAGACATTTTTTGTTGGGGGTAGAATTAATTTGCAAATTACCCCATCTCACTGCCCTCAGTAGGCATAGCCCACTGCTACATTGTGGGATGTTGTGGGAATCTTCAAGTCTCCCTTCTTTTTTTTTGTGTGTATTAACTGAAATTACATAGTATGTAGGTATATTTTGGTTTGTTTGAATATTAAATTTGTTCACCTGTAAAATGGCAATAATAATGCCACATACTTGCAGGCTATTTTGAAAATAAAATGAAGTTGATCCATTTACAGCAATTAGAATATGCCCAGCACAGGTTAAAAACTCCATAAGTATTAGCTATTATTATTCATTATTCATTTATGCAAAATACATATTTATTAACCACAGGTTATAGATATCAAGATGCTGTACTGACTCAGGAGCTCCTTTACTTATTCATTCAACTAATATTTACTGAGCACATACGATGAGTTGGATTTTATTCTAGATGCTGGAACACAGCAATGAACAAAAAGTTCAGGTGGATCTTACTGTATAAGGGGAATGAGAGACAATAAATAAATAAATATAGAATATAATATCAGGAAATAAGGCTCTGAAAGATGACTTGGGTATAAAATAAAGTGGTAAGCAAGATAGACATAGACCTCACACTTTACTAGTTAAAATCCGGACAAAATAAAGACAAACGTTGAGTTTAAAATTAAGGGACTGAGCAGTTCTGAGTGGTGACAAGGTCCGGGGAGTGGCTATGGCTGGGGGTGATTGAAATGACGTAGGGGAGGATTTACTGGGGTTGTAGAGGCCAAGAATCTGTGTACTTGGGAATTGAATGGCTCATCCAAATACCTCCTGACTTGGTATTGACCTACAACCTGGGAGAGGCCTAGACCAGAACCTCAAGTCGCAAGAACACAGATGTTATTGTAAAATACAAATGAGATGTGGGTCCAGATTAGAAACTCATTGTAATGGAAAAATGTTAGGTTCATAATTAAGGCATTCCCATTCTGGAATTTTAAGAGTTTTTGTTTTTCATTTTCCCTCTTTTTTTTTTTTCTAAATAAAATGACTTGGTTTGTAAATAAGCATTTTGAAAACTTGATTGCATAATAAGAACATAAGAACTCAGTATATTTGGGAGATTTTAGATTGATTTTCTTCAGAAAAAATGCATTTGATTCAACTCTGTATGATAATTAACTGCTGGTTTAGCATCAACTTTCAGAGCATTATTGGCCAGGTGGGTTGTCTGAAGGGTTATATAAAAAGTTTTAGTCTATCTCTGCTGGCTTGCCAGGCATGTCCTCAAGTAACATCTAGATCCAGATAAGAAGGTGGAGCTTTCCCTGAGCTCCACATGTTGGCCCTGTTCACCCTATCTCCAACAAACAAAAATAAATTACTTAAAGAACAAATGAGGCCCTTTCTTCTATTCTTGGTGGTGACCTGTGGCCACAGCACCATGTGTGGCGCCAAGACTCCAGCTTCCCATTTGCAGCATCTTGGAGTGGCTGCCCCAGAAAGATGAACTTCGAATTTAAAAGGGAGATTAGAAGGCTTGCTTTCTCAATTCACAGTTGCTTCATCTATGTCTAAAGATACAGAGAAAAAGAAGAAATGACATCTCATAGAGTTTGATTCATAGAAGGAAGGAATCCAGTAAAAAAAAAAAAAAGTGTGAAACTAAATAAAAAACACAAATATGGGGCCAGCCCAGTGGTGTAGTTGTTAAGTTCACGTGCTCTGCTTCGGCAGCCGGGCGTTTGCAGGTTCGATCCCAGGTGTGGACTTACACACCGCTCATCAAGGCATGCTGGCAACGGATGTTAGCTCAGGGCCAATCTTCCACACCAAAAAAAAAGAAAAAAACACAAAAAACAAAAAACCCCACAAATATAATGAAAGATGTTCTTTTTTAAGCTTTATAAATATTAATAATTTACTTTAGTGTGTCAGTAAATAGCACATTTTGAATAGCGTTATGGTGCCAGTTGTACTACAATGACATTTTGAGACTAATCATTCAGTGTTTTATTTTTTGTTTTTCTGAGGAAGATTTGCCCTAAGCTAACATCTGTTGCCAATCCTCCTCTTTTTTTGCTTAAGGAAGATTAGCTCTGAGCTAACATCTGTGCCAATCTTCCTCTATTCTGCATGTGGGTCACCGCTGCCATAGCATGGCAGATGAGTGGTATAGGTCCACGCCTGGGATCTGAACTCTTGAGCCCAGGCTGCCAAAGTGGAGCGTGCTGAACTTAACCACTATGCCACAGGGCTGGCCCCCCATTCAGTGCTTTTTAAAAAAAGTAATTTAATTTTTAAAAGTAGACATAACAAACTCTTTAAAACACAAAATTTGTTTGTTACAGTTTTTCAAACTAGAGACTGAAAAGTTATTACAGAAGCCTCTTGCAGGGTAAGTTATCACACCACACTGCCTGGGGAAGCACACACTATACGCCTTGCACAGCTGACGTTGCAAAAATCGGGAAAAGAAATCTTGGCACTGCCACTTTCCAATGCTAGAATAACTTGCCAAATTAAAAATTGAGCTGCAAGCATGAAGATCAAGTCAATATCTTCTCTGTAGAATTGTACTTTTTCCTTAAAAACGGAAATTTCCTGGGCCGGCCCCATGGCTTAGTGGTTAAGTGCGCGCTCTGCTACTGGCGGCCCGGGTTCGGACCGGGCACGCACTGACGCACTGCTTGTCCCACCATGCTGAGGCCGCGTCCCACATACAGCAACTAGAAGGATGTGCAACTACGACATACAACTATCTACTGGGGCTTTGGGGGAAAAAAAACAAGACGAGGATTGGCAATAGATGTTAGCTCAGAGCCGGTCTTCCTCAGCAAAAAGAGGAGGAGTAGCACGGATGTTAGCTCAGGGCTGATCTTCCTCACAAAAACAAAACAAAACAAAACAAAAACGGAAATTTCCTACAGCTATGTCTGGGCTTGCCATTTTGCTTATATCCTAGTATCATCTGTCCAGTATCAGCACAAACCAGTGATGGAAGGTCTTCTTTTATGTGAATACTTGGTAACAAACACAAATGGTGCTGAAATACTCAAAGGATTGAATCTCTTCTTTTGAATCATATGGTTTCTTCTGAAACAACTGTGTTGACATTTGTTCTGATGGGTGCAAAATCAATTTGTGAGTAAAACTGTTTGCACAAATCAAAGCCACAGCCCCAAACCATATAAGCAGCCATCGATTTCTTCACCACTACACACTGGCAGAAAAAACCCAGCCAGTTCTCTTGAAGAACGTCCTTGATAAAGCAGTAAGAATTTTTTTTTTTTAAATCTTAACTCTTGAGTCCATGTCTTTTTAATATTCTGTGTGATAATATGGGAAGTATATACGTAAAGCACTTCTACCGCAAACTGAAGAATGATGTTTGTCAAAAAGAATAACACTCATGCTATTGTTTCAGCTACAATGGCCATTTTTTTCATGGAACACCATTTTTGCTTGAAAGAATGACTTTCAGACAAAATTATGGTTGTTTAGACTTGAGTGTTTGGTAGATATTTTATCAAAATAAACCAAATGATTTTTTAAAGTAAGTATGATTTTTAAAGATTACATAATGAAATGTGTCAACATTTAGATGATTTGCACAACTCAGTGAACTGATATTCTCTAAATAATCAGTAAGGATGTTACAAAATGGCACATGGATAAATGATCGGCTTAAAGTACAAGAGGGACCAACGAATTTAATGTCACACAGTATGAAAAGTTTATTGATATTGCATTTAACCTTTAAGAAACTACCACTTGTTGAGTTTTGGTGTACTATAGAAGAATTTCCAGAATTATCTGAAAAGATTATTAAAATACTCCTTCCTTTTCTCATGACATATATGTGTGTGGCCCGATTTCCTTTATGTACTTCACAAACAGCATACGGCAGCCGATTGAATACAGAAGCAAATATAATGATCTAGCTATCTTCCATTAAGTCAGATCTAAATGAGATTTGCAAAAATATAAAACTCCATTTTTCTCAAAAACTTTTTTTGTTTAGAAGAAAATATAGTTACTTTTCATTAAAAAATGTTATTTATCCTAATGTAATACATTTCATTTTAAAGTGAATTAACGAATAAATATTATTTTAAAAAGGAACAAATGGGCATTTTTCTTACTTGAGCTCCAGAATTCAGCACTAGCACAGAAAGTCCCATAATCTTAAACATCCACCCTCATGATTAAAACTGTTTAGGCCCCAGGGAAATGCCTCTCCATACCTCTCGACTTACCTTTTTCAACCAAAGGCAACTCCTCTGAATACCTTGAAATTTGTGGGTTATACAACTGCCAATATTGATGGTGGACACAGCTTTGAAGTAAAGAGAGGATGTGAGCAGCAAAAGTATTTAAGAGTAAGAGAAAAGAAAAATTAATTAGCTTATCAAATCCTTCCTTTTAGCACCAATGCAATGGAGTCTTACATGATGAAGTATGGTGTTCTAGTAACACTCATGTCCATTTCCCCCTTTCCTTCATATTCTATTTTATGGTTTGAGAAGTAATCACAAATTTGTGTGGTTACTTGCAATCGTAGCACATGGTGGATGAAGAAGATTTTGCAATATGAAAATAGCAATATTAAATAATTTATATTATTTCTAAATTTGTATATAATTAGAGACATAATATAAGTGAAGGATGATATTGAGTTTACATTATTGTATGGATCCAGACATTGCTTTAAGGGATGGGTGAAGATTAGTGAAGCAGTAGTCATTTCTTTGATGAAATTAAATATTTTGTAACATTTCTGTGATAAATATTTCTGTGATCCCATTTTAATGTTTGAAGAAGATATGTAAGATCTATGGTTCATTTCCAAATCTTTGAATTTCTTACACAATTTTATTGATTTTATTGCTATTCCCACAGAAGAAAAAAGTTTCTACAAACTGCAATTTATAAAATACTACTTAAGAACTACATTGGCTCAAGAGAGGTTGTTTAGTTTGGCATCACTGTCAGTAGAACTTAGTTATGTAAAATTATTGATTATAACAACATCATTAGTGATTTTGTTAAACTGAATGCAAGACAAATTTTTTGGAATAAATATATAGGCATAATTTGTCTTTATTTTATTATTTACCCAGACATTGCCAGCTTGGCAAACAGCATTCTCAGAAACACCCAATAATATTAAATTCAGTTGTCTTTATTGATTTTAACTCACATGGAAACCAGAGCTATATACATAGTTTTCAATTTTGCTTTTAGAAAAGTATATTTGTCAAAGTTTGAGGAGAGAACATATTTTATTTAACTGTTTAATAACTATTTGATTTGAACTTCCAAATATTTGTATGTATGAGAAGTGGGCCTCCATTTGTACTCTTGAGCAGGTCCATCAAATGTTGGAGAAGGGTCTGAGTTTCCACTGTCCCAGCATCTGTCCCTAGCCTACATAAAAGAAAAGAGTGTTCGTTTAGAGAATGAAGATGTGGTAATGAATTTTTTCCTTGAGAGAGCATTAGTGGTGTGTATGTGTTCCTTCTATCCTACTATGGGGAAGGAACGATAGGGAACATTCTCCCCAGTTCAAGCCAACCAAGGGAAGGCTTACAGAAAATCATTTCAGACCTTGCTATGTCCCCATTAGGTGGTTAGAAGGACATAAGGACTGATATCTGATTCCTGCCTGACAAACCTAAGGGCTAGATCAAACAGCCTGGCAGCAGAGCAAAAAGATAACCATACTGAGAGTGAGGTGCATTTATAGCAGGGGAGGGGAAAATTGGATGTTTCCCAGAACGAATGTGGATCCCACAAAACAGAGCTGGCCTGAGGTTGTTCTAAAAGGGACTCCATCCTACAGGGCCACTTGGAGAAAGGAAGGGACTCTCACAAAAGAACGGATTGCTATAAACCAAGAGCTGAGGGAGAAATGAGTAGTGGCAGTCAGAGGAGACAACTTTTGTATCAAGAGAAATGCAGTCAGAGTTCCCCAGCAGGCAGATCATGGAGGAATCCACAGTTGTCTCTCATGAGGGGAAGGACATGAACCTCTGCACCCAGCATACAATACCACCACATTTCAAATGCACCAGCCAAGGGAGTAGGGTGGGAGATAAAGCCAAGATGTTGTGACAAAACTGTCACCCTGCTCTTCACTCCCCTTTCTCCTTACCTCCATCAGTCTCCTAAGCCCAATGCAGTCCCAAGCTACAGGAAAGAAGAAACTTCAAGCTGGATTGGAATTCGAATATTGCACTGGACTGGACTTGATAACACTTTGAAAAGGAGAGTATCCATTAATTATTTGTCAGTTATTATTAAAGTTATGAGAATTCCCCCAAGATTGTGCTCAAGGGGAGGGAAAGAACTATTTGTCAAAGTGAGTTTAACAGGAAGTTTTAAAAAAGAATGTAGTTGCTTAGTGTTTGCCCGCTACTGAGTACAGCATGTTCAATAAAATGACTTCACAGAAAACATCAGTTTAAAATATGTATTAAAGGAAATCATGATTTTTTTTGCATTATTTTTTTGAAAAAGACTTGGAACTTAAGGTGACTTTTGAGCTTTTGCTTGTGAAAACATTAAAAATAACCTTAAATAGTACTATGAAGTAATTAAAAGATCCCAACATAGACATTTTAGTATGAATAAAGCACAGACCATGTAGAAAAGGAAATGCAGAACTTGAAGAATATGTGAGGTAAAATCTAGAATAAACCCAAACAGAATCTTTACTCTTACAGAGTTTAAAGATATTTATGAATTAATCAATAGGAAGAACTAGAAATGCAAATCAGAAATTCGATACAATATTCAAAGCTTGCATCATATATTTCTGTGATGGTTAAATGTAGAGTAAAGTAAATTTCATGGTTGTGTGCTTTTGGTTATTTACTACCTGGAACTGATGATCCCAAAACTTAGTTGCTTAAAATAACAACCATTTTATTATCTTTCATCATTCTATGGATTGACTGGGCTCAGCTGGGCTGTTCTGCTCTCTGTGATGTCTCCTGATACTGCAGTTATCTTGGAGTTCAATTGAGTTAGAACATACAAGACACTCACTCACATGGCTGGCTGTGGAGGTTGACTGTAGGTTGGAGACTCACTTGGGACTGTCAACCTGAGTGACTACCTTCTCAATAGGGCTTTTCTTTCTGTCTTGGACTTCTCATAGCATGGTGGTTGGGTCCATGGGTGAGTGTCTCAAGAGGTAGCATTCCAAGAGGAAGGAAGCAGAAGCTGACAGTCTTCTCAACGCCTCAGCTCAGAAGTCCCAGAATATCACTTCCACTCCATTCTATTGGTCAAAGCTGTACATGTCCAGCCCAGATTCAGAAGAAAGGGAAATGAACTCCACTTCTCTATAGATGAGTGGCATGCACAAACAGGGAAGGAAAGAATTGATGGCAGCCATCTTTGGAGACCAAAAAATGACAGAGTGCAATCATCATTCTCAAGAATCCTTCTTTGTTTTCGTAAAGTTATGACTTCAGAACATGTACAGGTTTTATTATATCAGAGAGATTGTGTCAACTCTCTTGGATTTAAGACAGACAATTATCTGGCAACCAGAATAGAAAAATTCAAGACAGCACAATGCCTTAAGAAGGGTTTTTATTTATTTGTTTTTCTAGCCTGGCTTGGGGGTCTAAGATTGTATACCTTCTCACCAAACTCTTTAGTAATATCAGTGACTAATTCTAGTTAGTCAAAATGTTCACTTTTGACTCTTCCAACTTGAATCTTCCTATTTGAATCTTCCAAGTCCTACTGGGTGATTGGGAAATGTAGTTTTTTAAAAATATGAAATGGTTTTAAGACAGTGGTAGATATATGTTAAAGATATTTATTAATTCTGTAAAAAGTAACCAGGAATAACACTAAATTTCAATAAAGTTCACTTTTTGCAAAAATCAACCACAAGTTTTATCTGTGCAACACCTATTTAATAAATAGAGGTAATAAAACCTTACTGAACATATTGCTGGGTCTATAGGATTTAATTTAAAAACTTGTTTTCTTTACTAGAAGTTAAACTTCATATGTCTAATATTTGACAAACAATCAGCAGAAATACAGGTTGACCAAATTGTTGAGGTTGGCCAGAATCAAAATCTGGGTGGAAACAAATGGCCTAAAGTTACTTTATCCAGATTCCTTTATGGACCAGCTTATCATACAAACAAAATCTGGGAGTGTGTAAAAGCTTCTTGCAGGCACGGGCCCTTCCCTGCTCTCTCCTCATCTCTGATTCTACTTATATGTATTAGTCAGGGTTCTCTAGATAAAAAGAACCAGTGGGATGTGTGTGTGTGTGTGTGTGTGTGTGTGTGTGTGTGTGTGTGTGTGTTATATTGATTTATTTACTTACTTACTTACTATGAGGAATTGGCTAATGTGATTATGGAGACTGAGAAGTCCCACAATCTGCAGTCTGCAAACTGAAGACCCAAGAAAGCCAGTGGTGTAATTCAGTCTGACTCTAAAGGCCTGAGAACCAGGGGATCCAATGGTTTAAATCCCAGTCTGAGGGCCAGAGAAGATGAGATGAGATGTCCCAATTCAAGCAGGCAGGCAGGAGGCAAAAAAAGGGGAGAATTCCTCCTTCCTCCTCCTTTTGTTCTATTCAATCCCTCATAGGATTGGATGATGCCCACCCACTTTGGGGAGAGCCATCTTCTTTACTGAGTCCACTGATTCAAATACTAATTTCATCTGGAAAGACACACACAGACACACCCAGAAATAATGTTACCCCGTGGCCAGTCAAGTTGACATATAAAATTAACCATCACATTGTATGCTCCCACCTGCTGCTCTTCGAGCTCAACTTCTGTGATTTTTTTATTTTTGACTCTTGACACTTGCTTAAGATGAGTTTTAAACATACTTTTTCCACCTGGCCATTGTATCCTTATACACCACGTTTGCTGATTGCTCTCTGGTTCTATACAACAGAACTCGGCTAATAGACACTCAGTCTTTCCTCCATTTCCTTCTCCCTCCATTTCCTTCTTCCTCCCTTTCCTTCCCTCCTTTTTCCCCTCCTTCCATTTCTTTCTTCTCCCTTTCTCCTTTCTTGCTTCCTTTCTCCTCCCTTCTTTATTCCTCTCTCCCTCTTTTTCTCCCTCCCTTCCTTCCCTCCTGAATAATTATTCATGCACTTAAGTGTTTAGAGCACTAATTTTGGTACTTAGGACTCAATGACCAACAAGACAGACAAGATATCAGCCTTTAAGAAATCTACACTCAAAAATTAAATAAATAATTTCAAAATTAACGATTTGGCTCTAAACATAAGTGCTATGAAGAAGTAAAGGATGTGATGAAAGAACATGAAAGGACTCTTGAGACAATCTTGATGAGGGGACATCTTCCTGGAATAAGTGGCAAAAGTTGACATCTGAAGAATGCATACAAGTTAGCCCAGGTGAACTCTGATGGGAAATGGTTTTTCAGGCAGAGGGAGTAACATGTGCTAATGTTCTAGACAGAAAGACCCAGGGAACATCTGAGAAACTATAAGAAATTCCATGTGGCTGGGAGCTTACTAGACAAAGAAGGGAGGGTGGTGAGAGATGAGGCTTCAAAGGATGGTAGGAGCCAAACAATGCAGTGTCTTGTGAGCGATGATAGAGCTTCTGAAGGGAATTGAGTAGAGAGGGATTAAGAAGTACTTTGGCTGCATGAGACTGAATGACCAGGCATGACCATTAGTGGAAGGAGGAAGAGAAATGAAAGGCCCAAACTCAAAATTTAGACTAAACTTTGAGATAATCTATGATTTGTTCTCACTCATTTTATACCCATTGGTGAATAATAGTTTTAAATCTTTCAAATTGAACATGTGTGGTTTTGTTTGTTTTTACTCTTACCTAGAGCATGCTCTGCCTCTGTTCTTGACATGTGAATCCCCGTCTGTTTTCTGAATTCAGAAGCCTCCTATAACTGATACATTTTTGGACTTCACATAAAAGTAAAGGAGGATCAAGAGAATGCTGCAGTTCTGTTTGTAGTTCTGTTTATAAGAACATATAGCAATCAATGTTTGCACCCCATGGAAATATGGTTTCAATTTTGTCCTTGAAATATGAGAAGAGATGTGTTGCCAGCACATATTTATTCCTGCTATGCATCTTCTTATTTCTAGAGTGTACAGACATTTTATGAAGTTTTGCTTTCAATTTTTTCACATTTAGTTTCATTTTAATGTTATGAACACCTGATAAATGACAGCACTAGTTACAATGATGAGAATTTTGACCGGAATGATGTGCCAACAGAGATGGTAGATAGACACCAATTGCCATGAGTCTACTAAGAATACCAACTGCTATCTTATTTATTGAGATTTGTATTTGAACATGCTGGGTAACTTTCAGATCTGAACTTTGCAATTGATCAGAGTCAAAACAAGGGGCGAGGACTTTGAGGATGGGTGTTTAGAACTTGGTGCATTTTGAACTGTGTAGCTTGTTACCATATTGAATTACACAGCAGAAAAAAATGATTAATAATCAAGACTTTGGAAGTTCATTATAAACACGACGCATGTTCATTTACCAAAAATTTGAAGTCTTGAAGTTTACTTATGACCAACAATATGGCTTGGTAATAGCAAAAATATGCCAAATGTTAAACAGATTTTTTGATGTTCTCCAATCTATAGTTCTTGTTGAACTTCATGTTCATACTTTTCTTATTTTTTTATTTAGCATCTGGGGAGAAGCAATAGTAGACAATCCAGCATTGCCATGAAAAAAACTGAAATGTGAAATACATTATCTTGATGAAACCACTCTGAGATACAAAAGCTGTATCATGATAAATGGGTAAAGGTCATCAGAGTTGGCCTTGAATATTTTTGGGTTTCTTCTTACTATTATTGTGTTCAATCCTACTTTTTCTCTTAAACCGACAACACATATCATTATTGTTTCCCTATATTCACTACAGTACTCATATATTTGAAAGTCTCAGAAAAAAAATTCCTTTACTGTGTATCCTCAAGTTCTCAATGTCAAATTCACTGTGTGGAAGAGACAGAGAAGTTTAGAATCTGAGTGGATATGAAGGCTTTGTTAAGCTTATTTACCACAGTATTTCTTACTATTTCTCCAAGTGTTATGATGTTCATATTTCTGCACAATTGGGCACTGATTATCAGTTAAAGTCTAAAAAAAGCTGTCCTCAAATCTAGATTCTGCTCCCATTACTCCACTGAAGCTGCTTGCATGAAGTTCATCAATAATAGCCTACTTGTGAAATCCATTGTATTTCACGATTTTTAAATAGTATTTGTCATTGTTGCCCACTTTCCTACCCACCTTTTTTCTGCCTCTGTTTCCTCATATATAAAATGGAGTTAGATTTAAATAAGTTAATAGATGTAGAAATCTTAAAGTAGCATCTAGCACGTAGTAAGCACATAACAGTTCTTAGGTACTATTGTTTATTGTTACTTGTCTTCCTACCGCATCCTAGCCTGCATTTCTCTGAAAGCAGAGCCTGAAATCAAAGCTGTCATCAAGGTAGTTTATTGTGAAACGATTCCAGTGAGGGACCAGAGGAGTAAAACAAGGAGGGAGGAAAAGCCAACACAGGGTACATTATCAGGTGGGCCATCTCTATGGGAGCTTACATAATGCATCTGAAACTGACTACATTTGTTCATTGGCTCTCACACCTTATTGGTCAGGATGGCTCCACGGGCATTAATTCCCCTATACTTTCAGGTTGAGAAGTGGTTAGTATACCCCAACATAGCAGATTTTCTCCTGTTTTCTACTAAAAGGTATATAGTTTTAGCTCTTAGGTCTATGATGCATTGCAAGTTAATTTTGTATATGGCATGAAGTAAAGGTCAAGATTCCCTCTCTTTTTTTAATATACCATTATTCCAGTACCATTTGTAGAAAAGATTACCCTTTCTGCATTCAATTGCCTTTGTAAATTGCATTCAATTGGCCTTTGTAAATCTTTGTAAAAAATTAATTGACCATATATATATGAGTTTGTTTCTAGATTCTTTACTCTGTTTCATTGATCTATATGTCTAATCTTACATCAATACCACACTGTCTATATTATTGGAGCTTTATAACAAGAGTAGAAATCAGGTAGCATAATCTTCTAACTTCTTTCATCTTTTTCAAAAGTTTTGGCTATACTAGTTCCTTTATATTTTCATAATAGTTTTAGGATCAGCTTGTCAATTTTTATAAAAAGTTTGCTGATATTTTGGTTGAGATTACATTGAATCTATAAGCCAATTTGGGCAGAACTGACAACTTAATAATAACGAGTCTTCTTAGCAATAAATCTCGTATGTCAATCTATTTATTTCACGCTTCCTTAATGTTTGCAAATTTTCAGGTATAGGCCTTTTGCTAATCTTATCCCTAGATATTTTATGGGTTATGCTACTATTGTAGATGGTATTTCATAATTTTGAATTTCTACTTGTTTTTGATAGCACATACACATACAATTGACTTGCTTATATTTTTCATAGGACTTGTATCCTGCAGCTTTAATAAATTCATTATTAGTTTTCATAGTTTCCTTTGTTGATTCATCATAAATTTTTATGTGCTCAGTTATTTCATATGTGAATAAAGACAGTTTGACCTCTTTCTTTTATATCTGTACGCCTTTTATTTCTTTTTCTTGCCTTATTTCTCTGACTAGGACTTTCAGTACAATGTTTAATAGAAGGGGTGAGAGTAGACATCTTTGGTTTGTTCCTGATCTTGGGGGAAAAGCATTTAGTTTTTCACTGTTAATTATTATGTATATGTTAGCTAAAAGGTTTTTTTAGATGCTCTTTATCTGGTGAAAGAATTTTCCTTTTATTTCTAATTTATTTACAGTTTTATCATTGATGGGTCCTGAATTGTATCAAAAATTTAACTGCAACTTATAGGCAATGCCCAATTTCAATATTAGTTTTCCCTTTTATTTTTAATTAGAACATTTACTTAGTATATTCATATTATTCAGATATTAAAAAGTACTAAATACTCCTATTCTTCATCTTCCCAGTTCCCACTCTTTCTCCACAGATGAATACTTTTACTAGTTTCCAGTACAAGCTTTCTGAGTTTCTAAAATGCAAGTACCAGAAAATATCAACATATATTCTAACTTTGCTCCACCTTTTAAACACATAAAATTCTGAAAAATGGTTCTGTACATTGCTTTTTTTCACTTAATAGATCTTGGAAAGCTTTCCTTATCAGTGCTGCAATGGACTGAATGTTGTGTCCTCTCCAAATTCATATTTGAGTTGAAGCCTTAACTCTCAGTCTGATGATATTTGTAGGTGGGGCCTTTGGGGGATAATTATATTTAGATGAAGTCATGTGGGTGGAGCCCCCCTAATGGGATAGTGTCCTTATAAGAACAGGAAGAGACTAGAGCTCTCTCTCTCTGTTTCCACCATGTGAGGATACAGCAAGAAGGTAGCCATCTGCAAGCCAGGAAGGGGGCCCTCACTAAGAACTGAATCTACTAACACCTTGATCTTGGACTTCCCAGCCTCCAGAACTGTGAGAAATAAATGTCATTTAAGCCACCCACTCTGTATTGTTTTATTATAGCAGCCCAAGCTGACTAAGACAGTGCACAGAGAGATTCCTTGTTATTTCTTATAGCTACATAGTATTCTCTTGCATGGATATACTATCATTTAGAAAACTAGTGCCCTTTGATGGCAATCTGAGTTGCTTGCAATCTTTTGTTGTTACAGGAATGCTGCAATGGATAACTATGTATGTATGTTAATTCCTATAATTATTAACCCAGTTCAAAGGGTACATGCATTTATAATTTTGATAGTACAAATTTGTATTAACTTTTAATCTTACATTACCAGGGAACGATGAGACTCTTGTTCAAATGTGTTATGGGAAAGCTCTGTCCTACTCTTGTCTAGAACTCATTCTTCATTTATTGTCCTGGCTCCAAGTCATGTGTTCTTTCTCTTTTAGTTTCAACAAAGTATCTAAGGATAGACAATATCAGAAGGATTACATTATTTTATCAGGATTTATAGTGACTGTAGCGAGTTCCTAATCCCTTGATTTGATATTGCTTAGAGTTCAACATCAGTCACATTCAATTGTATTTTTGTGACTAAAGCTACTATTGTCCTAGATTACTATAGAAAACATATGTGTAAAATTACAACATAAAAATATTTTTATTCCTTTCCAATACTTAGGCTGGAAAATACCTGCTATAACATTCAGTATCCCTGGAAGCCTTCTTCTTTCTTTGCACTATTTCTCTCTGTCTTTCAGGAAAGGCTTTATAGGTTCACTTGGGGTAGATGAAGAAGGAAAAAAAACAAGTTCAGTACTGTGTAATTAATCTCCCACATTTTGAAAAAGGGATTGATTCTATCTTACTTCTGTCAAAAACAATCTCATTGGCTGTAGCATCAAAGCATGTTTTATTGACCTGTTTTATGTACCCCGGGTGAAGACCATACCTACTTTTGTTGTCTAATAAAAAGGAATGATGGGAACTTTCACAAATCCAGTAGATTGGGGCCTCAAATACTACTTGACAATGT
This sequence comes from Diceros bicornis minor, assembly GCF_020826845.1. NCBI lineage: Eukaryota > Metazoa > Chordata > Mammalia > Perissodactyla > Rhinocerotidae > Diceros > Diceros bicornis. The sequence continues at coordinate 11,207,673 of NC_080762.1, read as the reverse complement.
GCAGGGTTGACTCTAGATTTACTTGTTGTATTAAAATAAATGCTAGCTTCGTCTCCTTTGTGCTCCCTCTAGAAAAGAACTAGAAATGGTTATGCTGGAAATAATACTTCATGTGACCAGTGAATCCCAACAAAATAACAAATTTTGATAATACATTATCCTGCTTTCTCTGAAGTTTATGATAATAGGCCCTTTTCGTTCCATTTCTATCTTGTTTATCTCTGGATGCACCTCTGAAGAGAGTACAAAAGGCAGAAAGGGAAACATAAGCCAGAAAAATAGGACTCACTGTACAGAAATTAAATGCGTGATGCAGTCTGTTGAAGGAACAGTTTGCAAAGCATTCTTGGGTGACTTTAGCTTGAGCAAATGACGATTCTGTAGAAATTTAAATAATCACAGTATTTAAAGAAATGCTATAAAAATGTAAAGCGTCATAATATCTCAGAGCCTATGATAGATTTATATTCTTCTCAATTATTTTTGGATGTTGGTGTGAGGAAGCAGGAAGATATTTAGAGCTGGAGACTCAGTAGAGCAATAAATTCCCTCCTACAGCTTTTAGTTAAGATGAATATGTTTTATTCATTTATTATGATCTCTTAAAGAAACATACTTAATTAGAATCACTTTTATAACCCTTTTGTGCTAATATACTGAGTTAGTTTATTTGTTAGCTGACTTGAAAAAAGTACTGGCTAAGAGCAATAGCTTTGGAGCAAGAGCCTCAATTTGAATTTTAGCTTCTCCACTTATTAACTAATTGGTTATCCCATATAAGCCCCAATATCTCAGAGGCATAATTTCTTCATTCGTGAAACAGACCTAAGAATACGTATTAATACTTTATAAGGTCATTATAAGGGTTAAATGAGATAATACATATTAAACATTTAACATAGTTTCCTGGCAACTAATAAATGCTTAAAGAATAACAGTGAAAATGAAAAGAACAAAAATTATTTTCCATTCCAGTATAGGTGCACTAATTGAATATGAAGAAATATACTTAGAGATAATTACTTTAAAACAATTGAATAGATGGCAAAACTTTATGTATATATACACATATATATGTATGTATACATATATACATACACACATGCACAAACACATATACACATATACATATATGCAAAGTAATGAAGAAAAATTACACTTTCGGTAGCAAGAAATGAATGTCCTTGATCCATTTATGTATATTTTACAATTACTCTTTCTAATATTTGTATCTGTCTCTATATTAGCACATTCTGGAAGGATAAGCAATACTTCTAGCCCTGCATATTCAGAAAAACACATCTGCATGTACTTTGAGAATCCATGGGGGTGCTATAGGCTCCCTGTAGTGTAATGCTGTGAGTATAAGTTAGGCTGGAAATCTTTCAGGTCTAGCATCATAACACACCCCATGATTTTATGCGTCACCCAACTGGCACTGTTCCCAGTGGGGCAGGATAAACACACACTAACATGGCTGTCGAAACAGGTTAAGATGAATCATCTGGAAATATTTTCAGATGAGGATTAGTGAGGACAGCCTACTAATTTTCATTTACATGTTTTGTACATCACTTGATATTAGACTGTCTGTTCAGGAACATACCACCTGCAAATCCTATTTTTAAATTAAATCTAAAAAGTTGAACTTTGGAGTAGATGACAGAGACCTAGAAGGAAATGGAAAAACTAGAAACTTGTAAAGAATACATTTTAAATGAGATGACTGCAAGTATCCAGAGAATAATTTTTATCATCAGTAAATATACTTTTCACCCTTTCCTCTTGATTCACGTAAATTTAATATAGAGAGTTAAAAAAACGTGTGTTGGCCTGCATTTTATTATGTAATAACGTTTGCATGGTACCACTTTTCTGTTTCTCACTTCATCAGAACTGTTTTTCATTTGGTTGGACCTCCTCAGCTGTGACGGTGTTGGAAAAAAGCATCTGTAGTTGTGCAATCATCTACTGAAAGCTGTTCTGTTTCCATGTAACTATACGTCTCTTTGAGACCAAATGGGACATGCTTAATGTTAATAAATAAGCAGTTTCTGCATAAATAAAGACCAGGCCCTGCAATCTACAGACTTGATTAATTATTTTTTTCTGTGCCAAGCCAAACGGACTCATAAAACAAGCGATAAAGTTGTGAATGGTACACTTAGTTACAAATGCATTCAGAATAAATATGGTTTCTATTTGTATACATAAATATTATAGTGCTACAGGATGCAACCTTAATCCATTAAAATAGAGAAAATACGAATATAATGGCCCTCGTGCATAAAATACATTTGTGCCAATGTACTGCAGCAATAGGGAATATGTTTGTCTCTGTTTTAGATGCCAAAAATGTGGCTCAAAGCCCTGGAAGATGTGACCAACTCACCCCCTTTCTGGCCTCTTCCTGTCCCCCCAAAACTTTAATAATTAATCTGATCAAATAGGGACATTACATGGTGATTTTCATACAAGTTGTGTACATTTGCATACATTTAAGAATACGGTCTTTAAAAAAGTGTGGGTGCTAATTTTTTAAAAAGAGGATGCTTTATACCTCTATGAATGTAGATACTGAGGACTATAATAAAGAAGGAGCTATGTTAGGTATTATTTTCTATTGCTATGAGAAAAATTTTTATCACTGTTTGAATAATTTTTACGAATATGCTTTTTTGCTGCAATTTTTTTCATTTCTTACAGTGACACCATAAAGTCACAATAACAAATGGTTACCCTAGAAAGGATTTTGATGTCACAAATTCATCATCTCACTCTAGGATCAAATACATGGCGAACTCAAGCTAGGAGAAAGCAAAACCCTGTTTAAATATAAACAGCTTTGACAATTGTCTGGGATAGTTAAAAGGATTATGAGAAACATATGAAAAGTAATGAAATGTAATAGATACATGTTTGTTTGACAGTAAAGTTCAAAGTTTCTTCTGTTCTGAATGTTCTACTTTACAAAGAGAAAGTATAAATTAAAAAAATAAATTATTATATTCGATTTATGGCGTTTTTTCTACAACAAAAACTACTTTATAATGATAAGATTCTGGCAAACTATTGTCTTCTTTTTAAAAATAAGCTACTTTAAAATGAAAGTCTAATAATACTATTTTATTTTAGCAGTATATTTGGAAAAATTGGCACTTTGAGAATACCCATTTATAGTTAGCATAAAATATAGTTTTTAAAATTAAACAATGCATTAAGAAACATGAGGTCTCCCTTAAGAAGGCTCACATGTTCTATGAAGTCCTGGTAGACTTCAAGTGGCTCAGCTGGCAACCACCTTCCACCCAGCCTGTGTTTAATACTTACTATGTTGAACTATCCCCCTGCAATCTGAATCCAGCCTCTATGTTCCACTAATTCTGTAAATATAGGTATATAGGCTCCTAAAAAGTACAATGGTCACCAAAGCCACTTCTGCACCAGTATAAACTTTTCGTGCACAAACTGAAAATTGAATTCAGTTTTCCAATCAAATGTTACCTCTTCTGTGAAGCTTTCTTCAGTTTCCTAATCCCATCTCAACCCAGGTAAATTTAGGTCCTCCTCCTTCTGTAATCCTATTACATTTTACACACACACACACACACACACACACACACACACACACTTCCACTAGAGCCATGTTCACATTTTAATGTATGTCCTGAGTTTGCCTGGTCATCTCCTGTACATTATCATAAGACCCCTGTAAGACATGGAAAATATCTTCCTCTTATTGCACACTTGTTAAAGAAAAAAGCCCCATTAATATGTGATGAATGATTAAATAAATTAATTAAAAGTAGTTAAGAGGTAATCACAGATAAGTTGCTCATTCTATTCTATTCTTTCTTCACTCTACATGAACCTGTTTCTAGGGCCATAATCTAAAATGCATTAAATAGCAAATGAGGAATATAATTCAGTTCAGTTTGCTGTTTAAATATGAAACTATAATGCTATTGTGATAAATGTTTCTAAATTCTGAGAGAATTAAGTGGATTTCACCTTTATGCTTTCTATGAAAAGTATCTGAAGCCAGAAGCAAATAATAATGGACAAATTATTCATAAAATGGTTCCATGAATGCAATGTGTTATTTTGGAGATTCTTTGAATAGGGTATTGGAATTGTTGGAAGTTTGGAATCTAAGTACTCCCTTGCTACTTTGAATCTTTTTTTGAATGAGGAGAGTAATAAACAGGTGAAAGCAAATATATATTTTTTATATTTTTTTAAATATTTTTAAGTGTTTGGATTTAGGTAATTAATACCGTATATGTCCTCTTATGTTTTTGTTGAGAATAGCAATTCACATTTTTATTTTCCTATTATGTATATTTTGTAATTGAAAACAATGCTTTCAAAACGATTAATTAGTCTATTTGAACTTGCTACATTGACCTTTAGTCAAAGGACCTAAAAGAAACAAGAGCATAAGTCACTTAGGTGTCACAAAATCACAAAATCAAAAAGATATGCTTATTGTTTTCTATTGTTATGATCAGTTCATTCCCTTGAATGTTAAACAGTGGAATATCTTCTTTTATTCTTTGCTCATGCCTTTAGAATGATGGCAGCTACTTCTAGTATCAATGGTATTATAATTGCCCTTAAAATTGAGCTTAATTCTGTTTATTTGAGTTTAAAACATTTTAAGATCCCAGATACTGTATACACCTTGAGAAATGAATAATCAAGAGCCTGTCATGTTTGACTGAAAGTGATAGAAACAACTCTCAAACCAGCTTAAGTAAAAAAGGAGATTTATAGGAAAGATGATGGGATGGACCATGTAAAGGAAGATATGAGGAGCTAGAATAGCCCTAGGTATGTCAGAAACTCTCTGCCTCTAATCTGTGCTCCCTTCTGGGTGTTAGGGACATGGCTGCTGGAAGTCCTGGGGTCTCAGACTTTGAGCTTCATGGTCAGGGAGGAAAGAGATTCTTATCATCTGTATCAGAAAAATTCTGGGGAAGAACTCTGATTAGCTCACTTGGAGGCATATACCCATCCCTGGACCAATCCCTGTGGCCACAACTAAAGCAAATTATGAGTGATCCAACCTGGGTCATGTGATGACCCCTATGGTCAAGATAAGGGATGGTTTTTCAGAGGAGAGTGACAGGGATGCCAAGGCAACAATGGCAATAGCCACTACAAAGAGAAACCAATCATTTTTATTTTAGTAATGTTTTATGTCTCCTTATGTAACAATATAGAGATTATAGAAAAAAAGATGATTTATATTGAGTGTCAAATATTTATAATGGCACTATTAATTTAAAGGTGGAAATATTTCGTCTATACAGTATTTAAATATTTGCTCTGGCTAGGATTATTATATATAATAAAAAAAACTATTGAGGCCAGATGTTCAAGCAAAAATTTGAATTGAAATATTAGAATGTAATGGGTTATGAAATTCTAAAGTGAAATGCCAGGCCAAGATGAAAATTTTCAAAGGAAATGTCTGTAAATGAGTTCTTGACTAAAAACCCCTGACACTCTTTGGGAATATAAATAGTAAAGAAAGCAGAGAGGGAGGCGAGATTAGTGAAGAGGATTTTTTGAACAAAGTTATGATTCCCTCTTCATCTCAAGTCAAGAGAGAGGATTTCTAACAGGGTTACTCAGAGAGGCTGTACTACGGTCCTGCAGCTACGGAGTCACAGAGACAAACAGAGGGCAAGGGAGTGGCTAGCTGCTTTGGGAGTGGAATGAAGCTCCTCTGTTGGGATTGTCCTGCTGTACTAGAGGTGTGGGGTCAAGGATGCTTAAGTGTTACCCGCACATTGTGTGTGGTTGAGAGAGTTGGAGCAGATGCTTTCTTAGATACTGTATAAGCAGGTCCATGAGAGGACGAACAGACCTCAAAAGGAGAAATTAGAGGTGCGGCGCCTGGCTCACTATGGCGGAGAAGTAAGCAACCACTGAAATGAAGTACATTCCCCCTAGTCAAGGGAACTGCAGATCCAAGACCACTTCGAATGGGAAGGGGGTAGAGTAGGGCATGTCACACAAATATGAGAGTTCCCCAGAAGGGAAAGTGTTAACTTGAAACCTCTGCAAGCCCTTCAGAAAGAGAAAGTCACTTAAGACGATGGCAGTCAAGTAAGTAAGAATTTTCCTGCCCCAAGCTCATCCTTTGTCATTCCTCTCATGTTGTCTCTGGAGGGAAGGTTCAACAACCACAGTTAGCAAGATGGAGATGTAGGAGTGAAGGCCCAAAGGAAAGAGGAAGAGAGAACAAGACACAAAATGAGCCCCCCTCCTCCCTTCACGGTCTTCTTACACCAGGCCCTCAAGCTCCACCTGGGGGCCTGGGAGTAGCTCTAATTTTGAATGAAGTTGGATACTTTGTCACCTGAGACTGGAAGTTCTAAGTACCAAATCCAGGCTTTGAAACCCAGAGTAATCATAATGCTTTTTATTATCTAAAAATGAGAACAGTCATGGGGTTACCTGTGCTTTAATTCCAGGGTCAAAGTGAAGAGCTCATATCACTGAATAAATTTGAAAGAGAGAGTGGGTGGGGAAAAAAGGGGTATTTCTAAATGCAAACTTTGGATTCTGTTAGTTTTTCTTTTCTTTTTTTTTAAGCACATATAGTCCCACAACTGAATTATCAGGTTCTTAGGCCATACCTAACCAATCAATCTTGTGAAGTGCTAGACATTTTGTCTTCTATTATCAGGTTTGATACAGAGAAATTCTGTATAGTACACCATTTGTGTCTATTTATGTCAATGTGTGTATATTTTATATTCTTTATCATTTAATTAATCTAGTGTCCTGATATAATATCAATTATAGGAACAGCTTTGTTGAACTTGGAAATTATTTGAGAGTCAGGTTCAAATTATAAAAGCAATAGAGGAAAATCAACCCCTAATTAGAACTTGCAAAATATATTTACAGATTAAAATGAAAAACAAAATGCTATTTAAATGTTTTAATTGGTTTCAGTTTTACAACTGCAAACCAGATGGTTTCTTTTCAAGTAGTTTACAATGTCTTTGCCCAATAAATGAATTACCAAAGCAGCTGTGATTATTAACATTTACCTAAACAGAAAAACATGTCTGCTATTTGTTTGCTAAGAAAGTACCTGTGTCACCAACTAGGTGCCTCCAGACAGTCAAAGGTGGGTTTGGAAACAATGAATTGTTTTTCCAAGTTGTTTCTTTTCCTTTTGTATGTTAAGGAGATGTAACCACCAGCCATCCTGAAACTGATCAAGCCTTACCACAAGAGCTATGCCCATGACCTTTGCCTCATTTTTAACGCAAAGATCTCTCCAGGAGGAGTTCAGGCCTTATTATGTGGAAGCATGTTCTCCAACTGAGGCTGTGCAAGCAAATACTCGCCTCTCCCTTTTGAATATTCATTCCCCAACGGAAATAAAAGTTCCTGCTTCCTTTTGTTCAGGGACTCCATGACTTTGGAAATGATTCCTCATGGCCTCCTATTTGCTGCAAATACACTTTATTTTGTGAGACAACTTCCACTGGTGTAGAGTCTTATTTAACTCACCAGGAGGCGAGCCCATTTGGTTTAGTAACACCTGCTTTGCAAAAGTTTGGCAGACAAATCATGACTCTACTCTGGATAGCATAGTATTTTAATAAAATAGAGAGCAGAGATAAATAGAGATGCACATACTAACTTATATCCTAAAATGAATGCTGATTTAACATTTTAACTTATTTACCAGGTGTCAGAACCAAGCAATCGCTTGTGGATGCTTCCAATTTTATGATTCTAAGCTGTAAAATTTATTTATATTTTTAATGTCAAGAAACTGCTTTTAGATATTTTAAAACCCTGTTAATAATGCTCCTTAACTGCTGGTTAAAATGTTATATTCTGGAAGTAACCGGTCCTTACAGACATTTGTTTCTGATACAAGCTGAGATTTTCCAACTCTAAACTCTTGGCGAATGTAAATTTCTAGATACTAATTGTAACTGGAGTACTGGATGCAAATTCAGTTCTCTTGAGAGTAAATTATGGAAAGAAACATTTAAGGGGAAATAAAGGTAAGGAATGCTGTTTCAGTTCTTTTACAAAAAAGATAAGCCATCCCGACAAATTCTGATTAGAAAATGACATTGTAAACATTCCATGGCAGTCATTTTCCAATCAGAATTTTCCTTGATATTTTACCATTTTGGTAAAAGGACTGAAACAACTAATTTTTGTCTCACAAGATAGAATTGGCTATGATTGGCTAGGCACTTTTACTGATTTGTGTTTAGTGTGTTTGTGTTTGTGTTTGTGATCAGTCCCACTGATCTCAGTGGGACTCTCGCACCATCTCTCTCCAGTCAGCTGGAGGCTCTGAGGCGGCTGGTGACATATGACAAGGCAGCTTTCCTCCAGGGGTCCATCATATTCTCTCAGGCAGCTAGCCCAGACATGTTCTCATGATGATGGTGAAGGACAGAGAGAGCAAGTCCCCAAGCAAAACAACTTTTCTCACCTCTGTTTGCATCATATTTGACAACATTCCACTGGCCAATGCCAGTCACGTAGTCACAGAGCCCAAAGTCAAAGAGTGGGACAGAATGCCCTGCCTTTGATGGGAGGAGTAAAGAATTGGGGCCATCAATGCAATCAATCCAACACAGGTTCATATAGGTTTACACTACTCCTTCATACCCTTCCTGGATATGCTGTACTGTAATCTACTAATTCATTTCCAAATTTATGGATATTCAGATTGATTCTAATTTTTTTTTGCAATTGCAATCAATGCTGCATTAAAAATCTACATACATACAGCTTTATGAACATGTATCAATATTTTCAAAAATTTACTTATGAAACATTCTAAACATACAAAAATACTTCCTTACCTCTGAGATAAAATAACTCTTCACATTTTGTCACACTTGTTTCAATCTTTGTATCTTGTTTGTTGGTTTTAAGGAACAGGAACAGCTAAAGCCCCATCACTTATCCTTCCCTCCATTTCCAGAGGCAACCACTACCCTGAAGTTGGTTTGTGTCAATCCACCGTGCTTATTATATACATAAAGCTACACTGCTGTTTTACATTTGAACATTTTTACATCAGTGTTATTATAGTACATGCAAGTTTCTGCAGCTTCCATTTTTATCCAATATTATGTTTTTGAGATTTACACAAATTAATACCTGTAGATTTATTTCAATAATTTTAATAGCCATGTAGCATTATTCTACTGCCTGAGTAACCTAGTCATTGGGAGGTAGTTGCATTTTTCCAAAGTTTTGTTGTTGCAAAGTGCTCAATGACCATCCTTGTATATGTTTCTTTCTGCATGTATGTGAAAGTTGGTCAAGAGCAGAAACTCAGAATAATTTCTTTTTAGTAGAGTATATGCATCTGTTTTTGCATTTTTACAATCCCTCCAGGAATGTATAAATGATTTGCTTTTCCTCACATCTCACAAAAATTTGATATTATCTGACCTAACAGTTTCTGCCAATCTGATGATTCTGAAATTTCATCTTGTTACTTAAATTTATATTCCCATGATTTTAAGCATATTTTCATATATTTATTTTCTATTCCAGTTCTTATTCTTGTCAATTTACTTTTCCATATAAATTTTTGGATCTGCTTGTCAGGTGCCACAAAAATCCTGTGGATTGAAATTGCATTAATTTTATGGATTAATTTTTGGGGAAATTGTCATATGTATATTATTTATGACTGCTATTCATAAACGTGTTATAGTGTTATATTTATTTAAAACTTTTATATGCCTTTGAATAATGTTTTACTCTATTCTCCATAAAAGTCGTTATATCTCATTTATTCAATTTATTCTCAGGATATTTATGGTTTTTGTTACTAACGCAGATGATGCCCCCTTTTTAAAGTACATTTTTCTGTTTGTTCGGAAAGTATATTGACTGATATGGAATTTATATACTGAGCTCCTATCAAACAAATTTGCTAACCTCTTTTACTCACTGAAATTATTTATCTGCAGATTCTCACAATAATATTTTCTACAAATAGTGACAGTTTTCTTTCTTCATTTCCAAATTTTTCTTCTTCTATTCCCTACCTTCTATGCCTATCTTTTGCCTTATTTCACTGGAAGGGTCTTCCATTGTAATGTCGACTAGAAGCAGTGATTGTCTATATCTCCACCTGTTTCTGAATACAAGGGATTGCTTATGTTTCAAAATTGAGTTTGATATGTGCAGTGAGTTTTGATAGACAACCTTCATCAGGGAGGGAAGTTTCCTTCTATTCCTAGTTTGCTAGTAGTTTTATTAAGTTAGAAATACATGATGAATTTTATCAAAATTGTTTCACTTCTATTGAAATATTCATATGATTTTTTTTCTCCTTTAATGTGTTATTGTGGTGAATTTATATTAGCAGCTGTTCCAAAGTTAACAATCCTTATATTTCTGGGTTAAATATATTTCTTAATATATTGCTGATTTTTTTTGCTAAGATTTTTATTTAAAATTTCCTGTCTTGTTCATAAGTAAGATCTTCCTATATTTTTTCTTTTATTTTCCTTATCTACTTTTCATGTCAAAATTATACTGTCTTAAAAAAAATGTGAGGAACTTTCCTTCTTATCTCGCTCGCCTTAAGATCTCCACTATTTCTTAGGTTTTCTGCAGTTTTCCTGTGGTGCATTTGTTGTATATTAATTTCTTTTTTCCTGCTTGTACTTTAGAATCTGAGATTTAATATATTCTATCAACTCTGGAAAATTCTAAACCATTTAAAAGTATTGTCTTGCACTTCTTCTCTCTCTTCCCGTAATCTGGAATTCATCTTTAATTCATATTGGCTATTCTCATTCTATCCTCAACATCTCAACATCTCTATCCTCAACATTCTATCCTCAATTTCTCCTTAGCGATTTCCATAATTTTATATCTCCGTTCCACATTCTATATAATTGCCTTAAATCTATTTTCCAGTTCAATAAATCTTTCTTTAGCTTTATATATTTAATCATTTTAAGAACACTGGTATTTCGATTTGCCTTCAAATTTTTGCTCTGTTATCTCAATACTTGTGGATATAATGCTGCTGTTTGTATGTTCTGACTTTAGCTAATTCCATTTTTTCTTGGCTTTTTTGTGGCAGCTGTATCTTCTATTCCTCTCCTTTTTTAAAAATTCCTTTAATGTTTTAATATAATTTAATGTATTAATTATAATTCTATAATATATATTTATAACATAATATAATATTTAATAAATAATAAAAGATAAAGTTATCCAATATTTCTACTTTCCTTCTTTCAAACAGAAGAACATCAGAGTATTTTCATTCTGATTATTCTTCCTCCTATATCTCACATGTTATTGTTGTCCAGGATTTAACTTCTACCAAATTCTCCCAAATTGAATATTATTATTTTATAGAATCAATGTTTGTTTAGATTTACCCACTAGTACTGTTTACGTCTGGTTTCTTCTTTCTGATTTTAATTTCTTTCTTCCTGAAGGATACCCTCGAGACATTCTTTCTAAGAAGTCTATTGATAGTAATGATCACTTTTTGTTTGTCAAAATATGTCTTTCATATTGCTCTCATTTCTGAATGATTTAGTTATAAAATTCTATGTTGAGTGTTATTAGCTTTCAATAGTTAGAAGTTTATATTCCACTATCCTTTGGCTTCTATTGTTACTATAGAAATTTATTTTTTCTTCCTTTGGAGGCTGTGTTTAATCTCTAGATGTTTTTACCATCTTTCTTTTGTCAATGGTATTAGGCAGTTTTTCTAACATGTTTCTAGGTGTTGATTTGGTTTCATTTATCCTGCCTGAGATGCACTCTATTTCTTGGAAGGGAAAATTTAGTTCTGGAAAATTCTAGCCATTGTCTTTTGAATATTTCTCTCTCCCATTCTGTCTATTCTCTCCTCCTGGGACTCCTATTTTTTTTTTTTTCCCGTATTTTAAAAAGTCTCTTTCATCTTTTGTATCACTTCGTAACATCCTAAATTTATAAGTCACTCAGTTTCCATTCTGCAGTTTCTAATGTCTTATTTATTTTCAAATAATACTCTTTTTAAATTTATTGACGTTTCATTTTATTTTTCAAAAATATGTCTGGCTTTTTTTTTTTTTGTAATGACTTTATTGCTTTCTATTTTTTTTTTTTAAAGATTTTATTTATTTATTTTTTCCCCCAAAGCCCCAGTAGATAGTCGTATGTCATAGCTGCACATTCTTCTAGTTGCTGTATGTGGGACTCAGCCTCAGGATGGACGGAGAAGTGGTGCCTCGGTGCGCGCCCGGGATCCGAACCCGGGCCGCCAGCATCGGAACGCGCGCACTTAACCACCAAGCCACGGGGCCGGCCCTGCTTTCTATTTTTTAAAAAGTTTAAGCATATTTATTTTATATTCTATATTAAATCATTTCTTTACCTGACGTTCTTGGGGATCTACTTCAGGTGTCTGTTACTTCTCTTGTGCTGCTGCTGCTGGTTAGTTTTTTCATGTTCTCTCATTTTGCATTATATATTTATGTACGGATGTAGATAGGTAGAGAGAAAAGCAGCTTGGATTTTGGAAGATATTACAAGGATACTATTTTCATCATCTGCTCTGCAGTCAAATGCAAGATTTTTTTTCTTTTAAAACACATCTTTGTGATTTGGTGTATGACTATGATACTTGAACTAATCATAGAATTTAAAGATTAATTTTTGGTTGAAAAAACATCTTAGAGAACATAATAACAAATCATAGTAGGAGCATTTGATATAAATAGAAAATTGTCCATGTGTCATGTAGTGTGATGACAGCTTTATAAGACTCACAAAATAAATATTTGCTGCCAAAATATGAAGGCAGCCAAAGCATGGGAAATGTACACTATAGTGGCAGCATTAGGTATTTCTCCCTTTTCAGATCATGTAATTCATGTTTAGAGAGATTAAGCCACTTGCCCAAGGTCTCAAAGCTAATAAGTGATAGACTTCTACTCAGATTCCAGTTTGACTTCAAAATCTATTTTAATCTCTACTCATACAGACTTCCAGTGAAACCTCCTGTGTCAGAGGCTGCCAGTTATTACACATTCTTTGATTCTTAGCTGGGCACATGGTAACCCAAATACAAATAGCATTTTCTATCCCAGTTTACACATTGGTGTGGTCATGTGTCAAAGTTCGGTCCAAAGGAATATAAATGATGTGGTACGTGGGACTTGCAGACACTGACATTAAACAAAGAGAGTGTGTGCTTCACTTCCATTTCCTCCTTCGCTCTTGCTGGAACATGCATGTGCTTACAGAAGATCAAGTTTACGGATGAGCCCACATTAAAAAATTAGTTTTCAATAATGAGCCATTGCTAGTTTCATAATACTAAAAACCTAGTTTAACTCAATTTTTAAATTACAAACCACGTGACTAGGCTTGATAAAAAATTTCAAAAGTGGATACCTCTCCCATTTTATGACAAATTAATTTTTCCAATAGAGAAGTAATGTTACCACATTAAATAAATAGGAAATTACAAAGAAAAAAATCACCCATTAAATTAATACCCTTTCATTCACGTTTTGTGATTTTTCTTCTAGCCATTTTTTGGTAAGCTTTATTTTTAACAAAAGACACATAAACAAAACTACCCATAATAGAATATCTTGATTTGTTTCATTTATCATTTTAAGCTATATGTTTACATATTTCTACTTGGTGGTTAAAATCATTATCTTAAGTGAGTGCATGGCACTCCATGGAGAGACTATATTTATTTAACTGGACATCTTATGTTGTTTCTGGTTTTTTGCTGTGATAAATCTCATCTCCAACATATAATAAATGTGTAAATTTTAGAAAGTTACCTCTGGTCTCTCTTGCCTTCTCTGTAAAGTTCTAGAGAAGATTATAAGGGCTCACACGTTTTTGGTGTTTAGAGCAGTTCCTGGCACATGGTAAACATTCTCAAAGGATAAAGTTTATTGAAAAAGCCAGATTTGAAGAAGTGTAAGCAGAAACTAATTTTATTTTTTCTCCTGTTCTCCCTCCAAACCTGTTCTTTTTCTCTCGTAGATGGAAATTACTCTCTCTTAGGTAATAAACTAAAGGCCCCTCTGTTTTGATGATAAAAAAAATCTCATCTAGTCTCATAATTATCCCATTATTGCAATTCAATCCAGAGAAATAATAAAAATTTTAAACTCTTACCCAATTTAAAGGTTCTCTCTCCCAGTCCTTGTGCCTGATCCAGACTGGGAAGCCTGGAGTGGGAGAAGGGAGGTGTATTATTTCCTTCACTACATCCTAGCTCTCTCTCCCCTCTTTCTTTCTAATAAAAGTTGCTAAACAATAAATTATGTTGGAATTTTCCCCATTTGCTTAAATATTCTTGTTTTTTTTTTCCCAAAAAAATATTGTGGCTGTTTTAGGGATAGAAGAGAAAAAGTTTCACCTGGCAAGAAATAGTTAGTTTATTCTTCTTTTCTTGACAATTAGCCAAGTGATGTCATTCAGTTTTCTTACAGAATTCTTAACAATTTATCCATGGAAAGCAGTTCCAGTTTGAAAACTTCCTGGAGTCACTAAATTAAAAATAAAAAGTTCCTGATGATTTGATGTGGGCCCCTTACCAGCTGAGTAAAATTTTTGAATTGCAGTATTTCTCTTCTTTTGCCCTATTCTGTTCCAAATAATATTCTAGTAGCAGTTGTTCTTCACAGTGTACAAACTGATAATAAAATGCTACAGAAAAATTATTGTTAGCAATGTCGCTTTTACTCCAAATTATGATTTTTATTTCCACTTAATATTTCCTAGCAATGTCCATTTCTTTTGGATTACTATGTCCTATTTCAAGGCTATCTTTCGATCATGGAAAACACATCAAAAAGTCTAAGGTTTCTGGCATCCATAACAAGGATTTGTTTCAAAGCCAATATCTTTCATCAACATTGGAAAATAGATTTGTGTCCCTGTAACCACTCCATATTCAATCTGAAAAATACGATAATCCGTGAAGGGGAAGAGGATAAGAGATGCACTTAGCTGAGCTAAACATTTGAAATATGAATATTAATTAAGAGACCACACAAGTAAGGTGAAATTTCTCAAAGCTTCTGGAGTAATCTGTCTTATGAACCATTGCACTGATGAAAAACTGAAATAGTGCAGGTTCCAAAATTTTGTGAAATTCTGTATCTTGCAAATGATGAATGAAGCCATGACAGAGGTATTTTAAAGTTACAAAAATTTTTGGCAACTGTGCTACATCTGGCAGATTAAAATTTTTATTTTAATCATTATTATAATAAACATAAGTTTTTTAAAGATCTAACAAAACGATGTGTCAAAAACTTTTGGCAAACTGTAAGATTCTACCTAAATAGTGTTGATCACTATTAACACTTTTCGTAATGTTTTGCTAACGAGCACAAAAGCACAAGTCAGAAACAATCTTCTAAATCATTCATTTCATTTAAAATGATCCAAAAATGTTAATTCACGGGAATACATTACCTAGTAACATATTCCATATGTGTGCATTAGTACCATTTATGAAAAACAAAATCAAATTATTTTCCAAGATTATGTCATACATCAGAAAGTACTGTCAATTATTTTTTTAACTTTTTCTAATGCAAATAATTTTCTTAGAGAAATATTTTAATGAAATTTATTCAGTAAACATTTTAAACTATATGCAACATCAATTAGCTAAAATATGAAATATCTCATTTCTTTTTTAAGTATGTTTATCACAGAAAATTGGACAATATTTAAAATAACGAACAAAATCATCAATATTCCCATTATCCAAAAACTATTTTCATATTTTTGTATATTTCTTCCCTGTGTTGTGTGTGTGTGAATGCACAGACACATTTTTCAATATTCTTGGGATCATACTATATTTAACTTGGTATACAGGTATTTTTCTCCCACTTGGCATTAACATGGACCTTCCTCTAGGCTGTTAAAAACTTCCAGGAGCTGGCCCCATGGAGTAGTGGTTACATTTGGCACATTCTGCTTCAGTGGCTCAGGTTCACAGGTTCAGATCCTGGACGTGGACCTATACCACTTGTCAGCCATGCTGTGGCAGGGACCCACATATAAAGTAGAGGAAGATTGGGACAGATGTTAGCTCAGGGCTAATCTTCCTCTTTCATAAATGTCATTTTTAATATGGCCATAATAATAGTTAACTGAATATATATACTCAAATTTACACATGAGACATTTTAAGAAAATATTTTTTAAATCTCTGTTCATAAATGTATTTTATATTTAGGATAATTTCCTTAGGATAGATTCTGAAAAACAAATGTATCACTATTTAAAAAAGAATCTTAGCAGACATCAACAGATGTCATCAACAAAAAAGGCAAAAATTCTCAACAGCTTAATATACTTATAATTGTTTCTCATGAACACCAACTCCTTGGAATAGCATAAGAGAGGGAAAAATCCTTTAATAATTTTCCTTGAACAAATTTTATTTTTGTCTTCCCAAAGTAAACAGCAGTATCAAAGGACTCTTGCCCTTTTCAAATCAGGGCAAAATATACATTATAAGAAGAACCGATTGGAATAAAGAAAGCGATGTATTTATCCTTCTAACGTTAGGGTTCCTCCTGTCCAGATCTCATCCTTCCTATCTGGAGTCCCTTTTCCTTTCCCTGGATTTAGAGTTAAGGGCTCCCATCACTCAAGGCACTTCCAGTTTGGGGGGGAAGAGTCTAGCTGTGGGGGCTAGAATTTCAACAGCTGCCTTGTGATTTTTAACCCTTTGACTCAAACGGACTTAAATGACTGAAAAACCGTAAAAGAAAAGGGGATCATTTTGAAAATTTAAGTTGTGATGAAATTTTCCTATGTTTTACTCTGTGACTCATTAATAAATGAAGGTGAAAGTCCACTTAAAATAAGAGTTTTAAATGAAAGCAATTAAGCAGAGTTTAGATGTTTCTTTTACACTGAAAGACAGTATGACATATTGGAAAATTAAAACACAAAGGTTAATACCTTAAATTTTTCACATAAACTCTTTTACTTTGGGCCACAGAAACTCTTTGACCATTTAATCTTGTGTAAAATAGAAATAATAACATCCATACCAGCCCTACAATATCACAGTTTTGTTAAGATCAAATAAGACAATGTGTAGGGACATGCTTCATTACAGGGATAAACAAAATTATCATCCTCATACTCTACTTATTCTTTTAAATACGTAAAAAATTTAAACACAAAGTATTTTCTTTGTAAAAGGTATGAAAAATGCAGATAAATTGCAAGTCGTTCTTTTTCTCGCAAGTTCTTTTTGAATCCTGCTCTCCAGCGTCCACATACCTCCAAAACCAGAGGAGAGAATTACTTGTTAGAATTACCTATTAGTTTGCTTTAACTGCACTGTCCAATACGGTAGCCACTAGTGATATGTGGCTATTAAACGTACATGTAAATTAATTACATTTAAATAAAACTAATACTATAGTCCTGGCCCGTGGCCAACTTTGTTAAAGTTCCATGCCCTCTGCTTCAGCGGCCTGGGGTTCTTGGGTTCAGATCCCAGGTGCGGACCTATTCCGTTCACCGGCCATGGTGTGACAATGTCCAGCATATAAAATAGAGGAAGATTGGCACGGATGTTAGCCCAGGGCTAATCTTCCTCAAGGAAAAAAAAAGAGGAGGACTGGCAACAGATGTTAGCTCAGGGCGAATCTTCTTCAGCAAAACAAGACCAACAATAACAAACTAATACTGTTAGTTGCACTGGCATATTTCAAATGCTCTATAGCCACATGTTGCTACTGTATTGGCCAGAGCAGATATAGAACATATCCATCATTGAAGAAAGCTCTATTGAACAGCTCTACTCTAGAATCAAGTCCAGGAAGAGAGGCTGTAGTAGGCGGGATAATAGCCCCCAGAAGATGTCTATGTCCTAATCTCCAGAATCAGAAAATGTTACCTTATACAGCAAAAGAGATTTTTCAGATGTGATTAAATTAAGCATCTTGAGATGGGAAGATCATTCTGGATTCTCTGGGTAGGCCCAATGTAATAACAAGGGTTCTTATAGGAGGAAGTCAGGAGAATCAGAGTCAGAAAAAGGAGATGTGCTGATCCAAACAGAACGTAGATGGATGCACTTTGAAGATGGAGGAAGGGGCCCTGAATCAAAGAATGGAAGTGGCCACTAGAAGCTGGAACGGGCAAGGAAATAGATTCTCCTCTGGAGCCTCCACAAGGAAGGCAGCACTGCTGACACCTTCATTTTAGGACTTCTGACCTCCAGAACTGTAAGATGATAAATTTGCATTGTTTTAAGTCATTAAGTTTGTGGTAATTTGTTACAGTAACAACAGGAAACTAATACATATGACAATATGTATTTCTATTCCCCTCTTAATTAATGTTATTTGTCTGCAATTATTTCTATTATAAATAAAGCTACAATAACATTTTTCTATATGCAGAAGCAAATATTAGATAGTGAAAAGTGCTATAGATAAAAATAAACCACAGAGAGGGTTAGGATGTTCAGGTCAGCAGGGATATGTGCAGTGTTAGGTTGTTAAATGTTTAACAACTTGCTTTCTAGAAAAAAAACTCTGATTTGTAGCATTTGCCAATTCCTATGGTGTAAATACTTCTACCATGACCAATTTCTAGCTACCAACATGATGTCACTGAACACAGAGCTGGAAGATATGTCCGTTTCTGCACACTACTGGACATGTGTATGTGTGTGTGCACATGTGTGTTTCTAGATATATATGTGTATACATGTGCGGAGTTTCTATTTTAAATAGAAGGACTCTCTGATACTTGTCAGAGCAGAGACCTGAAGGAGGTGACAGTGTTGCAATAACCCAAGTGAGACCTGATGGTGGCTTGGCTAAAAGTGATCAGATACAGCAAGCAGGGCTGACAGAATTTGCTGAAAGATTGAATGTAGGGTGAGAGAAAGAGAGGAGCCAAGGCTGATTCCAAGATTTAGTCTTGAGTAATTGGAAAGATGGAAGTGCCCTCAGCTGTGACAGGGAAGATGGTAGGAGGAGCAGGTTTGGGATGTGTATTAAGAGCTAATTTTGGATGTGTTAAATTTAAGATGACTTTTAAAATGCCAGTCCAGTGGAAAAAAGTGGAGACACATATCGGATTAGAGAAGAGAATCAGCTGTAAATTTGGTATTTAATACCATAATACTGGATGAGATCACATAGGGAGTGAGTGTAGATATAGATGAGAAGAAATCTGAGGACTGAGTCCTGGGGTACTCCAGGATTTAGAGATAAGGTTCATAAGGAGGAACCAGAAAAGGAGATCAAAGGGCGGGCCATCAGGTAGGAGGAAAACCAAAACAGAATAACACCCAATTAAAGAAAATGATCATGTTGACCAAAGCAATTTTGGTGGAAAGATATGTACACAAGTCTAATTGCAGTGGCTTCAAGACAGAACAGGAGGAAAGGAATTGGAGACAAATTCAGACAATACTTTCTAGTTTTCCTGTGAAAGGGCGGTAGCTGAACATAGGATCAAGAAAGGGTTTTTAAAAGCTGGAGATATTATAGCACGTGTATGTGCAGATGGAAAAAAGTCAGCAAAGAAGGAAAATTCATGGAGCAGAAGAGGAGAGAATTGCAAGAGAATGGTCTTAAGAAGGGGAGGGGACTGGGATCCAGGGCACAAGTGGAGTGGTTGTCTTAGATGGTTCATCCATGGTAGCAGGTGGAGATTGGTAGGTAGATGCAGTTGTGGGAGCATATGGAAAGTTTCTACGGGGTGCTTCTATTTTGTTAGTGAAGGAATGTCATCAAGTGAGGGTAAGGTTGGGGTGGGGAGTATAGGCAGGTTTGAGGAAGAGAATGGTTGAATGAAAGGACTTAGGAAATAGCAAAAGATTGCAGGCAGTGCTTAGAGCCCACTTGAGTGGTCATGAGTTTAAACTGAGACCAGACACAGACCTGTTGGTGTGATTTTCTTAAGCCAATATTAATGCACAGATGGAAGCACAGAATGGATTGAGATTTAACTTAAGCAGGGTTGGGGTTTTGTTGGGTGAATATGACGGACAAAAAGAGAATGGCTAGAGAACTGAAGAGAAATGCAAGAGAAGATTATAATGATGCACAATGGACCTCAGCAGGGAGGATAAAGAGTAGAGTAGGGTTGGGGGCACGGTAGGGACAGAGAGAGAGAGGACAGCAATCCCAGTCGCATCTAAGAATTGTTAGAGTTGGGATACTGGACGGAGTGAGTTCAAAAGATCAGAGATGATGTTGAAGAGTGAGACAAACGAATTGAGAATACGGAAGGGTTTGGTATTTGGTAATGACAACGCATAGTGTTTGATCACAGGTGTGAGTGGCTCATAGGGTGAAAGATAAGATCATTGACAAAGAAGTCTTGGAAACGGGAGGCCAGATAGTGGAAGGATCATCTGCGTGGATACTAAAATCACAATAATGTGGGGATAGTATTAGAAGTAATTACAATGAAAATTACAGTGATCTCACAGTAGTCCTCAGACTAGCAGTGCCAACATGGCCTGAATACTCGCCAGAAATGTAAATTCTCAAGTCCCATCCAGACCTATTGAGTCTGGAAACCCAGGGCGTGGTGCTTCATCTGATATATGGTGAAGTCTAAGAACAACTTGTACGGTAGCACAGAAGATAGAAAAGTTAATTGCTTGGAGAAGTAGCAAAGGTTTCAATAAGACAGCATTTAAACTACACCTGAAGTTACTGCAAGGTTAAGTGGAGGGGCCTTAAAATTAAAGGGAGCAGCATTTGCAAAGAAAAGCTAGAAACAGGAAAAGATCAAATGAAATTATGTAAAAGCGTAAAGTGTTAGCTGTTAGTATCAGAAAATCACGCCTTGCTAAGAAGGCATTAGCTCTTTAGGAATACTGGTAAAACATCACAAACTTCTTTCTATCCATCTTCTTTGTAGTCCATTGGTATCACGCTCAGCATAGAGTGAAAGCTTGGAGAGCAGGTGTACGAACATTTCCCAACATCTCTGTGGAACGTAGCGGAAATAGCTCCATAGAGCTGAGATAATATAGAAGGCGATTAAAGCAAGCCCGGTCCTTTAATGACGTCACGAGACGCCCCGGGGATTTTCCTCCAACAGCCGGGCGCCTCCGGGGACGGGGCCTGCGCAGGGCTGACGTCACTACTCGGCGCCGGGCGCGTCCCATTGGCGGCGGATTCAAATGTCCTGGCCGCGGTAGTGGGCCTGTGGAAGGGTCGGCGCGGCCGGGTTGTTGTCGCTGTCCTCGCGGGCGTGAGCTTCAGTGCCGTGCAGGGAGGCCCTCGGAAGCTGGGGCGGCTGGTGCCTGAGGAGGGGATGGCGGTCTCGACCACAGTCTCCCAGAGGAAGCACATAAAGCGGAAGGCCCCCCGCGGCTTTCTAAAGCGCGTCTTCAAGCGACAGAAGCCTCACCTTCGTCTAGAGACAAGTGGCGATTTACTGGTGAGGTCCTGTCCTTTCTTGGGCCGGGAGAGGGGCAAGGGGAGGGAGGGGAAATAAACCTCAGCTTCATGTCGCCGCCCCAGCCCGTCTAGCCCTTCCAGGCCTACGTTTAAGGCGTTGTCAGCCACGACTAGGCAGGTTTGCCCCCGCCTGGCGTGTCAGTTCGTATTCCTGACGCTTTGTTGAACAGGGGCCCGCTGGAGTGTAGATGTCCGCACCTTTCTTACGGGAGGCTATTAGCCGCATCAATTTAAGGAGAAAACTAACGTTAACTTCCTGCTTATAGCTCTTAAAAATGTCTGTTCAAGAGCACAGTCTGGTATTGTGCTTAGTGTACTTGCGAAAGGTATGAAAAATAGTCTTTTAAAAATAGATTTTTGGAATTCAGGCTGGGTCATTTTTATTTAACTATTGTAAAAGGCATTACTGACATGACTTTTAAGTGCCTCGCTCCTTGCCTTCCTCCCTTCCCCCTCTTATTACGTTGTTAACCAAACGTATTGCCCTATTTCCTCTGCTTTAGCTTGCTTACTAAAGAACCCTGATCCAAAAGCTTACTTGTAAGTTGTATGCTCTCAACTGTAAATTTGTTTTCCTAGATAAATAGAACATATTCAGTTTTCAAGCCAAACCACTAAAACTTCTTTATCTGGCTCACAATACCTGCAGCATAATGCTCGCCTAATAGCCACAACCTAACCACTGTATAATATTTCTGTCTTGAAATAAATTCCGAGTTTTTATGACGAATCCCTGGAACATGTATCTCTCTAGCAGAATGAACAGTTTCTCTAGATTTAAACCATAGGAGGCACCTCCTGTGGTTTGTGACAAGAGCTCTTTGAGTAAAGGAGCCATTGTAAGTAAGTGAGCACCTAATTTCCAGGAGATCAAGGTAAAGAATTGTGGATAACAAGAGCACATGACATGGAGAGTGTCTTCAGAGTGCATCATTCCATCTGTTCTTAAGCTACTTTGTTTTTTTCCACCTCTTTTCTCTACAGCCTCCCTAAGTTCTCTGCTGCCTCCCTATCTGTTGCCTGCTTGCCGGGTTTTTCTTTTGGCAAGACTACTGTAGAATTGTCTTCACTTTTCCTTAATTTGGTCTCTGAAGTCAAAACAACTTTTTTTTTCTTGGAAAAGTAGCCTTTCTAATATCTCCTGCCCTCCTTTTTTGTTCCTTTCCTAGACCCTGTAAGAAAAGACGATATATACTGTTTTGTACACCTGTGCCCCAGGTGGTGATACAGGTGGTATAAATGAGCTAGATTAAAGTGAAATTGATTTGTGAAACATTTTTAGGTAATTTGTTCTGGAGTTTTCACTGGTGCGGGGGTTCTAAAAGGAGGGTGAGGAGATGTACCTGCTCAGGAATATCTCGGAGACTACCAGCTGGTGCAGATTTTGGGCAGAAATTGCTCAAGTAGTCGGATTCCTCCCACATCCACACCTGCCTGCCCCAAAGTTAGCTCTTGTGGAGTGGGATGTAAGTGGTATGGGAAAGAAGGGGAGGTGAAATGGCAAGCAGTTGCAGTGGTGGGGGAAAGGAAGTTCTTGCAGCCACTGTCTATTCCTGGGTGGTCTGCTTGTCTTTGACGTTCGTCATTTCTCTTTCACTGTCTTGTATCAGCCTTCCATCACCCTGGCTTCTTTGCTTATGGTTTTCTGCTTGCTGTTGACACTTCATAATCTTACCCAGCAGGTCTCCCACATCATCCATCAACTTTTCTGCAATTAAGGCAGTGTATTTTGATCTCTTTTTTTCTGAACTTTGATACCAGTGAGAGTACACATCATACAGTTTAGCTACTGGAACTCTGACACGCTTCTCTAAGAGTTTCATACGTCAGTGTTGTCTCCCAGCATGGTATGCAGCTTCTTGAGGGGAAGGAATCATATATATCTCCTTGGCGTCTTCCATTACCTTTAACACAAAACTAATCTACTTTTATGTTGTCTTCTGTATATGATATTTCTTTTGCCTAAAGATGTCCTCACTCCACCCCACTTGGCAAACTCCAGTTCTTGCAAAATCCAGTTCAAATGCCACTTCCTCAGTGAAGCCTTTCTTAATCTTCTTAGAAAGGATCAACCTTATCTTCTGTCATCTATTGTCACACATTTGTCTTTAATTTCTTTCTGGGTTTGGTTCTCCCACTGGACTGGGAACTTTGAATTGGGGGCTTTTTGTGTTCCTAGTGTTTAGCATAATACCTTGAACATTCTGAATGTACAATTAATGTTGACAGTGCACAGTAACTACTGTGTGTGTGGACTGATTGTTTTATCTAACATTTTACTCATAATTGTGTTATTTCATAGTTCTTCTGCACGGGCTTTTTGTTGTTTTATTTTATGCCTTATTTGATTGTATCTCCCCAGGGCAGTACCGGTGAGTACATCTGTTAATTTGAGTAAAGTTTCGGCTTTCTCCTGACTCAACTAATTTTTAGATTTATCACTGAGGAATGTTGTGCAAATATGTGGTTAGGGTTTATGTAAAATTCAAAAGTGTTGTGACAAAAGGAGGAGGAAGTCAGACTGGCCCAGTCTTTTGGTCAACTGAGACCGTCAAGAAATGGGTATTTCTTTGTAAATTATCTTTTGATTTACTTTTCAAGCAAGTTGATTTTTTTTCCAAAGTAAATTCTTGATGGAATGGCTTATCCTTTTCAAGTTTGAATGCCTAGCTAAATACCTTAAAATGTGTTTTCGTTCTGACCATTTTAATTTAAACCTTAGTGCATTTGAGTGGCACCACTCAATTAACTGTTTTATGGCAGAGGAATAGGTTGCTTAAAAGAAATTGTGACATCAGAAAAAGTAATATTAATTGTCTCATTATCTATGGCTCATACTCATGAAGAGGAAAGAACTTTCCATGTAGGTTAATAGTGTGAACCAAGTCTCAAAACAGAGTGTGGCTTTTTTGGGATTGACTAAACATTTTTTTTGCCTCATTTGGGGAGATATGGAGGGATCTTTTGTTCCACCAATAATTATTTACTACCTACTACATATTGGGCCATGCGCTAAAGGTCACTGGGGATACAATGTTGGGGAAGATGGACATAGATCTTGTGCTTATAGTACATTGAGGAAGACAGGTGAGAAATTGCTGCATAATATTATCTAGTGTGTGGATGTAGTGTAGTGATGGGAAATTCAAGGTGCCATGGATCTACATAACCTTATGTCCTGGGGGGAGTTGGGCATTTTGGCGAAGTCTACAAGGCAGTAGGATGCCTTTAGGCAAGGTTGTATTTGAATACTGAAAGAAGTTCAAAAGACCTAGTATAGAACTGGAAGCTGAGAAAGGTGAGGGATGAAACTGGGAGAGCCTAGTCAAGTGGGGTTTAGTATTAAGGAATTTGGAATTTATCCTGAGTGCATGTGGAAGCTATTTATCTTTAGAAGTAGAAAATATAGATTAGCAGAGGAAATTGTGCCATATTGTGAAATGGTTTTGCTGCAAAAGGAAATGGGATATTGTTGGAAGTTGAAAAAAAAAAATGGAATGACATGGTATAAAGAATCAGAATTGGGTGCTTTACCTCAGAGTTCTTGGGAGAATTAAAGAAGGCAGTGCATCAAAAAAGTACCAAAAGAATATCTCCTTCCATAGTTTCTTTATCTTATTAAATTTAATTCCCCAAACTCTTATTTTCCCCCAAATATCACTAAAACATTCTTCAACATCTCTAACAATCCACTGAAGATTTCTGCATAATATAAATAATTTAAAACACATCACCTAGTTATTTAATATTTAGTAAACTGTGGGAGAGTGGTTGTGTTCAGTACACAAGATAGTGAATATTAAGTATTATGTATTAATTGTTGTAACTGCAAAAAGTGTGTACTATTATGTAAATAACCAAAGAAATTATATGTTAAAGGTACTATCTAATTGGACTTAAGTTGGTAGTGCCCTCAGGTACCCGGCAGAAGCAAAGGATGGGGAAGATGTTAATAATTTAAATAAAAGAGCACTAGATGTGATCCTAGAGGGAGAGTTGAGATAGGACTGCAGCTCACTTTACATTCTATCTTAGTTGGATTTTTGTGCTCTAGTTTAACTGTTTTCAAGGTATTTGCATGTAGATTTGAGTAGTACTTTATGGTTTGGATAGTAAATTTTGAGTAAAATATTTAGCAAAATGTTATTGTACATATTTAGATATTGAGGTTAAATGATATATATGTTTTGCTCATATGTAGAGTTTGTTTCTATAAGAATATGCAAGAAATTGGCAACCATGGTTGACTGGGGGATGATGTGGAAGGGAGACTTATTTATGGAAGTCTACCCTTTTGTAGACTTTTTTGCTTTATATTTTTAGTTTGAAGTAATTATAAAATCACAAGAAGTGGCAAAAATGGTAGAGAAGTCCCCATTAGAGAATTCTGGGAAATTTTAAATTCCATTACAAATTTAAATTTATTTGGAATTGAAAGCAGAAATAGATGTTACTTAACAGAGTCCTATATAAGTTTTGATTTAATGTTACAACATTAAATCATAATGTTAACATAATCATAACATTAAAACATAATGTTTACATAATGTAAACATTATGTTTACAATAATGTTAGTGTCCGTGGCCCATGGTCAGCCTTGCATAGCCTTGTTTCATGGATTGCAATAACTAAGTCTCTTTTGTGTGGAATCTAAGGTGGACCTATATTAAACTGAATTCCGTGTTACTTTAAATAAAAGTTAATTGGCTTAATCACAGTAGTAAATAGTACAACACTAAATTTTGGGATCTTTTTTTAAGAGTCATTATTTCAATTTCACATTATTTCAGTGTTCTGAGTTTAAAAATCCTCTTGAATTTTCTCTTTTAAAGATGCATCTGAACTGTTTACTGTTTGTTCAGCGATTAGCAGAAGAGTCCAGGACAAATGCTTGTGAGAATAAATGTGGAGTCATTAAAAGGGAGCATGTACTGGCTGCAGCAAAGGTAAAATCTGAATTTCTTTTCTTGAGCAAAGATAACTTAAAAAATACCACCTGCTTCATCACCTCTGCCTGATGGAGATTCCTTATTCAGCTTTGTTAACCGAGTTGACGCTTGGCTTTTCATGTTAACGGATTTTAATTATGGAATTAGATTTTCTTTCTCTGTGTGTATATTATGGATTTCTGATGGAAGGATTCATGGTTATTGCTTTATCACCATTTAGGTGAAAACAAATGTTTGACTGCTGATTCGTACAGTTTGTACTAGGCTATATATAGTTGAGAAAGTTTATCTCCTTGAAGTTTATCAAAATCAAATTTAAAATTGATCATTCTAAGTTTTCCTGATTACCTATTTGTTTTTCTAAATTTTTTTTGAGATTTGAGTGACTTGTGAATCAAATCTCTTACAGAGGCAGAGATTGCTTCTTACTGGTATTTCTATGTAAGGTAAGAGTATGATGCCTAGGGCAGTTTTTCCCCAGTAGGTTCCCAAGATCATTATTTCTTTTTCATGTTAATAGATGTCCCACCATGAAAAGCTTCTGGGTTCAGATAAGTTTAGATAACATAATATGCCTCCTAGAATAGTCACAATGTTATTGTATTTGTAGAGCTTTTTTGTTTCTATAAGAACATGCAAGAAACTGGCAACCACGGTTGACTGGGGGATGATGCAGGAGGGAGACTTATTTTTGACAGTCTACCTCTTTGTAGACTTTTTTGTTTAATCTTTTTTTATTTTGAAATAATTGTGGACTCACGGAAGGTGCAAAAATAGTATAGAGAGTTCCCATTTACCTTTTATCCAGCTTCCTACAATGCTAACATCTTTATATAACTATAGTTATATAAAGTTATGAGAAATATAGCAGTAAAGAAACTTGTTGAACTGTTTTACTTAGTATTTTGTAAATTTGAGTACCTAATCAGCATTTTGTAAATTTGAGTATGTAGTACTTTCTTTTGCAGTACCTATACTAACATCTTGTAGAACAGAGAAGTACTGGCCTAGGGCATAGAACTATTTGGTGGCCTCTGTGGAAGCCTAGAAATGTGCATGTCCTGGCATTTTTTTTAGGGGCTTTAAATTCTCTTGCAATTATAAACATTCCAACAAGTTTCTAGACTACTAAAGTTAATATAAGTATTTTTCTGCGATAAAGCAAAGCTTAGCCAGCCCTGGTGCTCTAATGGTTAAGATTGGGCACTCTTCCCATCAGGGAACGAACGGCACCACCCGTCTGTCGGTTGTCATACTGTGGCGGCTGCGTGTTGCTGTGATGCTGAAAGCTATGCCACTGGTATTTCAAATACCAGCAGGGTCACCCACGGTGGACAGGTTTCAGTGGAGCTTCCAGACTAAGGCAGTCTAGGAAGAAGGACCTGGCCACCCAGTTCCAGAAAATAAAAGCTGGCCATGAAAACCCTATGAATAGCAGCAGAGCACTGTCTGATACAGCCCTAGAAGGTGAGAGGATGGCGCAAAAAAGACCTCGCAGGGTTCCGCTCTGCTGCACACAGGCTCCCTAGGAGTCAGAATCGACTCCACGCCACTCACAACACAGCAAGACTTAAGAGCTTGAGTGAATGTGTGTATTTTACATTTAGGGTTTGCTGCTGCTGCTTTTATTTATTTTTTTTGGTGAGGAAGATCGGCCCTGAGCTAACATCTGCCAATCCTCCTCTTTTTCCTGAGGAAGACTGGCCCTGGGCTAACATCCATGCTCATCTTCCTCTACTTTATATGGGACGCCACCACAGCATGGCTTGACAAGCGGTGCATTGGTGTGTGCCCAGGATCTGAACCTGCGAAGCCCGGGCCCCCGCAGCAGAGCACGCGCACTTAACTGCTTGCGCCACCGGTCCGGCCCCGGTTTGCTTCTTTTTATTAATAAATTATAGGTGTACTTACCTAAAAGTAGATAAGTTTTTTTTTTTTTTTTTTTTTAAAGATTTTATTTATTTATTTTTCCCCCAAAGCCCCGGTAGACAGTTGTATGTCGTAGTTGCACATCCATTCCGGTTGCTGTATGTGGGACGCGGCCTCGGCATGGCCGGAGAAGCGGTGTGTCGGTGCTCGCCCGGGATCCGAACCCGGGCCGCCAGCAGCGGAGCGCGCGCACCTAGCCGCTAAGCCACGGGGCCGGCCCTAAAAGTAGATAAGTTTTTTAAAAAAACTTTGGATATATTCTGGTCAAATGCTCCGTGTCCTTTGCAACTAAAGATCTCATTCTGTTTTATTTCTCTCGTGTGCTATATGTTTTGAAAATTGTCTATATAACAAGCTTTTCAGCGTAAGATGACTAGTGTTGATCTCAAATTGATATAATTCCAGCCCACATATAAGATATTTGATGTTGCAGTGGATTTGTATTGCTTTATAGTTGTTAAATGCCTGATTTATAATAGGTTTTTCAAGTTTTGGAACAGTCTGTAGCTCCCTGGATTACTAAATTGTCTACAAACCTCAAGTTGGGAACCATTAATATGACACTTTTGACTTACAATTGAAGAAATTAACATCTAGAAGTGACAGTAAAACCAGATTTTGAGAATCTAGGCATGTTTCACATTCTTTGAGAGAAGTAGACTATTTTAGAGACATCTAAGATCATTTATAAGGCAAAAGATTCCCTAGTCACTGTCCAAATTGAGTTTTATAAATTCATAGTCTTGCATATTATGCACATAGAACTATTTAACTTTTTGTTGAGGAATTATGTTTTATTTGCCACAGGTATAATATTAATCTTCATTTTTTTTCCCTTCACAGGTAATTCTAAAGAAGAGCAGAGGTTAGAAGTCGAAGAGCAGAGGTTAGAAGTCAAAGACCACATTTTTGAAAATTATCTGATGTATTATTTGGTGGTGACAGATCGTGAAAGCATTTTTTACATATCAGTTAATATTGTGTATTATTAAAATATTGGCTGGTTGAAAGATGCGTGTATTTGTATATTTTTTATTGTTATTGAAATGTCTCAAGTAATAGGAACACATAGGACTATATAGCCTTTTTTTTTTTGAGGAATTATGTTTCATTCATTTTAAGTGGCCTCTAGTTCATTTTACTTCCATTTTGTTGGTATTGCAAATGTTTTACATATCAAAAATGAAATCTTACTATATAAAGTAGCTGAAGAGATGTATTTCTTAGAATTAAGTTTATTAGTATTTAGATTTAGCCACAATTAACTATGGAATCAATTTAATCTGAAGAAAGACAATGCATAGTCAAATCTAGGTATATTTTAAATATTAATTTTAACTCGTCAATGCCTTCTCATAAGCAGTGCAGTCTACTATCATGTTATGCCAATAGTATAATGATATAATTTCTCAACTGTAAACCTCAGCAAGGTGTTTTCAAAACCTATCTCCCTCCCCAAACCAAAAATGTTACGGAGCAAACTGACTTAGTCACACAGATTTAATAGATGGCTGTTTTTTTCCCTTGAGGAGTCCTTTAGAAGTTTATTGTATATCATCTAATAGTTATTTTTTTGATTTTTTTGTTTTTTGATGAAGACAAGATTGGCTCTGAGCTAACATCTGTTGCCAATCTTCCTGTTTTGGTTGAGGAAGATTGTCACTGAGCTAACATCTGTGCCAGTCTTCCTCTAATAGTTTTTATTTTTAACTTTTTATTTTGAAATGATTATGGATTGCAACATAAAGTTGCAAAGATAGTATAGAGAGGTCCCCATATACTCTACATCTGGTTTTCCCCCATTGGTTATTAATTATAATACAATGTCAAAACTAGGAATTTGACATTGGTACAGTGCGTGTGTAATTCTGTACCGTTTTATCACATGTATAGATTTGTGTAACCACCACTACGATCAAGATATAGAAGTACGTCATTACCACAAAGTTCTCTGTCATGCTGTCCTTTTATGAATTACACCCAGTTCCGTACCACTGCCCTCCATACCATCCCTAAGCCCTGGCAACCATGAACTGTTCTCCATCCCTATAATTTTGTCATTTTGATGGAATCATACAGGTTATGACTGGGGGATTTGCTTTTTTCATTCAGGGTAACTTTCTTGAGAGCCATCCAAGTTGTTGGGTGTAGCAATGTGTTCTTGATTGCTGAGTCGTAGTCCCTGGTATTTATGTAGCACAGTTTGTACAGCTATCACCCACCGAGGAGCATTTTGATTATTTCCGGTGTTTGGCTATTACAAATAAAGCTACGAATAATCGTGTACAAGTTTTTATACAGATGTAAATTTTTATTTCTCTGGGATAAATTCCCAGGAGTGTGATTGCTGGGTCGAATGGTAAGTATATGTTTAGTTTTTTAAAAAAAGAAATGTCCAAATGGCCAAACAATTTTCCAGGGTGGCTATACTATTTTATATTCCTATTAGTAGTTTATAGAGATCCACTTTCTTCTCATTCTCATGAACATTTGATATTGTTTTTTTTTATTTTAGCTGTTCTGACAGGAGTGCGTCTCATCATGGTTTTTAATTTGCCTTTCCCTAGTGGCTAATGATGTTGCACATATTTTCATATGTTTGTCATCCATTTTTCCTCTGGTAACATGTTTCTTCATTTCTTTTGGTCATTTTCTATTTGGATTGTTTGTTTTCCTGATTTTGAATTTTGAGAATTCTTTATTCTAGGTAGGGTCCTTTGTCAGACATGTGATTTGCAAATATTTTCTTCTGTAGTTTGCCTTTTATCTTCTTAACAAGGTCTTTTGAAGATCAAAAGTTTTTAATTTTGATGAAGTCCAATTTATTGTTTTTGTTTTATTTTCTTTTCATGCTGTTGGTGTCTTATTTAAGAACTCTTCACCAATCCCTAGGTCCTGATTTTCTCCCATATTATTTTTTACAAGTTTTCTAGTTTATGTTTTACATTTAAGTGTCTGATCTATCTTGAGTCAGTTTTTATATAAGATGTGAGGTTTAGGTCAACATTCATTTGTTTTGTCTGTGGATATCCAGTTGTTCAGCACCATTTTTGAAAAGGTTATCTTTTCTCCATTGAATTTCTTTGCACTTTTGTCACAAATCTGTTGGTCATACTTGTGTGGGCTCTTCCTGGGTTCTCTGTTCCATCAATTTGTTTCAATCCCTCCGCCAATAACATGTAGACTTTATTATTGTGGCTATATAATCAGTCTTGAAATCAGATGGAGTGATTCCTCTCACTTGATTCTTTTTCGGAATTGTTTTTGTTCTAGTTCTTTTGCCTTTCCATATAAATTTTAGATTAATCTTGTTTGTATCTACAAAAAAATCTTGGCAAAATTTTGATAGGAATTGTATTAAACCTGTATATCAATTTGGGGATAATTGGCATCTTTACTGTATTGAATCTTCCAGTCCGTGAATATGCAATATACCTCTCCATTTATTTACATCTTTGATTTCTTCATCATTGTTTTGTAGTTTTTACTTTTATCATTTCCTTTCTGTTTAGAGAACTCCCTTTTGTCATTCTTTTAGGGTAGGTCTGATGGTAACAAATTTTCTTAGTTTTCTTCATCTCAGAATGTCTTGATTTCCTGTTCATTCGTGAAGCGTATTTTGCTGGGTTGACAGTTCTTTTAGTACTTGAAAAATGTTGTATCGCTTCCTTCTGACTTCCATGCTTTTTGATGAATTCTGTTGTAATTCAAAATTTTTTTCCCATATAAGTAATGCATTGTTTCTCTGGGTACATTCAAGATTTTTTTCTTTTCTGTCTTTAGTTTGTAGAAGTTTGACTATGATGTGTCTTGGCATGGATTTCTTTGGGTATATCCTGTTTGGAGGTCACTCTGTGAATCTCTATGTTTTTTGCCAAATGGGAAATTTTCAGCTATTGCTTGTTTGAATACATCTAGCCCCATCTTCTTTCTCCTCTCCTTCTGGGTCTCTGATGACACAATGTAAGATCTTGTTTATAGTTCCACAAATTCCTGAGGCCTGTTCTCTTTTTTTTTTAAGTCTATTTTCTCTGTTAAGATTGGGTGATTTCTATGTTGTATCTTCTAATTCACTGATTATTTCCTCTGTCTTCCCCATTCAACTTCCCTGTTGAGTGTTTTTTTCCAGTGTTACTGTATTTTTTAGTTTTCAAAATTCCATTTGTTTCTACTTTATATATTTTATATCTTTGCTGAGACTTTCTATTTTTTTCATTTGTTTCAAGTTGTTTGTAATTACTCAAGCATTTTTATGATGGCTGCTTTGAAAGCCTTGTCTGATAATTCTAACATCTGTGCCATCTTGGTGTTGACATTTTTTTTTTATCATTCAGTTTGAGATCTTGATTCTTGGTATTAAGAGTGATTTTTGATTGAAACCTGGACATTTTGTGTATTATGTTACAAGACTGGATCTTATTTAAATCTCATGCTATCACACGCCTTCTCTGACGCCACCATTTTGGTGGATAAGACATGGTACTGCCTTGTTACTGCTGGCAGGGGTAGAAATCCAGGTTCTTCACTTAGCCTCTGTTGACAGTCAATGATGGGGAAGGAGGGGGCTCTCTCTTCTTGTTACTGCTGGGCAGAGGTGGGAGTTCAGGCTCCTCACTAGGCCTCTACTGATACCATCCTGGTTGGGAGGGGAGGGGCACCTCGTTACTGCTACCCACCTGTATTCCACTGATACTGTGGGAAGGTGGCCATATTAACTCCACTGGTCTCTGATACCACCCAACGGAGAAGGGAAGGAATTCCTTGTTACCACAGCATGAGAGTGGAATCCCAGACTACTTATGTGGTCTTTGCTGACACTCCTCATTACTGCTGAGTGGTGAGAGTCTTGCCTCTCCAGTAGGTCTCTGATGCCTCTCCAGAAAGGAGAGGATGGGGTTCCTTGTTACTACTGGATGTGGATAAAATTCTGGGCTCAGGATGAAATTGCCAGCTTCCCACTTGGCGTTCTCTGACACCACCCTGGCAGGGGGTGTTGGGGTACGTGATTACAGCCTGGCAAGAGTAGAAGTCTAGGCTGTCTACTTGACTTGCTGATGGGGGTGGGGAGCGGGGGCTGCAGTTTTTATTTGTGGTGTTTGGGTGGAGTACAGTGATTATTGTCTAAAAATTTTCTATCTTGCTAGGATGCCCATTTTCTTGTCCTTTGGTTAGACAGAGTAGGTTTTTTGGGGGGCTTTTCTGTTTTCTCACTCTTGTCTGTGCCCATTAGTGTTTCTGAGTTGCCAGCTTCTCTAATATCCAGTCTGGGATAGAAGAGGAAAAAAGAAAATCCAGGAAATTCACCCTACTGTATTTTTCCTTTGGTCTCAAGTTCCTAGCCCGTCTGCTTTCTTTCCTTGACTTTTCTGAGTCTCCTTGTATTTGTTTTATATAAATTAAAGTCCAGAGTTTTTAGTTGAACTTGCTGAGAGGAATAGGGAAAAGTACGTTTACTCCATCTTCTTGAAAGGGGGAGTCCCAATAGTTATTTAAGAAAAAGACTTCAAGGAAGTTGACAACAGCTAAGAGAAATATTTTATTCTTAATAAATACGAAATGAAAAAAAATTCATCTGCTTGGAAATGATCACATAAAGTGATCTCATTAACTACAATGCCAGTTTGGAATTTGTCAGATAGTTTTATAGTATACCTTTTGCCCTAATGAATGCCAAAATACCCCAGTGTACTGCTTTTGTGGTTGGTAGATTTGACAACCCTAATTCATAATTCACAAATCCATTTAGATTGGTTTTGGATATAATCCCATCTATAATTTTGACATTAGAATAGATAATTCTTAATATCAATATTTAAATCTTTGCTAGGTAAATCGCCAGAATTTTGTCCTGTTTAACTTGTAATTTATGTTCTGGTTTCCTTTGTATTTTTGAAGTATTCTGACAAGTGCCCAACATAGAGTTGGCTCTTAGATTTATTTAATGATGGTATGTTGAATAAAATCAAATTTTCTTTGTTTTCTGGAATTATGTAATTATAATTGTTTAGCATAATTTGGAAACAAAATGAGAGTTCTAGGATGTCCCATTATATGTAGATTGAGATTCCTGATATGTACTTACAAAATAATTTCCCTATGAGGTTAACTGAAACTTTTTTCTTTTGAAGATTGGGTCCTCCAACTGTTAAAGCAGCTTTGGCTTGCTCCTTTTGATATTCCTTATTTCGGAAAAAGCCTCAACCCTTCCCATCATTACCTATTGTGCTCTTGTGCTATCTGGTGTGCATCGGCAGATGCAAAAACCTACCACTTGCTTAAAGTAGGAATTTATCTTACTCATTTTTGTGTTTCTCTAGCACCTAGTACATAGCTGACTAGCATTTCTCTGATTCCTCTGTCATCCAGCACATAGCTTGGAACACATAGTTATTTGAACATATTACATTTTATAATATAAATTAGTGGGAAATTGTGTTTGTCTTTCTATCCATTTTTTTCAGAACATATCTCTTTCAGGTAAAATTGTAATTTTTTGAATGCCTCCCACTTCACATGTTTAAATTCCTTAGGACCCAATTTACCACCTCTTTAGTAAGCCTTCTCTAATCTATCCATTGAATTCCTATAACATTCCTTTATCTTAAGGCATACATCATTTTTGTTGTACTAGTAAACTTGTGTGTACATGACTTATAGAAACTTAATGTAGTAGGGGAATAACCTTAACTCTGGTTATTTCATTAATGTGTGTGAATTTGAACTCACCCTCTTCCCCAAAGCCTTTATTTCCCATTTCATTGCATGACATTGCCACTCTTGCAATTATCTTAACTAAAAACCTGGGATTTATCCTTGATGACGGTTCCTTCAAATTCATCTTCTGCCTTCCCTCACTCAATCAAATAGATTACCAAGATCTATCTGGCTTTGAATCTTAAGTTTGTCCCTTCCTCTCTCCACCCCCACTGCTTTGTTTCAGACTCTCCTTTCAATATCTAATTCAAGAAATAATGTACCTGGCACCTGAATTATTACAGGATCCCTTGACTCTAGTTCTCTACCTTACCTTTGTACAGCCTCCCGTCCATCTCCACAATATTGGAGTTGTCTTTCTATTATAAAATGTAAATCCAATCATGTTATGCCCCTATTGAAAATCCTTCAGTGGCTTATCATCATCTTGGGAACTTTTGAGGCTAAAATATAACACCGTTTGCAATCAGGTACAGACTTATTCAGAGTTATATGTATATGGGCAAGGCTTATTATCTGGCAAGCATTCCTTGGAGGTGAGTGGGTTAATGAGCAGAGAACCAGGATTATGCCAGGGAACTCCAAAAATCAGAATATGGAGGACTTCATCATGTACTATCCACACCCATCCTCATGGCCTAATCCTCACTGTGTAATTTCTTTAGGGAAGAATTTCTCCCTCCCCACCTTTTCTTGGATAAACTTTTTGGGAATAGACTGTCCCACATTTACATGTTCAGTTAGCCATTTTGTTATTGCTCCCATCTCTCATCTTCCATTGTGCTTGGTTATCTGGACTCAGGAGAGGCCTCAGAGTTCTGTGGGCAGATCAGCGGCCTCTGCTGCAGCATCTTCTCCTATTGTTACCTGTAGCTTCTTTGGCTCTGCTTCAGCACTCATTACATCCTTTTTGCATCTAGAAGTTTCTTAAATGTCTACATCTTATCTCTTCAATTTTACCTTTTTATGCTTTACTATTTTAATGGAGTCTAAGCAGGGAAAGAATATGTGCCTGTGGTCGATCTTGAACAGAAAGCCTCATGGATTCTTAGTTCAACATAAATATATGTTAACAAGTTAATAATTATTTTAAAGCATTAATGTGCCAAGATTTCAGCAAGTCTTACTTGCAATATAAACGTATGTTTTTAATATAAAATTATGTTTAATATAAAGATAAATTATAGATAAATATTAGGATTTCTCATGAAAATGTACATTTGAAAACAACCTGAATATGTAATACTGAAAGTGTTCTGTAAATATATATAATAAAATCTTATTTTTCATTTGACTTCACTTTAAAATAAGAGCTGGATTAGGGAATTTTGGTTCTAAGACAATTAGAACTAATGTGTTCAGAGTTAATATCTTCCTTCTTTTAAAAATGAGGTTTTCCCCATCTTCTCTATTTCCTGTATAGTGACAGATGATCATCATAAAGCAGTTAGGTCCACGACTTCCCCAAAGGCTTTCAAATTATCTGGATTTATTCTTACCTTCTCTATATTAGGCTTCTATATGCAATTTTTCTACTTCACCTCAACTTCTAATTGTGAAAATTAGAGAGTGGGCTAAGATTAAGCTTCTACAATTGAAGGGCAAAACAGAATTCTAATTGGGTGTTTGGAGAGGCTTGGGTTTTTTTGCCCCTGTCTTTGGAGAATGATATTGCTAATGTGAAGGAAAATATAAGACCAAAAAGGGTGTGAGTGTGTGTGTGTGTGTGTGTTTGTGTGTTTGTGTGTTTGTGTTGGGAGTGGGGTCAGATGAGGGGAGTTGGTAGAGGTAGAGTTAGTAGAGGCAGGTGATGGTATCTGTGTGAGTTTGGCATCTCTTCTCGGAGGTTTTCTTGTTATAGGTAGAAATTTTACTGTCATGTGGAGAGTTAGAGATTGAAGTAAACCAGAAGCAAGACACAGTGAAAATAGAAGAATAGTAGAAATTTATTGGCTTGTCTTCTATGTCTTTTGGAGTATTTATATGCTACCCATATCACCTGGATTAGAAACATAATCTGGAATATGAGGTCCAGTCGAGATGGGAAAAAAGATGATTTTAGCTTAAGTGAATTGTGTTCTGGATGTTGAGGAGGGCCTGTGAGACCTTGAACAAGTAATTTAGCTGGAGCCTCAGTTTCCTCATCTGTACATGTGGTAACTCTTGTTTTTGGCCAATATTCTTCCCACGCTATCCCTCAAATGCTTTTAGGCCTTGATTGCTGAACATGAAGGTGGGTATGGGACTAAGGATGGGTGTTTAGTTCCTCCTGTCTTCACTATTTGAGTCTTGACATTCAGTATAGGAGGTGACTGGAGATGAGTTTCGCGATGGCATACTCCTTAGGTCAGTGATTTTCAAGCTTTACCAAGCTTCAAAATCACCTGGATGGCTTGTTAAAATATTGCTTAAAGGCTGCTGGGTCTGATCTCATCCAGTTTCTGATTCAGTAGATCTGAGGTGGAGCTCAGAAGCTATATTTCTAACAAGTCCCCGGTGAACTGGGGGCTCATCCAGCGACCACACTTGAACAACTGCTCTAGATCAAAATTTTTATAACTGTTATTGGAATATAGGCACACATGTACCTATCATCTATGACTACTTTCATGCTACAAATTATGGCAGAGTTAAGTAGTTGCAACAAATACTGTATGTTCTGCAAACCTAAAATATTTGCTATCTGGCCCTTTACAGAAAGTTTGCTGACCCTTGTTTTAGGTAATTCTCCTAATCTGGCTACATTGCTTAAACTCGAGTTGCTAGAATGACAGACAAAAGGAGAGATTGCTATTCTAGACCCTGCTTTTCTTGCTAGTTGTGCTTCCATGGTTGCCCAAATACCTACAGGTTTGAATCTACCCATCTCATTCATTTAACAAACACATGGCAGTAAGCTAGCCACTGGGTATTTAAGCAAAATACAGACAATAAGAAGTGGTCACTAGAATTTGCATCAAGTAGATAAATGAATTGCCCTTCTCTACTCTAGGGATAGATATTCATTAATTTATCATTTTCTTATTTGAGGCACATAGTCAAAATCTTGTCATCCAACTAATATTTCTAAATATCATCAGTAAAACTTAATGGACCCGTTGACATGCTGTAGTTGGTTTCCTCCTCATTTATATCAGCTACATTGAAGTGCAATACTTTCCTGATTAGATATAGTGAGG
Organism: Diceros bicornis minor; assembly: GCF_020826845.1. NCBI lineage: Eukaryota > Metazoa > Chordata > Mammalia > Perissodactyla > Rhinocerotidae > Diceros > Diceros bicornis. Next base: position 11,169,419 of record NC_080762.1, on the reverse strand, counting down.
AATAGAGTTTTGAGATACTATTATCACATGTAAAACTTAACTATTTGCCTTGTTTTCTTGAGATTGTCATCTCTGGCTAATCTGTGCAATTTCCTCTTTTGAGTCTTGGCGTTCTCTGTCTGACTATGAGTTTTATTTGGTTGGTATTTGTATGATATATATTTTCTGTCATACTTGCAAACAGTCTATATTCTTTATGCTTATTCTATATTCTTTAAAGTGTGTCTCTTGTAATTGGCGTATGCTTGGGTTTTGTTCTTTTATCTAATATGATAATATTAGTAATTGGAGTTTGTAGTCCATTTACATTTAATGTAAGTATTGCTACATTTGGGATTATATTTATCATTTTTCTATTTTCTATGTGACCCATCTGCTTTAAGTGCCTTTTTCTTTTGAATTAACTTTTACGATTCATTTTAATTTCAATTACCCTAGTTATACATTCTTATACTAGGGATTATAATGTGCATCATTGATTTATTAAACCATTTGTTAATCTGCCATTTATGCAGTCTTTTACTAGAGATTTTAACATGTACCTTTGACTATTTCTAGAACCTTAGAACACTTTAAACCTATTTACCTATTTCTGCCTTTTGATTATTTTAATTTTACATATGTTAAACCACATAAGACACTAGAATTGTTATTAATATTACTTGGTACTACCAGTATTCAGTGAATATTTATATGTACCCTCATATTTACCCTTTTCTTTGCTGACCATTTCTACAATTCCATTTTTCCCTCTGGGATTTTTTTTTTTTTAATTACCTGAAGAACTCCCTTTAATATTTCTGTTAGTGTCTGTTTCTTGGTAATAAATTCTCTCAGTTTTAGTTTGTCTGAAAAAATATTTCACTTTAAATTTGAAAGATATTTTCATTAGGTATAAAATTATAGGTTGGTTCTTATAGCACTTTAAAAATATTATTCCATATCTTCAGGCTTCTATCACTTTTTGAGAAGTTTTAAAGAAAGAAATGTCTTTTTTTCTGTTAGTAAAGGTTTTCCTTTCTGGTTTGCAGTAATTTTACTATGATTAATTTCCCTAGGTTTTGTTTGTTCATTTGTTTTCTTTTTTATTCTGCCTGAGGTTCCTGAACTTTGTGAAACTGTGGGATGGTGTCTTTTATCAATTTTGGAAGATTCTTGGCCATTATCTTTTCAAATATTGCTTCTGCCCCATTTTTCCTCTCCTTTTCTGGGATTCCGATTATATATTATTATTATTAGATTTTGACTGTACCTCTGGTCTCCCTTACACTCCTCTATTTTTTACAATAAATTTTTTCTCTTACCTTCAGTTTGAATATTTCTGTTCACTTGTCTTTGAGTTCACTAATTTTGTCATCTGCTCTGTTTCATCTACTCTCAAACCCATCTAAAGGTGGTGTAAATTTTAGATCATTTTCTTTTTCCAGTTGGATGCCTGCATTTCATTCATCTGATGAAATTCTTAATATTTTTTACCTATCTTGCTTATCTTGTTTCTATTCTCTTGGACATATTAATTATATTTCTTTTAAGGTAACTGTCAGTTAATGCCAATACTTGGATTATCTGTTTTGATACTTGGTTTTTTCTCTTGGTTTTTGTTCATGTCGTCCTGTCTTTTGGCATGCCTAATAAATTTTGCTCAAATGCTGGATATTTCATTAAAAAAAAGTTCTCCTCCTTCACAGAGGGGTCATTCTTTCCTCCACGAGGCAGACAGTGATGGCCTGTCAGCTTGATCTAATCAGTGGCAATGCTGATTCGAGGCTGGGTTGTAGCTCTGAAGAGACTCAGTTTACCTCTTGTTCGCCCTTGGCCCTCCCACTGTTTTAACTGGGAACTTGATATTTTTTTTGTGGCCCCTCTCTTGGCATGTACTGAATACTACTCTTTGACACATGAAAATGCCAAAAACTCTGCTTACTTTTCACACAGGCACGAGAATTCTGTAAATGTCCTAAAGGAAAAACTGACCTTGTAATTGAAAGTCTTGGGTCTCCATCAAAAGCTCTGCTACAGCAGCCTGGAATCTCAGTCTCCTTCCTTTGCTTGGAATTGGCAAGTGCCTCCGTGGTAAAATCAGCTGCAAATATTAGCTCACCTCTTTAAGGTTCTCCCCTCTGGTGTCTTAGTCCCTCCATTTCTTGTTGCCTTGGCAGGTCTCATCTGTCTTCGCATAAATGGTTTCTGTATGTTATCTAGTTTTTTTTGTCCTCAGAGGGAACACTGTTGACCATAAATGTATTCCAACTAGGGTGACCACCTGTCCCAGTTTGTCCAGCTGTTGAGCATTGAGGATTCTGCATCCCAGGAAACTCTTCATTTCCGGGCAAACTGGGACAGTTGGTCATCCTAATTCCAAGCCATCCAGAAACAGAAGTTACTAAATTTAATTTAGCATGAAACTAATATGTAGGGAGATATTTTTAATGAAACATGCGAAAAAGACTAATTTTCATGCTAACGTATGTTAAATTTACTTCAGAATTGTTATAGCCAATATTTTCATGAATAAGACACTTCCAGGAAAATGTAAATAATTACTGTGTAGGAGTTATACCTACTAGAGATTTTAAAAGATCTTCTAATCATTGTCTTGTTAATTCTTCCTAAGCAAGATGTTGGCAAAATCATTGATTTTATTTTTGAAATAGTTTTAAGTGTCTTTTTCTTCCTAGAGTTGGAGTTGTTTTATACTAAGTCTAATTTTCTTTTCTCCCTTTTTTAATGTATTTTTTTTTTACTCCAAAATGTTTGTCTATTGATCAGAAACTTCTGTGTCCAAATAAAAATTCAAGCTGCCAGTATATCCTATGTTAAGGCAATGACTTCAATGCTTTATGGGATTCATAGCTAATGTGCACTGTAGAAAAGCAAGGTAGAGGCACCCTGTGCTCTTGGGGACAAAAAGTTGTACTCAGTAACATCAAGAAGTAACTTGTTTTATCTGTAGATACTGTATCTTGTTCTTCCTTGTTTTACTGATGTTTAAAATTTCACCACTAAATAATGCTACAGAGGCAGATGTTTTTCTTTATCAGTGGGGATATAATTTTTTAAAAGGCTAGGTTGAGTATCAGGTACATGATTCATTCTTTGGGCAATTAATTATCTGCCTTGTGATAGCTCTTATGCTGTCTTAGCTTATTTTAAATTTAAATTTTGTATTTGTCTTTTATTTTGCCAAGTAGAATATAAGGTCTTCTAGGGCAAGAGCTTCTAACTATTTATTTATTTATTTATTTATTTTTTTGTGAGAAAGATCAGCCCTGAGCTAACATCCATGCTAATCCTCCTCTTTTTGCTGAGGAAGACCGGCTCTGAGCTAACATCTATTGCCAATCCTCCTCCTTTTTTTTTTCCCCAAAGCCCCAGTAGATAGTTGTACGTCATAGTTGCACATCCTTCTAGTTGCTGTATGTGGGACGTGGCCTCAGCATGGCCGGAAAAGTGGTGTGTTGGCATGCGCCTGGGATCCGAACCCAGGCCGCCAGTAGCGAAGCACGCGCACTTAACCGCTAAGCCACGGGGCTGGCCTAAGAGCTTCTAATTTTTTAGTTCGTCAAAGCCCATGTACAGATTTTTATTTAATTTCCAAAATGACTGGGTTTTCAACTGGCAGGGCTTGATGGAGATGTAGCTTCAATTCTTCCAGTTACACATAGCCAATAGTAATGCGTCTTTATATACATCTATGACCTTCTTGAACTCCAAGGATAATAACCCAAAGGAAAGAACATTGCTGCATGTTTTAAGAAATCTGGATGACCTCGATTCTGCCACTAACTACACTTAAGCAAAGTAGTTTCATTTTCTCCCTCTATAAAATTAAGGATTTGAAGGCAGTAGTTTCTAACATCCCTTCTAACTCTTTTAAAATAAAGATAAAAGGACACTGGTTTCTGAGAAAGGAAACATAGAGAATGTTCTATTTAGGTATATAAGAGCCCTAACCCTTATTGTCTTAAGTTCCTAAACCACATGTGATCGTAACACTTCTGAGCTCCCTAATATCTTTAATTATGTTTGTATAAGAGCCCAAAAGAGAGAAGCTGTTTTGCTGATAAATTTTCTTAAATCTGTTGCATTTACTTCTTTTTCTTGTGTTCTCTCTTCACTTCTAATTTTCCCCAATGATTTTGTTTAGAAATTACTTGTACTGCAAACAAGCTTTTCAGAGTTAAGATTCACAGTAGAATCATCTTGATTTTTCTAAAGCTGTGTACAAGAAGGAGAGGAGAACTGCTGGAAGATAGATGTTTCCAAGATATATCTTAGTGAAGTTGGGACAGTTTTGGCATGTATACTTAAATTTTATTTTAAAAACATTTCTAGTTAACACAGAAATATATTTTAAAAGGAAAATGGCCTATGTCTGTTAAGTCTCAACTTGAGGATTCTCTGTGGATTCATCGTCACCAAGATCTCTTTCTTTAGTGAACAGCAGCACTGCTTAGAGACAGTATACTACTGCCAAGTGGAGAGTGTCTGGGGTTTGTATGTTGAGTTCATAAAAAGTAGACCAGCTGGGGAAAGCAGTCTGTGTTCAGATTGGAGGGATTTCATCAGCTTGCCGTCCATAATGGGGTGGAATAACCAGAGACTATAGACTCGTGGCCCAGGTACTATATTTGGCCTGCAGAGAAGTTTTATTTGACCTGCATAGTTTTTAAAAAATTGAATTAGTTGATTACATTTTAAAATTAAATTTCACTTACAAATTTAATTTCTGGCTTCTTTTGAAAAATTGGACAATAGGGCAATAATACATCCGTAATCAGTTGGACCTAAATAGTAGCTTCTCCCTTTAGATTAAGACATTCTTTGTTTCACTCTGCTTAGGCCTGCTTTACGCATTTATGTTAACTGCTGCACCTCTGTAGGCATTTGGGTTCACAACCCATTTGAAAACTTAAAAATTGGCATTTCTCTTGACATTCCTGGCCAATTTTAGTGGCATGCCCTAGCAATGACTCAGTTGTGTTCTCAGCATGGTATTTTCCAAAACTTGCTCAAGTGTCTGGTAGCAATTACTATTGCTTTCAAAGCTTGCTCCATTACAAGTCCAATAGCAGCAACCAGGTTCTTAGCGAATTTGGTCTTGGACCGTAGAGTAGGGCAAAATGTTTGAACTCATCCAAGCGTATCTCCCATCAACCTCATCTCTCCCATCCAAAATTAACTCAAATTTCTTAAGATTTCCTGTATCTACACAAGTTGGATTGAAATTCATGTCCAATTTGCAACTTCCCAAGGGAGTTTCTTAGACTTCTTGAATATAGTGCAGAGATAATAGTGCTGTGTACGATTTGCTTCTCTGTATATTCAGCACCAAAAGGGACCTTTTCAAATTGTACTTCTTATCTCAGTAATGTTTCTTTTTCCTTTATGAAGCTGTACCAGGAACCACAATAGTGCACACAGTTTTTGGTCTTGCACTCAATCCGTTGCATCCTGACTCCAAGAGTTTGACAGGATGGAGAAAATGCACTGTAGACTTAATTCTAGGGTGCTTCCTAGAAGCATCTGGTACTAAACCTGGCGTCTAGAATTCTGAATGGTATCCCTGCAAAATGTACTACTGTGCCTGAATCAGTTGGGCACTCAGTTACATATTTGTTGAATGGAGGAGTGATGGAAGCTACTTAAAATGCGACCTCTTTTGGCCTAGTCTTTGCTGTGTCGCATTCAAAGGAATAGAAACCTGTCTTCGAAAAGTTCTGAAGAATAAAGCAGATGGTAGCTCTAGGCTTTCGTAAAGGTACAGTATAGGGTTTTCTATTGCTTCTGAAGCTTCTAAAGTTTTTCTTTAGATTTCCCTTTCCCTGTTTATGAAATCTGCTAAAAATTTCTGCTTCTCTTGCTGTCTCCAGGGTATTTTCACCACCATGTTTTCCTCAGTGTTTCATAGCGCTTTCTCTTCGTCCCCTGCCCTGAACTTTCAGGACTCCTAATTCTCATGAACATGTGACCCTCCATGTCTGGTGCTGCCCCACCCCCCAATCCGTTCTAAATGTAACTTTCCTATCAAGGTTGCTTTTATGAGAATCAGCTCTCTTGTGAATGGTGAATAAAATTGTCCACTTTATTACTTGTCAAAGAAAACTTGAATGAAGGAAATTTGGTGTGTTTCTTATTCCCCTCCAAATATTTTCACCCACTCAACCAGGATTGAGAGGCATGAAGAAGGAGAAGGACTGAAATAGTGTGGGATGTATAAAGTAAATTTAATACCGAGGAAAATCGTGGCTAAGTAAAAGCTCAGAAGCCACCCTGTTTGCATGATGGTTGAGGTATGTAGTCCTTACCAGAAGTCTGTAAAATAGGTATTTGCAGTTATTCTCCTAAATCGCAAATCAGGAAGCTAAGATTCAGAGAGAAGTAAGTAACTTGATGCTCATAATCACACTCAAATTTGCCTTTGATGGGCAATTTTCATGTAGACAAAAAAGCTCAAGAAAAAGGTCCTGGTGAGTCTTGAGATCTGGGTGATGTGAAATGACTGGAATTTTTTAATTTCTTAATTTTTAGGTAGAACCACAGACTATTGGGATGGTAGCATTATAATGAACTCAGAGCACTTGGCCTAATGCTTTAAATATTGGAAATTTGGGGATCAGAAATAATTAAAATGGAATTGTGATCTAATTATACATTTTCAGAAATTTAAGTGAGTTAGGATTGAACTACAACTAGGATATCACAGTGTAAAGAAAAATAATGTTATCTGTGTGTAAAAAATATATGTGTTTATGATGAAAAGAAGCTATTCTAAAGCTACTATTTAGGGATTTCAATAACTAGTAAAGCAAGAAAAACATGTCTGTTTCTCTTCTCCCTAGCTCCTATCCACAAAGCATTAAATGAAAATGAGCATTTTTATGTTTTGTGGGTGTATAAGTTTATCCCCCCATATTTTGTGGGTGATGAAATTTCTTAATTATGAAGTCCAGATTTCTGATTAAGCAATATGTTCTTAGTGGGCTTTTAAATCAAATTTTATCTCTGAGCTTTGAGAGTTAAGGATGCCAAGATTTAAATGAGGAAAAACATTCATTTTGATTCCTACTGACATTAAATTTTAAGACTTTGCAATTGTAAAACATAAATACTAACAGTAATTCAAATTTGAAAATAAAGTTGGGATTGAGTATGCTATTATTTTTATTATATTTACTATGCAGGGAAAAACAATGCAATCTAATATCTGTATAGTATAGTTGCATTTGATTTGTATTATAAATTCAAGTTAGATCCTTGAAAATAATTTTTTCTTTTATAAAGTTGTACTCTGTAGTTATTCTTAAAAAAATTAACGTATTCTTTGTATGATGAAATGCATAAAATAAAAAGAATACGTATCTTTCATTAGTTTCCTTGCATAAACAGTTTGGTTAATGAAATAATGGCAATTTTCAAGACAAAATTTTTATTTTCGAAAACTTGTTGAAGTTTTAGTTGTAAGTTAAACCATTCAAGTTTCTATTTTTAAAGTTGTCATATAGTATTTACATATACCATAAACTTATAAATATGCCATATACTTATAAATATACTTAGCTATAAATCCCAGCATAGAGCACTTGGGGGATGGGTGGATGGGTGAGACAATTGGATTGGTAAGTTGAGTAAATGCTCCTAACCTGTGATTTTGTGCATAGAGCACCCTGTGCTGTGAAAAAAATAACTGTTCTTAGATTTTCATTGTAACTGGACTGTTCAAACTTTCCCTCTGTTTGCCTGGAGGAAAAGAACATTCTTAATTCTAATAAAATAAAACTCATTTATTTTCAGTGATATATGTATAATTTTGGTTAATTTAGATTTTAAGTAGATTAAATTAAGTGTTAATGAACCATACCTGCATAGGTATCTTTGAGATCTAATAAACCTTTTAGGAGTGTCATCTTGTGAATAGTTTCTGAATTTGTAAATATATACAATACACTCAAATAATCATGTTGGGCATGTTCGTTTATTCAGTACTTTGTGCTGAGCACTCAAGTAGAGTGAAAGACAATATCCCTGCATTCAAGAAGTTTACCATCTAACTATATGAGAATATTTACCATGGAATTTGCTGAAATATTTGCAAATAAAACTTGTAAAAAATCAAGTTCGTAGTAATCACAGAGATAGTGTAAAGGATTTGGGTTACAAAGACTTCCTGATGTACTTTTTTTTTGGCACCAAATTCAGACTTGGAAAAGGATAATGGAGGGTTGAAGGTTGGCAGAAAACACATAGGAAATGGTACAGACAAGGAGGAAGGAATAAACCATAAGATGAACTCAAGATTCACGTGCAGGGGCACGTGTGATGAGATTGAAGCGATTGTCTAAAGACTTCCCAATGGTGGAACTCTTGAACCACCAGGAATTTAGAGTCAGTGCAGGGGCCAGGAGGTAGTCAGTGAGGTTCTTTGAGTGGGTTTGTAAGTAAAGAAAATGGTTTTCTGAGGATTATTCTAGTAACTATGAGTGAGTTAAGAGATAACAGAGACAGTGAAACTGCTTTGAAAGCTGTTGCAGTGGATCAAATGTGAAGTAATTACACAAAAGTATCAAAATTTTTGAAATAAAGAGATACTAGATCTGGGAGAATTCACAAAGGAAAAAAAATTTTATATGAAGTCTTTTGTTTAGTGTCTAAGTCATTTCAACTTTCAATTTTAACTAGTTAGGAGTAGACATTGATCAATTATAACTTTGTTTTAAACCATGATCTAGAGGACTTTTGGTGATGTTAATATATAATTTATGGAAAGCCCAAATATAGCAGCTTAGACAAAAAGGGGGAAAGTGGGCATCTCAGGACTACTGCAATGGCTTAAATATTTCAACAAGGTCCTGGGCTCTTTCTGTGTTTCCTCTCAATCTTTGAAGTGAAGACCTTTCTTTGTCTTCATACATGTCTCCATAGTTTCAAGATAGCTACTGCATCTCCAGGTATCACCTTTGTGTTCCATATTAAAAGAAGAATCAGGAAAGTGGTGCTTGTATCAGGAGAGAAAGAGCTTTTCATCTTATTAACTTGAACTTGTCATATGACTACCACTAGTTGCAGTGGAGTCTGGAGAAAATGATTTTTTTAACTTTATTAAGGAATATCGTCAAATGTAATCAAATATATTTAAAGTGTGCAATGTGATGATTTGATATACATATGCATTGTGGAATGGTTACCAATATCAAGATAATTAACACATCCATCATCTCACATAGTTAACTTTTTTTTTTATGAGAATGCTTAAGATCTACTCGCAGCAACTTTCAAGTATACAGTACTGTATTAACTATAGTCACCACATTGTACATTAGATCCTCAGAACTTACTCTTCTTATAACTGAAAATGAGTACCCTTTGGTCTGTGTCACCCCATTTGCCCCTTCCCTCAGCCCTGGCAACCACCATTCTATTCTCTTTCTGTGAAATTGACTTTTTATTTTTAGATTCCACATATAAGTGATACCATACAGTATTTGTCTTTATCTAGCTTATTTCACTTAGTATAATGCCCTCCAGTTTCATCCATCTTGTCTCAAATGGCAGGATTTCATTCTTTTTTTATGCCTGAATAATATCTCATTATATACATCACATTTTCTTTATCCATTCATCCATTGAAGGACATTTAGCTTGATTCCATATTTTGGCTATTGTGAATAATGCTGCAATGAGAATGGGTATACAGATGTCTCTTTGGGATATTGATTTCAATTACTTCAGATACATACACAGGAGTGAGATTGCTGGATCACATGGTAGTTCAATTTTTAATATTTTGAGGAACCACTATACTGTTTTCCATAATAGCTGCACCAATTTGTATTCCCACCAACAGTGTATAAGGATTCCCTTTTTTCCACATCCTTGTCAACATTTGTTATCTCTTGTTGATAATAGCCATCCTAACAGGTGTAAGGTGATATCTCATTGTAATTTAGATTTGCATTTCCCTAGTGGTTAACAATGTTGGGCACCTTTTCATATACCTATTAGCCATTTGCATGTCTTTGGAAAAATATCTATTCAGGTCTTTTGCCCCCTTTTTAATTGGGTTATTTGCTTTTTTGCTATTCAGTATATAAGTTCTTTATGTATCTTAGATATTAACCACTTATCAGATATATGGTTTGCAAATATTTTCTCCCATTCTGTAGGTTGCTTTTTCAATTTATTGATGGTTTCCTTTGCTGTGCAGAAGCTCTTTAGTTTGATGTAGTCCTGCTTGTTTATTTTAGTTTTTGTTGCCTGTACTTTTGGTGTCTTATCCAAGAAATCATTGCCAAGACCAATGTCAAGGATTTTTTTTCCTATGTTTTCTTCCAGGAGTTTTATGGTTTCAGGTCTTCCATTTAAGTCTTTGATCCATTTCGAGTTAATTTTTTTTTTGCTGAGGAAGATTTGCCCTGAGCTAAGATCCGTGCCCATCTTCCTCCATTTTGTACATGGGTCGCCACCACAGTGTGGCTGCCCTGCGCTGCCAAAGCGGAGCACGCCAAACTTAACCACTAGGCCACGGGGCTGGCCCCTTGAGTTGATTTTTGTGTGTTGTAAGATAGGGGTCCAGTTTGATTCTTTTGCATGTGGATATCCAGTTTTCCCAGCATCATTTATTGAAGAAACTGTTCTTTCCCCATTGTATGTTCTTGGCACCCTTGTCAAAAATTAGTTGGCTGTATGTGCATGGGCTTTATAGCTGGACTCTCTCTTCTGTTTCACTGGTCTATGTGCCTGTTTTTATGCCAGTAGTATACTGTTTTGATTACTATAGCTTTGAAATATAGCTTGAAATCAGGAAGTGTGATGCCCCCAGCTTTGTTCTTCTTTCTTAAGATTGCTTTGGCTATTTGAGGTCTTTTGTAGTTTCATACAAATTTTAGGATAGTTTATTCTATTTCTGTGAGAAATACCATTGGGTTTTGATAGGGATTATGTTGACTCTATAGATCGCTTTGGGTAGTATTGACATTCTGATAATATTAATTCTTATAATTCAAGCACGTGGGTTATCTTTCCATTTATTTGTGTCTTCTTCAGTCTCTTTTATCAGTGTCTTAGAGTTTTCAGTGTTCAGGTCTTTCACCTCCTCGGTTAAATTTATTCCTAAGTATTTTATTGTTTTTGGCACTCTTTCTCTCTGAGCACAATCCTTCCTCTGTCATTAAAGGAAAGAGAAGCATGTATTAGGTAGGCATCTCTGGCAGAAGAGTTGTTTTGTAGAACCCACTGATTCTGCAAAAAATGTATTAAACTGTAAAGTTAAAAACCTTAACATATTGGGCTGGAGTTCTTTTAGTTGTTTGAATACTGAGTCAGGACATTCGTTACTGTTTTTTGTCCTGTTGCTTTCTCAGACTGTGTGGCCAGAGGAAACCCAGATTATACCAGAGAGAAAGAGTAGAAAATGTACTCTGTTTTACATGTATTACATTATTTACATGTACACATGTTTCATACATTATATGTATGATACATACATTATTGTTATATATATTTTTTATTTTTATATTTTATATATGTATTTTATATATATATTTACATGCATACGTTTCATAAATATGAAAAATATTACATAAATATGTGGTTTCAAACATGTTTAAATTTAAAATTTTAATTTGTATTCCATGTTTGTAGTTTTAACATTTAATATCTTAAATTATATTTTAAAAATTGCGTATTATTTTATTCTCTTGCTTTCTAATAGCACCTGTGATCCCAGATGAAGATAAGCCTTCAAATTAAATGACCAGTACACTTATAACAGTTCTATAATAGGAAATAAATGTAAGCAGGTTACAAGTATACCTAGTACACTTTATTCCCAAATGATATGTGATGTAGGTGCAGAATTGTACAGCTAAAGATATTTAGCCAATGAGATCATCGAATTGGCAAAATATTCCTGAAGGTTTTAAGAATGAGGCTCTGAAGGTATGTGGTTATTTGAAATATATTTTGGACAAGCTTCCAGTGATGCAGAAGAAGTTAAAATGTCAAGCCAAAAGATTGAATCACTGAAGAAGTGCAGAAAGAACCAGCAATAAACTTGCTAAGTGTCCTTTCTGGAAATGCAATCATTTCATTGTTACTCACGTAAGTCTTCTAAAGTGCTTTGGGATATTACCAGTAATATAGATTCTATGCCCTTGAGTAATAAAATAAAATGTTACTCTTAGTCATTTGGAATTTTAAATGTTACTTTATTTCTAGATGCAGCTGAGTCATTTTTCTTCTTGGTTTCTAAGGGAGCTTCAAAGTACATTTTCTTCTTATTATAGTTGAATAACTATGTAACAATGCTTCTTCATATATGAAAAATAATAAAGGTACAAGATATAAATGATATCAAAATAATGTTTTGGATTCTAAAATCCTGTTGATAATATAGTCCACCAAGATTTTTTTGAATGTAAGGAAATGATTTTATAACAAAATTACCTTCTAAAACATCAAAGAGCCAAAAGAAATTAGATGGGCCTCTAAAGTACTTAGTCTGTGGATAAGAAAATAAATATTATTTCAGTACCTAGTATTTTTAGGGCACTATGCTACAGAGTGAGGGACATAAAAACCATTAAAACACATTCCTTGCCCTTAAGAAATTTATAGTTGGAGCAAATAACAGAACAACTCATGACACAGGACAGTTTACTAATATTTAAAACCATTCCAGCCATAAAAATCTATGCTGCCAGCATGACTGCCTATTTTGGTTATTGCTGCGTAACAAATTGCCCTAAAACTTAATGGCTTAAGACAACATCAATTTTTGTTTCGTGGTTCTGTGGATTGGCTGGGGCTCAGCTGGGCAGTTCTGCTGGTTTCACTTGAAGTCTCTCAGATGATAGCTGGGCTAGGATGTCCAAGATGACTTCTTCACTCACATGTCTGAGGCCTCAGGACTCCTCCAAGTAGATTCTCTCTTCCCATAATGTCTCATCCTCCAGAACATCTTCATGTGGCCTCTTTCTCCAATGAGGTAGGCTTGCATCATGGATTAGAGCTCCAAGAGTTGGGAAGTGGACATTTTTAGTACTCTTAAGTCCTGGGATCAGAAGTATTAGAATATCCATTTTCACTCCATTCTATTGATCAAGCGGTCACAAGACCAGCCTATGCTGGTGGATGGAGTGGGGGAATAAGCTCCATCTCTTGAGAGGAACAACACATAGGTAGTGGAGGCGTTTTTGGAGGTCATCTTTGAAGGTTAGCTGCCACACTGTCTGATTAGCGGCCTAGGCCTTAGTTGCTGTGGGATTTCTAAGAAATAGAGGATTCTCTGAATTTGGGTGACTAAGGAAGTCTCCAAAGATTAGTTAAGGCTTTTTCCTGAGTCAAAAGTGCTGAGCAGAGAGGAGCTGGCAGGGAAGGGGGTGGGAGGAATTATAGGATCCTCTGTAGGAGGAATAGCATATGCAAAAGTACACAGGTGAGAAAACAAAGTTGTTAGATTAATAAGAGTTCTAATAAGAATAAAAAATTGACCCAAAGTAATAGGCATCAGAGCTAGCATTACCTGTTTCAATTAATATAGAAAGACTAGTGAAAATGCATGGGAAGTAGACGTTTTTAAAAGACTGATGCAATTCTACATAGGGAGCATATTCTTTAACAATAGCAAAGTCAGCGACTCTTCAAAATTGAACAATTATGGGCTTGGAAATAAGATGATGAAATTTGATTTGGAAGAATCTTCTATGGGTTTCACTCAGATTCAAGATTTTTATTCAGGTAGCTGGACAACGCCAGACGATTGCAGTGTGCTACTTGAATACAGGACAGGTGAGAAAAGACAGGTGTAGACATGGCTTGGGAGTGTTGCCTCCTGGATGATGCAGTTTGGTAGAGTGCAGGTTCCTGGTCACTGAGCTTATCATATTCATCAGCACTGAGGTGAGAACTGATAGCTCAGAGAGCAATCTGTACAGATCTCTTGAAACAAGTAAGTCTTGACCTTAGGATAGTTATGTATGCTGTGAAATAAGAGTCGAGTGGATTTTTTTTTTTTTTTTGTAAGGAAGGTCATCCCTGAGCTAACATCCATGCCAATCCTCCTCTTTTTGCTGAGGAAGACTGGCCCTGAGCTAACATCCGTGCCCATCTTCCTTCACTTTATGTGGGATGCCGCCACAGCATGGCCTGACAAGCAGTGCGTGGGTGCAAGCCCGGATCCGAACCCAGGCCACCAGCAGCGGATTGTGCGCACTTAATCGCTACTCCATGGGGCCGGCCCCTAGAGTGCATTCTTAATAAAGCAAATCATTACAACTACCCTCACTTTGGAGTTTAAATAAAATCAACTCCAGGTATATAATAAATAGTTCCATTCTTTCATTTATGTAACACTTTTGTTGACTACTTGCTATATGAATAATTCAATATTGAGGAAATACAATGATGTATAAACTTCTAAGTTTTAGAAAGTTCTTTATTAGGCTGAACCTATGTTCCTGTTACTTCCATGCATTGGCACTATTTCTGGGCTTGAGATAAATATAAATTAATCTCCTCTACAGGATATTCCTAAATCATCTGGAGAAACAAGCATTCCCACTGATCAAGTCTTCTCTGCTTTCCAGATTCTTCAATTATTAATGTTATGCTGAAGCTTTCATAATTCTCACGCATTCATTCAGCATACATTTATTGAGTTCCATCTATGAGTTAGACACACAAGATGACTTCTGAACTGTGACCTATAGTATGAGAAGGAGTCAGCCTTGAGAAGATCCGGTGGGAGAGAGTTTCAACAGTGAGCACAAATGCCCTGAAGAGGAAGTAAACCTAATGCATTCAAGGAACAGAAAGAAAATCAGCCTGGCTGTAGCATGCTGAAGGAGAGGTGTGTTGGGCCAGATAATGTGTGCCTCTGAAGCTGTAATAAGGACTTTGAAATTTATTCTGAGTGGGAAGGGAAGGCGTTGGAAAGTTCTGAGTAGGGAAGTGACATGACTATAATTTACTTTTTATAAGGATCGTTTCTGATGCTGGGTAGAGGAAAATCTGTAGAGGAGCGAGGGTCAGGGAGCTGTTACTACGGTAGTCCACGGTGATGGTGGCGACCTGGATTAGGCAGAAGTGCTGGAGTTGGTGAGCAGGTGAAGCTCTCTGCCCCTTCCTGCTCTGTCCATCCCATCTTTGCTCTCCACATATTGTCCCTTTCCTCTCAATTCAGAGCAGCAGTTTGTGCGTGCCTATTTCGTAGGCTCTTCGCTTTTACCGCCAGCCCTTGTCGTCGTCCAGCGCCCCCCTCCGCTTCCTCCTCTATTGTTTCTTGCCCATTTTCCTCTCCTATTTCTTTTTCATCCCATTTCTTTCTGATTTTCCCCTTTCTCTCGCACTCTTCATTACTTTAGCTATCTGCAGGCCCTGTTAAAGGCCGTCTTATTCTCATTCACTGATGGACTAAACCTTGACTCCTTTGAGGAGGCATATGAAGGGGCCAGTCTTTTCTAATTTACCCAGCCTAGGAAATTTAAAATATTTTGATCTGGTCTTTCTTTCCTCTACAGGGGCCCTTAGAACTAGTTCTCCTTGTAGCCTAGACTGGCATTGGAAAGGTCTCAGACTGTAGTGGCTCATCAACGGATGCTGTCAGTAAACACACATGCATGTCCTGAAGCTGGAACCAGCTGAGATACTGACCAAGTTTTGATCTAGCTGTGCTTAAGATTCTTGTTTGGTGCTGGGAACGAGTGAGTGAATAAACGGAAATAAAAACTTGGTTCCAAAGAGGAAGGATTTTCTGGTCCACACAAGCTGATAGCCATCTATCTCTGTGTACATAGCTGAAAAAATTTATGCCTTCTTAGTGGCTTTCACATCCCAGGTCAATGCTTGGGACCTAGGTGGACAAGTGTGCCAGGCAGCGCACCTTCCTCCTGAGACAGAATGGGCATCTTTTGAGGTCAGCATACTCCTAACTTGGGATCCCAACTATCTCTAGTTTCCCATTAGTAATGGTAGTCCTCTTTTTTCATCTCTATCATTAATGTTCAGAGGTAGCAACTAAGGAGTCACATAGATCCCCTGTGAACTGTAGCAAAGTTGACAGGACAGGGGCTGAGGGACAGCTAGGAGAGCAGAACCAGAGTAGATACTGTAACTGAGGTCCTGGAATTGGGCATTTCTTAGGAATGTCCACTGTCAGGATTTCTGTGGCTAATTCTGTCATACAAATCATGTTTTTAGCTGTATAATTAAAATACTTAAATATTCCCTAAAGGCAAACTGAAGGGCACACAATTACTTTTCCTTAACCATAGGAATTGGCAGCAGAAAAGTGTTCCACATGGTGAGTCAAGTGCCATTGATTGACAAAAAGAGAGAAGAGCACAGAGGTGCTTGTGCTGATGGGAGCACCTGGTGCTTCTGTGTCTGGGGTGTGGCTGAGGCTGGTGCATTGGTTCTCCTTTTGACAAAGCCACCACAAGATTGATTTATCCTATGTGCACAGTTCAGTCTATGTGCACACATCTTTAGGTAAGCGTGTAGTTCTATTTTTGTAGGTGAAGGGACTCAGCAGTACATCAATTAAATAAATTCTTTAATTTTATTTTTAGATTCTAGAATTTGGGGACAGAGCTGGGATAAAAGAATGCAAGGTGTTTTCCTTGGTGATGTGCAGAAAGACGGATTGGGGAGAGCAGGAGAGATCTTTGACCCAGACCTCTATTCACAGAAAGTATCACATTTGCTATTTTTCAACTAAAGTTATATAGATGGTTACAGAGATACTCACAATTTAAACAAAAGGATGTGTTCTTTTATGGAAACATGTATCTCCAATTAACTGTTCACTACTTTATATATTCTCAGTTTATATACTCCCCAGCATCCTATTATAAAGGAAAAAGTCCAGAGTTAGTTGCTACAGAATTGAGCTAGGTTTGAATTGATGCTATCCAAAAACTTTATTTTAAACCTTGATAAAATGTAGTAGCAGGCAAGTAGTATCACTGTCTATTTAATTTTCAAGATGTGGTTCTTAACTATCCCTTTGTAATCAGTGGTAATGGGGAGGGAGGGAGAAATAAACCTGGTAACAGCTTCTGCAGTGTTGCTAAACTCAGGTTGCAGAAGGTGATAGTTAAGTACCTTGCCAGACTTTTTTAGCCAGTGTGAGTCTGTTGTACCACAAAATTGGGAGTGCTAGGAACTTTTCTCAAAAACACTCTAAGAAATGTACTTTAAATCCATCTTTTGACTTGTTTTGCATAAGTAAACCACATGCTAACGCACCAATCACTTTAGGAGCACTATCCAAACATCACAAAGTCAGTTCCAAAGTCCAGACAATTTCCAGTCCCTCTGTCAGAAAGCAAATAACAACAAAGGACTTATTCCAAACACAAGTCAACCAGAACCTTGGAGAACCTTCGCAGTAACTGTCTTTGCACAACCACTTCAGGAAATTTTGTGAATAACCCCCAGTGGGGAGCACATAACCCCATAATACTCAGAACATATTGCCCAAGTTACACACGATGACAAGGTAAACATTTGCTTAAGAACTCCTTCAAAGAGGAAAGTGCTATGAAATAACCGGGGGATGCTCTTGCATCTTTGAAACCCCAAATTAGCTACAGCCTTGGCTGTACCCAGTACCCTCAGGGTCTGAGCTCTGCAAATTATCTCATCCTTTGGTTCAAAGAAAACAGAAACTTAACTTTTCTACCAAAATACTGCTAATTGTTAACCTGCCAGAATGAAGGTAGGAGTGGGTATGCATGGATGATAGGTGCTGTGATTTCTGATTCCTTTGTACTTCGTGCCATGTAAGCATTTGTCAGCTGGCTCCTAGTGACTCCATACGTAGACACAATTATTTATATATTCACTTAGTACTTTTATGCTGAAGAGCACAAGATGATGGATCACTTGTGGAGTTTTGCAGCATGGACGCAATTCCCAGGTAATTGTTATAGTGCCATAAAACCATGGTACACCAACTTCATTTTAGTAGTTTTACACTTAGCTATAACCCCACATACAAGGGCCATTAAAGTTAAAATGTCCCTTGAGTTTCTTTCTAACATTAAGTTTATCTCAGCCATTACAGATGGAAACAAAACAAAAAACAATGTACTGATCTTAAACACTCAATCCCTGAATAAGGTAAAGCTATGATGGTGAGATATTTTATCATAGTGCTTCAGGACTCATTCTTGCTGTGATATATTGCCCAGTGCACACTGGGTACATAAGACAGGGAATAGTAATTAATCTTATATTGAAGGTATGAACTTAAAGTCCAGAGGAAGAGGATTAGAACTGCAGGCACACAAGATCCATAGAATGTGCAACGTCAGACATATTTATGTGACAATTTGAAAATATTATTCCTGATTCCCATAGCTATACTCCTTGGAGGAAAAGGAAGTCCATCTCATATTCTTTATGGAAAAAGGTCGTGTATAAATAAGTCTGAATAAAGAAGCAGCAGGAGAGGTTAGCTACTAGCATTGTAAATGGAAATACATTGCATATAGAAACTTAAAGAATCTGACCTTGTATTAAATGTAGAAGAAATAAACATTTTATTTTACTACATGATGTTGTTCTGTCTCAGCATTTTTTTTTTTGGCAGATAAATAATTGGTACTTCAGTATCTGGCTTTTTATGCTGATTACAAATCCTATGTCAACTCTTATTTATTGAGATTGAAAAATAAAAAAGTTAATACTGAGAAATGACTCAGTTATAGAAACTAATAGATCCACTCAATAAGCATAGTCAGATCACCAGTCCTCTCTGCGTGGAATGTGGATTATACAGGTAAGAGACACTCTGTCTCCAAGGAGCCCCAAATGCATGACACTTGCAGTGGAGGTTCCCATAATCCTGGGAAACAATTTTTTTGTTGAAAGATTTTAAGATTAGATCTTAAATTATGAAGTGGAGACTTTACCATTTTCTCCTTACAAGGTGTTCCTTCATGGAAAATGGGTAAGTTTATTGGAAGAACCCCAGAGGAGATTTTGGTAATACTTGAGCCTGATGCCTACGTCATACATGCCTTGAGAACAAGGGAAAGATACTGGCCTCCAGTGCTGTCAGCTTGGCCTTTTAGATGGATTTAATGCTCTTGACTGTTATTATGCTGCTGTGCTTCCCCTAAAACCTATACTAGTTTATTCCAACCAATGTGGTCTGAATTCCATCCAACATTTTACTAATATTTATCAGTGCTAAATTCAGTATTGCTTGATAAGCCAAATTTCTTGCAAATCACTTCCAGTTGCACAAATACATTATTTACTCATAACTGGTAAAAAAATCCATGCTGTCATTAAATGAGTCGACATACTCAAGTAATTACCCAGGCTGGAAGTCTGGGTAAGTGTGATTATTCTGGAGAAAGAAAAATCAAAAGAATTGTATAATTCCATGAAAACTATATATAATCTTTGACAGTTATAAAAGTAAGCATTTTCCAAAAATGTGTTTCATTTTATTGTAACAATTTTTATTTTTCTCTGTTTCTTTTTATAAGGTCCCTATAAATTGTCTGAAGTTTGGATGGATGTATTTAAATATTTCAATCAAAGCTTGGCAGCTAATGAACTGAACCTAGTTTCATTACCAGTTCCAAATGACCTGCCCTCCAAATTGAGATTATAGGTTGTGCCACCAACCCTTACAGTCATGGGTGAGGTGACTCATTGCCAGGGGAAGTGCTTGTGGCACAACTCCAATTTGGAACAGAGACTGGCAGTTGATTTAAGCTGGGGGACAGAGGCAGAGAAGGAGCCAAAGTCTGGGCCAAAGCTGGAGTAAGATATCATGATTATCTAGATTATAATGTCTAGATGGCTTAACCCTTTAATAATAAGAGCTCAAATCCAGTCTATGTGGTCAGAAGGAAACAAGGGTTTGCTTCTTTCCTACTTGTGACATCTGCTTCAATCAGACTGTTTCACTGTCTCCCAGTTATAAAACAAGCTCGCAGTGGATATCAGTGGAGGGAGAAAATCCCCGTGAGGCGAATGTTGTTACTCTACTGCAATGCCCCACCCTCTCCTCAAACTAGCAGTGGCTATTTGAGTTAAAGCAGCAAAGTGCATTGTTACGTGTGCTGCGTACTGGCTGACCGTTTTAGACTCTGTGCTCAGAACATAATGGCCATCAGTTCCATCAGTCAGTTTCCACTGTGCTTTGGATCCATTCCTGTACACTGTACACTGTGTCAATCAGTGTATGCATTTTTCTGTACACTGTCTTCTGGTATTTTAGTGGGCCTATGCTTCACAAGTAGGCAAGATCTTTATACAGATTAATATTTATATCTTTAGTTAAAGAGTTGGACAGTCTCCAAATTGACTGATTTTTCCTTTTGTTTTCAATAAATTATTTTTTCGTGCAACACCTTTTTTTTTTTCTAGTCAGTTTCTTTCAGGTAGACACTAAGGGCTCAAAGATGAATAAGACATGGCCTTGATACTAGGAGAACTCATAGTCTAGTAATAGTACTTACAGTTCTTCTTGATAAGAACGATGGTTGGTATATAAATAAGGTGTGCGGGAGCACAAAAGTGGGAAGCAACAAGATTTAAAATGACATTCTCCACTTGAATGAAGCAGACTTTTTGGAATTTAGTTCATGTAGCAATACCATTAAACATAATCACGAATTTAAAAACATTTACTTATAATTTATTACAGATAAATTACATCTTTTTAAATGACTAAGTGATTTATTTAGAGATAAAGTGAGCTAAGGAACTTGGTGTCTAGTGAAAGAACAAGTTCAGACTATGAATCCTTAATTTTGGTTATGAGTTAAATTACTAAACTAAGAAAATGATTTTCTAGTTTTTTCTTCTTACAAATAAATTCTAAGCCTTTCTATTTTCCACTGAGAATCTATCCTAACTAATCCTATTTTTTTTTGGTGCTAGCTCCCAATGAACTCTACCATAGTCTTTTTTGACATGAAATCTATGTATCCCCAGACCAGCCCACATCCTGGCTACTTTCCCAAATAAATCACAGTGAAAAAAGTAAACTCTGAAGTATGAAAAAGTAGTTGGAGGAATCAAATATATATAAATCTAGTGTTTTCTATCCAATGTACATTGATTTTGGAAATTATATGCAAATTTTACAGAGAAGAGTTGCTATTTTTCTTAAGCTTGGTTTTCAAACTAAACTAAAAAACCTATCATATAAAATAATATATTAAGTATTTTCCAAGGCAATTAGTATACTTATCCTTTTCAGAATCAGCATCTAAAGTGAGAAAGCAAACACGTTCCTACCTTAGAATTTTAAGGCTAACAGCACTACTGTGTGGATGGATGCAAAGAAGAGTGAGTCAGTAAATATCATTAATTTGTTCCAGCAAGGGATTCAGTGTCTTCCTAAACCAGTAACTAAGAGATTTCCAACCACTCCAAGGTTTACATAAACTGCTTTGGTGTTACCAATTAACAGGTACACTTGTCGAAATGCCTAGATGAGTTTCTAAATCAGAGAGTAGACTTGATCTGAAATGATAGTTCTTATGTAATTCAGAAGGGCCAGCAAAACTGCCCATGTCCACGTTCCCAAGTGCCAACCCCTTGTGTGTGTTTCTCCCTTACTACTCCAATGTAAGCCTGAATTCTAGACGTTATGAATCATATTAGCCAGACCCCTACTGACATTTAGTAAACAGAATTGAGTGTAAATAATATTTACGACCTTGTAGACTACTTGGCTGAATCCACCTTAAAAGAGAGTTTCATTCTGCTCATACAGCAATGTTGCACCATCTACAGTAGCACACATGCACGTATACAATAGTACACCCGGACCAAGCCGAAAGGAGACACGAAAGTGTAATTCACCACGGAAAGAAACGTATAAAGGAAGGTGGCTAAACTGAGACTTCACTCAACTGTTTATTTGTCATAAAACCATCCATGAGCTAAGATATAAGCACAAGCATTAAGTGAATGACAGTTGTTTTATTGTGTTTTCAACGTTTTTAGTTGTATCTTAAAAAATACCAGATGCCGTCCACATGATGCCAAACATATGGCTTTTGGCTGTGCTCCTGTGATCTGTAGTAGATTGCTACAATGTACAGGGCAGGAAAAAAAGTGATTCACAGATAGCCCTGGCCTGAGTGACTCGCAGCTGGATCTAATTTCTCTGAACTGATGGCCTCTTCCCTCCAGCACCTTCTATTTTATCGAATACCACATATTGTTTTTTGAAGTGGTTCTTGTTGTCGTAGTGAGTACCACAGATGGAGAGCACACAGGACATTTGGCTGTCTGTGTTCTGACGAAGGTCAGGACCTACTCTTGTTCATGTTTGGGTGGAGGACGTATTTTATGGGACTGCCCAAGGAAACTAATGAGTTTCAGCTGTCTAAGAGATAATGTATAAGACATTGCTCACTTGGTTGACATACTTAGAGGCCATTATAGTCATTTGGGTTCTTAGGCACTAATATGGTGCCTCCCCAGTGTGTCTTTTCTTTGTATCACTTACTAAGCTGACATATCACCTAGAAAGAAGATGAAAAGGATAAGAAGGAGAATAAATAAATGCTAATAATTACTCAATAGCGTTGCGATTGCCTATATACTTTTCTGCCTCTCCTGTTAGATTTTAAGCTTCTAGAGGACATAAAGTATGTCTTGTTCAACACTGAATGGCCTGGGGGTGGTACATAATAGAGACTTAAATATCTTTTGAATGAATAGATGGAAAAACAAGCATTCCAAGAGTTTCCATAGATTTGATAATTATGGAGAAGTGGATGAGTAATACATGCATGGTAAGATTATAGATCTCATTCTGTTTCCTAATTTTTCCCTAAGTTCTATTGTTTTAAGATCCATCTTTGTGGCTCTTTGTTCATATGATCTGTTTCTTCTAATTGTAGCTTAATACTTGTGTGTGTATTTGCTACGTATTACCTATCATTCCCTAACTGATGGATGCCAAGACTGCCTCCAGCTCCATTCCAACACAAGATGATTTCCAGCCATCTCTACTGCTGCCATGACATTGTGATGTGGACACGTATGGGAGATAATTGCTATTCACACTTGCAGATGGGGCTGGCCAAGTTTTAAAATGGTATTGAAGCCATACTTTCTTTCTTTTTTCTTTTTTTAATGGGAGACTTTTCCATGAGGTTTCTACCTCCTTAGGCTTTATTTAGGAAACCAGGCACAGATTTCCCCAAAACATTTCTATGGATTCTGCTGTCCACCACTGCCCCCTCCAGCTGTGTCCCGAGCGAGGAGGGTACATTTCTTTTTCGTCTCTGAAACTCAGCTTCATCCAGCCTACTCAAACTAGTCTACATTGTCAGGGCAAGGAAGGTATAGGTACGTAAACTTATGCCAATTATCTTCATGGCTTAGCCTTTTGAGTTCCATAATATTCAGCTCTAGCAAATCAAAACTGGTTTCCCACATCTGTTCTTGCCTTCTTATGATCCATTATCCATAATGCAGCCAGAGTTTTTTTTAGGTACTTATCTTATTATTTTTTTCAATTTATTTTTATTGTGGTAAGATACACATAAGACAAAATTTCACCATCTTAACAATTTTTTTTTTTTTTTGCTGAGGAAGATTCACCCTGAGCTAATATCCATTGCCAATCTTCCTCTTTTTGTGCTTGAGGAAGATTAGCCCTGAGCTAACATCTTTGCCAGTCTTCCTCTATTTTGTATGTGGGTCTCTGCCACAGCATGGCTGACAAGCGGTGTAAGTCTGTGCCCAGGATCTGAACCTGTGAACCCAGGCCACTGAATTGGAGCACACTGAACTTAATGACCATGCCACAGGGCTGGCCCCCAGAAATTTTTAAGTGTATAGTTCAGTGGTATTAAATACATTCATAATGTTTGCAACCATCACCACCATCCATCTCCATATCTTTTTTAATCTTATAAAACTGAAACTCTATACCCATTAAACAATGTCTCTATTCCCCCTCCCCCAACCCTAGCAACCACCATTCTACTTTCTGTCTCCACTATTTTGATGATTCTAAGTACCTCATATAAATAGAATCATACAGTATTTGTCGTTTTAAAAAATTCCACATATAAGTAATGCCGTACAGTATTTGTCTTTCTCTCTGGCTTACTTCACTTAGCATAATATTCTCAAGTTTCATCCATGTAGTAGCATATGTCAGAATTTCCTTTTTTAAGGCTGACTACTATTCCATTGTATGTATATACTACATTTTGCTTATATATTTACCTATCAATAGACACTTGGGTTGCTTCCATGTTTTAGCTGAGTGATGCTGCTATGTACATTGGTGTACAAATATCTCTTTGAGACCCTTCTCTCATTTCTTTTGGCTATATACCCACAAGTGGAACTGCCATACATTTTTCTATAGCAGCTATACAATTTTACACTCCCTCCAACAATTCACAAGTGTTTCAATTTCTCCACATCCTCACCAACACTTGTTATTTTCTGATTTTTTGATAGTAGGCATCCTAATGGATGTAAGGCGGTATCTCATTGTAGTTTTGATTTGCATTTCCCTGGTGATTAGTGATGTTGAGTATCTTTTCATGTGCTTATTAACCATTTGTAAATCTTATTTAGAGAAATGTTTGTTCAAGTCTTTTGCTCATTTTTTAATAGGGTTATTGTTGAGTTTTATTTCTCTATGTATTCTGTTATAAATCCCTTATCAGACATTGACTTGCAAGTATTTTCTCCCATTCTATGGGTTGCCCTTTTACTCTATTGATATTGTCTTTTGATGTACCAATTTTAAAAATTTTCATGAAGTCCAATTTGTCTGTTTTTTCTCTTGTTGACTGGGCCTTTGGTGTCTTATCTAAGAAACCTTTGCCAAATCCAATGTTGTGAAGTTTTGCCCTATGTTTTTTTCTGAGTTTTATAGTTTAGGTCTTACATTTAGGTCTTTGATCCATTTTGTATATGGTGTTAGGTAAGCGTCCAGCTTCATTCTATTGCACGTGGATATCCAGTTTTTTCAGCACCATTTGTTGAAAAGACCATTCTTTCCTCATTGAATGGTCTTGGTAACATTGTCAAAAATCATTTTACCATGTAGGAGAAGGTTTATTTGTGGGCTTTCTATTCTGTTCATTGATCTATATGCTTGTCTTTATGCTGGTGCCATACTGTTTTGATTACTGTAGCTTTGTATTAGGTTTTGAAATCATGAAGTGTGAGTCCTCCAGCTCTGTTCTTCTTGTTCAAGATTATTTTGGCTATTCATATTCCATATGAATTTTAGGATAGGTTTTTCTATTCTTGCAAAAAAACCCCTTGGAATTTTGATAGGGATTGCATTGAATCTGTAGATTACTTTGCATAGTATTGGCATCTTAACAGTATTAAATCTTTCAATCCATGAACATTGGATATGTTTCCATTTATTTATGCTTTCTTTAATTTCTTTCAACAATGATTTGTAGTTTTCATTGCACAAGTTTTTCACCTACTTGGTTAAGTTCATTTCTAAATATTGTATTCTTTTTTGATGCTATAATAGATGGAATTGTTTTTGTAATTTCCTTTTCAGATTGTTCATTGTTAGCGTATAGAAATGCAACTGATTTTGGTGTGTTAACTTTGTATCCTGCTACTTTTCTGAATTCATTTATTAGTTCTAACAGGTTTTTGGTGGAATCTTTAGGATTTTCTACATATAAATTCATATTATCTGCAAACAGAGTTAATTTCAGTTCTTCTTTTCCAGTTAGAATGCCTTTCATTTCTTTTTCTTGCCTAATTTCTCTAGCTAGAATTTCTAGTCCTATGTTGAACAGAAGTGGCAAAAGCAGGCATTCTTGCCTTGTTTCTGATCTTAAATGAAAAGATTTAAGTCTTTCACCACTGAATATAATGTTCATAGTGGGTTTTTTTTTTTCATTTATGGCTTTTATTATGTTGAGATAGTTCCCTTCTATTCCTAGTTTGTTGAGTGTTTTTATCATGAAAAGGTTTTGAGTTTTGTCAAGTGCTTTTTCAGCATCAATTAAGATGATCATATAGTTTTTTTCCTTCATTCTGTTAATGTAGTGTATTACACTGATTGATTTTCATGTGTGGAATCATCCTTGCATTACATGAATAAATCCCACTTGGTCATGGTGAATAATGCTTTTAACGTGTTGCCAAATTTGATTTGCTAGTATTTTGTTGAGGATATTTGCATCAATGATCATAAGGAATTTTATCTGTAGTTTTCTTTTCTTCCATTGTCTTTATCTGGCTTTGGTATCAGAGTAATGCTGGTTTTATAGAATGAGTTAGGATGTGTTCTCTCCTCTTTAATATTTTGGAAAAGTTTGAGAATGATTGGTGTTAGTACTTCTTTAAATGTTTGGTGAATTCACCAGTGAAACCAACAGGTCCAGGGCTTTTCTTTGTTGGGAGATTTTGAATTACTGATTCAATGTCCTTACTCTTTGTAATAGGTCCATTTAGATTTTCTATTTCATTGTGATTTAGTCTTGGTGGATTTTGTGTTTCTAGGAATTTGTCTGCATCATCTGGGTTATCAGATATTTTGGTGTACAATTGTTTATAGTACTCTCTTATAATCTTTTTGTTTCTGTAGAATGAGTAGCAATGTCCTAACTTTAATTTCTGATTTTATAACTTGAATCTTATTTTTTTATTTAGTCCATCTAGCTAAAGGTTTGTCAATTTTGTTGATCTTGTCAAAGATCCAACTTTTTGTTTCAATTGATTTTCTCTATTGTTTTTCTACTCTCCATTTTGTTTGTTTCCTTCTTTGTGCTAGCTTTCAGCTCAGTTTGCTCTTTTCTTTTTTTTCTAGTTCCTTAAGTTGTAAAGTTAGATTGTTGATTTGAGATCTTTCTTCTTTTTAAATGTAGGCATTTACAGCTAGAAATTTTACTCTAAGTGATGCTTTTACTACATTCCATAAATTTTAGTATGTTGTATTTTTGTTTTTATTCATCTTTAAGTATTTTCTAATTTTTTTCTGATTTCTTCTTTGCCTAATTGTTTAACTGTGTGTTCTTTAATTTCCACACTTTTGTGAATTTCCCAGTTTTCCTTCTGTTATTGATTTCTAACTTCACCTCTTTGTGGGCAGAGAAAATACTTTGTATGATATCTATCTTTTAAAATTTACTGAGACTTTATTTTTGGCCTAAGATACAGTCTATCTGCAAGAACGTTCCTTATGCACTTGAGAAGTATGTGTATTCTGTGGTTGTTGGGTAGAGTGTTCTGTATATATGTGTTTGGTCTAGTTGGCTTATTGTATTTTTTAAGTCTTTTATTTCCTTACTTATTTTCTGTCTTGTTGATCTATCCATTATTGAAAATGAAGTATTGAATACTTCAACTATTATTGTAGAACTACTTCTCCCTTTAATTTTGTCAATTTTTGTTTCCTGTATTTTGAGGATCTGTTGTTAGGTGTGTAGATGTTTATAATTGTTATATTTTCTTGTTGTTTTGAAACTTTTATTAGTGTATAATATTCTTCTTTGTCTCTTTTAAACTTTTTTGGATTTAAAGTCTATTTTGTCCATTAGTATGGCCACCCCAGCTCTCTTTTGGTTACTATTTGCATGGAATATCTTGTCCATGCTTTCACTTTCAGCCTATTTGTATCTTTGGATCTAAAGTGAGTCTTTTGTAGACAACATATACTTGAATCATGTTTTTTTATCCATTCTGCCAATCTTTATCTTTTGATTGGAGAGGTTAATCAATTTACATTTAAAGTAATTGCTAATAAGAAAGGACTTCTGCCATTTTGCTATTTCTTTTCTATATGGCTTATAGCTTTTTTTGTCCCTCATTTTCTTCCTTACTGACTTCTTTTGGTTTACTTGATTTTTTTGTACTGAAATGTTTTGATTCCCTTCTTATTTCTTTTTATGTATGTTCTACAGATATTTTCTTTGTGGTTATCACGAGGCTTACACTTAACATTCTAAAGTTATAACAATCTAATCTGAATTTATACCAACTTGACTTCAATGGCATATAAAAACTCAGCTCCTATACAGTTTCTTGTTTCCCGTTTCCGTTATTGATGTCACAGATTGCATCTTTAATATTGTGTGCCACAAAACATAGATTCATAATAGTTTTTTAGTGAATTTATGTTTTAAATCATGTAGAAAATTAAAAGTGGAGTTACAAAAAAAATTACAACAGTACAAGCTTTTATAATTGCCTGTGTAGTTACTTTTACTAGAGGTCTTTATTTCTTCATACAACTTTGAGTTATTGACTACTTTCCTTTCCTTTCAATTAGAAGTACTCTCTACAGCATTTTCTGCCACCTTGTGGTAATGAACTCCCTCAGCTTTTGTTTATCTGAGAATGTCTTAATTTCTCCCTCATTTTTAAGGACAGTTTTGCTGGATATAGAGTTCTCTGTTGATAGTTCTTTTCTTTCAACAATTGGATGTATCAACCCACTGCCTGCTGGCCTTCAAGGCTTCTGATGAGAAGTAGGCTGATAATCTTATTGAGGATCTTTTGTCTGTGATCAGTGGCTTCTTTCTTGCCATTTTCAAGATATTACCTCTGTTTTTTTGCTTTTGACAGTTTGATTATAATGTGTCAATGTGAGTGAAGTATCTGGTCCATAGTTTAGCTTGCTGTTCTCAGGAAGTTATCAGCTTCCTCTTAATTGCTTATCACCAAAACCTTCTGCTGTTTTGAGAGTGCCATTAGGTTTGAACTTCTCCACACTGTGTTTCAAATAAAGGTTGTTCCTTCAGGCAAGTCTTTAGAGCGCTCTGGTCTTATGGACTGCCTCTCTCTCTGGGCAAAATTTCTGCACCATTGCTCTGGAGCTGGGGATGGAGACCCTCAGAGAAACACTACAGCTTTAAGAGCAGGGTGCTGGATAGGAGTGCATTTAGCTTCTACAACACGGGGTTGGAAGATTGAGTAATGCAGGTGGCCTCCCATTCCCAAGGAGAAAATGTAGAGTGGAGAGGAGAAAAGGGAGCCCTCTTTTCTTGGCTGCAGTTGCTTGGAGTGGAGCTTCCTTCACACTGCACTGGAGTTTGGGAAAAACAGAGTGAGTTATGACTCAAGTACCACAGATTCTCATTTTTCTTACTGTGACTTAGTAGATCTTATGGAAAAATATTTCTTTATTTGCTGTATGCCCTTAGGACAATTTCCAGAAACTTTAAATGATTGTTTTAAAATAATTCTCACCAGTTACGATTGTTCTCTGGGGATAGGTTGCAGAGCTCCTCATGCCTCCATTCTAGAAGTAGTATCACCTAGATGTCTTTGATAGAAGTACTAATGGTAAATATTGCTGATATTTGTTGAGTATTGATTATGTTCCAGGAACTAGGCTGATTGTTTTACATAATTATCTCCTTAATTCTTTTTTTGCCTTGTATATATTTTTTAGTTTATTGTTTATTGCCTGTATCCACTCACTAGAATAAAACCTAACGAAGGCTGGGGTTTTAGCTGCTTTATTTGTCTTCGGTTTCCTGAAAGTGTAACAGTGCTTGACATATAGTATGTGCTGCATACATATTGGTTGAATAAATTAACATAAGACTAAATATATCGTTAACTGAAGTAGAGTCTATTATTAGTTCTGTTTTTAGAAGACAAAATTGAGGCTTATAGAAGTTAAGGAACATACCCAAATTTACTGAGCTTCTAAGTGAAGGGCTTGGGATTAAGAAACAGGTTTATCTGACTCCAAATCTTGAGCTTTTAACCACCATTATATATGTTCAATGCCAACATAAGTGACAACCTCTGTGCTTAATACTTCATGTTTTTGCTGTTCAAAATGAGAAGCATTTTTCTTTTTTCATTGTTACTTTGTAGAAAACACTTTCTTCATCTACATTTGGCACTAATAGAAGAATGTAGTGATAGTGCTGATGGAATAAGACGGAACGAGGTGAGGGTGGATAAATGGCCCTCAGATATAAGTATTGTTATCCCATTTTTTTTTTACCCTATAAAGTACTGGATAGTATCTTTTGGGGTTAGTTTATGGCAACTTCCTTCAGCATGTTGAATTGGAGATAATTACATAATTGTAGAGGAAATGAGAAGTTTATTGTAGGATAGACTGGAATATTTTGTTTTAGCGGCAGGGAGAATTAGTGAAGGGCTTATTGTGCACTGTTCATGGTGTCTCTGACTATTGGAAATATTAAAAGACATTGCACTACAAGTTTTCACTTCCATTATTTAAAACCCACTGAGTCCTGACTATGCTACAATATTACTGGGAAAAAAAGTAACTGTAAGTGAAAGGTATCATTTTTTTTTAAAAGGGATGATGAAAGCCAAGCAGAAATGACATTAATGTTATTGAGATGGGGCAGAGATAAATAAGAATTCAGATAATTCATCTAAAGAGAAAAAAAAAATTGTCTTGCGTCAATTGCCTAAATGTTACGGGTAAAGCATTTTGTATTTGAATTTTTAATTTAATTAATTGAATTCTTCCAAACATTAGGCAAATGAAGACAAACTTTGGCTTTACCCAATAACAATCTTCTTGTGGACACTAAAGTTGCTCATAGCCCAACAAAGACGCAGTGGCTATAAATTTGTGTGTTTTTACTTTGGATAATTATGCAGCCAAAATAGTCATCTATTCCATTAGTATCAGATAACACAGAATGTTCATCTTCTGAGTGAAACAGTAATGCTATGAAGTCATGCTCTAGAGAAGGGGTTTTTCCGGTGTTTAACAACTCCAAATGCTATGTTCAGCCTCAAATTCTATGGTTAAAATTTAGGTTCTTTGCTGTCATTTTGGTTCTAAAATTAAAATGTGCTGAATTTGCAAAATCTAACACTTTTTGAGGTTTTTTTCTATGACTACTGTAACTAAACACATTAGACACAAGAGGAATTGCTATATTAAAAATATTTTTGGAATCCTAGCAAATAATGAGAAAATTATTCTTACCTACTTTCCAAGGAAGATATTTTTATAAGTAAATGGATTACGGAATGTGGAAAATAAAACTGCATGTATATAGGCTTTGTGTGTGTAATTGCTTTCTTTTTTACTTAGTAATACCAACTCTGGTAACTGAATTTGGGGTTACTATTGCACTTCAAAAATACAGCCATGATTTGAAAACTAACTGAATATGATTCAGATGTGTTGGGGAGACTTAGGTATAGAAAAAGGTGCCAGAGCCATCTTGCTTGAACCTTATCACTCCTACCTAAACCACCCGTGAGGACAGCTGATATCTATTTACTATGATATCCTAGTCCTCACTAGAAAATATTTTGACTTTTGTACCATTTATTTCTAATTTCAAATCATTTTGTAGTTTTAACATGTATTCTTTATATCTAAAATTATAGTTTTTTTCCTGAAATATAATTGTTGCCATTTTATCTCCCAGTGGAGAGGAAACATACAGGTTATCATCCTTTGTTTAATATATAAAGACAATTATATAATCATCTCTAAATCTTTTCAAGGCTAAAAATTCATAATTTCTTTATATTTAGTATTTCTTAGATGAACCTTACTATCTAAACTTTAAATTGTTTAACTTATCTGCTACTCTTTCTTTCTATACTGTACTTGATTCTTTTGTTTTTTTCTTTCTTTTCTTTTTTTGGTGAGGAAGATTGGCTCTGAGCTAACTTCTGTTGCCAATCTTCCTCTTTTTTTGCTTGAAGAAGATTGTCCCTGAGCTAACATCTGTGCCAATCTTCCTCTTTTTTTTTGTATGTGGGATGCCTCCAGAGCATGGCTTGGTGAGAGGCGTGTAGGTCTGTGCCCAGGATCTGAATTGGTGAACTCCAGACCACTGAAGTGGAGCAAGTGAACCTAACCACTACACCACATGGATGGCCCTTGTACTTGATTCTTTTTAGTTCCTTTCTTTCTCTTGTAAAAAGATGGAATGAGTCTTTAAATCCACATGAGGCTAAAGTCAAATAAGTGGAAAGGTAGTTGGGTTTGGAAATTGTACCTGTTGTTACTTCATCCCAGCAAATCCTGTTTCTTCATAAAAGTTTGCCAGTGCTCAAATGATTTCAGCTTAGCTTCAAGTATAAGTCTCAGATATTTTACTGTCATTTTTATGGATAGTAATTTATTTCCCAATTTGTACTGGATAAAACAGAGAATACTTGGGAGTTTGCACAAAAGTCCTATGTCCAACTCTTAATTATCCAGGGGTATATCAGCTGGTTTAGCGATTAGTTAAAAGAAAAGATAGTGCCTTTGTGAAAGAAAAAAATATAAAATTTTTACAAATTAGCATGAACATTTCCTTATTTGAAAGCATTATTATTTGGGATTACAGATATCAAGAGACAACAAATTATTCATCCATTCATGGAATTACTCTTCCTCACTACTAAGGCCATTAATGTACCTATCAAATATGGGGGAATGGAGATACGAGGTGTGCAAAGGACACAAAAAGAGGGAGTATAATGGGGAATTATAATGTGTGAAGAAAGAAAAAATAATTACATTTACAGTAACATCTGAAAGAATAAAATACTTAGGAATAGATTAACAGAAGAATTGTAAAATTTATACTTTGAAAACTGTATAGCCTTGTTGAAAGAAATTAAAGTCTTAAAGACATGGAAAGACATCCCATGTTCATGGATTGGAGGCCAATATTGTTAAGAATGCAATACTCCCCAAATTGGTCTATTTATTCAATGTAATCCTTATCAAAATCCTAGCTAGCTTATTTGGAAAATTGATTGATTCTAAAATTCTTATGAAAATTCAAGGGACCTAGAATATCCAAAACAATCTTGAGCAAGAATAATGAAAGAATGCGAAAAAATGAAGTTGTACCCCTTTCGTTAGGCATACACAAAAATTATCTCAACATGGATCAAAGATCAAACTGTACAAGCTAAAACGACTAAACTCTTAGAAGAAGACATTAGTATAAATCTTTGTGACCTTTGATTATGCAATGGTTTCTTATATATGGCACCAAAAATACAACCAACCAAAGAAAAATAGATGAATTGGACATTATCAAAATGAAAATATTTGTGCCTAGAAGAGCACCATCAAGAAAGTGAAATGATGACCCACGGAATGGGAAAAAAATATTTGCAAATCATATATCTGATAAGGGCTTTTATCTAGAATATATAAAGAACACTTACACCTCAATATTATAAAGATAAATAACCCAAATAAAAAGTAGTCAAAGGATCCGAATACACATTTTTCCAAAGAAGATATACAAATGGGCTAGGAGCTCATGAAAAGATGCTCAACATCATTAGCTGCTAGGGAAATGCTAATCAAAACTACAATGAGCTATCACGTCACACCCACCGAGATGGCTAAAATAAAAAAAATAGATAATAACAAGTGTTGGAAAGGATGTGGAGAAAGTGGGACCCTCATATACTCCTAGTGGCAATAGAAAATGGTGAATTTACTTTGAAAAGTTGTCTGGCAGTTCCTGAAAATGTTAAATATAGAGTTGCCATGTGACCGGCCATTCCACTCAAGAGAAATGAAAGCAGCATTATTCATAGTAGCCAAAAAGTGGAAATGTAAATGTTCATCCATCAACTGATGAATTGATTAATAAAATGCAGTGTATCATTAGCATTGGAAAAATCATACAATAGAATATTTTCAGCAAAATATTTTTATATTTTCCTGGAAAAGACAAAACTATGGAAACAATAAAAAGATCAGTGGTTGTCAAGGATTTGGGAAAGGGAGGGAGGGATGAACAAGGGTAATGCAGAGAATTTTTAGGGCAATGAAATTATTCTATATAATACTGTATTGGTGGATATATGTCATTATACATTTGTCAAAACCTATAGAATGTACAACGAAAAGAGTCCCAATGTAGATTATGGACTTTAGGTAATAAAAATATATCAATATTGACTCATCAATTGTACTGTACTAATGCAAGATGTTAATAATAGGAAAAACTGTGTGGAGAGTGAGAGAGGAAGTATATGGGAACTCTCAGTACTTTCCAATCAATACTTCTATAAAACTAAAATTACTCTAAAAAATATAAAGTCTATTAATTGTTAGAAAAGGAATGAAGTACTGATACACGCTATAGCATGAATAAGCCTTGAAAACCTTATTCTCAATGAAAAGAGCCAATCGTAAAGGCCACCACACATTGTATGGCTTTCGTTTGTATGAAATGCCTAGAATAGGCAAGTATAGAGGGGCAGAAACTAGATTGGTGGTTGCCAAGGTTGGGAGGAGAGGTGGGTGATTAGGAGGGTATAGGGACTGACTGCTAATAGGCAAAGGGTTTCTTTTTGAGTGATGAAAATGTTCTACAATTGATTATGGTGATGACTGCACAACTCTGTTCATATACTAAAAAACATTGAATGATATACTAAAATGGGTGAAATTTATGGCATGTGAATTATATCTCAATAAATCCATTAAAAAAAAGAGTAATAGTAATTAAGCAGTTAATTGCCTGCAGTAATTCTTTTGTCTGTATTGTATGTAGCAAAGATAAAAGATTTCTACCAGGCACTGCTAGTCTTACCCACTGTCTGTGAAAATCCAGAAGAAATTCCAGCAAAGCCTGTGTATGTCCCATCTTTTTTTTCCTTTCACTTTCTTTTTAGACCAATCCAATTGATTACATCTACCTGCAGAGTGAAAAATTCTTCTAGGTGACTTAAAAGCCCGTAAGGATTACCAAATGATGTTCCAGGAAGTTTCTGAACCATTAGAGAGGGAATATGATATTTTAAGTCATTAGTTAACCATTCGTTGAAAGAAATAGGCCAAATTCAGCATGAAAATAGGTTGCGAGACTAGAAGAGGAATATCTTTTAGAATCATCCAGACAAATCAGCTACAGCTTCATCCTGCTGAATTCTTGAGCTCGGAACTCAGAGAAGAAAGCGTCCATTAGCACACTAGTACTGTTGTTTGTTTGTTTTTGGTAACAGCTTTATTGAGATGTAACTAATATTTTAATAAAAGGAAAGAAAGAGAGAGAGAAAGACAAAGAGAAAAAGAGAAAGAGAAGCCAGAGTTCATAATTTAGAAGTGGCTAGAAAGAAAAAGTCTTAGTATGAAGTCAAAGTGATGAAGATTGGAGAGATCCTGAGAGTAAAAGGTTAGGAGAGGGTGGGTGCTAGGTGGAGTTTGAAGTACTTATGTGAGTCAACAACAGTCAAGAGTTGATTCATGAGATTTTCATAGGATGCATGTGGCCCTAGTTTTAAGGGGAGTAATTAAATGCATCATTTGAGATATATTGGAGTTCATGAATTAGAACAGATTTTGAGTAAATCTGGGGCAAAATATCTTCTCTTTGTATTTTATTTAAGATTTTTATTCAGATGGACTATGAAAGGAGAAATAACTGGATCCTGGCTGTAGAAGGGTTTACCAAATTTGAAATAATAGATTGAGATGATAAATCTGAGAGAATTAGTATTTTATAGCCCATTGATTGAAATTTGTGTTCCACAATCCTCTTTTTTTTTTAAAAAAAAAACTACAGCTATAATGTGTATTATTGGGCAGTTATGTCCCCCAAATATGTCTTTTTTATTGATTCTCATGAGTAAGCCCAAAGTTTACCAAAGGCATTGACTATACTTAGGCTTTTGGAGAAAGAATAAAGTTTCTAATAATATTTGTTTGATAAGTTTCCAGATAGCCTTTTTTATGTTCTATTTTTAATACTTCATTGACAATCTGATTAAAGTTAGTTTTTGTTTCTCAATAATCTATACTAGACCAGGATTGGGAAGGTTATAAACGTTGGATATAGACAAACTGAGGTCAATTGCTGACAATAAGATTTTGATTAGAAATAAGAGGAATCTATTAGAACACAACTGGTAAAAATCTTCTAGTCAACAAGAGATAACCTTTAAATGAGTCCTTCACCACATCTCAGTCCTCTCAACTCAACTCTGGAGCCCACCAGCCCATCTCTGGCTACACATGGGCCCAGGGGAAATTATGTCAGTGGTTAAGGAAACTTGGATATGTTGTTTTTGACGTAATCTAATGAACCCATTTCATGAAAGTTCATAAATAGAATGTTAGTTTATAAGTCCATTAATCTAAAAGTAGAAGCAAAATTGTCCCTATACTTATATCCTGAAACTTACAAATGTTGAAATGTATTTTAAAATCGATATTTCTAGGAAATTTTCACACATAGATATATCCCTAGAAAAATAACCTATGATGAATGTTTTCAATTCCATATCAACTCCAGATAAGGTGATGGCAGCTCCACCACCATTTACAGCTCTAAAAATAATTATGTCAACTCTTTGGTTAATAGACTATGTGGAGATCTAAAGACTCAAATTAAAAGCCAACAGCACATGCCTTGGCAAAGGGCTTCAAATATCAAGGCAGATCACGTCCTTCTTTTTGTAAGGGAGCTGAATCAAGATGAGAAGGAACATCTTCTTTGTATAGGAAACTCTAAATATGACAGTCCTCTGATATTGAGATTAGAATGGCCAGTGCACTTTTATCTCTGTCAAACATTTCTTTTTTCCTTTTCCAGTTAGAAAGCTTAAAGGTTTGAAATCTAGGGAAAGAATAAAACTCTTTGGTAGAAAAAATGCAAATTTTGTGTACCACAAAAGCAATTATTCACTCAATTCAATTTTATTGAGTGCTTACTGTGTTCCAGGAACTGCTGTAAGAACAGGCATAAATATGAAAAACAAGGCTTTTGTCCTTATAGAGTTTACATTCTAGTAAGGGGAGACAGATGATAAACAAATAACAAATCAATAAAACAAGAAACATCAAATAGGGTATTCGTTTTCTATGGCCGCTATAACAAATTACAACAAACCTAGTGACCTAAAACACGCAAATTTATTATCTTGTAGTTATGGAGGTCAGAAGTCTGAAATGGATTTCACCGGGCTGAAATCAAGGTATCAGCTGGTTTGTGCTTCCTCTGGAGGATCTGGGGGAGAATCCATTTCCTTGCCCTTCCAGCTGCTAGACAACTCCTGCATTCTTTGACTTGTGGCCCCTTTCTCCATCTTCAAAGTGCAACACTCCAACTTCTGCTCCCATCATAATATTTCCTCTCTCTGACCCTAATCCTCCTGCTACTCTCTTATATGAGCCTTGTGATTGTATTGGGCCCGCTTGTTTAACCCAGGCTAATCTCCTCATCTCAAGATTCTTAATTTAATCACATGTAAAGTCTCTTTTGCCTTGTAAGGTAACATATTCACATGTCTGTGGATGAGGATGTAGACATTTTTGGAGGGCTATTATTCAACCTACCACAGATAGTGATAAATGAGATGCAGAGAACTCATACTGATGGTGCTGTGAAGAATGGCTGACTTGCTCCTTTAGGTGGTAGGGAAAATCTCTCTGACCAGGGATATCTAAGCTGAGATCCTCAAGACAGAAAGGAACTAAACCTGAGACGATCAGGTGGCAGAGCACTCCAGATAGAAGAAAGAACTGAGTACAAGTTTGGCCGTGCAAGGAAAATAAAGAAGATCAGTGTGCTGGGCCTTAGTTACCTACTAGAAAACTGGCATGAATAGAGATGAGAGAGGTAGGTTAAAGCCAGTTTATGTAGGATTCAGTAAGCTAGGGTAAGCAAACAGATATATGTCTTTGCATCTGGTACCTTCCCTAGCCACGTTTCAAGAGAGAAATGGTAGGCACTGAAAGATAAACTTTACATAATCAATCAGAGTTAAAAGGATGTTGTAGGTAACCTGATGCAGCATTGCGACTGGAAATCGAAGCAGTTGGTGGTGTAGATTTGAGACAAGTAGGTTGAATTTGTCTTGACAAAGATGTGGTGTGTCTATCCAGTTCTTTGCAGTGGTAGAGTCTGTAGAATCCAGACTAAATCATCTGTGCTGGAGGGTCAGTTAAGAAAGAGGAGATTGACTTTAGAAATGGGCACCCTGGCAGTCTATGTCCTCATCAGGAAGCAGCTTTGAAGGAAGGAAGTTCCATTGTGAGGCCTAACTGGGAACTATGTTTATTTTCACTGAAGAAAAAAAACTCCTCATCAAATGGGTTCTTCAAAGGGAAAGATGTTTATTAGGTGAAAATTGTATTAAAATAGGGGCACATCACCATGGCTGAAGCACACTTTCATTTTTCAAAATCTCAATCTTTTCTAAAATGGCAGCCTCTGCTCCTTCTTAGAGAAGTGGGAAAAGAATTTAGGAACCTATCATTAGCTCCTTCCTGGTATTCAGAGGGCTTCTGGATGGGGGACTGAATGAGGTTAGGATTGAGAAGATAATCATCCTTTATTCTTTTAATAAAAATTTAATGACCATCTGATTAAAAGAGAATTGGGGAGATAAGTGGAAGCTACATTCAAATACCAAAAGATTGGGAAGAAAATATGTCTTCTTAGAACCCTATTGCTTTCTTATCCTATAAAAGCTTATCCTCTTGAAATTCATGTGATCTATCCATACTACCCTCTACCATTCCACCTTGTCATCTATTTATAACATTTACAGATGTTCATTAAAACTTTTAGAATACAGCTTGAAGTCTTCCTTTTAAACCTATATCCTGCCATTCTTCCTAACTGTCATTACTGTCTATGTGGATGACCACATCCTTGATCTCAACTCTAGAGATCTTTACTTTCTTCTACTTGAGCCACTATTGCCTCTGGTTATATCGTGAAACTTGTTGCCACCTGGAACTATTCCATTATGAAATCTTAAACTCTAATGTATCACTCTGATCACCACTTTTATTTTTTTCATCATTTTATTCATTCTCTCCACATCCATTCTTCAACTTTCTTAAGACCTCATTTTTCCTTCTAATTTTTGTAATTAAACAATGCCTTCCTTATATGCCTTCTCTTCTATTTTTTCTATACTATGTAATCTAGATTGGACTTCCATCAGTCTCTGGTCAATTGCTTCAACTTATTTATTCCTTAGTCTTTCTGAAATAACTGCCTGGCAAAACTTCAGTCTTGGGTATATCTAACTGGATAAAGTTGGCATCTCTATCAGTCAAGGACTGCAGTT
Organism: Diceros bicornis minor; assembly: GCF_020826845.1. Classification (NCBI taxonomy): domain Eukaryota; kingdom Metazoa; phylum Chordata; class Mammalia; order Perissodactyla; family Rhinocerotidae; genus Diceros; species Diceros bicornis. The sequence continues at coordinate 11,130,422 of NC_080762.1, read as the reverse complement.
GAATGCATGCAATAGATAAAGTATAATGGCTTAAGCAAATAAGATATTTACTATTTTAAACAGTAAATCCAGAGGTTGACAGTTCACGACTGGTACCATAGCTCTGCTGTGTCATTAGTATTCTGGGCTCCTTCTATCTTTCTGCTCCACTATCCTTATCATTCGGCTCTAATCCTCATGGTTATCTCATGATTTTTTTAAGGCCAAAAGCAGTTTGCCATCTTCAGTCTCATTTCCGAAGAACAAGCAAGACAAAAGAAAAGAAGTAACAGGAAGAAAAGCGGCACTGCCTATTTAGGAAAGCAAAACTGTTTCAGAAATGTCTCAGCAGACTTCCCTATCATTGGCCAGAGCCACCAGCTCTAGCTATAAGAAAGGCTGTGAATATATATATAAGCTGGACACATTGCTGCTCTAATGAAACCACATTTTGCAAGTAAGGAAGAGGAGGAGAGCAAATATTGGGGAGATTGCTACCAGTATCTGCCATGGCATCATCACAAATTAAATTTTCTATGTTACTCCACAAGTAATCCTCCTATATTTACCTAGCTATATACCTCTTCATATTAGTCAGCTAGGACAGCCATAACAAAATACCATAGACTGGGTGGCCTAAACAACAGAAATTAATTTTCTCATATTTCTGGAGGCTGGAAATCCAAGATCAAGGTGTTGGAAAATTTGGTTTCTCCTGAGGCCTCTCTCCTTGGCTTGCTGACGGCCACCTTCTCACTGTGTCCTCATATGGCCTTTTCTCTGCACACACATGTCCCCGGTGTCTCTTTCTCTTCTTATAAGGACACTAATCCTATTGGATTAGAGTCCCACCCTTATGATCTCATTTATCCTTATTGACATCTTTAAAGGCCCTATCTCCAAATATAGTCATATTAGGGGTTAGAGCTTCAACATATGAATTTTGAGGGGGGGACAATTCAGTCCATAATACTCTTCTATTACCTACAAAAGACATGTCAAACCTTCACCTCTCTTCATCAATCAGCTACAGACCACTTCTTCCCTCATTCTAAAAAAATTTACCCTGCCTTCACTATAACTCAGAGACAGAATAGAGACTATCAGATAAGAGCCTCTTCATCTTTCTTCCCTTTCCTCTTCACCTGAAAATTTACCTTCAGCTGCTTTCACACAGCCACTGTTTCCTCCCATTTAAAGCTAGGTAGGTAATAACAACAGTAGCAGCTAAAAATTTCAGAATTAAAACACATGTGTAGAATGAACAGTGTCTTCTGAGGTAGTAAAACTAGAATGATGTCAAATAACCACAATTAAGTGTTTTCTCAAGGTTTGGAGAATTTTTCAGCAGAGAGTAGGAACTTAAACCTTTCCCTGATGAAGGGAATGTTTTGTCACCATTTTCAAAATAATGACAAAATTTCATGTTTTCTCCTTTAGAAAAATACTTTTAATTTTATCAGATATATGGTTGTCCATCAATATTTGAATGACAGGACAATGACATCTAGTGGTTGTAGAAATTTCTTTCATCTCTAAGAAGTGCGTCTTTAAGTATAGGAAGATCTTTCAAAGCGGGAAATAAGAAAGGAGACTGAGTCCTTATAATGTAGCCATTATCTTTCCAATTTGTTTTGTTTTTGAACCTGACTCCCCCCCACCCCACACACACATCTATTCCATTCTAAACAGAAGCAGAAAGGATGCAGATAACTTTGGCAACTTTGATCGATACTGGCATATTGATGTCCAGTGTGATACTTCATGGAATCCCTCTTGAGTGTGCAGAAATGAGCAGATTGATACAAAAGTGTTGATAAATGTCCTACAGAATGAATTTCAGGTAAGAAACTAAGGTCTGCATCCATATGATCTAGATAATTTTAATAAGAGAACCAGTTGAATGTCATCTTTTATGTCTTTGCCTTACATAAAAAATGAATCAGAGGGGGCCAACCCCATGGTCTAGTGATTAAGTTCAGCACGCTCCACTTCGGCAGCCTGGGTTTGGTTCGCAGACGTGGACCTACACCACTTGTCAGTGGCCATGCTGTGGCAGAGACCCACATACCAAACAGAGGAAGAATGGCACAGATGTTAACTCAGGGTGAATCTTCCTCCAGCAAAAAGAGGAAGATTGGCAACAGATGGTAGCTCAGCGCAAATCTTCCTCAGCAAAATAAAAAATGAACAATAAAATGTCTGCAATGGTGGAGGATGGAGTGGGTGGTGGATGGTGTTGGTGTGTAACATGAGACATTATCTTCTGGGACTATAGCCGTTTCCAAATGAGGAAACATGGGATGCATTCATAAAACATTGCTATCAATAAAAGGCAAATTATGTTTTTTATCACCCTGAAGAAATATGTACTTTAAGTTGTCAACCTTAAATCACTGATAAACTTAGATTCTATATAAGAAAATTACATTAAAGTTTTTGTTTAACTTTTGGAAGAAATTACACACTAAGAAAATTCCTTTGTGTTCTTTATGTCCTTTTATTTTTTACAGCGTGGTGAATAATATATAGAATAGATTCTTAACCTACCAACATCTATTCAATCTCAAAAACTTTGACTGAAAGGCTGTGAAAAATATTCTTCAAACTTTGATGTCCTTTTGAAAAAAATATTTTGTGTGGTTCATCCTGAAGACCCCACACAGATAAACTGAGAGTCATTTAATTTATAATTTTAGAAGGACAAGGGGCTGAGTCAGTCATGACATATTTGAACATGTGGTTATTAAGAGTCAGGATGAGGTTTTAGACCACGAAGTCATTTTATTCATCTAGTATAATATACTAGATTACTGCTCAGTTTTTCCACTTAAACTTAGGGATTTAGAACTTCATGGAAGAAGTAATTGAATCCTGTCCCACAATTCTAAAACACGTTTGAAGGATTGATTAGAAAATGTGAGTGTATGTACATCTGTGAACATAAAATAATTTGTAGGGAAGAGAATTAAGACCAGGCAGGTAGACCCAACTCTCAGTTCCCCACTTTGCGGTAATTCTTTAGCTTGAACTGGAGGATAGACCATTGCCATTTGGAGACAAGATCCATCCAGATCTTGCACCACTGTTTGAGGTGTTGTGCTTATGTATTGAATTTTTTGAGGTAGTTGTTTTCCTGTTCTTTTGTTGGATGATCATTTGTTTTATCATTTGACTGGACGGTGGCTGTACAACAACATTTACGACTCTGAGGGTCATGCAATTGAGCCTGTGACAAAAGCAGATGCTGAGAAGGCTCATGATCAGAGTGTGTAGCCCTCTTCTAGGCCAGGATCCTAGAACCCTGCAGCACCTGACATAGGGGTATGGCCAAATTACTTAATCTCATATTTTCTGGATCTGTTTAGTAATGTTGAAGATCCTAGAGAGGTTTGTAAGGATATGACGACACATGTTCATCCTTGAGAGGTCAGTATTACATCTAACGTGGCTGTATTTTGAACTACTGCTTGTTCAATTTCAGGAACATCTTGGGCAAGGGTTTTATGGCTTATAGATATTATATAGTTCTTCTGGTATTCTCATAGCATGGAGGATTCTCCCCACTCTTGGAGTCTTCCACAGAGAATACAAAAGAGAGGCTTGGGGCGGAAGAGAGTAGTCCAAAATTCCTTTTCAGGAGTGAAAATTTTTGGACTCCAACTGAGGTACAGGATTTTTTCTTCCATAGTTAAATGATCTAAGCTTTTCTCTCTCCTTCTCTCCTTCCTCCTCCTCCTTCTTCTCTCTCTTTCCCTCCTCCTCCTCTGTTGAGAAGAGCCAAGAGCCAAACTGGCCTTTATCCTGAAGGCAGGTGTCAGTTTACTAGTAGAACAAATCCTCATCTGATTTAAGAGCAGTAGCCAGCAGCCTTTTGAACTGGATATTATATCACTGGTCACTAAGGACCATGATCTCGTTTTAGCCAAAATACCCTTGCGAACATTTCAAATAGTATTGTAATATTTTGTTACCATGCAATGAGTGGTACTGTACCAGACAATCTCTTTTTTTTATAGAGATTATCAAATAGAAAACAAAAGAGCTTGATGTTGAGTATAGATAGTGCTCTTTATTTGCAAGTTCTGTAAAAGTGAGATATCCACCAAATGTGCATCATCTGTTCCTTAGTTCTTTCCCAGTCTCATTTCTGTGAAGGTTTTGTTACCAAAGCTAGCTCTCAAAAAAACCTTCAAGTTTTGTTGGAGACAAAGTCCCTCTCTGTCAAAGTATAACCGGAAAGAGGGTTTTAGATTTCTTTTTTTTTTTTTTTTTTGCCTGTTGTGGTACTTTTCCTCTAAAATGTCAGTTACTACAAATACCTGGGAAATTATCTCATATTACAAGGAGTTGGTACTAAGGGAGTGCCACCCAGCTTCCTTTAATACCAGTTTCTTATAACATGTGAGTAAATTTGCATCCTTAGTCATTCCTTGGTATAAGTCCATTACATGGCTACATGTGCTAATAATCTGGATAAAATATGCAATCAAACTAAGGAGTAGCTAAGGATGCAAAAATCAATACTAAAGACAGAGACTTTATAAGTATCACAGTTACATGTTAATCTATTATAGATGTCATAGTTAGATGTTAGTTCTGTTAATAACTCAGAAACTTAAACTAGCAAAGAGGAAAGGACAAATAGCAAACTAGGAAAATGGAGGGGGAAAAGAAGCAAGCAAATTAAAATGTGATGATCTGTGGTTGTGGTCACTTGAATTGTAATCTGTGGGTCTTGAGTGGAAGCTGTTCTTTTTTGCAGTCGTCCACTTGGTCCCAGGCTCTTGTTGGGTACCACCACCTCCTGAAAATTGTTTGTTTCTGGAGGATTCCTAAGAATTCTCACTTTTAAATCTCCCAGTGGGAGAGCACTCCAGATATCTGAGGGTACAATATGGTGTCTTCTTTAGCAGGGAGAGATGAATCAAGAATTCATACACCAGAACTTGCAAGAGGTCAAAAGTATCTGACAGGTGCCTTTCAAACAAAATTTTAAAGAATTTTTTTCTTTTCCAAAAAATGAAGTCTCCAGGTTTTAGATTATTTAGAGGTTGCTTGGGAGAATGTCAAAGAAAGGCAACTTAAATCTGTTGGAAATAAGACTTAGGTATATGAGTTCTTTGCAGTACTTTGACCTGTTGAACTGAAGTTAGATAGTGTCCAAAATTAGAGAAGAAACATCCAAATGCATAAGGAGAGCTGCAGCAACTTTATATGGACAGAATTAATAATTTCTGCCTTTCCGGCAACACTGGGGGGTGTGAGCATCAAGATCATGAGGATTAAAGCTTGAACGTTTAGCCAAAGAATCCCAAGAGTGTCAGCTAGGTTGTGCCACGGTTATTGTAATATTATGTATTTTTAATGTATATATTATATATATACACATAATATATACAATATATACATATTATATATAATATGTACATATATACATAATATATAATATGTACATATATAATATATGTACATAATATATAATATATACATATACATGTATATATAATATATATTTTATGTATAACATATATGTATGTTATGTATAACAAATGCTACTATTTTTATTATGTTTTTATCTTCTTTTAAGGACTTTATTTTTTAGAGAAATTTTATTTACAATAAAATTGAGAAGATGGTATAGACATTTCCCATATACCCTCTGCTCCCACACATGCAGAGCCTCCCCCATTATCAACATCACTCACCAGAATGGTACATTTTTTACCAAGGACAAACCTACATTGACACATCGTAATCACCCAAAGTCCGTAGTTTACCTAAAGATTCACTCTTGGTGTTGTATATTCAATGTGTTTGGACAAACGTATAATGGTGTGTATCTATCATTATAATATTTTACTATTTTCACTGTCTTAAAAATGCTCTGTGCTCTGCCTATCATCTCTCCCCTGCCTCAAACACTGATCTTTTTTGTATCCATAGTTTTGCCTTTTCCAGAATGTCATTTTGTTGGAATCATACAGTAGGTAGCCTTCTCAGATTGGCTTCCTTAAATTTGTAATATGCATTTAAATTTCCTCCATGTCTTTCCATGGCTTGGTAGTTCATTTCTTTTTAGTGCTGAATAATATTCCATTGTCTGGATGTACCACAGTTTATTTATCTTCTTACCTCCTGAAGGACATCTTCGTTGCTTCCAAATTTGGCAATTATGAATAAAGCTGTTCTTAATAGCCCTGTGCAGGTTTTTGTGTGGACACAAGTTTTCAACTCCTTTGGGTAAATACCAAGGAGCGATTGCTGGATTGTATCATAAGGGTATGTTGAATTTTGCAAGAAACTGCCAAACTGTCTTCCATAGTGGCGGTACCGTGTTGCATTTTCACTTGCAAAAATGAGAGTTCCTGTTGCTCCACATTCTCGATAGCATTTGGTGTGTCAGTGTTCCAGATTTTGGCCATTCTAATAGGTTTATAATGGTATCTCACTGCTGTTTTAATTTGCATTTGCCTGATGACATATGATGTGGACCATCTTTTCATATGCTTATTTGTCATCTGTATATCTTCTTTGGGGAGGTGTCTGTTAAAGATTTTGGCCCATTTTTTAATCAGGTTGTTTGTTTTCTTATTGTTGACATTTAAGAGTTCTTCGTGTATTTTTGGTAACAGTCCTTTATCAGATGTGTCTTTTGCAAATATTTTCTCCCAGTCTGTGGCTTCTCTTCTCATTCTCTTGATATTGTCTTTCACAGAGCAGAAATTTTTAATTTTAATGAAGTCCAGCTTATCAATTATTTCTTTCATGGATGTGTCTTTGGTGTCATATCTAAAAATTCACTGCCATACCCAAGGTCATATAGGTTTTTTTCCTGTGTTATCTTCTAGGAATTTTATAGTTTTGCATTTTACATTTGGGTCTATTATCCATTTTGAGTTAATTTTTGTGAAGGGTCCAAGGACTGTGTCTGGATTCATTTTTTTTCATGTGGATGTCCAATTGTTCCACCATCATTTGTTGAAGAGACTATCTTTGCTCCATTGTATTGCCTTTGCTCCTTTCTCAAAAATCAGTTGACCATATTTCTGTGGGTCTGTATCTGAGCTCTCCATTCTGTTCCATTGATTTGTCCATTCTTGCACCAGTACCACACTGTCTTGATTACTGTAGCTTTGTAGTAAGTCTTGAAGTCAATATTGTTTTGGTTCTTCTGGAGCTTTTGCCTCTCCATACAAACTTTAGAATCAGTTTGTCAACATCTACAAAAAAAACTTGCTTGGATTTTGATTTGGATTGCATAGTCTCTATATAAGTGGTTTCTATCTTTTCTAAATGTGTAACTAACAAAGTTTTTGAATAATGTGCCACTAATCCCATTTTCCCCATAAGCCCTGCATTTTTGATGAGCAATTTTGCATAGTGAGGATTTTTCGGAATACATATGTATGTTATAGCAGAACAGACTGTATACATGTTGGGTGGACTTTGTTGAAATCTGAAATCTTGTTTTCCATGAGTCTATCTCTATTTTTCACTATCGAAAGTCAAAAATAAAACTATATTTTTAAATTTATATTCCCCAATCATTTTAAGGGAAGGAAGCGCATACACCTTTTAAAACCAAACCACATTGGCATTATCTCACCTTTCTCCTAACGTAGTTATCAAATGTTCTGAACTAGCAAAATGAATGTCTCATCTCACGAGAAAAGCTGACTTTTTGGCAACCTAAGACTCTTCAGGAAAATCATGATTTCCCAAACTGTAAAACCAGGCATTATTTCTGTATTATTTGCCACAAGGCCCTGATTATCAGAGTTAAACTCACTTGCCCACATACCTACATAATGACACATATGAGTCTTGATATTTATTTCTTAGTCAGGTGCTAAACCCACTGAAAGAGACCATACCTTCTCTGTAATCAATAAGCTACAGGGCTTGCTAAATGCTGAGGAAAAATGCAGACAGTTTGAATATATTTAAAAATACATTTAAAAATAATGTCGTATAATTGAATATTTTCCCCTAATTTGGTTGAACATCCGTATTATGCCACGGTATCGGTATAGACATACCTTAGCAACTTCAAAGAGTTAATATGTTCCCTTTGATCCCTAACAAAATGGTCCAGTGGAGGGCAATATTGGAGAGAAGAGAACTACCTGGAAGTTGCTGTTCAGTTCTGGGTGTGGGGCAGATTCTGCTTGTGGTGCCACATAATGGCATGGGAGGATTGACCTTGCTGTGTAGAGCAATTGGGAAAATGAGAGAGGGCAATAACTTCACGCTATAATAAGTGATTATTATTCAGGAAAAGAGAATCTAAAGGCTTCTTTCTCTTCTAAACGTTTCCTTACGCCAGCAGAAGAAAAATTGCCCTCCCTACCGTAAAGTACCCTGCTGTTGTCCCAATACAGGAACCAATAATTATGCCTCTGCTTTTTGTAAAGTTGGGTACATAATATTTCTTGATATAAAATCATTGTATACTTATTTTAGTAATTTTAGAAAATGCAGATGAGCAGAAAGAGAAAAAAAAACCCACCACTATCTACCGCTGATATAACTCATGCCACTATTTTGTATGTGTTCTTGTAGTTTTCTGTCTATTAATACGTAGACATCATTTCATTCAGTTAACATAAAGGGTGCACATCCATCATTCTCATTAACTATTCTTCTTCAATATGTTTAATGTAATATAATATTTCATTGTATATTTGTACACTCATTTATTTAACGTGCTTCTTATCATTGTACATTTAATTTTTTCCAAGTTTTTTTTACTACCAAATACTGTCTCTATGAATCTCCTAGTAATTATATCTTCTTGCAGGTTAATGACTATTTTATTAGGATATATCCCAAGAAATGTACAAAAATGTCCATTTTCTGTACACTTTTGCCAAATAAGGTATTGTTATTTTTTATTTCCTAATTTGATAAGTGAAAAATAAGTATCTTATTTTGATTTGTATTTCTTTGCTATCCAGTTAGGTTGAATTTTCAAAATATATTTATTAGTAATTTATATTTCTTCCTTTGCAGGTTTATTGTATGCCAGACAATTTTTGCAGGGGTCTAAGAATTCCCCAGAGCACGTGGAGAACAAACAATCCTGAAAATGCCCCTCTTGTTTCCAATGCCCCGAACTTGTTTCCTCTCTGCCAAGGAGAACAAGAAGTATTCTCATTTTGATACATTTTCTTCATGCCTCCATGCCTTTGTCCATGTTTGTCCTTCTGCCTGCAATAGCCTTCCTCACATGGGGAAAACTTGTCCTCAGATTCCAACGTCAGCTCGAGTATCTGCTCTCCACAGTATTCTGTGGCCTCGGTTATCTCGCTTATCACGGAATGCCTGGCTTTAGGGTTGGTGACCTTGTGTCGGTATCTGGAATAGATTGTTTCATGCAGGGACTACATCTCATTCCTCTCTGTGCCCCCTCCCACCCTTGATTTATTAGCATACTGTCTTGAACATATTAGGTGTGCAGTACATATTAAATTTATATTACAAGCAAGTGAGGAAGGGAAATACAAGTAAAACTCAACTTGGCATTTTCTAACTCTCTTAAGTGGGATGAGCCAGTGCTCAAAATAAAAAGGATGATTTGCCTAGAACATATTTAAACTTTAATTCAGTATTATAAGATTGCTTAGATACGACCCTTTCAAATAAAATATGACATGTGTCTGTGCAATTTACATATTTACACTGTCCGTTGCTCATATCTTTGCTAGATATTGAACACATGGGGCAAGCAGAGTGTCATTTTGCACGTGGGTCTAACATTTCCTCACTGTGGGTTCTGGTGGGGCGGTGATGCTTACTGCCTCGGGAAGGATTTGAATTTTCTTCAGAGCAATGGGTGTTGGGAGAGGCCAGATGTTGACATCTGCATAGTTGATGTCTTCAATTCATCTAGTGAATGTTTTATGAAATAAGCAAGACCTTATTTTCACTTTATCTTCTGCACCACTGTCCTACACACACGTACACAGACATGGTCCAGCCAGCCGAAATCCTTGCCTCTGGGACAGGACAGTTTTTCCTTTTATTTTATCCTAAGCATCCTTAGGGCAGCCAAGGAGCTTGTTAAATAGCATAATATTTGGATTTTATGAGATAAACACCTGCTGGTTTAAAAGTACATAATCTTCTAACCCATTGGATAATTAGAAGGAGGACTTTCTCTGGGGCCTGGGTTTGGCATATTGAACACTGACTTTCTCTTTTGCCTCCCAAGTGTTCTGACCCCCGTGTTTTTTTCTGAATCTGCTAATGTTGGATCATATTTTTAAGAGATGTACAATTGAACCAGTGAAATAAAACAGAGCAATGGCTGAGATTCCCTCATCCTTCAAGGATTTTTTCTGGCTAAACAAAATGTGTGAGATTTGAGGATTGCTTCTCCAAACACATACTGGGACTGATCATGTTGGTAAAAAGACTACAAAAGTATCTCCTTGGTTAAGAAAGAGTGTTAATGCTTTCAAGTAAAGTGTCTTTCGAGTGGCCCAGTTATCTGAAAGGTATTGTAGATGCTCTGCTAGAAACACACTTTTTTTTCCTACCAGAACTTTCTTCTATTTTAACTTCTACTCACCAAACCCCCGATCCTCACCTTTTCCCTGAGATTTGAAAACTTTCAATGATTTGTTTCTCAACCATGTCAACTATATAGGAAAATTGTCAGCACATAAGTTGTAAGTGAAACTTTATTTGAGATGAGACCTCCCAGGGAAAATGTACAGAAAAAGATCTGGGGACGAAAGATGGACGTACATGGCCACTTAAGGGATGAACAGAAGGAGAAATTGATTAGCCAGAAAATTGGGACAAAAATCAGGTTTATAGAAACCAAGAGAAGAATTTTAAAAAGAAGGAAGTAGTATTAATGCTGAGAGATTTGATATTTTTAGTCAATTTTCTGATTTACCCTCTGCTTCAAAATGAAGCTAGTGAGTTTATCAAATAATGAATCTTTATGAGATTCTAACAAACTGCTTGCTCTGGTTGGAAACGCCAAAGAATCAGATTTTTCCTGAGTTCTTGTAATCTGAACTACTGCTAAGCCCTCGCTGGTATATGTGATGAATATGCAACCCATGTTGTTCCAGGCCAGAGCAACCCAGAGGAGGGCGTGTGGAGATGGGTTATTAGAAATGAGCAACAGTTCCTTGGCTGTCACTTTCATCTGCTGTTTTGAGACTTGATTCTATTCAAAATCTTTCTTATTTATATCTGGAAATTATGCTGGGTAACATACATATGCTCTGAAAACAAGTTCTCAACCCCCTCAGGTAGCCATGGCCTGTACCCCCTCCATCCCCAATACCACTGCTCTTGGAAAATACTGCCACTGCAGGCACCATTAGCTGTGCCCTGCCTCTTACTCCCCATGGAGCTGGTACAGCTGGTACCCTGTACCCCGCAATGCTGCAAGGCCATTGAGGAGTATGTCTTTCTGTTGTCTTAGTACTTTTTTTTTCCCAATGGGTATATATCCTCAAGGATTGGCTTGAACCTCAACATCTTACAAAGGTTTTCTTTTTTAAAAATAGCTTTTCAGTTTTCTTTTCTTTTCTAATTTGCAGTCTTTATCTTCCTAAAACTCATAAATCAGGTTGAGTTGGCAAACAAATCTGCTTAGTCGTAGACTCCTTATTTTACTCACTATCACACCTAGTACCAGCCTGGTTGACCAACTCAGTTGTTTTTATTGGGCCAAGTCTACAAACTTGGCTCTCTCATCCATTAGGATGAACTCTGTCCAAGGAGGTTCTTTGCCCCTCCCTCAAATAAACACCTGTCTGGCTTGCCTGAAGTCTGCCAGACTCGGACACATCTGTCGGAATCTGAGCTGTGCACACCACCTAGGCTTTACCTGGGACCTTCCACATAATGACAGTCTCTCCATTACACAGCCATTGCATAAACGTGGTTCAAATCTCATATCTAAAATAATAGTTTGCCCTACTACTTCAGATCAGGAGGCATTTTATCAGATGGCTGTCTTGTGAGTAAAACACATTAAAAAAAAAATGTTGTGGGTAGGAGTGGTAAGAGAAAACAGTGACTTTGTGCCAACTGTTCTGGATGCATGCAAATTTGCCTCGCTTGTTCAGCAGAGGCCTGTCAGTCCTGATTCTTGGCTTTGAGGCTCATCTCGGTGAATGCCAATCCTATATACCAGTCTATTGTCTTCAAAAATTCATTTCTATTTTTTAGATTATGTATGACAAATTTCATTTAGGAAATTATGTGACCCTATTTTTGAATAATTTTTATCCTGAGGAGAGGTATTGTTTCTACTATATTTAGTAGTTCCTCAGATTCTAGAAAAGGTATTTCCAGATTTAACTCTCCCTGCACTCTTCTCCTTCTACTATGTATTAGGCCCAGTGCTAAAATTTATTTGTCATGTTACTTAAAGAAGCCCAGGGTTACCTGAGAGGCTGAATAAATCCAGATTGGAAAATACTGTGCATCCATCAGAAACCCAGTGGTTACTTATGGAGAGCAGACTATGCGTTTCTCAAGCTAACCTGAATTTCTCAGACTATTGGTATGATACATCAGAAAGTGGCTGGGTTGTCCTCTCAACATTGTCATTTCTTTCCAGGTGACTTAAATCTGAAGAGTGGAGAACATGTTCAAGTAAGGAACAAGAGAATTCCTTTAGAAATAAGATGTGGAAGGTGGTGGGAAATGAATAAGTCAAAAGAAGTTTTAGCATATATGGAAAGCAATGTTTTAGTCAGGTAGTTTAAGAAAATGCAAGGTAAAATAGCCTTTAGCAAAACCTCTTATTGGGCAAAAGCACAAAATAGCAAATTTGAGTCTTAAGACTCAATCTTGTCTACGTTATGGAGGGCAAAAATGCTGAATTTAAGATAATTTGCATAGAGGATAGTGCTGAGGATGACTGTGATTCTGTTATTGTCACTCTAATCTTTCACTATTTTGGAAGTATGCTCTCATATCTACATTTTGTGTTCACTCAGCTTTGTATGGAAGTCAGGATGTAAAACTTTGAAGCTGACTAGCAAAGTGGCTGTTTTAGTTGCAGTATTTTCTCTCTGAATCCATTGGAAAAGATTTTAATAGATTTTCTTTCAAGATAGGCAAGCACTTGTAGAGGCAAAGCAGAGTGCTGGTATGCAGTCTCAGAATCTGTTGACTACATGTTCCCATGCGTGTTCCAGGAAATTCACATTTGGACTCCAGTACAACTCAGAGTTGTGGTTGTGCTATCCAACACTTTTTTGGAAGGGAGTTTGCTTGATACCAACATAAGACTTGCCAAAACTCAGCGGGCCAAATCCTAGTTCTGGAATATGTGGAACCAAGAGATCAGCCGTTAAATGATGAGGGCTGTATCACTTTCTGTTCTCCAAGGAAACAAATTCTACCAAATGGTCCAGAAGGTCATTTTGAATATAACCAATAATCTTTTAAAAACAAAATGTCTCTTTTGTGGCATTTTATAGAGCATGTAATATTTAATAATTAAAATGTACTATTACATTTCTTCTTCTGAATACTGGCTAAAATGTTTCAGCTTTTCAGACTTAATTATATCTGGCCAGACATGTGCAATTATGCTTACCTTTAGAAATGAAAACTCAATAGTATTTATTGTGTGTATTAAACTAAATTAGAAATTCAATCATTTTATAGCTAATTTGTGTCACAACTGCCCTGGTTAAAGTGATTGGCTTGACATTAAACTCATTGAATACGTGGCTTCTCATCTTTCTCAAAAATATTGCTATTAACTTGGCAAAAAACGGTGTGTTAGAATTACAATAAGTGTAATAAAATAAGAAATTGTAAACCGCAGTCAATGGAAGAATGTCCGTTTCTTTTCCTGAGAATGAACTATAAAATCCCAGCGCGGGAAGTCATCTCAAAGGTCAAGGGTCAAGCACCCAGGCTTTAGCAAAGGTAAGGCCAAGGCATTCAAGATGAATTGTTGTATTTTCTATTCTTAAAGATCCAGATTCTATGCCCTGTCTTCACATTCTGTTTCAATGCCTATCCACAGAAGGAAACACTGTACAATAATCCCAGTTCTGTCCTATCCTGCTAAATGTTACAAGTATTTCTGTTAATGTTTTAAAACTCTTTCCCCTTGTCTTGGTGTAGAATGATTGGTTAACATCCTCCTCATGATTACCTTCCAGGTTAAGAGAGTAAGTACAGCGTCCCCTTCTTCAACTTAAACCATCCCAATTCCTTTAACTATGTGTAGTAAGAATTACTTTCTGTCCATTTAATACTTTTCTCTTGGTCTCTGGAATTTTTTTTTTTTTTGTGAGGAAGATTAGCCCTGAGCTAACATCTGTTGCCAATCCTCCTCTTTTTGGTGAGGAAGATTGGCCCTGGGCTAACATCCGTGTCCATCTTCCTCTACCTCATATGGGACGCCGCCACAGCATGGCTTGACAATCGGTACACTGGTCAGCGCCCGGGATCCGAACCTGCGAACCCTGGGCTGCCGCAATGGAGCACGCGTGCATAACCGCTAGGCCACCGAGCCAGCCGCCTGGAAGTTTTGTTTTTAATACCTCTTTCAGAAGGGGGAAAACTAAACTTTGATAAAGCTTTTCAATGAACGTGTAAAAAAGGGCAAGTATATTATTTTTCTTATCTTTTTTATGTAAATCTGTATATTTATTTTCATATTAAGCTTGCTTTTTGTGCTAGTAGAGTGTTTAACCTCTCAGCCATTATGACTGCGATATTTTTTGGGTTTCTGCCTTTCTGGTGCTCTATTAGACTTCATCCTCTTATATCTGTTTATCTGGAGGAAGAAATTCTAGATGATTTAGTAAAACTTTGTGGCTTCTTACTATATCATCTCTGTTGTGGAAATTAGGTAGTTAATTTATGAATCCTGCAATCCATATTACTTATATAATTAATTTTCTCAGATAACTATTATTATTCCAATTTTACTGTTTAAAAATGGTAAGCAAGAGGCCAAGTCACTTGCCTAAAGTGTTATGGCTTGTTAGTCAGAGTCACCGGCCACCTTTGGACCACTGCTCTTCCCTTGGGACCACGTAGCTAATATTTCACTTTATTTGTGTACCTAAATCTTTATACTCTAAGTGCTTCATTTTCTGCTCTTGAAAAAATGTACTAAAAAATGCAGTGGAAATTTTGTGGAAATAAATACTACTTTTTTTTTTTCTGACACAAAAATAATGTTTCAGTGCTATTGTGCTATCATTAAAAGCTTGGCCTATAAATGACTGTGTACAATCAAGCGAAATGATTCATCTTAAGACCAATCTTATTGTTCAGAGTTTAGTGTTCTGGGCTTAGTGTGGGTAAGACGGATTATAATGGTGTATGCAAAGTATTTCCTGACAATGAAATGATCATAATGATAAGAAATGATCATAACTGGTTTGATGTATTTTCTGTATATTTTTTCCCTATCAACTACACTTACTAGATAATCTAGATTTAATCCTGCCTGGAATCAGGTAGGTGTACTAATCACTTTTGAAAGACTTTTTAGTCTATGGTTCTATAAAACTAAATAATCAAGGAAATGATAATTTTAACAAGATGCTTTTCAATCCACCAAAGTTAATTTTTGTTTCCAGATTGTGCTACATAAAGATAACAAACAATCATGATTCTTAGTTGAAACATAATTTCTATGAGATCTATATTATATTGTCTTTTAGGAGGCCCATCTTTAGTGAGGACTGTGAACACAAGCCTTACTTATGAGCATCCCCTAGATATGGTATTTCCTCCTAAATTTTAGACATAGATTGGCATTATAAGGAGATCTAATATTTGAAATACTTCCATGATTTGGGATGCAGTTGGGGTTCAAGCTCCTGAAATGTGAAGCACAATACCAACTTTAAAAAATATTTTAAAAGATCTATGACCTCATAAAAATTTCACTTTCCTTTAAAATGTTTCAAACTCTTCTCATATTTAGTAATATATAACCATATCTTCCCTTTGCTCTATATGCCATTAGGCTAAATGAAAAAAAAAAACCCAAACTTAGATACTCACATTAATTTTTATTGCTGTTAAATAGATCATTTTACTAATAGGAAAAAAAGAAAAATAGAACTTGCAGATATACCATCTGATTTCTTTTAGGTACAGCCTGCTTTCTTTCTGGTCCCAGATTAATGCATTAATTCACATGATTGTTATTCATTATGTTGTAGGAAATGATAGTTTACAGTTGGAGATTTGGTGTTCTAATGTTACATGATGCAAAAATCTATAGTGGTATTGAATTTTTTGTTGATAGTGTTGACTTGTTAATTAGTAAATCACAAATTATTAACCTGTATATGAGTCATTGAAAGGTTTTCATTGATTAGGCGTAGCACAGGTAAGTCTTCAGATAGTGACTTTTTACTTTAATGCCAAAAGTTTTCTCTGAGTGACTGGCTCATTTTTTTTAAAGCAAAGTTGCATGAACAAATATGTTGAAAATGACCTGGTATGACAAAATCAAGCTAAATTCCTTAGAAAATTCAAAAATAATGTAAAGCCAGTTTACATTTAGATATCTCTCAAAATGAATCTTTCCATACCATAAATTCATTTTTTTAAAATTTTTTGGTTTATTGCAGTAACATTGGTTTATAACATTGTATAAATTTCAAATGTACATCATTATGCTTCTATTTCTGCATAGATTACATCATGTTCACCACCCAAATACTAATTACAACCCATCACCACACACATGTGCTGAATCATCCCTTTCGCCCTCCTCCCTCCCCACTTCCCCTCTGGTAACTACCAATCCAATCTCTGTTTCTATGTGTTTGCTTATTGTTGTTATTATCTACTAAATGAGGGAGAGCATATGGTTTTTGACCTTCTCCCTCTGACTTATTTCACTTTGCACAATACCCTCAATGTCCATCCATGTTGTCACAAATGGCTGGATTTCATCGTTTCTTATGGCTGAGTAGTATTCCATTGTGTATATATACCACAGCTTCTTTATCCATTCGTCCCTTCATGGGCACTTAGGTTGTTTCCAAGTCTTGGCTATTGTGAATAATGCTGCAATGAACACAGGGGTGCATGTATCTTTACACGTTGGTGTTTTCAAGTTCTTTGGATAAACACCCAGCAGTGGAATAGCTGGATCATATGGTAGTTCTATCCTTAATTTTTTGAGGAATCTCCATACTGTTTTCCATAGTGGCTGCACCAGTTTGCACTCCCACCAGCAGTGTATGAGAGTTCCCTTCTCTCCACATCCTCTCCAACACATGTTGTTTCCTGTCTTGTTAATTATAGCCATTCTGATGGGCGTGAGGTGATATCTCCTTGTAGTTTTAATCTGCATTTCTCTGATAGTTAGTGATTTTGAACATCTTTTCATGTGCCTGTTGACCATCTGTATATCTTCTTTGGAGAAATGTCTGTTCAGGTCTTTTGCTCATTTTTTAATTGGGTTGTTAGTTTTTTTATTGTTGAGATGCATGAGTTCTTTATATATTTTGGAGATTAAGCCCTTATCAGATATATGGTTTGCAAATATCTTCTCCCAATTGTTAGGTTGTCTTTTCATTTTGTTGATGGTTTCCTTTGCTGTGCAGAAGCTTTTTAGTTTAATGTAGTCCCATTTGTTTATTTTTTCTATTGTTTCTCTTGCCCGGTCAGACATGTGCTTGAAAATATGTTGCTAAGACTGATATCGAAGAGCATACTGCCGATATTTTCTTCTAGAAGTTTCATAGTTTCAGGTCTTACATTCAAGTCTTTAATCCATTTGGAGTTAATTTTTGTGTATGGTGTAAGATAAGGATCTACTTTCATTTTTGTGCATGTGGCTATCCAGTTTTCCCAACACCATTTGTTGGAGAGACGTTCTTTTCTCCACTGTGTGTTCTTGGCGCCTTTGTCAAAGATTAGCTGTCCACAGATGTGTGGGTTTATTTCTGGGCTTTCGATTCTATTCCATTGATCTATGTGTCTGTTTTTGTGCCAGTATCGTGCTGTTTTGGTTACTATAGCTTTGTAGTATATTTTGAAATCAGGGAGTGTGATACCTCCAGCTTTGTTCTTTTTTCTCAGAATTCCTTTAGCTATTCGGGGTCTTTGGTTGTTCCATATAAATTTTAGGATTCTTTGTTCTATTTCTGTGAAAAATGTTGTTGGAACTTTGATAGTGATTGCATTGAATCTATAGATTGCTTTAGGAAGTATGGACATCTTAACTATATTAATTCTTGCCATCCAAGAGCACGGAATATCTTCCCATTTCTTTGTGTCTTCTTCAATTTCTTTCAGCAATGTTTTATAGTTTTCAGTGTACAGATCTTTCACCTCTTTGGTTAAGTTTATTCCTAGGTATTTTATTCTTTTTGTTGCAATTGTAAATGGGATTGTATTCTTAATTTCTCTTTCTGCTACTTCATTGTTAGTGTATAGAAATGCAACTGATTTTTGTGTGTTGAGTTTGTATCCTGCAACTTTAGCGTATTCATTTATTACTTCTAAAAGTGTTTTGGTGGATTCTCTAGAGTTTTCTATATATAAAATCATGTCATCTGCAAATAGTGAGAGTTTCACTTCTTCCTTTCCAATTTGGATCCCTTTTATTTCTTTTTCTTGCCTGATTGCTCTGGCAAGGACTTCCAGTACTATGTTAAATAGAAGTGGTGAGAGTGGGCATCCTTGTCTGGTTCCTGTTCTTAGAGGGATAGCTTTCAGTCTTTCACCATTGAGGATGATATTAGCTGTGGGTTTCATATATGGCCTTTATTATGTTGAGGTACTTTCCTTCTATACCCATTTTATTCAGAGTTTTTATCATACATGGATGCTGTATCTTGTCAAATGCTTTCTCTGCATCTATTGAGATAATCATGTGATTTTTATTCTTCATTTTATTAATATGGTGTATTACGTTGATTGATTTGCGAATGTTGAACCATCCCTGCAAATCTGGAGTAAATCTCACTTGATCATGGTGTATAATCTTTTTAATGTATTGTTGTATGTGATTTGCTAATATTTTGTTGAGGATTTTTGCATCGATGTTCATCAGTGATATTGGCCTGTAATTTTCTTTTTTTTCCATACCATAAATTCTTACACGAAAAGATCAGTTATTCAGTATCATGCTCAAATTTTGAATCTGACGCAGTTGAAATTGGTTTTCCACCAACTCTGCTGAAGGCCAGTGCAATGGCTCCCATCACTTGAGCCAGATCAGACAACGAGCAGCCTCTTTGGCTCCTTGGTTCCTGGGAAGACTTTGTAATGTTAAAACCTCAGTTTGAAAAAAAATACAGTTTGAAATTGTAGTGTTTCCTGGATTTCTTTGCCTAGTTTTGTCTACAAATGGAATTAAATTTATGTGTTTGCTGAGTGACTGAGACACACTTTAATGAAGTGTTTTCAATGTTTCCAAGAATGAAAAAAAGGACGGTAGGTAGTTACATAACAATTTTAAGCTTATTGACTTTTTTCAAGTTATCAATTTTGGTTTTGTTCTAATGTCATTGTATTCCTGTATAAGAATTATAGACTGAAATGCAAATTTTCTAGTATTGAGTGCTCAGTTTATAATGCTAATATTTCTAGAGGATTCAGAATAATGTGAAGTCAGTTTACAATAGGAGGTTAGCCTTAGAAAACATTGTGGTAGTTGTCATTGTTTAAACAGCTATATTGCTCTGGAGTATGGACTCATTAAATAAATTTTGGATTAAAATATAAAAACATTTTTATACAGTGAACATGTATTTATCCATTGGCACGCCATGAGAAAGTAACTGTTTTCTTTTTTTTTCTTCCAGCAGAGAGACTTTCAAAATCTTCATAATTAGCTTGGGGTTTTGTATTGCTCTTCTATTATTAATAACCACTCTGGAAGAAAACATGTGATGTTAACATCTAGCAAAATGTAGTCTTTATTTTATTTTTCTCTCCAGCCATTCTCTTTGTGCTTATTTTGACATTTTATTTTATAAATTGCAAATAAAATGTCTTTCTTAAGAGGTTCTCTTCTTATAGAAACCTAAATTAGATTGTGCTTAACAAAATAGGAAACATAAATAAAGTTATTTCATTTGGATATAAAATTTACATAAGAGTGCAGGTGAGTAATATGTAACTGATTAAAAATTAAATAGAGTAAAGGCTGCACATGACTAAGGTAAAGTGTAGGAAGAGACTTATCTGATCTTAACTTGACACAGAAAGAAATCTCTTTGCTGGCAGAAAAAATGATCACACATTAACATCTGGACTTCATGTGATAGTTGCTCAATAATTAGCAGCAGCCCTTGTTCAGCTACATTCCTACATCTGGGAACAAAACATCATAGGGACTAAAAATAAAGACAAGGAGAAAAGTCAAAAATTGCCTGCTGTACAATAGCATGGTTGCTCTACATTGAAAATTAAAGGGATCTTGTCACATTCTTTGCATGCCCAAATATGCTCTCTAATGGATATATCCCAGATAAAACTAGACATACCTTATAAACTGACATTTTATTACATTCAGAGGAAAAGGTTATGATTTTAAATCATGCTTAAGTGATTTAGGACTTAAAGAAAGATTGAAAATATTATTCAATGCATTTGCATACTGATAGACTTTTAAATAAACAACATATCAACATCAATTGATAGAATCGTTATCTCATGTTTCCTCATGGCATAATCAACAAAAACTGTTTAAACTGCATTTCATGTTATGAAGAAGGCAGCTTACATGGGTATAAAAGAGTATACATTGGTTAGTATATTATGGCTAGCAAAAAAATATAGATTTTTATTAGTCTTAGAAGGAGAAAAATTGCAGAATACCAACTACACTGGATGGCCTGCAATTTTTCTCCTGTTAAGAACGGCAAAATAATTATATCTACTTGTGCCTAAGAATAATCTGATACTGACAGGTTTTTTGAGACTGTAATGCAGATTTTTATTCTCTGTTAAATTGTGGCTTCTATGGAAGATGCACTGTACAGTTTCTCTAAAGTATTGTGGAATATGTACCATATGGTTTCTGAGGCTGCTCATCTTTTAATTGACTGAAGAATAAAGCCATATGGTAAACACAAGCAGGGCCTGTAGTTTATTGTAAGGATGGAAATATTCTCCAGAGATCTGAACTTTGCTTGCCAGACACCTCTGCGCCAAGTTGAAAGAGATTGGTCTTTGTTTCTGACATTGGCCCAATAATCTTGGAGCAAGAAGGAAGGCTAAAAACTGCCAGTCTTTCTCTGGCATATCAAACTTAGTTACCATCTATGAGAGTTGCCTTGGGAATTCTCAGGGGCAAAGACTATACTTTATAGTTTTGTAGTTTTCTTCTCTCCCTAGGTTTTTTTTTTTTTTTTGAGGAAGATTGGCACTGCGCTAACATCTGTTGCCAAGCTTCCTCTTTTTTTTTTTTCTCCCTAAAACCCCCAGTATATAGTTGTATATCATGGTTGTAGAGTTGTAGCTCTTCTATATGGGACGCTGCCTTAGCATGGCTTGATAAGAAGTGAGTAGGTCCGTGCCCAGGATCTGAACTGGTGAACCCTGGGCCGCCGAAGCGGAATGCACGAACTTAACTGCTAGGCCATGGGGCTGGCCCCTCTCCCTAGGTTTTAACGATTATTTCTTTATTATGTAGATTAAATAGTTTCAATGCATCAACCAATTGCCACTGTTCTGAGCAACTGACCACTAATATCTGTGCATGAATATTTGCATCATATTGGTTATCTTGGCCACTTGAAAACAGCCTGTAGTTTATCAAAACTGAAAAACTTTGAAATATACCCGTTTTAGGCCAAAGAAGACAAAGATTTCTGGCCACTCTCCACCTTCTTACACTCTAGGCCATTTCAGAGCCAAGATCTTGGTATTTGTCTGGCATCATTAAATGATTTGCTCTTCATTACCTTCTGTATCATATTCAAACCACTCATCCTTGCCTTCAAGCAATTCTTTCACCCTTACCTTCTCTCCACACTTCCCTCTTCTTCAATTCACAGTCCTCAACAGATTTTGTTTGTTCATTTGTTTCCTTTCCCATTTTGATCGCAAACAGAATTATGAAACATCTAAATCAGATCACATCTGGTAGGCAAACTTAGATGATCTAATGCATTTGCTAAGCCACTTCCGCTAGAAGACAAAAGTCCCTCACCCTTCACTGAGTTTACTTGTATTTAAATGATTTATGTGTGTGAATGGCTGTCAGAAAAAAGGAAAAAGGCCTTCCATAAAGGAATTCTATCCAGAGGTGAGAACATGAATAAATATGGTTTGTATGATTCCTTAAGCTCCAAAAGTAGTGGTAAACAAGGAGCACTGAGCTGAGAAAAGGAGTGGACCTTCCATTTTAGAGAATGTGAAGTTTGGAACTTGGCCCTGTTTTGTAGCATAAGTGTCATTTTCAGGTTATTATTTTTGATAAAATAATTTGATAATGCATATGCTGTTTTACTCTTTTTAAAAGTAGCATCTATTAACATAGCCTAAATACTTTTCCAAAGATGGTTACCTTTCTTAATTATCTTAAAAAATAACCTAAAACAAAACGATAAATCTAATTAAATATATGCTAATATGTATATGCAATATGTTATAGATCGCTCCATAAGAAAAAAGGATCATACCAAACAAGCCAAATGTATTTGCAAAATCAATTTATTTTCGTAAAGATAGGAATATAGTGGGATATTTTAGCAGATGTATGCCTTTTTAAAAAGTCATCCTTCTGCTCTATTTGGCATTAATTAGATATTAGAATATAGGGATAAAGTTAATAACATTTTAAGAGAGGATTTGGAAAGACTAGAAAAGCCCAGTAAAGACAAAGGTATTTAGAAAGAATGGTCCCTTTGAGGAGGGTTAGAGGAGTCAGCAGGGCTTGTATTAAAGAAGGAAAACATAGATTGAATTTAAGTATTTTAGAACACAACGGATGACACTTATTTTTAGTTCACCTAGTAAGCATTTGACTCCCTTCTAGCGTAACTTTTGTACAACAGAGTCTAGAAAGCTAAAGCTGTGTTTCTCATAATCCTTGGCAGCAACGGTTCTATCTGTGACCTAGGTTCTACCAAGCAGATGTGCCCAGCTGAGACAGAAGTGAGCAGCAGTGGTTCTGCTGAGAAGATCAGATCAGATTAGCAATCCTGATACTGGAGGCGTTTGGTTCTTTTAAGGCAAATTAGAGTTTAAGTTTTTGGAGTTTCTGGCCACAAGTCCCTGGAGTCTGAGGTGTCAAGCAACAAGGTGATATCTGGCTATCTGTCATGGATACACTAGAATAGCCTATAGGTTTGGGCATTTTTCTTTGATGCTCTATTCCTCGCTCTGTAGCATTAAAATTCTATTTTTGATTCTCCCAGAGATTCTGTAAACTGCCTAACTTTATTTTTTCAAAAATCCCTTTCTTCTAAAACTAGCTTTGGTGGATTACTTTTTCTGTGAATGAGGGTCCTCCATGATACAGCTATTAACAGAATTTTTTATGTGATAATAATAACTAGTGAATGATTTTCACATACCAGCCTTTTGAATACTATCTCACTTAATCTTTACATCTACTCCCTGAGGCTCTTTCTCAAAACCACTCAGTGGTGGCTGACAAAAAGATAGTCAAATCCAGGTCTGTCTCAATATGGCCATTTCTAAGAAGGTCAAATAAAGGCAATGGGTTCAAATGTAAGCAAAAGAGAGCCCATTTTAGATGCAAAAATAAATAGTTTAATAGAAGACTAATTACATCTATGAAATAGATTAATTAGTGGACTCCGAGTTTCATCATTGAACATTCTTAAAATGACAGGTTTTGGGCCAAGCAATCATTTATGAGACTAGATCTCAGTTGATACACTTTCTAGCAATTCAGTTCTTTATTTTTATCCTCAGGATTTCTACATTTTTATTTGATCAATGTAATATGAGGTTAATGGCTCCATACTATAATTTTATGCTAGCATATTGGTAGGTTAATTAATGTCACTATATAATAGATAAAGATGAGATTTTTATAATCAGCAGTTTATTCTTTTCTAAGAAACCGAACTAAAACATTTAAAATTCCTCATTAATTCCTTAATATCATCATATATCCAAAAAGTATTCACATTTCCTCAATTGCTTCATAATTATTTTTTAAGATTGTTCAAATCAAGATTCAGACAAAGTTTATACGTTGCAATTGTTTGACATGATCTTAAGCCTCTTTTGATCTACAAGCCCATTTCACCCCTTTCCCCTCAGAGAAATTTATTTGTAGAAAAGACTGAATTATTTGTCTTGGAGAATTTCCCATAATCTGGTTTGCTCCATGTATCCCTGTGGGGTTAACATGTTCTTCTTTCCCCTGTATTTTCTGTAAACTGGTGGGATTTAGAGACATTAAAATTCAGACTTGATTTTTTTTTGGATAACAAAAATATTTCACAGATGGTGATATGTACTTTCATCAAGAGGCGCAATGTTGTGTGGTTGTTTCTCTTTCTATTGTTTTAAGTGCCATTAATAATTATTGTCTAGATGCATCGTTTCGTTAAAGTTTAGTGATAGTCTGACTCTGATACGTTTACTTATTATCTAGCAACTTCTTTCAGGCAATTAGCAACTTTATTCTATTTTCTATATTCTCTCTTCCTTCTCCCTGCCCTTAATAATTGTGCTGTGTGTACGTCATGTACATGTAGCCATTAGGTACTATAATGTTTTCCTTGTATCCATATTTCATCTTAGTCCTTAGGTAAATATGTATTAAATTCTCACCACAGGTTCTTATGCCATGGTCTCTCTAGTCATTTTGGTTGTCTGAAGTTTGTTTCGTAGTTAATTACTCAGGAAGGGCTCCATGGGGCAATATTTCCTGAATTCTTGTATGTTCATAAAAAGTTCAGCATTTTCATTTGAAAGTAACTTTGCATATAAAAGCCTTGGCTCAGGCTTTCTTCTCTTGAGTATCTCAAACATGTTAAGACACTTCATTGTCTTCTGTCATGAAGTGTTCCTGTTAAAAAGCATGATGGTAGTCAGGTTTTCTTTCCCTTATAAGTGACTTTGTCTTTTTGTCTAGATACTCAAAGGACTTCTTTTTTCTTAAAAGTTAGTTTTACTATAATAATTTGTGGTCTCTTTAGATTTTTCTAGATATGTGTTTTGCCCTTTCAATATGTATTAGCCTAAAGTTTTTGTTTATTTCAGAAAAGTTTTCCTGAATCATACATTTTAGTGTTGAGTCTATTTGGTTCCTTTACATGTCTTCTTTGGGGACTTCTACCACATAGGTGGTGGATTTTGTTTGCTTTTTTCTCTCTCTCTATCACTTTCTTTTAAATTGTTTCATTTCTTTTTTTTACTTTTATATTTTCTTTTAATTTCCTCTGTCCCATGTTCTATTTTTTCATAAGGCATTATCCATGAATCCAAAGGCAGTGCCCATTATCCAAATCCTTTTATTCCTGTGTTCCTTCTAGTTTAGTCATTATTTCTGAAATGAGTTTTAGTTCTAAGTCTTTCTTGAGTTGTGTCCTCTTTCTTTTCAAATATTCCTTTTTTCTCCATCAGCTCCTTTCTGAGTAATTATTCTGGTATTCTTTCAAAGTTTCCATAATTTTCTTAATCCCTTTAGCTTGTTTAGAAACATTAAGGAGTATTTTTAATCTATTTTGTGGGGTGTTTTCTGGCATGCCTCTTTTGTCTACATGAATGTTATTCTGGTCGTTAGTCTTTTTCCTTACAAATACTTTATGGGGGATCTGTTCACAATGCATTCCCCTTGCTGATTTTAAGT
Source organism: Diceros bicornis minor (assembly GCF_020826845.1). Lineage (NCBI taxonomy): Eukaryota > Metazoa > Chordata > Mammalia > Perissodactyla > Rhinocerotidae > Diceros > Diceros bicornis. The sequence continues at coordinate 11,104,675 of NC_080762.1, read as the reverse complement.
GAGACGAGTGTACCTGTGCTCGAAGAAAGGAAGGGTCAACGAGCTTTCCTAGCTCCATGCCTCTGGCCTTCTCCTCCATGCTTTTATTCTGGGGCTTCTCCTTCCTGTGCCTTAGTGTTTCCACCCTGCGCTGTTGAGCCTCTCCTCCCAGCCGTTCTCCTTCGGTTGGTCCATTTGGATGGTTCTTGGTGTTGAGATTCTCCACAATCTGTCTGTTCTGTGGTCCCTTGAACTTACTCATAAATTACAGCCTCTGAACGCCCCTCCCAGGCATGTCTGCTGTTTTCAAATTGGCTCACTGAGCTTTTCACACTAGTGAGGACATCTCATTTTGGGGGCAGACACCTGTCAGGAATTTGTTTTCTGTATCTCACACTCATCAGAGTGCTTCTGTCTTCCCTCCACTTTCTCCTATACAATTGCTTATACCATGTGGGTCTGAGGGCAGGTCTGGGGTTGGGAGTTGCAGGAATACCCTTTCTTTGAATTTTGTTGTAGATGTTGGTCATGAAATTTTGTTTTGTTATTCTAGCTTCTTTTTTTTTTTTTTTTTTGGTGAGGAAGATTAGCCTTGAGCTAACATCTGCCAATCCTCCTCTTTTTGCTGAGGAAGACTGGCCCTGGGCTAACATCCGTGCCCATCTTCCTCCACTTTATATGGAACGCCGCCACAGCATGGCCTGACAAGCGGTGCGTCAGTGCACCCGGGATCTGAACCCAGGCCGCGGCGGAGCTCATGCATTTAACCACTATGCCACCGGGCCGGCCCCTCTAGTTTTTCTGTTTTTGTTGAAGATTTGGAAAGATTAAAAAACTGCCAGTGTTGGCTATTCTATCTTGCTGGAAACCAGTAAGAAGTTTATTCCTAGTCTTATTTTATGTCTGCAAGAAGATTTGAACTCTTTTTCCTCAAAGAGTTTTAAAAGTAGGTTAATTAACAATCATTTTGTATATTTGCGGCACTGACTGCTAGGAGTCTATGAATTCAACCATATGCTCTTTTGAGATCTTTTGCCATTGCTATATCCTACAGAATACAATTTAGTCACTTTAGAAGAGCAGTAGCTGAGTATATTCTTAACTAACGAGAAATTTACAAATGTATTTCTAACTTTACATATTTATAACTTTATAAATATATGTGTTTATGTATATATACACAAATTTACTATGTGTAGTTTATATTTATGCAATGTATAAAATAAAAAGCATATCAGAAATTTATTTGGTTTATAAATTTATTTAAAGAGATGTGTTTTTTTAAATTAGGAAAAGAATGTGTGGATTTATTTTTGCTTATAAAAGACGAAAGCAATGCATCCCCACTTTAATCATTTTTGCTGTTACCCTAAATGTTTTCTTCTCACCTAATAAAGGAGGGAAGGAATGTTTTGCCAAGCTCAAGACCCATTTGGACCTGTGGTTTCTAAATGTCAAGCCCAAATCCAACACTCTGGAGTTTAATCTTGTTTGCTTTTGGCTAAAGTGACTTCCTGTTTCTAAGAAAGGAAAAAAATAGGTTCTAAAAGTCTATTAAAAAGATCACAAGGCTTCTCCCAAACCCACTCCCTTACACGACAAAACACTTTAATGAATTAAATACAAATGAATCCGAAAATGTAAATTAAACTTACCTGTAACATACAGTTGGCTTTATAAACTCAGAGAGTAGTAGAATGAGACACAACTTCCTTGGGAAAAGGCTGCTACAGTTTAGCCAAACCCCAATGTTGAAAACCACTGTTGCTGGAGATGCATAATCAACCCAAAAATTTTTGCAGTTTTTTTGTGTTTTTCCTTCTTATGATTTTGTTGTATTTATTCCCACAGCCAACTTCAGGTGACCCTCTGCCCCCACTCCACCTCCTTCACCCCCCACCCCACACACCAGGAAAAAAACAGGGCAGCTGAAAAGTTTGCTTAAACTTCTTAATACTTTTAATCCTTACTTGTTATAATTTGATTACTGAGACAGATTTTCTCTGTGGGCCTCCTATTAAATCACTTTCAAGTTGAAACAAACCAGAAATCCTTTTAAATAACAGAGCTAGTATTCACTTTAAGCTGCTCTGAATTTATACAGAAACTGTAGAATGTCTCTTCTAAAATGCTGTAAATGTGCCCAGAGGCTACTGATGGGCTTATCCTTCCAGCAGAACCAAAAATAAATAAATAAATGAATGAACATGGTGTTCCGGGTTATGAAGTAGAGGACAGTGTTATTCAGCTTTATATCTGATTTTATTTATTTTCCATGTTCTTAGATATCAGTGTTGATAGGGTTACCTCAAATTAACATTGGAGGGAGTTTTTCTCTTTATATACCCAATAGTATAGTTCTATTTGGCTTGACATTATAAGGATCTGGTCTAAAACAATCTTTACATTGTATATTTTAACGTGGAAAAACTGTTAATTGTTTAAATGCTTTTTAATGTTTTTCTCCCATTCTTGAGTAGTTTCAGGATATCTAGGAATGATATACATCACATGTCATTAAGAAGCTATTTTGAATCATTCACCAGAAGGAGTAATCCAAGTTACTAAATTTCAGCAGCTGAGGCCTACCCAGAGGTCAGAAAGAGCAGAAAGAACAATAATTACAGTAATTCTCAACCTCTTGTGTGCATAGAAATTTCTAGGGAAACCTCTTTCAAATGCATGTTCAAGGGGCTCAGCCTCAGAGATTCAGGCTGAGTAGGTAATGCCCAGGAATCTGCATTTTAAACCTGTGACACTGCAGGTTGTCTTCAGACCTTAGTTGGGAAAATAACTTGGTTAGAATTTTAATCAGGTAAAAAATCTAAGAACAATTTGAGAACTTTAGTGTCCAGGGTAGAATTGTGTTTTTGACAAAGATAATTAGCAATTGTGCTCTAAACTGGCAGAGAAAAAGTTGGGACAAATAGGAATGAAAATTATGAAAATGACAGGTAGCTGGATGAGTGAAGAAGACTGATTAAACAGAGCATAAAAGTGTATTTTGTAAACTGTACTTTCAAGTGAGAGCAGAAGGAGGGGTGTGCAGGTATCAGTGTCTAAGTAAATAGACACAGTGTTTTTGAATGTCCACGCAAACTTCCCTCAGCTCTTCTAGACAAGGTGTCAGGCCAGCCAGTCCACCTTAAAATTGGGCCTCCATCCCGAGCAGCCTGCTCGGAACTTCTTTATGCTTTTATGTCCTGACCTGTTCCTGATTTCCTAGCTTGTCACCCCATGACTCATTTTTCCGCTAAGAAGTCTTCAGAACTGGCTTTGACCTCTGGCTTCCCTTCTTGAACCACACTTTAGCCTGCTCTGGCTACATTAGCCAGATCCTGCTTCCCCTACCACCACTGCTGAGCCAGATGGTGCCTTGAAGTGCTAGGACTCTGGAACTAGAGTCAGGGTCGGCCGGCTCCTTTGTGTTCACATCCACTTGTTATCTCCACTCGCTGTTCACTTCTTGTTTTTTCTGGCACCAACTGAAATAACAATTGGCTTTTGGGGATATGTACCATTTTTCTGCCTGTTTCAGGGTCCGTCGCTATAGCCAGGTCAGTCTCTATGGGCTTTGTGGTTCGCAAATTTTTATGTTCACTATAATTATTAGGGGAGTATGTTAAAAATAGCCAGTCCTGGTAGTCTAGTGGTTAAGATTGGGTGCTTTCACTGCCATGGCCCGTGTTCATTTCCCAGTCAGGGAACTACGCCACTCAACTGTCAGTTGTCACACTGTGGTGGCTGCGTGTTACTGTGATGCTGAAAGCTATGCCACTGGTATTTCAAATACCAGCAGGGTCACCCAGGGTGGACAGGTTTCAGGGGAGCTTCCAGACTAAGCATGACTAGGAAGAAGGACCTGACCACCCACTTCTGAAAAAATTGGCCATGAAAACCTTATGAACAGCAGCAGAGCACTGCAAAAAGACTGGGCAGGGTTCCGGCCGCTAGGAGTGGGAATCGACTGATGGCACTAACAACAGAAAAATGATAAAAATGAGAATGGTCAGACTCCAGCAGTTCTGGGGAGCAATCCAGATCAGTGTTACCCAAAGTGTGATCCTCAGACAGGCAGCATCAGCAACCAGCTGGGAGCTTGTTAGGAATGTAAATTCTTGGGTTCTAGCGCTACTGAATCAGGCTCTCTGGTGGGGGGTGGGGAGCCCAGAAATCTGTGTTTCAACAAGGAAGGCCCCACCCTAACTTACTGATTTTGGGTGATGCTAGTGCTGGGTTTTGGTATTTAAAGTATGATCAGATCCCAGACTTGCTGAAGTACAATCTGTATTTTAAAAAAATATCCAGGTTTTAGAAGTACTGGTCTAATAATTGTGCTTTTAACAAATTGCCCCTGTGGTTTTTAGGCATAACAATGAGAACATCTGCTCAAACACATGCCCCGCACTCAAGAGACAGGCAGTGCTGTTCAGTCTCAGCTGGATGTTTCTCCAAGGATTTTCTGTTTAAATATATTTCTCCTAGTGCCCCTATGGTGCATAACTCCAACCCTGTGTAACATCCATGTTTCAGGGCTGATTTGAGGCTTGACTACTTAATGCCTATAAAACCTGTTGAGATCCTCTGGTAAATCCCAGGGTCAAAGAAACATCCATATATTTGAGGCTTTGCCGTCACTGGTCCTATAATAGATTTTTAACATGACATTCATATAACTCCCTGCAAACGATGGATCCACTCTCAGACCAGATGCTCAGACAAAAAGAAATCAACCAAATAATAGAAATAAAACAACACTAAGTCGACATCTACCCCTCCTCCAAAAGTAGGATAAGAAGAGGCACCAGAGTATCCGTATATATTTTTTCATCGTTCGTTCGAATTGAATATTCAAACTAAATATTCAGTCAAAACTATCTTGCTGGTAACCAGAAGCTCTGCTGAGAGTTTGTGATGTCTTATTTGTCATTACTGTAAGTTCCGAAGCATGAGTGTCAAACTGATGCAATGTTATATTTAGAAATAAATTGCAAATATTTACCTGACAACATGTATAAAAAAAACCTGCTTTGATCTCCTTTAAAGATATCACAACTCTTTACTGAGTTTTCTAAAAAAGAGGAAAGAGAACAAACATACTCTTACTCCACTGGGTGCCGGTTGAATGAGTAGACATATTTATTTCATTAGAGATGCTACTAAAATTATAACGCTTATCACACAAGCTACCTTGTAATGTAATTACTTGTACATGTGTCTGTTTTCCCACTAAATTGTTAGGCTCTAGAGAACAAAGACTGGATCTTATTTATATTTGAAATCCCCACAGTGCCTAGTGGTGCCTTGCTAAACCTCAATAAATATTTATAGAATGAAAAAATGGATGATCTCCTCGCTCCTTCCAAATACTGAAACTTTGTTCCTCCTGTCTCTCTCTAGTGTAGTGCTAATGAAACTTCTGGCTAACCAGAGAGATAACTCAGAGCTCAGCCCTTAAGAAGCAACTTGACTGATATGGCAGGGGCCAATTAATCCCTCTAGATTTATCCATTTTCTCTGCTCTGTGAGAAGGGACTGTGGATTAGGTGAAAATAGTAAATAATTTCACAAAGAAAATAACTAAAGTTGATCTTATCCCCAGTACAAACATACCCTTCTCAACTCTTAAAAGTAATGACCTAAAAACCTCGGAATAATTTCCTATCTGTCAAGCCTTCTTATAAATAGCCTTGCTCACTAATGTAGGGAAAAGGACAGAAATACTGAAAGAAATTATGCCTACTGAATTCTGGGAAAAGACAAACTAAAAGAAAATGACCCAAGTTGAATAATGGGAAATTGCTGTTTTGTAGGTGAAAAATGATTGAGTATTAACAATTTGCTATGGTTTGACCTAATACTTTTTCACAATTCCCAAGCATATTATATTTGAAGTTCCAACAATGCCCAGTGGTGCCTTTCAAGTAAGACTTTAAACCATATGACAATTTTTATCAACTCCAAAAGTCAAGTTCAGGAGATTCATGAGTTTTGTAAACCAAGGTTCCAAAGACACTGATGGTTAGAATCTTTGTGTGTGTGTTTTTTTTTTTTTAATTTGACTCTGCTTTTATTTGTTTTCTAATAAAAAGGCTCAAAATAAAACCAGAAGAAAATTGGAATATTTGACTATATTTTCTAAATTGTAGTTGCTAAACAACATGCGTTAGATCACTTGGGGTATCTGTTAAATGCAATTTTGTAAGCCTGACTTACTGAATTAGAATCTTAGGATGAAGAAGCCCCTGAAGTCAGCACTTTTACTTATTCAAGATGAATCTTACACCAAATCTGGAGAAACTTCTCTTTCTATGGAGAAGATAAATGAAGTCTAAAGACTCTAAGTGATGTGCCTGATGTCATGCAATTAGTAAGTAGTAGAGTTGATGCTCTAATCCAAGAAGCTGGGATAAACTCCCTCTGAACTGCCCCCCACCATTGTTTTTTCCCCCCACTCTGCCCTCTTACCACTTGTTTCCAGATGTGGGTGTAGTCACAGAAGTGTGTGGCAGTGTGGAGTAACTAACATCCCAGCTTTCTAGTGAAAACTGTGAAAAGGAGAGCCCAAAAGAATTGATAAGTATTGGAGGAACCATGGAGAGGGAAGTGCTCTGGAAAATGATTCCATAAAACTCCTGGGCTCCCCCGGAGCTGTGCATGCGTGGATCTGAGCCTAATCACTATACTAAAGACTTTGAGAAATGAACTAACCATCAGACCACCATCCAGGTCACAAAGTGAACACTCGCCAGTGCCTATGTGGGACAGATAAAAATAGAACTGCAGAGACTTTGAAAACTGAACTGACATTGGAACTATAGAGCACAGAAGGTGAGTTAGAACTTATAGCCTGAACTTAACCAGATCGATTGCCTGCCAAAACAAGAATATCAACATTCTCAATAAGATTTAAACAGGACTTACTCTCTCATAATATAATATTCAAAGCATCTGGGATTCAATCCAAAATTATTTGGCATATGTAGAACTAAGAATGTTGCAATTTGCATGGAAAAGACAATCAACAGATGTCAAAACCAAGATGACACAGGTGTTGGAATCATCTGACCAAGATTTTAAACATCTTATTATAGAAATGCTGCAGCAAGCAATTGTAAACACTTTTGCAGTGGAAGGAAAACTAGAAAGTTTCAGCAAAGAAATAGAAGATATACAGAAGAACCAATTGGACATTTTAGAAGTGAAATATAGAATAACCACACACACGAAAAAGCTTTCATTGAATGCACTTAAGAGTGGAATGGACATGACAGATGAAAAAGTCAGTGATCTTGAAGGTAGATCAATAGAAATTATGTAATCAGAAGAACAGAGAAAAAAAAAGATTTTTAAAAAATGAAAAGAGCCCGGAAACTTGTAGAACAATGACAAAATGCTGAACATTCATGCCATCAGAGTCCCAAAGAGACAAAGAGTGAAGTGCTGAAGGAAAGTTTGAAGTCAAATAACTGAAAACTTCTCAAGTTTGGCATATGATGTAAACCTATAGATTCAAGAAGTTCAGTGAACCTCAAGCATGATAAACCGAAGGAAATCCATGTCCAGTCACATCATAATCAAGCTAAGGAAAGCTAAAGACAAAAAAAAAAAAAAATTATTGAAAGCAGCCAGAGAAAAACGATGCATTACTTATAGAGGAACAATGATTTGAATATCTGTGAATTTCTTATCAGAGGACTGGAAGGCCAGAAGGAGGTGGGACAACATTTAAAAAGTGCTAAAAGAAAATGTGTCAACCCAGAATTCTAAATTCAGCAAAAACTTCCTTCAGAAATGAAAGTAAGATACAGACTCAGATGAAGGAAAACTAAGAGAAGAGCTACCAACAGACATGCTTTAAAAGAATTGTGCAAGTAAATTCTTCAGACAGAGGGAAAATGATACAGAACAGAACTTGGAACAGTGGAATGAAGAAAAAGCAACAGACATAAAAGTCACAGTCTTTTATAACCTAATCTTGTAAGTGACATCTCATCTCTTTTGCCATGTTCTATCCTTTAGAAGAAAATAGTATGTCTCACCCACACAAATGGAGGGAATTACACAGGGGCGGGAATGTCACATGGCAGGGTCATTGGGAGCCACTTTAGAAGCTGACTTCCACATCATGCAAACATGAATAAAAGAAAGCTGGGCCAACACACCGCTTGTTGGGCCATGCTGAGGTGGCATCCCACATACAGCAACTAGCAGGATGTGCAACTATGACATACAACTATCTACTGGGGCTTTGAGGAGACAAAGGGGAAAAAAAAAAGGAGGATTGGTAATAGATGTTAGCTCAGGGCCAGTTTTCCTCAGCAAAAAGAGGAGGATTGGCATGGATGTTAGCTCAGGGCTGATCTTCCTCACACACACACAAAAAATTTAGAAAGCTGGAGTGTTTTTATTAATATCAGAAAAGTGGACTTCAGAGAAAAGAAAATTACCAGGGATAAAAAGGAATATTACATAATGATAAAAAGGTCAATATACCAAGAAGGTTTAATGATTCTGAATGTGTATATACTCAAAAAGAGATCAAAAATTGACAGAAGTGAAAGAAGAAATAGACAAATCCATAATTATAGTTGGAGACTTCAATGTTTCTCTCTCAATAATTAATGGAAATACAAAGTCAGCAATGATATGGAGAACTAAATGCTAACATCAAACAATCGGATCTAACTGATATTTTAGGACATTTCATCCAAGAACAGCAGAATACACATTCTTTTCAAGCACGCATGGGACATTCACCAAGATAGACCATATTCTGTGTCATAAAACACTAACAAATTAAAGAAAAAAAAAAAGAAAGCACACAAAGCATGTTCTGAGACCATAGTGGAATTAAAGTAGGAATCAATAACTAAAAGATTATAGGAAAGTCTCCAAACGCTTATAAATTAAGCAACATACTTCAAAATAATCAAGGATCAAAGAGGAAATAGGAAGGTATATTAAAAATATTTTGAGTAGAATGAAAATGAAAATGCAACATATGAAAAATTTTGGAATGCAGCTGAGTAGTGCTTAGAGGGAAACTTACAGCATTAAATGCTTTCGTTAGAAAAGAAGTAAGGTCTCAAATCAATAATTCAAACTTCCATGTTAAGAAATTAGAATAAGAAGATCAAAACAAAGCCCCAAACAAGTGAAAGTAAGAAAAAAGAGTAGAAAAAAGAAATAGAAAAACAGAAAAGTAATATAGAAAATCAAAGAAACTAAAAGCTGTTTTTTGAAAAGAGCTATAAAATTGATAAACTTCTAGCAAGACTGACAAAGAATAAAAGAAGGAAGACATATTACCAACAAACCTATAAAAATATGTTTAGCCCCATTTATACTCTGGAAAACCTGAATTGAAAGGAGACACCATTTTGCTTTTTTATCAGATTGTAACTCGACACTGTTAGGACCGTAAATTACTACAGCTTTTTTGGAAAATAACTTGCTAATATTAAACTTTTGAATATGCAGTTTTGACTCAGCTGTCCCATTTGTGAGATAAGAAATAAGAGCACAAATACACATGTACAAAAATGTTTACTGTATCAGTGTTTGCAAATATCAAAAAATAGGAGTTGACTTGAATGAATTACTGCATATGCTATGGAATACTCTACCACTAAGGGATGTCTATGTGTATCAAGATCTATATATATACTTGGAAAGATGTTCATGTTATTTTGTTAATTAATAAAGCAAATGTGGCAGTTTTAAAACATGGCCCCCAAATTCTTTGACATTCTTCCCATCAAGAGGTGGGATCTATGTTCCCTTCCCTTGAATCTGGGCTCTGTGACTACTTCACCAATAGAATATGGAGCAAGTGGCAGTGTGCCATTTTTTGTCACCAGTCTTGAAGAATCTGACAGCTTCCATTTCCTGTCCCTTGAGATGTTCACTCTTGGAACTCAACCAATATTCCTTGAAAAAGCACACGCAGCCTGGGGAGAGGCCCAGCTTGGGGAGGTCAGTTGAAGAGGAACGGAGGCTTGAGAGCCACAGCTTGGGTTGAGTTCCCATCCACTAGCGAGCACCAACTTGCCAGCCATGTAACTGAGACATTGAAAGTGGATCCTCCAGTCCACTGTTGACCCACGCCATCTGACATGGAGTGGACCAGAGACGGTGCCTCTGAACCTCATCTAAGTTGCAGATTTGTGAGATTTTTGGAAAAACTAAATGACTCTTCTTGTTTCAAGCCACTACGATTTGGGGTAGTTTATTACATAGCAAAGGAACAGCGTGATATAGAATATATATAGTGTGATCTTATCTTCGGAAAAAAATTAAAATTATGGAGAAATCCTGTATATTTGTATACATACATGAGAAAATTAGAATTAATTTGGAGTGAGAAAGACTGTCAGTTTTACTTTAGTCTTTTGCAAATCAATGACAGAAAAATATATTAGGAATATAAAACCAGAAAAAAAATTGAAATAAAAACTCGATAAAGTTGGAAAGAGGAATTTAAAATGATTTTGTTAAGGGATTATTTTTTTTCATTATTCCTGAAGGCATATCAGACTAAACAGAATTCATCACCCTTTTAAGGTAGTCTTTGAGTGTACTACTTATGACTTATAAAATAGAAAAAGTATATCCTCAGCCAAGATCAGTGTTACTTCTTTTCTTCTTATCATACAGTTTCTTTTTTTTTTTTTTTATTATCTTATTCTCTTTTGTCCAGTGTGGGTTAGACACATTAACCTTAACCTCATCCACTGTCATTTCACAGAAGGTCTACATAGCTGTGTTGAATTAATTCTGTGGAGTAAGCTTTGTAGAAAGCACATCAGACTTGATGCTTCCAGGATGAGTAATTGGAGGCATGGATACCGTCCTCAGCATCATGCACATTAACCTAAGGTGAGCTGAGCTGTAATTGGTGTCTTTCCTGTGTTACCTTTGCAACTGAGTAGCTAACATCGACATATGAATAATTTAATCCAGAAGTTCCCAAACCTGGTTGGGCCTCAGTTTTGCCTGGATAACTTTTGAAAAATACACATTTGAGGTTTCACACCTGGAGATCCTGTTCAGTAGATCTGGGGTTGGTGCTTAGGAAACTATATTCTGAAAATGATGCCCAGGTGGCACTGATGCATAGTCAGGTTTGAGAGCCACTGATTTAGCCACCAAATAACAACCACGATTGGTGCGGGAAGACAATTGACAATCAAAATCTGAGCAAGAAATTCGGGGAAAGGCGACAAGGTAGCTCCGTGTACTGCTGTATATGTGCAGACAGAGATGGGCAATTCCTCTCTTTTTCTCTAGGTTGGAGAAATATGCTTATCTCTCACTGAGTATATGCAGTTTATATGTAGTTCATTCATTCATTATTCAACAAATATTAATTGAGCATCCATCATCTGACACATACTGATCTAGGGCACTGAGGAATCAGCAATGAATAAAACAGACAACATTCCTGATCTCATGAAACTTACACTCTACTGGGTGGAGACAAAAATAAAGATAATAAGTAACTAAATCATGGGATATGTTAGAAGTTGACAAGTGAAAACAAGATATGGGGATGGAGACCTACCTAGGATTCCTTCATTGACCAGTGAAATCACCTTCTCTAGGAAGTTTTCTCTCATTATTCTAGTACACAGTGATCCCCATTATGCCTAAGTTTCTATAACATTTATTATATGTACATGATTTTTGTCATTTATTCCTAAATCATCTTTTATTGCTATTTAATTATTTCATATGTCACCCCCAAACTCTGATATCTGTTCTGATTTCCTCTGATCCATACCAATGAATTTCTTAGCTTCTCTGTGACCTGCTATTCTTCACTCAGATTTCTAATGCTTACATAAAGAAATTTTGCTTTAGAGTCTACATTTTAGGCACTTAGTGGAAATTTAAAGTGAAATGATAAAGGATTGATAAACTCCAGGATAGTGAGAAGCAAAGGTTAAATTGTTGGTAATAATTTGTGAATGCAGGTATGATTTACCTTAAAAGCTGACCTACAAAATAAGAATTAGAAAATACCAATAGTTAACATATTTAATGTATTTAAGTTAATGTATTTAATCATTAATTTAACATATTTAAGGCAGGGCTAAGCAATTATTTACCTTGTGAAAGGATTTTTAAACATAGAATTCACATAGCAATTTGTGAATTGACATATTAAGCAGAAAACTAAGCAAAAAGGAAAACGATTTTCGAAGAACACAAGAATTGGGTAAAATAAGGGATGGCATATTAAAAACTTCTCGTATATTTCCAACTACCTTGCAACATTCCATGTTAGAGGTATCAAATGTATGGTGGGGATTTCAAGAGCAAGTCAGAGAATTAGCTGCATTGTAAGCAAATTCAAGTCATGCAACAACCATAGTTTTAGATGACATTACTTGATAGGCCATGAAACAGTTTCTGTCTCTCCCTAACTTTAAGCTTCTCACTAATTCCTTTAAAATATTGTGACTTCAGGATGGTTATTTCTTCAGACTGAAACACTAATTGTAAGCATTAACAACTGTTAGATGTCCGAAAATAATGTCCTGTCAATGTCAATATGTCCTTTCTTCCAAAGTTTTTTTTTTTTTTTCCTTTAGGAAAGATTTATTGTTTGGTGGTTAAATTTTAATTACTTGTTTTTGAACAAATAAATCTTGTTCAAGATAGTTATTGTGTTTTCAATAAGCAAAGATGCAGGATGGCTGCTCACATTCAAACTGGAGGAAAAATATATTCAAGTGATGACAATTCTGTGTTTAAAATTTAAAGGAACTTTTTGGTAACTTAGTTCATTATTTATATTTATTATGAGGGTCTCCAAACTTGCCACCACATGTGTTAATGTGGAAACAATTTGGATCAGGGGGTGGAGATTTGTTTTAAATTTACTTAAAGGGGGAATCCTGAATTACACTTGAGACCCTTAATTTAAGATTTTAAAGTCTTTCCTGTTGAGTACCAATGTAACCAATATTGTTTTCTAAGGCTTTTTAATATTCAAATTGGTGTTTCAGAGAATTTGGCCTGAAAATCATGGGAATCTGGCATATTATCCGTGTCTGCACAATTGCTTTCCTGGGTAATGCAAGCACTTTAAGAAGGGGAGCCTTCTCCGTCTTTCTCGCCTCAAGTGTAAATATGCTGCCCTAACATCTTACTCCCTCACATATTACAGTATGCTTAAAGGTGCCATTCTTCCCTTCCAGCACTTAAATTATTATATTGTCGTTACTTGTTTCTGTGTTAGACTGTTAAAGAAAACCAGAGGTAGGTAGTAGTTAAAGCAGTAAGAACAGATTTTGTTCAGGACTATTGCAACAGGGGAAACGACACCTCAGTATAGAACTGGTCTCAATTTCTAATTGAGTGTGAGCAGGTGAGGATTTATAATCAAGGAGTAGGGTAGGGGTCAGTGGACGGAAAATTACTAAGAGGAAACATCCAGGGTAAGGGGGGATTGTGGCCAAACCAGCTTGACAGGATTCATGCTGAAGGCAGCCAGGGTGATCAGACATCAAGAGTGTGGGAGAAGAAATTTGATCACATGCGGAGGGTGATTGGATGTTAGGGGTGGGGGATTGCCTCTGAACTGACTTAGCAAGATTCTTGCTACAACTAGGCCATGCAGGCCTGACAAGGACAAGGATGGACACCAAAGTCAAGGCTTAGAGGGTAACAGGAGACTGACTAAAGTTTTATCAGAGAGTCTTTGTCACTAGACAGAGATTCCTCAAAGGCGCAGAGTATATCTATCATCTGTATTCGCTGGTTTCAACATATGGATGGCATATAGGGGGTGTTCAATGAGTGTTTTTGAAAGAATAAATTACAGACAGCGTGTTGCCGTTTACTGAGCACTGAGTGTGTTATAAATACTAAGTTCTGTCAAAGAAATAGTGCTGGCTTTGAGTCAGACAGACTGGGTTTGAATCTAACACTAGTTGTGTGACCATGTGCAATTTATGTAGTTTCTGAGGATTAGTTTCCCATCTTTAAAACAAGATAATAATACTTAGCTGAAAATATTTATTTGAATATTAAATGTAAAGAATATCTCCAAGTGGTTGTATTATAGCACTTTGCTCCATTATCTCCTTTAGCACACTTTCCACTATGTCAGGCTTCTTCCCACACAGAAAATGATGGCTGTCATACAGCTGTAACCCATATTTTAAATCATCATAGAGAATTGTATTGCAATGAAAAATTTCCACTAACTATGTGACCTTAAGCCAGTCTCTTAATTTATGTTTTCTTAGTTATAAATTGGAGGGCCCAACTAGATGATCTCTAAGATTTCTAGTGGTAGCATTCTTGAGTTATGCTCCTTAGGAATCATAACCCAGAAGCAGGTTCATTTCTAACAACATTGTAAGATGGATAAATTGACCAGTAGATTCTTTCTTACTAAAATACTAGGAACTTAGTATGCTATCCCTCCTAGGAGAGTTTTTCATTAAAAAAAAGAAAGAGAGATGAGATGTTGAAAAGCTTGACAAAGAGTAGATTGTTAATAGACATGCAGGTATCAGTAAGGGAAATCGTTTTGAGCAGGAAGCACATCTTTCTAGTGTCCCTGCCATATCATTTTATTTATGTAACTTACTATAAGTTTAAGCTGATTAAAATATACAACCTAAGAGATTTTAGCTTCTCTGAAGAAGCATTTCATTGATTTGGTTTAGATTCTTTAGAACATTTCAGAACATTGTTCAATAATTTTTTAGTTTATTTTGAAAGTGGAGGAAACAAGAAAAATTTTTTCTCTTATTCCCTCTCTCTTTCCTTCCCCTCTCCTCTCCTTCTCTTTTTCTCTCTCATTCTCGCTCGTTCTCTCTTTCCATTCCTTTGACTGAAATAGCTAGTAGGTTCCTTGAGCTAGTAGATTCCTATCAGGCATAAAATAACACTGTGTCCCAGACTGACACTGGTATACAAAATATTCCATCAAAATTATTAAAAAAAAAAAAAATCCAAAAACAGTAACCACCCTTCCATTGTAAGATGTGAAGGTTTTGATGGCTTTGCCTGTAACTGATGTAATGAGCCCAGCTATGTGGCGGACTTGAAAAGACAAGTGCATATTAAATCAACTGCTGGATTAATTAGCTGACGTGTTTAAGTGGAGGGCATACACACTGAAGATATGAAATCTGGTTTTTAATATATGATAAACTGAATATGTGTTATTTTACAAATTAGGATATTATTTTATCTAAAATATGTCATTTTGTAGTCAGATATTAAATTTAGCTAACACTATGACAGTTTAATGGGATGAGATCAGGAAATAGTGTAATATGGTGGAAAGAAGATTAGGTACAAAGTCTGTAGTCACCAGTGTTAGCTGAGGCTCTGTCTCCAATTCACTGTGTGACGTTATACAGATGCATTCCTCTTATGTTAAATTACGTGATCTTTAAGGTCCTTCCTACACTATTATTCTACTTGAAGTGCATTCACAAGACCAAAGCCATGGATGTTAGGAGAATACTTTAGTTCTGAGAGTCTGGCTAAACCTAGAGGCAGGTAGGCTATCTATGAAGTGTGACTTAAATATAAGTATCTTCTCATTGACACACAAAAAATCTGACTTCTAGATTATGGTTTAGGAAATAACAATGACACACATTGTCTCCTTTTGAAGACTATGTGTCATCAGTTTCCATCTTAAGAAATAAGAAAATGAAAAGATAATTCCAAATTAAGCAGAAGAAAGGGAAAAAATATCAATCAAAGTAGAAATCAATGAAATAGAAAACATAAATAGGGAAAATCAATAAAATAAATCAAAAGCTGGTTCATTGAAGAGGTAAATAAAATTAATAAACTTCTAGCCAAACTGATTAGGAAAAAAGAAGAGAAAACACAAACTATCAATATCAAGAGAGAGATGATATCACCGTGATTCTACAGATAGTAAGAGGGTAATAGGTAAAAACTTTATACCAATAAATTAGAAAACTTAGGTAAGGTGGACAACTTCTGTGAAAGACATGAATTACCAAAGACCACTCAAGAAGAAGTAGATAACCTGAAGAGCCCTATGTATATTACAGAAATTGAAATTGTGGTGGAAAACTTTTCCATGAAGAAACTTCAGGTCTATGTGGCTTCACTGGTGAATTCTACAGAATATTTAAGGAAGAAGTAACAACAGTTCTTCACAAATACTTCCAAAGTTTAAGAGGAAATACTTTTGAACTCTTTCTTTGAGGCCAGAATTACCATGATACCAAAACCAGACAAAGATATTACAAGAAAAGAACAATGCATATCAATAACTTTATGAACATAGATGCCAAAATTCTAAATAAAATTTGAGCAAATTAAATCCAGTAATATGCTAAAAGGATAATATGTCATGATCAAATGGAATTTACTCCAGGAATGCAGGGCTGGTTTAACATTTGAAAAACAATCAGTGCAACTCATCATATTAAAAACTATAAAAGAGAAAACCATATTGTGAGCTAATATATATTGGTTTCTGCCTTCAGTTCTTGGCACAGAGCTCCTGAAACCCTTGTAATTTCCTAAATGATAAGAGCATTGGGAGCATTTCATGTTCTAATATTTGTCTTTGACCCCACCCCCGACACAGGGCTCCTAAAACCTTTGTAAATTTCTAAGTGGTAAGAGCTCTAGGAGGATCTTTTATTCTAATGAGGCTACTCTAGATGGGCTTCTGCATGGCTCCTGAATGGGTGCTGGTCACCAGAAAGACCAAGCTATGATTAAAAGCTTGGAATTTTCATCCCCACCCCTCATCCTGCATAGAGGGGAGTGGGGCTGGAAATGGAGTTAACAATTGATCACATCTGTGTGAGGAAGCCCCCAATAGTAGGGGGTTTGGAGAGCTTCCAGGTTGGTGAGCACATCCACACTGGGAGGGTGACACGTCTCAACTCCATGGGACAGAAGCTACTGTGCTCAAGACACTCCCAGGCCTCGCCCTATGTATCTGTTCATCTGGCTGTTCTTCTGTATCCTTTATCACGTCCTTCAATAAACTGGTAAACATAAGTAAGTGTTTCCCTGAGTTCTGTGAGCCGCTCTAGCAAATTAATTGAACCTGAGGAGGAAGTCATGGGAAACTGCTTTGTGGCCAAATTGGGCAGAAGCTGTGGGTAACCTGGGGACCTACTACTTACAATTGGCATCCGAAGTGGGATGGGAGCAGTCTTGTGGGACTTAGCCCTTAACCTGTGGGATCTGACACTATCTCCAAGTAGATAGTGTCAGAATTGAGTTAAATTGCAGGACATCTAGCTGGTATCGCAGAGAATTGCTTGGCATAGGGAAAAATCCCTACACATTTTGTGACCAAAAGTGAAGTGTCGGCTTTGTGGAAGTAAAGGAGACAGAGAGAAAAGAAAGGCATAGTAAGGAAGAACCGTATAGGGAAGAATTGGGTTTTTCCCAACACAGGAGGAGAACTGTAGGTCTTTCCTTTACACATATGAACATCTCAATAGGTACTAAAAAAGTATTTGACAAATTCAACATCCATCCCTGACAAAAACTCTCGGTAAACTAAAAATAGAAAGGAACTTTTTCAACATGATAAAGGGCACCTATGGAAAACCTATGGCTAATATTATACTTAACGGAGAAAGCCTGACTATTTGCCTCAGTTATTGTACCACTTTATAGTCCTCCAGGGTCATATGAGCGTTACAGTTCCTTCACATAGTTGCCAACACTTGGTAAGGTCAGTCTTTTTAAGATTTAGCCATTCTAATAGGACACAATGTTATCTCCTTGTGCTTTTAATTCCCCCTTCCCTAACTTAAAAAAAAAAGACAAAAGATTTGAGAGATATACTATGGCAAATAAACACAAGAAAAGATGCTCAACATCATCAGTCATATAATTGAAATCATTCAATGCATATTTTTTTTTTCAGACTGACTTCTTTTGCTTAGTAATATACACTTAAGATTCATCCATACCTTTTCATGGTTTGATAGCTTATTTCTTTTTATTTTTAAATAATATTCCATTGTATGGTTATATCACAGTTTATTTATTCTTTTACCTATTGAAAGACATCTTGGTTGCTTCCAGCATTGGGAAATTATAAACAAAGCTGCTATAATCATTCACATACAGGTTTTTGTGTGGATATAAGTTTTTGCATCAGTTGGGTAAATACCTAGCAGTCTGATTGCTGGATCATATAGTAAGACTATGTTTAGTTCTATAAAAAACTGGCAAATTTTCTTCCATTGTGGATTTGCTATGTAGTGTTTTGTTGTTGTTATTATAGAGTTCTAAGTACTTTTAATTTTAATTATTTTTCTCTTATACCCATTGCTATTTAGAAGTATCTTTAATATTACAAATGTATGGATTAAAAATTTTTTCTCTTTGTTATTAATTTTTTAATTGGATTGGTGAGAGAACATGATGTTTCTTTGAAATTTATTGAGATATGTTTTACAAAATAGTACATGATAAATTTTTATAAATGTTACACACGTGATTAAAAAGAATATATGTAATCTAATTGTTTGGTACAGAATTTTATATGTGCTGTTGAGTAGAGCTTGGTACTTATGTGTTTCCATTTTCTATATGCTTACTAATAATTTTTAAAATCCATGTAATCTATCGATAATTGAGAGATGTGTTTTGAAACCTGATAATACAGGGTTGAATTTTTAGAATCTCTTTGATGTCTGCCACTTCTTGTTTTATATGATTTCAAGCTATTTTAATTGGCATACACTAGTTTGAAATTGTTAAATTTCTTGGGTGAGCTGAACCTTTTATTATCATATAGGGAACCTATCTTTTTCAAATGATTATTTTTTCCTTAATATCTATTTGGATCAATAATATAGCCAGTCCAGCTTTCTTTATGTTAGTATTTGCCTGTCATATGTTTTTCTATCCATTTACTTTCAAGCATTTCATGGTCTTTATGTTTAATGTGTCATATAAATAGCATACGGGTGGATTTTTTTCACCTGATCTGAAAATCTCTCTTCTATACGAATTTAGTCAATTTGTAATTTTTATGGCTATGTATATATTTGGATATTTCTTCTATTATTTGATTTTGATTTCCATTTGTGCTGCTTTCTCTATGCTCTGGTGTTGTTGCTTACACTTTATTTCCTTTTATTTTGAAATTATTGAATTTTATTTTTCTTTTGTCTGTTCCATTTCTCCTCATTATTGGTTTAGAATTTACACACTCCATTTCCGTTCTTTTAGTGGATACCCCTGAGAATTTACTGTGAGTGTGGAAGGCTCTGGCCTCATCCAGAAGGTCTCAGGTCTAAGGCTCAGTATACATTGCTGTGCTGCTATAGGCAGGTACCTTATGGTTACTGTTCACTTTCCCAGCTCAGGCCCCAATTTATATTATCACCCTGAACTAGTTATGGCACCTGATTTGCACAGGTTTCTTTTTTGAGTTGTGTGAGAACGTCTTATGAAGGTGAATATGGGATCTTGCCAATTCCCTTAAACATTTGACACCATTCAGAAGAACGTTTACTCTGAAACAAATAAAAATCAGGCAATCTTACCTCAGCAAAGCAGACAGGCGGTAGTGCATTCTGTAACATTTCATTTGCTATAGGTAATTTTATTAGGGACTGGCTCTTGGGCAAGCCACCCTGTGCTACTATAGATGGAAGCAATTGATACATGCTTTGTTACATGGCATTCGTGCCCCTTTCAGTCAATCCACTATAAACATGCTTGAGGGAAATGAATTTAGCCCTTAGCTACTAAACTTCAAATTTTCTTCCTGTTAATATTCATAGTATAAATTCATATTCTCTTGTATAATTATATTAGTTAGTATTTACAAAGCAATGTTAAATAATTATGGTGATCATGAACATCATTGACTTGTTCCTTATTCTAACAGAAATGCTTCTAGGATTATCATTGATAAACATGATGTTGGCTTTTAGTTTGAAATATATGTATAAAATATTCTTTTGTAAGTCAAGGATCTATTCTTGATGTCTATTCCTGTGAACCTTTTTTATATTACTTTTTTATATTATTCATTCATTCACTTATTCATTCAGTCATTTAGTTATTGTGGTAAGAACATTTAACGTGAGGTCTACCCTTTTAACAAACTTTTAAGTGTATAATACAACATTGTTAACTATAGGAACAACATAGTATGGAAGATCTTTAGGACTTATTCATCTTGCATAACTGAAACTCTACGTGCACATTAAATAGCAATTCTATTTTTCCCTTTACCCCCAGGCCCAGGCAATTCAACCATTCTACTCTTTTCTTCTATTAGTTTGACTCTTTTAGATACCTCATATTAGCGGAATCCTACAGTATTTGTTCTTCTGTGACTCACTTATTTCACTTAGCATGATGTCCTCCAGATTTATCCATGTTGTCACATATTGTAGGATTTCCTTCTTTTTAAAGGCTGAATTATATTTTATTGTATGTATATTCCATTTTCTTTATGCATCTGGGACCAAACGACTTCACTTGTGAATTCTACTAAATATTTAAAGAAGAATTAATGCCAATCCTTCTCAAACTCTTCCAAAAAAACTGAAGAGGAGGGAACACTTCCAAACTCATTTTATGAGGCCAGCATTACTCTGACACCAAAGACAGACAAAGACACTATAAGAAAAGAAAACTACATGCCATATCTCTGATGCCCATAGACGCAAAAATTCTCAACAAAATACCAGCAAACTGAGTTTAACAACACATTAAAAGACTCACACATGCCGCCCAAATGAGATTTATCCCTGGGATACAAGGAAGTTTCCGCACACGCAAATCAGTTACCGTAATCTGATATACCATACTGACAGAATGAAGAATAAAAACCATATGATCATCTCAATAGATGCAGAAAAACATTTGACAAAATTCAACACCGTTTCGTGATAAAAACTCTTGACAAACTAGGAATAGAAAGAAATTACCTCAACATCTTACTCAACAGTGAAAAACTAAAAGCTTTTCCCCTAAGACAGGGAATGAGGCAAGGGTGCCCACTGTGGCCACTTCTATTCAACATAGTACTGGAAGTCCTAGCCAGGGCAATTAGGCTCTTAAATGTTTTTACACTCTTTGCTAAGGATACAGAATGGTAATTTTCCACATGAAAATCTTGTGGGTTTAAAAGCTCAGAAATTCTGGAGAGAGCTTGAACCAGTTACTGAGATCCCACACTATGACCCAGCTTTCATATTTCTTACTAGGGACATAAGGACTTCTTGTATGTGGCCCAGAGCAAAAAAAGGTTTAGAATATTTTTCTAACAGGTGGTTCCCAAAAGAGTTATTAGGGCCAGTAGAAGGAGTTCCTCATCTTTTATCTCGCGTGACAATCATCTCTCCAAGGTTCCACTCTCCAAGATAGTAAATTACTATCATTCTTAAAAATATCCTAGCACCCTCTGAGGCAAATACTTTATAATTTAAATCACATGCAAAAGATATCATTGCCTTTTAGCACACCAGGCATCTATCTCCTCCGACTCCCTTGTTTTGCTCTCTATTCACCTATAATCTCTAATAAGGGTGGCATGCAAAGCTTTCTAAAAGTAAATGTGGAATCCATTGAAGATTTTATTAGTCCTAGCTAGTAAAAATAAAGCGGTTTTAAATAAAACTGCTACATTATCTGGTTCCATAAATTTTATTTTCCTACATACAAAATCAAATTTTAGGTGCATGCTATTAAGGGGAAGGTTGTATTACACCAGCCTGTATATCTTATAAGGCTCATAATCACATTGTATGTGGCATGTGGAAGGTGACTACTTCACAGCAGCAACCAGGCCTTTTGAACATCTGTTTCTAAAAAGAGAAAAAGCAATAAATAAAAGTTCTGAAATTAAATATCTCTAAAATTCCTTATTTTTATTTTTACCCTGATTTATTAATAATATTTGTTTTGAAAAATCAAAACTTGAGAGTGTCCCCCCAATAATTCAAGTGATGAGCGACACCCACCTCTATGTTAGTCATAACTACAGGAGATTTTATATCAAGAAACGGGAGATTTTGTCAATCTATGAGCTGCAGTCCAATTACATTTTCTCAGTGTGTGAAGGTTGGAATACAAAGAGTCATTTTTAGTCAGGCCTTGTCAACAATCTCCAAATATTTGGTGTGCTGGGAAGAATAATGGCCCTATATTCAGCAGTTTGAAGTTTGAAGCCTGGTTTTGCTGGTTACTAGCAATTTCTGGTAAGTCAAAGTGAACTTTCTCATGCTTAAGTTCCCTCATTTGTAAATGTGGATGATGATAACCACCCTGCAAGATAGTTTTAAAAAATTACAAGAATACGTAATGTCTTTGACTTTGGGCCTTTTAAGGCATTGAAAAATGCTGTTATTATTTATATGTGTCTACACTATCTGGGGTTGCTTAAGCATTCTTCGGTTTGTACCACTCTTGATAGATTTGGCATCTTTATACATGCAATGCCAGAGCTAAAAAAAACCTTGGACAGTATCTCATTGCCACTAACTCCTTAATTTTATAGATATAAGGAAACTGTCACCGTCATGTTAGGAGTTATCCAAGGTCACACAGTGAATTAATAGCATAGCTAGTATTAGAACTCAAATCCTTAGTTCTAATTTCTGCATTTTTCCTAACTTACTGCCTGTACATTTTTCTAGTTTACCTATAGAAACAAACAAAAAAATCATGTGATTAACTTTTTCCCTTCAAAACCTGTACTCTTCCTACCTAATAGAAGTGTGTTCAGGTCACCCGGCAGCGACAGTTGGCTCTTAACTGCAGGATGGTTTTGTGTTTGTTTAGTTGTCTTGTGCATTGTGTTAAGTGGCAGCTGAACAGTTGCATTTTGTGCTGATTTTCCCAGTGTTTTCTTAAAATATTAATTCGGAAGAATTTAAACCGCCATGCAATGTGAGGATCAACATGTCCTTTAGCTTTCCATCAAACAATTCTAAAAGTTTTTCTGTTAACATTAGTGATGATCAATTTTTTAAAACTTAATTTTGACTCAAAATCATGAGAAAATCGGTGCTTTTGTCCAAAATGTTTAGCGTGGCTCATCTGGCAGCAACATTTTTGTCACTGTGTGTTTGATTTCATAAAGTTAATCCTGCCTTGAAAATACAGTTTGAAGGTCATTTTACTGGAGGAATCACATTAAATGTTACCTTGAGGATTGCAAAATGGCTTTCATGAGAACCCCATTTCTTATTCCCAAAGACCTTGCAATTCTGATTTGGGTTTGTGTGTAAGATTTCCCATCTGTGTTTTCTGACTTATTGCACCATTTACAGTATCTCAGTTTGAGAAAAGATTAGTGCATATGAACCTCTTCTGAAGGAGACTTTTCGTAAGTTAGACAATCTTTTCGATTTATAAAGACAGATGCTTTGAGAGACTGATTGTAACTGTCCTTATATACCTATCTGTGTGATCCTTAGAGCCGGCACTCTGGGAGTATCTAAAATCAGATGAATGAAAGAGTGCAAACTGGGCCTTACCAGCTTATTTATTTATTTATTTATTTTTAATTTTTGTTTATTGCAGTAACATTGGTTTATAACATTGTATAAATTTCAGGTGTACATCATTATACTTCTATTTCTGCATAGATTACGTCATGATCACCACCCAAATACTAATTACAACCCATCACCACACACACGTACCGAATTATCCCTTTCGCCCTCCTCCCTCCCCTCTTCCCCTCAGGTAACCACCAACCCAATCTCTGTCCCTATGTGTTTGTTTATTGTTGTTATTATCTACTACTTAATGAGGGAAATCATATGATATTTGACCTTCTCCCTCTGACTTATGTCACTTTGCATAACACCCTCAATGTCCATCCATGTTGTCACAAATGGCTGGATTTCATCGTTTCTTATGGCTGAGTAGTATTCCATTGTGTATATATACCACAGCTTCTTTATCCATTCGTCCCTTGATGGGCACTTAGGTTGCTTCCAAGTCTTGGCTATTGTGAATAACGCTGCAATGAACACAGGGGTGCATGTATCTTTATGCGTTGGTGTTTTCAAGTTCTTTGGATAAATACCCAGCAGTGGAATAGCTGGATCATATGGTAGTTCTATCCTTGATTTTTTGAGGAATCTCCATACTGTTTTCCATAGTGGCTGCACCAGTTTGCACTCCCACCAGCAGTGTATGAGAGTTCCCTTCTCTCCACATCCTCTCCAACACATGTTGTTTCCAGTCTTGTTAATTATAGCCATTCTGATGGGCGTGAGGTGATATCTCCTTGTAGTTTTAATCTGCATTTCTCTGATAGTTAGTGATTTTGAACATCTTTTCGTGTGTCTGTTGGCCATCTGTATATCTTCTTTGGAGAAATGTCTGTTCAGGTCTTTTGCCCGTTTTTTAATTGGGTTGTTAGTTTTTCTGTTGTTGAGATGCAAGAGTTCTTTATATATTTTGGAGATTAAGCCCTTATCAGACGTATGGTTTGCAAATATCTTCTCCCAATTGTTAGGTTTCTTTTCGTTTTGTTGATGGTTTCCTTTGCTGTGCAGAAGCTTTTTAGTTTGATGTAGTCCCATTTGTTTATTTTTTCTATTGTTTCTCTTGCCCGGTCAGACATGTGCTTGAAAATATGTTGCTAGTCTTAGCATCACATCACATCAGTCTTGATGTCGAAGAGCGTACTATGTTTTCTTCTAGAAGTTTCATAGTTTCAGGTCTTACATTCAAGTCTTTAATCCATTTGGAGTTAATTTTTGTATATGGTGCAAGGTAAGGGTCTACTTTCATTTTTGTGCATGTGGCTATCCAGTTTTCCCAACATCATTTGTTGAAGAGACTTTCTTTTCTCCATTGTATTTTCTTGGCTCCTTTGTCAAAGATTAGCTGTCCATAGATGTGTGGGTTTATTTCTGGGCTTTCGATTCTATTCCATTGATCTGTGTGTCTGTTTTTGTGCCAGTACCATGCTGTTTTGGTTATATAGCTTTGTAGCATATTTTGAAATCAGGGAGTGTGATACCTCCAGCTTTGTTCTTTTTTCTCAGGATTCCTTTAGCTATTTGGGGTCTTTTGTTATTGCATATAAATTTTAGGATTCTTTGTTCTATTTCTGTGAAAAATGTTGTTGGAACTTTGATAGTGATTGCATTGAATCTATAGATTGCTTTAGGAAGGAGGGACATCTTAACTATGTTAATTCTTCCAATCCAAGAGCATGGAAGATCTTTCCATTTCTTTGTGTCTTCTTCAATTTCTTTCAGCAATGTTTTATAGTTTTCAGTGTACAGATCTTTCACCTCTTTGGTTAAGTTTATTCCTAGGTATCTTATTCTTTTTGTTGCAATTTTAAATGGGATTGTATTCTTAATTTCTCTTTCTGCTACTTCGTTGTTAGTGTATAGAAGTGCAACTGATTTTTGTGTGTTGATTTTGTTTCCTGCAAATTTAGCGTATTCATTTATTACTTCTAAAAGTTTTTTGGTGGATTCTTTAGGGTTTTCTATATATAAAATCATGTCATCTGCAAATAGTGAGAGTTTCACTTCTTCCTTTCCAATTTGGATCCCTTTTATTTCTTTTTCTTGCCTGATTGCTCTGGCAAGGACTTCCAGTACTATGTTAAATAGGAGTGGTGAGAGTGGGCATCCTTGTCTGGTTCCTGTTCTTAGAGGGATAGCTTTCAGTTTTTCACCATTGATGATGATATTAGCTGTGGGTTTGTCATATATGGCCTTTATTATGTTGAGGTACTTTCCTTCTATACCCATTTTTTTCAGAGTTTTTATCATAAATGGATGCTGTATCTTGTCAAATGCTTTCTCTGCGTCTATTGAGATGATCATGTGATTTTTATTTTTCATTTTATTAATGTGGTGTATCACATTGATTGATTTGCGAATGTTGAACCATCCCTGCATCCCTGGAATAAATCCCACTTGATCATGGTGTATAATCTTTTTAATGTATTGTTGTATGCGATTTGCTAGCATTTTGTTGAGGATTTTTGCATCGATGTTCATCAGTGATATTGGCCTGTAATTTTCTTTTTTTCTGTTGTCCTTGTCTGGTTTTGGTATCAGGGTAATGTCAGCTTCGTAGAATGAGTTAGGGAGCTTCCCCCACTCCTCAATTTTTTGGAAGAGTTTGAGAAGGATAGGTATTAAGTCTTCTTTGAACGTTTGGTAGAATTCACCAGGGATGCCGTCTGGTTCTGGACTTTTATTTTTGGGGAGGATTTTGATTACTGTTTCAATCTCATTACCAGTGATTGGTCTATTCAAATTCTCTACTTCTTCTTGATCCAGTTTTGGAAGGTTGTATGATTCTAAGAATTTATCCATTTCTTCCAGATTGTCGAATTGGTTGGCATATAGCTTTTCACAGTATTCTTTTATAATCTTTTGTATTTCTGAGGTATCTGTTGTAATTTCTCCTGTTTCATTACTGATTTTACTTATTTGTGTCTTCTCTCCTTTTTTCTTGGTGAGTCTAGCTAAAGGTTTGTCAATTTTGTTTATCTTTTCAAAGAACCAGCTCTTGGTTTTATTAATTTTTTCTATTGTTTTTTAATCTCTATTTCATTTATTTCTGCTCTAATTTTTGTTATTTCCCTTCTTCTACTGATTTTGGGCTTTGTTTGTTCTTCTTTTTCGAATTCCTTTGGGTGCATTGTTAGATTGTTTATTTGAGACTTTTCTTGTTTGTTGAGATAGGCCTGTATTGCTATAAACTTCCCTCTTAGAACCGCTTTTGCTGTATCCCATAAATTCTGGCATGTCATATTTTCATTTTCATTTGTCCCCAGGTATTTTTTGATTTCTTCTTTGATTTCTTCATTGACTCAGTCACTGTTCAGTAGCATTTTCTTTAATCTCCACGTATTTGTGGCTTTTCTGATTTTCTTTCTATAGTTGATTTCTAGTTTCACACCGTTGTGGTCAGAAAAGATGCTTGGTATTATTTCAATCTTCTTAAATTTATGGAGACTTGTTTTGTGGCCTAATATGTGATCAATCCTGGAGAATGTTCCATGTGCATTTGAAAAGAAGGTGTATTCTACAGTTTTTGGATGGAATGCTCTGTATATATCTACTAGGTCCATCTGTTCTAGTGTGTCATTTAAGGCCAATGTTTCCTTATTGATCTTCTGTTTGGATGATCTATCCATTGGTGTAAGTGGAGTGTTAAAGTGCCCTACTATTATTGTGTTACAGTCTATTTCTGTTTTTATGTCTGTTAATAATTGCTTTATATATTTAGGTGCACCTACATGGGTTGCATAGATATTTACAAGTGTTATATCCTCTTGTTGGATGTTCCCTTGATCATTATGTAATGCCCTTCTTTGTCTCTTTTTACAGTTTTTTTTTAAAGTCTATTTTGTCTGATATGAGTACTGCTACCCCAGCTTTCTTTTCATTGCCATTTGCGTGGAGTATCTTTTTCCATCCCTTCGCTTTCAGTTCGTGAGTGTCTTGAGGTCTGAAGGGTGTCTCTTGTATGCAGCATATATATGGGTCTTGTTTTTTAATCCAATCAGCCACACTATGCCTTTTAATTGGAGCATTTAGTTCATTGACGTTTAAATTAGCTATTGATAAGTATGTACTTACTGCCATTTTTTAACTTTTTTATTTCCTCAGTGTTTTAATAGTCCTTCTCTGTTCCTTTCTCCTTCTATACAGAATTGATGGTCTCTTTAGTTTGACCTCTGTCTGAAAGCACTACTCTTTAACTCCCCTCCTCCCTCATTTTATATTTTTGATATCATATCTAACCTCTTTATTGTGCATTTGTATCCATTACCCTCTTATCATGGAAATAGATAATTTTTCCTATTTGTGGTCTTCTCTTTTCCCCTTAAATCAGTCCCTTTAACATTTCTTGCAGCACTGGTTTCTTGGTGACAAACTCCTTTAATTTTTGCTTGTCTGGGAAATTTTTGATCTCTCCTTCCATTTTGAATGATAACCTTGCTGGGTAGAATATTCTTGGCTGTAAGTTTTTTCCTTTTAGCACTTTAAATATATCATGCCACTCTCTTCTTGCCTCTAAGGTGTCTGCTGAGAAGTCAGCTGATAGCCTTATGGGGTTTCTTTTGTATATAACTTTTCTTTTTCTTGCGGCTTTTAGGATTCTCTCTTTATCTTTAATTCTGGACATTTTGATTATGATGTGTCTTGGTGTGGGCCTCTTTGGGTTTATCTTGTTTGGGGCTCTCTGTGCTTACGGTACCTGGATGTCTGTTTCCTTCCTTAGGTTAGGGAAGTTTTCATCTATTATTTCTTGAAACAGATTCTCTTCCCCTTTGTCTCACTCTTCTCCTTCCAGGACACCTATAACACGGATGTTAGTGCACTTGATGTTGTCCCAGAGGTCCCTTAGACTGTTCTCACTCTTTTTAATTCTTTTCTCTTTTACCTGTTCAGCTTGGGTTATTTCTTCTAGTCTTTCGTCCAGCTCGCAGATCCATTCTTCTGTATCCTCTACTCTGCTTTTGAGTCGTTCTAGTGAATTTTTCATTTCCAGTATTGTATTCTTCATTTCTGATTGGTTCTTTTTTATATCTTCCATTTCTTTGTTGACATTCTCACTGAGTTCATCCATTCTTCTCCTCAGATCAGTGAGCATCCTTAACACTCTTAGTTTGAACTCTCTGTCAGGTAGGTTGCTCATTTCTGTTTCACTTAGTTCATTTTCTGGGGTTTTGTCCTGTTCTCTTACTTGGAATGTATTCCTTTGCCTCCTCATTTTGCCTCTTTCCCTGCGCTTGTGTCTATGTATTAGGTAGGTCAGGTACGTCTCCTGCTCTTGGCTAGGTGACCTTATATTAATGATGCTTAGGAGGCCTGCGGTGTGCTTCCCTCAGTTCTCAATGTTCCAGGGGTGACCCCTATGTGGGCTACGTGTGCCCTTCTGTTGTGGCCTGTGCTCTCCCTGTAGGCACCCAGGTAGGCCGAGTTATGCTCTTGGCCAGCTGTTGTAATGCTCAGCTGCTAGTAGTTGTTGTGGGCCCTTCAGTCTCTTTATCAGGTGTGGGGAGCCCCAGCACAGTTGGCTGCAAGTTCTAATACCACATTTGTGTTGCAGTATTTCTTTTAAGTGAGTAGGCCCCCAGTGTGGCAGGTTGTTAGGCTCAGGGGCTTACAATTGCTATCAGCCTCCAGCCTCTAGGTCTCTTGTCAGCTCTCTGAGGATTGCAGCTGGGTGGTCCTGGCCTCAGGCATGGGAGCACCCAATTGTTTCAGGCTTTGGAAGGTGGGGCAAAACCCCTATGTGGGTCTTTGAGAAGCACAAGTCTTCTGTAGCTGACAAGCCCTGCTGCCCACAGGTCCACACACACAGTCAACACAATTCTGCCCTGTGTGCGCACCCCCACCTCCTGAAGTGGACCCAGTCTCTCCACGGCAGGAGCCCCACACACTCCACCACAGCCCCACCCTCTCCACCCGCTCCTTGTGCACCCCCTGCCCCACTGAACTCGGCTCAGTCACCAGGCTGCAGAGAATCCAGTCACCAATCTAGGCAGGTCCACAAGTTGCCTGAGGGTTTGTTGTTGGGTGGGGCCAGTCTCTAGGGTGGGCTGCCTGCCCTGGCTGAGCTGGATTAAATCGCTGCTCTAGCGGGTGGGGCAGACCTGGGCTAGCAGGCCTCAGGGAGAACTCCCATGGCGTCTGTGTCAGCACGCCCACACCAGGCCACAACAATGGCCACTGCCAATGTCTCAGTCCCTGGAGAGGTCTCACTTCTCACTGCAATGCACTCAGAGCCTATCAGGTGAGTCTCTTTTCACCAAAGCACTGTGCACATTTCTTTCTGGTGATTTTAGGTTGCTTTCTGAAACGGGTGATTTTGAGTGTGGGCCCTTTAAGAGCTGGTTTTAACTTGTTTGTGAACCAGCTTTTCCGGGGGTACTCCCCAATGTTTTAGTAGCAGGCAAAGTCAGATATTATGCCACTCATCTCGATTGTGCTGGGTCCACAAAATGCCCACAGCGGGGGCGCTGCCCGGCTCAGGGCCCTGCTCCTCCAGGGAGGGCTGCGGACCTGTGGGCTGCTCCCCGGCGGCCGTGAGGTGCTGGCGGCTTGTGAAGGCGGCGTTTTTTCTCTCCAGAAGGGAGTTTCTGCCTCTTCCACCTCAATTAAGATTGTCCTTTGTGGCAGAAGTTCCTCTTATCCAGTTTTCAGTTCTGTCTTAGGGGTAATTTTTCCATGAGTAGCTGTAAATTGGCTGTGTCCGCAGGAGGAGGTGAGTTCAGAGTCTGCTTATGCTGCCATCTTGCCAAGAAGTCTCAGCCTTACCAGTTTAATTGGGTGACTCTCCTAACCCAATTCTGTATCTACAGTAAATGAGAAAAGAACTATGCTGAATTAAAAAACAAAGAAATTTAAGTTTATTAGAAAAATAAAAGCTAAAGAAATTATTACTAGATTTGAAATGTGAGGATAACTGTGACTTAAAGAAAATTCAAACCTACCTTCAATAGTCTGGATCACATTTTACCCACTAACCTTGGTCTTGCTAACATCCTCTGTCTCCAATGTATTATTGAACGAACACTAGCAGTGCGTTAAAAGGACAATGTCAATATAAAATGTGCTTACTTCCCTAACAGAATCACTGATAGAATTAAAAACTATCTTTCTGTTAACTGTTAAGAAGCTTAATAAATGGCAAAATTGCAAATCATTATAACCAAAATAGGTTTCCATGAGAACAAATCCAAAAGGAGCTTGATAAAATGAAGAAATTCTTTAATGGTTTTTTTTTATGCTCAACTTTTAGTCCCTGGGCTGATGACATGTTACATTTACATGAGCAAATGTGTGGTAGATTACTAAACCATTTTTAAGAACTCTCTGCCAGCAAGTAATACATTAATCTAATTTAATTCTCACAGGCTACTCAGTGATAAGTACTGTTATCCCATTTTACACATAAAGAAACAGACTCAAAGAGGTTAATGACTTGCTCAACTTTGTGCATTTACAGTTTGAGCAAAGTCTAATGGACTCTACAGCCTGAAGTGTAAAGGTTTGAATTTGTATGTGTGAAGAAAGAAAATAATTGTGATAGTAGTAGTTTTAAGAAACTTTTAAATGATAATGTTTAAAAGATATTTCAAGATTAATGCCCCCAAATCGCCTTTCAACCCTGCATGTCCTTTTAGCTTTCCTTTATTTCACAGCTGAGCTTCTAGATTCTAGAAAGTGTCCTCTCTGGTGGTGATTCGACATGCTCATCTCCTATTTACTCCTCAACTCACTGCATCTGGCTTTTATTTTCACCATTGCTTGAAACTGCTTTGTCTACAGATGGACAATGATCATTAATTGCTTAATTCTACAGACCCTTTTCAATCCTTGCCTTACTTGACTTAACCCTTATAATCCAAGCTTCCTCTGGCTTCACCAGATTGTCATGTTCACAGGAATAACATATATTTCGTTTTTCTACATCCAGTGTCCCTTCCCTCTTATTCTGCTAGAAGCAAAGCTATTCCTTTGAGGGAACAGCTTCTTCCTGACTCTACTGACTTGGGGAGGAGAGTTTACCCTGTCAGACAATCAGTGTTTAGTAGAAGAAGTGGCCAATCTGAGTGAATAGGTGATTTCCCTGGGATTATTAAATAATGAAGTCGGAAGACAAACACTTCATTTTTTGTCCAGGTCACTAAACTGGAAGAAAAGCCTAGGTCTGCCAGAAGCCATCCATCCCCACCCCCTTTCCAACAGAACTCATACACACAAACATGTGCACACACTCATAGTACATGGAGGAAGCCCTTTGAAGATAAAGAGAGCAAAGCCAACATATAGAGAAAGATGAAACTGGAGTTGGAGAGAAAGAAATGTGCTCTGAAGGCCGTCTATGAGTCCCTGGATCCGTTCCTGGCCATCCCAGGTTTGTGAGCCACAAAGCTTGCGTCTGCTTAAGCTTGCTGCGGGTGAATGTCTGGCATTGGCATTTTTAGAGAGACTTAACTTACCTACCTACTGCTCACTGCTGCTGGTATCATCTTTAAACCCCTAATGTCTGTGAGACTATGATATCCCCAAATGTCCCAGAGCATTAGAGCTGCTGAAAATGATGTCCCACAGCCGTGCTGTGATTTGTGAAGAAGTAGGAGAATCTTCTTGGCTCTTTCTCACTTTGTTATCTGGACATGGAAAGCAACACAGCTGGGCCTCCATGTCTCAGAGTTCCTAATGAACAAACTTTTTGGCCTCTGTAGCTGCCTCTCTCTTGATAGGGTGCATATGTGAAGAAAGGCCTTTCTTCTTTAGCCAAAATCCCTTGGATAAACCTTCTCAAATGCCTCTCTACCAGCTCCTCAGACAATCTTGCACACATCTGAGTCCTGGCCTTGCTACACACAGTTTTCTCTTTCCTCCTTGGAACAATTGTCCCTTAGTTTCTGTGTCGCACTTCCTTGGTTTTATCTCTTTGCTCTCTGGTTCTCCTTCCTGGTCTCACTGCAGGCTGCTCCTCCTCTGCTTTCCCTTTAAAGGTTGCTATCCCTGGGCTCCACGTCTCTAATCCATTTCTCTTCCTACTTGGCCTCCTATCCAGGCAACTCCATCCTGCCCTATGTCATCAGATATTACCTATAAACAAGTAACTTCCAAATTTTTATCTACAACTAAGTCTGTCCTGAATCTCTGTCCTGAACTCCAGATCCCTACATGTACCTACTTGCTGCATACATAGCATATCCTGGATAGTCCATGAGTATCTTGATTCTACCCCATTAAAAGTGACTTCATCATCTTCATCTTCTTTGTCTCAAACTCTCTCTCCTACCAGTAATCATTGCCATTTATCTGGTTGCCTTCTCCCAAAAACTTTGGGGGACACATCCTGGATTTTCTTTTTCCCTCTGAATTCATAGTCTATCAGTCTCTAAAATGTGCCCTTCTATCTCCTCAATATTCTTCAGCATGTTAAGAAAGGTGGGTGGTATGGGAGAAAGAGAGAACAGACCTCTTTCCCTTACATTTTCAAATCCCATTTTCTGGATTGGTTTTCTTTTTATTAAGCACGGATTTATATTTGGATCTTTAATTCCTCTCAGGTTTTTGCTATAATACGTAATCTTCCACTTGTTGCATGAGAACACTATAATTTTAGGACGTATCTTCCAGATTCCATCACTTTATTTTATTTTTACCCTTCTTTTTCTTAACATCCTGGGAAAATTTTCCCAATGCTCTTTCCTAAATGCTTACACAACCACTTAATATATGGCTTTCAATGTCTTAAAAATAAGTACTCTTCTGACCAAGCTGACCTCCCACCATGCACAGAGGACATGGGTGTGAACCAAAGGACCATCCGAGGCATATAAGGTTAGTGGTGGTTATAATTCTCTTCCTATCTTTCCCCTACCCACCATTTTTATAGGATAAGAAGATAAGGCAAAGAAAACCCAGTTTATTACTTAACTTTTTTATTATTTTAAAAAGGCATTTTATTTACACAGACACACAGAGAAACAAAATAGGAATAATATAAGACATTCCAGAGTGTCAAGGAAAAAGTTAGAGGAAATAAAAATATTCTTTTAGTGTATGATACTTAATTTCATCATTTTGGGTTATGAGGCATGGGCTTGTGGTCTATGAACATGGGACAGGGAATCGGGAAACTTTCTTAGCTAATACTGGCTCTGAAAACTAACCCTGTGGGTGGCCGTGGACAGACTGCCTGATACCTCCATTTCACTTGCCTCATGACTTCTAGTGGACATGCAGATCACTAATTTGAGTGACAATTCAGCTAAATATATAATGCACTAAGGTTTACTTGGGAATCTAAGAAATGCTGATTTCTTTAGAATCATAATATACGTAATTCGTTATTGATAGGTCACCTCAAATACCACAAAATGAATGGGAAGATAAACACCATGCAAGTACTCATTAAAAACATCCCCAAATGCTGGAGGAAACTCCCTAGTGTTAAATGGTTTCTTTTGTGGTAGAAACTTTTATTTCAGAGGGTAGACATTGACTTGCATTGGTTTCTTAATTTTATTGGAGCCGTAGTGTTCTTGGGCTATTTGATCAAGCTTGATTTTCTCAGTCCAACGTTTCTGAGGGCAAAATGTGATCTGCTCAATAAAGTAAGTATATCTTCTAAAGCCAGATGAGTGCCTTCCAGCAAGTACATTAACATTCAATGTGTTATATTTTACCAGAGGTGAAACATTTCTACTCTGAAGTTTTTTACATCAGGGCACAAGAGAATGCCAAAAATCTCAACCACCACACATAGCTTGGTAATAAGATCACTGGGTCGAACGGAGCCTGCCTCAGTTTGCACTACTGCTGCATACACGTATTACGAGTATGTCTACTGGACTTCTCTGTTTGTGATGGTGACTAATTTATTTATTTCATCCTCAGTATTGCATATGTTTTCTCTCTACCTCTACCTATATTTTTTTCATGTTTGGTGGGATATACTTCCTTGAAGTCTCTAGTTTCAGATTATCTGAACTCAAACATGAAATTCTGGACTTTTGAATATTTTGTATTATGTAGTTGATAGAAATAAGCACTCATGTTTATTGGGTGAATATATAGACATGGAATTGCTGGGTCTTATGTTAGGCACATGTTTGCTGTAACACTGCCTGTTTTCCAAGTGGATGAACCAATTTTAAATTCCCTCCAGCAGCATTTGAGAGTCCCAATTGCTCCTCTCTGCAATTGGTATGGTCAGTTATTTTAATTCTAGCACTATGATGACTACATAGTGATATTAAATTTTGGTATTAATCTGCATTTCTTACATGACTAATGATATTGAACACATTTTCATATCCTTATTGGTTATTTGATATACTACTTTGTGAAGTTCCTGTTGAAGCCTTTTGCCCACTTTTCTATTTTGTTGTCTTGCACTTATTGATTTATAGGCGTTCTATATATATACCAATATGATTATTTTGTCAGACAGCTATATATTGCAAATATTTTCTCCCAGTCTGTAGCTTGTGGTTTTACCGTGTCATGGTGACTTTTGATAAATAAAAATTTTATTGATATAAGTTTAATATCTCAATTTTTTTGTTGTTGTTGAGGAAGATTTGCCCTGAGCTAACATCTGTTGCGAATCTTCCTCTATTTTGTATGTGGGTTGCTGCTCCAGCATGGCCACGAGTGGTAGAGGTCCGTGCCCGGGTTCAATTCCGGAATTGAACCCAGGCTGCCAGAGCAGAGTGTGCCGAACTTAACCACCACACCACCAGGGCTAGCTCCACAATCTTTTCTTTTATAGTGAGTGCTGTTTATATCCTATTGAAGAAATGGTTGCCTACCCTAAGGTCATGAAAATAGTAAGTTTTCTCCTAGAAGGCTTACTGTCTTACCTTTCACATTTACATTTTGATGGTTCTTGAATAGATTTTTATAAATAATATTACATAGGGCTTATGGTTAATTTCTTTTCATACGGGCCCAGAACCA
Organism: Diceros bicornis minor; assembly: GCF_020826845.1. Lineage (NCBI taxonomy): Eukaryota > Metazoa > Chordata > Mammalia > Perissodactyla > Rhinocerotidae > Diceros > Diceros bicornis. The sequence continues at coordinate 11,069,246 of NC_080762.1, read as the reverse complement.
CTTATTATAAAGATCATCCTTTTTACGTTGAATTGCAATAGTGTTTTATCCAAACCACATCAGTATTTTTGAGTGGTTCTATTTCTAGACTCTCTAATTTGTTCAGTTGGTTTTCTTACCTATTATTGTCCTAATTCTTCAGCGTCTTAATTATTTTTAGCTTCACAATAACATTTGATATTTGGTAGTAGAAGTCTTCCACTGTAGTTTCTCTTCTTCAGTATATTCCTTGTATTTCTATCTCCATTTTAGAACAAAGTTGTCAATTTGCACAAAATAACCTGCTGGGATTTTGATAAGGCTTACATTGATTTGGGGGAGAATTAACATTTTATCAATATTGAGTCTTCCAGTCAATGTACATAGTATTTCTCTCCAGTTATTTTGGTCTTCTTTATATTCTCTCACCAATATTTTATAGTTCTCAGGGAGGAGGTCTTGCACCGTTTTTATATATGTGTTCCTAAGTAGTGGATGTTTTGGATGTTATTACAAATGGTATTGTTTTTCTATTAAATCTCATTTTCCAGTTATTTCTAGTAGAGAGAAATATAACAGATTATCATATTTTGGCCTTGTTTCTAGTGACCTTCCTAAGTTCACTTACTTTTAATGTTTGTAGATTCTTTTGACTTTTCTACAGGCACAATCAAATGATCTCTGAGTAATGATTTCCATACTTTTATTTGTATTTTTATATCTTTTTTCCTGCCTTATTGAACCGGTTAGGACCTCCACTAAAATGTTGAAGTGCTGATAATTGATATTGTTTTCTTATTCCTGTTCAGTTGCCTTCAAAATTTACCATTAACAGTATTTTTTTTCCTAGATCCCTTTATCAGATTAGTGAACTACCCTTCTTTTCCTAATTACTGAGGTTTTAAAAAATCATAAATATGTATAGAATTTTATCAAATGCTTTTTATTGAATCTGTTGAGATCATTGTATGGTTCTCCTTTTATTAAAAGAAGTAGAATTTTATCAAGTGCTTTTTCCACATCTATTAAGATTGTCATAAGGTTTTTATATTTTATTCTTTAATTTGAGGAATAACACTGATTGATTTTTTTTTATTAAGATTTTATTTTCTTAGAGCAGTGTTAGATTTACAACAACAAAATTGGAAGGGAGGCACAGAGATTTTCGTTATACCCCCTGGCCCCACACATGCATAGCCCTCCCCATTCTCAACATCGCTCACCAGAATGGTACATATTTTACCAAGGACATACCTACATTGACACATCATAATCATCCAAAGTCCACAGTTTACCTTAGGGTTCACTCTTGGTGTTGTACATTCTATGGGTTTGGACAAAAGTATGATGACATATATCCATCACTATAATACCATATGGAGTATTTTCACTACCCTAAAAGTCCTCTGTGCTTTGCCTGTTCATCTCTTTCACCACCCCTCTCCCTCAGCCCTGGCAATCACTGATCTTTTTACTGTCTCCACAGTTTTGCCTTTTCCAGAATTTCATATAGTTGGAATCATAGTATGTAACCTTTTCAGATTGGCTTCTTTCACTTAGTAATATGCATTTAAGGTTTCTTCATGTCTTTTCATGGCTTGATAGCTCATCTCTTTTTAGTGCTGAATAATAGTCCATTGTCTGGATGTACCACAGTTTATTTATCTACTCACCTACTGAAGGACATCTTGATTGCTTCCAAGTTTTGACAACCACGAATATGATTGATTTTTTAAATATAAAACCAACCTGGCAATCAATCGTGGTACAGATCCCAATTGGTCATTCTATGTTTTCTTTTTATATACTACTAGATAAGGTTTGATAATATTTTGGGTATGGTTTTTCCACCTATGTTTATGAAATAAATTGGGCTATACTTTTACTCTCCTATAAAGTCTTTCTCAGGTTTGAGTATCAGGGTTATTCTGGCTTCAAAAAATGAATTGGAAAGTTTTCTCTTTGTTTTCTATGTTCTGGAAGATTTTATATTAGAATGATTTTATCTCTTCCTTAAATATTTGAAAGCATTTGCCAGCAATGTCATCTAGGTCTGAAGATTTCTTTGTGAGAAAATTTTTAAATTACAGATTAATTTTATTTAGTAGATATTGTTCACATTTTCTATTGCTTATATAAGTTTTGTTTACTCATGTTTTTCAAGGAAGTTGTCATTTTTTCCCAAATTATCAGCATAAATTAGTAATAAAATCTCTATTATCTTTTCAATGCCTGTAGGATCTGTAGTGATGACCTCCTTCTCATTGTTAGTATTGATAAGTTGTGTTTTCTGCCTTCTTTTCTCTTTATCAGCCACGGTAGGGTTTCAATCAATTATATGAATATTTATTAATATTATGCCAATTAATATTAATTACCAACTAATAGTACATCAATATGTTGGTATTATATTGATTTTATTATGTATAAAATATACAATATTATATATAATGTTAATATTATATTAATGTATTACATTAATTTTTTAAAGTCTTTGAGCTTTGTTGACTTTTTTTTCTATTTTGTGCTTATTTTCTAGTTAATTGACTTCTGCTCCTGTAGTTATTTCTTTTCTCTACTTTCTTTGAGTTTAACTTGATTTCTTTCACCAACTTCTTGAGATGGAAGATTGGATCAATAATTTTCAATATTTTTTCTTTATTAAAATATTCATTTCAATTCTTCCTGTAGTTTCTTGCTTCTGTCTGGAATCATCTCTTTTTACTTGAAAGACCTACTTTTTATTTCTTTAGCACAGGTCTGCAGTGAAGAATTTTCTCAGCCTTTGTTTCTGAAAATATCTTTATTGTACCTTTGTTTTTATTTATTTACTAATGTCCATATTTTATTCAGATTTCCTTAATTTTTTACCTAATGTTCCTTTTCTGTCCCAGTATCCCCCCTAGAATTTCATATTACATTTAGTTGTCACGTCTCCTTAGGTTTCTCTGACTGTGAAGGTTTTTCCGAGTTTTCATGACCTTGATAGTTTTTAGGAGTACTAATCAGTTATTTTGTAGAATGTCCTTTAATTTGGGTTTTTCTGATGTTTTCCTTATGATTATACAGAGATTATAGCTTTTGGAAAGAAGATCGGAAAGGTAAGATGCCACTCTCATCACATCATGTCACCTGCTATTAACATGACTTTTTACTGATGTTTTTAACTTTGATCATCTGACTGAGGTAGTATTTGTCAGATTTCTTCACTGTGAAGGTCTTATTCCTCTCACTTCTTTCCATACTTTACTCTTTAGAAAGACATCACTGTGCACATTCCATATTTAAGAGGTGGGAAGTTAATCTCCACCTCCTTGAGTGTGATAATATCTACATAAATTATTTGGAATTTTTCTGTATGAGAGATTTGTCTATCCTATCCTATCCTGTCCTATCCTATCCTATTCTATCCATCATTTATTTATATCAGTATGGACTCCTGAGTATTTATTTTATATTTTGGGTTATAATCTAATACTGTGTTATTTATTTTGTTGCTCAAATTGTTCCGTTGTTAACCATTGGGAGTTCTTTCAATTGGCTCCTGTGTCCCTTTAACATATCCTGTGTGTGTGTGTGTGTGCACTTTCTTACATTCTGGCACCATAAAATGCTCCAGGCTCAGCTCGTATAATTCCTGCCCTACTCCTAGAATCAGTCATTTCTCCAAGAAACCCTGGTTCTTTTTATTAGAGAATGGTATTGGAAACTAAGATAAAGACATTAGGTGTGCTCATTGACACTAGGATATTGTTGCTTTTAGGCCTTCTCAGCAGACATGGCTAGGAAATATCTGTGTGTAACATAACTTGTGTATATATACATATTTATAATGATTTCTCTACATAGCTAGCTAGCTAGCTAGCTATCATTGTCATCTTTCATCATCTATATCTGCATCTATATTGAACTAAACGTGAGTTCATACTGATGTTTTCGACTCTAATCAAGTGCCACATGGCTCATTTTATTCTTTCCTTCTTGTTGATTTGTGAACTCCCACTGCAACAGTGAGAAACCTGGCTCCCACCATCTGCCATCCATTTACTTATTTGTTTAATCCAGTATCCATGTACAGTGTTTTCAGAATTGTTATACCTTTCTCGGGAAAAGCATTACCGACTAGAGTATTTATAGTTTCTTTTGCTTTTAGTCTTACAATTTCCATTCATTTTCAAATTTACTTGGGTCAGCACCTTTTTTCCATCCGCTTCAGTGAAATCATGCTATGTATTTGTAATATGGTTAGATTCTTTCGTCATAGTCTGCATTCCATCCTAGGGGCCCCCAATCCCCTAATTTACTTTTTCTATTTGCAAGTCTTAGGGTTCCCTCTTTGTGCTATAAGGTTCTGTGAGTTTTGAAAAATGCGTCAACTTGTGTATCCATGACTATAGTATCATACAGAATAATTTCCATACCCTAACTTGTCCTCTGTGCTTCAGCTACTTGATCCTTCCCCTTGTCACACCCTGTCAATCACTGATCTATTTTTCACTGATCTGTTGAGTTTTGTCTTTTCTAGAAGTGATATAAATGAAATCTCACAGTATGTAGCCTGTTCATAATGGCATCTTTCACTTAGGAATATGCATTTAATATTCATTTGTGTTGTTATATGTATTGATAGTTCATTCCTCCTTATCACTGAATAGTATTTCATTGTATAGATGTACTACAATTTGTTTATCCTTTCACCTATTGAAGGGCATCTTATTTGTTTCTCTCTCTCTCTCTTTTTTTTTTTTGTGAGGAAGATCAGCCCTGAGCTAACATCTGATGCCGATCCTCTTCTTTTTGCTGAGGAAGATTGGCTCCGGGCTAACATCTGTGCCCATCTTCTTCTACTTCATATGGGATGCCGCCACAGCATGGCTTGATAAGCAGTGCGTTTGTCTGCACCCGGGATCCTAACCTGAGGTGTTTACTAGAGCTACTCCTTTTTGGTGGGAGCTAAACTTCATTTTTATCCTTCCAAAACTGTGTGAGTGCCAAAGGACCCACTTAGCTTTTCAGTAAAAGCAAGCCATTTTTGTTCAGCTTGTTCTGCTTAGGAATCAGCAATGCAATAAGGAAAAAAGCAGTGTAGAAAGTCCATCCTCCTTCGATCTTCTGCCGCAATTTTGGTGCACTAAAATTTGCTTTAGAAGTGCTGAACTCTACTGTTTGTTCCCCTGGCCCTTTGACACTGCTGAAGGCTCTGCTTAGCTCCTGCTCTCTGCTCAGCTCTCCACTTGGCTCATCAGCCTCTTCCTTTGCTCCAATTATTATGGGCATTTTGCCTTCCAGTGGGTTCATCTCAGTGAGCTTTGCTTCTCTCTGAAATCTTGGGGCCTCAAATACTGCCTGTTTGCATTATCTTCAAGCAGGCATTTTGTATACTTTATCCATTTTTTCCAGTTATTTTCAGTGAGATGTTTGGTTTATTGCAAGCTCTGTCACAGCAAGAAGAGGCAGTGAAGAGTTCTTTTAACAGTGAGTTTATCTCATTTGTACTTATTGATATTATAGATAGGCTTGGATTTATTTTCCTTTTTTGTAATATTGTGCTGTCTTAGTTTTTTGCCTCTTAAAAAAATCTTTCATTATGTGGTCTGTGTTTCTTTTTCTTCTTTTGTTCTTTTAATTATGTGCCTTTCTTCTTATAATTTGGACATTACATATTTTTATTTTTTTGATTACTTTTATAACTGTAATATATAGGATACACCAAATTCTCTATTTCCTTAGAAACAGACTCTGGCCTACAATGATCAAGGATAGAAATAACTTAATTCCACTTCCTTCCTACTCCATAAACACCATTTATTTTAGTTGATTAACTTATTGTTTTTGGTGTTAACTTTATACTTTTAAATACAAAGTCATTTTTGCTATGACATTATATTTAATTTTGAAAACGTGTCTTCAGCAAAATTGCTGTCTAGCAAGTACAAGACTTCTGGGAAGAATAGAGTTAGAAGACGGTAACTCAAACCAGTGCAAATAAGAGGACTAATAAAACAGTAATTAGTTCCTGATGAAAGAACTTAGAACACGAAAGCAGCTCAGTGTGACTAGAGACTGCCGCAGTAGATGTTTAAAATGCACGAAACAATAACGTAGAAATGCTGTTAACACTTGAATCAGAGCTAGCTTGCTGAATACTGACCCAATCCAGTTGGAGATGGAGCTTTCAGCCAATGGGGCTGCCATTATGGTCTACAGGGGAACAGTGCAGCCTGCCAGAAGATGACAGCCGTGCAAACAAAGCCGGAGGTACCTTTTCAGAGTATAGATGTTCATTCTTTATTTTCTTCAAATATGCATAAGGGCTCCTGCTACCAGCAAGACAGCTGAGGGCTTTTACCCTTCTACTGAAATTTTTAATTATACTCTTGTAATTCTCTTCATCTTTAAAAAACCAGTTATGATTCAAGTGATTTCCACACACATTGACATCATTCCTTTGTTTGTCAATAATCCATGAACCAACTTGCACTACAGAGCATGCATTGTAGCAGAACAACTGTAGTTAACACTTGAATTGTCAGCTTTAAATGCGGTCTTTTGACTCCAGCTATTAAAAAAAAAAAATTAAGAAAAGGAAATAAGCCTACTTCCAATTATTTCCCACTTCCCTTAACAACTTTTCCCTTAACTTCTCTTAACAACATTTGCATTATATTACACAACCATAATTTTCACTTTGGATTTTGTTTTATTCCTTTTGCCTCTATTTTCCCATAGATTTCTTGGCTGGCTCAACTCTGTCTTCTGGTAGACTCTTTATTAGAAACTTACAGAAACTGTATACCCTGTATTCTTCTATGTGCAAAATAGTTCACTTTTCTGTTTGAACAATAGTTTGTGTATAAAATTCTTGAGTCAGACATTTTTTCTTGAGTATTTTACAGTCATTGATTGTTCCACTGTCTTCTATCTTCTAGATTTGCTTCTTATGGAGAACTCTTCCTATAGAGATTGTCACAGCTTGTGCCTTGTTTATTTTTTTTACTTCAATGGCCAAAACATTATATCTTTATCTTTGAAGACCAATATTTTAGTAGACTATTTTATTTTCACTATGCTAGTCTTTTATGTTATCTCCATCTATCGATGCATGACTTTTTTCTGTAAGGTATTCTTGAATTATAATTAAGATTTTCTGTTCTATTATTTTTGAGTCTCTTCACTGATAGCAATTATGTTAGATATTTTTTTGCTTGTATCCTACACCATATTCTCATTATCCTTCTAATCCTTTAGACTATTTTCCCGTTAACTTTCATTTTGCTTGCTTTCCTCTGTATTTTTTTATATTTTATAAATATATATTTTTATTATATTTTATATTATTACTTTTATTAATTTATTTTATATTTATTGCCCTATTGTTAATAGCATCTATTCTACTTTATTCTACTTCTAATTTTACCTTAGTTTCTTCGATAGTATTTTTTATTTGATCCATTTCTTTCACGAGCTCGGCATCGTCATTTTTTACCTCTTCTATCATTTTAACACATCTTCCCTGGCTTTATATATTTCATTTGTACTATTGTTTTATAAAGATGATTATATTGTTGTACTTCAAAATTCCTGGTAATATATTTGCTCACAAAATTCATTTGCTCTGTGACAACATTTTTCCATTCCACATTGAGGTCTTTCATTTCTATTTTCTGTTTCTTTTTCTGTCTTTCCATAGAGACTCTCTTGGATCTTTTTTGATTATTCCTCATCTTTGAATGACATGAGTTTTTCTGAATCAACAACCTACAAGCAGTTTTGTTAGAAAGGGGGCAGGGCTACGTTATGGACTAACAAGTGTTCTGTATACAACACAGGATTGTGTGTGCGTGAGTTCTATTTGCTTTTGATTTTCTCCTGTCAGTATAAATCATCCTGATGCTCACAATACAATATCTACCTTGCTGAAATATATTCATATTTTATGCCACAGTTATTAACTCAAGTATATACTCATCAGAAATGTGTGCATATTTCTCCAAGAGATGCATATAAAAGTATTCATAGCAACATTATTTGCAACAACTCCCTAATGGAAAGACTCCATATGGCCATAAACAGCAAATAGATAAATAATTTATGATATAGTTATATAATGGCACACGATATATGCAACTAATTAATGATCTCACAAACATAACCTTGAATAAAAGAAGGCAGATAAAAATATGTACTGGATATTTTGTTCATATAAAGTTCAAAAACAGGCAGAACGAAGCCATCATGTTAGAAGTCACAGCAGTGGTTACCTTTGGGAAGGAAGAACTAGTTGGTCTCAGGGACATGTGGGGCTTTCTGAAGGCACTGGCCATTTTTCCTCTTTTGACCTGCTTGGTTATTTTCTGATAATTCATTGAGCTATAATTTGTGACTTGTATAGTTTTCTGTATGTGCATTATACTTCAATTATTTAAAAAATATTTAAAAATGAATTGGTGGCTTATGGTAATAAGATAGCAAATTACAACTACATTACACATCTTTCACCAATAGTACACCATATAAATAAGAACAATAATAACAAAATTACCAATAAACAAGACCAATAAGAAAAAAAGCAGAGCCAAATGTTGTGAAACTAAAAGGCATCAGCCAAGGTCAGAAACAGATGATTCTGAGGCAACACAGTTGGAGCAAGGCTGCTAACCTTCTCCACTCCATCATCACCTCCACCTCCCATCACAAAAACCTTACTTACGGGCCAACGAAGTTCAGAGAATGCTCCCTAAGTCCCTCAAGGCTGAAACGGGAAACTGAGTGAGTATTCTCATCTTTTGTCTTTTGTCACTGAGTAATGGATCACAGCAAACAAACAAAATACATCAAAAAACCGAAAGAAAAAACACCAAAAAACAAACCAGGTTTGAGTGCCTACTATGTGCCAGACACAGTTCCAAGTACTTTAAATAAATTGTCTCATTCATTCCTCTTCATAAACTTATTGTGTTGTTACCATTACTATTCCGCCTTTTACAGCTGAGAAAACTGAGGCAAAGAGAGTTTGAGTAAATTATGAAAAGTTGTACAGCTAGTAAATGGCAGAAGTTTGTTTGTTTGTCTTTTACATCCCCATGACTTATTTATTTTATAACTGGAATTAGTCCCTTTTGACTTCCTTTACCCATTTCATCCTCCCCGCATTCTCCCTCCCCTCTGGAAACCACCAATCTGTTCTCTGTATCTATAAGCATGCTTTTTTTGTTTTGTTTGTTTGTCTTGCTTTTTAGTTTCCATGTATAGATGAAATCAGACAGTATTTGTCTTTCTCTGTCTGACTTATTTCACTTAGCATAATGCCCTCAAGGTCCATTTATGTTGTCACAAACGGCAAAACTCCATTCTTTTTTATGGCTGAGTGGTATTCCACTGCAGATACAGGCATACCTCATTTGATTGTGCTTTGCTTTATTGTGCTTCACAGAGATTGTTTTTTCACAGGACCCTCCATCTGCTAAAAGATTACCACTTGCTGATGGCTCAGATGATGGCCAGCATTTTTTAGCAACAAATAATTTTTAAATTATGGTATGTACATTGTTTTTTATCAGACATAATGCTATTGCACACTTAATAGACTATATATACTATAAACATAACTTTTATATGCACTGGGAAGCCAAAAAATTTGTGTGACTTGCTTTATTGCGATATTCACGTTATTGTGGTGGTCTGGAACTGACTCGCAATTATCTCCAAGATATGCCTGAATATACTACATCTTCTTTCTCCTTGCGTCCATCAATGGACACTTAGGCTGTTTTCATATCTTGACTACTATAAATAACGCTGCAATGAACATGTGAGTGCATATATCTTTTCAAACCAGTATTTTCATTTTCTTTGGATAAATACCCAGAAGTGGAATTGCTAGATCACATGGTAGTTCTATTTTTAATTTTTTGAGAAACTTCTCTACTGTTTCCCATAGCAGCTGCACCAATTTACATTCACACCATAGTCTGTGAGGGTTCCCTTTTCTCCACATCCTGAGAGCACTTATTTAAATGGTAGAAGTTTGATTTGAACTCAGCTGATTTGACACTAGAGCCCACTTTCGTAATCAGTACACTATATATTGAAATGACCAACAGGGTTAACTAGTGGATGGAAGTAAAAGTTCTAGAGCTATACACTGTATTTGGTTAAGGGCATTACCCTGTTGGTATATAATACACTCTCAGATGGAGGCAGTGTCTAGTATAAAGCGTTTAACAGAATCTCCGAAGTGGGAATAAGCCCAGGTGTTAACAATTTCTGCACAACTTCCCCTGAGTTCTTCCTCTTTCTGCCATGTCTCCAAGCCACAGAATAAATGAATAGAACATGAAATACCCAGCCCTTAAATTTTAACTTATCAAGCAAAACAAACCACTCTCAGATAAAGGGAAGTTAAGACGTCATCCACTATATCAGAGAAATAGAACATCAGGGCAGACAGTTCTGTGCAAGGTTCAGCAAGAAGAAGAGAATGGCACGGCAGCTACGTGAACATACCATTGTCGCACATTGTATACAAAAGACAGTTAAAAAATTCAGCCCAGAGCAACGTTAGGAAACTGTTTGGGGCCATCTCCTTTGAGCTACAGTTCCTTTGACCCATAATTACAGTCTTAGGTATATACCCAACAGAAATGAGTGCTTACCTCCGTCATGAAACAGCTATAAGAATGTTTATAGCAGCACTATTCATAATAACAAAATCTGAACCAGACAAATATCAATCAATAGTAAATGGATAAAATTGTATTATATCCATATAGAGAAATTCTTTACAGCAAGAAGAAATAAAAAAGTACTTCTACATGCAGCACAATGAATCTCACAAACAGTGAGTAAAAGAAGCTGGACCCGATCTATATGAGTTTCAAAACCAGACAAAACCAATCTATAGTGATTGAAATTAGGAAGGCGGTTATGTCTGAGGAGGGTAGTGACCGGAAGAGAAATGAGTGGGTTTTATGGATTGCTGGTGATTTTCTATTTCTTGATCTTTTGGTGGTTACATGGGTAAATAATTTTGAGGAATCATCAAGCTGTATACTTATTACTTATGCACTTTTCAGTACATATTTTATACTTTAATAAAGGTTTACTTTTTAAAAAAAGCACTAAACAGGATGCAAAGACATTTTATTATGATAAAATGCACAATTTTTTAAAAGTCACAAAATCGTATGCCACCAACTATCATAGTAAATAAAGGAATAAAACTATTTATAATATAAGGAAGTGACAAAATACAATTATAATAAATGCTTCATTTATGCCTGTTTCAGAATTGAACTGGTTGAAGTGAAGAAATTCTATCTTTCATGGTAAATAAATATTTACAGTCTTGCATCGCTTCATGACCAGGATAAGTTCTGAGAAATGCATCGTTAGGTGAATGTACTTACACAAACCTGGATGGTATACCCTACTACAAACCTAGGCTATTGGTACTAATCTTACGGGGCCACCGTTGTATATGTGGTCCATTGTTGACCGATACGTCGTTATGCCACACATGACTGTATATGGTGCTTAGAAATTCCTTCGTATTTGTTGCATGTGTCTCCTATTCCCATTAAGTAAAACTAAATTTAATTATTTTCATTAAAAAAACACATATAATGTTCCATTTTTGTATAAGTAATTTTATTTCTCTATCCGTCCATCCACCCTCCATTCATATTTCTCTCTATATATTAAAGATAGTTATATTTAAGTGAATTTTTCCAATCTGCTTTTTAGTACTTTTTTGCATTGCTTGAATTCCTTTAAATTTGGAAATGATATTTCTATAAAGCAAAGTTATTTTCATGTAAAAAATCTTGGAAAATCCCCAAACTTGAATATTTGGTAGTTTGACTCAACTAAATGGGTCAAGTTATTTTAAATCATGAATTCACAATCAATTTTAAAGTAAAAGCTTATCTTTCTGGCATCAGATATTTGATACTTACAAGTTTAAGAATCAAATTTTTTTCATTCTAACAATTTTGTTGGGAGCATTTCTAAGTTATCTTTTCCTCTGCCTTCTTAAATAATGTATGACTCACAATTTAAGAATTGATTGATAGATCATTCAGTCTTTATTAAAAACTTTAATCATTAGACAAAGTTGTATTTTCTTCAGGGATTATTGATATGTGAAGAGATGGTTGTGCTCACACTAAATAGCCTGAATCTTCTACTTTATAAAATAATTTTGTGCCTTTTTTCATTTTCTCCTCTGGGGAGATGTCAACTATCGTTTTTTGCTTTTGGCAGTGGGTCAAATTTGAGCAGCCTTTCTTTTTTATTTATTTTTAATTTTTTTCTGCTTATACTAATATGTTGTGAAGTTTGAAACTATATTAGAGAATGCATAAAACTAGGGCTCTGTATGTACATAGATGAGAACCCACTAAAAAGAAAATATTTCTTTGATAAGTTAACATAGACGTTATGAAATCATGCAATAAAGCATTTCTACTATTCTCACAGAGAAGAAATAATAATCAGGAAGATTTATACTGTAGTTTCCAAAGTAAAATTGCCTCCTTTTAGTTAGAATGTTCAATGCTACATTTAACTAAAAATACAATTATAATAAATCCTATATGAAAAGTTGAATATTTGTTAGAGTTGATTACTGACTTCCTTTCTTAATTAGACCCTATTATATGTGAGTAAACAGTGCCTGTCATATATTAGGTACCAAATCTATAAAAGTTTAATGATGATACAAAATTGAGTTATTATACAATTTACTTTTTTGCCATATTATTCTAAACTCTATCATTGTGTAGACAATAGTTTAAAGAACAGAACATAGCAAAATAGATAAAAACACACTTCTAAAGTGAAATTAGTTATCACAAATAGCTTTGTCCACTGTTCAATTCGAATTCTACTTTTTGATATGACTTTCAGTTACAAAACTTTTCTTACGTTTGTTTTGTTTACACACTCTGATTACTTATATTGTGCTTTGTTATACTGACAAACTTCCTAAGCCATATTTCTCTCCTTATAATTATGGTAACAACTAATCCACAGTAATAATTATGGTAACTAATCCACAGTTAAGTTAGTTAGTAGTTTCTAGCTGGATGATTTGTGCCTCAGAATACTTAGAACTTCACCATACTGGTATTTACAGACTACACTTGAAAGAAAGTTTCAGAAAACTGAAATTCAGCTCTTAAAGATATTCTAGGATATGAAGACTTTTTCCTCTACCAACTTTGACAATGGAAAGACAAGCAACTATCATTAGAACGATCAACTATTAGACCATAACAATTTTGCTGGTAAATATTAACCAATTGAAAAAAATAGTAAAAGAAAAAAAGGGGAAATCAATGAGTAAGTGAAAAATTGTGTTTATTCTAAAATGAAAAAATATTAGAGTTGGAATTTACTGTGGAAATCTCTGCTCTAACTCCCAGCTTGGATTCACATTACAATATACCTGGCAATCTTCCCAGTGATATGGAAATCACTACCATTGACAACAGCTGATTCAGTTCTTATATGGCTAAAATTTATCTGAGTTCTGCATACTGAGTCAAATTCTGCCTCATGATAATGGTCCATCATTTGGTCATATTTAAGTCCTCTTGAGACACACATAACTGATTTAATTGCTTTTCAATTGTCTTTTAAATATTTAAAGACTGCTTTTACATGCCATCTGAGTCTCTTCCAGGTTAGACAGCAATAGTTGCTCTACTGTTTCCTCAGAGAAAAACATTTCACTTCTGTTTTTCCCTCTGTGCTTTAATCCTCAACCTCTCTATTTAAAAAGGAGAAAAAAACTTAAAATGGAACAATAATATTGCAAATGGGTATGACCAGAGTAGAACAGAGTGATACACAGAGTATACATAGCCTAGGATTGCATTAGATGGTTTTTAAAGAAAATACTAGGTCATTTAGGACTCTTAATGAGGTAGAATCTCTATGTCTTTTCCATTTGAAGTGCTGTTGGCATGTATAGCTTATTATGTGTAGCTTTTGTTTTACTTGTTTTTAGTCTAAGATGATATTTATCAGTTTAATTTTTTTAAATAATAATCTGTAGTCATTTATATTAGAAAAAAATGTTTATGCACATTAGGAATACTTACATAATTCCACAAGGGAAACTTCCTTAATCTAATCAAGATCTGTCAAAAATCATGGAGAAAGCATCATATTTAATGATGAAGCATTAGAAGCATTCCCAAGAACAAGAGTTCTAGGCAAAAACAAGAGTAGGACTCCTGCCATCATTGTTTCTATTAAATATTTCACTGTAGGTCCCAGCTAAAATAATAAAAGAAAAACAAAGCAAATAATAGGGAAACTTATTGGAAAATAGGGAAAAAAAGTTACCATTTGGTGATGATGATAGGTTATCTACTTAGAAGATACAAGAGAATTTACAGACAAATGTTGAGAACTAATAAGAGAGTTCAATGAGATTGCTGTACATATATACAAGACAAATATTTTTTAAAAATCATCAGAATTCATAAACACTAGTGATAACTAATTTAAAAATGTTATAGATAAATATAGTATTTGCATAGCAACAAAACCTCTAAGGTACTTTATAGAAAAATTGTAAAACACTATTGAGGACATTAAAGAAGATTTGAGCAATTGGTGAGCTATATTCTGTTCACAAATTGGAAGAGTCAATATTCTCAAGACATCAGTTCTCTCCATATTAGCTATAAATTAAATGCAATTTCACTCAGATCACAAAGGGATTTTTTGAGGGAGGGGACTTGATAAGCTCACCCTAAAATTTATAAAATAGAGCTAAGGATGGGGAATAGCTAAGGAAATTTTGAAAAAGAAGAAAGAGATCAGGGCAATTTGTGATCAAATATCAAGAGTTAGTCTAAAGTTTTCATAATTAAAAAAATGAGCTATTGGTTCAGAAATAAACATTAAAACCAGTGGAAAAGGGAAGAGAATCAAACCAACAGTACGTGGAAAGTTGATTTATGCCTGAAGAGAAACTACAAGTAAGTAGTAAGAGGATGAACTATTCAATCAATAATGCTGGGAAAACTGATTTTCCAAAAGTATAAAAGAAAATTACATGTCTATCTTATACAATAAACAAAATATTAATTCCAGATTATTTAAAAATAAATGTAAAAATCAAAATATTAAAATTTTAGACAAACAAAAGGATAATACCATTATAGTATTTGTTATGGACCTATAGGTCCATAATTACAACTATTTTCCTGCAATTGAATGCTATACATCAGTTAAAAAAAATGCAAAGCATGAAGAGAGTCAGCCTGGTGGGGCTAGAAAATGCAAGCAGCTCTGTATGACTGCTATATCCTTCCGCTTATTCAGAACCATTTCTATGCCATGTAAAAATTTTTCTTCATGAGGATTTTTGCTGGGTTAATTTAAAGATGGTTTCTTGCTTTGCTACATTTGAGAGTGGCATCTTATTTCCTGTTATGTTTTTTAGGAGGTTACTGAGAATGGAGAGGAACATTTATATTAGTGAGTTTGCTTTTACCCAGAAAACTTGTTAAACCATCTGCTATTAGCTTCTGTGTTGATTCCACTGGATTTCACAAAATCAATTTCTGCTTACGTTTGCCTCATGGTATTTATTATTCTTTTAATTGCAGTGTTTGTAGATATTTCCCAGTTTTTTCATTTTGTATTTTGTGAATTTAGTTCTCTCTTTATTCCTGAAGTACATTCTTTAGCAGTTTTGGGTGATCATAATTAATGGCAAACATAGTCTTGATTGAAAATATCTTAATTTTGTCTTTAATAGTAAATGATAATTACGTGGTTGTAGAATTCGAGTTGACAAATATTTTCTATCAGTGCTCTAAAGCTATTTTTTCATTGTTTTCTGTTTTCTACTGTTGCTGTAAGAAATTGGTTATTAGTTTAAATGTCATTATTTTATATATAATATTTCTTTTATCTCAGACTTTTTAAAGACTTTTTTTTTTTTGGTGTTTAGCGGTTTCACTGCACTGTATCTAGAAAGGAACTTAGTTTTATTTATCCTATTTAGGCCTTGTGACCCTTCTTGAAACTGTGTTATTATTTCATTGCATATTGTCTCTGCTATCATTTATCTCTTTTCTCTTTCTGGAAATCTTATCAGAAGTAAATTGATCCTTCCATCCTACCCTCCATATCTCTTAAACTCTTCTTTGTGTTTATTGTCTCTTAATTTTTCTGTGCTTCATTCTGTGTAATTTCCTTAGACCTGTTTTTCCAGTCCATTAATCCTCTTTTCAACTATGTCTACTCTATTTATTTTAAAAATTTAATGACATATCTTTCTTTTTTAGGGTTTTCTTTACTCTTTTCACATCTTTTGTTCTTATATCTGAGCTCGGTGTGTGTGTGCATGCACGTGTGTGTGTGTGTGCTTTCTTTTGCAATTCCTTTATTTATGTCTTTCTTTAAAACACATTTTATGATATCTAATTGATCATTTTGCCATCTGAAGTTCTTGGATTTATAATCCTCTTGGCTGTTTTTTTCTGTTAACTCTAGCTCATAATGAATTGTTTGCTTCCTTTTGCCTTTTGTAATTTTTAATTGTGAACACATCTTCACTGTGATTTTATCATTGGGAATTGTTGTGACCTGGATTAATGGTTTACCCTTCTTAAGTGTTTCACATTCTACCAGGTGTCTCAGTGGTATCAATAGTCCAAGATAAATTTTAAAATCCATTTCTTGACTTGGGGCTTTCCATATCATAAAGAGATTATAATTTCAAACTTCAACTTGACAAGGGGCACATTGTTGAATTCTCAGAGGAGCTTCTATTTTTATTTTTATTTTTTAGTTTGTTTTTGGTCATCCAGAGTCATGACAGAAACACCTACCACAGTATCTCCCTTGGGTGGTGGCCAGAATTTCTGTGGTCCATCCTTATACCAAGAGTGTGCTCCTTTGAGGGTCCTACCTTTATGTATATATGCATGTGTCCAACTACTCCCTCAGGAGGGAACAATGTTTCTTCTCCTCTTCACGAATGGACTTTAAAACCAAAGACTTCATATGATAAATATTGACTGCCACTCTCGAACTAACTCTCTCACTCTACATTTCACCACCTTGTATTACAGAAGCCACAGATTTAGCTAATTGTCATTGTGTTCAGTTCCTTCTTTTCTTTTTTCCTCCCAACCTATTTTCCTTATTTCTTGAAAACTCAGCAAAATACTTATAATTTTTGTGAAATTTATACTATTTTTCAAAATAGTATTTTGAAATACTATTTCAAATTCAAATACTATTGAAATACTATTTCAAATTTCAAAAATAGAATTGTGAAATACTATTTTTCACATTTCTACATATTTTTAGCAGAAGAATTTCGGATATACCTCTGTCTTGCCATAACTGGAGGCTAGGAATATTCTGTCATACATTTTCTCTAATATTGTTGAGCCTCAGTTGCTTTTATCTTTGTCATAGTGTCACATTTCTTAACTCTTAAACTTTTTGACTTAGATTAGTTTCTCTCTCTGCTACTTCTGAATCTTCTTCTCTTTGACTTCTGTCTCTTATTTTTTCCTTTGTGTTTAACAGTGCTTTGTTCCCTCAAAGACAAAGATTAGAGAGATGTTTTCCAAATCCTTGTACCATCTTCAAAAATACAGAATTTTTTTTTAACTTAACACATGGTTATCTGAAATCTTGCCTAGGGATTAAAACAGTATTTATCTGCAATACGGAGGACCAGTACTTTGATTTCAATACTTTCATAACTCTATAAGGGATTATAGACCTTTGTGAGTCTTCTTGGAAACAACCTCTGGCAATCTGTGGTGGCTGAATGGTTAACTTATTTGGCCTCTGCAACTGGGCACTTGGTTTGTCAAGGATTCCGAGCAATGCTGGCTTTAATTTAATTTGCCTACTTCCTTCTAGATTTTTGATGGTCTCTGTGAGTATTTTTAGGTATTTAAGTATTCAAGGCATTTGCCTTGGCTGCTTGTGTCAGAAATCATCCTCAAAATTAGACCATCGACATCACAAAATGTGATTTTTTAAAAGATGTGAACAGGAATGTTGAAAAACAAACAAAACCCAAAAAACCCGTCTCCTCTTTACCCTAATGCCTACCATAGGCTACCCAGCACTGTTTGTCTGGTTTGGCTATACATAATAATTCAGTACTTTAGGAAGACACAACATAACCAAATTTTAATAGTTCTTTAAAATAGCTATACAAAAGCGCTTGACTAAGAAGCAAAGATATTTGATTTTGGGGACTTTTGGTTAAATTCAATATCACATGATTTGAGTTGCCCATAAAAGGCAATTCAATAGGGGGTAATCAAATGATATAAAATTGAATGCAAATGTGATTTTTCAAATGCAGTACTCACTTGCATAAAGGCACAAGGTAAAGCTGTTTATATTGATGGAGTGGCAGTACAAGAATAAAAAACATTTATTTCAAAAATGAAAAAGAAAGATTTTATCCTGAATGTCTATGTTTGATGTAGAGAAATGTGCAATGAGAATAAAAAGGCAACACAATATGTGTTCTGGAGTTTGTTTTAAAAAGTGCTCTAACTAGTCTCATGTCCCTAATAAAACTCTCCTTAATGATTGCTAGGAAATCTCGCTAAAGCTCGTCTTGTGAATGAAGGTGTTACTTTATCTCACGTTTTCTTTTTATAGGTAAAACAATAAGAACTTAATATACTAAATGTTGAATATTAATTATACAATAACACATTATTACAAGGTGCTGTGACATACTAAATTTGTTTTTTGTCGTTGTTGCTTTTTTTTTTTTTACTCTGTGTGAGTCACCATGGTTTCAATTATAGAATGGATTGATCAGAGGTGGTGAAATATAATATTTACGATTCTCCCTCCATCAACGTCAGGCCTTTGGTAAAGGATATAAAACTGTATTATTGTTTCATTGGGAAAATTAGACTCAATTTATACAGTTTGAATTTAGAAAGACTTTACAAGGGATATGACTGATTCTATACAAACATTATCTTGTTTTTACTTAAGCAGTGAATTTTAAAATGTTTGATTATTCAGATGGAGATTTTAGAAAAATGTTGATCAAAACTGATTTAAAAAAATGTTTGACTTTAACAGGGGTAAGCTTCAATTACATAGAAAACTTACTTAGATGTTAAATACTTATTTCCTCAGTAATTCTTAGATAAATGAAGAAATACCTTAATTCTGGAGGAAAAAAATAACCTATTTCTTAAAATGAGTTCCTATTTGTAAGGATGAGGGAAAAACGGGTCATAGAAAATACAGCCTTCCATGGTCCCATTCCTTAGTCATTATGCCGTCATTTTGAGGCTGTCCAGTGAGAAAATACATCAAACAAACAAACATATTTAATTTTCTTCACATGAACAAGCAGAATATTAAATAATTAAGCCTCTGTGGTGAGCCTAGCATACTGATGGAGTTTTCACATCACCTTTTCAAGCTACAGCCTTTCCCAAACAATTTTTATTGAGTGGAATAGTCAAGGTGAGGAAAATTTCTTCGCCAGGCTTGCCTTAACCATATTGAAACAGCAGTAACAGACATGATTGTACCAGCCCTTTCACTGTGTAAATCCAAGCTGGAGTGCAGAGAACATCAAAGGGGTCAAAGGGATAGTTGAGGTTTTGTGTCCCAACTTGTCTCTATTCTCTCTGAGGTAGCTGATCCCATCTGTCTCCAAGAGCTGAGTATAGCTTGCTCTATTGTAAGTATTGTTCACAAGTCACCTAAGTAAAGATTAAACGTGTGGCTCTTTTCCCACGTGTTCAGTCTGGTGTTAAAATGTAAAAAGGGACAAGTACAAGCAAAGAGTCATAAATAATGTGACTCTGTAATCCAGAATAACAAAAAAATTATTTAAAGATATCAATATTTGAAACATTTTAGTATATTTTCTCTCCTATTAAAGACTTTAGAGATTTAGGTAGCTGAATTGAATTAATAATAGCTACTCTGAGGGATTGTTGTGAGGCTACAGATTTTGTAAACGTACAGAAAATCCTTAGTACAGTGACTGATGGAGGGTAAGTAATAGTCATGAATCATCATCATTATCTTCTGACCACAATGAGATTCATCAGCTGAACAAAGGTGCTCTCCGTGGAAGAGGATGTATTCTAAAATCTTAACCTATTTTCTAATTCCTTTTTAAACATCAGGATGACAGCTTCCATATACTGAGCAAGTGCCACATATCAAGCTTTGTTGTAATCAAGCTTTGTGGTAATCACTTTGCATTCACAATCTTGTGGAAGGTGTCTGATGATATAATTCCCCACATCTGAGGAATTAGATATTTAATAAGAAAATAGTAGTATTTAAAATAGAGAAATAATTAGTTCTTAATTGTTAGGCTTAATTTTAGGGAAAACCAGAGTTAATGCACTTTAATAAGTCTTCCTGAGGTAAATGCTATTCTTAGAGAGCTGGAGATTATTGACTTAAAGCATACAGGCTGTTTCTAGTGTGAATTAAACTATGTCTGTGTACCTCATTTTTCCTTCTGACTTATTTATAATTATTGAGTATACTTATTATTTTGGCCACAACCCAAGAATTGATTGATATGGGCATTTAAAATATTTTTCCAAATTAAACAAAACAGATAAGTTAAATTGCTTTTATGCTCTGTGAACACTACAGCTTTGTTCACTATAGTAAATGGGGGAAGTACAAGTCATTTGATTGCTCTTTAACCTTTCATTATATTGACAATCTGTTATTGCCTAGCATCAATTCCATTCTTCTCAGAAGGTGGCTTGGCATTTTTGTGGTATTTTCAATCTAGGGAGATAAATCTGCATCTCCATCTGGATTGACCAGATGAGGCTCCCTTCAGAGCCAATTAACACTTTACCGATGGGGTCACCCCAGCATGGTACGAGGTGCTTTGCACCTCCAGGGCTACCATAAACTGTCTCCACAATGCCTCCAGATGCTCCAGGACTGGAAACCAATCAATCTTTTACGTAAGTGGTTAGCACGCCTACCCCAGGGTCCTAGGAAGACATACAGCAATGACACTGAAGGATGTATATGGCTTTTGAATATTCTTTTGTTAGGCTCTTCATGTACTTACACAGACTAAGAAGGATGTTCATGACCCACAAGAAGGCAAACAAGGCTTGATGGGCAAGGCACAAGCCCTACTCCTGTTCAGTTTTATAGTCACTTACACATATTATTATAACCTCTTGACTAACTTGACTGGAGATTTCTCAACAACCTCAATCATGAAAATTGAAAAACCATAAATCAATGTGAAAAGCCCTCCAGTGCCCAGTCCAAGTCACACTTGTTAAGATGCTTAAGGCGTGGCCATGCCAACTGACACCACTGGAGGCAGCTCTTTGTGGTATCCTGGCTGTACCTGGGATATCTGTGGCTATTTCTATAGGAATCCAGACTTGGTTCACAGATTGCTGAGGCTTTTCTGCAAGGCGTCTTATTTAATGAAGAAATTCCCTTTAACTCTGCTTTAGCTGGGAAAGAATGCAAATTAAATATTCTTTAGTAGGGAGGGTGGGAGGGGTGACAAGTGAAGGGGAAAAAAAGAGAAAAAAAAGGCATGGAGGAGCACAGTGAAGGCACGGAGTTCCCTCAGGTGGCTGGCTAACTAGCTGGGCCTTTGTATAGACACTGTCTGCCTGTGGGAGGGAGCTGAGAGACAGAAGAATGACAGTCTGGGGGAAGAAAGAGAGACAGTAATTATGGGATGCGTGCGATTAGTGCGGTAGCCAGAGAAATTAAGCCACTCGTCCTAGGAATCTTCCCTTCTGTATGGTACCTGTGGAGGGGGAGAAAAGACCTCACTACAGAATTCAGCTGGAATCCACTCCCTGCCACTTCAGCTTGATTGCTTTCTGGGTTACCTACTGTGGAGGTTCAGCAGCTCGACCTTCCTTTCAGCAGAGCTATATTGTCCTGCCCTGGAAAAAAAAGCAGATTAAGAATTTACAGGGATCCCTCCATCACTGGCCTCTGACAGGAGCACTCAGGGAGCTGATTTTTCATGGTTCAGTTTGCCTCGGGCCAAGATTTTTATCAAAATGTATTCTGTTAATGTAAAGTGCCATTGAAGATTTGAGAAATATCTAACTTCCTATTAAACTTTCTCTCTCCATTCTTCCCCCATCATCCTCTTGTTTTAGTAGGTGGTGTTCTTCCTGAACTACTTTACTGTTATTGTTGTTCTCTGAGAAATATATACAGTTGAGTTCAGGTTTATAGATGAGCAGTAAATTATGTTAGTGAAAAAGTTTATAACTATTTTGCAGGGAGGTAAATTGTGTTATAACTATCTTGAGTCTGAGATATTCCCAACTATAATTCAGATCATACTTCAGTTGTTTCATTTGATTTAAATGCTTTAATTAAAAGCTATAAGTCTGTACAATAATTGAAAATCGCTTTTTTTAAACATAAAAGATATTTAATTTCATCAAGCTTGGAAGAAACAAAGGTTACTCAATGTCTTCTTAGTTTAAGGTATTTCTGAGGGCTGTTTCAGACGGTGGAGGGTAGGGGTTAGTAAGATTTTGTGCCAGGGATCACATTAAGCCTCTGTACGTACAATATCTTGGATAGCTCTGATTAGGTCGGAGAGTTACTATACTTAATTGCTTCTTTTGATTATAAGCGACTTGACATCAACCATGTTAGCATTCCTAATTTTATCAATACTTATGCTTAAATTTTGAGGTTATGCTGGTAATGACATAATTATGCTATACTTGTTCTTAGTACTCTCCAAACAAAAGAGATTCTTTAATGCTGTTGTGTTTTTGTTTTTTTTTTTGTAATGAAGACAGCCCTGAACTAACATCTGATGCCAATCCTCCTCTTTTTGCCAAGGAACATTGGCCCTGGGCTAACATCTGTGCCCATCTTCCTCTACTTTATATGGGATGCCGCCACAGCATAGCTTGACAAGCCGTGCATCGGTCAGAGCCTGGGATCCGAACCTCCGAACTCCGGGCCACTGAAGCACTTAACCGCTATGCCACCAGGCTGGCCCCTTAATGCTGTATGTTTTGCTAACAGTGCAAGTAAAAAGCTGGACATAACATTTAATAGAAATGAGAAAGCTTAGCAGAGGGACTATAATGATTTTCCAGGAAGAGGAAATGAAATATCTTTGTCTCCTGTTCATATTGTTGCCACCTGGCATAGTTAGATGCAGAACAGAGGCCCTCATTAGCTGGCTCAGCAACAATGCCACTGACTATTTATGATTTTTGATATAATAACTATTGATACATTGTATTTTGTTATATGTTTTACATCTTAAAAACAAGTAGGTTGAGATTTATTCATTGAAGCTCATTCTTTAAAAATGTTCAATATTAAACGCATGTATGCTCTTCTTCTGTGTAGGCTTACCTCACTGCAGAGGTCTTTAGATCACAATCTGTCCTGCTACAAGATCTTGAAACGTAAATCTTAGTCCCTTTTCTACTGAGACTCTGGTGATGTTGGGTCTAGGAAGAGTGCTTCAGAAATGCAGAATGATGGTTCCGTTGACCCACCATCTCTCGTAGCATCTTACCTATTTCATTCTCGCTTTCCTCTCATCATCTGTAGAAGTACAGAAGAGGAAGTCTGAAGTACTATTCAGTATTCCTGAATGATTTTATTTGAGATCTATTTATTAATGGTTTAAGGTGATTTCAAATGAAAACTATGCATTCTTCATTTTAGTTATTTTGCAATATCCATTGATTATGTATCTGAAAAATCCAATGACATTCTCAATCAGCAACTCTTGTCATTCTTTTGCAACAAAGATGTCCATCAACCAGGCTATCCTTCTTCTCATTACACTCTAGCAAGTAAAGCTTCTAAGACATTACTATTTGTGACTTGAAAATTTTCCGTTTCTCTTTCTCGATAGTATTAATAGAGAATTTTATTTTAAAACACCAAAATAAACAACTGTGGCATTCTTCTAGTGACGAATGCTAAAATGAGCTGGGTTGGGTGGGGAGTCTAAAAAATAAGGGGACAAAAGGAAATTTGAGAGTGAAAGTCAGTTGGTTGGTAATATATCTCATAAAGAAGACAAAATAGAGTGATGAAAAAAACTAAAGATACTTGTTCATTTGTATATCTGATACTAATGAGTCACGTTGGGAAAATTGTACAGAAAAATCATGTTGGAAAAAGTTATAAAATATGATCATTTGGCCAGAATAACGACAAAAAAGGTTACTGAAATACTGCCAAGGCTGGTAGAAGGATGAAAATCGGCTCCAAATTAGTTAGCTGGGACAGACAGCTAGGTTGAGATGCAGAACAGTCAAAGAGAGTCCTGAGCATGTTGTGATGTTACCAGTGTACAGCAGAGTGTGCTAGCACTATTAGAACAAAACTACCCAGTACGCGCAAGCCTGTGTTAATGTAACAGTCAAGAAAAGGAAAAGAGCCAAGGGAGAAAAGGACAAATAAGGAAACTGGCTGTTGATAGCTCACACGCACTTGTAAGCCATAAAGGACTTTTTGAAGTTCTAACAGAAACAGTCCCTGTGGAGCAATGATAACAGGAGAGACAGACGCTGATGTGTAAATGACATCATCGCTCGAAGCCACTTGCACTCAACCAGAGTCCCGGATCCTACTGGGGTTCAAAGGGACTCTAATCTTACCCTGTTCGTTTTTTTTTCCTCCTAAGTTCTTGCCAGAAATGAAGGAAACACAGAGAGGCTTGTTCATGCCAGCTTTTCTGACTTGACCTGGAAACTGAGAGTCATGTAATGAGACAAGGGCTGCCCAGAGTTCACAGATTTTAGGATCAAGTTTGTGAAGACATTGGCTTAGATTTAGATAAGGACGGTAGCTGAAATTAGTGTTACATAAGCTAGAACAACTATCTCAAGGGATGTCTAATACTTTGAGAGAAACATGAAGTTGTATCAACAGTTTATAATTAAATGGGAATTTATCATAATGTTGCTAGAACTTTCTGTGAAAGGAAATATGCTGTTTCTCCTGCTCTGAGAAATCTATCTTTTCCCCTTCTAAATAATTTAGTACTATACAATTTGATATTTTATAGGTCATGCTAATCAACATTTCTCCACTTTTCACTGGAAGACAAACCTATTTAGCAACACGAGGAGGGTACCTCCACTTTCTGAGTCACTGGCTGGAATTCTTAGGGATCATCATCTTTTGAAGAACTGACTGTTAATGATAGTTTCATCTAACTTTATGTCTGTAGTATAAATAACTCGGTTACTCACTAGGAGTGGTACATAAATCAAGGGTCATGCAGCCCAGCACAAGAGAATTCACATTGAAAGGAAAAATCAAACAACGGTATTTGCCAAATGTTATTCCTTTTAATAAGGACCATAGAATTTAGATGTTCCTAAATTCCAATGACAAGGCTCTTTCTTGGTATAAAGTGTTTATATAGCACAAGCTAATTAGTATTAGAAATATCTGCTTTATTTCCTTTTCTCTGCAGCTTAGACGTCCTTCTGGGAGGGGACTGAGTACATCAAGTGTTCCTTTCAATGTAAGCAATAAATAGTTCACTTCCTGTACTCTCCATGAACTTTGTAATGGTTAAATGAAGCTATATTCAACATGAACTTGTGAATACCTCCCTTTTAATTTTTTTTGGCCAGGATTGAAATCTCAATATAAAATAGAAACTATTTGACTTTCTATTCTAACAACATAACAGGTTCTTTAGTGGAATGGTAATATTAATCAGATGTGGCAATTCATTATCCTTGTAAGTTAAATGAGAACTTTGTCAGTGTAGATTGTTGCATTAGGTTTGTATTATTACATATTCCTCAGCTGTTAAAATATTATATGATAGTTGTGGAGGTTTTTAGTAAAACTTTTTACAGTAATTATTCAAATATCAGGCTGGCTTTAGTTTACCCAGCGAGAGTCTCTGGGGTGCTGTCTTGTTATATTTCGAAGAAGAGATTGCCCTGTAAGTGAATGTGTTTGTACATGCTAATTTGAAATGGGTATATGTTTGCCAGGATTCAAACTGGCAATTAGACAATAAATCAAATGCAAGGCTCAAGGTTCACATGTAACAGCTGGTGAAAAAGAGATGAAAATGGAAGTCGGAAGTTAGAAGTTAGTGTGTGGTTATTGAAGAAAGCTAGCTTTGACAGGTCATCAAGGAGTGATGCCTGTAGACAGGGTCCCTCCCTTCTACCACTGAAGCCTCCACCATTTACCCTATGCTCTCTTCACTGTTGCATAATCTTTTGCATTCTTCCTCTTGATGAACCTGTCCGTGGTAACTCTACTTACTGGATAGTTTCCCATTCTCTCTTCCTGCTGGCTCTCCTTTGCTCAACCTTCTTCATCCAGGTTCTGCCAAATTTAACCCGCAAAACATTCCTTGAATCGCTAGACTCAATCTCTACCTCTTCTTTCATTGCCTTCATTCAGGCCTCAGTCACATGTTTCTCCTCTGGTCCAGGCAAAGTAAGTTGAACCTGATCTGCCTGCCTTTAATACCTCTACTCCACAACTGACAAAGTGGTCTGTCTCATCTGTCCATATCACTTTCCTTCGTAAGGTGGCTCTGCCTTTCTTAGAAGATAAAATCCAGCTGCTATTATAATATTTCTAGACCCTCCATAATCTGGCTCTTGCCAATCTTTCCAGTCTCTTCTCTGTGCATTTCCTGCCTTAAAATTTCGGGCTTGCAAACACATGCCTTCAGACCCTAGATGTTAACTTAAATAAGTGAAGTGGACTGAGTAGAAGAAGTAGGGCGTTCTGAAAACTGTGGCAATCTGAAGTATACAAGCCCCCTAAAGCATTTGTGTTAGAGCGATAAATCCTCAGGGCAAGATTGGCTCAGAATTACCAATATTTGACCTGTGCTAGTAACATCAAACTGCTTGGAATTGCCTGCTTCCACCATGGTATTCTTTTCCTTCCACAATGTGGAAGCTCATGCCATCTCTTTCATGGGTAATGCTCATACACAGTATGTTCCCCCTCGCTCACCTCATCCTCTTCAAGTTAACCATTTATCATTAATTAAGATTTAGATCAAGCAGTCATGTCTTTCAAAAATTCATGCATGATCCCTACTTATTTCCTACAGTTTCCTATATAATTTTCTAAGCACTTGCCGTATTTATTTTAAGTGCCTGCTTCTCACACTATACTATGATTTCCTTGAGGGAAAAGACATATTGTATTAATCTCAGTATTCTCAGGGTATAGTAGAGAGCTAGATACTTAGTAAATACTCAACAAAGGCATGAAGATTGTGATGAGTAAAATAGGGCTATTGTTCAATGTCTTGGCTTAGCCATAGAGTTTATGGCTATGGGAGTCTATGGAAATGTCAGGGAGTCATTTGACACCAGTCAGGGAAAGAAAATGGCAAATTCTGTCTTATTAATCTTTCTATCCTGGAATCTAGAATTACATCCATCACACTGAGGAAGGAAGAAGGGAAGGTTGAAAAGTAGAAAGAAAAGAAAGAAGAGAGGAAAAGATTTATTTTCTTAATCCAGAAGTGCTGTGGAGGAGGGAGAACAGAGAGGGAGACAGGGAGATAACTTGAGCTGAAGTGAAGAATAAAAAGAAGGCCTGGTTCAGAAGAATGAAGACTTGAGACAGCCATACAAGAAAAAGCTTGAACTGAGAACAGGTTAAACTCAGAAAGTGCTGAGCTGTTCTGAGTTACATTTAATATCCCATCAGGATACAGCTGGATTCTGTTTTAATTCTTTAGGACAATCTCTCTTAAAATAGAATGTGCATTCATATATATTTTCTTTATGTAGTTAGTCATTTTTGTTTTTTTTAATCCTTACTTTGAAGGATGACGCATGAGAGAGAAGAGAGGGTATTCTCAAAACACATAAACTCTAAGAAGGGGTCCATAGATTTTGGCAACAGGAGTGGCCATGAGGAGAAGTCACCTAAATGTGGCATTTCATCACAGGGGTGCTACTTGTTTGCCTGGTCATCCCCTGCCATCAACCAGGATCACACTTAAAATGTCACTGAGAGATATGCCCTACAGTCAGCCTTGATAAATTCAAAGTTCTTAGCAACATGCGACTGTTTAAGAATGTAACTTCAACATTTGAAGGGCACATGTCTGTTTAACTCAATGTACATAGTAATAGGAGCAGGAGGAACCTTAATAATGTGATATGATGTTTCTGGTTTGAGTAGAGTGACTGAACAGGTCTGTCTGCAAAACACACAGCACACATGATGTTTGCCCCCTATTGCAGCAAACACTACGGGAATGAACAAGACAGAAAGCATCTAAAAAGTCCTTGGAAGAAAGATAAATACAAAGGATAAACATCTCCCCATTGTCTCAGAACCCGTTTTCACAAGGCTGTGAAATGTCTCTACTGTTGGCCTCACACCAGGGAGTGTCAATGATGGATTTTCACAAGTGCTTAAAAACAAAGATAAAAAGTATAGTGTGAGTGTCAAAGGTGGACTAAAACACAAAGCTCCATTTTGTCAGTGTTCACCAAAGATCAATAGTTTTTCTTTGTAATAACAAAGGATATCCACTTCTCCAGGTCAGCTACCTTACAAATCAGGAAGTTGTTCTCAAGGAGATCCCAGATTAGAGCTGACACAGCCCGGTGGTGGGTGAGGGGTGTCGTTCTGGTACAAAAGACAACATATTGTATGGGGCTGGCCCTGTGTCTTAGTTATTGAGTTTGGCACACTCTGCTTCAGTGGCCCAGGTTCACAGGTTTGGATCCCAGGCACGGACCTACGCCACTCATCAGCCATGCCGTGGTGGCAACCCACATATAGGATGGAGGAAGATTGGCACAGATGTTGGCTCGGGGCTGATCTTCCTCAAGCAAAAAAAGAAAAAGAGGAGGATTGGCAACAGATGTTAGCTCAGGGCTAGTCTTCCTCAGCAAAGAAAAAAAAAAAGAAGAAGAAGAAGAAGACAACATATTATATAATCCTGACATTTTAAATCAGCCCTCACAGCGTGGTTACCTTTGCCAATCTGGATTTGGAATACTCTCTTAACTGAACTTTCTTCAGTATATAAACACCGTTTTCCTTTCCACCCCAGCTACACTCCAGACCTTAGATTGGAATAGTGATTAGAACAATGTGCTAGCCAAATTCACTTTGATAACTAGAATAGAGAGGTCTGGTGGTCCTATTTTTATTTTAGCAAACACTAAGCCAGTTAAAAAATATATATCCATATTTATATATATTTATTTATACACACACATATATTCATTGAGTACAACAAATTGAAAACATTACTGTTATGAGTTAAAACTGTCAGTAAAATGTGTCCACTATTTAAATGCTCAGAATTTCTGAAGAGTTATAGGATACAGATACATAAAATATTGTAACTCGAGGTCCATCAGGGGATACAAAATATAAAGAAAACTCTTGAGTCAGAAGCATACAAGAACAACTCACCCATTGACTGTGAACGTTATCTAAAGAGGTTAAAAGAAATCTGACTTCCCTGTGGGTTGTGCATGGGGTATGCATTATGTGCTGTCATTAAAATATTTTTTTTCTCTGTTACGCAAGCATCCCCTGCTGAGACATCTCTTTGGTTTGGTGAGAGTCTGGAGTTCTACATGAAGTGTGTGTTATCAACTAGAAATTATTTCATATAAAAATTTAATGGTATTGTCCTAGCTGCTTTTCAATTAGTGCATGTGTTTTATTCACATGACTTGGATTATTGAAGATATGAATTATAACTCTGCAGTAAAACGTGATTGGAGCTTTTTTTTTTTCTCTGCTATAATCTTATGACTAATGAGAAACTCTGAACAATGACAAAAATGAATGTAATTAAAATAAATTAAGCCTTAACTGTTGGCAATCATTCTGAGATGCTGAATTATCTCACGTTGGTGAGTTGACGGCTTTCTTTTGGATTACCTTGAAAACTGTGCACAGTGTCCAGTCACTACACCTTTCTTTCTGCTCCCAGGCCCTTGTGTTTAAATCCATCAGTGTCACAGAGCAGAGGGGTTTTAAAAAGTATTTGGAAGGGCACCAAGCCTGAATGTTTTGAGAGTGCTAACCAAGATACACACAGAGGACTGAATGTATTTTCACGGAGGTTGAAACAGATTTTTTTTCTGAGAAGATTATTAAAGAAAACCCTGGATACTTACAGAGAATGGTAGCCCCAGTCAGTGGGTAGAGCTGCTTTGCTTAATTAAATCTATACCTTTTCTCAAGGTTTCTGAAATGCAGTGATCATTGAAAGGCCCTAGCGATCTCTTTTGTGGTGTGAGGTATATATTTTCTTTCTTGTAAGACAAATTATAATTGTTTCTTTTGTGAGAAACTAAGCATGTGAATTTTGAAATGTAATTGGGTAACCTGTTGAAGTTATACCGGAATCAGCTGCAAACTTAGTTACATTCGTACCACTCTTTCTGTTCTAATCCAATTCATGCCTTGTTCAGCATTCTTATATTAGAGATCTCTAAATGCAATATGAATTTTATAACAGATCATTCGTTTTACACTTCTCTGAGTACTTTAAGACTCTTGAATGTTCTTCAACAACTTGAGTTTAATCTAAAAGTAACTTTAGGCAAATTTATTTTTCTTAGTTTTCCACAAGTCAAATGAATAATGGCTGGATATATGGATTTTTTCTTTTCTTTCAGAATTCCCTCTGTGAAGAAACTGATTAATTAAAGGGGAATCCTCCAGAGGTGAATTATTCCAATGTCTCTCTCAGCACCCCATATGTGATCTATTTAACATCTTCCTTTTGTGTAACCCAGAACAACAATTTTGAGTCTGTCTGGTAATATGGCATCAATCAATGCCACAATTAGAAACTTATCAAATGAATTCATAGACAGACACAGATCTGATGTGGTTTATCGTGAAGTATTTTAAAATTGATCAAATCAAATCTACTGTCTCTCTGAAGCTATGAGTAAACATACTCTCTTCTTCTTGTATTATTTTCATTGACCAAAAAATGTGTCTGTGTGTGTGTCTGTTGAACATATGCAGGTAGTGGGAGGACAATGTATTACTCTTCCTTTTTTTCGCCTTTTATTTCCTTTGAGAAATTAAATAACTACAGAAAAGTGCAAAAAATAATATGAGAAATATCCTACTCTTACTTCTCCAAATTGTCAATTATTTATTGCTGTTTTGGTTCACATGAAAGTTTCAATTTCCTAAAACATGCATTTTATAAGCACTAATTGATTATAAATGGATTCTGACTTTTTCATCCTTCATTTCCTTAATCTGGAATATTGAAATTTACTGAGAGATCTACATGAGCCTATAATGGAAATCCTGCTAGTTTTGAAAGTTTTAAAAGAAATTTCAATAATACTTCTTCTCACTAGTTTTGAAAGAAAATTTAATAAAGTTGATAACGTTCATAGATTTGGGAGCACTCAGTTGGAAGGTGCCACAGAAAGCCTTTAATTTGGAAAGTTTGTTACCCTCGGAAATAAAATTTCTTCATATTTCTTCATTTTACTTTTTCTAGGGAGTCCATGTCTTACCTCTTAAAATATTGTAAAACTGCTAGAATAAAGATGCTACATTTTAATTCTTAATAAGATGAATAATTCTGAGAGTGAGGTGGTGGGAAACTAGTTTGAATTAGCCAAAAAATAAGAGTGAGTGAGACGACTGGTCCAAGTCAAATTTCATTGTTCTCTCTTTGGAAGAGGAGTGAAATTATTTTGCCAAGTTTCAAATACAGCTCACTCAAAAATTGTCGGCTCTAAGTTTGGAGCACGTTTCAGAATTAGTTTGGCTTGACTTAGCTATGCGACTTTTGGTTTGCTTTTACTATCAATTCTCTTGGTAGTTTGGAAGGAAAGAATGAATTTCACAGAGGACTCTTATTTGTACATTGTAAAACCACCTTTTCTACAAAAAAAAAAAATAGTAATTTTGCGGTTTATGTTTTCCTGGAAAGAAGTGACCTAAATTAAAGATAACAGAAATTAGAAAAAAGTTATAAAAATACATTTTCTCTTTAATGTAAACGCTTTCATAATGAAGTGTCTATTTCATTTTTTCAATATAACAGTGGTTTTATCTTATATAGAATGATAAAGATGGCTCAAACTCTATTTAATCTTCACTAATGTCAGCATTCAGATGCATATTCTTATCACATATACTCACATATGGATGTGCTGCTGTTGCTGCTACTATTGCGGCATCTGACTTGTTTTGTACATTTATGTGAGTGAAACGGGTAGCAGAATGTTCTTTCCAGTCTGAACACACAGGAATGAACGTGCCCTTTGGTTCCTGCTCTTTCATTTTGTAGTCTGTCACAGGGCTTCTTTGCATGATTAGATCTCCCTCATCT
The DNA here is from genome assembly GCF_020826845.1 of Diceros bicornis minor. Lineage (NCBI taxonomy): Eukaryota > Metazoa > Chordata > Mammalia > Perissodactyla > Rhinocerotidae > Diceros > Diceros bicornis. The sequence continues at coordinate 11,036,911 of NC_080762.1, read as the reverse complement.
GTTTTCAAGGCAGGTGGTTGCCTATTTTTCAACAAACCTGAAGGAAAACCTAATCTTGTTGTCAGCCGGTAGATCATTAAAAATAATTTTTGATGATAGATCACCATGTGAATTTTGGCATGAAACACTGACAGAGTTCAAAGAATTTTGTGACGTTTCTATGAAAAACAGCTTTTCCATCTTCTTATTGTGAACAACTTTTCCTATATGCTACATTTATAAGCGTGAAAAATAGGATAGAATTGATGATGTGCCCTGTTTCATCTTGTAAAAATGATATTTATTTATTAGTAATTAACCAATGGAAAAAAACTGCCTCAATCATCACATTGAGAGAGTAATTTCCAAAAAAAGATTTACTTTTATGTTTAATAATTATTTATCAAAATTTGTAATCTAGGTATGCTGTTTTGACAAATTCTGTACTATTACTCGTATTAGTAACTCAATATAGAACACTTAATTTTAACCTTAAAGACTTTAAGGACAATAGAAATAGATGCCCTTGCTTTCTATATATATAATGAATATATATATATTCATATATAAATGCATATGTAAATGTACATATACATTTTGTATATATGTATTTATATACATATTTTTTGTCAGAGAAGTGTTATAGCAATAAAAGACTTTTAAGCATACAAATATGTGAGGTAAAGCTATGTTGTGAAAGTGGAATTGATATAAGTTCAAGACAAAATACTAACAATATAAAATTTAAAGGAGAGATTATCCATATTTATTTAAATGGATGATAGTTGTCTGTGTCAAAGTACCACTCAGGTTCTATTGGATATATTTAAAAGAGTGATGCAACAACATTATTTTAAAAGCCAGCATACAGAATTATCCAGAAATTATATCCTTTGCAACTATCTAAATTTATAACAACTACTTTGGATGTTAACTTAATACTACGTGAGGAGCTATCTAGTTTTCAAAATTCTTTTGGAGTTTGTGAACAAAAGTTTGAAAACCACTATCCTCTGCTAAATCCCACCTATTTGCCTCATGTTTTGCCATTCGCTTCACTCTCATCCAACCTTTGTATTTGATCACCACAGATTGTGACTCAGGTCTGAGTCATTGTGGATTAGCCACCCTTCTTTGGGTGCTTAAAGTGGTAACCTCTCACCTGTTCTCTCAAGTTCTCAGCTACTATGAAATCTTCTGTTAAAAATCTGGCCCACCTTTAAGGACAGCCTAAAAGTCTGCCTCTTCTTTAGGATTTTCCGTAATCATCCCAGCTGGAAAAAATTGCTTGTTCCTCTGTACTTTTTTAAGAATTAGCTTGTACCACTTCTTAACACTTATCTGACATTGCCATTTAGGTAGATTCCGAATATTTTTCTCTCTTATGTAATTATAAACTCTGATGTGGAGAGACAACGCCTTCTATGAGTTTTTATGACTTACAGTGCCAAATATAGAACCTAATTGGTAAGAGACTCATTTATTAAATGGATATACGAATGAATTAGATATTTTAAAAGGGAAATGGTTTCAATTATATCAAAGCTCCTTTGATGTGGCTTTCTTGTAACTTCTGTCTTGGAAATCACAGGGGATATTGAATCAGTTGAGTGTATATAGCCCAATGAGGGAGAGAGAGTCAATGTTGAAGAAGCCATACTGGGAAAAATATTTTAGATAGCTAAATATATTGAATTGGAAAGAAATGATCTCATACAACTCAACAACAAAAAAATGTACAACCTGAGCAAAAAATGGGCAGAGGATATGAACAGACATTTTTCCAAAGAAGATATACAGATGACCAACAGATAAATGAAAAGATGTTCAACATCACTAATTATTAGGGAAATGCAAATCAAAACTACAATGAGATACCACCTTACACCTGTCAGAATAGCTGTAATTACCAAGACAAAAAATAACAAATGTTGGAGAGGATGTGAAGGAAAGGGAACCCTCATACACTACTGGTGGGAATGCAAACTGGTACAGCCACTATGGAAAACAGTATGGAGATTCCTCAAAAGATTAAAAATAGAAATATCACACAATCCAGCTATCCTCCTACTGGGTATTTATCCAAAGAACTTGAAATCAACAATTCAAAGAGATTTATGCACCCCTATGTTCATTGAAGCATTATTCACAGTAGCCAAGACGTGGAAGCTACGCAAGTGCTCATCAATTGATGAATGGATAAAGAAGATGTGGTATATATATACAATGGAATACTACTCAGTCGTAAAAAAGACAAAATCGTCCCATTTGCAACAGCAAGGATGGATCTTGAGGGTATTATGTTAAGTGAAATAAGCCAGACAGAGAAAGACAAACATAGCATGATTTCACTCATATGTGGAAGATAAGCAATCACATGGATAAAGAGAACAGATTAGTGGTTACCACAGGGGAAGGGGTTTCGGGGATGGGTGAAAGGAGTTAAGGGGCACATATATATGGTGATGGAGAAAATTAGACTATTGGTAGTGAGCACCATGCAGTCTATACAGAAACTGATAAATAATAATGTACACCTGAAATTACACAATGTTATAAACCAATATGACCTCAATTAAATAATTGGAAAAAAAGAAGAAATGACATCAGGAAGAGTTGAGACTGGAAAAAAAAAGGAAGCATTTTCAATTTGATCTGCTACAAAGTCAGGTAGGAGTGATTTTGAATGAAATGGGAGGGAAAATGAAGACTTGAGCCAACCGGTAAACACAGAGAGAGGAAGAACATCAAAGGGGATGGAAGGAAGCAAGAGACTTGGTCAACAGAGTTTTTGTTTTTTCTGATCCAGCTTGTAGGAATCCAATCAAAAAAGTGTATGGCCAGAGCAGCTGTACCTTTAATTGTTTTATTACTTTTTTACACAACATGAGTTCCAAAGTAATCAAATTACTTAGACAAATATAAAGGGTTTTTTCCACTCTATCTTCTCATAAGATTTTTGTTTAGTTTAGTTTTTATTGGGGGATAAAATATTTCCTAACTCTTCTAAATTTTAAAATAATTTTCTAGGGGACAGCTCTCTATAATCTAGAACCTGTGAGTTGTTTCATTCCTCAAATAGTGCATTTAATGGTCTCATAATACTAGAGTGACTTCCAGAAGCAGAAGTCCAGTGTCGTTTAAGCACCATCTTCTGGGGATCTATCAGAGTCGGGTTTTACGTTTTAACGTGCAGACCCCAGGTTCTGATGTGGAGCATGTAGTTTGGGAGCTGATCTGCCATGCGTTCTTACAGTTTTCTGTTTTGGAAGAGGGTAGTGATTATCTTAAAGCTAGTTTTGTTTGCTCGCTGATATTGCATTTTTGAAATGCAGTATGTTTAGCAACTGATAGTAAAAACACAAGAATTTGAACAGAAAATTTAATTACGAGAATAACTAAATTAGGCAAATTTTGTGAAGAGTTTCCAGTAATTATACGGCACTTATAAGGAAGCAATAACAATTCAGTACCAAATTCAGAGAGAAAAAAATTACTTTTGAAAACTCAACCTTTCCTGGAATATATAGAATTTATACTGAGATTTCAAGGTTTTGGAGATATGTATTTTAACAGAGAAGCACATGTTCTCCTCTTCCCCACCATTCCGCTTCAGAAATAGAAGCCCAAGAAAAGAGAGAAAGATATTTAAATACCTAAATATCTACCTACTTACCTACCTATCATCTATAGATATAATAATGCATGTATACATGTACAATTCCGCATGTGTTCACGACATTTTAGTTTAGACGATGAAACTAATAATATAAATCAAGATGTCCCATGCATTTGGATGTCACTGAAAAGTCATTTTCGTAATAGTCACACATCAACAAAGTCTTATTCTAATACTAACATACGTTGGCTTAGCACGATTATGACGAAGTTTCTTTATATGAGGTCTGATTCAGGAAAAACAAATTATTTGTTGGTCACATTTTTGTCAATTTAAAATAAAAATAGCTTTAGTGAATCCCTGGAGAGGGGAGGAAGGAGGGATCATTCTCTTATAATTTAGAATACTTTATTAAGTAGAACAATATAGGTAAAAATCAATATTCTCAATGACCAATTATTTATTTAAAAATTATTCATTGAGCACTTACTGTATGTTGGGTACTGTTCTAGTGATGGAACAAAACTGATAAAATCTCTGCTCTTTTGTAGGATATATTCTTGTTGGCAGGTGGAAATAGACAATAAATAAATATAAATAAGAGGTGCAATGGGGATAAATACTATAAGTAATAGAAACCAGGGTAAGGAGATAGTGAATGATGGTTCCAAATGAATGTTCTTTCCTACGGGTTTGGTCAGGAAGGCCTCCCTCTGTCTCTGGGCAGAGTGAGAGAGAAAGCCTGGGAATCTCTGGGAGCAGAGATTTCAGAAGGAAGCAGCAGTGAGGGCACACCTGAGCCTATGTTCTAGGAAAAAGCCAAGAGGCCAAAGTGGAGCAGAGTGAGCAAAGGAGATAAGGCCAGAGAGGGAGTTGGGGGAAGATCACAGGTGTCTTGAAGGACATGGATAGGTTTTTGGAGTTTATTAGGAATGATCTGGAATCGCTGAAGGATTCTGAGCAGAAGAGTGACATGGTCTAATTTCTTGCTATGCAGAGAATAGACTATGGAGCAAAATAACAGCAAGATACCCAAATAGGGGCCATTGCAATAATTCATGGGAGAGATGGGAGGGCTCTGGACCAGGATGATAGAAGGTGGTAAAAATGGTAGGATTCTGGATAGATTTTGTGAAAAGATGAAGAGACTGTGTTATCCTACCACCACTTTGAGGAAAATATGCCTCTTTTGAGGAATAATTGTGATGAACTCTGACAAACAAGTGAAATCAGTGTGGCTACTCTGAGGACAGTGACTATAAGAGAGTTGAAGCAGTGAGACTAGTTAGGAGGTGATTGAAATTCACCTGGTGAGAAACAATGCGTACTTAAACCAGGATTTTTGTGATAAAAGTGGTAAGATGTATCCAGATGCTAATATATTTTGAAGTGGGTGCTGACAAGAATTCTGTTGAAAAGACTGTGAGAGATAAGAAAAAGTGAAATCAAAGTTATGCCAAGAATTTTGGTTAGAGAAAGATTTTAAAATATGGAAAGATTTATAATCTTTCACCCTGAATCAGATATCTCTCCATTTCTCAAAGCTGGATGGCCCACGGGTTATTCACCACTGGTTCTTAACACACCTGAATGTTCAATGATTTTCTACACATAATATCACTTTTGACCCTTGAAGCAATTGTGTAAAGTATGAAGGAGAGATATTATTGTTTCAATTTTAGAGATGAAGATGATGAGTTTGGGAAGGCTTCATATCTTGACCAAAGGTCTAGTTCTACTAACGGGCAGAGCGTGGATAAGAATCCAGACGAGCTGACCTTAGTTGTAAGGGACATAGTGCCTCAAGAACTAACACTGTGTTTGCAGAATTCATGCTATTTAGGATGAACATCCTGATGGGCATAAGCTTGACAAGGGCAGGGATCTTTGTCTGTTTTGTCCACTGATGAATCTCAAGAGCCTAGAACAGTGCCTGGAACGTAGTAGCAGGCCACTCAATCAGTATTTCTCAAATGAAAAGAAAAAGCTACAATCTTGCTTTACATGTTGATATGCCTAGCTCAAATGAAATTTGAGCATTAATCTAAGCCAGAAGTGGCCTAACCTCTTTTTAAAAGGGAAATTAATTGTTTTCATAGGGAAATTAAAAGTCTTTTGTTTTCGGTCACAGATTAGAGAGGGCCGATACATTGAACTGTGCTCTAATATCCCATTTTCTACTCTTTTATCATGATCAGCTACTCTGTAATAATAATATTAGTGCTATTAATTAATTATTTGTGAAAGAGAAAGCTAGATTATCACCAAATATTCATGTTTCCCCTTCCGTAGGGTAGTCTGAAGATAGCTGCCCAGCCAGGGACTATAGTTCACGTTTACTACTATATCCAAGTACAGCCATCTGATTCGTTTTTACTGTTGCAATATGAGAGGAAATGGCTCTAAGGAGCTGATGGGCATCTCCATATTGTCTTTCCCTGCCTGCTAGCAAAATCATTTGATTGATAAGAGTAGGATGCAGACTTACCATCTAACAAGAATTGGAATATTCCCAGGAAATGAACATCTATTTTCAATGAAATTGTTTTTTGTTATAGCTGCTAGTGTTACCTAATGAAATTGGTGCTGGAAGTGGGGTTGCTGCTTTCAAAAAGCATAAATAAGTAATGTACCACTGACTTCAAGATTGGGTGGTACTAAAACAAATATTGGAGGTTGGGAAAATGGAGATGCCTGTTTTGCAGTGGCAGAAATTGTGATCAAACTGTTGCCTGTGATGACTTTGAAGGTAGGCCATATGCCTCTAGACCCAGAAATTGGAAAACAGAAGATTATAGTTTGTTTGTTGTTACTTGCTGCATTTTATAAGATATTATAAGAAAGAGATGAATTCAAGCAAAGCTTGACTGGTTTTGAGAGCATAAATTAAAGGAAATAGATAAAATCCAGAAGTCTCAGGCCTCGCAAGGGTTGGAAAAGCTTAAAGCTCTGGACCCCAATTGGATGAGATAAGATTGATAAAGTCTCATTAAGACTTCAGCTAAACAGTTGGGATCAGCTCTGCAGTGAAAACAAAAGAACTTTGGTTGTCATTATTGACACATGGAATTCACTAGAAGCAAACAGATCAGAAGCCTACTGAATTTGAAAGAACTGTCTTGGCAAACGAATTTTGAGCCAGAGTCTAATCAGAGAGCTTATATCATTGCCAGGGTAGGAGTCTTCATGATACCTGCCTGGCAGGATTTCATTATTACTATGGACCAGGGACTACCATGTGTTTCCCATTCTTCCCTTTTCCCAATGGGAGTTTTTATGGTGATTAACCTGTCCCTGCTGCAACATTGTATATTAGATGTCAGGGGAGTCGGGGGAAGACAATTGCCTTTTGGTCCATAGGTCACCAGACTATAAGTTGCCACATATGGATCTGGTGGAGTGGACTGTGTGTCACTCAGAGCTCCTAGATTTTGAGCTGGATGGAAGTTTGAATTATACACCTTGGGTTGGGGGTACGTGTGTTCTGTTGCGGAAGAAGAGTGCACAAAGACGTTTAATAGCTAAAGGAGTTGACCGTGGCAGAGACAGCTAGCTGTCCACATAGAATTTGTGTTTCCCCTTCTATATTCTTGAATTACTGCTAGATGGAAGCTATTCCACCAGGAACTATCTTGTCCAAGCCCGTTTACATCCGGGTGGATCACATGATTAGTTTTAGCTGATGGGCTATCTACGGAAGTGATACTCGTCACATCCAACTGGGCTTTTAAAATAGTGGTTGAGGCTTTTCCCTTCTATTTCCCTTTTTGCTTGATTGGAACAACGGATTCATCAACCCTAGGGGATGATGGGGCCACAAAATGGAAACAGCCTGGGTTCCTAAGTTACCGTATTGAGAAACTCACACTCCAATGAGGGGCACCTGCTTCAGATAACATGAAATAAGCTTCTATTATGTTAAGCCACTGAATTTGGGGACTTAGTTGTTACTACAGGTGGTATTACCATAATTAATTCAATATATTAGTGATAATACGAGAATTACTTTTTATTAGGTGCCTACAATGTACCAGATACACTGAGTGTCGGATATGCTAATTAATTCTCAAACAACTCTTCAATTTAGGAATTATTTTCATTTTCAAATGAACTTGAAACTCAAGAAAGATTTAGGTACTTGCCCAAGGTCACCTAGTTAGGTGGCAGAAAGGGGATTCAAACCCATGTATGTCAGATACCCCTCTTGCTTTTAACTACAGTAGTGGTACATTGCCATTTTTAGAAAGAAGTGATTGACGCAAGTTACTGTGATTGAGGAATCATTTAAGGAGAGGTTGGTTATTGTATTTTCTGGGAAAATTTGAATTGAATGTATCTGCTAAATCTTATATATTTACATATGATTCGTTAACACAAAATGAAGACTGCATAAGACTCTACATGCTATTATTATTTTATTTGTCTAGAATATTTAGTGACTTTAAGGTATTCCTCTTCACCATGAATTCCCCTGTTTAATTTTTGTATGAATCTTATTCTAAGAGTCTTAAATGGCTCCTCCTGAGACTTAATCCCCCCAGCAGTAAATAAGCCTGATTTTTAGGAATAAATCATCACTGAAAAATAAAAGTCCATGCTGAAAGGTTTTCTTCTGCAATATTGTCCTAATAGATGCCTGTTTCTATTGTTACTTTTCAGGGCTGACTAAATTTCCTAAATCTTTTTTTTTTTTTTTTGAGCCTTGAAATGTTGACATATTACTGCATTCATCCCCATAGATGACTTGGGCAACTGACCATCCTACTTCAAATTTTGAGGGTAGAGACCAGTATCTGAGCCCCCGGAGCACTTTGAAATGGGCTTTAGGCCTGGGTAACAGTGTGTTTTTCCCTCCCAGCACTGCAGACTCACACAAGTCCTGCTAAGGGTGTTTTAGGGGTTTATACAGATAAATTCTGTCTATACAGATAGACTCTTCTCAGTCATCCCTGGCTGTACCTGGTGACTCAGTCTGCAGAGAGGCTCACCAGCACAATCAAATTGGCTCTCAAACCTAGACTTCTGGGCTCCTGCTTCTCATAGGTCTAGCCTTACTCTAATCATTCCAGTGCTCCCAAAGTGTGTTGATAAGAAAGTAAAATCTCTTGCTGTTGTCTCTCTCTCTGAGTACTTCACTCGATACTTAGGTTAGCATTGTTAACTGAAAGTAGAGAAGTAGCATTCATTTTTTAAATGGTTGTACTTGCCTCTCTTAAAAAAATTAATAAAGAGGCTTGTTTTGTCTTGGGAATTTCCTCACTTGGAAAATTCTAGCACATTTTTGGATTGAATATAATATAATTTTACTGCCTGATATTATACTACTCCTGTTTCTTCCTGTGTCTGTGGACTAAAAGAGCTCTTTTTTGGCTCTCTGTCTAGTATAGAGCTTCAGGTCTAGCATCCATGTCTGAAGCTCTACTGGTATTTAGAAAACCTGAATGTTTACCCAGCAAACATTCACTCAGTCCTTAATAATTCATCTGTCTAGTTGCTTTGGAAAGGGAAAGTGAATAAGAGCATTCCTATCATTGAGGATCTCATTCTAATAGGGACAATAAACTGTAGGTCATATAATGTAGCCTTGAAAGAAAAAAAAACAGAGCACATAGATGTCATACAATAAACACTGGTTCAATGATTGAGCTGCAGTATACGTGTAGAGGAGGAAATGATGTATTCTGTCAGCTGAACTGGAAGTGTAGTGGAGGTGTTGTGACAATGACCAGGGAAGATCTCTTAGAGTGCCTGGATCTTGTAAGATGAGAAGGAGTTCACAAAGTAGAGAATGAGGAAAGCAGGCGTCCCAAGAAGAGGGAACCGTTGAAAGCTTGACTATAGACTTGAAGATGTTAAAACTCGTAAGCTATTTGGGTAGGAGGTAGGCTAGAGCATAGTGTATGTGTGTTTGTTGAAGAGTGGCAGGAAGTGAGACTAGAAAAGTAGATTAAAGCCATATCATAAAGTTGTATGAAAACTAAGGAGAATAATGGCTGGCAGCATGATGAAATGGAGAGCACAGAGTTCTGGATAGAAGAGCTTTTCTTTTTGTCCTACTGCTCTGCTAACCTGTTGGTCAACACTTCATAAATTGTATAATAATAAGAGTAATAACCACACCAGTATTTCTTTTATTTAGTTACCACTTCTTTTTTTTGTCAGATTCTCACATAGGGACTTCAACGAAATAGTCATGTTCCTCATTTGCTCATCCTTGGCTCTACAGAAGTGAATATAGCCTATCCATGCAAGAAACCAATGGGAAGACTTCAGGAAAGAGGTGAACTATTGTCCCCTTGTCCCATGTATTCACCTAGGTGAGCTTCCTTCCTGCCTGATTCTTCTTGATGGTCTTTGATTTTCCTATAGCTGACTGATCTCTTTCATCAGCATTTGGAGCAGTAGAAACCCACATTGGGTCCTGCTTGCTCAAGTCTCTCTGACTCTCACTTTGGTACTTTGCCAGAATTTGGAATCACTTTTGACTTTTGTGCTCTAGATATAAGCAGAAAATGTTTGCCCCTTCTCCCATCGTGATGGATCTGTACCTGTAGGAACAAAAATCATCCAAGATAAGTATATTAGTTTCTTGTGGCTGCTATAACCAGTTACCACAAACTTATGGCTTAAAACAAAAATTTATTCCCTTATAATTCTGGAAGTCAGAGTCTGAAATCAAGATTTCAGCAGGGCCATGCTCCCTCTGAAAGCTCCGGGGGAGATTCTGTTCCTTGCTCTTTCAGCTCCTGGCGGCTTCAGATAGTGTTTGGCTTTCGACTGCACCACTCCAATCTCTACCTCCATCTTTTCACTGCCTCCTCCTCTTCTGTATATCTTCTCCTCTGTCTGTTGCTGTGGAATTTTTCTCTGCCTCTATCTTATAAGCACACTTGTGATGGCATTTAGAGACCACCCAGATAAAGATATCCAGGGTAATCTTCTCATCTCATGACCCTTAACTTAATTACACGTAAAAAAGACTGTTTTTTCAAATAAGATAACATTTACATGGTCCAGGGATTAGGATTTGATATCTTTAGGTGGCCATTAATCAACCTACTCTAGTAAATTTGATTATATTCATTTTATAAATGAGTAAACTGAGATTCAGAGAGGTTAAAGTAATTTGCCAGAGGTTCAATAGCTAATAAATGATATAGCCAAGGTTCAGACTATACTGATGCCAAATTTCTTTCTTCTCTACTATGTTATTTCCCTTCACAAGCAACATGTATTAAGCTCCTGCTATGGACTCGGTATGGCCTTCTTTTCAGCCCTTACAACATCCTGTAAAATATTTTTAACCTTATCTTATTCTTAAAGGTTCAGAATGATTATTTAAACTGGAAATGTAATAATTCACCCAGAGTCGTAGTCCTGTAGATCTGAGATTTGCACACAGGCTTGTCCAGTGTGCCTCTTAATGTTTCACAATGTCTTTACTCAACTTTAAAATGAGAACCTAAAATAAGCTATCTTAAAGTTCTATCTAGCTTAAAAAGAAAAGGTATTTCTTCTGACTTGTTTAAAAAATATTTTCCCCATGTACAACATTCTTCCTAAAATATATCTACAAATGTTTTCATATATATTAGATGAAGGTAATTGCTTTTTTTTTTTTTAAGAATAGCATACTTATGGCCTATATGAATGTTTAAATAAAATCACCAAATCTTAAGGTCTCTTCTGTCATAAAATATTTGTTATAAAAGCTCAGATATATCTTTTGACAATTGTTTATTTTTCATTGGATTATGACATTTTTTCCATTGTGGTACAGATGTTTGAGTGATAAGACATATTTTTTCCCACTTATACCATTTACAGTTTCATTCTTAGCTCAATAGCTATTGAATCTGTAGTAGATTTCCAACATTGGGGATCTAAGGCAAATAAGATACAGTTGTACGCTTTAAGAAGCTCATAGACTAGTTGAACAGCCAGGCAAATAATTAAGTCAGTCATTTGATAATCTGGTAAGGGCAGTGATAGAGAAGTGTACAGCATGATACAAGGCTTGGGGGTGGGGTGGGGTGGGGTGGGGTGGGGTGGGGATGTGCGGAGTTAACCCAGCTGGAAGAAGGAGCACCGCAAGTATTTTGTTTGTTCATTGACTGAAAATGACTTCATAATACTTTCTTAAATTCCTTTATTGTGAATACTCTATAAATATTTACAAGTTAGATAATCTTAAATTTTTTATGCAAAATAATACTAAATACTAACCCAGATATAATTTGGTCTATAAATTCTGATCAAGTATGAAAGAATACTGTAGTGACTCATAGCAGTAATCCAATGGTTTTATGTTTACTGCTAGGAAACTCTTTCTTGTACTTAACCCAAATCTCTCATGTCAATTTCCAAGTCAATTTCCTTTTCTGTAGGCTTTTGCAGATGGAGTTCACCAGGATGAAAAACTTATCATATCTTCTTCCTTTCTAAGCATTCTCCCCGAGACTTCACTATATGACTCAGTTTTTTTTCCAAAATATTCTTTTCATTTATGAAGGATAGTTTAGTAAACCATTTCATACTTGTTCCTCCACTAAATTTTGAATTCATTTTGGCTTCAAATTAAGGCTCATACTTTCTGAGATTAAGTAATATATGTTAGCATATAAATCAAATATCTGAACTGTAGCATAAAGAATATTTGATTGTGAAATATACCTGGTTTCATGGATGCTTTATTTAATGGATTTAGAATGAGCCATTGATTTTTAAATAACAGAGGAAAGATTTATCAAAGGATATATATCAAAAGATCATTCTACTAGAATTGTGATGTTATTGTTCAAAACCTAGTTTTGATTTTTTCAGACTATATTGTCTCATATGACAAGTGCAAAAGATGTACTAAGCTAAAACACAAAATTACATGGAATAAGGTAATTCTTGGCAATGCCTTGCATATACTGTTTAAAAGCTCAGTTTCTGAAATAAAAGAAACTGCCAACTAAAATTATTATTCTGCTTTCCTGAAATTCTTTGGAAACGGTTACCCCTCCAGAATCCCACTGAATTTTCTCTGAGGCTTATATTTAAAGTTGACGAGGCACTCTAAAGTTAGACGTAGATTTTAACCACAACAGTGAACCTGCGACTGTGTACGCCTTTTCTTGCTTTCTTATTTTCACCCTCAAAATCATTTATTAAGCCCTCATGTTATTTTATACATTTGGAGGCTCTGAGATGGAAACCATTTCGTTAGACACGAGAGTTTACAAACTCAGATCAACAATGTTAAAAATGTTACATATCAATACATAGTTACCATAGATACATTACATGATTATGATTTGTTTTGTTGGGAGAAACAATTGAGGGTCTCTGTGTTACATGTGGTATCCAAAATTAAAGGGTCCCTGATTTTTCTTTTAAAACTAAGAAAAAGATGAAGCTTAAATATGTCATTTTATACAGAATATGTTAAAAGGAATAGAACTATCATTTATTAAATTCCTTCCTTGTTCTTGATCTATAACTATGTATTTTATACAGACAATATCAGTTAATCCTTAAAACAATGATGCCTTACAAAAAATGGTAACTTTTTAATCTTTTGCCGTTTTTCTGCCAGGTAGAAAGATCCTTCCAACTTTGCTGGGACTTGCTTACTATGTGCAAAGTTCTCCACATTTTTGTAGTATTTGTGAGAAGAAAATTATTTCCACGGAAGTTTCAGCAACTGAACATGGCTCATACTGTGTACTTTTCCTGAGAGTCTATGTTTATTTTTAACCATTTAAGAATTATTATTATTTCATTTTGAACTAACCATCACAATGGAACCTTTAGCAGGGTGGTCACACAAGGGTTTCCCTGGCTTTTCTTGACTCTTGTAGGAAGTGTCACGTCTCATAGGATCAGCATCACACGTGTGTTTTGCGAATGTTCTATCACTGATTTACAAAATTTGCCAGTTCTCCTAGGAAATGTACTATGTTTGTCCTCGTAAATTTTCCTGATGAACTATTAAATATGGTTTTTAAAAAATGAGGCTGGTCTGGGCTGAATTTGGTTAAGACCATGGATACCAATGATATAAAGTAGGGAGGAGTTCCTTTCTGTGTCAGTGTTATATATTACACAGCTGAAGTTATCCTGTTTATAGGAAACTTGTATTTTGTTTGGTTTGTATTCATGTTGAGAGAACAGCAGGAGAAAAATGTTTCCAAATTGAATGGGTTTGGCAGGCACATGACCTGAATGATGTTACTCGAGAAGGGAAAACTTATTCTGATATTAAACTGCTTTTTATGAAAGTCTCCTTCTTCCTAGTAATCTTTTGTACTTGTTGAAGTAGCCTTGTCTGAGACAGTGAGTGGAAACTTTGGGTCATAAAAAACAAAAATTCCTTCCTCCACTTGTTAGATATGTTTACGAAGTAAAATTATTTGGTGGGCTGCTATTTTTCATTACATATAACATAACTTAGCTAAATTGAGACACGAATTTAAATAGCACTTGGGTGATTGCCCAGGTGTGAGGAATCCTTTGGGATTAAGTGTGGATGATACTGAATTCACAAGAAACTTTGTCAACTAAAAGGAGACTTTAATTCCTTGGGATGCATTCCTAAGTCTGATTAGTAACTAGTTTGCCCTGTTAATAAACAAACTTCAACAGATTCAGAGGTTAGGCTTGAAAAACAACTCCCAAAATTTAGCACTCTTTATCTTAACACTGATCTGATCTGTTTAGATTTGTCTGAAGCAATCATTTCTGCTTCTTCCTAATTCCACAAAGTATTCAAGTTCCTTAATATAGAACCTCTTGGGGCATAATTGTAGTTTTCTTGTCAACTCTGTCTTTTTCTCGGGAATCAGTGAGATTTGAAAGATAGCGGAGACGGAATTCATCTACCAAGCAAGGCCTTACTGAGTTTCTCAACATTTGTGATTCTTTCTAATTTATATCATTGCATGCCCTCCGTGTCTTGCTTCTTGTGTGCAGAAATAATCTGTTCTCTTTTTAGAGTGGCTAATTTGTTTTCATCTCATCTCTCTTGGCTTTTTTTTTTTCTTTTCTTGGAAGAAAATTACAATAATAACATACAAGAATTGTGTTTTGTTGAATTCAACATTGCTTGGTTTCTGCAACATCTGTAACAGGACCAGTCCTCTGGGACCATGGCTCCTTTCTGGTGAAATGTCTGTACTGAAAAAAAACATGTGGAGGTAGTCATCAGGCAGTCTGTGTATGAGTCTAGGCATGGGGGAAATTCAGAGGCCAGTGTGAATAGAGGAAGTGCCCTTCTCTGATGTCAGAATCAGCAACTTTTTAGTAGATGGTACAGTAGCTGGCACAGAGGCAGCAATACAGACTCAGCTGAGAAAGTAGCAGTGAAATAGCAGTTGAAGCCAGTGTCAAAAAGGGTAGACCAGAGTTGGGTTTGAATAGATAGTGGTAGGAGTGTTTGAGGATACTATAGCATGGTGGTAGCTAAAAAGTTTCAGATAATTGCTTATGGAAAAGCAATGCTTCTGCTGTAAGCCTATTATGCTTCTGATATTTCTTTTAAAGAAATCTATCAATGACTTGGGTCACTGTTGAAATCTACTGCAGGAAGCCAATCACAGAAATAATCTTAGGAAACTCAGAGTAATACTTCCCACTCCTCCTCAAGGAAATCCCTAGTTTATTGTGCAGTGGTAAATCATCCTCTTCAGGGAGACTTGAGGAATGCCTGGTCCATAGAAAACATTCTTTCCATTTTTAATGGGCCAACTCTCTTCAAGACTAGATGAGACTGCACGGGCTGAGGTGAACAAGAGAAGCCTTGAGCTGCTGTAAAAGGATTAGGTAGGAAGGTCTGATACTTGGCTGTCCTCTCTGGAAAATACCGCTGGTGATTCAGGTCAACCCTGTGCCTTTGTGGGTATCTGAGGACTGCCCTTTCTTGCTCCCTTCTACTTCCCTTTCGCCCTCCAGGGCTTGTTTTGTTTTTGGTTTTGTTTCAACATTGCACATCTGATCATTCCATAGCTTAGCTCACCACTTCTGATTACTCACTGCTACTTGCTCACCAAGTCAATCTTCATTCAATGTAGGCAGACTGCAACATCTTTCACTTTATAGAAGTGAGAAAAAGATTGTAGGTTTGCTTATTGTGCCAATGATTGTAATTAAAAGTTTCAAATTGGTTCTAAAGAAAAAGATTCTAGGCAAATAAATTTTGAATCTAGTTATCTTTTGAATTTTTCATTTTGCAATCCGGTCAAGATAGTTTTGTAGATATCATCATGATTTAAATATCAAACTACTTTGAGGATACTATTAACTTGATCATTAAAGACTCATAGAGTCTCAGAAATAGAAGCTAATCATGAGGTTTCAAGATATCCCATTGCATTTTTGAGGAGCTCTTTTTTTAGTAGGCCTTATTTCCTTTGCACCTAAACTTCTCTCTTAAAAACTTCATACATTTATTCTAATTCAGCCTTCTGGAATACACAGAATCTATTCATCACATGATTGTTTTTCAGATACTTGAAATTTTCATGTTCCCCAGCATTTTTTTTTCCTTAGCTAAATAATCTTATTTACTTCAACCATTTGTCTTATGACCTATTTTTCAGAAACTTGATCTGTAGTTACTCCTACAATCCTTCTAGTCTGTTATTTTCTCTAAATAAACGTCAACAGAAATGAATGCCATTCTTTAGTCAGTGAAATATCACGTACCTAGTTCTGGTTATTCCGTGTCTATAGATGCTTCCTAACATTGCATTCGTTTTGTTTGTTTGGTTTGATTTTGATTTTGGTTTTCAGGAGTAATATTACTTTTGGTTCATGTTGAACTTACACGGAATTTTGTCTTTTAGAATAGAACATTTTTTCAGTTGGATTTTCTTCATCTTGAAGAGACGTTGTGTTTTTTAAAATATAGGTTCATAACTGGATTTTTAATGATTTATTTAATCATCCCTTTATTTATTCATTTGTTCATTCATTCCACAGCACAGGATGTAAAATGTTAAACCAGAGAGATAGTGCATTCTTTACCTCTTGAAACATTTATATTAGGTAAATTTCATTTTGTTAGATTCACTTCATCATTCTAGCCCAGTGATACTCAACTCAGGGCAGTTTTGTTCCCAGGGGACATTTGGCAATGTCTGGAGACATTTTTGGTTGTCAAAATTGGGACGGGGGAGACAGTTGCTGTTAGCATCTAGTCTGTAGAGGCTAGGAATCCTGCTAAACATCTACAAGGGATAGGACAGCCTCCCACAACATAGAATGATCTGGCCCCAAATGTCAATAGTGCCAAGTCATATACTCCTATAGCATATCCCAGATGATGTACTTCCTATCATTTTATCAACAAAAATAATGAAACTGTCTTCTATGTCTTTTCTCAAGTAGCTGTTAAAAATGCTTGCCAGAAAAACCCAAGCACAAAACTCAGTGACACAAAAACAGACAATTCTTTCTCCTGATTCAATTTTCTCTCTTAATCAATATGCATAGAGCACAGACTACAGTCAGACCCCCAGTTTATTTAATGGTACTGTCATCATCCTGGCCACATTTCTCCTTTTTGTCAATGATATCCTAAAAGACTTAGTCAAACGCCTTCCTAAAATCAAGATGTGTGGGGCTGACCGTCTTAAAGAGCAGCAAGAATAACGTGTAGTTGGTGTGCGCCGTTCTCTTGTGGAGAGCGTGTGGGTTCTTAGTGACCATAACACTCTTCAGAAGTACCCCAAAGGTGTTCATTCCAGAATCTCCTGTGGACTGATGTCTAATTTCCTGTTCTGGAAAACTCTTTTACCCCTTTTAAAATATTTTATCACTTTCCATGTCTTGACGAGTTTTCATTTTTCACAGATTCCTCCTTGACTACTTACAGTATTTTTTCCAATGTCGGTTCCTGAGCAACCCTCATAGGTACCTGGCTCTGTGCTTGGTTTTATACAGAGACAACTAACACAGAGACTCCATTCCACACAAGCAATGGCGGAGTCTAACATTTTGACAGCTAACCAAAGAGAATAATGACAAGTGCTGTATTACACACATAAATTAACAACGGAAGTCCAGAGACAGAAACTAAGTTTCCTGGGGTACATCAAACAAAGTTTTCCAGAGGAGAGATAGTTGAGTAGATCATTAAAAGAGGAGTAGATTTCTTTAAGTGGAGAAGTCTTTTGGCATTTCAGGCAAAACAAATGCCACAAACAAAATTAGAATGACATGAAGTTACAAAGTGTTTTGGGGAAGTATCAGACAGCCCAGTGTGGCTAGAGCATGTGGATTGTGGGAATGGTAGCAAATGCAATTGTCATTGTGACACATCCATAATGGCCTTGAAGCCAAGTCAAGGAGTTTGGGTTTTGTCCTTCAGTGTGCCTTTTTATGTCATGATCAGGAAAAAGGGAAGGCAATTAAAATTTAATTAATATATCATTCTAATCCTCAAATCAACACTTTTAAATAGTTATCAGCCTCAATTTTACAACTATTAGTCTCAAACTGGGTGTTTGTGTCCCCCCTAAATTCACATGTTCAAGCCTAATCACCAGTGTGATGGTATTAGGAGGTAAGGGTCTTTGGGAGGTCATTAGGCCATAGGGGTGAAGCCCTCATGAACAGGATTAGTGTCCTTATAAAAAAGACCCCAGAGAGCTCTCTCATCCCTTCCACTCTGTGAGAACACAGCAAGAAGACAACTATCTGGAACCAATAAGTGGACCCTCACCAGACACCAAATCTGGCAATGCCTTGATCTTGGACTTCCCAACCTCCAGAACTATGAGAAATAAATGTGTGTTGTTTAAGCCATAAATGTTTGTTGTTGTTTAAGTCTATGGTATTTTTTGTTATAGCAGCTTAAATGGACTAAGATAGATCCATAAACCAAGATTCACTGACGTTAATGGATTTCCTAAGTTCAAAAGTTTTAAAGATAGATTATAAAACTATGTTTGTCTAGCTAAATGCCTGTCAATTTGATTACATTTCCTTTATAGGAAGATAATTTTGGTAAGGATGGTTAGATAAACTGAAATTTTTTATCACTGATTAGAAAAAAGACCATATTCTTATTTCAAATAAAAAACGTATAACACTGAAAGAATGCTTGCATGTAGAGGCTCATTTCTTATATATTTAAATAGCTTTAGTTGGAGGAAATTGATCCCAAACCCACTCATTAAAAACAGTTTGGATCATATTTTGAAGAAATTTCAGGTAAAGTGTAGAATAGCGGCAACAAAATTCAGTGCTCCCCTCTTTCTCCACACCAATACAACCCTCAGTCAGTCAAAATTCAAATGTAACACTTTTTCAATAAAATTTAGAAAGATACCAACAGTGGAGGATTCACTTAACGGAGAGAGAAATTTGGCAAAGGAACATTTCTTTACTTCTGATATCAACTCCTGTATTCAAACACTGGCACTTCTGATAAAGTAACCGTACTATTAGTCAGGATTCTCTAGGGAAATAGAACAAATAGGAATGTAGATATATACAAGAGGAGATTTATTATAAGAATTGGCTCACATGGTTATGAAGGCCTAGAAGTCCCACACACTGCCATCTGCAAGCTGAAGAACCGGGACAGCTGATGGCATAATTCAGTTTGAGTCCAAAGGCCTGTGAATCAGGGGGCCATTAGTGTAAGTCCAGAGTTTGAAGGCCCGAGAACCTAAAGTCCCCATGTCTGAGGCAATAAAAGATGGATGTCCAAACTTGAGAAAAGAGAGAGAATTCACTCTTCCTCCACCTTTTTGTTCCATTCTGGCCCTCGACGGATCGGATGATGACTCCCCCATGTTGGTGAGGGCCAATCTCTTTACTCAGTCTACTGAATCAAATGTTAATCTCTTCCAGAAACACTCTCACAAACACACACAGAAATAATGTTTTTCCAGCTATCTGACATCCCTTAGCCCAGTCAATTGACACATAAAATTAGCCATCAGAGTAACCTTCTATCCTAAATGGTACAATAACACTTGAGCTTGGGAAAACTTCCAAAAAAACAGTGAAATTCAGAATCAGGGCCCCTGGAGAAAGATGATTATGAATATTTTGCAGAATTTGCCTAGATGCCTGTATAGATAATATAATGGAAGACATAATCAAATAAACAATGCCTAGAAGTGCTTGATGTATATTCATTTATAAATGGATTTGAATGGTAGTTTGATGTGTAATAGACTAACATAAGCCTGGATTTATTCTCATCATTACTACTTAAGGCATGCCTTCTTTCCATGTGTCCACTGGTGCGGTACCCAGCCTTCAAATGATCCCTGGTGATTCCGAATGCTTCCTGAAAGTCACACCCTTGTTTTGCCACATGAAAAATGGCTGACCTCTGTAATCAAAAAGATAATGAAGACATAAAGGATTTGTGATTTTTGAGGCTGCTTGTAAAAGACACTGTGGCTTCTGCTTTGCTCCTTTTGGATCCTTTGCTTTGGGGAGGGCCAGCTGCCATGTCATGAGGACACTCAAGAAGCTCTATGGAGAGGTTTAAGTGCTAAGAAAGTGAGGCCTCCTGCCAACAACCAGCACTAACTTGCCAGGCACGTGAATGAGCCACTTTGGAAATGGACCCCTTAGCCTCAGCCAAACTTTCAGATGACTGCATCTCCCGTAGGCATCTTGATTACAACCCCATGAGAATAAGAGACCCTGAGCCAGAAACACCCAGGTAAGCTGCTCCCAGATTTCTGACGCACAGAAACCGTGACTAATAAATGTTTCTTATTTTTAAGCTGCGAAGTTTGGGGGTAATTTGTTATGCAGCAATAAATAACTAATGCAACTTGCCTAACTCTTCAGGTTAGAATCTGGCACAGAAGTATTCACTTTCTATTAAAATGCTTTAGTCATATTAAATTAAACTCGTCACTGCCTCCAAGTTTACATTTTACGTAGAAAATGTGTCGGGTCAGCCAACAGTCTCCTAACTGCTTCAATCTGTTTCTCAATAACAATAATAACGCCATTTACCAAGGTGTTATTATTGCTTAAAATTTCATTATGTTTTATGTGATGATGGATTTAAAGCAAAAATATTACTCTGTGTTTAGAAAAATGTGGTCTCAGTTTTCATGTTATTCTAACCATTATATTATGGATATTTCAATGCAAGTCTTCTAAACAGACACTGAAAGCCTTCTTCACTCTAATGGGTCCTTCATGACTTATAAATTATTTCACCTTTCTTTTTCTTGGGATAGACCCAGGCCGTGGTATGTGCTATATATTAGAAAAATGGGGAGGATTTTCATTGTACTGCATCTAGTGGAACATATGTAATGCTTCTGAAATGGCCCATTACTATAGAATTGTCCTAAAAACAAAACATATCAAAAAAAATAAAAAAAGAACCGTATATATCACCACAGCCTAGTTTTAGAAATAATGTTTAGTTTTAGAAATAATCACCACTGGAGGCCACATTGTTATTTCTAAGAAGGTATATATTCACTCCAGAAAATGCCAAGAAACCATCAATAATAAATAATGTGGGTAGCATTCTGACATTTTTTTGAAGAAGCTAGTTTTAATAATCTATAATTAAGACATTAGTTTAAGTGAAAAGAAAGATTTGGTGTGGTCTGAAATGAAATTTTCAATTTCTCTGCAATCTTTGATTGCCATTTTGGCTCAGGAGGGTGTGAGAAGGATGGACTGGGCTAAACCAGGTATTTCACCCAGCAGTCATGATTACTGGTGCCAGAGCATCCACAATGCGCAGTATGGGAAAGAGCTGAAAAGCTACAAATGTTTCCATCTCTTGCCCAAGGAAATGTGCCCCAGGGTTGACTCCTGGAGCATTCTACTCACAATGTTGCAGTGGCTTTGTCCCAGTCTGCATGATTGGAAGTAGATCCATGGTGCATCATCAGCACCCATTCTTTAGTTATTACTACTAATATAACACCAGTAAAATAGAAAGAACAATAAATGACAAGACAGCTGTCTAATGAAGTGAAGGTTAAGGAGGGTTAAACTGTGCCAGACATTTCTATTTGCTAGCCTTAAATTATGCTGCCTGCTCCAAGTGCTCTCCCCATGAAAGACTGATGTGCTGTGTTGTTCTTAGGCAATTCATGAAATCTAAGAACGGCCTGCACACCTATCTTTCTGGGAAGTGAGCTACTTGCAGCCCTGTTAATAGCAGCTCCACAGTAAACCACTATTAACAGCAGTCCAAACAATTCACCCTTCCCATTTGTCCCCTTGCACAGATCCTGCAGTCTGTTTCTTTCTACTCAACCATGACTTGTCATATTGCTGGTTGACATATCCCTAAGATAACATAGAGATGTAGAAACAGATTTCTCCCACAACATTCCTACTTGTTCACTACGGACCTGAGTGGAGTGGAGAAAAGCTTGGCATGTCTTTATTTTCTCCTGTATCATGAGCAGGAGATGAGGGGAACACCCATCATTCCTATGAACAACTTAGTGCCAAGCGAGGTGGAGGTTATTCTATCACTCAATGTGTATGTATTGAGCCTCCATAATAGGTAAGGTGATGTGGATATAGTGGTAAAAGAGACACTCATGACCTTTGCTTTTTTCAAAGTTTCAAGGTGGTAGAAGAGACATATTACAAGTCTAATAAGTGTTATAAATGGAAAAATTTAGGATGCTACGAGAGTAGAGGTCAAGTGGCAAAACATGGGCCAGGAGATTCCAGCTTATTGATGCTATGAAGTCAAGTGCTACTTGTTTTTTTATCGTTGTTTGTTTTTTTGGTTCTACATGTGCGTAGGAATCACAATGGGGTGGTGACATGATGAACAGGAATATGTCAGTTGACATGGTTTGTATAAAGTCTGTAATGACAAAGAAAACCATCATCTGTATGGAATGTTTACTCAAAGCAAGAGGCAGTGTGGCACGCTTCCAGGAACAGTTTTAGTAGTGATTCTCAATCTTGGCTGCACAATAGAATTACTTGGGGAGCTTTTAAAAATCCTGATGCCTAGGCCACCCCCAAAACCAATTAAATCAGAATCTCTGGAGGGGAGACCCAGACACCACTGGTCTTTAAAACTCCTCAGGCAATTCTAACGTGCAGCCAATTTAAGAACCACTGGAGTTACAGGCTTCCTTGGCTTTCCAAAATTCCTCAAAAGGATCTACAGCTGCCAATTTTACCACTTCTGGAAAAAGAAAAAAATCACCAGGTGCAAGAAGCTCCTCTTTGCCATCCTAAAGTTTTAACTTCATTAAAAAAATATTAAGGTACAATTACGCAGTAAAATGCACAGGTCTTAAGTGTAGAGTTCTGTTCGTTTTGACAAAATATATACTCATGTAACCCACACACCAACTGAAATAGAGAGCATTGTCATCACCTCAGAACGTTCCCAGTGTCTCATCCATTCTTTGGCCCCTTCTCACTAGAGGCAAAAGTTATTCTAATTTCTCTTCTGTAGATTAGTGTTGGCCATTCTTGAACTCTATAAAAATGGAATCATACGATATAGACTCTTCTCTTCTGGCTTCTTTCCCTCAGCATAATGTTTTTGAGATTCATCCATGTATCGTTAGCTTCTTCCTCTTTCTTGGTGAGTGGTATTCTGTCTCACGGATATACAAAATAACCCACAATTTGTGTATCCGTTCTCCTGTTGATTGACACTGAGTTTGTCTCCAATTTTTGTTAACATGAATAAACATCCGTGAACCTTCTAGTACAAGTTTGTGTGGACATATGTTTTTTATTTCATTTTCAGTCTTCATAGCTAAGAGTGAAATTGTTGTGTCATAGAGTAGCTGTTTATTTAACTTTAAGAAACTACCAATTTTCCATAGTCATTGTACAATTTTACACTCTTGCCAGCAAGGAATGTTAGATCCAGCTGCTCTGTATCTTCTCCGATATTTGGTGTTGTAAATTTCTTTTAATCATTGTTTTAATTTTAGCCATTCTTTTCAGCATGTAGTGGTAAGTGACTATGGTTTTATTTGCGGTTCCCTGGTGACTAACATTGTTGGGCCTCGTTGTGTGTTTATTGGCCATTTGTATATCCTTTGTTTTTGTGAAGTGTCTGTCCAAAACTTTGTCCCATCTTGGTATTTGGTTGCTTGTCTCCTTATTATTGATTTTTATAATCTTGATGTAAGTCATTTTTCAGAATACATATTATGAATATTTTCCTCCAGGCTAATACTTGTTTCTCACTTTCTTCATGGTGTCATTTGTTGAACAGCAGTTTTTAATTTTGATGAAGTCTAGTTTATCATTTTTTCTTACATCATTATTGATATTTGTGTCTGCCTAGGAAATCTTTGCATATCTCCAGCATATAAAGATATTTTCCTACGTTTTCTTCTGGAAGCTTGATATTTTTTTAGCTTTTACAGTTAGGTCTGTAAACAATCCAGAATTTTGTATACGATGTTAGTTATGAATGGAGTTTCTATTTTTTCTTTATCTAGTTTCAACATCCAGTGGTCCAGTGCCACTCATTTGAAAGATTTTTCTGTCTCTGTTTAATTACACAGGAAGCTTTGTAAAAAAAAAAAAAAGTCCTTTGACTGTATATGTGTACTTCTATTTCATATTTATTCTGTTCCATTTGTCTATTTATTTATCTATTATCTATCCTTACACCACTTGATATTGATTACTATGACTTATAGTCTTGAAATCAGGAAGCACAAGTGCTCTAACTTTCTTCTTTTTAAAGATTGTTTTGACTACTTGAGGTCACCAGATTTTCATATAAATTTTAGGGTAAGTTTGTCAGTATCTACAAATAAGCTTATTGGAATTTTGATCTGAATTGCGTTGTGAATAGTTTAGGGAGAATTGGCATCTTTATAATATTGAAACTTCCAACAGTATTGAATCTTCTCAACAATGCTTTTTACTTTTATATCTTTTGCTAAATTTGTCCCCAGACCTTTTATTTATTAATCTTTAATGCTATTTTAAATGGAATTATTATTATTATTATTTTTTTGGTGAGGAAGATTGGCCCTGAGCTAACATCTGTTGCCAATCTTCCTCTTTTTGCTTGAGGAATATTGACACTGAGCTAACACCTGTGCCAATCTTCTTCTGTTTTGTATGTGGTATGCCGCCGCAGCATGGCCTGATGAATGGTGTGTAGGTCCACTCCTGGAATCCAAACCCATGAACCCTAGGCTGCCGAAGCAGAGCATGCAAACCCAACCACTACGCCACTGGGCTGGCACCTGGAATTAATTTTTTATTTACGTGTTTCATTTGTTTTGTTCCTTGTGTGTAGATATACTACAGATTTTTGTATTTGACTATGTATCCTGAGACCTTGATGAATTCACTTACTGCACCTAGTGGGAAGTTTGTTGTGCAGATTCCTTTGGATTTTGTTTACATACAATTATATTACCTACAAATAAAGATAGTTTTACTTTTTTTCCTGATATTTATGTCTTTTATTTTTTTTCTTACCTTATTTCCTTGAGTAGACCCTCACATGCAATGTTGAATAGAAATGGTGTAAGTGCCTTTTTTTTTTGCATTGTTCTCAATTTTAGGGTAAATAGTTCAACATTTCACCATTAAGTATAATATTAGCTGCAGATTTCTCAGACTAAGTTCCATTTACTCCCAGTTTGCTGAGAGTATTTTAAAAATCATGAATATATGTGGGATATAACCAAATGTTGCATCTATTGAGGTAGGCATATGATTTTTCCTCTTTAATCTTATAGGTAAAGGTTTGTTTTAATAAATTTATTTTTTTATAGCTTCAAGCTCCCCACTTTACAACTCCAGATTGTGCTTCTTTTCTCACCAGAAGGAGTTAAATAGTTAAAAATAAAAACAAAACCTGTGTGACTGAATGGATTGAACTTCAGCTTCCCAGATAGCAAGACTCCCAAAAGGACCAGTCTAAGGCCTGTCCCTTCAATAAGAATGTGTGAGACTTATGTACGGACTATGTGTTTTATGGAGAAATTTTTATCTGGACAAACTATGACTCATACTAAAAAAATATACCATATCTGAGAAGACAATTGGATTTAAAGCAAAGAGATTTATAAATAAAATATCAAAGATATTTAAGTGAACCACTTGTTTTCTTTCTATTTCCTGCTGTTCTCAACTGACAATCTGTGTATCATGGTCTTAGGGAATCTAGAAACCCCACTGAAGTGTTCAATTTTTAATTTTGAGGACATTTGCATTTAATACCTATAGATGTCTTCAGATTATCAAAGATTTCTATGACCCAAAATAGGCATAGAGCACTTTCCTAAAAGATTCAAATCCAGTCTAGGAGAAGTTGATCTTGATTAATGTGAATGAGGATTTGTTTATCTGAAGTGTCCTAGATAATCACTCTTTGGAATTATTTTAGGTAATAGTAACAATAAAGAGGAAAGTAGGCTTGAATTAGACTTAAAATTGTTTTAGTTGTCTTCTATGCATTCTTTCTATAGACCTTGGCCAAAGAGTAGCAGAGGTGGAAACCTTCA
The DNA here is from genome assembly GCF_020826845.1 of Diceros bicornis minor. Taxonomy (NCBI): domain Eukaryota; kingdom Metazoa; phylum Chordata; class Mammalia; order Perissodactyla; family Rhinocerotidae; genus Diceros; species Diceros bicornis. Next base: position 11,010,853 of record NC_080762.1, on the reverse strand, counting down.
TACTGATTATTGTGGAGAAGCTAGAAAATTAAGCTCAGTGCTCATTTGCTGCTTTCTTGATCTCGTACTCAGCCCTTCATTAGTCAGCCTTATCAAAACCTCATCATTATTGGTTTCTATTTGCTGTTAAACAGTGTTTGATATAAAGCTTTGAAAGCCATTTTCTGGGAGCACTTAAAAATCTCTAAGTGAATCACTGATAAAAATGTTTTGGAAGTATATAATATTTATTTTCTCACTTTGACTACTACAATAATTTTATTTATTATATTTTATAAAAAATTTTTATTACAATCTTAGAAGTTCTCTAAAGATATCATCCAAAGAACTTTACCAGGTGCTTAGGAATATTGATTTACCCGTATGAGGATATTTTTTTGCCTTTGACCTAGCTTCAGAATCTAAAGTTCACTCTGTCTCCAAAAGGTCTCTTACAATATCTTTTGTTTTATATCAAAAGAGATAAAGACATTAGATGATTCTTCTATTTATTAATCTGATGTTGAATCTAAAGGATAGAGAATATATATAAAATAGAGTTTAAAAATAAGCCCTAATAAGGAAAAATTTCCTCTAGAGGGCAAATTTTGGAAAAGAGATCATGAATACCCCTTAGGGAAATAAAATAGACAAAATGTTAATAAATAACATTTTCAAATAGGTAAAAGCAGTTAAGATGACGAGTCGGAAGACAAAACCTAATAAACTATTTTATATTGCGAGCTCTTTTAATGAATAATATTAAAAATTAGCACTTGTCATTAAAGTGCCTTTTTCTGCATCAGAAACTGAAGGTCCAATTAAAACAACAACCAGAGACAAGTGAGTCACAACGGTGGGACCACTGACTGCCTGGGCTATTAGGCAGTTCTTTTATCTTTTTCTATTTACTAATTATCATTTTAGTTACTACTGGTCTGTAACAGCGATTCTCCTTTGAAGAAACAAAAGCGGATATATAGATGTCAATGTTCACAATGTGAGAATAGATCGTAATAACTGACCTCCTTTCAACCTTTGGTTCCGGTCTTTAACGTGTAAATAAAACCAGAGAGAAACAGGATCTTTGGTATTTTGGTAACAGAGATAGGTTCTGACAATAAGGGATTCCTTTTTCAAACTGATTTGCCTGATGTTTCCCTAATGGGTGGGTGACACGCCATTAGTGCAAAAGGAAACGATAACAAACTTTCCTGGCTTTTATAAATCTACAGTAAATGTCTGGGATAAATAAGGTAATGGATGAAGAACTGGTTTGGGGAAGTGTAAATGCAATATACATGTAAGGTATTATTATTATTTCAAGGCTTAAATTATGGGTTATAATTGTAGAAATAACCTGAAGTAAAGATGCGTACTTTCAAAGTAAATAACTTAGTCTCTGTGTGGCCTATTTGGTCATATCCGAAGGAAGACATTGTTAATCTGGCCACAAAATGAGAAAAATAAGGCTCCCACAAAAAATTTAATGGAACCATGAGTAAATAAATCATGTGCTAGTATCAATACAGGTATTCATAATCAGTTGGCTTTAATTTATATTCAAGAATTAGAAGAGATCATCAAAGGTAGAGTGAAAACTTGAATGTTGCTGAAGAGATTCAAGGCCGTCTTTTTTTACTTGCCTAACTTGTTCAAATTATAAAAGAAATTCAATTCTATGAACTCTAATTAAGTCACATTTAGAGTCCATACTATATCCATCTCCAGGAACTACTTTTGCTGTCTGTTTCTGCCAAATAACAAATACTATATCATTTACTGACGTGTAAGAGAATTTATGTTCTGATGACCACCAAGAGGGAGTCTTGTTAGTGTCAGAGGTCAAATATTTGTGTCAGAAAGACTTTTTCGGTAGCAATAAAAAATGGAGTAGGCATCGATAAAGTCCTCTGGGGATATGTAAGAACTGTAGGTTTTCAAGTTGATGTGTATGTAGAGTAAGCATTTATTTTTCACATAGGCATTGAGATATTACAGTCAGCAGCTTTCTTTCCCAGCATCTTTCTCATGCCATCTTCTCCAAGAAAAAAATAGTGGCTTCTGTTTGATAATTTACATATAATCCAGAAAGTATCAAAACACAGGGATTTTTTTTCTTTAAGGAGAAAAAAATTCTGAGCAGGCAGATTAGAAATGTATATACATCATCAAGTTGTAGTGGGCTGGGAAATACCATTTAATTGACACCTGCTATATTGATAGTTTAAGTCAGAAAAATCATCACATGAAATAAGTTATCCAAGATAAGGTCCAGAGACCACCATCACCAGCATCATTGGGAGCTTGCTAGGACTTCACAAAAGGAAAAAAAAATTGAGACACTGTCCAAGATCTATTGAATAGGGATCTGCATTTTAACAAGATCCTAGATGATTTGTATACACCAAAGTTTGAAAAGTGAGGCTTTCAACTTTATTTGCATTGAAGGAGATATTCAAGCTTTCTACTCAACTCTCAAACCTTCCTTATCAACTCAGTTTGTGGCAAAATTTGGAGAGTTTGTACAATTTATTTACTTTTTTTTTTTTCTTCAGCTTGCCTTATTTCAAAGGGGAAATGAGACCTTAGGGAGTAATGAGCTTTTATGTTGTAGGAAAACAAGGGTTCACCAGCAGAGCAGAAGAAGACAGGGACCCAAAGTCGGAGAGAATTGTGCTCACTTCCCAGCCCAACTCACAGCCACATGATTCAGCATTTGGACGAAGAGCGTATCTCTGCGCACTCCAGTAGTGCAGGCAATCCCCAATTTAAGAACGGATTGTGGTCCGAATCATCATTTGTAAATTGGTGCTTTGAAACTTTGAATGTATTTTACCATAGAAACAGAGTTACACTCAGTGGGTAGGTTTCTAGGCAGTCTGCAAAAACTTGTTTAACTTACAATGTTCTGAGAAGAAAAATTTTGGGAGGCATTGGGGAAAAGCAAGCATATTAGAATGACGCATACCCACGCACAAATTTTGGCTCCACTAGTTTCCCTTGAGCAAGTTATTGAACTATTTATCATCTGCAAAATAAGTATAATAATAATTCTCTCACAAAATCTTTGTGAGAGCTGAAATGTGTATTACATTGCTTGCTGCTGAATTAAGTAACTTGCATGATTGGCTACATTATAAGAGTTTAAAAGACATTTTGCCATACCATACTGGTGAGTATGGATTAGGACATCTGATCCATGGAGAAGAAGGTGAGGATCTCAGGGAAGACTTGTGTACAGGAAATGATGCCTTGAAAAGTGAGGGGGTCTCTATGTGGGTTAGGTAGAAATTGGGGAGAATGTTCTAGGCAGAATTTGTGACCTAGAATTACAAGGTATATATCCGGCACATATGTGAAATACGGTGGGGGTGCAGAGTGGAGAGGAGGGTGTTCAATGGATTTGGGCTAGAGACTCTAAGAAGAGAACTGCTGCTGGCATTTGCCTGCCTTTTCCTTTCTCTCTTGCTTCTATCTATTTTGATATTGCCGACCTACATCAAGCAACTATCAGATTGATAAGAAGCAAGGGCCAGAGTTGAGTGGGAAGCATCACAGTCTCTATTATGTTCCCCAGCAGCAAGGAAGAAAGTGGGGAGAGGGAAAATAAGTGTCAAGGGTAGAGCAGGCAGGCGAGGCCAATGCTTGTGGCATTTCCACTACCAACAGTGACTATCCTTGTACCTTAGATGACATAGCCTTAAGGTTGGCAGAGGTAATGTAGTACGTGCTCCCTTCTTAATATCAGATGACACTTTGTAGTGAAGAGTCAATCTAACATTCTATCTTAATTTGAACTATAGGTGACTGTGGGTCAGGGTTATATTTGGTTTCTTTTTGATTTTTGATACTCAAATTTCATTTTCCTTTAGCATCTTTGTGGCTATTTTTCATTGATGATGCCATTTTAGCAAACTCAAATTGTGCCTTCATTCACAAAACCAAGCGGAGAATTGAGGCAATTATCTTAATTTCAACAGTCTTGCAGTCAGGATTTTGGCCAAAATAGAGTGTGTCGCTCTGATTGTTACTTGATATTTTCCTTTGTTTTCTCTTAGGTGTTGTCAACTCATAGTTTTTTACCTGAAGTTGTTTATCAATAAATGATATTTATCAATAAATGACGTCTTATAGAAATACTGAAAGAAAGTGTGACAAGTTATTTGTGACACCAAAATATGTTCATGATAATAATTAGTGTTTATATTCAGATAGTACATTAACATCAATGAAGCCCTTCAACATATATTTTTATTACTTGGTGTGTATTATTACTCTGTGAGGTAGGCTGGACAAGTATTAATTTCTTCTTTTTGTCTACTTGGAGAACTCAGAAAACGTTAGTGACTCACCTAAGGTCACACAGTTACTCAGTGTTGGATTGAAAACCCAGATTTTCTGTTACCCAGTTCAGTACTCTTTCTACACTTCCTTTCAGTGTTTCTGCCCTGTTTTCTGTGAACCCCCCCAGTGTGATCCTCTGATAGCCCACCAGCTGTAGTCTTCAGCTTTACCCCAATTCCCTGACCCATTGGATCAAGATGGGATGTAGATATACTGCCTCAGTTCCAACTGCTAAGAAAGGTGCCCCCTTAGTTATGACTACTGGACTTGCTTATGGCTTCCGCCATCTTATGGCTGCCTCTCCTGTGTCCTTAGTGTGGCTGCTTGAGTACTGTTATCTCCCCATCCCCACAGGATGCCTCAGCCCTCAGGAACGGGATGCTGTCTTGATTTCAACTTCTAGGTTCTGACTGGGTACCCAGCCTCCCCAGTTCCTCCTGGGATTGAAGCTATTTTGGGGGCCCCTGTCTGTTGTCTGTAGCCAGTCCTTTTTTCTAGGGGAACTGGAGACTGTTCAAATAACAAATGTGAATTCTAGAAAAACAACATAAATTTTTGGGAAATCTGAATGAATTTACTTTTTAACTAAGTCAGATGTACTAAAGAAACCGGGTATATTTAACATGATTTACAGCCCACCTTTTCAGGGACGCTATTTGCACGAAAGGTACAGAAATAACAGATGTCATGCTTGAGTGGTTAGACCATGTTTCAGCTCCTAAATAGAATAGCTGACCACTTCTTGTTTCCATTTTATCCTATGCTGCCCAAACATCTCATTTTCAATTTTTGTAGTCTCTTGCCTACTTTCAGAAATAGCCGGCATCTTTTAATAACTACCAGCTCACCTTGTAAGACTTAATAATGAAGGTTGAATTAAGAGACCCGCAGGATGTGCTGCATGGTATATTCTCCCTTCCAATTTCTAAAATAGTACAAAATCTTAATTCTACTTAAAAATTTTTGTTTTAAATAAGATTTTTTGAATGATATGAATCATTGCTTTTAAATCCACTGCATAATTGTGGGTCCACTGAATTAATTAAGTTTAGTGACAGCATTCTTCCACATCCTGCATGTAAGACTTGGGACTAGGGAATTGTCATGTTAGATACAAGGTCAGTTGGAACCAACTCTTGGTTGCTCACTGCTCTTAATAAAAACGATTAAGAAAGAATTTCATCCTAAAGATCTATAAATTTAAGGGAAGAAATTATTCATTCATTAAGTCATTATATCAATGCACACATACACAACTTCATTTTTTTGCTGGGCAGTAGGCTTAGTGCTTCAGAAATGAAAAGATTAATCAGAGGGGAGAAAAACTTCCTTCCTTTGATGAACTTAAAATATGATAGGAGTAATTAGACAATACCTTTAAATAATTATACTTATAAATATAAAGCTAGCAAAGTAAACTGCTTGTGAACTGAAGATTGGCTTCCACTGCAATATGTGGCCACAACTTGTTACTTGGTTCTGCTAAATAGTTTTAAGGTCATTTTTGCCATTAGTGATCTTGTATATTATTAACATAGTGTGATCCAGTGGTTTATCACCAAATGTAATTCGCATATTAATATGGTAATGTGAATAAACATTATCATTCAAATCAATTGATAATTATTGAATAATGATTTTTAAATACAGGTAAAGATTTCATACGTAACTTGGAATGTAGATTTCTTTTTCTTTAAATTGTGGTAAGAACATTTAACAGGAGATCCACCCTCTTAAAAAAATTCTAACTGTACAATACAGTATTGTTAACTATAAGCACAATGTTGTACAGCAGATCTCTAGAACTTATTTGTCTTGCATAACTGAAACTTTGTACTCATTTAACAGCAACTCTCCATTTTCCCCTCCCCACACCCCCTGACAACCACCATTCTATTTTCTGCTTCTACGAGTTTGACTGTTTTAGATACTTCATGTAAGTGGAATCATTCACGCAGTATTTGTCCTTCTGTGACTGCTTATTTCACTTAGCACAGTGTCCTCAAGATTCAACCCTGTTGTTGCATATGGCAAGATTTTCTTGTCTTTAAGTCTGAATAATTTTCCATTGTCTGTATATATCACATTGTTTCTATCTATTCTTTCATTGTTAGACATTTAGGTCATTTCCAGATCTTGGCTATTGTGAATAATGCTGCAATGAAAATGAGAATGCAAATATCTTTTCAAGATCCTGATTTCAGTTCTTTTGAGTAAATACCCAGAAGCAGGATTGCTGGTCATACGGTAAGGTATAGATTTAATTTTTAGAGGAGCTTTCCTACTGTTTTTGATAGCAGCTGTACCATTGTACATTCCCGCCAGAAGTGTGCAAAGATTCTAATTTATTCACATCCCTGCCAACACTTAACTTTTTTTCCAGTTTTATTGAGAAATAATTGACATTCATTACTGTATAAGTTTAAGGCATACAACATGATGATTTGATTTACATGTGTTATGAAATGATTACCACAATAGGTTCAGCTTACATCATATTCTCTTATAGATACAATAAAAAGAAAAGAAAGAAAAAAAAATTCTCCTTGTGATGAGAACTCAGGATTTGCCTTCTTAATTTTCATATATATCATACATCAGCATTAGCTATAGTCATCATGTTGAACCTTACAGCCTTAATATTTATCCTATAACTGGAAGTTTGTACCTTTTGACCATCTTCCTCCAATTCTCCCTTCCCCCACCCCACCCTCCACCTCTGGTAACCACAAGTCTGATCTCTTTTTCTATAAATTTGTTTTTTATTCTTTTTTTAAATTCCATATATAAGTGAGAACATACAGTATTTGTCTTTCTCTGTCTGACTTACTTCACTTAGCATAACGCCTTCAAGGTCCATCCATGTTGTTGCAAATGGTAGGACTTCCTTGTTTTTTATGGCTGAATACTATTCCATTGTATATATACACCACAACTTCTTTATCCATTAATCTATTGATGGACACTTGGGTTGTTTTCATGTCGTGACTATTGTAAATAATGCTGCTATGAACACGGGAGCGCAGATATCTTTTCAGCTTAGTGTTTTCATTTCCTTTGAATATATTCCCAGAAGTAGAATCACTGGATCATACGGTAGTTCTATTCTTAATTTTTTGAGGATCCTCCATATTGTTTTCCATCATGGCTGTACCAATTTATAATCTCCTGAACAGTGCACAAGTGTTCCCTTTTCTCCACATCCATGCCAGCATTTATCTCTTGTCTTTTTGATAATGGCCGTTCCAACAGATGTGAAGTGATATCTCATTGTGGTTTTAATTTGCTTTTCCCTAATACTAGTGAAGTTGACATCTTTTCATGTACCTGTTGGCCTTTCCTATATCTTCTTCAGAGAAATGTTGATTCAGGTCCTTTGCCCATTTTTTAATTGGGTTATTTGATTTTTTGCTATTGAGTTGTGTGAGTTCTTTTTATATTTGGGATATTAACCACTTATTGGATATATGTTTTGCCATTATTTTTTCCTATTCCATATGTTGTCTTTTCACTGTGTTGATGGTTTCTTTTGCTGTGCAGAATCTTTTTTTTTTTTTTTTTTGTGATAGCCATCTTAACAGGTGCGAGGTGATATCTCATTGTGGTTTTGATTTGCATTACCCTGATGATTAGTGATGTTGAATATCTTTCCATATATCTGGTGGCCATTTGTATGTCTTCTGTGGAGAAATGTCTGTTCAAGTCCTTTGCCCATTTTCACATCAGGTTATTTGTTATTTTACTATTGAGTTGTAGGAGTTCTTTATATTCTTCTCCCTGTGGATATCCAGTTTACCAACACCATTTGTTGAAGAGACGGTCCTTTCCTCATTGTGTATTCTTGGCACCCTTGTCAGAGATCAGTTAACTGTCTATGCATGGATTTATTTCTGGGCTCTCTATTTGGTTTCATTGGTCTATCTGTTCGACTTTATGCCCATACCATACTGTTTTGATTACTGTAGCTTTGTAATATATTTTGAAATTGGGAAGTAAGATGTGTATAGCTTTGTTTTTCTTTCTCAAATTTGTTTTTGTTATTCAGAGTCCTTTGTGGTTCCATATGAACTTTAGAATTGTTTTTCTGTTTCTGTAAAAAATGCCATTGAATTTTGATAGGGATTGCATTGAATTTGTTGATCACTTTGAGTTGTGTGGACAATTTAACAATATTAATTCTTCCAATCCATGAACACAGGATGCCTTTTTATTTATTTGTCTCTTTAATTTCTTTTATCAATATTTTGTGGTTTTCAGTGTACAAGTCTTTCACCTTCTTAGTTAAGTTTATCCTAAGTATGTTATTATTATTATTATATATTTATTTATTTATTTCTGAGGGAGACTTGCACTGAGCTAACATCTGTTGCCAATCTTCCTCTTTTTTTGCTGGAGGAAGATTAGCCCCGAGCTAACATCTGTGCCAGTCTTCCCTCTATTTTTTATGTGGGTCACCACCACAGCATGGCTGACAAGTGGTGTAGGTCTGTGCCCAGGATCCAAACCCGTGAACCTGGTCTCTTTGCTGAAGCAAAGAGCACCAAACTTAACCACTATGAGGTTTTTGATTACTGATTAGATCTCTTTATTCGCTATTGGTCATTTAAGATATTCTATTTCTTCTTGGTTCAGTTTTGGGGGTTTGTGTGGTTCTAAGAATTTATCCCTTTATTCTAGGTTTTCTAGTTTATTGGTGTATAATAGTTCATAGTAGTTTTTTATGATCCTTTTTCATTCTGTGGCATCAGTTGGAATGTTTCTTTTTTTTCATTTATGATTACATTTCTTTGTGTTTTCTCTCTCTTTTTCCTTAGTCTAGCTGAAAGTGTGTCAATTTTTTTGATCTTTTCGAAAAACCGTTAGTTTTATTGATTTTTTTCTATTCTTTTTCTATTCCCTATTTCATTTATTTTTGCTCTAATCTTTATTATATCTTTTCTTCTAAATTTGTGTTTAGTTTGTTCTTCTGTTTCTAGTTTCTTGTAGATATAAAGTTAGGTTGTTTACTTGAGATCTATCTTCTTTTTTAATGCAGGCATTTTATCACTATTAACCTTCCTCTTAGTATTGCTTTTGCTGCATCCCATACATTTTGATATGTTGTCTTTTCACTTTCAGTTGTCTCAAGATATTTTTGATTTTCCTTTCAATTTCTTCTTTGATCCATTAGTAGATCAGGAGTGGACTGTTTAAACATATTTGTGAATTTTCCAGTTTTCTTTCTGCTATTGATTTCGGTTTCATGCCATTTTGGCTGGAAAAGATATATGATATGGTTTCAATCTTTTTAAATTCGCTAATATTTGTTTTGTGACCTAACATGTGATCTATCTGGGAGAATATTCCATGTGTGCTTGAGAATAATGTTTACGCTGTTGCTGTTGGGTGGAATGATCTGTATATGTCTATTAGGTCCTCTGGTCTATGATGTTGTTCAATTCCACTGTTTCCTGATTGATTTTCTGTCTGGACATTCTTTCCATTATTTAAATGGGGTATTGAAGTCTCCTCCTAGTATCGTATTGCTATCTCTTTCCTATTTATTCTTTCAGTTCTGTCAGTCGCTATTTCTATATTTAGATGTTTGGAAGTTGGGTGGATATATATTTATAATTGTTTTATCTTCCTGATGAATTGATCCTTTTGTCATTACATGATATCCTCTTTGACTTTTGTGACATTTTTTAACCTGAAGTCTATTTTGTTTGATATAAGGATAGCCACCCTTGTTCTCATTTTGTTACCATTTGCATGGAATATCTTTTTCCTTCTCTTCACTATCAACCTATGTGTATCTTTAAATCTAAGGTGAGTGTCTTGTAGACAGTGTATAGTTTGAACTTGATTTTTAATCCATTCAGCCACTGTATGTCTTTTGATTGAGAACTTTCATCTATTTACATTTGAAGTAATTAATGATAAAGAAGAACTTACTACACTTATGGAATACATAATGATGTTTCAGTCAATGATGGACCACATATATGATGGTGGTGCCATAAGATTAATGTCATATAGCCAAGGTGTGTAGTAGGCTATACCATCTAGGTTTGTGTAAGTACATTCTATGATGTTTGCACAATGATGAAATTGCCTAACAAGACATTTCTCAGAATGTGTCTCTGTCTTTAAGCAACACGTGAGCGTATTGCCACTTTGTTGGATGTTTTCTGTCTGTCAGTAGTTCTTTTCTCCCTTTTTCCTCTTTTGCTGTCTTCTTTTGTGTTTTGTTGATCTTTTGTATTTTTGTTGAACTGGGCTTTTTGCCTATTTGCCCTATGCTGAGCCAGGAGGAGAGGCTATGGTGAATACTTGCATGCCAGCTCAAATTGCTGTCTTTATTCTTAGTGGACCCAGGCATCTGGACTATGCTGGGTTATCAGTACTCTGAGACAGGCACAACAGAAGCCAGTCCTTTGGGCAGTCCCTGGAAAATCTGGAACTTGAATGTGTTGTCCAACTATTTCCCTCCCCAGGAAGAAGCTGGGATCTGGGGTTTTTCACCTACTTGCAATGAGCTAGGAGGAGGGGATATGGCAAGTGCTTGTGTGCTATTTCCAACCACTGTTTTTGTTCTTAGTGGTCCCCAGGCATCTAGAGTTTCCTAGGTCTCATCATTGTTCCAAGACAAGTGAGACAGAAGCTAGTCCTTGAGTAACCCCTGGACAAGTTGTAAAGTTGAATGCCTGGCCCAACTCTTTCCCTCCAGGGAGAGGTGGGAGCTGAGAGTTTCTTTTTGATCATATGACACTGTGCTAGTGATAGGGATTATGGTGAGAGGGTGTCCTAAGTTTTCCTACTGGCTTTGGTGTGGCTGGTTTCATGTTCACCTGAGATGCGTGAGCCTTTCAAGTAGTTTCTAGATTTCTCACAAAGAGAATTTGTCCGTATATTGTTGAACTGGCATGTCTGTGGGGAGAAGAAGAGTCCAGGGCTTCCTATTCTGCCATATTGTTCTGTTACTGATGATTGTTAAAGCTATTAAATGAATCTATAAAAACATTACAAATTGACAAAAAGTTAAATAAATATGAAAACCAATTCACAGGACAAATGATAAGACAAAAAGTTTTAGCCAGATAATTTTATGAAGAACATAATATCATAATTAAGCCAAAAATTATAAATATTTAAATTGTAGTATGATATAGAATAAAAGAGATTGGATTATGGTATAATTCTAATCTTATAAAAGCTGTTTGTGTACTCATATTTATAATATTAAAAGAATCTTTAAGAACTGGTTTTAATGTTTAATTATTTAATTATTTTTTCCCTATGAGTCAACCAAAAAGTTTTATTTGGGATTGCTTCATATCATGTGAGGATGAATTAAAAGCTGAATATCAACATTGCCACCTCTAAGTGTCATTAAAAAGAATAACTCAAAATCGTGTACAATAATGTACATATGTACAATAATATCCATAAGTTATTTTCTTTCCAGATAACATATAGAATATAAGGAATATGAAGAAAAGAAAAGAAAAAAAAGAGATACTTAAAATGCATTTTGTTCCCACTAATCAAAACTCAAGACAAAATTCAAGATGCTAAAGGAATTTTTTAAGATAATTTTTAGTAGTTTTGAATCTATGTTGGCTAAATTTGTAAAAAGCCCTAGTCAAAATGCCTGCTATAGAACGAAAACCAGGAATCATATTGAGCAGGAACTATAAAGAAGGATGAGATCCCTTACCTTGGAGTATTCAGTCTTTAAAAATAGAGGTAAGGAAACAATAACAGAAAAATGCTAAGTCCTATAAGAAGAGGAGACAGAGGATTACATGCTTCATGAGTAAATGTTAACTTATCTGAGCCCACAAAAGGATTTTATAAATTTATAAATCTATAAAATTAATATGATTCACTATAGAAAATTTGGATGAAAAAGGAAATTATAAAGAGGAAAGTGTTAATTACCCTTACTTCCACTATTCCTGCACTGATTCTTAAAACTGAAAACCAATTAGGAAAGAGAGTTTTAAGGAGAGGACGCAGCACATGTGTAGGTAAGCAGGAAGGAAAGATTGTAATAATGTTAGGAAACTGTTTAGGTATATTGTGAAGACCAGAACAAAGATACCTGTTGCATGAATTGGTAGACAAGGTTAGAAAGGTAAAAAATGGACCAGAGTTTAAAAGAAATTATAGATGATGCCAAGAAATCTGAACTTAACCTTTTAGTTTATTGGCAGCTATTAAATGATTTTAGTTAAAGGAACAGCAAGATATACTTTGTGGTTTAGAATTATTGTTATTTCTAAAGCATGAAGTCTAGAGTCCAGATCTTATAAATTTTAGTACAATGCTTTGCTAAAACGTGTAGTTCAAGGGAAAGATTCAGATTGAGGACGTAAATTTGGAGTTTAAATACTATATATATTTGAAGCTATGAGATTGGATGAGATGACCAATGGAGAGAAAAATAGTGAAGTCTGCAGAGTAAGTCTTGGTTACTGCAATATCATGAGGTAAGAGAGAAAAGGAAGCAGCAAAGGAGATGAACAGTCTTGGAAATTTTGGCTATTTTCCTTCAATATGTGCATGAGGAGATCTGAAATATGATTGGAGATGTAACTTTTCTTATCATAGTAAGAACATTTAACATGACATCTACCCTTTTAACAAATTTTTAAGTGTACAATATAGTACTGCTAACTATAGGTGTGATGCTGTACAACAGATCTCTAGAATTTATTTCTCTATTATGACTGAAGCTTTGCTGTTCAAAAGATGTAATGATTTTATCCAGCTATTGCTCAGGGTCTTCTTTTGCTTTTTTAGATATATTTTTTTTATTTCTTTTTTTTATTGCAGTAAAATTGGTTTATAACATTATATAAATTTCAGGTGTACATCATCATACTTCTATTTCTGCATAGATTACATCATGGTTTCCACACAAAGGCTAATGACAATCCATCACCACACACATGCTTCTAAACGTCCCTTTCGCCCTCCTTCCTCCCCCCTTCCCGTCTGGTAACCACCAATCCAATCCCTGTCTCTATGTGTTTGTTTGTTGTTGTTTTTATCTTCTACTCATGAGTGAGATCATACAGTATTTGACCTTCTCCCTCTGACTTATTTCACTTTGCATAATACCCTCAATGTCCATCCATGTTGTCACAAATGGCTGGATTTCATCGTTTCTTATGGCTGAGTAGTATTCCATTGTGTATATATACCACATCTTCTTTATCCATTCATCCCTTGATGGGCATTTAGGTTGCTTCCAAGTCTTGGCTATTGTGAATAATGCTGCAATAAACACGGGGGTTCATGTATCTTTACATATTTGTGATTTCATATTCTTAGGATAAATAGCTCAGGGTCTTCTTGAGCAAAGTTTGGGCTCATTTGCATCTCCTCAATAATAATACTCACATTAGTATCTACATACATAGTATAATTCAAGGACTGAGGGCTGCTGCTTTATCCTAACTCCCTTGCTGTGGCTGGGATAGTGATGTCATCTTTTTTGCAGTCAGTGTATAGTGGGTAGCCTCAAGACCAACTGCATTTTTGTCACAATACTTGATGATCTCAGATTGTTCTGAATTTCTCTCATTATTGTGTTTGGTTTTTTCTCATTTTAAGCTTATGCTTCAGGCTTTCTGTTTTTTACCACAAACCCATGTTCTTGGGTTGCAAATGTTAAATAAATATAAATAAATTATATATATATATAATCTTTATATGTATACACATATATAAATATACATAAATATGAGTATACACACACACACATATATACACAAATATGTATATATAAAATCTTTAGGCAACTGGAGACTGTCTGTAAGATCATGGAAAAACTGAATTTTTGTTATTTGGGGTTATTCTGGAAATTACTGTGGTGGGAAATAGAATTGAGTGCATTATAGTTGTAAATAAAACATCTTATGGAGAGCAGGAAGTTGTGGTAAATTGTGGGAGCCTATTTTTTTTCTCTAATGAAAAATTAAACAAAAAAATAAATAGCATTGACTGGTTCCTTAAAGTAGCTTTCTCTCTCTCCCTCCCTCCTTCCCTCCCTCCCTCCTTCTCTCTCTCTCCCTCTCTCCTTCTCTCTGACTGTGTAGGACTCTGCTAACCGAGAGAAACCACAATGTATACTTTTTCTGGTTTAGGGATATTAGTAGAATCCCATAGTCTAGTTAGGTACATCGTTTACTAGGTATTGCACATACTTAATAATTTGATTTTGTTCAAGGAGCAAGTGCTATTTCTATTCACTGGGCTCTTACACTAAGAACACTGGATTGATTTATAACTCAACGTACCAAGTACTCCAACCATACTCTGCACAGGAAGTGGTTCTCTGGCTTTCGTATGGAAACACAAAATTGAACAACATACAAAATAGGAACCTATTGCCTTTCGTTGACATTTCTGTGGCAGGAACTACAAAGAGATTAAATATTAAATTCTTCCAACTCTGATTAAAATTGGAAGTCTATGAAGATGGACCATATTTATATTTGATTTTGATTTATATGAAGTGCTTGACACATTTCTGTAGTGCTCTGGAGTGAAGCACACACACATTGAGAAAGCAGGATTTTCTTAATTCATGGTGTTGGCTTTTAACAAGGTCTTTTTAGATTTTAGATTTTTTTTAGGTTGTTAAAGATTTTTTCCAAGCTTAAACTGAGGCAGAGTAGCAAAACAGTCAAAAACATGAGCCTCAGAATCAGACAGCTTTGGGTGCTTTGGGTTTAAATCTCGAATATTCCATTTTAACTGCAGATCCTTCAAAAAATTTCTTATTCTGTCTGTTTTTCAATTAATTTATTTGTAAAATATGGAGTACATAGCAAATTTCACAAAGTGTGGTGTTGGTTAACTAAAATTTTGTTGCCTAGTACATTGTTTTTTTTTTTTGCCTAGTACATTACTTACTAGATATTCCACATACTTAATAAATGGTGATTCAGGTTTCTTGAGTCCAGACTGTCCTCTTGACTTGAATTCCTTTTTTTTCCTCTCTTTTTTTTTTTTTTGGTGCACTGGCTCTTTCAGTCCAAGTTTATAGTTCTCTTATTTTATAATTTCCTTATGCTTCATGGCTTTTAGTCACAGATGCTTGAAAAATTTATCTTTTTTTCTTGAAAGCATGTATTGGGTTCCCCTCCACCCCCAGCTTTTGTAATGAAGCCTAAACATCTTAACTCACTGGAAATTGACCCGATTATTGAGGCTATTGGTAATGGTGATAGACAAAATCATACAAACAAGCACATGCTATGTTTGGATTTAACCAGAAAAAAAAGTTAGCTGGTAAATTACTTTCTGTTTACCTTAGAATAATATCCCAAAGAGGAAAACTATATTTTTCACTCATAATTTTTCTATTTTAAATTCATTACTTTTAAATATAGTGCTTTGGGATATAAATTAATTCATTGTTCTGTAAGTTTTAGTACTTTCCCAAGTGTATGGTTAAGGACATCAGACTGTTTTAAGATTTCTCCTTCCTCATCGTTGGCTCATTCTCATTGTTTTTGGCTAATTCCTCTTCTCTCTGACCTCTTCATTGCAGTGCCCTGGTCTCAGTCCTTTTGACTTTGTCTCCCCTCTGTTTTTACTCATTATCCTTGTAAACTCGTCCAGTCCCTTGGTTTTAAATATCATCTATAGGCTGACAAATCCCAATATTTTATCTCCAGCACAGTCTGTCCCAAACTCCAGATTTCGCATCCAACTGCCCATTTATAATCTCCACTGGATTTTAACAGACATTTTAGACCTAGCGCTAGGCTCCTGATCTTCCCCCCAAACCTAGTTTGCTCGCAGTCTTTCCTTTCTTAGTAAGTGGTGCCTCAGTCCTTCCACCTGTGCGCCAAATTCCTTGGGATTCGTTCTTGATTCCCCTCTCTCAGACTTCACATTCTACCTTTAGCTCTATGTTCTAAATATAATCTAGTGACATATCATCACTTTCACTATTTCCATCCTGGTCCAAGTCACCTCTTACTTGGATTACTGCTGTAATTTCTAGGCAGGTGTCCCTGCTAATAGTCTTGTCCTTCTATTATCTATTATCAACAGGAGTTTTAAAAGAATGACTCTTTTAGAATTGAAGTCGTATAATGTCATTCTTCTGCTCAAAATTGTCAAATGGCTCCCCTTTTCAATAAAATCCTTGCAGTGGCCTACCAGGCCCTTAGCTGTATCAATTCATCTCTTAACCATCCTCTTGCTCACTGTGCTTCAATCCCACTGGCTGTCTTCCTTTAACAAGTTAGTCCTGCTGCATCAGGACGTTTGCCCTAGCTGCTCTTTCGGCCTCAAATCCTCTTTCCCCCAGATATATTCTTCACTCACTCCCTTACCTCCTTTGAATAATACTCGCCTAGTAAAGTTTGCCTTCACCATGCTATTGAATAGCGCCACCTGCCTCCTTCCCACTTGTCACAACACTGCTGACTCTCACGCCCAGCTTCAGCACCTTCAAACATACTATATAATTTACTTATTTTTTATTTATATTGTTTAATGTCAGACTCTTTCTACTAGAATATAAGTTCTATGAGGGCAGGTATCTTTGTCTACTTTTTCCCCCTCAAATAAGCACCCGAAATATTGACTGGCATCTAGTAGGCAGTCAATTAATATTTGTTGGTTGAATGCATGAAAGATTGCAAATGTTCTTCCTTTTTTATAGAAAAATTCTGACAGTCTCTATGTCAAAACTAGCAATAAAAATTAGGACTCTTATTTTTGCAGTATAACTTTTTTATTATACAGGATTGACATAATCTTCTTTTCTATGTTCTCAGATACAATTTCCCATATATAGGCACATACCATGACTTCAATTAAAATGGCAATTTGTTTCACAAACAACTGATGTTTACAAATTTGATCAATGAATCCATCAATAAGCAGTGCATATTCAAAGGCAAAAACTATTCTCAGTTGGACATATTCCATTGATCATTGGTGGTAGTCACTTATCCATATCGTCTATATACATACATCTGTATATCTATCTATCTATCTATCTATCTATCTATCTATCTATCTATCTACTTTGTCTATCTACCTCTGTATCTGAGGGTAGATCAGTCCAGTGAATTTAGAAAACTGAAGAAATAGTATCTTTTTCACTGTTATCTAAAAATGTCAATCAGAACCAAGCTGCTCCAAGCAGAGCCAGTGTCCAGAATTGTTTCTGGGGAATTCTTCCTTCACTTCCTTTTAATCTACCAATGCAGTCTTTGTATCATTTGGCTTTGCTCTGCTACATTATTTTAAGATATTTTTATAGATAAATGATTATTAATAGCAAGCTAGAAAATTTCATAACAGCTGACTATAGTTTCAGACAATAGATTGAACTTTATATAATTTTATAAAACCTTTCAAATCTGTAAAAATTTAGCTGAAAATCACAAGAGATGGGATCTTAGAATAACTGGTACTTACACTACAACCTAAAAGGGATGAGGTATTGAAACGAGGTGTGTGGCTGGGGCATACGGACACAAACACCCTCCAGAATTGTATATAGGTGGGTTAGGAGGAGAGAGAGATCTAACATTTAAATATAGAAACCTGACGGGGGCTGGCTCTGTGGCCTAGTGGTTAAGTTCACACACTCTGCTTCCGTGGCCTGGGGTTCACGGGTTTGGATCCCGGGTGCAGACCTACATCACTCATCAAGCCATGCTGTGGTGGTGACCCACGTGCAAACTAGAGGAAGATTGGCACAGATGTTAGCTCAGGGCCAATCTTCCTCAAGCAAAAAGGGGAAGATTGGAAACAGATGTTAGCTCAGCAAAACAAAAAGAGACCTGACATTGAAGTTTTATGTGTACTAATGTGAATAAGTTTTATTACTCAGGTCTTTAATTCTAAATTCTATGCTATTTCATGGCAGCTATTTAAAATAGGATGTATATTTTTTCCTTAGGCTTTGTCTGTAGTTGTACAGTTTAACCTAGATAAGCAGTCTCTTTTCCTCTACCTTTGTCTAAATTATTCAGATAATTAGAAGAATGACTCGTATACTTTTTGAATTGCTCACGTTTGGCAGAAGATTTTTAATCCACTGAATTATTCTCGACTTCACTTTTTGCTGGCATAATTTTCCCTTGGTAATATTAATTAGATAAAACAATATGGATCATCAACAGCCTCCTAAAAGCCTTCTATTAATTCTGTAATGCAAGCATCATTTTCCTTTTAATGTTTTCTAAGAGAATAAGTAAATCGTTTCCCTTCTCAGAAATAGTAGTGGCTCCTAATTATCTCTGATATCAAATACTAAGTCCTTAAATTCATGCACCAGAGATCAGTTGATTTTCTTTTCAAACTGCCCTATTTACCCTTAGCTTTCAGATTTTACCCTTACCTCAGATTTTCTGATGTGGCCAAGCCATCCTGCTTTCTGTCCCCTGTGCACAAAACAATTCCCTTCAGCATTTAAATTCATCTAAGTGCTCTGCACGGCACCGAGAGTGAGCTCCAAGGCCAAGCTCTGGTTACAGAGCATCACAGGATCCCTGCCCGCCTACTCTCCTCCTCAGCTGGTACCTACTTCTCCACTGGCCACCCAGACCTTTCTGTTCCTCAGATCTTTCCAACGACACACATTTGGTACAGAGTTGAGTGCAGAATTCAAGCAGATGTTCCCAGCCTGAGAGTTTAACCAATACACTACACTATATGATACTCACATGCCTAGAAACACTTAATTTACATCTCAGCTTAAAAATGACCTTCCTCAAGAAGCCTTCAAGCAACATCCAGTAATTTTCCATCTTATTATTTAATTTTAGTCTCTACATAGTAGTATTATTACTTAGTATTTTTCCTGTTTGTTTATTTATCTGTTTATTATTTCTACCACTTCCACCAATACATCTGGAACAAAAGTTCCACAAAAACATTTACCTTATTTCCAGAAACACATATAGCATATAATTGGAACCCAATATGCATTGGTTGAATAAGTAAATTATTAAACCTTCCTTATTAATGTCTTTCTCATTAGATGATATATATTAAAGACATGGGGTTGATTTTGTTTGGGGCAATGAAATGAGATGACAGGGAATATTTCCTAATACATCATGTTTCTTTACACATTCTTGATTGCCATAAATATAACAGACCTATATAGGACATTTCCATTCTGCCATTTTGACTCTGAGGATTGAAGAGAATTTTTTACTTCATGTTAAGGAATATAAATTTAAATGAAAATTAGAATTATATAAATATTAATAAATTTTACTACAAAACATTCTCTCTGGAACTAATTTTATTAAGCATATTGGATTTCTTCATTAATTTTCTCTATAGTGTAAGTAGTTTTAATTTTTACCATTTGTAGTTCACTAATACTTTTAGTGGGATCAATCATTTTTTAACATAATTTCTATTTTTTTTTAATTATTTTATTGGGGTCATAGTGGCTTACAACATTGTGTAAATTTAAGATATACATCACTGTATTTCAATTTCTTCT
Organism: Diceros bicornis minor; assembly: GCF_020826845.1. Lineage (NCBI taxonomy): Eukaryota > Metazoa > Chordata > Mammalia > Perissodactyla > Rhinocerotidae > Diceros > Diceros bicornis. Next base: position 10,991,043 of record NC_080762.1, on the reverse strand, counting down.
AGCTGTGTCGTGTTCACCACCAACAGTTCAATTATTATCTGTCACCATACATATGTCTTTTCTTGTTGTTGTTCATATCAAATTTTCCCAATTCTAGTTTTTGCCACTAGGAGCTTTTAAAAAAGTCGTTTCGGGGGCCAGCCCTGTGGCCTAGTGGTTAAGTTCGGCATGCTTCGCTTCGGCTGCCCGGGTTCAGTTCCCGGGTGCGGACCTACACCGCTTGTCTGCAGCCATGCTGTGATGGTGACCTACATACAAAATAGAGGAAGATTGTCACAGATGTTAGCTCAGGGTGAATCTTCCTCAAGCAAAAAGAGGAAGATTTGCAACAGTTATTAACTCAGGGCGAATCGTCCCCAACAAAAACAAAACCAAAAAAGTGGTTTCTATGAAGTCCATTTTTCCCTGGATGGAATTTTACAGATCTAAATTTTGCCAAAGACTTTCTCATACCCCATATTTTGGTCAATAATATTGTTAATTTCTTCAATTTTAACCATTGTCAACTTTATTTTGTATTGAATTATAACTACCAATAATATGTACTTTATATTTAATAAAAAGTCTAGTCATGAGCAAAGAGCCTTGGCAAGGCAACTCTGGAAGAGCTGCAGGGGTGTAAGGTCAACATACCAGGCTAGTTCAACAACACCAAAAATGCCCTTTTATCTAATTTTAACTAATTTTTCAAAGTAAAAATGGAAAAGTGTGGGGGCCGGCCTGGTGGTGTAGTGGCTAAGTTCACACACTCCACTTCAGCAGCCTGGGGTTCGCAGGTTCAGATCCCGGACGTGGACTTACGCACTGCTTAACAAGCTGTGCTGTGGCAGGCGTCCCACATGTAAAGGAGAAGAAGATGGGCACGGATGTTAGCCCAGGGCCAATCATCCTCAGCAAAAAGAGGAGGATTGGCAACAGATATTAGCTCAGGGCTCGTTTTCCTCACCGAAAAAAAAGGAAAAGTGTGAAGTTTTTAGTAATACTCATTAATAGAATTTTCATGTTAAATAATGCATTGAACTTTAGTTAAGCCTTTTCTTCTTCTTAAACTAGTATAATTTCCTTTATGACCTCTCAGAAATGCACTCAACAATATAAAGAGTTTTTTCCTTCAAATTACACAGATGTATTATACCTGCTCTTATTTGATGTAAGTACATTTTGATAAAGTGAGACTGTATTATAATAAAAAACATTAATCAGAACAAAAAGCAAATGCCATGGAGTTTTAGAAAGACATTAATGCATATATATGTGATCTATTATTGAAAAACCAGTAGGAGGAAGTCAGTGACTCAGGGACCAATTTTATGTGGAATAACGTGAAATACAAATGGAATCAGGACTTAGATTTTGATCTCATTGGTTTTCAGTATCAGGGAGTCTCTTATTAATTGTTTTAAGAGAAACAAATAAGCCTCAGTCAACAATGCATTATGCAAACTTGAATTGAGAAGAGCAAATTTTGGGGGATCTAATTAAATTTGACTTCTCAAGTAAAGTAGCCATTTTACTGAACAGTTTAAACTTGAGGGTGCAAACATGAAGAAGTATTCTTTACCTTTGACCTTGGGAGGACAAATATCCTTTTCCCATCCTCAATGATATCTTGAGAGGATCCCACGACTTTCTGGTCATTTTACGGTATAAAAAAAAAAATCTAGTCCAGCACAATTTAATCCAGTTTAAAACTTCAAATTCATATCCTTTCCCTGAATTCAGACTTGACCCTGGGTCAAGGACTAGTGGTGATAGCAGTGAGGGCTATTCTTTCCCTCATCCTTCTCTTCCTCTTCTGGGTCCATTATATCTAGGAATAGAGAGGAATAGTTTAGGGGAAAAGCACACTCCTCTCTTTGTTGATTTTCCTGCCCCTCCTTCTAAGCCCTGTCTGCGTCAGGCATTTAAATGGTGGTCTCTTAAGTGTCGCATGAGTTTGTTCTTAGGAAGCGCCTTTGGGAAATTCTTCATTTCATCATTTACAGATAAGGGAGATTAATTTTCTGGCTTGACCTCTTCTGAACAATTTCTTTGATTGTCTCATCTCTGACTGTTTATCCATAAACTCCTACCAGGATCTCTTGGTGGAACACCAGATAGATAAATCCCAATTACTTTCCATATTGTCCTTTTGATCATCATGAGGGCATATATTTATCGCCACCCAAAGAAATGAGAGTGCAGGCTACTTCAGTGCGTTTCTTTCTATATACTGCCCTATCACTCCACTCTGCCATATACTCAAATTCTCCACCCTCCCTACACTCCTCCTCCACTGCAAATGGACAGAGGCAGGCTAGCAACTCTGTTGCATAAACAGATGCTCAACTGGGAAATTAGATGATTGTTTTTATTGTAGCTCAATGTGTGTATGCAGCTCCAAGGAATCTTCTCGAATATCTCTAGTCTTTTGTTTATGTAGAGTGGTGGGGAGTAGAGAGTAACAGGGATTTCTGCCACTGTTTAGTAGATCTTCTATAAATGTATCTGGTGGATTTTCTTAATGTGACCCAAGTCCTTAGTTCTTTTTAGTGTGGTTACAAAATTTTGAAATAAATTTATTTTACATAATATCTTATTCCTGAGCACCTAAACTTTCTGTTACTAGAAGAATGTGGCCCAATTGTCCTCATATTTGTCTCTTGCCTAAAAGAGAGAAGTGTCAAAAAGTTCATTTAACTTTGAACTTTTTCACCTGAACAATGAGGCAAGAATTTCATTCAATTATTCTATGTATTTTTACTTTTTTATTAGGATCAGGATAAATCTTGAAGTTTATGTTTTTTTTTCTTTCTGTTCATAAAGAGCTTTCTCATTAGGTCTTTTTTTTGCCCTAATGCACAGGCAACAACTCTCTTTCAAGATTGGCTGCTTTTCCTATTTAACACCTCTTACTCTGTTTAAACAACTTATTTCCACAGCATTCTCAAAACAAACTTGGAACATTCCTTGTTTTCCCTTCTCATATGATGGTCACTGATGGATGGCAGATGTTGCTTATGATCACTACTTCAGAAAACAGAGAGAGTTTGAAGTGAGATCTAGCAAATTAACAGAGAAGAAAACATTTCTATTGCTTTTAAAATCATTCAAAATCTTTTGAAGAAGTTAGGACTATAAAATTCTGTAAAAAAATATCTAATATAACAAAAGCTCTGTATGAAGATTTTTTACTGCCTTTTTCTTCTTAAAATATGTGCTTTATTTGCTCACTATTTAAGATGACAAATAAAAGTGATTTTTGTAAAAGTGGTGACTTATATGGAATAAAATGTTACCTAATGTTTAATTATGAGCATTTACATCATTTATAACATATTTGGTACAAACTTTTAGTTAAGCACCTAAGAAAGTAGAAATGATTCCCCAATAATTCTAAGAGTTAGTGAAAAGTCTTATATTTTGCACAGAGCTGGACAGCCAGACAACTTTCCGACAATGAAATTGCAATGTCTATTTGGAGTCAATGTTCTAGGAGCAAATAAGCTAGACATGATTATGCAAGATGTATCGAGCTCAAAGTAATAATCTCTAGTACAACTTGAAATGATAAGCACCTTAAAACTATTTAAAAACTGGGAAATCTGAATAGAGGCATTTTTGGCAAAAACGTGAGTATATTTTTGGGAGTAAGATGGAGTTGAACTTCACTTTCTGTGACTAAACACACATATATTCATAATATGAAATATTTAGGGATTTCTTGTTAATGAATTTGACATATCTTTTTTTCTGAATAGAGAAACAGCTTGCATTTTTAGTGGAGTACTTTATAAAATGGATCTTGAAATCTGTCATGATCTAATGATGCAAAGTAAAAACAGTAAAGAAAATCAGGCAAGTACTGGGTGCTTTCCATATGCTCTTTCACTTAACCCATTAATCATCTGTCTGAATCCACACAGAAAATTTAGGCAACTTGTCCAAAATTATGGTGCTAGTAAGTGGCAAGACCAGGATTAAAATGAAAGTCTATCTGTCTTCCAAAACAGTGCTTTTCCAGTAGGGCACATTGCCTCCCAAGAAGTAAAAGGAGGCCGCTTACAGAGTGGGACAGAAGGAACTCTAAAAGAAGACATGGAGACATGAAGACAGAGAGAAAATAAAGTCAATTATCAAATATTCGGGTACTGATACTTTGCTTCCCTATAATCTCACTTTTACCCTACTTCTCTTAGATTTCATGGTCCAGACATCACATCTATGTGGCAAAACCCGGTGCTGAGTAAACCCCTTTTTCTGTTTACTTTCTAAGTACACCTGAGCAGCAAAACTTGGCTAAAAGTAGGCACACTCTGGGCCCCCTGAGCACAGTGACTCAGAACATCGCAGAATGCGTCTTCAGGAGGCAGAGGCCAGGGAAAGATTACTGGAAAAATATTTCAGGATTGAATGTGTTTGATGCCTTTTGTCAAATTATTTCCTTATAATTTTTCAATGGAACCTAAAAAAATGATAGAAAATAAGCCATCTTAAGAGAATCTAGGACAAAAAATTCAGGAAGATAAACCAGAATCAGCAGCAAAGGTTCAGCATAGTGTTGGCTTCGTTTGTACTATAGAGTCAATTAAGTGATGTATTATTTTCTGTAATTTCTGTAAATCTTTACCTAATATGCATGAAGAATGTCTGGTCTCATATATTAGAAGTTATAGATTTAAAGAGGGAACAAATAATTGTGTAGGTGTCTACCCCTCATTTACATGTAAATGTTGAAGTGATAAAGGAGTATTTCCTTTAAAGCATCTTACTGTGTTGAGTGTCTTTCTTCATTTTCCTTGTTATTCACATGACCTAGGAGGATGGTGCATCTTCTTTAGTAATCTACCACTTCCTAAATAGAATACACTAAAAAGATGCATAATATGACTTGTACCACTTCCTAAATAGAAACTGCTTTCTCAGAGGTAATCTTGCCATTGGAAGATTTATAAGTTGATATTTTAAAATTTCATGCTAGTTTGCAGGATGTCTTCCCACATATCCATTTGCAGAAATAGAGATTATATATATTGGCCCTGATGGCTGTGTTAGTAGAGTTATAGTGAGTTTTAGGGACAGTAGCTCAAACATCTGTATTTAAAAGTAGGAAAGGTGGGAAGATGAACACCATTGTAATAGTAAATTGAATTATAACTCTGTGAGGACAATTTACACTTTAGTGAGATGCCAGTAATAAATGTAGCAGGATTCAATACAAGAGACAAAAAGCCAAGCCTCTACAATCTCTAACTTTATCTTTTTAGTCTTAAAATATTTCCATCGTATCACAAAGAAGTCTCCTATAATTTTGGCAAAGTTACTACTTATATTTCAAATTCAAATTTATGCATTTCCCCCAAAATCTGCTCTTTTCAATGTTCAGCCCCCTTTAATCCAATCACTCATCACTTGGAAGTTCCAGGGATTTTTTTCTTTTCCAAATACATCCTTTTTCTTCTCTGCCTCTTTCATTAAGTGTATGTCAACATGATTCCAAAACAACCACTTCATTCAGTCAATTTGGTGAAAAAAGAAGTCAATCAAGTCAGTTGCTAGGTTCCCTGTAGACGAAACATCCAGCTGATTGAGTAGATGTTTCACTTATCAACTGTTTGTTTTGGCATTATTTAGACATAGCCTCTGTCTCCTTTTCTCCCTTTATTGAGTCTGCTCTAATTGCTTTTGTATTATCTTTTTTGGCATTCTTCTAGCTTCTTCCTTCCACTTTTGATTGTTTAAACAGTTCTATTTATAAATGCATTCTTCCATCGATCTGTATATGTGTTCTAAGTGGTTTAGCATGAGGTATATGGGCTACTTATCTTGATATTCAAAGTCTGTGCTCAAACAGCTTGAGTCAAAGTTTGAATTGGAATAAGATTCAAGGCCACGTGTACTAACTTGTTTATTTTTCATATCTGAGCCAACTCTCCAGTACTTTTAGAAAATACATGTGTGACAGCAGAGAGAAAATAAAGTCAATTATCAAATATTCAGGTACTGCTATTTTGCCTCTTGATGATCTCACTTTTATCTTACTTCTCTTAGATTCCACAGTCCAGATGTCATATCTACCTGACAAAACCCGGTGCTGATTGAACATATTTTTCTGTTTACTGTCTAACTGCACCTGAACAGCAAGACTTGGATAAAGAAAAGCCATAAGTGCTCAAACTGGACTTATTTAAATCTCAGAGGGACACTTCAACACTTCCAGAATATCATACCACCACACTTTCCTAGTAAGTTCACCTTCCATTTTTTCCTCCTCAAATCTTTAATGAGCTTTTCCCTTTTAACATTCATCTGATGACTTCTCAAAACATTCACAGAGAAAACAAATTAATCTGGTGAAAACAATATCTCATGTTTCAACCAACAGTTCTGAAAACTTGACTTGGTCTGCACCTAGTTACGCAGCCCTCTATCCTGTTGTGAAAGAGAAAGTGTCTCTGCTCCTCAGGCCAGCTCCTCCCTTAGGCCGTGGTTCCCATCCCCTTTCTCCTCAAGGGCTCTACTCCTGCAATTGCATTACCCACCCCCCTTTCACCTGCATCACCAGTTTCTCCCTCTCCACAGAATTAACCCACACACATCTCTACATCACTCATTTGTAAAAAACAAAAACAAAAACAAAACTCATCTCTTGACCCCACATTCTCCTCCAGCTCCTGCTCTGGTATTCTCTCCTTAACAGCAAAACTCCTCAAAAAGTGAAGTTATTCTTGCTTTCTCCACTTTCTTACTTTCCTCTCATCAACTCTCTCTTCAGCTCATTCCAATAAGACCTTTATTCCTGGTTGTTGTTTGTCGGTTTGTTTTTCCAAAGATCTATTGCAGCAGAAACAAGTTGGTTGGATACTCGATGGACAAAAAAGTTGTTTCAATGGTATTCAAAATATTTTTTAAAAGATAGTGTAGCACAAGACTTCTTTGTAAACTATATTACGTTGTAAACTTTTTTTCTAAATCTTTTAGGAGTATTGATTCTTAAGAACTAGAGCTTATTTTTCTTCCAAATCTATCTTGTGGAATTGAAAGTCTGCACAGAGGCATTAGAAAGCTGTTTTGTTAAAACATGGATTTCTTTTTTATTCTTACTGGAAATATATTGCTGCATTGAGTGTGTGTGATTTTCATCAATATTGCCATGATGCTGTGAAGTTTTCTTGATAACCTGTCTATCTCTAGTTTTAACTTGCTTAATCAAAAGTGTCCATTTTTAAGTGGCTGTCAACTGGAAGGAGTGAATCCAGAATGGTTTCCTTCAGGTTCAGAGAAGAAAAGTTTGGAAGAGGCAGAGAAACCCTGCCGTCCTTGCCTTCCAGCAGCTTCCTACTCGGTGGCGATCTGAAAATCAGGCCAAGCTAACATTCTGCGGGTCCTGGTATTCACGATGGTGGCGGGCCGTTTCTTCCTTCCTGTTCTGAATCTCATTCTTCAAGAGGCCAATAGTGCCTTGTAGTTAGCAGTTTCCACAGCAAAGTTCTCTCCGTTTCACTCACCCAGAGCTCCAGACTTGTTAGTTCCTTCAAGCCATCCACTTTGCAGGTGAAGGACTGAACCTGTCTCCAGTACTCTTTTGACTCTTGTTTCGCCTGGCACAGGGCATCGTAGTTCTAGTTCAGTTAGCAGCCTCACAGAGGTGAGCAAACTTGGACTTATACCATTCTTCAACCCCCAATTGCTTTTCTCTTTAGTTGTGAAAAATTCTTTAAAATTCTCTTGACTGGATTTTAAATGTGGTTGTCAGAGTGATGATTGCTTAATGACATTACTCAGCTTTATCCAGTTAAGATCAGTTGCATACTGTATACAAGCATCTGTATATTATGCTTCTTCTATTGGCTGCTTACTAAAGACTCCTGATTGTGGTAGGGAGTTGCTGTCATCTTCACTATCATGTCCACTGCGGGGAGTCTTAATAATAACTCTTTTCTATTGCAAACATCAAGGATTTTAGATTTGTTAATTTTTTCTGTATTTTGTACTTATTTCAAACTTATACAACAAACTTTCTGTTTTTAACCAACATACACATGTTCTATTCTAAATATAGTTTTAAAATTATTATGCCATAAAAGTATTACAACCATGACTGCAAAAACAGGTTTTTATTTATTTACTTACTTATTTACTTATTTATTACTTTTATATTACCAGGCAGTTTGCTTCTGTAGGAAGTGGAAGTATGTTCAGTGGTATCAAGTGTGTAATTTGATCAGGAAATTAAGTTGATTTGTAGGAGCCAGTCATTTTTAAGATATTTCAATAACAAGTATAAGCACTGGTTTATAAGGTGACACATTAGTTTGACAATATAGCCATGCAGGCCTGCTGAGACTTGTGGATAAAGCAGATGGGTTAGTAATAGCCATGTGGGCAAGACTTTGGCATAATCTGACTTTACTACACTCTCTTCATATTGATGTGACTATCACTGTAATAAAAACAGGCTTCACTATAACATAAAAATATCAAATAAGTATCCTCTTATAGTATAGTATATATATAGTATAAAAATGCTGTACATTTTTCTCTTTTTAAAATGGATATTCCTTAGAAAATAATCCTTATTTAAAGCAAGATCAGCCTCAACATTATACATTGTGTCTTCGTAAGTAAAAACAAGAATGGAAATACACATTAGTATCAGAAGTCCTCCCAGGATGGTTTGGTTAGACATTGCTTTCTTATTCTAACTTTACAAATACCATGGATGATTTTAACAACCTATCTTAATTAGCGACGCTTTATAAAATCATATAAGCATAGGGCAACATAGCTACCATGACAAAATACTGAGATGCACCATTTCAAATCCAGCATTCATTTTGCTGTGGGTGTTTACCTAAATCACATAATATATAAATGCTGTGTCCATTTAAGTAATCTATTTTCAGTGAATGAGAAAGGGCCGCTGTGACATAATCTTGTAGGCAAAACCACTATTTCTCTTGGATTTATTATTTGGCCCCGTGTGATGTGTTTACAAGTGATATGAAGGTGACTTGAAAGGTCACAATAGACTATGAACATTTCTGGATGAACTTCCCAATCTGAAAGTTACTCTTTTGAACAAGGAAGTAGAGTGCAACCCTCCCCATTTCCACATCCCGGCAGAGGACAGAGAAGCAGAGCTTATGTCCCTGGTCGTAGAGAGAACAACTGGTATTTTTTAGCACCTAAGGGAGGAAGTTAGACTGCGTGGAAATCAACTGATAAAGCTGTACTTAGGGTGAACCTGGAACAAGTTCACAAATAAGCACTGGAATTTAAGCCTGGACGTAAAGCAGCAAGTGTCCTACAATCACTGCAGGGCATAGAAGAGGATTAGCTAGGCTTTGGAAAAGGGAAATACAACCTGGACCAGAAGAAAGATTATTCACTTAGCCACATCGTGTAAAAATTTTTGCCAGGTTTGTAGTGAAAAAGAGCTGCAAGCCTATGTCAGAACTCTATTGTATAGCTTTCAGGGATTGTTGCATATATTTGTTCTTAAACCAACAGTACGGTGTCATATACATCTTCCTGATTTTCTAATTTGGATTTGGTCATTCTCAATGATTCTTTTGATTTTACTCATAAATTCTCAGGGTAAGAGTCACTTTCATTTCTAAAATTCTGGACAAAATGCATTATACCTGACCACTTCAGTCAAGTTTTTAGTATACAAAGTGGACAAACCCACCTGAGAATTGGTCATCATCACCTTTATCATTTTAGATGTTGGGACCATATCTAATGCTTAGGACTAAAACCGGGAGCAGAAGGCAGCAAGAGTACCAACTATTAATCATATGAAGTTTCAGTTTAGATTATGAAAAATTTCTGGTATCCTGAATTTTTTAACAAGGCCTCTGGCTAAGACATATATTAAGTGAAGTTCCTAAAACAGGCCACGTCTGGGATGAGAGTTGCACTGGCACATTGACTTTTGGGAACCCCATTCATGTCAGCACTACTTCACACCCTCTGTCCTTCTGGACTGCCCCAGCAGCCACCTCTTTGAAAGTGTTGTGTATCTGTGAGGAGCAGAGAGAATTCTTTCTAATGGAGAAGGGGTCAGATACAGCGCAGTACACACCATTGACAATAAATAAACATGATTCCACTTTCGGATAAATTCTGCTACCATGTACTAAACATTATGAAAATATCTTTGTTATAAACTTTGTGTCATGGTTGTTTTAAAGAAAGCAGCTTTCATGCTGTACACAGCTCAGCTTTCAAGAAGGGGAAAGCTTTACTTCTCTTCTCAAACAAATAAACAGTGAAGTGTTATGTGCGAGTTTGTGGCTAAGAATGTCTGTCGGTTGACAGTGAAATTTGTTTTAATAAAATGACTCGTTTAATTTCAAAACGCTTTTACTTGCTGCCTTCTGAGAGTCCTTGTGATCTACATCTGAGAAACGAAGGGACAAAACAGTTTAAAATTCCATCTTCTGTTCTCCAGTAGTTTTGCAGGAGGGTACGAATAAACCAGGATGTTTGGTAATGGGCTTTTCATTTTGTATTCTAAAGCTTACTGAAAGAAAGGATCAAAGGCTGTTTAAACAAAGAATTGTTCTAATTTTTCTCTTGAATATAAAACTTCTGAATATAAAATATTTATCTTTCAATTTCAGAAGCACATGCTAAGAAACACCAAAATACCTGCTATCTAGAAAAATGAGAAGAGCAGTGAAACCATATTTAAAGCTTTTCCAAAGTTTTATTCAATGTAAGTGTAATGCAGCTTGAGATATTGGAAATATTAATTTATCTATAAATGTCTTTGATCCACCTGCTGTTATGAAGATATGTTGAGATTATTTTTAATATTTAAAATAAATAAATATTTGCTTGGGTAGGTAAATTAGAAAGTGAAGGGGAGTACTTTAAGTTCTAAGTTACACTTACAGGTGGTTATATTTTTTGAACTAGCCAAAATTAATGATGAGTTAGAATCAAGGAATATTGGTGTTTATTTTACTGTCTTACCTTAGCGAAGTTTAGGCTAGTAAAGCTTTTGTAACTCTAAAATGTCCTAGAGTATAACTGAACCAAATTTATGCTCCACATTTGACAGTTTTAATCTTCCCATGAGTTTCCCCAGGTTACTTGTTTAGCAATAACGCTTTTAACCTAATCCACTCCTCACCTACCACTGCTTCTTCTACCCCCGGCTTCTCCCACCCCCATAACCATCACCCAAACACACACAAAAACACTCCCAGAAATAGCTGCTACAAAATGCAACTTGTTAGCATTGCTAGCTAGCCTTGGTACCAGTCTTAGTAACAAAGTTGAATTTCTTGAGAAGGTACATAATGTAACATGTGGATGAACATTAAACCTGAGAATGCTAAAATTTCTGCCAAAATGTTCATTTCTTATTGGTTGCATACTATGTGTATACATAAAATGCATTGGCATTGGCAAGAAAACCAAAATGAATGGGGATATGCGAGGAGCGGAGGGTGGTGTTCACCATCCTAGAAGCTGGAAATTCAATGTTCTTGAATACAGGGCTATTCTCTGCTTCATGACCAATGTCCACTCCTAGGGGCTAAGCCTTGTATAAGCTGTCTGACAATTACTGACATACTTCCTGATTACAATGGTTCTAATGCCTGAAGTCTCTGCTATTTTTCTTCCTTCCTCTGCAAAGATTTCTCAATGTCCCTTCATTTGGGGGAAGGGGATGGTAAAAGGTCAGGAAAAGAATGGCTTGAGTTCTCTGAGGACTTTCAGCATCAATTTGTATGTCTCCTTACGGTAGTCTTCCCTGCTCTGCTTCATTCCCAGTGTTACCCCATCCCACTTCACTTGAGTTCCCACGTTGTGCATTGTTTCATATGCCTTTAGCTTCTTTTAGTTGGCACTTTTACAGGCATTACACAAATGATGTTCCTCGGGTGACTTGTTTAGTGAAACCCCTTTTAGCCTGATGGCTTTTAGGGCACTACACAAATTTAGAAAGTTTTGAAAGTGGCTACCATGATTCATATATTCTGCAGCAATGGAGATGATTTTCCATTGGATGCTCTATATTGGGGCATTATATTTACCTTTATTTATTTACCTATTCCAATCCTAAAGTAAGTAACAGAATTAAAAAAATTATGGCATAATTTGGGGAAATATACAAAGAAATATTAATGAAAACGTATTTGTGATTGATCAAAAATTATAATTCACATAATACAACAACAACATTGCCACAATACAGTTGCTTGAACTGGTTTGGTTTCTTTCAAGGTCACATTTAAAAATTCCTTTTCTGAGTACATATTGCATGATCCCATTTATGTTAGATTCAAGAACCAGCATACTTAATATACGGTAATGGAAATCAGAAGACTTGTGGTTTGTAGGGAACGGAGATTGAGTGCAAGGGGCCAGGAAGGAACTTTCTGGAGTGATGAGAATGTTCAGTATCTTGATTGGTTATACAGATGTATATATTTGTTAAAAAGTATTGAATTGTACACCTAAGGTATGTGCATTACACTCTGTATATTTTGCCCTATTTAAATGTGAAAAAATTGCTTTGTATGCTGCAATATTAATTCATCAAAGTATCAATTGGGTATCTTCTTCACCATGCTATGTCTTTTTAATTGCTTTTGCCATTTTAAAAACATTGGAATATTTTCTTGAATTTTCTGCTCTTTATTTGGATTTGAAACAATTTTATTGGATACAATATTTTCTCACTAATTCTTAATTTTATTTAAAATAGCAATTAATGTAATTGTATATACTACTTGTAGATATTCCAAGTATAACTCTTTGCCTTTCCAATAGTGCTTTTTACCACCTTTTGCTTTTTGGGCAAGTAGATTCATCTTTTACTGCTTGGCAGTGCTTTAAATTCACTCCTGTTTCTTCAAACTTCCTCCCACACATAGAAAGTGTGTTCTGTGAATTAATCAACCAAATACTCAGTCCTGAATACTCACGTTGCAGTCCCAGGCAAACATTAGACCTTCTGGATAAGTGACTTGACATTTTTTCCAGGCTATGATTCATTTAACTAAGAACTTTTGCTGCAATCCTTTTGGAGAGGCACCTAGAAAAATTACATTCTGAATCTGTTCTTAGGAAACATGATTGTGTAAGAGGCGTATAGAAGACTCTAAGAATAGAGGACATTGTTCTTAAAACTATTTTATGATAAAGACAGCAGTGGCTACCTTATGATTTTGAGATGATGACAATGATGATGATGATGGTATTGGTGGTGATAATGCTAACTCTGGGCCATTCACTCTGCTGAGCCCTTTTAAATATGTTGTTGCATTAATTTTCCTGCTAGCTAAGGGAGAAAGGTATTGTTACTATTTTAAAGAATAGGAAACTGAATCTGAGAGAGGTTAATCCACGTGTCTTGTTCTTGCATAGGTCTTCCAGTTGCGCTGCAGTAAGAGTGAAAGCTCTCTAAGGAATCTTTCTGAAAGATGGATCCAAGTTCATGGGAAGCAAAGTGCAGACATCTGAGAAGTCCTAACCACCTCGTCTTGCTGACTACCTCTTATAGTCTTTCTATTGGATCGAGTGAAAGCAAACAGCAAAGTACCTGGAAAGAATATGCTTGGGGTCAATTTTTGCAGAGAAAGGAGAGGCATTGAGACTCCAGAAAGAGACAAGAAAATCATGTTTGAAAAAACTGAAGTGGTGTTGGGAAGCTGTGCACCATTCTTTCCTAATCATTCACATAAACTTTTCTTAGCAGAACCTGGATGCTTAGCAGTAGGTATGATACAATGGGAGAAACAATGAAGAATCCAATAGGGTCTTATTTATAGGACCTTATAATCGAGTTGAAGAGGAAAATCTCACTGATATAAAAAGTAACTAATACTCATAATAGAAATTAATTCTGGATTAATATCACAAAAATCATAGATTTCAGGGATGCAGAGGAAGAGAAATATATATTGGATGGGCAGTCCATAGAAGGCTAGATTTTAAAGGAAGAGGTAAGATACAGACATGAGGACAAGATTATGGTTATAAAGTAGAATGGGGATGGGGGCATGGAAAGGAAGATGTGAGATTAAAATACCTGTTTTCTTAGAAACTTTGCAAGTCACCACTGGGTAGCAGTAACAGAAAACTCTTTTTTCCTAAGATCTGGGAATGTGATTGTTGCTTTAATTTTGCTCAGGGGAATTAGCATGTGTTTGTAAAGCTTATTAGAGGTGCGTGTGTGTGGGGAAAACAAAATGAAACACTGTGTTGACAAGAGTTGTCTGTAAAAGTCTGGGTTTGGACGGGCTCCATTGCTCTTGGCTTTATACATCTGGCACATACAACTCAGGTCAGAAAATGCTACTGAGTGGTTTAAAGTAACAGTTTTTAATTGAAAAACTACAAATATATTTCATTAAGCAAAATATTGAAAATTTTACTTTAAAAACTGTGTGTAGCTTACTTTTTACTATTTGCACAGTACTTTTACAAGACTCGTAATGTTTTCATGTTAAGACGTTTAGGTTTTCATTTGAAATGTAGTGTAGAACAGTAGAAAAACAGGAAAAAAAATAATCACCCACAGCATCGCTCTTCAAACACAACCTCTATTAAGGTTTTCTTGGATTTCTTTCCAGTCTTTTTATTTGTATGAAGAGAAATTTGGAGTGGCAAGATGAGAATACATTCACTTTTGGAATCTAGATGTGTGTGTGAATAGAGTAACTTGTGCACCAGAAAAGCATTATGAAATTTTTCATAATTGTCCTATATGGACACTGTATAGATGTCTATATCTTTGTGCATATAACATTCTTTGGAAAAGTTCATACCAAACTATTAACAGTGATTCTCCATAGAAAGAAGAAGATTGGAATAGGGAGAAAGGAAATATGTGTACACACACATACACACACACACAAACACACACACACCCCTGTCTTGTTAGAAGCAGCACATACTATTTCTGAAGTTAAAAAAAATAAATTCAAAAGCCAGCCTAACACCTGAGGCCTTGGCTATGAATTCTTTTTTTGACTTAACAGGTTAGTGTGAAAATAAAATTAATAACTAAATATTTTTATAGTCTCTAAATATATAAAAATCATGTCAATCCAAATATCATAACTAAGAGCTAGTTAAGGTACATGGAAATATTCTTTAGTAGAGTTATACTCATCTTGACATCATCGCCTCTGCATTGAAAGATTACCCTCTATGAACACAGGCAAGGTCATTAATTCAAACAAATTGAGTATGCAATTTGACTAAAAAAACTAAAGCTTTTTAATATTGTCAAATAGATGTATAACTCCACTAATTAAATTCTTTCAAATAAATGTTTCAATTATAGGTTTTTTTAGATAGAGAGATGATAAGGATAAAATGATTTTTAACCAGGGATGACTTTTCCCCTCCAAGGACATGGGAGTGTCAGGAGACATTTTTGTTTGTCATAACTCAGGGAAGATGCTACTGGCATCTAGTGGGTGGACATCAGGGATGCTGCTAAGCATCTTATAATGCACAGGACAGCCCCCCACAGCAAAGAATTACCTAGTCATAGAGAATTATCTCCCCATAGCCTAATCTTCAATTTAATTGTACTTTATTACCCTGATCTTTTTATGTTTCTTGTACTTTTAATTTTAATTTAGTTTGTAATTTTTAAAATTTCAGGCATTTAAATGTATGTTTTAAATTAGTAATACCTAGGATACAAGCATGGATGTGAGAAATGGAAACTCACCTTCTCTATAATTTAGGCTGTAAACTGGCACAACTGTGGAAATGTGTATAGATAGCTTTAAAATATATATGTTTTTGACTCAGATCTCATTTATTTTTATCATATCATATCATCTGTTGAGCATCCTTTCATTCCAAGGCCCCTTCTCCCAGATGTCTCCACTGACGTGCTCCAATCTGGACCATTTCCTGTTCAAGGACTGACGCATTTGTCATCCTGAGACTTCCCTTGATGGCTTTTCTAGGCTGAATCATTATTCCCTGAATCCCATGCCACTCTTTTTTTTTTTGGTTAACCCTCTCATTTTGATGGTACGTATCTTCAAGCAACTTCTTAAGAAATGATGGTAAATTTTCAGATTACTTACTTGTCCAAAAAAAGTCTTTACAGTAATTTACTAATTGATTGATACATTTTTTTCTCCTCATAACCATTCCTGCAAGATTTTAGCATATTTCATCTTTGATATTCTGAAATGTCATGATTTTTAAAAATCTTTAATTAGTTTTTAGCTACGAATTACCTGGGCATTCGGTAGACTTTCTAGTCTGTAATCTATATCCTTTAAGTTTTGGAAAGTTTCCCATAACTTCTTTGAAAAAATTATAACCTTCATATTCTCTGATATCTCTTTTTGGAACTTTTATTGTTTAGATATTGGGCTTTCTCTATCAGATCTCTTACGTTTAATCTGTTTTGCTTCTACATTTGATCTCCTTGCATTTTTTATTCTATCTTTCGAGAAATTTCCTTAATGTTATTTTCCAACTCTTCTACGGAAATTTTTATTTTTATAAATGCTCTAAATTTTTAAAAGTTTAACCTTAATCTCTTTTTCATATTATGATATCTAATATCATTCCTTTTTATAGATGTTATTTTATCCTAATTAGAATTTTGTATTCCAGAATCATCTTTTATGCTTTTTATACTAGGTTTTCCCAAATTTTTGATTATACTTTTTGTCTCTTTATTTTTTTAAAAGTGAGATTAAAAGCTGATTATTGGCTCCATATATGTTGGTAGACATTTTAGTTGGTGGGCTTTTATTTGACATGATTGAGTGGGGTGCTGGCTATACGGGGTATCTCTACATGATAGAGAGGTCTGTTCTCTCAGGTCCTTTGCTAGAAGTAAAAATATAGCTGCTGTGGTCTTCATGTAAAAGAATGGACACAGAGTGTATTTCTCATTTTCCTCTCCTCTTTGGGAGTGGCCCCTAAAAAATAGCCAGAAAAGACATGCTACATTTAGTTAAAAAAACTCCTGTTACCCAAAGCAATGGCTTTAACTCTCTTTTGGGACCAATGCACTGGCATCATTAAGAGAAAGGCCCAGATTTCTAGAGGTACCATAGGTCTCCTGAGCTACCTAATATCTGAAACACTCTCACATCTGTTTCAACTTGTGAGTTCACTGCACTTGACACTCTCCTCCTTCTAGACAGTTTTCAGAAGAGGATTAATCTTTAAGAAGGAGAATTTTAAAATGTGGATATAATACAATGAATATTTCTTAAAAGAGCCAGAGAAGGCATGTTGAATGTAATAAGGAAATATGTTGGATAGAGAAGAATGGAACATAATATCAATTGTTGCATTCATGGAGAAATGATTTGCTGATGGTGAAATGGGAAAAAAGATGACCCAAGTGGCGATGAGAGTTTTCTGGTCTTTGTAAACTTCTCAAAATTTCGTGATAAGTAGATGTGAACAATGAATAGGTGATGGTGCCCACTGAAAATGGCAGCCACTGCTAAGATGTTTGTTTTAGGTACTCAGCTAGGGAATCAGGCTGTTTATTTGGGGGCATAAAAGACAGGTTACAGGAACAAGTATTAGGCAAGTAAGCAAAAGGATTAGGCAAAACCTCCTCAAACGTAGTTGAGAAAATCAGTTGGTTGACTTTTTAACTTGGTTGTATACAAAATAGCTATGGTTTGGGGGAGGTGGTTGGAATTTGGGAAGTCAAGGTGGAACTACAACAGAGGTTACCTTCGTAGAGACCCAGGGATCTGGTCCTTTGGGTCAGTCAGAGCTTCAATCCTGGACCGTGGATAGCTCCCAGGGTGGCAGTGGCCCTAAAGTCTAAGGTCTTATTGAGGTCGCCATTGGTTCTTCCTGGTTGATGGAATTCTCTGCACATGCTCTACTTAGTCACCAAGAAGTAAATTATCATTCCTATTTCCCAATTTTTTTTCTCATCGAATTTGCAGGGCCAGATCTTCAGAAATGACCTTAGACTTGACGAAGTGTCTTGTCTCCAGAGAATTTAGTAGGCTTGTTTGGGGAAAGAGAGTATACTCTCTAAATAATGGGATGGTTTATCCTCTGGAATTTCTATCATTTTGGATTATTATTCTTTTATTTTGGAAAATGGACTCAACCTTACTTCAAATTAAACAAATGTGAATTAAAGCTAGATTTATTTTTTTTCATCTCTTTGGGAGACATGCAGATAATATCTAGTGATTGAGAGGTTTTAGAGCAATAAAGTTAGTAATTTCAAATGTTAGAAAGTAATTTGGAAATTCATTTCAAATGACCCATTTAAACCGGTAATCACAGTACTCCATTTTAAGGAAACAATCAAAGAAGTATAAAAAGAAATACAGATATAAAAATTAATTACAAATTTGATGATTATGTCCAAAAATTTAAATTCTTCCCAAACAGATTACTGGTAAAACAAAAATTATGGTACATTCAAAAGACATTAAATTGGCAATGTAAGCGCTCATATAGATAAACATAGAAAGATACAACATGTAAAACCATTCATAATGTATTTTAAAACATAATATTTTGTTTAAAAATCATAAAACCCATACATACACCCATACTATATATTTGTAAATAGGAGAAAGTCTTAAATGATGGTCACCAAAATCTAAACAATGATTGCTTCTGTGGCAGGTTCTGCGTGATATTTACTTTATTTAGCATATGTGGTATTTACCAATTTTTCTGCAATAATCACACGTTAATTTTAGAATAAATATTTTATAACTAAGTATTTTATGTAAATCAGTGACTTCTTATTTTCTATTAAATACTTATTCACTATCTGCTATGTTGTAGGCACTGGCTTGGGAGTCAGCAGTAAGGGGACATGGTCCCTGACATCATGGAATTTATCATCTAAGAAGAAGGCAGGGAAAATGGTCAACAAAGATCACATAACAAGATATATAATAAATAATTATAAGCTCTTTGGTGAACATGTAATAGGAGCAATGAGACGAGTGGGGGAGCAGGGGGAAAGAAGCCCTAATTTGTAGTATTTTTCAATTTATATGTTTTAAATACTTCCACATTTGCCAGTTTCAATGCCAATGTGTGGTTACTGAACACGAAATTGAGAATAAATGTCCATAATTGGCCCTGCCGAGCTAGTATCATCTGGCTCCAGCATATTGCTGAATGATAGGCTGAAATAGAGGACAAGTGATGTAGAGTGGAGGAGTTGGAGGAAAGGTCAGGAAAACTTTAAAAGGAAATGGCATTTAAGTTGAACCCTGAAGGATGAGTGATGTATCAGGGGGAGAGAATGACAGATGACAGCGGAAAGGTGCTGAGGGGAGGGAGAAATTCAAGAGTGGCAAGAGAGAACAGTCTATGTGAGAGTTAATGGTGGCCTGTACTGGAACAGTGCCAAGAGATTTTAAGAGAATTCAAGGCATATTCAAGTTAAACAATAAGAACAACTATGTTTCAAAGTATATTTGACCTCTAAGTTTCCTTCCAACTTCATAAAGTTGTGAAAACCAAAAGTATTATCAAACTCAGGTAATCTAGATACACACATTTTATTTGTACTCTACCTTAGTTATACATAAAATATTCCAAAGCTGAGCATTTAGTTAAAATATTACACGGACGCAAATGGGCAAAATGAATGGCAGCCACTACCTAAAAGTGCTCTTTTCCTCTGCCACCCAAAGCAATAAGCTACAATAGCAAAAGAAAAAGGTTAAGGTAATTTGGTTATTTTGTTTGTTTATTTACAGCAACTGTGAAAGAGACCAGCAATATACTGTCAGCAGCGGCAACAATATAACAGAGACCAAAATATTGAATGAAAGCAACTTGTGGGGCATTTCTCCTCCCTCTCCCTGTCCCTATTCTTCTCTCTCTTTGCCATCTGGCAGATGTCAACAATCACCTTGTTCAAGAATTCAAGTACTGGTATCTTAACTCCTTAGATTCATCACAGATTTAGAATGTAGTCTCCTTGAGGATGGTAGATAAAGATTTCTTTATCTAGCTTGGTGGCAGAAGACATAATTCTTGCAGAATTGACATCAATTTCTCTCCTTCTGTATTCATGTAACCTCCTTCCAGTGTTCTAATATCCATTATTTGTCCCAAGATTAGCTTCAGGGCAGTTTGGGAAGGAGATCTTCCATGAAGTATGATGCCTTGTTTATGTTCTCTCCCATAGCTATTTCATATTCAGAAAGTGACAGGGAACTCTGGAGACACAGTAGCTGCTGTCTTCTACTGTGTCTGTCTAGACAGAAGACAATCTATGCTCAGTCTTCTGAACTCTTCTCCAGAGTGGATTCCACTACTAAGAAAAGGAAGAGAGCTATTGGTAATTATGGTTCCCAGCTCATCAGCAACTGCAGGCTAAGATATGAAATTTTTAGTGCCACTGTCTTGTTCCATTCTTAGTGGCTGTATCCAAAAGCTAATTCTCAACATTTGTAGAATTACTGAACTTAGATTAATATTACAAAATACCTACTGAAGCAATATTTCGGTGCTTCATTTACAGCTTTTCCCCTCTATTTTCCATCATTACAGACTTACGTTCTGCTCTTTGTGGGAGCTACATCCACATACTGGGGAGCAAGCAGGGGTGGTTGTTTTAGGAGAGCACTCTTTCTGATGCTCTGGTTAGCAACCCAGCCTGAATTCACTGTATTTTGCTGCATGGTGGATTGATAGTGATTGCAACATTCATCTGAGAAAGCATGGCCCATCTGAAGTCCTGTGGCATTGTCTTGTTCTGTTTTTTTTTGCTGAGGAAGACCAGCCCTGAGCTAACAGCTATTGCCAATCCTCCTCCTTTTTTTCCCCAAAGGCCCAGTAGATAGTTGTATGTTACAGTTGCTTCTAGCTGCTGTTATGTAGGATGCCACCTCAGCGTGGCCTGACAAGCGGTGCACCCGTGGGCGCCCGGGATGGGAACCCCGGCCACCTGTAGCAGAGCGTGCGCACTTAACCGCTACGCCACGGGGCCGGCCCTTTTTTAATGAATAGGGTTAAAATGACCTCTGGGCAGCAGCAGGGCCTCTGCAATTGCTTATGGAGCTTGTTCTTTGCCCAAAGGCGCTGGACTGAGGATGACAATGGGGACTGAATACAGCCTGTACTCCTTTCGCCATGTCTCTGAGGCGGGTCTGCATCTGCTTAGAGGTAGCCCCTCTATGAGTCAGTGGATGGTCTTGCATGTCAGCAGCTGTCTTGGCTATCTTCCAACTTGCTGGCAGAGGTACTCAATTAGGGATCTCAAATGAAGATTGATGACGATATGGAGCAGTTGGTACAACTGCCTCGTTGGACACTACTCCATTGGAGGGAACATCGTGAGCATCCCAGGAGAAACAACGCCAAGCTTTAGCGAAGTGGCGAGGAAAGAGCGTAGACATGTTGCGGAGCCTCCTGTAGCACTGGCTAACTAGGAACACCGTGAGACCTTCATGGCTTAGACAAGGGGTCTGGCGGCTTATGTAGTTTCAGAGGGGGCCCACTTAGGGGCTCACTATCACCTTTAATGTTCCTCTGCATTAGTCTCAAGAATTCTCCAAGTTGAACCAGAAAGGAGGTGGAGGTGAGAACTTAGGGCTGTGTCAGCTGCTGCTGATTCAGATACATGACTTTTTTCCTTTCTCTAGTTCACATCCGTTAAATACGTGAGAGGAGCACTTCTCCCAGAGTACCCCAGGCCCACAGAAGGAGATGGATGGCACTGCCCACTACTTTTTAATAATGTTCTAACTGCCAAGATGAATCATAGTTATAACGGCAAATCTATAAAATTGTCCAGACTTGGGTTTGATGGGGACCTTGGTTGATTAACTTCAAATGAAAAAGAAAAAATGATACTGATTATTCATAACATTATTTTTTATCTGAATCAAACGCTTAGTTATTATTTCCATCAAAGTATTGAGAGAGACTTTTTGTTGTAGGGTGGTAAATTTGAGAAAATTCAGATAGATTTCATTTAATGATTTTAATTCCTGTGCTATAATTCAATTACTCCTTTCTTTTCCTTGACTATTCTTACCTGTGGAGTTATGATGGCAACAGAATATAGAATTCACATAAAATGCTGCAGCATGAAATGAGAGAATCATAGGAAGACCCCAAATCAGAGTGCTCTGAGACACCAACTAGATTGGAATTGGAAACAGGCCTTGGTTTTATCCTTCATTTTGTGCCAAACTTAAATAGGATAAACTATGTTATAAACACAAATCATACATGAATGATTAGTACTCAGATGGTTAAAACCAGGGTTTGTATGATCCAAAACTATACTATAAATGAAAAGAGTCTTCATGTTATACGCAAGAACACTGTGATTGCTGGACCCTCATTTGTAGAGGTAATAAGGTCACAAGATATGTATTTTACCTCTAGTTTTCTAGCTATCATATGATCTGTTTGTGTATTGGGGGTGGAGGAAAGCGCTTTAAAAGAAGGCATGGAAAGTTCAATGCAAGTAGTTTTAACTTAAGCTTTCTGAAAGTTGCTGAAAAAATTCAACTTGAATAAAAAATGTAAACTTTTGAAATTTAAGTTTGTTCATTGTTATTGCTTGAGGGTACCCTTGTTATATCTGGCTAAGCTTAAAATAACTATGAGAGGAAAGGAAGTAGGAGTGTACTTTTGATCTTAATATAAGGGAGAAAAAAAGAAGGAAAAATATCCAAACTGCTCATAATAGGCAAAATGTCATTAGTCTTTTCTGGAAGATAATCTTACTAAGCTAATTTGTCTGATTTTTTTTTTCTGGTTGATTTTTCGCGCTATTTCTCATTTTATATCTCATGTGATACCTCTGTTTTGTCTATAAATTACCGCAGAGCAGATTCCTCAACATATGCAGATGTGAGTGGACACCATTAGCATGGCTACGTTACACAGAACAGTTGATTTAATCATGTCATGATGTAGCATTTACTACCTGAACCTTTGCTAAAAAATATGTTCTTATGAGCATCCAGGATATATAATAATCACTATTTATTATAGCATAAGAATTTATATTTTGAGAAGTGTGGATTTTAAAAGCAACTTGTCAGTTCTGTGGCATGGAAAATTCTCCAGCCGTATGTTAAGAGTGAGATTGGACGTTGAGTTTAGGGACATTTTCAACCAGCAGAGTATCACAAGCGACTTATCATCCAGGGCTTGATTAAGTAATACTTTCATCTATTAAACATTAAATGTGTTATGAGTGATGTAGAAATAAGTAAGACACTTTATAGTCAAGGAGTTCGCAATCTCGTGAGGCTGATGAGTGCTACAGTGAAAATTGATGGTGATGGGGATGATGATGATGATGATGATGGAGGAGGAGAAGAGAAGGAGAAGATGTAACAGGCACTAATTGTATGCCAATCACTGAACTAAATGCTTCACATGCATTATTTCATTTTTTCCTTTTAATACTCATATGAGGGAAACTCTTATTATTTTCTTGTTCAGATGAGGAAACTGAGTTTCCAAAGATTAAATAAGTTTTTTAGGATTACAAAATCGGCAGTCTGACTTCATAGCTCAGATTTAAATTCATGCTATAGAATGCCCTTATCTTTCTCAGTAGGACATAGTGATTAAGAGAACAGATTCTCTAATCCACGGAATTAGAATCCTAGGCAATTATGCCTAATTGCCAACAGATTTTGGAGGTCTAGTTTCTATTTTTAAGTTCTATCACTGTCTTATCTAATATGTCCTTGTTGGTTCATTACAAAATCTTTCCATACCCTTTAAGTAATAATGATTTTTATATTTCATTCACTCCATAGAGTATTGAAGAAAATTGAGTTAAAATAAGAAAAGAAAAAAATTGATGTATATTTTTGGCAGTTGTCCTACCCCTGCTTCAGTTTAACAAGGTAGAAGTTGTTACTTGTGCATTGGCCCATAACTGGAAGCCTTTATTCAGTCACTGCGCTCTCTAAATTTTCATATGGGCTGTAGTTTTGGACCCACCATGTGCTAAAATTTATTAGGCAAAAAACATGACTCTTGGTGTTGAAAGCTATATTGGGACAGCCAAACAGGTCCTTGTATGTCCTAGGCATGCCAACAAATCCAGCCAGAAAATTCTTTTTAATAGTTGCATGAGTAACTGGTATTTTAAGAAGACACCCACACAGAGGGGAGAGATACTGGGAAACATCAGATTTTTAAGGGCTCAATAGGGGAGTTTGCTTTTTCTGTTAAACTCCACCTGCGGTCTAAGCAAGGGAGCTGGTGCCGAGTCTGCAATAGCACCGCGTGCTTCCTTTATGTATTGTGTGGGATCTGATAAATTTTTCAGGATCCAGTCCAGCTGTGCTCTCATCACATTGATTTAATGGCCCTTAAGAGAAACCATAAAAGTGCTTTCTGGTTAGTGGGGCCCAGCTGTTTCTCATACGATTGCATAAGACAGCAAGCTGAGTTAGCTATAGATTAATGATATTAAAAACTCAACTTTTTCCATATCATTTTCTTTTCATACCAAAAAAGACCTAGAGCAAATATGTGATTTGTTAGGTTAGGTTATCGAGCCCAAAGGGCAAGGACCCAAAGTGATTGTCTGATTTGATCTAAATAAGCTAATTGAGGCCCCCAAATAAACACTGAGTCATATTAACATATCTAGGATGTATATGAATGTGTGTGTGTGTGTGTGTGAGAGAGTGTTCCCAAAGGGTGATGTGAAGGCTGATGGCTGGAAGGAGGGCTCTATATTCATTACCAGGCAACAGTGCAAGAAGCCAACAAATTATTTGAGGATGATCAGTCTCTCTGATGAGGTTAAGCACACTGAAAGTCAGTATGAAATGAATAGCTGCATAGATTTACAGTGTCATTCATACCATTTGAGCCTTTTGGTTCTCTGCAAGCAGAAGGGCGATTGCACTACCAGGCAATCTAAGTATTAAGCCCCTGGGTATGAAACAGACTGTATTTAAAATGTTTCTGCTCTGAAGCAGACATGAAGCATTTAGAGCTTTTGCACTTCGGGTACTTGCAGAGAGCAGAGTACTCAGAAGTAGAGTAAAAGGTTTTCTCACTCCTGTTTACATAATGAGAGATATGGGGATGGGAAGAGCTAGAAAAGTGTTAATTCTAAAACCATGATTTTTAGTATTTTACCAAATTATAGTTCCTAAATTCAGGGAGTACAGCATGGACTCGCTGAAATTAGAAGTTATCATAGAAACAAATGGCTGGAGAATTACAATTATTATTTGACTAACTTTGGATGATCAACTGTGATTACAACAGCCTCTTTTTAAATAAGACCACATGGAAGTGATTCATTGTTTGTGATTGTAGAATTACAGTACGTGAAAGACTGTGCATAGCAAACTGTTGCAAATTTGAAATCCTTGTAGTATAGATGGGAAGTAATTACCTTTACATTATCAGTGAAAAAAAGATTTTGCTAAGCAACAGAATATTGTCAGAAGAAGCTCATTCAAACAATTTAGAAGCATCCATTTAAATAGAGAGTTTGACATCTATTCTTGTCTGCTCATTAATGTAGTTCCCTATAATAACTCTTTGATAGTTTATTTCAAACTCAACTGATTTTAAAATATCAAAAAGTTGTTCAAGCTTAAGGATTCTTTTCTGCACAAATTTAAACACTAAAGATATTTCTCTGTTTTTTAGGCATTGTTCAGGGTTTAAGATAGTTGTTTTAAAATAATGCCCGCTGAGTATCTATGGGATATCCGATTATAAGGCAATTTATGGAACTATTCTCCAGATGGAGAGAAAGTGGCATATTTGTATAAATCTAGGTAATGATTCAAGGTCATATATATTTATCAATGTTTTCCCCCTGGGGCAATTGAACAAAGGCTTTAGAGTTCTCAACAGACACCTACGGACATGACTGGAGCAAGAGAGATGCTGTTAATGTCAGTATTTCAGTAGCTGCTGTTTTTGATTAAATATCATGTAGATCAGTGTCTCTCTACTGAATAACATGGGCTTGAAAAATCAAATGCTCGGTGGCCTAAATAGGCAACAATAACCAATATCATAACTTTGCCAGATACTTCTGTGGGAAACGCTAAGCCCTGTCAATATTTGCCATTGGTACAATTCTAGCCAATGCTCTCAAGGCAGAGTAGCATTGTTTGGTGATGACGCGGGAGTGGTAAGAATGTGACATCCCTCTGTTCTATTGATTGCCAACAGAGTCAAGTTCTTCTTTTGC
Organism: Diceros bicornis minor; assembly: GCF_020826845.1. NCBI lineage: Eukaryota > Metazoa > Chordata > Mammalia > Perissodactyla > Rhinocerotidae > Diceros > Diceros bicornis. The sequence goes on along the minus strand of NC_080762.1, from coordinate 10,964,888 downwards.
CACCAGGAGCAGTGAAGTTGGGCTCTCTGTAGTTCTCTGTGGTTTGCACTCAGTCCTGAATTCAGAGCCCAGGATAAGAAAGTTGTTGGCAATCACCGACATGCAAGTCAGAAAAATGCCAGGCTGATGTAATGCAGGCTTCTATTTCACTTCAGAATGAAAATTTAATGTTCCTTGAGATTCCGTTACAGAGGAATTCATTATGGTTATCTTATGAATGATGGGTTCTGCAAAATAACGTTTGTGCTACATATTTTTGTGGCTATTTCAGAAAATGCATTACAAGAGGCAAACAGCCAGAAGCACGAATCATGCTTAAGATGAAGTTAGAAGTAGAAGTGGTTCAGCAGAAACTGAGTTTTTATTTCTTTCTTTAGGTCAAAGATAAAAGGCTGTGTAGTAGAGCATGTGCTTTTGGGGAGGGTGCCTAGTCAGCCCTGTAGGAGTTTCTCCTTTCTCTCTTTTTGCCCCCTTTCGGCAATTGAATCATTTTGAATTTTTCTAACTAGTATTCCTTTATGTGCTCATTTAAAAACCCTGGGGAATAAAGAAAATCAAAAGAAGGAAGAAAAATATCAATCTGACCACACAAATGCAACTATTCTTAACATGTTGATATATCTCCTTCCAATAAAGTCTTTCTGCATATACAGGCTTTAAAAACATAATATGATCATAATGGTATCCAATCAATAAAAAACATGATTATTATTAGTATTAGATTAATTTTTTATTTAGCACCAAGTTGCATGTGGATTTTCATATGTAAAAGAGATGTTCCCAGATTTTCTCTAATATTAAGAGCCAAATCAGAATCTCACATTATTCAATTAGCAGAAGTCTTTTAGCAGGCTCCATTCCCCAAGAATTTCTAGGGTATGGAAGGAACGCTCGTATGTTCTCCCATCCATCCTGGCTGTCGATGGTCACCTTAATGCTTTATCCACTCTAGTCTGCTGCTCATCTGTTGCTCTCTTATCACCTTATAATCAGCATTTCCAGTCTGCATTAGCTCTGTCTTGACTGCCACGCCTCGAGAATGAACACGTGCGGAATTTCCCAAATAAGAACGAATACCAGGCAATTCACAGGTAATAAAATTTTCGTTAGAATTTGAGGGTTACCAGAAAATGCAATGTAACCAGGAAAGAAAATATTAGAACTATTTAAGAGGCTACTTAATATTCTGTTGAGGAAAACAGTCCAGAACTTATTTATGTACTTGTTGTTGAGCATTTAGGTTGTTTCCAATTTTTTGCCTTTTAAAATAATTCTCATATGTATTTTGGTGCAAAATATTTATAATTCCATGTCACACACAGTCTCTGTGTGGAAAATATTCTTAGCTCTTGAGATCTATCAGAAGATTTTGTGGGAAAGAAGTGCTAGAGGAAGAATTTCTAGAGTCACTTACATTAATGGTTAGCAATAGTTTGTGTTTTGTATTTCCATTTGAGTAAATTTGATAAATTATATTTTTCTAGGAACCTGATCCTTTTATCCAAGATTTCAAATTTATTGCCATAAACTGTTTATAGTATTGTATTAACTGTTTCTTAATGTAGTTATTATTTCTTATATTTTACCTCCGATATCGTGTGCGTGTGTGTCGTCATGCACCTTCTTTTTATTTTCCTTGATCAGTTTTCCCAGAGTTTTACTATGAAAAAATTTATGGTTTTATTTATTTATTTTTATGGTGAAGAAGATTAGCCCTGAGCTAACATCCATTGCCAATCCTCCCCCCCCCTTTTTTTTTTTGCAGAGGAAGATTGGCCCTGGGCTAACATCAGTGCCCATCTTCTTCTACTTTATATGTGGGACACCTGCCACAGCATGGCTTGATAAGTGGTGTGTAGGTTCGTGCCTGGGATCTGAACCTGCGAACCCTGGGCTGCTGAGGCGGAGTGCGCGAGCCTAACCACTATGCCACTGGGCCAGCCACGTTATGGTTTTATTTTTATATTTTATTAATTTCTGCTCTTATGTTTATTATTTTCTTCCTTCTACCAATTTTAATTTTATTTCTATTTTAAACTTCTTTATTTGAATGCTTAATTTTCAGCTTTCGTCCTTTTCTAACAGCAACAAGGCTATACATTTGTCCTAGGCACTGCTTTAGCTGCACCCAGATATTTTCATTTGTAGTTTTTAATATTTTATTTACTAAATAAAATGTTATTTAGCTCCAAATATTTTCTAATTTCCATGAAACTGTATAAATTTTTCTTATTTAAATGTTTTCCTTATTTTCCAAACTTAGGATTTTCTAGTGATCTTTTTGTTACTATTTGCTAACTTACTTGTACAATGTAGTATATATTATAGCAGCATATATTATATTATAAATATTGTAATATAAATATTACATATATTATGTATGTAATATTCTGTATAATACAGTATATATTATACCTATCTTTTGAAAGTAATTGATAGTTGATATGTTGCCTATTTTATGCTCAAGTTTTAAATGGATTCATATATCTTCAAAAGATCATGAATTCTATAGTGGTTGGGGTAGTGTTTTAAACATATTTAGAATAGATCAAGTTTACTAATCATGTTATTCAAATCTCCTGTTTATCGATTTTTTTCTGTTTTTTTCAGTCATTTGCTGAAAAACATATGTTAAAATCTTCAATATGATATAGCAAATTTGTATATTTTCCTTATTCTGAAAAAATTAGTTTTATCTATTTTAAGACTATATTACTGGGGCCAGCTGGGTGGTGTAGCGGTTAAGTTCGCACGCTCTGCTTCTGCGGTCCAGGGTTTGCAGGTTCGGATCCTGGGTGCAGACCTGCACACCACTTATCAAAACCATGCTGTGGCAGCGTCCCATATAAAGTAGAGGAAGATGGACACAGATGTTAGCCCAGGGCCAATATTCCCCAGCAAAAAAAAAAAAAAGAGGAGGATTGGTAACAGATGTTAGCCCAGGACTAATCTTCCTCAACAACAACGACAAAAAAGACTATATTATTAAGTACATAAAAGTGTAGAATTGTTAAAAATTCTTCAATTTTTAATTGAAAGCTTCATCATTATGCGTTGACCCTCTTTAGTTCTAGTAATGCTTCTTCATTTCAAGTCTTTCAAAAAATATTAACATAGCAATATTAGCTTTATTTGGTTAGTTATTTGCTTGATATTTCTTCCTTTATTGTTTTTCTTTTTTTTTTTTCTTTTTTTTTTTTTTTTTTTGTGAGGAGATCAGCCCTGTGCTAACATCCGCCAATCCTCCTCTTTTTTTGCTGAGGAAGATGGCCCTGGGCTAACATCTGTGCCCATCTTCCTCCACTTTATATGGGACGCCGCCACAGCATGGCTCGCCAAGCAGTGCGTCGGTGCGCGCCCGGGATCCGAACCAGCGGACCCCGGGCCGCTGCAGCGGAGCGCGCGCACCCAACCGCCTGCGCCACCCGGCCGGCCCCTATTGTTTTTCTTTTTATGTTATTGGATTCCCAGTTTAGAAACGTCTCTTGCCCACAGAACACAGGTGGATTTTTTAAAATTGAGATTGACAATCTTTGTCTCCTAATTTGTCCTGTTTGACATTCATCAGTTTTCTTGAATTTGTGGATTCATTATGAATTCTAATTGGATGTATGTTGGATCTTCCCTTTCTAATCCCATATCTCTTCATCTCCCTATTGTATTTCTACATCTGTTTCTCTAAACTGCATTTCTAATATTTTCTTTCTTTTTTTTAGGTAAAATTGGTGTATAACATCATATGTTTCAGGTGTACAACATTGTAGTTTGATATTTGTATACACTACAGATATCACCACCATAAGTCTAGTTACCATTCATGAACATACAGTTGAACCCCATCACCCTTTTTGCCCACCCCCGCAAGCCCCCTACCCCTCTGGTAACCACCAATCTGTTCTCTATATCTATGAGTTTGGTTTTCTAATTTTTTTGTTTGCTCATTTGTTTTGTTTTTTAGATTCCACATATAAATGAAATCATACAGTATTTGTCTTTCCCCATCTGACTTATTTCACTTAGCATAATACCCTCAAGGTCCATCCATTTTGTCACAAATGGCAAGATTTCCCTTTCCATGACTGCATAGTATTCCATTATGTCTGTTTGTTTATCTATCTGTCTGTCTATCTATCTATCTATCTATCTACCTACCTACCTACCTACCTACCTACTACCTATACCATGACTTCTTTATTCATTCATCAATTAATGATCACTTAGGTTGTCTCCATTTCTTGGCTATTGTAAATAGTGCTGCAGTGAACATAGGAATGCATATATCTTTCCAAATTAGCATTTTCGTATTCTTCGGGTAAATACCCAGAAGTGGAATAGCTGGATTATTTGGTAGTTTTATCTTTAATTTCTTCAGGAATCTCCATACTGTTTTCCATAGTGGCTGCACCAATTTACATTCCCACCAACAGGATACGAGGGTTCCCTTTTCTCCACCAACACTTGTTATTTCTTGTCTTTTTGATAATAGCCATTCTAACAGCTGGGAGGTGATATCTCATTGTAGTTTTGATTTGCAGTTTCCTGATAATTAGTGATGTTGAATATCTTTTCATATGCCTGTTGGCCATTTGTATGTCTTCTTTGGAAAAATGTATATTCAGGTCCTCTGTCCATTTTTTAGTTAGGTTGTTTGGCTTTTTGTTGTTGAGTTATATGAGTTCTTTATAAAATTTGGATATTAACCCCTTATCAGATATATGATTTGCAAATATCTTCTCCCATTCAGTAGGTTGCTTTTTCATTTTGTTTTTGGTTTTCTTCACTGTGCAGAAGATTTTTAGTCTGATATTTTTTCAGCTCTATCTACTGGTTCAAGAATCCTCTCTTGGGCTATGTCTATCTTCTGTTTAATACATAAAAGGAGTTCTTAATTTCAATTATATTATTTATATTTTTATTTATGAGTTTCTAAACCCTAAAAGGAGCCTACCACAAGCTGTTCTAACTGACCCCAAGAGAGTCCTACAGCTCAGATTTTATACCTACTGGTCTTTGCTCATAGATGACTCATAAAGCTCTAAAGCAAAGAGATCCCTAACACACAAATTCAAAAGGTGACTGGGAAAGGTGGCCTTCCTATTGCTGGATTTTCACTGCACTCATAATTCATAAGTGAATTTTAAATTCACTGAAGTTCTCAGTAGTTTGTTTTGACTTTTAGTTTTTTTCCACAATGAACAAAAATATGTTTAAAGTTAAAATAAAACAAAATATTAAAGCATATAATTACTTAGATATTCTGTGACCACACTCACTCTTACACTACTTAGATATGCTATGACTCAATTGGTTTCTTTTGTACTTGACACACTATCTAATTTATACAGATCTTTGTCACTTAAGTAGTTTAGTTTAGCTTTTGAGACTAAGAGGGAGAACTTCATTTGTTAATTGCAAACAGCACACATCAGAGAAAAACAGCTTAATCTCTTCTATTTTCAAGAGAAGAATTTACTTTTTATACTCATCACAAAATATTACTTCTGACTTGTGTTTTCAAAAATAATAGTTATAATGGACTTATAACATTTATAAATATCCCTATAGCTTTGTATGTCATAGAAGAATCAAAAAATATTGAACAAAGAAGAGCACCAAACAGTAATGAAAAGCTAAAAACAATAAAACACATTGTCAAAAAATGCTGGTAAGGGGCTGGCCCGGTGGCATAGCGGTTAAGTGCGGGTGCTCTGCTTTGCTGGCCTGGGGTTTGCGGGTTCGGATCCTGGGAGCACACCAATGCACCGCTTGTCATGCTGTGCTGTGGCGGTGTCCCATATAAAGTAGAGGAAGATGGGCACAGATGTTAGCCCAGGGCCAATCTTTCTCAGCAAAAAGAGGAGGATCGGCATCAGATGTTAGCTCAGGGCTAATCTTCCTCACAAAAAACAAAAAAAAAACGCTGATAATGTCTAAGAGGAAGTAAAAGAAATGACAGTAGGAAAGAGTGATGGAAGTGCTCAATGATGACGACATATTTCCTTTTTTACATCTTAGGAATAGGATGTAAAAAAACAAGCACACAGTAAGTAGAGAAAAGATCGAAAAACACCACATTGTGTTTACATCCAAAGAAATGAAGTTACAATTGTACTTATAATCAGTTCATCTTATTTGATTGCATAAAGTTAATCACAAGTTGGAAGGAAATTATTTCCAACTTTTCTGTACATTTTATTCTACTCACCATGTATAAAGCTCTGGTTTAGGCCCAGTAGGAGAAGTAAATAGCATCATACATGCCCTCAAAAAGCTAATGAACTAAGACATATTACAAGACAGTGTGTGATTGATAGCAAAAGTGAGCTACAGTCAATATATACTGTAGTTCAGAAAGAGGAAAATGTTGAGGGCTAAAATGGTAAGAAAACATAGGAGAGATAAATATGATTATATAGGACAGGAGGCAGGTTGTTATTCCACTAAAAAGGAAGATGTGGAAAGACACAGAGATGTGTGTAGGGACGGTGAGAAGACCAAAGTGTAGGCATTTGTGTAGAAGACTGGCAGGAACTAATGTGAAGTGACTTGCTTAAGGGCAAATAATACATCTCAACTTCAGGAACTGAGAACTTCCATTTCCAGTTACACTGGGGACAGTAATCACTAAGATCAAGTTACATAATTCTAAGTAATACTAAGACTCAGTTTCTTCCTGGTGAGAGGGAGAAATTGCCAGATCTTCTCTTGAGAATTGAAAGAAGAATGGGTATGGAGAGATATTATGAGGTCAAGATGAAAAAAAAAGAAAATGAAGAAGTTCCTTAGGGTAAGTAAAATGGTGTGAGACTAGGCATGGGTTAATGAGTGGCTAGGGCGGGGGAAGAAAAACAATGGAATTCAAATGAGCAAGAGATGATTTTGTTAAATGGATCCTCTCCATGAATGCTGAATTTGCCAAGGACAGTAAGTAACAGGTATTGCGCGGTGGAAAGAAAACTTGTGAGTTGTGCTAGAGTCCTCAAGGAATATGATAGTGGCTATTAAATCAGAATATGAAATTTCCACGAGTTTTCAATCCATGAAGAAACATTTTTAATATTTAGTGGAAAGTTAGAGAAACGTGGAAATATTTGCAACGTTATATTTTTAATTCCTTTAAAGATCTATAGTTACCATGTTAATATTGACAAAAGATTATTATATGTAATTTTATTCATAAAAAGATATTTAACGGGGCCGGCCTTGTGGCGCAAGCAGTTAAGTGCGCACGCTCCGCTGCAGTGGCCTGGGGTTTGCCGGTTTGGATTCTGGGCACGCACCAACGCACTGCTTGGCAAGCCATGCTGTGGTGGAGTCCCATATAAAGTAGAGGAAGGTGGGCATGGATATTAGCCCAGGGCCAGTCTTCCTCAGCAAAAAAGGGGGAGGATTGGCAGATGTTAGCATAGGGCTGATCTCCTCACAGACACACAAAAAATGGATATTTAAAGAAAGGTTAGAAAGACAAATTTTCACATACAAACTCAATACTGATAAGCATTTTAATCCTTATCTATTTAATACAAATAGAATTATAGGCTGATGAAATTTAATAATTTTACCATCTCTTAGTTTTCATTATTTTTATGATAATCTGGAAAAAATATGAGAATAGTTGTGTCACTATCGCTGTTACTACTACTACTGCACTTCTGCTGGTTCTACTGGTAGAATTCACCATTCCAACTGTGGCTGCTGCTAGTTTCATCTACTGAGCCTGTCTGGTGTCTAGACACTGTGCTAAGCAATTTGCATCTCAATTCTTTTAAGCCTCACAAAACTCTTCTAAAAGAGGTGCCATTACTGTCTTCACTGCCCAGATGAAGACACTAAGCCTTGGGGAACTTCAATACTTTTGCCAACATTGTTTTTTGCTTATTTAAATATTTTGTATTTTTTTTACTAATGTTTTGTGTTTTATATATCATCTTCTGAGAGATGTGTGTTAAATTTTTCCACTGTCATTGTAGAATTTTTCAATTGTTCCTTGTAATTTTGGCAAACTTAGTTTTCTTTACTTTGGGATCATTTTGAAAGTTTATAGGAACTCTATTATTAATTTTATTAGTTACTTTTGTAAATATGCAATAACTCTCTTTATCTCATGATTATTTTTGCCTTGAAGTCTTTTGTATTTGATATTAATGGAGCTACACCAGTTAGTGTTTGCCTTGTTTACATGCTTTCCCTTTTAGTCTTTTTGTTGTTCTGTTACTTAATTATGTTAAGGGACATTTAGCTGGATATTTTTAAAAATTTCAAGCAATCTGAGAATCTCTTGTAATTGCTGAGTTTAATCCATTTATATTTATTGTGATTACTGATAGAGTTTGATTTATTTCTACTGTCGTTGTGACATAGTTCTGTTTATAAATGAAATTGCCCTACAGTTTCCCCTTCTAAGCCCTTCTATCATTGCCTGGGCTTTTTGTTTTTCAGTATTAAACATTAAAAAAAAAAAAAAAGGAAAAACACTTAAAATACATTAAGATGACTTCTCTGGAAGGATTTCTGAAGATAGCATAGGCATGTGACGTAGTTTGGCCAAAGATATGTAGAGTGAAAACTTCTGTGAAAACTTTTGGTTCTCCTGGCACAGTGTTGTACCTTTCCTTTCTCTTTTGTCCTACTGGGATGCGGATGTGCTGGCTGTAGCTGTAGCAGCTATCTTGTAACCAAAAGAATAACAGAGACATTATTAGTCTTAGAACAGGACTTACAGCTGCCTTGACCTTTTGTCTTCTTGTTATGTGAGAAAAATAATCTATTTTAAGCCACTGAACATGGGTTATAAATGGAGCAAAACACAACTAAATTGATATCTTTTTCTTTCTTTCCTAATTTCTACTAGACAGTAATCCCACTCACTTTTCTCCCTCTATTGATTTTGAAACTGTCCACTTACTTTTGATTCTTCAGTTGTTATTCTTAAACTTTTAGAAAACAATTGGCTTGAAAAATGGTTAAAAATAATTGATATCTCCACCCTTCTATATGAACTAAACAATAAGCAGGATGCTTTAGCCTCAGTCATCCTCATCATTCTTTCCCATCTTCCAAATGCATGGTCTTACATTTTAACTCCAGCTTGTTTTTAACCCATCCATAGTGACAGTTACTGTTGCATTTATAGTCAATCATGTTTAGATTTACCAATATTTTTACAAATTTCTTTTCATAATCTTCCTTCTAGTTTTGCTTTCTTCTTACTAAAATTTATCCTATAATGGTTCTTTCAGTGAGGTCTGCAAAATTTAATCTATTTTAATCTTTGTTTGCCTGATAACAAATGTATTTAAGCTTCACATTTGAATGAATTTAGCTTTATGTAGAATTCTAAGTTAACATTTATATTTTCTCAGCACTTTAAAGATGTTGTTGCATTGTCTCTGGCTTCCACGGTGGTTCTCAGCAATCTGCTCTCATCTAACTGTTCTTTTGTGTGTCTTTTCTCTCTGATTACTTTTTATAATATCCTCCTTGTCTTTAATTTTCCCTCTTCTGCTTCTGGTCCTGGCAGTGGCAGCAGCAGCACTCAGGCAACCTCAGCAGCTCAGGCTTCTGTTTCCAATAAAGGAAGATTCTGCTGTTTGGTGGCCTTAAAAGTTAATTTTTAATGATAAGAGTGGCAGAAAATGATTGTAGCATGGATACGGCAGCAACAACAGTGAGAATATGGGCCCCCAAATGTTTCAGTGTCCACAGGAGTATGAGCTTTTGGATTCCTTCGATAGGGTTGTTCTGGTGCTTCCAACAACAACAGAAACAGCAACACCTAGATAACATTACTTTCTCTTTAGCTTCTCTAGCCCTTCTAACACATTGTAAACAATTCTCTATATTGTACACTTCTCTTTGAAATACTTAGAGTTGTTTCTGTTTTCCCAACTGGAACTAATTAATACCATCTAGATGAGAATACAGTAAATTATATTAATGTGGGAAGATTATATGACCCTGTCCATTGATATCAATATTAGCCATGTGACTTGCTTCAACCAATGAAATGGGAGCAGAAGTGACATGACTCATAGCCAAGTGAAAGCTTTAAGAGATGTTACATCATTTCACACTGTTCTCTTTTCCTTCAGTGACAACAACAATGTCCCAGAGAAGAGATGCCCATCTATTTGGATTTTGGAGTGTATGAACCCGAGGCACAGTAGACCTATGATGGACATATAACATGAGCAAGAAATATACCTTTGTTGTTGTAAGATACTAAGATTTTTGAATAATTTGTTACTGCAGTATAATTTAGCTTAAAATGATATAGTTTGGGTTTATTTTTATTTATAATGTTGGAGACTCATTTAATTTTTTTTTTTTGTGTGTGAGGAGATCAGCCCTGTGCTAACATCTGCCAATCCTTCTCTTTTCTTGCTGAGGAAGACTGGCCCTGGGCTAACATCTTGCCATGCAGTGCATCGGTGCGCGCCCAGGATCTGAACCGGTGAACCCCGGGCCACCACAGTGGAGCTGAAGCACTTAACTGCTTGTGCCACCGGGCAGGCCCACGTTTAATTTTTTAATCTGAGAAATTACGTTATTCTTCAATTCTGAAAAATTCTGTCATTAACTCTTTGAATATTGCCTTCCTCTACTCTCAAGCCTCTCTTTCTAGAATGGAAATGTAAAATATATTGACTTTTAAGGAATGTGTTAATTTTTGCATATTTGTAAATTTTCCAATTTTCCTTTTATTATTTCTAGTTTTATTCCATTGCGCTTGGAAAAGATACTTGGTATATTTGAATCTGCTTAAATTTGTTAGGACTTTTGTGTTAAGACATGATCTTTTCTGGAATAAGTTCCATGTGTGCTTGAGAAGAATGTTTATTCTGTTGCTATGGGATGGAATGTTCTATTTATGTCCTTTTGATATGTTTGATCTATAACGTTGTTCAAGTCATCTCTTTCATTATTAATTTTCTGTCTGCATGTTATACCCATTGTCAAAAGTGAAACATTGAAGTCTCCTACTGTTATTGTATTGCTGTCTATTTTCCCCTTCAGCTCAGTCAACGTTTGCTTTTTATTTTAGGCACTGTGATGCTGGGTGCATGTGTATTTATAATTGCTATATCTTCTTGATGAATTGATCATTTTACCATTATATAATATTCTTCATTGTCTCTAGTCACAGTTTTTGACAATACAGTCTATTTTTTCTGATGTAAGTATAGCCATCCCTGCTCTCTCTTAGTTACCATTTGCATGAAATATCTTTTTCATTCCTTCACTTTTAGCCTGTGTGTCCTTAAATATAAAATGAGTCTCTTGTAGACACCATATATTGAGTCTTGTTCTTTTATCCATGCAGCCACTCTATGTCTTTTGATTGGGGAGTTTAATCTATTTGTGTTTAAAGTAATTATTGATAGGGGAGCACTTATTTTGCCACTGTGTTAATTTTTTCCTGTCTTCTAGTTCTTTCATTCCCCTTTTATTCTCTTGCTGTCTTTTTGTTTGTTTGTTTCATTGATTTTTTTGTAGTGACATGCTTTGATTCCTTTCCCTTTTTATTTTGTGTATCTTCTATAGGTACTTTCTTTGCAGTTATCATGAGACTTACATAAAACATGTTATAGTTATAACAGTCTATTTTAAGCAGATAACAACAAATTCAAATGCATACAAAAATTCTGCACTTTTACACACACTCCCCCCCAACACTTTATGGTATTAATGTCACAATTTACATCTTTTATGTTGTGTATTCATTAATAAATATTCATAGTTATAGTTATTATTAATATTTTGTTTTTAACTTTTATACTAAAATTAAATTGATTTACGTACTACCATTACAGGGTTACAATATTCTTTTTTGTCTATGTATTTACTTTAAATGTGAGTTTTATACTTTCATTGTCTTTCAAGTTGTTCATTAGTGTCCTTTCATTTCAAGTTGGAAAACTATCTTTAGCATTTCTTGTAAGGCAGTCTTAGTGGTGATGAACTCCCTTAGCTTTTGTTTGTCTGGGAAAGTCCTTATCTCTCTTTCATTTTTGAAGCACAGTTGTGTTGAGTATAATGTTTTTGGTTGGCAGTTTTTTGTCTTTCAGCACTTCAAATATATCATCCCATTTCCTTCTGCAAAGTTTCTGCTTTAAAATACACTGGTAGTCTTATCAGGTTCCCTTGTAATATGATGTCACTTTTCTCTTGTTTTCAAAATTTCTTCTTTGTCTTTGATTATGACAGTTTGATTATAATGTGTTCCAGTGTTGATTTCTTTGGGTTCATCCTATTTGTGATTATTTAGGATTCATGAATCTAGTTGTCCATTTCCCTCCTCATATTTGAGAAATTTTCAGCCTTCAATTCTTTAAATAATCTTTCTGTCTCTTTCTCTCTTCTCCTTCTGGGACTCCCATAATGAGTGCATTGATTTCCTTGATGGTGTCCCATAAATCTTATAGGCTTTCTTCACTCTTTTTTATTCTTTTTCCTTTGCTTTTCTGCCTGGATAATTTCAAATGAACTGTCTTTGAGGTAACTGATTTTTTTCTTCTGCTTAATCCAGTCTACTGTTGAAGCTAGTGATTTATTCAGTTCAGTTATTGTATTCTTTAGCTTCAGAATATCTTTTTGGTTTTTTTTTTATGTTTTCTATTTCTTTGTTAATATTCCCATTTTGTTCATATGCCATTTCCTGGTTTCATTTATTTGTCTATCTGTATTCTCTTGTGTGTCACTGAGCTTCTTTAAGCAAATATTTTGTATTCTTTGTCAGGCTATTTATAGATTTCTATTTCTTTAGGGTCAATTACTGGAGATTTATTTAGCTCCTTTGGTTCTATCATATTTCCCAGATTCTTCATTTTGTTTGTAGCTTTGTATTGGTGTCTGCACATATGAAGAAACAGCCACCTCTGCCTATCTTTAAGGGCTGGCTTTAACAGAGAAATGCCTTCACCACTCATCCTGGCTAGAGATTGTGGGAGCCTCTCAAACCTTTTCTATGGATGTATACACTTCACTCTTCTCCCTCACTCCTGGGGGAGAAGTCTTGTGGTTGTAGGTCTTCTCGCAATCTCATAGAGCTTTGATGGCAGCAGTAAGCTGTCCTTTTCTTTTGTTTGTTCTTAGTTGCACCCAAATGTCTGGACTATACCAGTTCTGTTAGTGATCTACGTGCAGCAAGACAGAAACCAGTCCCTAGCCAGTTGACTGAAAGGCCTGGGATGTTGGATGCATGCTCCACTCTTTCTTTCCCCAGAGGGAGAAATTGTGGGCCAAATTAAACTTTCTTAATGCTGAGATGTGCTGGCTTGTGGGAGAGGCTGACATAAGTAAAGTTAAATTGCTCTTCTTACCCATTTCAATACAGCTGTTCTTAGTTTTGTACTTATCTGGGGAGCTGCAACTTCTTAACTGAAATCTGTACCTCTTATAAAGTTATTTTGGTCCATATATCATTGTTAAGTCATTGTTTCTGTGGGCTATATGGGCTGGGACTTTGTATTCTGCCATCTTGGTGACATCACCACTCACATTCTCCTTGGTGAGACATTTTCTGTCTCTGTGGATTTAGTCTTTATCTAGGAAATTTTTACTTGAGATCAATTTTTTTAAGATAAAGATTGGCTAAATTACCTAGTTTTACTTAGTTTCTCCACTTTGGTAGAAATTACTCACAAGTTAAAAGCACAACTTTAAGCAGTCCCTCAAAATGCTAAACATACAGTTTTATCACTTAAATTCTAACATTTAAATAAATACTGGCTAAATATGTTGTTGGTATTGTAGAAGATTAAATATGAATTATCTCTAAAATAATGTAATTTTAAGAAATCTTGTAAATATCATGTGTTCATTAACTGATTTAAATTAGTGGCTATCAAACTTGAGAACTCATGGGTCCTGAGAATGTATTCACATTTTCCTGAGGAATCCAGAAACCCCAGTTTGAGAAACACTGGGCTTAAATATTGATTTCCATTAAAGGCTTCTTATTAAAATACTTTATAAAATGTTATACAGCTGGACTTGGCTGAATTTTCTTATTTTAGCGGTTTAAAACAGCTATTGTTAGGGATAATGATGCTTGTGTTCAACTTAATGGTACTTGTATGCAAATTTTTGAATTTGCCACAGGCTTACTATTTGTGGTAAACTTGTGGGAGTAGTTCTATTCCTTTTTCTTTTCAGGGAAACTGCCAGTATCAGGCATCACTGTCTGCCTCAAAATTGCAACTGTGGTTGTCTTCTCAGATTACTAGGAAATTAAAGCAGAGTTTGTAGCAAACTTGAAAATTGTTATAAAGCAAAGACTTGTTACTAAGAAAGACAGTTAATGAATAAAGACCGTTAGAAGAAAAGAAGGAGTAAAAATAAGAGAAATAACAGGAAATTGTTAAATTAACTAATTAGTCTTATCTTAAAAAAAGAAGGAAAAAACTGTTATTTTTGACTTTGTCCACTCTCACCTCTTCTTTTTTAAAATTTAATCTCTTAGTAGATTATTGTTTATTCCTACATGTGAATAAAGGTTTGATGAAAACTTTTAAGCCAAATAGAAATGGATACATAATGTGTCTCTAATAAATCACTTTAGAATAAACAGAAATTAATAGCTCATAAAATTGAAATGCAGTTGAAGGTACTGTTCTGTAGACCCTGTAATAGAAGCCATCACTCTACTTCAATTAAATGAGATAATACATAGAAAAATAAATAAATATTGATGAATAATAGCAAATTTTGTAACATTGCTTCTCACAACATTCTCAGATATGAATGTGCGTGTGGTCTTATTCGGAGCTGGATTTCATTATGTGAAATCTAGTAAAAGTTGGAATGATATCTATTCTCTTTCTTTGTATTCTCTTTTATATGTGGACAATTAACTACTCTAGAAAATCAATTCCAATTCTTATAAAGATTTTAAATGTGTTGTGAAGATTCTATGACACATGCTATAGAGCACTCTAAAATAAAATTTAAAACAAAATAAAACTATGTTTAGTATTCTGAGATTATTGATTATTAAATTAGTGTTCATTTTATGTTCTTTCCTAGCAGTTAATTTAGTTATTTAAAAAAGCTAAAACTTTAGCTTTTACTTATCAAAAAATAAGACATTTCTCTTCCTAGTATTACACACTGAGTCTTCTCAATCATCATCCCCTGACCATGCTTTCTCAGAATTAGGCTCAGTAGAATTTTAACATCAGTCTCCTTCTACTGTCAACACTTCCAAAGCAAAAATTTTCCTCATCATGTTAAACTGACTTATTTTTTTCACAAGCAAATTCCTAGATCTATTGGTCATTTAAGACCATTGAAAAGTCATGGTGGGTTTTTGGAAAGTAAATGGGAATCTAGTTTCTTCCTGGTCAATTTTCAGTTATGATAGGCCTCCATAGTTTCTCAAGATAAAACAGACATTGTTTTAGACTTACGCAATTCTTTAAAAGACTGGAAGTTAGGATTGGTTATGCTCACAAAATTAGTTAGATTTCTAAATGTGTAAAATGCACACAGTTTCTAAAATTCAGCAAATGATTTTCCAAACAGTCATGCAAAAATGACTTTTCTTATAAATCATGCATGTGGTAGATGTTAGATTAATTATACTAACTTCAGATTTTTATGGGAGTGCCAAAATAAATTTGAGGAAAAAATTTCTCTGGGTAAATTTTGACACCCAAAATTTGGTTACATACTGCTTCTTTAAATAACATTTATATGAATTATTTTATCATATCATTTTATATATATCTCCTTATGTATATCCTTTAATATAAATAATAATAATTTATATTTCATAGTATATTATGTACAAAATAATCTACCTTTTTTTCTTAGTTAAATATATTAGGATACTATAGAATAATAGACAACAGAATTTGGGGAGCCTCCTGGAACTCTGATCCAAACTCAAACATCCTAAATTTACTCCCTAATTTCTTTTTTTTTTTTTTTTTTTGCTTCTGGAAGATTGTCGCTGAGCTAACATCTGTGAAAACCTTCCTGTACTTTATATATGGGATGCCACACAGCATGGCTTGATGAGCAGTGCATAGGTCTGTGCCTGGGATCTGAATCTGTGAACCTCAGGCTGCCGAAGCAGAGCGTGAGAACTTAACTGCTACACCACCACGCTGGCTGCACTCTCTAATTTCTTTAAGGTTAGTTTTAAGCTTATGATTTCTTTTGTTAAGTTTTTTAAGAAGCTTGCAAAATATGAATTTTTAATCCATCATAATTTTAATAAATCTGTAATTGCTTTCATAAAAAGTCTGAAAATAATAATAGTATCATAATGATTTGGTGTGTCATGATATTGTTTAATTTGAAAATCTGTGAGTGTTGTATTAGAAAAGAAATATAGACCTTATCTGAGAAAGACTTACTCAAATGTAGTGTAAATACTGAAAAAACACTCTAGAAAAATATTTCACTTGGACTTAAAAGTATTAAATGCCTTGCAAAAATACCTGTCTGCAAATTTAAGCTATTTTTTTTCATGTTTTATGGAAAGAATGGAGAAACTATCCTGTATTTTAAAATTAAATATGTATAAAAGCAGTCTAATAAATTATGGTAAAGGGATCCATGCTGAGTCACACTATGATTCCTTGTCTTGCCTCAGTACGTGAATCATATTAATTAAAATTGTTTAGTATTAATTGTATACAAAGGGTAATATTCCTGGTGTTATCCTAGAGAACTGGGTATGAAAATTTGATTTGGTTAGAAAACAACTGTGGTGCCATTGAAACTAAACTAAGGGTGAACCAATGTATTGAGCCAGCAGATGTCAGAAATTTGAGCCCCATCATCATAGATGGCATATTACTATATTAGAACAGAAAATGAAACCCCACGATTAATTCTGGACTGATGGTTGATTGATGAAACTGGAAAAGTCAAAATGCTGAAATAAAATAGAGAGATAGGGAGAGGGCGAAGAGAAAGAAATTGAGGGTTCATGAGAGGGATTCATAGACTTGACACAACTAGTTTTCTTCTATTAAAATTTCTGTCAGACTTCAGGCATTATGAAAAGAGAAAGAAAACTAACGAGTTGAACCACATAAAATTGCTGATAATTTACCATTTTTTGACCTACAAATATGATATTTTCATATGCTTAAACATAATATAAAGCACCTAACTTGGTCTGACTTTTAATGAGGGTTCAATAGAAGGTACTTCTTTACCTTTTCTCCTATAACACAATATAAAGTTATTTTTGCCACTCTCATGTTAGCATTCTACAATCCTGTAGAGATTCTAGGGTTCCACAGTGCTGTTGAAAAATGAATGGGAAAAGGAGTTCCTGCAGACAAGAACAGGAGAGTAAAAGAATCCCAGCATTCAACAAATGTTTATTGAACCTTTACAAATGGCAGAGGGAAACAGAGTAGATATCCTTGTGGAATGTGACCAGAAGTGGCCATTAAGTAAAATGAAAAGTCCTTGAAACCCCAGGATTGTCTTTAAACTTCATGTGATGGTTACAGTCTACAATATGTCCAAGAATCTTCTGTATTGTTTTTGTGCCCTCAAAGTCTTAGAGAAAAAATAATTTCCATGAAAGTACACCCTTATGATTTCCAAAACCTCTAGATTTTCAGTTGGGTATCTACATGGCCAAATTTGAGAGGTGTGGGATAGCTCTAGAAACTATGAGTGGGAAAAGAGTTTCTGAGAAGCATAGACATTGTGAGTTGGAGTAATTGGAGGGTTCATGGAAGAGACAGAACTTAAGTTGTACTTTTAAAGATGGGTAGCATTTAGGTACAGAAGGTAGAGAGGGGAGTCCCAATGAGGAGAAACAGAAAGAATCTGTGTGGCACATAGGAGAAATCCAGCCAAAGAGATAAAGAAGAATGTACACAAATAAATGGAAAGACAACCTACGTTCTTGAATTGGAAAAATATTAATTCACAATCGTTTCACAATATTACTTGTGAAAAATGTTCATGCTACTTAAAGTGATCTATGGAGTCAATGCAATCCCTATCAAAATTCCAATGGCATTTTTCATAGAAATAGAAAAAACTGTCCTATAATTTGTATGGAACCACAAAAGACCCCCAAATAGCCAGAGCAAACTTAAGAAAGAACAAAGCCAGAGGCATCACACTTCCTGATTTCAAACTATATTACAAAGTTGTGGTAATTAAAACAGCATGGTACTGGCGTAAAAACAGGCACACAGATCAATGAAACAGAATAGAGAGCCCAGAAATAAACCCACACATATACAGTCAGCTAATTTTTGATAAGAGTGCCAAGAACACAAATGGGGAAAGAACAGTTTCTTCAATAAATGGTGTTGGGAAAACTGGATATCCACGTGCAAAAGAATCAAACTGGATCCCTACCTTACACCACTCACAAAAATTAACTCAAAATGGGTTAAAGGCTTAAATGTAAGACTTAAAACTGTAAAACTCCTAGAAGAAAACACAAGGGGTAAGCTCCTTGACATGGGTCCTGGCAATGATTTTTTGGTTTTGACACTAAAAGCACAGGCAACAAAAGCAAAAAGAGACAACTGGGACTACATGAAACTAAAACATTTCTGCAAAGCAATGGAAACAATCAGTAGACTAAAAAGACAACCTGTGAAATGGGAGAAAATATTTGCAAACTATATATCTGATAAGGAATTAATATCCAAAAGATATAAAGAACTTATACAACTCAATAGCAAAAAAGCAAATAACTCAGTTAAAGAATGGGCAAATGGCCCAAATAGATATTTTTTCAAAGAAGACATACAAATGGCCGATAGGTGCATGAAAAGATGCTCAACATCATTAGTCACTAGGGTAATGCAAATCAAAACAACAATGAGATATCACCTCTCATCTGTTAGGATCGCTATTATCAAAAAGACAAGAGATAATGGATATTGGTGAGGATATGGAGAAAAGAGAAAAGAACCCTTATACCCTGTTGGTAGGAATGTAAATTGGTACAGACATTATAGAAACAGTATGGCGGTTCCTTAAAAAATTTTAATGGAACTACCATATGATCCAGCAGTCCCATGCCTAGGTATACATCTGAATGAAATGAAATCAGTATCTCGAAAAGATAGCTGCACTCCATGCCCACTGCAGCACTATTTACAGTAGCCAGAATGTGGAAACAGTTTAAATGTCCTTCAATGGATGAATGGATTAAAAAAATGTGCCATAAAAAGAAGGAAATCGTGTCATTTGTGACAACATGGATGAACCTGGAAGGCATTATGCTAAGTAAAATAAGCTAGACAAAGAAAGACAAATGCTGTATTGTATCATTTATAAGTGGAATCTAAAAAAAAGTGGATTTCATAGAAATAGAGAAGGGAGAAATGAGGAGATGTAGGTCAAAGGGTACAAACATTCAGTTATAAGAATAAGTTCTGAGGATCTAATGTGCATGGTGACTTTAGTTAATAATATAGTATTGTATACTCAAAAGTTGCTGAAAGTATAATCTTTAGCATTTTCACCACACACACAAAAGAAGAGTTAACTATGTGAGGTGATGAATGTGTTAATTATCTTGATCTTGATAATCATTCCACAATGCATATATGTTATCAAATCATCATATTGTACACTTTAAATATACACAGTTATATTTTTCAATTACTCCTCAATAAAGTTGGGGAAAAAAAGAGAAGAGTACAACACACAATGTGGGTTTTTCTTCAAGGGTATCCGGTGTACCCATCATTTAAGGGATTCTGGGTTTACAGAGTGGATCAAAATGTAAAAGAATATAACTCTCCATTTTGGTGACTAAAGAAAGGCTTTATATTTATTCCTAGAGGCCCAATGACCAATTAGCTACTGCCAAAGATCCTTGTAGTTAAAACCTTTCTGATTACTGATCTAGCCTGGAAGATTATTATGACAACCATATTCACTTGTCTCTGATGTTTGAAGGCTGCTTCTAGGTTTTTGCCACTCTTGGAACCCATTACTTCCATTAAAATCTATTTAAATTTCATTTGTAATGGTTCATTATCAGCTCTTATCCACAGAGGGTAGCAAATAAAATGCTTTGAAAAATAGCTGTGCTTCCCTCACTATGCATGTTGCAATTTCTTGACAATGACAAAATTCTCCCCCACTCCGGGGGAGATAAAGAATGCCTTAAGAAGGCATGATTATAAAATATTAGTTAATACATAAACGTACATAACTGTCTTCTTTACAATTATCCAGGACATTCCTTAATGCCAAAATTATATTCTTGTGCACATGCATACACTTATAGTAAGCTTCTACTAAAAACGTTCTGAAAAGAGGTAACTATTCTTATATAGACTGCTCAGTGTTTGAGAATAGATGCCATCTTTTCTCCTTTGATGATCATATTCCAGATTTCAATGCTATTAAAATGGAAATGATAAAAATTAGGTGAAATTTGAAACATAGCATCATGCTCAAAATCGTGGTATTTATTAGATATATTTTTTGTTTATTTTAGAATCTTTGTCTGATCCATAGCCTATTACTAAGTAAGGCTACTCTGATTATCAATCATTTTGGATTTGTTGGAGTAGAACAGTGAACTTTAGCATTTTTTTTTCACTCTGAAAGAACCTAGCTAGTATATTTATTTTCCTTTAAGAAAATCGAAGAATGCCATTTATTTCCAGTCTTCTGAATCCCCAAGACATCTTTTACTTTGTATATCATTTAGTTTGTACTTTATAAGTTTTTATATGTCATTTGCCTTGAGTGAAATAGCAATATGAATACATTTGCAATATCCACTATTCTAGATTTCACACGTAGTTCTTTGGTTGACTTAGAGCCTGAAGTTGCCAATAACTCTAGGATATCTTTCTCCCCTGCATCCTTCACTCGTGGGGTCTGCAGTATAGAGTAAAAATAGGGAACAAAAATTGAAATTGAAAGGAACATGGACAGTTAGAGGGCACAGGAGTGATTACACTCTGGCCTAAGCCCTAATAATGTCAATAAATAATAGCCATGGAAGCCCTTGTCAGACCCAGCAGGAAGAAAAAGGAAGGAAAGAAAATAAGAGGAAGAAATTGCATCAAGAAAGCAGGAGAAGCAAAAGAAATAGTAGGATAAAAAGAAGAAGAATAAAGACTTAGTAAAGAGGGAAGTCACGTCAGTGGGCTTCTGAGTTAACTGTCCATTCCTGTTCAGGTCAATGGGCTAGGCTGGGATTTAGGTAATAAAATATTTGCCTGACTATAATCTAATAATGTGTGCCATCTCCTCAATCCCTGTGTGCATTTAGCTCCCTCTGTTGGATTGGTATTGTTTACACACAATTGATATTTGCTCTTTGAAGGCACAGCCAAACAAAATTTCCTTCCAATATTTTATATTCAAAAGACTAGAAAAATGATCTCTTCTTAGTATTTCTACATTTGTAAAAATCTCCTTCTAAGCGGCGACCAAGACGAATTGTTTGCACAACTCAAGACTTTTCCTCCAGGTCTTTATTCTAGTAGAGAAATTTAAGTATTTCGTATCTTTACCACACTGACTCTCTCACACCAAGTATTCAAAATTGCAACCACATTAAGGGAGAAGTTTGGAAATTTTCCTATTACAAGGCAATCGCAATAATTTTCAGTAACCACTAGAGCTCTTATGATTCTATGATTTTAATATAACAACAAGGCTCTCATTTCCAAATGGGTGAAAGGTACACATTTTTCAAATAGCTTAAGTCATGTTTGTTGATAAAACATGAGGACTAGGAGCTTCAAAGTTTCGGAAGATTTTGGAGCAGCCATAATTAAGGATACGGAATACGTTCATCTGTGAATGCTCCATAATGTACAATATGTGATGCTGGAGTTGTCTGCCTTGGTCATTATTTTGTGGAGTCTCTCTCAATCAATTTTTTCTTTAGTTTACTGACTTTAGAAAAGATCCTGAAAAAAATGGACTTGTAATTTTATTTTCATGAGATTTACAACGTTTACTCACTGTTTGCTTCTCTCACACAGCACACTTGATTTCCTAGACTGGAGTGTGAATTAGAGAGATTCCAGAGATTGGAACCGACCCAGTCATAAGTGTTCTGGGATGCCCCAGAATTTGAATGCACATTGGACTCTCTTGTGCTGCCAAGAGAGGAATAAATTGACGGATGAACCCTGCAGTTTCTCCCAAGGCCCCCGTGTTCATCTTATTGGGAATGACAATGGCCTACTATACATTGACTTTTCCATGACTCTCACAACAGGACTACTTAGTTTCAAATTCACAGCCTTGGGAATTTCCCAGAACCTGGGTATGTGTCTATAGGTGTGTGTGTGTCTGTGTGTAGGAGGGAGGGGGCTAGTGAGGAGATGAGTCGGAGAAAGAGAACTGATGAAAAGCAACGCTTAGGACTTTATATGAAATTTCGACCCTTTGCAAATTACAAAATTTTGCCCCATGTAGTCTTTATTTCGCAGCATACTATAGCATATTAAAAATAGAAGATCTATAAGGCACTCACTGCCTTTATGTTGGTTGGGTATCACATGACTATAAGTAAAAAAGAATATCTCAAGCTACACTTGGTAAATGAGTTTTATTGTAGAAAACCAAAAGAACATCATGAAATCAAAATGAAAGGAAGTTGAGCTGGAGCCAGAAATGATTCTGTAATGAGAGATTTATGTTGTTTAAGAACCAAGGCTGCTAATCTCTTGATTTCTTTCCTTCTAAGGCCACATGACTTTTCATCTATGTGGGCATCCATCTCACAACTCTCTGTTCACAGAACTGATTTTACTGCATTCACATGGCCCTTTATGGCTGCCCTGAAATCTGCCCCAGCCCTCCATAAGATTCCATGCCTGATACCACCACACCACCAACTTAGTGTGGTTTCTGTGTACTACTTTTACATTCCCAGGAGGAAGAATATGGTTATTTCAGCTTGTGTCATGTCACACTGCAGGTTTAATCAGGGAACTGAACTTTAAGTCTAGAATAAAGATATTTCAATATCCACTTAGTGGAAGGTTGGATTCCAACAAGGAATCTCCAACAAGGGGTATGGAAAAGACATCAATGGCAGATTTAATATTTCTACTTCAATGTGCAAACAATTCTTTTAAAATAAGAGACAGATCAACCTAATTCTACCACTGAAAGTTAAAATGAAAATCAAGACTTTTCTTTCAATAATATTCAATATAAATTCACTTGAGTAGGTGCCAGGAAATATATTAATTTAGTAAAATTAACCTGCCAGTTTATTTTCTTTTCCATGGTACTCTGAGATTTCTAAAATATAGCAGCTGTTGAGAACAGCTTTCTTACCCATAATATAGATAGCCCGGCCAATTTCCTATTAATTAAATTCTGCTATTATTTTTACTTCTAGCTAAATAAAAGTATAACAATAGAAAGTTATGCTATAACAAAGACAATGTAAAAGTTTTGGAATGTATTTTGTGTTCTACTGATACCATTTGTACAGACGAAAGAAGTTGCTAGAGGATTTGGACCATTTTGCAAGTCTATATTAGGTTTCAGAACTTGCATACACATGAATATGCATTCAGTTGCGTAGAGAGAATTTAGAGCCAACAATAACTTTGGTATTTATTAAAAGTAGGTCACTCTTTTAGTGGTGAAATGTTTTGTACTAAAAGCAGGAATAGTTCTCTTTACTAGATTTGTTTAAGGCTCAAAAGAATTCAGGAATCGTTCTTGGAAAGGATAATTTATAGCACTCAAAAAGATTTGTAAAACCAAATACTGTCATTATGTTTTCTAAAAGGACAAAGATACCAATCAGATAGCACCATTCATATAAATGAAGCATCTGTTAAGGTTGACATGAACAGAAACTATTTTGTGCTGTTAAAATCAAGTTCTGTCTTGGAGAAAATGCTAAATTATTAACAATGTCCATTAACCATTGGGCATATTAAAATATTTACCTTTTCTATATTTTTATCTACTGATTACTTCTACTAAATTCAGTCTCTAACATTCCTACTGACTAAATAATTGTCCTAATATTCTACTTTCCAAAACTCTCTTCTAAAGGAAGGAGGAAAGGAAGGATGAACTAATAATCATTTGTGCACCTATTAAAATAAGCCAAATGCTTTGCATAAGTAAGCATATTTAATCCTTACAGCAATACACTATAGATATTATGTTATTTACAGATGAAAAAACTGAGCATCAGAGAGATTAGATAAATTGCCCAAAATCAAACTAGTAAATATCAGAACTGGAAGTTGATAAAGTCTGTATATCTATAAAGTCCATATTTTTTTTTAACTCCCTATGTGCTATTTCAATGATTTCCCATTTCTTATAATATTAAACTGAATCTGCTCAACCTGGCTTTCACAATCACCCATTATCTGATGTCTTCTTCATTAATCCGCCTTCCTTTTCCCTGCTCTCCAGCATAAAGTTTCTTTTACAGTCATTAATCTTTTTCCACTTCTAGGTCTTTATTTTATCCATTCTGGAGCTAGAAGGCTCAATCCCTCTTTTATATCAATACAAATCCTAAATACTCCATGACAGCCCCTTCCCTTATTACAAATAATGTTCCCAGCTCCTCTCTGTTTTCACCTTACTGTCTGCCTGCTATTTTCCCACGTCTCTCTTCCTTTTTTGTGGTCTAACAAACACCTCTTCAGGCTTATCAGCCTGTCTACTCTTCTTCTATAGCATCTTCTACAGCATCTACATCTTACTCTGTCTCTCACTACCTGATTGAAAATGGACTGCTTCTCTTCTTGATCCTTTATATACCATATAATTAGTGACCATATGGCCACACTACTGTGTTCAAGGCAAGGTGTGGGAGTGCATATAATCTAACAGGACTGATTTAGCAGCTGCCTTTATGAATGTTTTAATTCTCTGAAGAAACAAAATTAGCAGTTTTTATATATACGAAATATAGATAAAATCCAACATGAGGCAGACTTTTATCTGAATGTGAAAATACAAAGGAGAACTTGTTTTCCTTGTTATACACACACACACACACAATTATACTACTTTATATCACAACGGACAGTAGAAAGGAAAGAGGAAGGAGAAGAGAGAATATCTTATACCCAGCAGAGCACATATCCTTCAATAACTTTCCTTTTTCTCACCACTACTGGTATTGTTATCTATCTTCTTGCTATGTGACTGACATTAATTCAAGGTTCTGCAAATGAGATATTTAATTAAACCACATTAAGTTTAGGAAAAATCTTGCATGGTAACTTGAGGGAACTAGTGACTTTTAACCCTCATGTCAGTAATAGTGATTCTCCAAATAAGATCAGGGCCTAGGATCTCATGATTCTGCTGCCAAATTTAAGAATCATCAAATGCTTTGTGGTTTCAGACACCATTTTTTTTTTCAGTGAATTACTACTTACATGGGTCTGTGTAATTCATGTTTTCCTATATTTAGCTGCATTCCAAAGAATTTCATAAGCATTTCCCTGAGCTCATTTTCCCATCCTCAGTCTGAGGGCATGAAGCAAGAGGGGATTTTTGATGAATGTACTAACATTTTGTATCTTGGAATGTAGACTGGGGTATTTTCATAGAGAGGTGAAAAGGGATTGGGAATGGTGGGAATGAAAGTGATTTCTTCTGGGAATCTTCACTGTTGCTGATCAGTTCTTGCACTGAATTAAGGATTTGTGTGCAGGAAGAGGGCCTTCTATGCCGACATACCTCTCCACTTCAATCTTTTATTTTACCTGAACCTATATGCATAAATGTCATATTTTGCCTTCCCATTCATTGATTTTCTAACTTACCTATAAAAACTGCACTGTTACTGAAGGTAAAGGCCACTAAAAGAAAGAGGGAGAAAAGAGGAGGGATCAGTTGTTCTTTTTTAAAAATTAATCTCTTTTTCCCCCACAATTAGGGCCGAAAATATTCATTCTCTACTTGACCTAAAAATCCTTAAACTTGGGGTTCCATAACCTCAAAAAAGGAATGTGCTAGCTTTCCTTGGATTTGCCCTCCAGCTTTCCAAGGATGTACGTTTGCACGTGTGGTCTTCACTAACAAGCTTGGGGAAAGATGAGCAGTGAGGCTCACCAGTCTTGAACCAATGAAGATACTCAGCTATTGAAAACTGGTGCCACATCAAGTCTGTCTTCTGCGAGGACTCCTTAGCTCATATTGTAGTTGTGTATATCTGTTATTTATTATTTTTTTTCTCTCTTTAGGTTTTTGTTATGGTACCTTTGTATATAAGTCAAAAATGACCCCTAATGCTCCACATAAAATCACGTCACCTAAATCAGGTCAAAAGCAGAACTAATCAGCTACAATTGGAAATTTTATTTCAAATACTAATATTTTATAACCTGCTGTTGGTATGCACTTATATTTAGATGTAGGGAATTTGTGACTATTCTGTCATTTATCTTTCCCAGTAGAATTTTTGACACATCTCGAGGCCTGTATGGTATTTGTATAATTGCTATTTTTCCCAAATAATCACCTTTTAACTGAATTAAAAACTCTGTGGAGTGAGGCTATGGGCTATGTCTTATCTTCTTTAAACTGCCCTTCCCTAAATTAATACACATTTTGTTTTGTTTTATTTTGTTTTTACATCAGAGGAAGTCAATACATTTTTGTTGAATGAATAAATGAATGAATCAACAATCTATTCTGAGTAGGAATTCTCAAGTAATAAGCCACACAAGATGCCTTTCTTTACCCTGTCAAGAACTCTGGTTATAATCTAGTATCAATAAATTTCCTCATATATGACTCATATTCCACGAGTAACTAACACATCCCGGCATATACTAATGCCTAATATTTCAGGTAACACAAGATTATATTAGATTCAGCCCTTGTCTTCCATCAGCTTTCAATCTAGCTATGAGTTCCTGGGAAATACTTCACTTTGCTACTAGAAAACTCTTGTGCCAGAAATTTCCGCCAGTACCAGTTGAAAAATTTTCCCTCAAATTTCCTGAGGCCAAAGTATACAAGGTCTGCAAATTACCTGAGTACAGAAATGAGATCTAGTGTAAGCGTAGCAAAGAAATCCCAAAATCACCAACTGAAGCATTTTTAAAAATCAAACATCCCTCCCTAGCGGCCCCTGGAGATATACAAGAATCAGGATAAAAAAGCAGCATTCTTCACCTGTCTCCATATATTTCCTTGTCAGAGCTGCTTAACCTTAGTTTTCCGTGCAGCCAGTGTGCTTGGACTGGAAAAGCAGAAATGATGTCAAAGATCTTCTCCAAGTCCAGGAAGCTTTTGCTTTCCACATGCAGGAGCCTCAGTATATCTGTGGATGGAAGTGACGCTGAAGATACACAGATTTGAATTTTCTAATTTAAAAAAGTATGACTTTATTTCCAATGCTAACCAGTAAGAAGTTACTGACAGTGTCAGAAGCCTGGAACTGACTGGATCAATGAGAAGGGACTTCTGGCTTCTCAGTCAGATGAGGATCAGTTGAAACTGAGCCATGGAAGCCCACCAAAACCGCAAAACGTTAACACCACCACTCTGCTTCTATCCTCTCTACAGAAGCCATGTGAAGTATTTCTCATACAGTTTTCAACTTGTGGTAGGGAATTTAGCCCAAAACATCTTAGTAAACTTTGCGTTTTGATTTACTAAACATTCAAGAATGCACTTTCTTTTCTTCCTTCCATATATTTGTGTCATGATTTTATTTAAAAAATGCATGACTTTGTCTCTACTTACATGTTCCCAGAAATGGTTACATGTATACAACGCATTCACAGTCCTTTCTTCAGTTCTCTGGGGATTGCAGCATTCTGAAGGAGGAAGAAAGTAATGTGAACACCAAACCAAGCAATTGCCAACATCTGAACAAGCCTTGCTGCTGGGGCCTAGAAAAGATAAATACTCATCTATCCAGTGCCTTCATTTCTGTAATGTCTCTCTGTCCAACTTAATAAATGCTTTCTTGCTGGTTTTTTGGCATCTCGTTGAATGAGGAATGTAAACTGAAAAGGCCTAGGAGACTAAAACTGGCACAAAACTCCATGATGAATAATATCAGGAGACACAGAGACTAGCTCAGTAGTCCCATATGCAGTGCCATAGTCTCTACCAGAGGACAGATGGATTTGCTGCCTGGGATGGGGCTGTTATATAATTTCCAGAAACATGAAAAAATAAGAAAAAAATAAGAACAAAACCAGGTCCAATTTTATGCAAATGGAAGTGAAGTATAAAACGAGATTTACAGAAAGGATATTAAAGACAATTTAAAGCTTAACAAACAGAACCATCAACATATATTTAATCTTTAGATATTGAAAAAGGAAAACATAATGTGGGTTTTCCTAGAACGCTTCAAAATTTTGGGAGAAACTTCCAGCAATTAGACTGAAACTTTATTTAGTTATCTCTATATTTATACTATGTCATAAACTATTACTGTTTAAAGGACTAAAAAAGCCCCTGGAAAATCATGCTCATCTTTCCCAAGATGAACACCACTAAAAAAGAAAACTTTCATCTTTGTGCTGAAGAGTTTGACTAGACTTTAGTTCAAATGTTATTACCCAAAGAAGCCCTCAATTATATATTTTTAAAGTTTCTTTTTTGTGTTCACATATTAGAGAGTTTTTCCCAGGCTATCATATTGAAATCTTTGATTAGAATATGGAAATCATGTGCCCAGATAATTTGAAAAGAGTATCTATTAATTCAGACCCACCCAGTAAGTGGGGACTTTGGTTACTCACTATCTTCGAGGCTTCTAGGAAACCCATTTTGATGGAACCGGAGAACCAGAGGCAGCATTCCCATGGGAACAGTTCACCATTGAAGTTCAATGGAGGGCTGTTAGGATTGGATGTGGTGGCAATGAAGGATATTTTACTTGTATTTCCGGGGTTCTACCAAAGCAGTAACATAGAGCCCTAAGAACCAGAAAGTTTACCTCATGTTCCAAGATGGTTCTAGGAACTCCATCCTTTTTCTCAATCAGAAGGGAGGAGAAAGAGATGAAGGTGGGAACACCTTCTTCTATAGACACTCCCTAGTAATTGTTCAGACTCTTTCCTTATAACCCATTTTTCAGAACTGAAGGTCACACCTAGTTGCAAGAAAGGCTGAGAAATACAGCTATTTCTCCAAATAACCATGACCTCAGTAAAAAATTGAGATTCTATGGAATAAAGAGAAGATGGATATTGGGGGACAAATAGCAGTCCATGCCTCAGCAAGAAAAGGCTTGAACTGTTAGTTTAAATGGAGAACACATTTGTTTATAATCCTTGTTCTTCAAAAATAAAAATAACTTTTCTAAATTTTGTTGGTATATTGCAATTATGTCAGCTTTACATTCCTTAAGAGAAAGTTATTCTTGGTAAAAATTTTCTCAGTTTTTATGCATCTTTAACAGTCATTCATAATCTGTTAACATCTTATCTCATACATTACAATGAATAGCTTTTTAAATGAAATTTCAAGTAACACACACATTTGCCTGCTCAAAATATTTACCTCTGTAGCTGTTTTAATTAAATTCTAAATTTAGCATATTGTTAATTTACTCTTTTGTGGTTTATTGTCCATCAGAAGAGGTGTAAGCACTATGTGAGGACTGTGTATTAGTACATGAAAGTTGGGAGGAGACCTGTGCTGTGGTGGAGGCAAGGGCACATGAATGCTTATGACAAGTGTCTTTGGGCCAAACTGAACGTGTCAATTTCTTCCAGCATTGTTTCCTAGAGGAAAGGAAAACAGAAAAGACACAACTGGACTGTGGGTTCATGTTTATTCCTTTTAATCCTAAGCACAATTAAGTTGCTGGTAAGATAGTGTTCTATTTAAGTACTCATTCATGCCTACCTTATGTACTGGTCTAGAAATACATTGGTGAATAAAAGTCACAATAACAGCCTTCAAAAAACTTGCAATCCAGTCTCAGTTTTTTTCTCCTATAAAACAGGCATCAAAAAATCCATAGTTATTAAGATGACACATTTCCATTTTAATAGCCATGTTTGTAAACCATGGCAACAAAGGAAAGTATGAGAAGTTTACCCTTTTTACCATGTTTAAGAAAAAAGTTTTAGAACCAGCACAACTCAATACATATACTGAATATAGTGCGTATCAACTCCATCAGGAATGTGGTTAGTGCAGCTGTGGAATGAGCATAAAGTTGGGACAATGTTTAGAGCACACTCGATGCCTGGGGGGTGAAAGACACTAGTCCAGGTGATTTCATGCAATTCTGCTTCTTTCCTGCAGATTCTCCGCTTTAGTATGGTGTATTAGTTACCCACAGATTCTGTGCTTTAGTGTGATGTATTAGTTACCCATTGCTGTGTAACAAACTACCCTAAAATTTAATAGCTTAAAACCACAGACACTTATTATCTCAAAATTCCAATGAGTCAGGAATCAGGACATGGCTTAGTTGGGTATCTCTGGCTCAGGCTCTTTTATAGGCTACAATCAAAGTGTTGGCTGGGACTACAGTCATTTCAAGGCTCCCTTGAGGGAGAATCTGCTTTCAAACTTGCTCACGTGGTGGTTGGCTGGCCTCAAGTCCTTGCTGGCTCTTGGTTGAGACATCAGCTCCTTGCCGCCTGGGCCTTTCCACAAGGCAGCTCACAATAGGGCAGCCAGCTTTCCTCAGAGTGAGTGAATGAAAGGGCAAGAGAGGGAATACCCCAGATAGAAGACACTGTCTTTTTGTTACCTAATTTTGGAAGTACATTACATCACTTTTACCATTTGCTATTTATTTCAAGAACATCACTAGGTCCAGCCTACACACAAGAGGAGGAAATTATACAAGGGCACAAATATCAGGAGGAAGAGAATTATTGGGGGGCATCTTAGAGACTGTCTACCACATCGTGTGAGGCCTTCTGACATGTAGGAAAACACATGGGCTCTTGGACAGTCCCCTACACTCAAGGTGAGATCTGGGCCCTGCACTTTACTAGCTGCATGACTTTGGCTAGTCTCTAATCTCTATTGTGACGGTAAACAAATGAATACCAACATACTTTACCATCCCTCAGTTCAGCATGCATAAAATGGGCGCAATAATCCATAACTCTTAGGGCTGTGGTTGGGATTAAATGGTATAGCTTGTGCTGAAAATATAGGAGGCATACATCAGATATTCCCCTGTCCCTGGTAGAAGTAACAGGTTTGTTTGTAAATTCAAGAGAAACAGCAGTCTACAGTGACTGTCCCATGAACTTCCTGCGTTCGGCATTGGTGCCTTCTTGCAGAATAACCAGCATATTTATATATTCAGAATTCAGTAAGAGTGGTGGTTATTTTGGACCACTTTCTGTCAGAAGCAGAATATTATGACCCAACTGAAAGAAGATATTTTTTCTAAGTTTTTTCCTCTTCTGGTCCTTGAGTTCAGCCAAGATACAGCAATTCCTCATTATTCCCAGTTAATAGTTAGACCTCTAAATGGTCTACTTTGTGCTCAGCACTAACAACACAACTGGAGTGTTTTGATAATTTCTAGATGTAATGTTTTAGAAGGGGACATGGACAAATGGGAACATGTCCAGAAAAAATGATCAGATTGATGCATGGACTTTAAAGTCAGCCACATGTCATATGAAAGATGAACTACTAGAGAGAATATTTAACTTACAGAAGGAAAGACTATTGCAGTGCACCTTCAAATATTTTAACCTGTTATGCTGAAGAGAGATTATAATTATTTTTTGTTATTTTGAAAGATATAGCTGGGATAAATGTGTTGAGGAAAATTCTAGGTCAATATAAAGAAAATATTCAGAGAGGCGTAGAGTGAAGAGAGCTAGGTTTGAGTCTTAGTTTGCCTCCTTCTAGTTGACCTTAAGATATTTACTTGTCATCTCTGAGACTTGGTTTCTGAATCTGTAAGTTTACAATAATGATTATATATTATAGGTTTATAGTGTGCCATGCACTGAACAAGTTGCTTTGTATATGGCATTAATAATGCCAAGGATAGTTATTATTTTTTTTCTTTTACAGATAAGGGGGGAGCTTTGTGGCAGTAAGTTTCAACTCTCTGCTGAAGAGTTTCTCTTAAATATTTGTGTTGGCACTTGAAGCAAGCTGTTGCAGAATATCATTTTCTAAGTGAAGTTACTGTCCATGTTAATGATCAAACCTGTCAGTATCACCCTTTTCTTTGGCTCATAGTCTATTCAAAGTAGAAATTGAAAATGAATACCTGGAGTGGGCTTTTAAAGTCCCAAGATAATAAATGATATGGTTTGAACAACTCATCCTTTTATCTTCACAAACAACTTTAGCTAATTAAAAGACCAGAGGAAAAATAAAAATCATAATAGGGATGTTGAAACAACATCAGGTGTTGTTTTTTTATGCTCAATATTAGACAACCATGAAAACTTAGATTTTTCTTTGCTAAAATCTTGAAAAAGTCATCTAATCTCTTTAAATATCAAGATATTTTCCTATGAAATGAGAAAATTGCAATAGGTGGTTCCTCTTAGATTCACATATCTGGAGGTCTATAAATAGACTGAAAATTACTACATAAATTGGAAATGAT
Organism: Diceros bicornis minor; assembly: GCF_020826845.1. Classification (NCBI taxonomy): domain Eukaryota; kingdom Metazoa; phylum Chordata; class Mammalia; order Perissodactyla; family Rhinocerotidae; genus Diceros; species Diceros bicornis. Next base: position 10,932,388 of record NC_080762.1, on the reverse strand, counting down.
GAATTAATAGACTTCCTAGGATTTTACTTCTTGCACTCACATATCATAATTTAACTGAAATGAAATGTCACGTTTATATTTATCAAATGTAGTGTTTTCCTGATGTTCCTCAGGTTGCACAGAGTTTAATCCATCAAGACTTGAGCAAGGACAACCTATATATCAGTTTGCAAATACAGTGACTTCAAATTTTAAAATTTAAAACATTATAGAACATTTTCTATCTTAAGAGGGATTTTTAATTTTAATTATGTATTACAAAGAAGCAGTGAGGTGGGGCTACATAAATGAAAGGAAAATAAAAAGGATTAGAGAAAACATAATAAACATAGAAGGCAAAGAGATCCAGCCCATTTGTAATTGGAGCCCTTAATAAAGAAAACTAAAATTTAGGGAGAGAATCCATGATTACAGTTATAATTCAAGGTAATTTTTTTAAGATATAAAGGAATACTTTAGCTTCAATATTAAAAATGCACTATGCATGTGAAATAAATGACCCAGAATGGTCAATACTAAGACATTATTGGATTTGAAAAGTAAATAAATAATCCTTTATGCAGCAGTAAAAGAAATAAAAATCATCTATGTAGGGAGAGTATCAGACTGGCCCAGATATCCCCCACAGCAACATTCAATGCCATTCAGTTGAATAACATTTAAGAAATTCAATAAAAGAAAATGATACCTAAGCATTTCATATCCAGCCAAACTCTCCTTCAAGTAGTAAAAAACTATACATTTATTTACATTCAAAAATTCCTTTAAGATTTTTTGAGACAACTATGAAAGGGTGAAGTTCAGCCTAGCAAGTAATGAATAAAGATACTACAGCAACAGGGCTGTGTGAGGATTATACATAGTTAAATGTTGAACTACAACTAAAATACATAGCAAAACGTTTGTATAGTACTTCCTTTGTACTAGGCATCGTTCTAAATTCTGGATATATATTAACTGTAGATATTAGGGTGACAGATGAAAATGTAATTATGACATGTCTTCACAATTTACACATAAGCCTCACAATTTAGAAGTGGAGCTTAGAGAAAGGTTGTGGCTTATGCCATGTAACCATTGGGGATCAAATACTTCATTTCAAATGGAAATAAATCAAGTAACAGAAGTATAACTTGATTTAACAATATAAAAGTAAAAACTAAGAAAGATAATATTATTGGCTAAATTTGGATGATGGAATGAGGGGAGGGTAAGAAAAAGTAATAAGATAATGTTATATTGATTTTGATATAGGTATAATGGGCACAGTTTTAATGTACAGGGCTGCAAGTAAGATATAAAGTTATAAAAATAATCTCTATAAGAAAAATGTAAAAAAATTAAGTATTTTAATAACTACAAATATACACACCAAGCAAAGTAAAAAGACTACATACTGAAAGACTTTTTAAAAGCTATAAAAACAGAAGACACAATATAAAATATAGTTAGAACTAAGGCCAGATGTATGTTTATGTTAATAAGTATAAACGGTTCAAAAGAAAAGACAAAGATTAATTAAAAGAAAGACATTTTCAGATTGGGTCACAAAGCAAAACCTAACTCTGTGCTATGTACATGAGACACCCCTAAAACCCGGAAGAAATGTATAAAATGTATACAAGTGTACAATGTATATCAGACAAACAAACAAAAGCAAGGATTTTTATGCTATCAGAAATGGCAGTGTAGCTTGTTGCAGAATAATCTTGCTTTGAGAATAACTATAAATGCAAGAATCACACACACACACAATCTGTTTTGAGACACTGGAGAGCTAGGCATAGAGATCTCAGAAGATACTAGAAAAAAGGGTTGTAAAGAGAGAAAAGCCAACTTTTCCACTTGACGTTTGTCAGTTTGCAAACTGCAGAGGCCAAGATACTGAGCAACGTTTCTAACAGTCCTTTCAGAGTGTGGAAACAAAAATTAAACATCAAAACTTTCCAAAGAGAAAGCTCTGACATATAATCTAGGCTTTCAGATGAGACTCCTAATGGGCTACACTCTAAGAGTAAGAGAGAAACAGAGCTAGGCCAACCCTCCTAAAGAAGGAGGCCCGATTTAGAATAGGTTTGCTTTCTAATTGGATTAAGGTGACTTGCGTTCAGCCTGTTTGCTGAAAACAAAATGAATCTTATCTTGAGGAAGATAACATCATCCAAAACTTCAAATTATCTCTACAATTTTTCATTTAAAATGTCTGTCATGTAGTCAAAAAATTACCAGGCACATATGAAGACAGACTACATGCAAAAAACAAAGAGGAAAAACAGCCAATAGAAACAAGAGATGCAGATACTGGAGTGACAAGATGCGAATGTGAATTGAATGTTCTTGGAGTTCTGAGTAGCGTGTAAAAGGTTATGTCAAGTCTACAAACTCACAGTTCACAACTAGAAAAAAAAGATAAATTATAAAAAATACTTTTGAAAAGGCATCATAGAGCTATGGAAGCTATACGGGCTAAATGGCCTAAATTGCATAGAGAGGAAAAACATTCAGAGGTGAGTAGATAAATAGCAGCTGTTTTTTCACATGGAAGAATTTGCCAATTCTTGGTGTGAGCTGAAGTTTGTGGTTTGGCCCAGACAGAGAACAACGGCTAAAAGAAGGAGAAACCAATGTAGCCTTTAGCAGTTACTTGCGGATAGAGAGACAAAATTGATGGCTTGAGGTCCACAGATACATAACCATTTTCCACAAAAAAACATTTGCTATATTTTAAGACTGTGTAAGAAGCTCAAATGTAAACTGAAAATTTTTGAAATTCGAAGTGAAATCCATTGCAGTCTCATGCTACTTAGGAAACAAAGACCTGAAAACTAAAAAGGCAAGCAACAAAAGCCCTGGAGAGTATGGTGTATTGACACTGAGGATCTACAGCCACTTTTTACTAACCTATTCTGAGTACAGCAAAAAGTTGAGAAGCCAGGCCTCGGGCACACTGTCACTGCCGGGATAAACTCATTGGACAAATATATTTGAGGAGTAGAGTATATATGACAGACCCCATTTTAACAAAGTGACTAAAGTTAACATCGCCAGCAACAGGGCAAATGAGTATTGTGTGCCTCCTGAAGTGAAATGCTAAGGACACAGCATCACTTACACAATATTCCAAAATAGTCATAATCTGAATTGAATCATGAAAAATTAGCAGACAATCCAAACTGAGGAAGTTTCTACAAAATATCTGGCATATATTCTTTTAAAAAGCCATTTTGTAAAAGACAAAGTGTTATGTGGGTCCCAGCCCATTGATAGCAATGTTCTTGGCTAGGAATGCCTAAGGCGCTTAATCAAGCCTGTATTTCCTTGTAGCAAGCCCCACAGATATTCTCCCCTCCCCGCCCCACCAGCGCCAATGTTGTGGCTGGACTGGCCCTTGTGGTTCTTACTATGATTGCAGGATGCACCTCAGCAAAACCATCAGGGAATTTTTTGAGGAATAAGATTTATTACTCTCAGGTCCTGCAGGGTACAGGCATGCCTGAGGGCCACAAAGTGAGGCTGTGGGTAGAGAGAGAGGGAGGGAGCATGGACCTGGGGCTGTGCCTTCATTTGGCTCTGAGGGTGGCATGCCTAGAGTTTTGCAGGTTCACTCTTTATTTGTGAATTTAAAGCATGAGAGTGGGAATTAGAGCATGAGAAAGGAAAAGCGGGGTCACTCAAGGGGTCAGTTATCAGATTACCTAAGACTTTCTAAGAAAGGAACATCATGGGTGGAGGCAGCCTGGTTCCTTATCTAGTTATTTTGCTTATCTCTGTGTCACACTGCTGGCAAGATGTTTATTCGAGATGAATATCTTTGAAGTGGATGCCTTGGCAGTGAAAAGCTTACTGTGGGACACTTACATTAAAATCGAAAAGCTTAATGTCAGGCACTTATGCTACACAAAGAAAGATCTTTCGAGCAGCTTCCAGATGAACAAAGATTACAGACAAATGAAAGCAAATCCATGCTTGATTCTGCTTGATCAGAAAAAAATATGCTATAAAGGACAGTATTGAGACAATAGGTGAAATAGTTTTGTATTAATGTTTAATTTTCTGAACTTCATAGTTGTGCCATGTTTCATGTAAGAAAATGTTCTTTTTCCTAGGAAACATACCTGAAGTATTTTGGAGTGAAAGGTCATGATGTATGACACTCTCAAATGTTTCAGCTGATGTATAGTGTGTGTATGTATGCGTGTGTGTGTGTAGAGAGGTGGCAAAATAACATTAACAATGGTTGCTTTAGGTGAGTGTACATTGTACTATTCTTTTTTTTTTTTTTTGCTGAAGAAGATCTGCCCCAAGCTAACATCTGTAGCCAATCTTGCCACTGATGAGTGGTATAGGTCCATGCCCAGGAGCTGAAGCTGGGCCACTGAAGTGGAGCACACTGAACTTAACCACTAGGCCAACGGGGCTGGCCCACATTGCACTATTCTTACAATTTTCCCGCAGGCTTAAATATTTTTTAATAAAAGTTAAAAAAACAAGCATGATAAAACTCTGAAGGGCTATGTTACAAGAACAGAAGCCAACTAGAGTCAGCCCGAGTCATGCCATTTAGGGGAGACTCTACCCATTTTAGGAACCCAGCTCATCACCGAGTCGAAAGCAGTGATCTTGTAGTAGACCTGCTCCACAAGAAACCTTAAAAGATCTTCAGGAAGCAGGAATACGACACTCAACAAAAATGTGGATCTGCACAAAGAAATAAAGAGTGCTGGAAGTGAAATAACTGAGGGTAAAAATAATTATTTTCCTTACTTGTAATTGCTCTAAAATTTAATTGACTCTAAAATAGGGGTTGGCAAACTTTTTCTATAAAGGATCAGATAGCAAATACTTTCAGCTTTGTGGGCCAAATGAACTTTGTTGCAGTTACTCAGCTCTGCCTTTGTAGTGCTAACGCAGCCACAGACAACACAGAAGAAATAGGTATGGCGGTGTTCCAATAAAACTTCACCCCTTAATCAACGCAGTCTATATTTTTGTCATATTGATCTCTTTGGGGCTTCCCTAAGGTGCCATACTCCCTCACCCTCCACGTGTTGGCTCTTGCTGGTCCCCTTTTCTGGGTACACATTATCTACTCACATTATTAACTTTCCCAACCTTTATTCCTTCTTCAGGACTCAATTCAGGTATCACCTCTTTTAGGACTTTTTTCCAAAACTTTTATTCCTAACAGGCAGAGTAGGTTTTCCTGTCTGTATGATTCCATAGGAACTTATACCTCTTTGCTGCACCTCTGACTTGATTTGTGACTTTTGGAAGGTATTTAATATTTCTAAGTTTCAGTTTTCTCTTCTATAAGCTAATAATAGTACCTACATTACAGGGCTGTTGTGAGAATGTCTATGAATTATTTACACAGAGACAGTCCCATAGAAAGCATTTAAATCATATAAAGTGGTATATAATAATATTGTGATGATGATTATTATTCCTCTGTCATACTACTTAGTGATGGATAAGATTGGACAAGAGTAAATTTTATTTTGTTTTGCAATACTTTGATAAAATATGCTTGGTTAGAGTTTGTATAAAAGAAAGTTATAATAGTGTGATTAGGTGTATTTGGATTTTTTGTTATTTCAATAGCAATAAAAGGTACTAAATCAGAAGAACATGTCTTAGTCAGTAAGATATATGAAAATTTAGGTAAGATAAGGAAGGATAAATGTTATGGTCCCTGTAATTTCTCAACCACTAAAGAGAAGTAAGCCAAGAACATAGCTGGAAAGGGACCAAGTGGAGCAGGATCCAAATGAACTCTTCAGCTATAAACCTTAATTGCACTGGACACAGAGTCCTGTTCACACAGAGGAGCACAGCATCTAGTGATGGAACAGCATATGGCTTGACTAATACCACCGCAAGAGAGCAACCAGATTAAAGTTTGGAAGGGATGTTGAGTAGAGGTGGTGACAGTTGGGTGGTAAATAAGCATGAACAACAAAATGCATGCTTGAGAATATCTCAGGTGTGGCATGTGAATATCTTTTCTTTCATTGGTATTTTTTAAGACCAGCATAAATAAAATGAATACAGAGATACATGTTGCCTCATTTCTTAAAAAAAAAAAATCCCTAGACCACAAGATGGCAGACAGGAAAACTTCCATGAGTTGGCTTGGTTAAAATCAAAGGTAGGAGCCCTCTGGGTCTTTCTGTCTCCAAAGAGGATTAAGCCTGCCCCAAGAACACAGGATACAGAGTCAATAATTTTTACATTTTATTAAAATTATGTATGTCTTAATTTTTAATCAAAGTAATTCATGTACAGGGTTAGTTAGTGCTGGAGGATTCTTTTGAAATCAATGTCCTCTGCATTGCTCTCCCCAGATGACTGCTAATTCTTATTTTTCCATATATATTTTTGAATGAGATACTTAAGGTATGTCTACTTCTGGCCCTAATGGAATAACAGGGATCAGATTTACCCTCTCATCTTAACAAGCAAGACAAATAGAAAAAATATGATACAATCCTTCTCAGACATTGGATAACAGGCAAACAAATGAGATGAGTCCTATGAATGTCTCAGCTCACCATGTAGAGTGTTTCCAGAGTGTCATGCAAGGAGTGGAAACCCAAAGAGAGCCCAGTGGTCTTAAAGAATTGAGGAGACAAAGTTTGGAGTATGGGCAGGACAAGGTGGTTAGTAATTGTAGGGTAAAATACCAGAGAAAGAGGAGTTACACAGAAAGGGAGAGTTCCAGGGAATTACAGAGAGATCCCCTTGAGTCTTTGGCAGATTATGGATTTGCTACAGTGAAGGGATTATCCAGCTAATGCAAAGAATGGCCAGAAAGAAGTAGAATCATCCTCAACCACGTACAGGGTTAGGAATAGTTTGTGTTCCCACCCATCAGAGTAAAAAGACTCCTGATACACAAAATATCCATTAAGTCCTCAGAAGAGTTTTACCTCAGAAGTGGGGTTAAATGAGATATAGATTACGGCTGTCCTACACCTGACCTAATAAAGCTAAAAAGCAGGTCCCAAAAGAAGCAATCTCATTCCAAATAACAACATTCTAGAACAAAGCCTGATCAAAAATTTTCAGAAATGCAAAGTTGGATGATATTCCAATTCTCTGCTCTCAGTAATTGATATAATAATAATACAGAAATTCAAGAAGGATATAGAAGATTCGAACAACACTGTCAACCAACTTGGCCTTACTAACATATACAGAACATACCACAACAAGAGCAAAATACACATTCTTTTCAAGTGTGCATGAAATTTTTTTCAGTATAGATAATATACTAAGCAATAAAGAATTATGTGGTGCACAAAAGAGGAAATATAAATGGCCAATAAACATATGAAAATATGTTCAGCCTTACTAGAAATTAGGCAAAACCACAATGAATTATTAGTTCACATACATGAGAGTTGCAAGTCTGAAGATAACAACTGATGGTGAGAGTGTGGTGAAGTAAGAAGTAATACCACTACTGATGCAAGGGAAAATTGATATAAATGTTTTGAAAAGCAATTTGGTGTTATTTGTATATATAGTCTCTAAACCCCAAAAATTCTGATCTTAGGTATATATCTTAAGAGACTTTAACATTGATTACAAGGAAATATGTTCAAGAATGTTAATTGCAGCATGGTTTGTAATAATGGTGTTATACAATGTAATACTGTAATAAAAAATGAATAAACAAAAATTAATGTGGCTAAATCTATCAAACCAAATATTAGGATTACACAGGGAGGTGAGGGCAGAAATAGACTTCATTAAAGTAACCCAGCCAGTCACTAAACAAATAAATAAGCAAATAACAATAACAGGCAACAAGAGTTTAGGGCAATGGTATCCAAACTTGCTACAACATATTATCTAAAATGTCTAGTTTACAACACAAAAATGAGGCAAGCAAAAAAATACAAGAAAATTTGACAAGGCAAATTTAATGAAGACTTCAAAGTAGGCATTATAAATATGTTCAACGAACTAAAAGAAATCATGATAAAAGAAACAAAGAAAGGTGTATTTACAGTGTTGCATCAAATAGAGAATATTAATAAAGAGATAGAAATTATAAATATGAACCAAACGGAAATTCTGAGGTAGAAAAATATAAGAACCGAACTTAATAATTCACTAGAAGAGCTTAACAGTAGATCTGAAATGGCAGAATAAAGAATTTGTGAACCTTAAGATAGGTTAATAGAACAGAAGAGAAAAAGAACAGAGAGAAAAAAAGAATAAAAAAATGAACAGAGCCTCTGAGAAATGTGGTACACCACTAAACATACCAACATAGGTATAATGGGAGTGCCAGAAGGAGAGGAAAGATGAAAAAGAGCAGAAAAAATATTTGAAGAAACAATGGCTGAAATCTTCCCAAATTTATTGAAAAAACACTAACTACACATCCTGAAAGCTCAATGAATACCAAGTTGGATGAATGCAAAGATATCTACGAACAAACACATTGTAGTACAAGTGCTAAATGTCAGAGGCAAGGAAAAAACCTTGAAAGCAGCACGTGAAAATTGGCACCCCACATAAAAGGGAACTCTAATAATATTAACAGTTGACTTCTTAGCAGAAACAATGGAGGACAGAAGGCAGTGGTGTAACATATTCAAAATGCTCAAAGAAAAGCTGTCAACCAAGAATCCTATAACCAACCAAGCTATCTTTCAAAGACGAAAGTTAAAGATATTCCCAGATAAACAAAACCGAGAGAATTTGTTGCTAGTAGACTTGCCTTACAAGAAATACTAAAGGAAGTTCTTCAGGCTGAAAGCAAATGACTCTAGATGGTAATTTCAATCCACACACAAAAAACAAATCACACCAATAAAGGTAATTAGGTAATTATGAAAAATAAGATAAAGGCATATTATTCTCCTTTCTTCTCTTAACTGATTTAAAAAGGAATTGCATAAAATAATATGTATACAATGTATTATTGGGCCTATAACATATAAAAATGTAATATGTTTGCCAATAACAACACAAAGGAGATAAATGGGAACAAAGCTGTATTGGACTTAACAATGTATTATTGGGTTTGTAATATTAATTGATGTAACATATAACATTAACAGATGTGACAATAATACCACAAAAGGGGGAGAAAGAGAATAGGGTTATATAGGGGATATATGTTTCTATTTCTCACTAGAATCAAGCAGGTATAAAGCTAAAGCTGATTCTATAAGTTAAGATGTATATGGTAAGCCCTAGAGTAACCACTAAATATATATATGTAGCGAAAAATATCATTAAATAAATTTAAATGCTTCATTAGAAAATATTCACTTAATACAAGAGAAAGCAGTGAAGGAGAAATAAAAGAACAAAAAAGACACGAGACATGTAGAAAACCAAAAGTAAAATGGCAGATGTAAATCCAACTATATCAATAATAACACTAAATATGAATGAATTAAATAATCAAATCAAAATGCAGAGATCATCAGACTGGATTTTATTTTATTTTATTTTTTTTTATAATTTTATTTATTTATTTATTTTTCCCCAAAGCCCCAGTAGATAGTTGTATGTCATAGTTGCACATCCTTCTAGTTGCTGTACGTGGGACTCGGCCTCAGCATGGCGAGAGAAGCAGTCTGTCGGTGCGCGCCCGGGGTTCCGAACCCGGACTGCTAGCAGCAGAGTGTGCACGCTTAACTGCTAAGCCACGAGGCTGGCCCCAGACTGGATTTTAAAAAACAAGATCCAACTATATATTGTCTATAAGGGATGAACCTGAGACGTGAATTAGCAGTATTATTCATAATAGCCAAATGGTAGAATTAACTTACATATCTGTCAACTGACAAATGGATAAATAAAATGTGCTATGTTCATACAATGAAATATTATTCAGTATAAAAAGGAATGAAGTACTGATTTGTGCTACAACATGGATGAACCTTAAAAGCATTATGCTTGGTGAAGGAAGCCAGTCACAAAAGACCACATGTCATATAAATCCATTTATATGAAATATCCAGAATAGGAAAATCTATAGAGACAGAAAGTAGATTAGTAGTTGCTTAGGAATAGGAGTGGAGTGGAGAGATAGAGGGATGATATCTAAGGGGTACAGGGTTTCTTTTTAATGTGACGAAAATGTTCTCAAGTTGACTGTGGTGATGATCATACATATCTGTGAATATATGAAAAACCATTAAATTGTACACTTTAATGGATGAATTATATGGTATGTGATTTTATCTAACAAAGCTATTTTAAAAAACTAATAGAGGGAAGTACAGAGAAATTATTGAGCTAAAATTGGGAAATTCAAGAAGAGGACACCACTAAACCATAATTTTAATATTATTTTAGCCAGAAGTAAGAAATCTTTCATAGTTCCCTTGTGAGAAAGAACAAAATATTAGTATCAGAATCCCATTGTATAAAATATATAATCCATTGTGTGCATTTCGATTTGTTATTAAAGTTATAGAGTTTAAAAAATCTATAAATTTAAAAACACAAAGAGAATACTTAATATTTCTTAGGCATATTTATGTATGGAGTAAAAGTAGAAGAAAATTTGGAGGCTGTAGTTACAGTTGGGAAAGAATTTCCTCTCCTGGGCTTTATGTTTTCATGTCTCATGTGCTCCACAGTAAGATTGCTTGCTTTTCTCTACCTACTCGGTCCTTTCTCCCAAAGGAAACAGGAGTGAGTTATCTGATGGGTGATTTGCGGAGAAAGAGTTGTGCTTGTTCTGCTAAGTCTCTCTGTCCTTTCTCTTCAGATCTGCCTGTCTCAGAAAGAGTGACCATTTGCTCTCCTTCATGTGGTAAGTTGGGTGGAGCAGACTCTGTTTTTGTCAGAAGTTCCAGTCAGGGGTGTGCTAGGAAGCCATGTGGCCAGATCTGAAGCTGGTGGCTTTTCCATCTGCTTCTATCTGCCTTGTGTGTTTCTCTTTACTTGGTTCTGAACTCAGCTGGGGGAACGAGTGTCGCTTACTGGGCTTCTTCAAAACCCAACAGTTAAGAAAAATGTTAGCTGCTCTTCACCAGCATAAACCTGCCAGTTTAGGATTTTCAGAGCCTCGGAGTTTTCTCCACATTCCATCATTAACACCAGAGGATATGCAGCTCCTCTTCCTCATTAAAACTAACAAAGAAACAATCAAAACCAGCATCTACCTCTGCGTAAAGGAAATAAGGAGAGAGATCATGATCAGGGAAAGGGGAATCAGGGTCTTCAACTCCACTCGTTAAGTTTAGTTCATGAAGCTCAGTATTACATGTATTGATCTTCTTATGCCATTTCTAATATGCTTTTGCTTGTCTGAAATATGTTCTAATAAGTTTTTTTTAAAAAAAGGAAAGAAAGAGTGTAACTGGACTTATGATATGCAGTGCTGTTACAGAGGGAAAAATTGGTGAAGGACTTTAAGAAGATCTTTAAAGCTCAATATTTCTGCTTGCAAGTTTTCTGAAAGAAACATTTTATGAACCTATGATATAGCAAGCCATTGTTCGCAAAGCTTGAAAAGTGGTATATTCCTATGTAAACATTTATAGAAACAACTGAGCAGAGAAGAGTTTTGAATCTATGTGGTGACAATGCTCTAGCTTTGTGTGTAGAAACAAAACCAAAAACCTCTGATTTTATTCTACTTGAAGTTTCCTATGTTGTCACATGCAACAAATTAAAAAGCTCTTTAAAATAATACCCAATTTCTATGTTTAAGATTATTTTTTCATTGTGAGAAAGCTTGCAGAGGACATTCATGTGCATTTGGTTTCTGTCGAGTAGAACTGTGCAACCACAAAGGAGATGGACAGAAGCAGTAAAAATTATGCACTATGCACTACTGCCAACATTTTGTCTGAGCCAGTGCTTCTCAGGCTGTCTTTGGTGAAGGCCAGTTGTTAAATTTTAAGCATTTTTTTTATATTCAACTTATCATTTTACCTTTAAAAAATACAAGTAAAATTAGTTCCCCAAAACTCAAAATAAAAAATTTACAGATAACAAGCCCAAATCTATCTTCATTAGATTCAATAGGTGCAAAATTATTCCATCAAATTGTATAAACAATTCTAAATGGTCACTGTCCCATTCTGTGTTTATCCCATGGACAGGTAAAACTGTGGACCAGCATTGGCCTATGGACTGCTCTTTGAGTACCACTGACCTAAGCGACTCTTTAATTGACTTCTTTCCTGACATTCACCTTCATCTTGATGGTAATACACAAGTCTGCCTACTCTTTCTAACCTGCTTTGACCTTAGTGCTTGCCTTTAAAGTATTTCAGCGTGGGTTTCCTTTCCAAGTTTATGTTTTACTCTGAATCTGTTTTTTCTCTTGTCATAATACATTGTCTTTCACATCAGATTTCAAGACAAAATGGCACTTCTCCCCTTTCCTTCTCTTGAGGGATGACTGAGCATCCCTGAGATCATACTGACCTCACAAGTGATATTCACAGGTGGTCTGTTTCCCTTCACTTCTACCTTCCCCTCTCTCTCTTTTCCTTAGCAAATAGTAGTTGAGTGTCTGCTCTGTACCAGGAACTATGGATCCACTGATAAGACACCCCAGGTCCCTGTCCTCATGGTGCTCACTATCTACTAGGAAAGCACTTATTGAGCAAATAAGTAATTACTTACAAGAGGGATAAATTGTACAAAGGAAAAATGAGATTACTTTGACAACGTTAACATGCACGGTGAGCTTGCTAACATATAATTCTAGAGGACAAAATGTTCCAACTTTTTCTTTTAATAAACAAATTATGTTTATTACGTGTACCATTTTTAAAATGAAACTTTATCTTTTCAAAATGACATTTTTAATTTTAAAAGTCTTGAATGAATGATTTCTTAATAGTAATTTCAGTTGATTCAGTTTAAGGAGCTGAGAGCAATAATCTAATTATCAAAATGCTCTCTCAGCCCAAAGGATTTTTTAATCAGATTATAAAACTGGATTTATATTCATACATATTAAGATGTCTTTCTTAGTATTTTTTTAGAGACAAATAAATATCTGTAACTGTTTTTGTGTCAGTAACATGGCCTTCCCTACTCAACTGATCTATTCCTGTTAAATTAAAAATATCTCTATCTTTGTTGATAATTTCGATGATTAAACATATTGTCAATATTTTTTCTACTTTTGTGCTTCAACTTAGCTTGCTGGTCTGAAATTTTTGGCATTTCTATTCTTTCTTTAAAATCATGCTCTAATTGACAAAAATATCAACTCTAAACTTTCACTCGGTTATGCTGATAAGGAAAACAAGGATGATTTTATCTAGACATAAAGCAAATATCTTCTATTATCCAATTATTTCAACATATAATATTTCATAAATGTAGCCTATCTTGAATTTTTGTTAAATTACTTTTGCTCTTCCTCTCTTTCTGAATAAGTAATGAAATGTCATAAAAATTTCTGGTGATTGATGGTGAGCAAGAATATTATCTATATAACCACTGAAAAATCACCAATAAATAATAGCACAAATGGACAAAATAATTTCTGTCCTGCTATTGAAAATGATCATCTTGGAAAACTTAATAGTTTCTCCTGGTGATATCAACAAGGCAGAGAGATGATAATTAGCAGTCAAGAGTGTTGAAGGCAAGAATTCCAAGTGCTTCACTATCTCCAGGTAGGTGCAGCATTGAGGGACCTATGCATCATTCTGAGGTATGCTATCTAGAAAAATACAAGTAAATACATCCTTCAAAAACTAGCAACTGTGTTTTATATGAGATTGCCATCACCCAACAAGAAGCAAAAAGTACAGTTCTGTGACTGTATGTATGTGTATGTTTATATATAATCTATTTTTGTAAAAACATATAGATACATTTATAAATCAGGCTTCTGAAATGTTTTAAAATTTTAAGTTCAGATAAATGCGACTCAAGTTTTCAAAATTACTTATTAAAAAAGTCAAACTTTCTGTTAATTCTTATGAATACAATGTTACATTCCTGGGAAATTATTGTTTGATGCTGGATTAGTTTGGAAGAATAAAGCTTAGCTTTGTTGTAGAAGTCTGGAAAGTAGAGTATCAAAAACCACCAATGGAGGCTGCCTTCTTTACTTCCGTCTGTGCTGACAAAAACCATTGGGCCACGTCCCAGTAGATGAATTTAATTTGTTCTATAGGAAGTGTTCTGGAACTACAGTCCTGAGAACACAATTATTAACCTTAGTGATATTTATGTTTACACTTTCTTTGAACAGATATTTCTTATTCAGTGTCACTAAGTTTGTAAGAATGATTGCTTTAATTTATCCGCTGGTAGAGTTCAGAGCAATGTCAGGAAAACCTGAAAGAGTGGACTGTTTCTACAAGTGAGGAAATGTACTTTCCATCATGAATTTTCTGTAATATTGCTTATTACATAGGGAAGGTCCTCGAACTAGTGAAAGGGGTTACTTCTCCTAGATTATAAGGTCAGAGTGTATTTATTTTAAGCTATTGCATCATTAGCTTTTATACAAATGAGATGTGTTTAAACAGTGAAAATATATTAAAAAACTCATATTGACAATAAGGAATTACATTTTAGAGTTACATTTTTAAAATAAATTTTCCCAATATAATGCAAACGTGTCATATTATTTAATATCTCTATTCTCATTGCATTCACTTTTCTTACTCTTGGAATTTCACCTCTCATCTCTTTCTCAGATGTCTCATGTGCTTACTTCCTTTTTTCCATCCATTTCTCTGGTCTCCTTTTCCTCAACTATATAACCTGTAACAAATACAGATATTTTTTCCGTTTCTTGAACTACATCGCTTTCAGCCTACCTGCAGATCCAATGAGATCCCTAAACTCACAACTTTGGTTGATATAGTCAGCTAGGTCTGTAAATCCTGAAAAGGACACTCAGGGCCTTATCCATGTATCTCCAGCAGACCACAGGCATTATGCCTGTCTAATCCACAGATGAGTGGCATTGGCTCTTCTGGGAATAGTACACCAGAGTCTACACAAACTCCTAGCTTAAAGAAGAAGCAAACATATAGAGCCTGAAAAAGATTGGGACCAGAGCCATCATGATGCCATGGTTAGCCAACTCCATAGGCACATCTGGTAAGCAATTGTAGTCCAGGAACCCTGTAAAATTGTAAACGTGGCCTGTTGCACATAAGGGCCCTTTCTATCTGACTTTATATTGACCAGGCTCTTGCTATCCCCTCTAGAGAGGCCCTTCACAGCTCTGTAAACAGAGAAGGAAGTCAGAGACCCGCTCTTGCATGCAGGCGGTCGGCAGCTCACCCTGAACTTGCTTTAGCCAGAGCACACTCAGGCGTCATGGTCAGTGGATATCTTGGAGCTTCAAAGGTGAGTCCACTGCTCAAAGGGAGACATTTCGATGACCCAGGATTCCTGGCGGATTTTGTTTCAGTTCCTGGAAGGGTCTCAAAAAAGCTCAAAAGCCCTCCAGCTGTCTGGAGAGTCTGTGAAATGCATGCAGTGGGTCTCCTAGACAAAGCTTTAGAAAGCTGCTAGCACCACGCCTCCAACCCAGCCTCTGCATCTTGATTTCACTAGAACAGATGTTATCTGCAAGCAATTAACATACTTGTCATCACCAGTGAAACAGATTCAGAATTCTTCAGGATTTTTTTTTTAATGCACTCTAAAGGAAAGCATTTGTACATAAAACAAAATGTTCACATTAGTGTTAAAATAATATTCAATGAAGAAAGTTGCATGTGTCAGTTTTTCAGTTTTTTCCAACTTTTGGAAAAAAGATACTGTGATAATTTTTAGAAAACTGTTGAGGAATAAATGTCACCAGCAATATAAATATTTATGGTAAGTTTCTATTCAATTAAAGCAGGATCTATTTGTGATTATTTTATTTCTTTCATATCTTGACTGATAGAATTTGCCACTTGGTATATTTTCTTCTATTTACAAATTTTCAAAATTGCTTGATTTTATAGATTTCTATGAGAAATATTGGGATAAGATTTATAATAATATGAATGTCAAATAGTAAAATATTGATCAAAATATAACTCTTAAGGTTGGTACAAGTGAAAAGTTTGGTAACATTCAATGTGTAAATGTCCTAGGTGATAAAGACAAAAAAATATAACAGCAGAAATTTTAAGTTCTTGAGTTGTTCTAAAAAAAAAAAAAATAGCATAATACCTTTTTATTATATAATTACACTTTTGACATCAAATCAGTTTCTTATAGGCTAACTCTGTAATGTGATGGTCCTAAATTACTTATCTTTATTAAATTCATACTTTTCATTTAACATTTATACCCTCAAACTTTTTTTAATGAGTGAAAACGGAAAGGCCTGATTTCTAACATTTCAATCTTTGATCACAAATATTTCTGCTAAGGTTAAACACATTTTTTTTTCTTTTTCTTTCATACTCCTTTTATGTTATGAAATTTGGTAAAATTTTAAGGCAATGTTTCTACTATAATGACAACTTAACTGGTTTGAAAATATAAACTTAAATCATGCAAGCAAATACCGTGACTGATATATTCATTCTGAACAGAGATGCTTGTAGTATTTGAAGTGAAAGAAATATTTAGTGCAACTGGGAGGCAGGTATGGACAGTGAAAGACACTGAACTAGAGCCTGATATTCTAGGTCACTCTCATAGGTGCAATTTACTAACTGGTGACCTTGAAAAACGACTTTTTTACCTAGAAAATGATGACCTTGATTTATTGTGAGTTAATTTATACAAAAATACTTCATAAACTATGGCACATTATACAAATGAAAATAACATTTTAATCTTAGAATATTTCCTGATGGAAAGTAGTACCAACTTTATTCAGTGATGTTAGCTAACGTGTCCTGTTGTTTTGGGAGCTTCCTCTCCAATAGGAAGTGTTTAATCAGTGCAGCTTTAATACTAGATAATTGGTTGTTCCTCTTTCTACTGACAATTCCTCGTGTATCATACAGATGCCCAGGTTGCCCACACTCTTCTCCCAAACTCTTCTTTCTCTATCCTCGTACGAGGCCCCATGTCCTTCCAGGTCCTGCTCAAGTTTTACGTCTCCTCAGCATTTGATGTTTGTGCAAAAGTCAAATCCTTCAGTTCGTGATCTCCACAGCCCTCATTAGGTACTTGACTGCTTAAGACAAGACTGTCTTATATTTTGTCTTTTACTTTTACTGATTTTATAATAAATATTTTTTCTTTTAGTCATATCAGAATCTCCTTGTGATTTCTCATTCTTCTTCATAGTCTCAGCACCTATTAAACTGCCCTGGAAGAAATAATCACTTAAGTGTCTACTAATATTAATGGTTTGAAACGTCTGAAATCAGACCCAGGATGTTACGGGTGAGCTTTTGTCCAAGTGACAGCAGAAGTCCTATCGCCCTGGTGTGATCCACTTCTTGACCGATCCTGTAGCAAGAAAGGCAAAACTTTGAGGTTGCTTTACCTATTTGTGTATTTTTTTGGAATTCAACCGATTTAAAAACATTTTCCTGGACTTAATTCTAATTACAACTTCTGATTTATCAGTGAATTTATTAATTCATTTAATAAATATTTGGTAAAGAACTTCTACATGCAAGACATTGCTCTAAGCGTATTGGATACAGCGAGGGGCAAATGCTCCTTGCCTCTTGGAGCCTAATTCCACTGGGTGAGACATGCAATAAGTCAAGTAAACTCTCAAATAAATGAAATAATTTCAGACAGTTAAACGTCCAATGAAATAAACACACAGGGTACTATTATGGAGATGAACAGGCGCAGGTGGACAGGTTAGGGGGAGTCTGAAAGCGACAATACAAGTTGAAATGTAAAGGATGAGAAGAAGCCTGTCAAGCTAAGAACCAGGCAGAGAATAGAAGATTCCAAAGTCCACAGGTAGACAACAACTCGACCTATTCTAACAGTTTTCAGAGGCCAGTGTGGGTGAAGTACAGTGAGAGGAAAGGAAAAGTCATGAGATAATGTAGGAGAGAGAAGAATAATATCAATTTTATTGGCTAACAATTATCTTGTGGTTTCTATTGCCAGATACAATGCAAAGATGATCTCACTTGATCCTCACAAAAATTCTGTGAGGTAAATATTATTATCAACATTTTACAGATGAAAAAACTGATGCTTAAAGAGGGTAAATAGGTAGGAACCCAATCACAAATGAATTATAGGGTGCAGTAAGCGGTTCAACTTTTGTTGTAGTACAATGAAAAGCCATGGAAAGATTTTGTTAATGGAGTGGTATGATTCATTCCTATTAATATAAAAATTTACGCTGAATGACAGGTGGCCCCTCTGGGGGAGCAAAGATTCAGTGTTGCTTATTACTTTATATTCAGTGCTAAGTGTGTTGTTTAGCATGTTGTGGATGTTAAATTAATATTAATTGAATGAATGGCTGTACTTGATACTTGCTAATTTCCACTTAGTTGTATTCTGATTTGGGCTTCTGATATTAAAAGTTATATTGGCTCCTATCTTTTGAGTTCCATAACTATTCCAGGCTCCCTTTATCTTTCCCAAGATTTTGATGAATGGGCAATTTCATACAGTAGCAGTGTATATTTTTCCTTTTTGGCTTTACTACAATGACTGTGCCAAATTCCGCAGTGGCTGGGAAAGGGTGGACATGGGGGCTACAGCCAGAGGGGTCAGAGAGGAGGCCACAGAGGTGAGAGGGACGAGACCATCAGGGCAGAGTCTAGGGCAACATAGAAAAACTGTGTCTCTCAGTTTCTCTGAGCACTGCCAAGGCCCATTCCACCCAAGGACCCCACTCCATCTTGCCTTGCTCATTAGTCTATGTGTCTGGGTCTTTTGCTCCCCAACAAGTCAATAATTCTTAAATAATAATAGTTACTGTATCCATTTTGCAGGATATAAATGGCCTAAGTGAGGACATGGGTACTGGTGGAAGTAAAGTTCATAAATCAGAATTCAATTTTCTTTATGTAGTATAGAATTATATCCACCTTAAAAAAATAATTAATGGCAAAAATTAAAGTATTTTTCTCATTACAAGGCTCACCATAAATTTTGAGAACTTTAATTATTTTTTAATTGTAAAAAATAATATTGGAGATAGCAGTTGTTCAACATTAACCAGAAAAATACAAATTTTGCTATTATAACAAATTAATCCCAAATCTCAGTGCTTTATCATATACTTACTCACATAGTCGGGACTCTAGTCTGTATAGTTTGACTTAGCATCCCAGGTTTACAGAGGCTCCCCCATTTTGTAGCAGCACCTTCTTAAACAAGTGGCATCCTTGCTTGTTGGGGAAGGGGAAGAGATATAGGAGAATCATTGGTGAGGTTTTCATCTCCTCAACCTGAAGTGATACATATACCTTTCACTTTCATTTCATTGGCCAAGACTGGTCACATGCTAGTAATGAACTACAAGGAGGCTGAGAAATATGGGTAAGCAGGTGGAATTTGGTTGAGCATCAGCAATTCTCCTCAAACATACCACTTTCGGAAGAGTAGTAAGCCTGAGATGCTTAGTTGATAGTAGAGGGAGCGTACTTCTCTTTCAAGTCTATATTTTCAGTTTCTCTCTTGCTCTTTAGAGTCAGGATACATTGATTATTATACAGTCACTGAAAGCACCAGATGTATTTCCATAGTTCCCCTTCATGTAGACTAGTAAATAAACAGAAGCCATTTCTAATTAGGAACTTCCATTTCTTCCTACCTAATACAAAATGTATCAAGTCATTTCCAAATTAGAGATTTTTTTCTGTTTTTATTTCTTGGGTCTTCGAGTAGGGTTCTCTTAAGAAGGCTAGGCTTAGAGCCGTCGCTTGTCTAAAGCATACTGTTCATATGCGGATTGATTTGAAGCATAACTTCACGAAATGTGAAAGCATCTTCCAATTTTTAAATAAGATGCAGTTGTGGTCTGGTTCTTAAATGATATACTGTGTTGGCACGATATCCATATGGTGTCATCATTATTGTAATATCGAAGGTTCAGGCAAATGTTCTATTGTGTTTGCACTTATTTTGGAAAATTGGATTACATCAATAAATTTACCAGGCAAAGAAATATGGTTCAAATATTTTTAAAAATATCTTTTTAATATGGTTCTAGAATTCAAATTGAACATCACTGTAAAACGTTTTTGGAGATGTTGGAAAGCAACTCTAGTATGCTGTCAAAGGAATTATTGTATCAAATGGGAGGTTAAACTGGAGGACTTCTGGATTTTCTTAGAAGGTTCCATTCTTCTCCATAGTTCTTCTGTTTCACAGGCTAATATGTTTATTAAGCTTTTTGTCTTTTTTTTTCTGTTTTTAATCATTAGGTTCTGGGTCTAGGCACAGAGCACTTGTTCTCTCTTTTTAACAGAAAAATTTACAAACAGATGATCATGATTTTTTAGTTAATCTGATAAACAAGAATTGTTCTTTTGATTCCAGCAATGCAGTAGACTAGACACTCTGATGTACTTTCCAACTAATCTGCATCCAGAGACTGCATTAATTATAATAAACATAATTTCTAATCATAAATTTTCTCACTGAAAAATAGAAATTAACAAGGGCAAAAGGAACAGTGAGAAAAGGCAGTGAGAATCGAGATGCTGCAGAAGACTTAAATCAGTGGCTAATTATACCATGTTCATAGAAAGGAAGATTCAATATCTTAAAAAATATAAGCTCGCCCCAAATTGATACATGTGGTCAATGCAATTCTGATCAATATGCAAGCTGGATTTATTTTGGGAAGAATTTGACAAATTTTAAAGCTTATGAAGAAGTTCAAGGGTCCACAAATAGTCAGGAGATACCTGAAAAAGAGGAATCATTTTGGGGAAATTGTCTAACCGGACATTAAGATTTATTGCCATGACTTGGAATAGGGTTATAAAACGACCAATAAGACAGTATAAAGAGCCCGGAAATAGATCCATTAATATATGGAAAAGAATATATGTCAGAGTCAGCATTGCAAATGACAGACGAAAGGCGGGACTATGAACTATCAGTGCTGGACCAGCTGATTATCCATATGGAAAAAATTAAATTGGAACACTACCTCAGACCAATTTCTGACTGACTACAAAGATAATTTTTAAAAATTTTAAGGAAAATGTAGAACAGTATCTTTGTAACATCATGATAGAGTAAGATTTCCAAAGCAAAGTATAAAACATGTTAACTACAAAAGAAAAGATGGATACATCAGAGCATAGTAAATTTATGAACTTTGGTTCATAACCATTAAAAAAGTAAAAAGGCAGTGTATGTAAAAAAGATAGTTACGACGCACATTGTCAGCAAAGGAGTATTGTCTAAAATATAAAGTCTCCTAAACAAAACTTTAAAAAACTATCTGATTTTTTTAATTGGCTAAAATATACAGAAAGAATTCAACAAAAGAGGCAACACAATATACATAGGAAATGGCCAATACAAATAGAAAAACTTGTTGAATTTGTTGATAATAATTTGTAATCAGAGAAATAAAAATTAAACCTAGAGTTAATAGCAATTTTATACTCTCTAGAGTGGCAAAAGTAAGAATTTTTGTCAAGGATCAGGAGCAATGGAAACTGTAATATACTTCAGGAATGAAAACTGATACAATGCTGTGGAAAACAGTTGGGCATTATCAGTGAAGTTGAATCACAGTATACTCTACAATGAAGGAATTTCATTTGTAGGTATTGTATCAGCTGGATTCTACCAAAGAAACAGAACCTGCAGGAAAAATAGACTCGCTCATCCAACCCCCCTCCAATACACACGCTTTTGTGTGTTTATTTATTTACTGGCTTATGTGAGTATGGGGGCTGAGTAGGCAAGTCCAAAATCCAGAAGGCAAGCCGTCAGGAAGGGTAAGCTGGAAATTCTTGATCGGGCGTTGAAGCTGCAGTCCATGGGTGGACTTGCTTCTTCCTCAGGAAAACCTCAGTTCTGCTCTTGAAGCTTTTCAAAAGATTGGATCAGGCCCATCTAGATTATTGAGGATAATCTTCTTTACTTAAAGTCAGCTGATTGCAGATGTTAATCACATCTACAAAATACCTTTAAAGCAACGCCTAGATTAGTGTCTGAATAACTGGGGACTTTAGACTGGCCAAGTTGACACATAAAGCTGATCCTCACAGGTATGTAGCCTAGAGGGACTCTTGCACATGCACGCTAAGAGATATGTACAAGGAAATTGATGGAAACATTTATAATATCAAAAAATTGAAATCAACCCAAATGTCCATCAAAAGAATAATGGAGAAATAAATTGAGAACTATTCATGCAATGGACTATTATGTAATAGTGAAAATGGACTATGGCTACCCGCAATAACATGGATGAAGCTTAAAACATAGCGTGAATAAAAATCAGCTTCTAAAAGACTACATTCACTATATCATTTTTATAAAGGTGCAAAACAAGAACTTTATTAGTTTATGCGTGTGACAAAACAATTAAATACAAAAAGTAAGAGAATAATAAATTCAGAATCCAGGTAAGTTATGTTAGTTTAAGGGAAAGTGAGGGGCTTTGATAGTGGAGGTACGTATTAGTAGATTTAATGGTACTGGAATTTTCTAGGTTTTATGTGGTGATGTGTCCCCAAGTGCTTGTTTTATAAAATGCTTCACAACTTACACATTACCTATATTCTTCTCTATCAGAGTTTCATAATAAAATGTAAAATTAAGGAACCGATAATTCGTGTCACTTATTTGTTGATTGGCATTATCATTTTTGGTCATTGTGGTGCCAGGTGCCGTGTTCAAGCCTGCCGAGCAGGATTTGTTGGGCGAGAGGTCTTCAATGGGTACCCTAACATAAATGACTGTGGTCCATGCAAATAGGGAATACTTCCATAACTCCTGCATACTCCCCCTAGTTCCCTTGGCTTCTCTCTTCCTTTTTTTCTGTTAGCTCTCATCTCTAATTTGCAACTAGGCTCTGAGTCCTGGCCTGAGTTTTACCTAGATTTAGTGTCAGAAAGAGCCTGGTTCTAACAAGTTAGGATTAAGCCGTAGGGTGGGTCTGGAATGTTCTGGTTGAGAAGCAAGCAACAAAACAGGTACTCACCTTTGACTATCAGATATGGGTTTCTTAGTTTGACCACTGACGTTTTGATCAATTGTTGAACAAATGATCCCGCTTTTATGCTACTTCTTCCAATATCTTTTAATCATTGTCTTAACATCCATTGTGTCAATGAAAAATACTACAAAAATGCCACTTTGAAGATTGTAAAGGGGAAACAGTTGTTCCTGTCTCTTGTTCCATTCCTGCTTAGGGTCTCTAGTTATTGGTGACTATTTTATTTTGGCCTATCTCTGACTCTGGTATTAACTCTTACACTAGGCATTTATGCTGCCAGTGTTCTCCTCAGTCTACTTCGGTTCTGCTTTTTCACTTCTGTCTTGGTACTGAGGCTACAAAGGGGCGTAACTTGTTACAGTTCTCAAGCTGAGGAAACAGTAAATGTGCAGAAATGTGAAATATAGGTAATTCATTTTTTACTTTCTTAGTTTTATTATTTGCCTCATCCATGTTAGTTTTCTATTAGATGTTTTCAGGGACAAAAGAAAATGCCCATTTCTCCAATACTACTCAATCCTTGTCTTTACTTAAATTGCCATTTACATATGCTAAAAAATAAATGTTGTGTAAAAGAAGAACAACAAAGACCCTCTTCCCATTTCTCTTTTTTAATGGTCTGTTGCTCATAGGACCCTCAGTCTCTTCTACCCCCAAGTCGTGGCTTCTCCTGCACGTTGCCCACTTGTGGTATCCGTGGGCACCTTATCTGAAAGGAGCATAAGCTTCGCTTCCTAGAGGGTCCAAGGCACTGAACATTCTGGGCCACAAGGCTGAGGATGTGTTGAATGGTCAGGTCGCAATTGAGGCCCCTGGGCTGTAGCTGGATATATACAATCCCCTAACTCCAGCAGGTCCCAGTCAGAGCTGCACAAGCTTTGTGTGGTCAACTCTACAATTGTCCTTCATGGGAAGGGGAGTGCCTAGGTCAGAAAGAAAAGAGTATAAAGAGCTACGTGTAGAATTAAGCCAAAGTACAATTTACCCGAGAGGAGACAGATAGATAATAGAAATAGAGATTTTCTAAATTTAGTTATATGAGCCTACCTTTTATTTATTTCTCTTTTCTAATTGCATTTGTTAGAACAATATTAATTGATGTTTATAGGAACAGATGATTTGTACTGTGTTTCGATATTAGCCGTGATGATATCTTATTTAGATAAGGGACAGTGAAAGAGGGGGAGGGATCCTCAAGGAGTGGAGAAAAGGGCAGAAAAAAGCTGAGGCCAGACAATGAATGAATGCTATATTTTCACTTTGTCTCAGCTTTTTGAAAGACTGATACTGCTTCTCAGTGTTTAGGAGGAAATAGAAGCTACTAGTTCAAGATGGAACACTAAACTCTTTCCACAGTCTCAGTACAATTTTACAACGGAATATATTTAAATTGTTTTATCTATTTAATTTTGACTAGGTAACGTGTAAACTAAATTTTTTAAAAAATCAAATAGCACAGGGGATTATACAGTGAAAGGTGAGGTTCCTTGTTATTCCATGCCCCCTTTTCCTCACTTTTTGTCCCAGAAGCAATCACTCTTACCAGGGTCTTGTATTTACAGAATATGCTGCATATACAAATCATTTTTACACAAATGGTAACTTTTACGTAGATGGCTCTGCACTTTGATTTCTTTTTTACTTAATAATATATCTTAGAAATCATTTCCTGTTGGTATATAGATCTGTCTCATTCTTTTTAATGGCTACCCAATTTTATGGATGAACCATAATTTTTTTGACCAATGCTTCTTGTTGGATATTTGGGTTATTTCCATTTTTTAGTTATCACAACCAGTGCTGTAAGGAATTTAATACTATTTGGAATACAGGTGTGAGTACATTGGCAGTGTCCCAAAGTGGAATTGGTGCATGCAAGGAAATGTGCATTTTAATATTTTGATAGATAGTATAAAAATACTTACCAAAGAGATTGCTTATTATACGGTAATCCTTAAAATACTCCAGAGTGCTAACTCCCCTACACTCGAGCCTACAGAATTTATAATCAATCTGTGTGCTCTCTATCAATATGATAGGTGTAAAATGGTATGACACTATATGTATAATTTTCATTTCCTATTTTTAGAATGACTTTGAACAACTTTCATATATTCAAAATTGCTGAATATTTCTTTTTCTGTGAATTCATGTTCATGTCCTTTGCCTAATTTTCCGTTGGATTATTGGGTCTTTCTTGATAATAGAATATATCTATATACTAAGGAAATTGCCCTCTATCTGTTGTGTGTGTTACATATATTTCCCAGGTCATCATTTATCTTTTGCTTTTAAATATCACATTTGTTTCATGCAGTATTTTTTTAAAAAAAACTTATGTAAATACATTATTAATATTTTTATCTATGGCTTCTGCATATTGCATATCAACTAGAAATGTCTGTCTCATATTGAGACCTAATAGTTTTATAGTTTCAAATTTTATGTTTAATTCCTGAATTCATCTGAAATTTATTTGGTATAAAGTTTGAGGTAGTGAATAATGGTATTTTAAAATGGCTTACATTTTTCCCAGTTAATTGATTCAATGATCCAATTTTTACCAGATTGGAAATATCATCTATATCATTTTATAAGTCCCAATACAAATTTGGGTCTAAATCGAGACACTGTATTCTATTACATTGATATATTTGTATATTGATATTTCAGGATGAATCCTACTTTAGTTAATAAAGCTTTATATTATAATTTGTTATCTGATGAAGCTACTGTGTCTTTATTTCTCCTCTTTCAGATATTTCCTGCCTACTCTTGCATATTTATTTTGCCATAATAACAGTAGAATCACCTAGTCTAATTTTTAAAAATAATTTTAAAAATTTATGTAAAGTAATCCATTTTGTACTTTCATTGGAATGTGTAAAAGTTTTATGTAAATTTAAAGTCCTCCTATCAAAAAACAGAATACATATGTCCACTTATCTTCTTTAGTAATATTTTGTTTTCTTTTTATCTTTCTCACATTTCTTGCTAAATTTATTCTTAGTGTGTTATATCTTTTCTGTTGTTATTTGTAATGGGTTCTCTTCTCTTTTATTATGTTTTGCAACATAAGAGTAGTTTCTACGCAAGAAGGCTCTTAATCCTAGTGTATTAATGTTGTACTCAGCCTACTTGCTGAATGCTCTTATCGTTGGTTATAGTTTCCTGAATGAATGCCTGGGAATTTTCGGTTATGACATTATATCTCAATGTAATATAATTTCACTTTTTCTTTAGAATTTGTATAGTCTTTATTTTTCTTTTCTAGTTGCATTGGTTAGAACAATGTTAGTTAATGCTTGTTTTAGTGAGTGCTTTTGTACTGTTTCCAATTTTAGAGCCACACTGTCATCAAACGTCCTGCGATGATGGAAATGTTCTACATCCATGCTGCACAGTATGGTAGCCACTAGCTATGTGTGACTATTGAGCACTTGAAATGTGGCTAGTGAGACTGACGAACTGAATACCTAATTTTGTTTCATTTTAACTAATTTACAAAACCACATGTGGCTAGTGTACTATATTGGACAGTGCAGTTCTGGAGTTTTAACATTAGACATAATATATTTTTTACTCTAATTCATTCACTGATGTTTTTCAACCTACCCTATGTTTCCCCTTCAAATTTTCTTGGTCAATTGTTTTTGTTACTTTTCTATTTTATTTAACTAAATTCTTTATTTATTTTGATTCTTTTTTATTTATTATTGTAAAAAGTACTTAACTACTTTTTCTACTATATCTTATGTATTCTGAAATGTCTTATTTCATTAATTATAGATTTTATGGGACTCGGCTTTGATAGCATCTTTGCCAAGAAGTGGTAGGGTATTTTTATCTTTCTAGTTGTTAATTCATTGAAATTTGCCTTGAGGGTATATATGATATATTTTTTTTCTGTTTTGTCCCAATAACTGGCAGCCTGGAAGATGTAATGTAATCAAATGCAAACCTAACTAGCTGAGAGGATTTGTTAATTTGAAAAATAGAGATGATAAATTATTTAGAGGTGAGAAAAAAATAGATGAAAAAATATTGGAGAGGACCTTGTGTTTCTCAAGTTTAGTTCAGATTAGGGCAAGAGAAGAGAAATAAATCCAAATGTGAGAAGAGGAAGTTAAAAGAGAAGAGGAAAGAAGGAAAAGTAGGAACTGGATACTGAAGTGGTCAGAATGTTCTCTTGGGTCATTTATAGAAAACAAGCCTGAGAGTATAATGAAGACTAATTTCCTAATTGACTTAATTTAGTGGTTCTACATTAGTGCAAAATAATAACCCCTCAAAAAAACCAAGAATCAGAATTACCATAGCAGTCCTGGTCCTGTGTACATCTTAAGTTGACAGCAGTGTATGCTCCTCATTTTTCAAATGAGTCAACCAAGGCCTTTGAAGAGTGCCTGACACATAGTAATTGCTTCCGAATATTAGTTTGATGAATGGGTGAATGAGTAAATCTTTCAGCCACGGTCAGAGAGCTGGCGACAGGTGGAGAGTTAGGAGTAAGTGATCCTGGTTTCCTGCCTCCTAATGCCTTAGTCTTTCTAACACACCATATTCACCTGTTTTTCACTATTTATGGAAATATGACAGACTTAAACTTTCACTTCATTGGATAGTTATTGTTTCAGTTTCTGCTTTTCCTAATATTAAGAATGGAGAAAAGAAACAGCCGAAAAAATCACTAATGGGTATGGACAATGACAATGTTTAGGAAGAAAATACTAAAGAGAAGGACTGTAAGGCATATGGTGGGAATATCCAGACAGTGCAGATAATCTCATATGGATTATTATCACCACACAGTTAAGAGTTGATGATCACTCAGAGTAATTGCATATAATATGAGGTTAGAATATAGGTTATATTTGCAATACCAACTCCAGTAGTTAGGTGGTGGCTTTCTGGAACACTGTTGAGAAAAATTCAGAGGTCATGCATGCGATCAACAAGAAAGTGTACTTGACTGATTAACACTGTCTATTATGGCCACAGAGGGAGATGCATTGTTATGAATACCACAAATTTTCAACTCTGACTGACTACATTTTGCATAATTGCTTTCACATAATTCAGTGAATTATCCTGACTGGCAGATGACTGAACCATAGTAGACAATTTGTATGTATTTGTAGGATTAACTTTTGTTAAAATAAGCACTTTACTTATAGCAGGGGATGAAAAGATATTTGAAGAGTAACATATGTAGTCATCAAAGATTTTGGAGGCATGCTGATAGGAAGATACATTAGAAAAGATAAGAGAACAGCATTCCAGAATAAAAATTGTTTTAGCTCTGTTGCCTGGAAGTGAAGAGAAAGAGAGAGATTTCTTGATACCAAGGAAAAATGATTGACATTGCCTCCTATGCCAGTGGTCAGATGAAAAATTCCATTTAATTACAATATTTTAGAGACATTCAATTAAGTCTACATCTTGAAAAGTTTTGGACTGAAGTCAATTAAAAAGTACAAGAGAACGATGCTAAACTTGTGGTTAATGTGGTTGCACCATTCAATGACATGTGGGACACATTCTTGGATAGAAGAAACCATCATCCAAGTTTAGAATTATTTGGAACCTGTGGCTTTTGAGATCTGAACCCAACCTGAACTTTTTGGTGCTGTGTATTTTCTTTTTGTTATGTTTTCTGGCAAGAGAACATGTTGTGTATATGTGTACTAATTCTAAAGTTTATAAAAATTATTGTAAAGCCAATTGGGAAATATGTTTTTAAATACACTTGGATGAGTTAACTGTAAATAAATTAATATTAAAATAATTAAATTTCCATTAAAATATATAAAGATTTAAGAATTGGAGTGAAAGATACTTAGAAAAACGTAGCTTAAGTTTTACCCAAACCAGAACATTTGTAAAAATAGCTAAAAAGTATTAGATGATCTCAAATTGTGGTCCAGCTCAAAACGTTAAGTTACATTGTTTCCCAATATTCAGACTCCCTAGGATCCCCAAGCAATAGAAAGTAAAACTATTACTCCTTGGGGGAGAGAATTTCAGATCTCTGATTTTGATCTCCTGCTCATTCATCAAACCACACTGGAACCTGTCCTTGGTTGGATAATATAGAGGGCCACCATGCAAGTTCTAAGAGCCACCTAGGAGAAATGATTAAAATCATGTGGATAAGCTCTTCCAAACATATAGAAAAATTGATATGCCTGTCCCTGTGGGAGGAAAAGAAATCCACAAGAATAATGACCTTAATGGAGCCTTGGGTGTTGCTTGACTTCCAGTGTGTATTCTGTAGTGCAGCCAAATCTAATCTGAAGGATTGTGGTATTGGCCAGCAGGAAAGTAAAATAAATGTATGGATATGGGACATTATTTTCGTGTGGTTTTGTGAGAATATCATTCTTTTAACTAGTAAATCTTTTACTATTTTACTCAATCTATTGTGCTACTTTAGATTTTTTAAAAAGATACCATATTAATTTAATATGGTAGAATGGAAAAACCACGGGTTTTGGAGTTGGGCTGATCTGACTCAGTAATTCACTAGCTGAGTGAATTTGGGCAAGAACTTTACCTGGTAGACGGTGTAAAAAAATACTTGTTAGAGGAGGGGATGAATGAATAAAAGCAATTATTTCTCTTAGCCTCAATGAAATTTACCCATGCCTGTCAACTTCTGTTTAATTTTCACGTAATGGGACCAGATCAATAGACATTTAGTACAAAAGACACGTGAATAGAACTTCTCCCTACTAAAAGATCTTGACAAAACTTACAAGTTAGAGAACAAATTTGGCTTTATCATAAAAGAAGGAAAATTAAGAGATCTCAATTAGAATGATTCCTTGCCAGTGTTTGGGTTGTGCAAAAATTCAACATCACTGTTCAGTGGTGTTTTAACATAGGCTGCTACGACCCTGTGAAATAAGTAGTGGATGGTAGTTTCTGTAGTTTAACTTTTGGACATCTATAGCCATTTGATGAGAAACAATATTCTGGACTCTACAGTTAAGCTTAGCAAAGAAGAAATGTTTTCTGCTCTCTGCAGGTCTCACTTAGGCCAATTTCTGGATATGCTGATTGCCTGGAATATGTATATCCATTCCAGAAACCTATGATAATGCTTCTATAGGCTTAGAGAGTACCTGATAGTACAGAGCAGCCATGAAGCCACTATATCTGTATAGGTTATTAGTCAATTATTAGTCACTTGTATACCAACGTGAGTGTTTGAGGGGTACATATCTGCCTGGTGTGTCCTCTATTCTAGGGCCTCAGATCCTAACTAATGAACACCAGTGCCTCCTGATCTTAATATAAATCTATAAAAGAAATACCTTTGGCACACAACTGCTTTCTGCCTTTATAGCTGCTGTGTTCCCTTTTCCTTTTTTTATTACTACTTTTGCCTCCATATTCAAGACTCGCATCAGTTCATGGCTTGGATTACAAGAGCCTTCTACCTGGCTTTCCGGTCTCTTCTTACTCATCTTATCAATTCCTGCCTGCCATAATCATAATTATAACACTTTCCTACATGGCAAAACTTTCAGATAGAATTAGGTCATCATCAAGAACTTGGAAGTGAATTTTTAAATATCCGTCTAAATTAAACTATAAACTCAGCAGAATATAAGAAAAGCATGTCAACTGACATACTCTTACTGAAGTAAGAGTTTCTGGTAACTTATTTGAATATGCTAATGTATCTAAGAAAAGAGTGACCGTTTCAGAGAGAGATTTGTCACTCAGAGACACGTAGGAAAGATGTGAGCATCAGACGTATATGTTGGCAATATCTACCCAAAAATGGTTGAAGGAAATGGAAATTGGCCATTCAACCTGGAATATTCCCATTTCTAATGGCAGAAATATTGCTAGGATTCAGATGAATATAGGTAGTTCTAACTAATGGATTTTAGATCCCATTGTCAATACCATCCTTATTGTGAGGTGGACATACCTACTTGGCTTACTCTGAAGCCATTAAACAATAGATTTGTCTAATTCTTCTTGCTTATATCTATGCTCACCAAGCGAGGATCTGTCTAATAGAAATGTGCAGGGAGATCATATTGACATTAAACATTTCTTGTCCCTGAGACAAAGGTTGTTCCCGGGAACTAAATAAAATTATATCTGATTATTATTTAGCTTTCTGTTTTAGTCGCTTTTGCTTCACTGCCTTCTTAATAGTACCCCAAATTTATGCAAGCATCTATCCTCTTGCTCATGGTCATGGGCTTCTTAGAGGCTGGAAGCAGCCTCCAAGCGGGTGTGAATCCTGATTTGTCTACATTGATCACTGATTCCCATTCCCCTTGGCAATGCCTTGTTCAGAACAGAAACAATCCTGGCCTGTGAGATATGAAGGCAGTCTGCTGGTGGGCTTTGGGAAAGATTCCTCATCCCTACATTTAGTACAAAGGGGAGTATCCCTTCTCCCTCTAAAGCGCTCCATCTTCCATGTGATACTTTGGTGTGCTGCAATGACCCCAGGAGGGGAGTTACTAGTTGAGGGTAAGGCAGAGGGGCAGAGAAAGAGAGAGAAAGAGAGAGAGCCTGTAGCCTTGATGACACTAGTGATCCCCTGAATTAACTAGCTCTGGGTTTGTTCTACCGCTGCGCTAAAACGCATACCAAGAATTTAAGACTTAGGCTTTCTATTACTCAAAATGTCTCATAGTTCAATGACGTCTAGTATTGAGGATGAAAGCATGGGCTCTGGAGCCCACTGCCTAGTTGTGAATCCCAGCTTTGCCAATTCCTCCATGCACGATTGTGGTGTATTTAGTTAAATGTTGTTGTGCCTCAGTTTCCTCATTTGTTGTTATGCAGACTAAAAAGGTCAATATAAAGTAAAGAACTAAGAATTTTTGCAAACTGTTAAGTGTTAAATAAATATTAGGAGAAAAAAATCTTGCAGCAGAAAACAATGTGATTGATATGCTTCCAGGTACTTGGGCTACAGGGAGAAAATACAGCATTCGCGTCAATGTGGATATTCCAATTCTTGTATGTATTTCTCATTTTAAAGGAATAAATTGGCATTTTGATATCTACCCCAATCTTAATGTATATTAAGGTTAACGTGATTCATTCTCTCAAAGTCTGATAACCCCTTGGCACTGGCAACAATGAATTTTTGAATCTTCAGAGTGGTGGGCCAGATGATCCATCAGAAGTGCCATCACATTCGTTGTTTCCAGACACCTCTCAGTGGATCTGTACAAGCCAGTGATGAAATGTTCACCAGTCTGCAGTAAAATGAGAACGTAAGGGATGAGTTTTTCACAAATAAAATTTTTAATTTAAAGAAATGCCCTTTATTTTGAGGTTATATGTATACTATAATTTTTGTTTCCAGACTAATTTTATGAAATTTGTTTTATTTTATTAAAATGTGAAATCCCAAATTCTTTGCCTGGCCCTTCCTAGCTAATCACTACCCAGTATATTTCCTGAGCTCCATTCAGATAGGATTTCTCGTTTTCAGATAAGACCTGCTTGAGCAGAACCTTCACATCCTATCGAAGTCTCACACAGCAAGTGTCTCCTGGAGGCCCCATGTACATCCAATAACGTCATCCCCATCAAATCTTTGGCGCTGCCACACCAAACCTAGAAGTATTGCACAAGATCCACCCTACTATGCTGGTCGGGCTTTTCCTACCCGCTCTTGCAGATGCTATAGTTTTCTGCTGGCCCCTCTTCAGAACCCACCTGGCAGTGGTTGCCAAATTGGGGAAAATGCCCTTTCTTCTTTGTATTCTCTCGGATGTGGCCCAAAGCAGCATTATTTTGGGCCCTGTTGTCTTTTATTTGGGTTCAAATATCAGCCCCCATGGTAGACTCACATGTCTACTCTTCTCCTGTGACTGAAATGAGTCACTGCGTCCAGTTCATCATGCCTGCCTTACTGTCTCTCAGGAGGAATCCCTCCCAGGGAACTGATTCAGGACCTTGTGTTAATAGACTTTGAGAAAGCACCCCCCCCACCAGTACTACCCACCAGTATGTCTGAACTACAGCAAGAGATAGAGTGTGACTTTGTTTCCAGAGGGTACAAATATCTTTCCATCAGGCCGGTTTCATCAGCTTGACAAAAATACCTGAAACCCAGCAGTTGGTAGTAGAAGCCCATGTGTAACTCAAGCTGAATCATCACTACCATCATTTAGGGAGTTTGGGATATGAAAATAGTACCCAAGCTTCTAGCCTCCAGTTGATTTCCACTATCATTGGACCAATTACTTAATCTCTCTTGACCTCAGTTTATATATAAAATGGAGATAACGATAGTACTTACCTCATATGTAAATTAAATGGGTTAATATATTCTGAGTACATAATAGTGCTATATACAGTAGATATTGTATACATGTCAGATATTATGATCATAATTATTCTCTCTGTCACACTACCTCCTAAAACAGAAGCATGTGGACATATTTGTCTTAATACTTTCTTGAGCTAGTGTATTCTGATGCCATGTCTTTTAAAGACATACATAACACTTTAAAAGAGAAACTTCTCTAATTAATTATGTTGTATTCCTACATTTACTTTAAACTTTACTCTGAGGAGTTTCCAACCTACAACAAAGAGAAGAAATCTTGGAATACAACACATCCATAACTCAATCAATTAATGATAATAATGTCCTACATTACTAGATGCATAAAATTGGTAAAAGCATTACATCAGATGATGGGATATGTAAGCTAATAGAATGGAAAATTTTCTTTAGACTACAGATTATCCTTCTCTTTCTTGCCTTTTTACCCAGCAAGTGGCAGGGAAGTTCAAATGACTGCTCACATTGTAGCTTTCGTTCAAGTCACGGCTCAAGCTCACAAAGGCACAACGGACAATTCCAGATGTCCATTAGTCACGGCACCAGGCAGACAGACCCCACTGATCAGTTTGTAAGCTGTGGGCAGATCATGAAATTGTCTTGCCACTATACAGATAAACAAAGCATAGTGTTATTAGTTCAGAGCTGAAGACAGAACAAAAATATTAACTTCAAATCAAAAAAGAAACATGCAAGAAACAATAAAAAATTTTTTAGAAAGAAGAAAATACAAACCCTGAGGACATAAACAAAGGTAGGTAACGTAGGAGAGAGGCTAATTTTTGTGGTAGGATTGCCGTCTTTGATTATTACATGAGCAGACCCAGGCTGGCTGAAATTATGTCTAGCATTTTCCAGCAGCGGACTGGACTAGCCAGGGGCTTGGAACCTTGTGGATCTGTGGCTCTTCAGAAGTGCTTCTGTATTGGAATGTGTTTGTGTTTGCCTTTATTTGTTTTTAATAAAAAAAACTTGATGAAAAAATTTCTGCCTTGGTAGATTTTCTTTGGAATCCCTGAAAGGGCTCTTGAGGGCTCTGTGGCTCTTTTGTGATGATAAACCAAAGCTTTGAGCTTTTCCCAGTTGGAATTCCAGACACTAAAGAAGCCAACTTTAATTATTATTATTGTTGTCTACAGAATTGAGCCCCTTTCTGATTATTCAGGTTTACGCTAGTAGTCTTCTAAATGCATTACTTTTTTTTCAGCTAAGCTAGGACTACAGAATGAAGCGAGGAAACTTCACAATAGGGTTTCAGAGGTGCCAAGTTTCTGAGTCTCCATGGCGGGCAGCTGTGGTGTGGCGGGTTTTATTGGGAGGAAAAATTAATAAAAATAGGGCCTGCAGTGAAGAACAAGTTTCACAAACTTGTAGAAGAGATCATCACCTGGGAGAAGATGGCAGCTGAGATAAGCATAGTCTCTGTCAAAGAAAAAATTTATTATAATATCTGACTCCCGAAACTGAGACATTAATAGATATGAAGCTAATCATAAAATCTTAATTATCTATGAAAACTTAAAGATTTTTAAATCCAACCTTAACCTTTTGAAGAAATAGCTATACCATGTCGCAAATAGATTACTTGGTTTCTACTTACGTATATCCTAGCAGAGGATTCGCTGCCATAAAAGATAACCCTCTCAAATTGAGAACAACTCTGACAGGAAGTTCAGCCTCATACTGGGCCAAAAGTTATTTCATTTTAACTTTGACCCATTAATCACAGTTCTGTCCTCTGAAATTGCTCCTTCTTTCATGTAATATGGTCATTTATTGAAGATAGTGATTACTCTGTCCCATTCCCTAAAGTCTTTTCTTGTCAAGAGTCCTTAGCTCCAACAACCATTGCTCTCCTTTAAGTTAAATTAACACTTACTGAATACTGACCATGAACCCTACTCTGTTGTAGGGTCTTAGAATACAAAGATCAATGGTCTGTAGTCTTAAGAAGATCACAGGAGGGCGTGAGCGACGTATAATCTTACCATTGCAATATGTTCTTACAGATGTTAAACAGAAATGTGCACAGACTGGAGGGTGGCCAGGGAGTGATTAGATCTGTCAAGGGAAGCTGGCAAAGTCTTGTCTAGACAACACCATTTTCTAAATGAAAAATTAAGGAAAAGCATTCCAGGTGAATTAAAATATAGGGTAAGGCACAGCTGCGTGAAAAGCAAGTTGTGTTAGGAGAAAGGGGCACATGTATTATGAAATTTTTCATATAAAGCTTGAATAGACCCAGAAGTTTTATTAACATCAAATCAGCTAGGGGATCTTTTCCAATCTTCTAACCTATCTTGAATTTCCATCTCCTCTTAACAATGTTTATTCTGCCTTTTGTAATTTAAGAATAATCTTACATCATAAGGAAGGCAGAGTGAAACAGAAATTGAGAATTTTGGTTTTCTCACAACTTTCTTAAACACCACACCGTTCTATCCCAATCAGTTCATCTATTTCTCTCTTTTCCTAGTTCTTGCACTCCAGTAGCTTAAAGGGCCTCCGTTCCCCGGGCCCCGAGCTCATCACAGGCTTTCTCTTTACCAACACTATTCTGCTCCTACTCATATACGTATCCCGGATTGTTTACTTTTCCTGTGTTTGTTATGATGATCAATGTAAAATAGTCCTTGAGAGAGTCATCAGTGCTTTTTAAGTTAATTATGATAGTTAATTATTTAACTATTATTGATCATTGTTCCAAGAGGTTTGGACACATTATTTCATTTAATCTTTACAATAGCCCTATAAAATGGTTATTACTCATATTCACAAGTTACAGATGAAGGAATCTGAAAGGATTGGCAATTTAGCCACATAATTTGACTCCAGTGCTGGTTTTCTTATCCAATACGTTGTACTCGTAGACAGCCCTGGTGGTCTAGTGATTAAGATTTGGTGCTCTGGTCTCCACCGCCTGGGATCCTGTCCCACTCAGGGAACCACACCACCCGTCTGTCCGCTGCGTGTTGCTGTGATGCTGAAAGCTATGCCACGGGTATTTCAAATACCAGCACAGTCACTAATGGTGGACAGGTTTCAGTGGAACTTCCAAACTAAGATTGGGAAGAAGGATCTGGCCACCCACTTTTGAAAAATATTGGCCCTGAAAACCCTATGAATAGCAGCAGAGCACTGTCTGATAGAGCACCAGGAACAAGACACAGGCTCTCTAGGAATCAGAATCAACCCCATGGCACCACCGACAAACGTCGCACTGATAATACTGTAACTTTCAGACCGTTAACATTTTTACCACCTTGGCCCCATTGGTAATTGTGAGAAAACTTTACTTTGTCTATTTTTTTTGTGAGGAAGATTGGTCCTGAGCTAATGTCTGTTGACAATCTTTCCTCTTTTTGCTAATGGAAGATTGACCCCGAGCTAACATCTGTGCCCATCTATTTTGTATGTGGGACGCCGCCACAATGGCTTGATGAGCGGTGCATAGGTCCACGCCCTGGATCCAAACCCACGAACCCCAGGCCACTGAAGCAGAGCGTGCAAACTTAACCACTACACCACTGGGCTGGCCCCACTTTGTTTACTTTTTTTTCCTATTCTGTAGTCTATAACTATGTAAACAAATCCCACTTGTGCTTTTGGCCAAGTACTTATGACACCCCTGAATGACCCATCTGCAGATGCTCTACTGAGCTTCATAAATGTGCCCAATAAATAAGAAATTTTCTTAGAAACTGGAACTTGTTTTGCATGATTGCTGAAATTAAATAACTTGTTTCTTGGAATTCATGGTTCTTATTTATAAATAATTGCCTGTATTAAAAGTCTGGTCAAATCAAGAATGATAAAGTCAGTACCAAAATTTAAACTCAAAATTATAAAAGTAGAAGACTGTAAAAATATACATGAAGCATCCTCATTAACCATAGAAGTCCAGTATTTTATGTGCCTTTTGCTGATCTCCCAACTTTCCATACTCCCAGGCCCTCAACCAACCCAGGAATGCCCACGGGATAGCCACAGATCTCACCGTCTCTTTAGCCTTCTAATATCTGGGCCATTGCTTTAGATCTAAAAATAACTAGTACTTTGGGTCATTGTAAAAATTTGTTGGCAGATACTAAAAACAAAAATGGGAAATTCTGTTATATTAGCTTTTATAAGATGTGAGAAATGTGTTTTATCAAAGTAAACGACACAGGAGACTTCTGTGGATAAAAAGGATGGCAACCTGTTGGAAGGCATTAGGGGTAATTGAGCTGGAAAAAGAATAAACAGAAGCAAAGTTGGAGACTTTGGTAAAGGAAAATACACTTGTTATTAGTCTACATGATACAAATCTTTTTGAAGAGAAGTAAGCTCACAAAAGCAGGACAGTGTCTGTCTCTCGTGCCTGAGAATGTGACAAAGAAAATGGGAACATAGACAGTCTATCAAATGACTAGTACATGAAGCAAATTATATCCTCCTAAAAGACAAAATGGGCTCCATAGAGGAGGTGATGATTCTGAAGGACAACGCAAGACGTATTATAACGGGTCCATAATTTTAAAGTGATATTCTACACCACCATTTTCCTTACATAAAAGAAGCCCCTGACTAGTGTTTCTGATCTTGTTTATAATTCTACGATTTCTTTTAATGTGAAAATGCCTGCTAGGCATTTCTTATAGAAACTGAAATAATGTCCTTGCCAATCCTAGAAGAGGAGAAAGGAATATCTCCTGTGGAGAAAGAAGGGGGGAGAAGGTGTGAAGAGTGTTGAAGTAAAGGAATGCTGTTTTGGCATCTCATCCATGTTGGTGACAGCAGGTGCCACAGAGGAAAAGATGACCAAATAAAGGGCAAAGAAAGCAGGAAAGCAGACACAAAGAGAGAAATAAATCCATCTGCCCCACGCCTCATTCATCTTGTCACAAATACTTGCTGCTGAGAAATGCTAATCTTCTCACTACCTAAAGTAGCCTCCCTCACAAGAATGTTTTCAAGGTCTGGTGTATCTAATGACTGAGCCATTTAATAAATTACTTGCTTACGTTACTATAATAGCCAGTCCAGCAGCTGTAACCTACATGTAAAGCACTAAATCCTTATACCTGACTTTCTAAAGGTTCCTCTAAATCATATTTAGTGACAGGGTGAGGTACACAGGAATCAGGATTTAGCTGCAGGGCGTACTTCACGCTGTTTCGGGCAGGTCAGGAGGTCTGACTTGGATGTCTTCCCAGTAACTTGATCGAGGTGAATCAGCGGGTTATAAATGAAAGTCAGTCTCTAAGATCTCCCGATTTTCTTTAACTATCAGAAACTTTACAGGAACATGGTGAGAAACAGGAAAAGACCAAGAGATGATAAATACCATCGACCGATATTGTAATACGGCAATATCTCCTTCCTAAGACAATGTGAAATGAGGCGCCATTTTGCATAAGCGAAATATTTGTGGAGATTCCTGAGTTTTTTATTTCTATTAACCAGAAAAAAATACCCAAATGACTGAAAAGTGTTTAAGAGCACACATTGCCTTTTCTGGGTCACAAAATATAACATTAGATAGTGAGTTCCTCAAGGGCAGGTTCTAAGACTTTCATATATTTTTATTAGTCATAATATGAAAATCTCTCCCTAACATGTGAAATCATAGGGAAGAGAAAGAAGAAAGGGGAAGACAAAGGAAATGAATGTATTAGACTTGTCACATTCGGAGCACTGGCATTCATTGCCTCGCTTCATCCTCACAACAACCCTTAGATGAATTACGAAGCTTCAGCTCAAGGTCACAATAACTGTGATCAAATTAGTGTCTGATTCTAGCTTTGTCTGATGTGAAAGCTTGAGCTCTTTGCTCTGGAGGGAAGGTGGCTGAGAGGAAGCAAACCTTCCAGTGCCTCTGAAACCACGCCTCACTGATGACGCTCTTCTCCTACACGTAGCATGGCTCCGTGCCAATTTCTGGAGCATTTCTAAAGGATACTTGGTCCTTCTCTATTATTTCCAGTTAAAAGACTTCTGAATTGGGTAGCATAGTAAATCTAAAAACTTAAATTTACAAAATCTCAGAGGAGCCCAAGGATCTCACCAGCACCACCAGTAATATGTTCCCTTCATTGTAAAAGGGACGATAGCACTTGCTGTATTGAACCCCATGGACACATTGGGAATATTCAGCCACTTTCTGGGTAAGCATAGTAAAACCGTATGAAATATGAAGACACTGTCTCCACTTTTTCATCATGTTAAAATGGCAATAATAATGCTAATGCCTCATAGGTATGCAGTGAAGATTGACAAGCTACTGTATGCAAAGCATATAAAGCAGTTCGCAGCACAGAATAAGTGTCAAGTCAAGCCAGCATTTATTAATGCTGTTTTCATAATTATGATTTAGATGATTAGGTTTCTCTTCTCTGAGAGAGGAGTTCACTAGCTCCCTAAAGTAAAACACTTTCGTCTGTTTACTTCCCTTCAATGGCAAATTGACTGCTTCCATCTTGGATTCCAGGAGAGTGACTGGGCCATTAATAAAGGAAATATAAGAATAGGCTATAGATGATAAGACACTGCTTATATTTGCAAATTAAGTCCTCATTAACTTATATATTAATAAATAGCTTGAGATTTCTGCCCCTATTTGTAGCAAAACAATAATTGAAATTCAGTTTCTACACACTCACCTCCCAACCCTCCCCTACTGCCCAAAATAACTAAATGTAGGAGATGGTGACTGTCGCTAAATAATAAAGCTCTGCCTTTATTGCTTACCTTTTTCTGAAGGTCTCAATGCGTTTCAGGAATGTCCACCCTTGATCTTGCTAGGCCACTATTCTGAAATGTCTGATTTTATTTTTATATTTGTTATGTAGTGGGGTGAGGACAGGCAGGTAAAGGTTAGGCTGTGTGGTATCCAGAGGCTGGAAATTGAAACCCCCTGTTTCTGACAGCCCAGGTGTGGTGCAGACAGCCTTGGCCTCCACATTTCCTCACTGTGCCCTAAAAATGACCTTAACCCGAACATAGAAAGAGAAGCAACAGAACTGTGAAAGGCCTTTGTTGGCTAGCTGTGTGAGACAGAGCGGTTTTCTGAGCACCAGGACTGTATCTCATTGCTCTCCCCGGTGTGCTAACATTTCCAGTCTCTCCAAGTTGACCTGGACTCTCTGAAGCCACAGAGGGGTCAAAGTTAATCCTCAGTGCCCCTCAAACTCATTTTATGAATTTGCTCCATGAAGCAGTAGGAAAATGACTCAGATCAATCCTCTCACCTCTATTCAATCTTAAAATCTATTGGAAAGAATTGCTTATTTCTAAGATATTTTACTCAAATACACTATGCCTTTTCTACCTCTTGCCCTATTCTCATAAATAAATATATAAATATGTGTATATATGCAGTTACACATATAAAGAAAACACTGAAGCTAAAGCAATATTCTGTCACCTTAACAAACTGCATTTCCCTTGCATTGCTTAATCATTTTTCATATATCCCATATCTTTACCAATTATAAATCTGACAATGATAACAAAAATATCTTTTTGGTTTCTTTAAGTAGTAAATGTCCTTATTTTTTTACTTTAAGATAGATATTCATGCTTATATGATATTTGGGTTTTATAAGGTCCAGGTAGAGGAATGCTTTAGTTTTTTTCTTCTGTATTTCGCAGGATAGAGTGATAGAAAGTGATCAAACCAAGGAATGGAAGAGTTTAAGCAAATGGAATTTTCTTTACCAAAATTTATTGAAACAACATGGACAGGTTTTATTCTTCTAAAAAAATGACTGGTACAGTTAGCTTTATGAAGTATTTCTTGCAACCATTTAATTAATTCAAGTCTTATGTAGTATAATTCAAGTCTTATGTAGTGTAGCCTCATCTTTCCAAGAAAGCACTGTTTTAGAGAAAGAGTCATTTCTCAGATGTTCACTCCTTTTCTGTAGTAAGGCTCCAACACGCGTGGGACTCCCTGCCACCCTCTCTTTGTCTTTCAGGGTCTCTGAGCACTGAAAACAGGAGATGAACACACAAGACCTCTGACAGATTTCATGAGCTTGGTGGAGGATCAACATCAGCTGATGGAAGTGTGATGTCTTAGCGGAGGTAAAGTGGTCCCCCATCGTCCTTGGCTCATAGGTACTTCCTCAGAAAGACGATCAAGAAGAAAACCAGTTTCTATTGCAGATCTGTTCTTATGCCATTGCTCTGTTGAGCATTCATAAACTGAAGGGGAATACTTATAAATTGGTTCTTGAATATTCCAAATAATAAGGACTTATGTAAACTGATGACTAATGACAGGTTTCAGAGTGGTATGACTTACATTGAAGTTGTACTCAAAAGGTGATATTTCAGCTCAATCTCAAAATCTGGGCCCAGGCTCAATGAATGTCAGACCACTGGCCTTTAGACGTGCCAGCACGGTTCACTTTGGACTTCTTGGTGCAGCAGAGAAGGCCCAACGTTAGCAGGGCTTTTCTAGAGGTTGACACTGAAGGAGACCATGGCTGAATTACCATGAGCCCCAAGAGGACATGCAGTTTTTTATTTTTTTCACTTCCCTCATTTTATGCCTTCCCTGGAAATGTATTTTCATTAATAACGAGGTTTTGAAATTTTTACCAAGATGCTATCATAAACCATGTCTCTCTAAATAAATGCTTCCAATATCTGATGTGTAGGGATAGGCCAGTGTGAGCCAACCACGCTGTTAGGAAGCTAATAAATATGTCTCCTTTGTTTTCTATTAAATAAGAAAAAGCAAGACAATATTGCTCTTGCCAGATCAGGTTTTGACTGCTATGTGCTTATCCTTTACATAACAAGCATATTTTATAAGAAAAAACACAGGGGAAATATTTTTATTTATTTTATTAGTTGTACAAAAGCCATGTTGGCAACGGAAGAACTAATAAACTAAAATTGTCTCATGTGGTTCTTATTATGGAATCAAATAGTAATGTACAAGGCAAGCACACACCGATCATAACCCCATCTGGCTGAACGAACAGGAAAATGTGGCTCCACTTTCATTAGTAAAGAGAGGCATATATTCCATGATGTGTCCAGATCTGGCTCTAAAGGCACTCCCAGTGCACTATGGCATTCTCTACCACTTAATGGATGCCATATCTACCAATACAGGTTAATGTAATTGACATGGCTTGGAGGGAGAGGGCTGCTCTAGTCTTGCAACAGCATTAACAGAGCCCAGTGAAGACTAGAGCAACAATTCTTGGCATGCTGGGAAGAAAGGCATGCCTAACTGGTACATGATATATGCAGTTGTTGTAGTATACAATTGGCTTATTTGCAGCAAGTTGACATGCATGTAACCAGCAAAATTTCATTCCAGAATGTTTAGTCTTTTCAATAACCAGACAAAACCATTCAAGCTCTGGAATCAAAAGACTGCATGCATAAATATTTTCTAAGTTCCTTCAGTGCTGTTTTCTGTCTATTTTCAAGGAAATATAAGAGTAGCTATTATCAATAGAAATTAAGTATTCATTTGTAGAGGGTTGGGTCAGCAAGACGCTGCACTAATGAATCATCCCTGGGACAACAAGGATTGGTCATTTGGGCTCTAGGAAGTGTTGACATGTAAGAGCACTGGTTCTTTATTAAGAACAAAAAAGAGAGGGCCCTGAGAATCAAAATTCCTTCTGGCTTCTCTTTGTGACTTGCTTTTAGGTGTTTTTTTTTTTTAAACCTACTTGTAAATAGGTAGCTAAGAGATCATATCACCCAGAAATGAACGAGTCTCGTGACTTTCGACCAGTGTGGACCACAACTGGGGTGGAATTATTTTCCTGTCTTGAACTTGTCCTGGAGTGCAGAAGAAATGATAAATTAGTTCTTGACATATTTTGTTAAATTAGACCCAGACTTATGTATGACATTGA
Source organism: Diceros bicornis minor (assembly GCF_020826845.1). Lineage (NCBI taxonomy): Eukaryota > Metazoa > Chordata > Mammalia > Perissodactyla > Rhinocerotidae > Diceros > Diceros bicornis. The sequence continues at coordinate 10,889,139 of NC_080762.1, read as the reverse complement.
TTTATTTGGCAGGAATATACATGCAGGAGAAGACTCAAGTCACACAAAAGTTCTAGATATATAAATCTATTAAAAATCTATACTTTTGGTAAACAATCTTTTAAAATATAGAGTCAATGGACAAAAAATGAAACTATGCTAAAAGAATTGTTTATAAAAAATTAACACTAAGCAGTGTTTTCATCAGCAGTATCCATAATTACTGAGTACATCAAGAATTTGTACTGCTGGACGTATGTACTTGGTAACTAAATGTTTGACCAAAGATGGTATTGGAACTGAAACAACCACTCCTTTGGTTAATGACCAACCATTGAAGATGACATTAAACTAGTGTTCTTAAGGATCTAAGACTAGATCCTAAGTGAGGAAAGAACGTTGTTTGCCCTCTTGTGATCTACTACATCTGGAACAATGGGGGATCATACATAAAAAGCTTAACTGGCTTCTGACACCATTTTTATTCTCCTTTAATGAGAAAGGCTGATAAAGAAAGGTTGGTGAATCCCCGGCTCTGGTATCAGGAGGACTTAGACTTGAATATTAGCTCTACTGTCTAATAACTGCCACATTATTATTGCTTTCCTTTGGAAATCCAATGAAAGAATGGACCATGAGGATTTTTGCTTATTATTTTATCCCTAAAGCCTCACCCAGTGTGTGGCATAGAGTAGATATTCAAAACATAATTTTTAGAAAAAAAAATAAGTGAATGAACCAATATCTCTAAACTTAATTTTCCTTATTTATAGAATAGAGATACTAATATTTATCTTAAAGTGTTATTTTAAGGACTAAATGTGATATTGTATGTAAAATCTGGAAAAATTCTTGACATACGATAGGTGGATGTTAGAAATGTTTGAGGGTGTTTATTTAATAGCCTTTCCACTTATATATGAAATACTTTAATTTTTTTCTTTATCTGACTGTACTTAACAATTAATGTGATGAAGATGAGATAAACTTTGAAGAAAGAAGTAAAAGAACGTGGATTCAAAATTAATATCATATAAATTTGGAAGACACACAAACCGAAACATCTTTGTTTCCCCCAAATACCCAAAGCCTGACCAATGTTAATATATCTCCATCAAATCCTGGAAGCCTTTTATACACAATTCAAAAATTAGTAGATTATATTTTAAAAAGCATTTCAATTTAATTGATAGGAAGTCAACAGAATTCGAGAGAGGGATACACAACTAAATGCTTTCTTTCATGAAGAAAACATTTTTTCTTTGAGCCTTGTAAGCCATACAATGTAGATCAGCACAAGTGAGAAAAGAGACCAGATCAGAAGAGGAAGTATTGATCATTTTATTGCTGTATTACATTGTGACTCACAGCGACAGAATGAAGAGTGGAACAGAGGAGTTGGTGAGGTCAATAGCACAGCAGACATGGGAGACAGAACCAAACCAAGACTAACACTAAAGGGCATGCAGGCCAGGAGCTGTCGCCTTGACGGAAATTCAGCACAGCAAGGATGGAGGGCCCAAGTTATCTGTACCAGCTTTTGGGACTGCGCATGTGTATGTCCCCAGGCCTTCCACGTATGGGCCACTGATTAATCCTTTGAACAGCATTGCTTCTGTTTCTGAAGGCGAGGCTGGAGCTCAGCGGAGCCGCCGTGCCAAACCACTAGAAAGGAAAAGCAGAACCGACGCTCATCTTTCAGCACTGTGTTCCCATCTACAATGTTTATTCCTCTAAATCTTTTAACAATTAAAATGCTCTCAATTAGTATACAAGCATCTTTATGATTTGCTATATTCTTTCAACTTTCAGTGTAACATTATTTATTTTAACTTCAATTTACTTTTGATGTGGTGCATGTATACAATTTACCACAGAACCTGTTTTAACATTTAACAGCACGCTTCCTTTTTCCTTTCTCAAACTATTTTAAATCACATGGTTTGCATTTTCATTGGATTCAGATATGTTTTCAGCAGATAGATGGTAAAACAAACAGAAATAAATTGATTTTGGTAAACAGTGGAGATGTAACACGAGGCAAAAGTTCAATTTACACTTTTCATGTTTCTCTTATTCTTTTTGTTTTTTGCTAAAGCATACGATTTTGATTTTAACAGATAAGATAATCTAAACTAGAAGAGATAATCAGACCATTAAAGTCTAGCATTCTCCTTCAATCAACCTAAAAAATTTCTTCTTTATCTGAATTATAACACTGTGCCAGCAGTTCTCTAACAGTTAGTATGTGGGAGGGAGGGTTATAATACAAAATGTTGTGTTTATTTAAAATACAAAGCATAACTACCACCACCAACATCAACAACAAAATTCCTTGTTAAAAACAAGTGAACTGAAAAACTGAAATTGCGTTTGATTCTTAAAAATCTAGTGTCAGAGAATACTATCATGGCACTTCAATCAGGTCAAATAAAAGTCAGATGACATTTCTAACTGGCCACCGAACATGGGCCCTCTCTCTCAGGTACTCAATCTCATCACTACATGTTTCCTTGGGAAAACTTTCTCCCTGTCATTACAGAGTGTGTTAAGCAAGTGGAATCCTGGGAAATAAAAATGGAGGAAGGCATCACAGCAACGATGCTCTAAGTATGGCTTAGGAATCCCGGTCTCCCAAAGAGTCTCTGTTGTGTTAAATGATGTACAGTTAAAACTTCTACAGAATAGGGGCCAACTTGGTGATGTGGTGGTTAAGTTCACATACTCTGCTTCGTTGGACCAGGGTTCGTGGATTCGGATGCTGGGCGTGGACGTACGCATCGCTTATCGAGCCATGCTGAGGCTGCATCCCACATATAAAGTAGAGGAAGAAGGGCACGGATGTTAGCCCAGGGCCAATCTTCCTCAGCAAAAAAGAGGAGGATTGGCAATAGATGTTAGCTCAGGAGGAAATGCCTTCAAGTAAATTAATATGTGAATGTTTTTCATATGTTATCTCATTTCTTATTTCCAAATATGCATTTAAGGAGAGACTTTCTTCACTTAGACTTGGAGAAATGGAGGACCCGAGAGGGGGGGTAGCGGGCTCGCAGTCGCGTGGAAGAGCCGTCATTTGACCTCAGTTCTAACTGAACCAAATCCCTGGATACTCTGCTCAGCACAGCCCACTCTGCCCCACAGACTACATTGTGAAGGATTGACCTGCACATATGATAAAAGAGGAGAGAGGGCAGGGAAGGGGAGTCAGTTTAGTGTGAGTTCTGCTTTATCCCATATCACCTTCTTTGCTTATCTCTAGCTCCTTCTCAATCCCTTATTCAGTTAAAACTCCTATTTTCTGGGTGACTGTATTAGTTTCTGTGGCTTCATAACAAATTACCACAAGCTTAACAGCTTAAAGTAGCATCCATTTATTAGCTCACAGTTCTGTAGATCAGAAGTCTGCAAGGCATGGCTGGGTTCATTCTTCAGAGTATCACAAGTCTGAAATCAAGGTGTTGGCCAGGCTGAGTTCTCTCCTGGAGGCTCTGGCGAAGAATCCTTTTCTAGGGTCATTCTTGTTGTTGGCAGAATTCAGTGCCTTGCAGTTGTAGGACTGATGTTCTGATTTCCTTGTTGACTGCTCTCAGCTCCTAAGGTTCCTCTCAGGTCCTTTCCACGTGGCCTGCATAGACAGTTCTCAACATGGAAGTTTTCTTTCTTCCAGACCAGTTGGATCTTGTCTCTTTCCTTTTCTACCAGCCAGAGAATACTCTGTCTTTTTAAAAGGCTCATGTGATTCTGTTAGGCTCACTTATATAATCTCCTTTCTTAAACTCAACTGTACCACATGACATAACCTAATCAACAGAGTAAAATCCATTTTCTTCACAGTCCCAGGAATGAGAGCAAGAATCTTGGGGGCTATCACAGACTTTAGCCTGCTGTAGTGAAATATCATCTAAAATTATTCCAATATTTTTAAATGACCTTAGATTTGGAAAGAATGTATTCAGAGGCTATATATTCAAATTTTTAAGTATATCATTAAGTTGCTTAATTATATTCCAACTGATGGAATCTATGGGAAAGACATTTTAGGGTTAGCACAATGAAGCATTTTGGGCTAACATAGTGAATATGTAAAACTATAATTGAAGAACATAGAGATTATTTACTGTATTTAATTTATGGCCTCTATGATCAATATGCCAGTATTTAAGTTAAAAATGTTCATATAATGTTGGTATATTATCAAAATTAGTACCGTTATAGTATTTATCCAGGTGAAACTACTGGAAAAAGGTAAAGTGAGAATAATTTCTATGAATGTGTGACTGCTCTTTGCCACCTGGTTTCCCCCTGTTTGAATGGAAGTGTGTAAAAAGACCATCCTATGCTTGTTCCATTACTGAGTACAGGGTATTTGGGAAGCAGATAACTGGACTTTTTAGTCCTCATGTCGTCAGAGCAAGATGAATGTTACTGAAGAAGCTGTACTTGAGGAACCACACCCACAGAGACTCAGCTGCATCTGGACCTGATTTAGATGAGGAAATACTAGAATGAGACTTGGAAGTCTCAGGGAAGAGAATGAGTGCTTCTTTCTCCTAGGGTTCTCCTCAGGTCCTTTCCGTGTGGCCTCCATAGACAGTTCTCAACATGGAGGTTTGCTTTCTTCCAGGCCAGTTGGATCTTGTCTCTTTCCTCTTCTACCAGCCAGAAAACACTCTCTCTTTTTAAAAGGCTCATGTGATTCAGTTGTAAGAGGGTAGGAAGAACGGAAATTTTTTTAGCCAGAGGTTGCATTGTGATATACTGTATTTTCCAAAGATGGCCTGCACGATCTCCTTTCAATGGCAATCAAATAAAAGTCAGATTACATTTCTAACTGTGCTCAAAACTCTGATTCTCCTCCCGTTGAGTGGTAAAGTCTGTGTTCCCTCTCCCTGTATCAGGCAGACCTTTGGACTGTCTCAACTAACAGAGTATGGGGAAAATGACCATAACTGATTTTGAGACTAAATCGTAAAAATACCATGCATGTCCCTTTTGCTCTCTTGAGACATCTACTCTTGGGAGACACAGTTCTGTGAGGAAGTCCACAGTAGCCCACCGAGCAACTACTTGAAGAGGTCACATGCAGGTGTTCTGGTCAATAGCCAAGCTGAGTTTCCAACGAACAGCCAGCACCAACCACCAGACATGTGAGTGAAGATGACATGTGAGTGAAGATGCCTCCAGATGATTTTAGTCCCAGCTGCTGTATCACCTTCATCCTTAAAGTCTTTCTAGCTGAGATCTCAGACATTGTGGAGCAAAGACCAGCCATTTCTGCTATTCCCAGTCTGAATTTCTAACCCACAGGATTTGTGAGCATAATATGATGGTTGTTTTCATCAATTTTTAGGTGGTTTCTTATATAGCAATAGTAACTGGAACGCTGGAATATTAGGATAAATTGTATAGTCAAACAAGTATTTCAGCTCTTCACTTTATTCAGATAATTCTCTGGTAGTGCCTTTTCAGCATAGTGTATTATACACATTATGGAATCTATTGTTGAAACCAACAAAATTTGTTACAAAATGAAACTGAATGCATATTGAATGATATGCATTTCCTTATTGCTAAGTAAGAAAGCATAAAGACAAAATAATTTCAATAAGTGATTATAATTTGTACAACATATTCAAATTTTTATCTTATCAGTTAGTTCTCAGTATTTTTATTTGTGTTGATAATTTGTGGTAGATTTCTGCGACACACTTATATAATACTAATCTGGATACCGCTGACAAGATTAAATTTCACTCAACTATAGAGTCGGGCTAAGTAGCCCATGGCATCAAGAAAGAGAATATGTGCCTCTAGAACTACTTTAGGTCTTGTTATAAGCTGAGTGTAGGGAACAAGAAGCTGGAGGCTCTGTATGAGGAAAGCTTATGGAAGCACTCATGGGAAGCTAATAAAAAGTCTGTGCTGTGATGGTGGCCTAGAGTGGCTGGAAAGAGATATGAGGCTGAAAGCATTTGAGGTGGAGCACAAGAGGCATCTGAGACTATATCTAATCCTAATGATAGGAAGCTCCACCGGACAGGAGCTATCAGTGGAACAGTTATTTGTTGGGTAGTCCCTCAAGCAATGAGGGGGAAGTTTGTTTAGTGAAAGTGAATAAATTAACACAAAAGCCTCAGATTGACAATTTCCAATGCTTTAAAGGTACCTTGTTCTTCTCAAAGCAGGGATTTTAAAAAATTTACAAGACCTTCTTCCATGAGCTTCATGGCATGGTAGAAAGAGCATTGGTTTGGAATCATACAAAGTTTTGACACTGGATCCAATTACTTATTTACTGGTTATCAAGCCTTGGGCAATTTATTGAATCTCTTCAAAGTAAATCACAAAAAGAAAACAGGTTAGTATATATTTCCTGGCTAAGCTTCCCCTTTTCAAGCTAATCTGCTTTTTCTTGAACATTCAACTTTCTATATTGCACTAAAACACCTTGGTTAAACTACCTATCTTGTCATCTCTTAGGAAGATTATTAGGAAAATTGTATTTATTGGAGACTTTGTAGTTTTAACCTCAAATTCTCTCATACAGACCCTTAGTTATCTTGGAAGAATAATTAATTCTCTTAAATTTGCTTTTGGGGATAATCATACTGCTCTTCTCTATTAGTATTTTTACTTCGATTTGTTCTGAATTTTAAAATGAGTGATCTTTAGCAAGCACTGTTCATATTTTCTTACTGATTTTGAAATTAATAACTTCCTTTAGGGTCAGCACTAGAGATTTGCAAGATGGCTCAGTACGGCCCTGTACCAACCAAGAGGAAAAGCAAATATCTATCCTCCGACCCTTGGAAAAAGGGCTGTCTCCTCCTGACTACTACTTTCTATTTCCATTTTAAGATGAAAGATAAATGTGAGATGCAACCAAATCAACTTACACGCAGAAACTCAGAACAAAATAAACAACCAAATAGTAGAAACGAGCAGTGAAGTAGCAACACAGAAATCTCAACAAGGTGAAAACTCTCAACATGCCAATGGTCTGAAAAACTTAGAAAAATAAAAAGGAAAAGTCCACCCAAACCAACCAACCAACCAACCAACCAACCAACCAACCAAATCAACAAAAAGAGAGACTTCTTGACTGCCATGTATGCACTCTGGGTGAGGAGCAGGTCTGTAGGAAGGTCCAGATAACTTCTCTTTTTGGAGATGCTACAATCATGCCTCTAGGAGAAGTCACATGAAATCTCTGTTACTCAAGGGGCAGAGCTGGGCAATGAGTTTCTTTGTGCCATAGAGAATTTATTTTCACTGCAGGTCATTATAAATTTATTTCCCTCATCTCAGCCAGCACACTTTCAGCCCCTAGTCACTGCACTCCCAACATTTTGATGTTTTCTCTTCGGAAACAACAAGTGATTGGATGTAGACATATCCCCTCAGGTTCTGTACACTTCCTAGTGAGAACAAGCCACCAGGTGTAGAGTACTCTACCTCAATACCCCAATGCCACTGTGGGGCTGAGTGTTAGAGACAATTTCAAGATGTTAGGTACTTTTCTTATCATAGTATCGTGTAGTATTGAAGTAAACTTGTGCCATCACATTGTCACAATTTCACTGCTTGCTTTTTGCTCCAAGCCTGAGACCCCCATCTTGCCTCATCTTGCCAGTGATCTCCTCCGTCCTCTCCTACTCCCTACACAATGCCGTCTCAGTTCTCATCCTTCAAAATAAGAGAACTCCTCAGCCCTCCACAGGCTTATTCTGGGCTGGGTGCCTTGAACTCTGGAGATTTTCAGCAGCAGAAACTTTGAGTCAGCAGTGGGAGTACCTGCAGCAAAAAAGTGAGCACAGGGGAGGCGAGAGAGCTTCATGAGAAAGGATCTGACTGTGAGCGCAGAGGAAGTGTTTGGCCAGAATACTCAGAGACATTAACAGTAAAGGGTAGAAGGTGAAGAGGGGAGAAGGAACTGACACTGCTTCCTCCCTCCCCCCAAGTACATGTGAAGTCCCTTCGGAGTTAAGCCTTCACACTCCAAAATGCTGAAGATCTATCTGTGACTTCACTTTAAAGTGACTAATGCTTTTAAATGGAGATTAAATGCCAAATAAGTAAGGGAGGTAACACATTAGTGCTAGATGCAAACTCCTAAGAGAGATAACCCATCAGTGTGAAGCTCAATCAAAATGTAAATAATGATCTGATCATTTCCTGCTTTTTTAGAGGAAAGGGGTGGGGATGTAACTAGGAAGCAATAGAAATGGAAAAGGAAAGACTGGCACTCTCTCTCTTCCTCTCTCTCTCTCTCTCTCTCTCTCAATGTCCTTTATTAACCCAAAAATTCTGCCTCAGTCCAAAGCCTAGAGAATGAGTCAGCAGAAATTAAATTGAGTATACTAAGTGATTATACTGCTTTATAGTTTTGTCACAGATTTATGGCTTCACCTTTCTTCTCCCATTTCACCTTTACCATAAACTTAAGCTCTCACATTATCTTCTCCAATTTCAGAATGATGAAATTAAGGCCCAGACAGTTTAAACAACTTGCCTGTGATTGAGCAAGCCAGGAATTGGTAGAGCCAGCACTGAGGCTCAAGACACTTGACTTTAGTTCCCACGTTCCTGCCATTCCACAAGAGCAGCTTCCTGCTTATCCGACCAGAGGACCAGAGTACAGACACATAGAGGAGGACACACAGTGGCTTTTGCTATCCTTCACTCTTCGAGTACTGTACCATCGAATAACCCTGTGCACCATCTAACATATTATAAAAGGAGTTGCCTGGACAACTGATGAGACATTCTGATGTTGAATGCTGCCTCTTCTTTTTGAGAAAATGGTACCACATGGAGTACTTATGATCTAGGGCTCATAAATATACTATAGGAAATCATAAAGCAAAGTCAGGATTTCTATATTTTTTAAAATTTTGCTGTTTATCCCTTGCAAAGGGTAGGTTTAGGGGGATATCATCCCTTAGTTAAATACTATCATTCATATAGTTTGAGGCTAGAAAAATGTGGTGTAATCAATTATAGAGCAAGTAGAAGCAATTTCAGTGGATAAGTTCAGATTCTGTAACTCATAGTAATGACTAAGATTCATCCAGTACTTACTCCGTGCCAGCCACTGTTCTAAATGCCATTAAAAGGATCAACACTTTTAATTCTTATAACAGCTGCCCTATGAGCTAGGTGCTACTATTAACCTGCATTTGACCAAGGAGAAAACTGGGACCTTGGAATGTTAAGTGACTTGTCTAAGAGTTCATAGTTAGCAAGATGCAGAGCTGGGATTTGGAGTCAGGTGATATGGCTCTAGAATCCACGCTCTGAACCACAATGCCAAACACACCAGGCATTACCACTTTGTAAAGTGAGATCCTTCTAAACGTGCCTCAATTTTAGGATAACTTTTCTCTGTCATTAACTGTGTGGTTACCGTGCATTGTCCATGTGCAGTGTATTTCTTTCCAAACTCATGGCTTCCCTAGCTACTAATTGTTGTGTTTCGTTTTGATATCTCTATTTTTTCCATTGTTTTTCGTATCTTGCAATCAGGAGCAGGGTCTCTGTTTCAGTCCCAAATTTAACATGGGCTTGGGATATAAGTCTTTGCAAGACCTATTAATGAATAAATGAATGAGTGAATTATCACGTGAGATAGCAAAATGTTTATAAACCCAGTTGGACATAATTTTCTGGGAGAGGAGGCTCTACTTAAAGCTTTCCCTGCAATAAACTCTACAGGGCAGTCATGTAGGAAAAGCACAGGAATGTAGCTAGAAAACTGGAATGAGTGTGTAAACTAGCACTGTTTAATTAATTAATTTCCCTGAATAACAAGTTAATAAATTAATTTCCCTGGGCTTTATTTCCTTACCTATGAAATAAAGCCTTGGCCTATGATTTCTTTGATCCCTCTTAATTCAAAATTATATTATGTTATGATTTCATAAATTATAACAGAATTTCAATGACTAATTTTTAAAAGGCTTAAGCATTTTATTTCTGTCAGTTGACTTTTGCTGGGATCAGGAGTACCAGATCTTTCTTTCTTCTTTCTCTTTCTCTCTTTCAAAGAAAAAAATGGTTCCCCAAATGGTGCAGTTATTTCTCAGGCTCTCTCACAGCTGAAATTATTTACCACATAAAAACCCCAAACCAGAGCAGTGACATATCCCTTGTAAAGTATTCACAAGCTATTCAACCAAGATTAAAAGTGGAAAATACGTCTTTGCTCATAAGGGGACATTGGCAAAGATTAAATAGACTTCTATGAAGTTCAGGGGGCGAACGCCATATTACATCATTATCAAAGCTAGACAGTTTCCTTCAAATAATGGGTAACAAGAGAGCCATCTTCTGTCCTTGCTGTGCATGTGGAAATCTCTTGGACCACAGTGGAAACTTTGCGTGAAGAACCGGTCATAGAATGCTTCTTTTGCTTATTTATTTATTTGACTTACTAAATCTGCCTGAGCCTCTGGAGTCATGAATATAACTGTAAAAAATACTAGTGTGCATAAATCGCAGTCTCTTTCCCAACCTCACAGTTGGGATTCTCCATATCAATCAGACAAAGGCCTGGATTTGACCCAGAGTATTAATGAAAGTTGTATTCTCATTTTGTGGTCCTGAACAGAACTACGTTTGTTAACACATTTTGTCTCTCTGATCATTGTCCAGAATGCTTCAGGTTTTTTAATGTTTATTTTGTTTTTTCTAATTCATTTTCTGCTTCCAAGGGTCGATTGTACTACAAGATGAAGAAGGGTTGATGGAAGTTTTTTTTCATCAGGACTCAAGTCTTAACTGCATTTCCTTGGGAAGTATGATGCAAGGGCACTAAACAACTAGGAGAGAAAAACTGGCTGACAATTTTCCTTTGTAATATATATTCAGATTGTTAGTATCGATAGATATATCATTAGATCTACCGAAGCAAGAGATGTTGATTACTAACAGGTGTTGGTTACCTATGTATCCCTGTTCTTGAAGCAAGGTCTGAAACTTCCAAAGGTCACTTAGGAGAAAGATCAGCTTCCTGGGCACATGACCTGTGCAGTCACACAGGGCCCTATGCTTAGAAAGGCCCATGCTTGGTTTGATGCTCTGTTACGGCTGTCTTGAAAGTCTTAACAGTTTTTGAACAGGACGCCCCACGTTTTCATTTTGTACCCCTGTAATTTATGTAGCCAGTCCTGCTTAAGAGTCTGATCTAGTTAGGTAATTTCAGGGATGTCATAGATGCCAATTTTTTTTCTGTACCAGGACTAATTAAACTAGAAGAGCAGTAACAGTGGCCATTCAGATCGACATGTACCCAGAGCTGTAAAATGGACCATGTGCTTGATATACAGTATCACCTTGAAACCTGAAGACATCATTTTTCTCATTTTTAATGATAAGAAATCTGAGCCTCAGAGATATTAAATGGCTTGCCCAAAGTTACACAAGCAGTAAATGTTGGAGACAGAGCTTAGACTCCTGCCTTCATCTTCTAAGGTCCATATGGTCTCCTGGATGCCAGGCCACCTTCTTCAAGTGTTTCCTTTAAACTTGTTTTAGAGCCTGGATTCATGGAGGATCCACGAACCTGGTGCAGGTATAGTCTGTCAGAGTTTCAGGAAGACCTGGATGAGGTTTATTAACCAAAACCTAAATGTCATAAGGGAATCCACTTGACCTATGTGTGGTTTCCTGAATGAGAGAAGATTTCTACAACCATAGTAAGACACATTAGCTCAAATTTGAAGCCTTTATTTATTCATAAGTAAAGATATTATTTTATTAATGTTTTCTTTGACAATGAGGACTATGCCTCAAATTCTCAGAGCACTTTGCACATACTGAGTCATGAGAAAAACATTGGTTAAAGTGGAGCTATTTTTTCCCTACAAAGAATTAAAGATTAATATTATTTTATTTTTCTCATACCATTCTTAAGATAGGTAACTTACAGGTTTCCCCTCTAGTCACTCCTCTTCAACAATATTTCCTGTCAACTTCTCTAGTCCCTCCAATGTCATCAATCTCTTTGGTTGTCACTGTAGGATGTTGTGGACATCCAAGCATCTGACCAGAAGGAAATCCCTCTGCCAATTTTTCTGCTTCTTTTATCTTATTCTTTACCCTTGATAATAATATTTTTGACTATTGCCTTTGCTTGTCACATTGTAAACTTTCCTTAACATCTGTATATTTCTTTCTCTTTTAAAAATTAATTTAAATAAATTGGTAGAATAAGTATTTACTGCAGTTCACTTATTTTTTTTTTTTCTTGCTGGGAAAGATTCGCCCTGAGCTAACATCTGTTGCCAATCTTCCTCTCATTTTTTTTTCCTCCCCAAAGCCCCAGCGCATAGTTGTATATTCTAGTGGTAGGTCCTACTAGTTCTCAGCTGCTGTCACATCATGGCTACTGCTGTGAGCTGCTGCCACAGCATGGCTACTGACAGACAAGTGGTGTGGTTCCACTACTGGGAACTGAACCAAGGCCGCCAAAGTGGTGAGAACGCCGAACTTTAACCACTAGGCCATCAGGGCTGGCTCTCACTTAACTTTTTTTTTTTTTTTTTGTGCCGAGGAAGATTTTCCCTGAGCTAACATCTGTTGCTAATCTTCCTCTTTTAGCTTGATGAAGATTCTCCCTGAGCTAACATCTGTGCCAATCTTCCTCTCTCTTGTATGTGAGCCCCTGCCACAGCATGGCTACTGATAGATAAGTGGTGTAGGTCCGCACCTGGGAACTGAACCTGGGCCGCCAAGGCAGAGCATGCCGAACTTAACCAGTAGGCCATGGGGCTGGCCCCCACTCTCACTTACCTTTTTAAATGCTGATTCTGCTTTCTGACAAAATCAAACTTGCTTGGAGCTCTCATTTTTAATGACCTGATAGAAAACCTTTAACCAACGACATTCCATCTCCTTTACTAATGAGGAACATAGCATGTTTATTTAATAAAGAAGTGCTTATACAAAGACAAGTAGCCGTAAAAGCTCTTCTACACTGAGCAGATGGTGAAAAAGAAGGTAACTTTGAAACGGTCTTGTAATAGGCTGGTAAGGTTTTATAGTCTCTTTGGAAAGATTGCATGTTCTAGTGAATAGAAAAATTACAATCACAAATTTTCTAAATAATTTTTAAAATAATGAGAAATATAGTTTTATATATGGTGTTATTAAAAATCTCACATTAGCAAATACTTGCTGGGAAAATGAATAAGCTTTAAAATTTTCCCTATTATTTATCTTCAGCAAATACGTTTTAGATACTCAACAAATAGTTTGACTAATGGATATATTCTTTTTTTGTGTGTGAGGAAGATCAGCCCTGAGCTAACATCCATGCCAATCCTCCTCTTTTTGCTGAGGAAGACCGGCCCTGAGCTAACATCTATTGCCAATCCTCCTTCATTTTTTTTTCCCTTTTTCTCCCCAAAGCCCCAGTAGATAGTTGTATGTCGTAGTTGCACATCCTGCTAGTTGCTGTATGTGGGACGCCGCCTCAGCGTGGCGGGACAAGCGGTGTGCTCCCGGGATCCGAACCCGGGCCGCCAATAGCAGAGTGTGCGCACTTAACCGCTAAGCCATGGGGCCGGCCAGCTAATGGATATATTTTAAAGTTTCCCTTTCTGTTTTTCCTCAGAATATAGTTTAGTAATTCATCTGCCTCCGACACACCTATAAGAAACAAAGAAACTAATAGCTATAGAAAAAAATTGAGATTAGTTGTACATGATTTTTATTAAACTAAAGCCAAGTTCTTTCAGATTTTGAGTATACTGGAAAGTTATTTTCCCACTGAGGGAACTATATAATAATTTTCAACCATATAATCTGAGCCATTCTCCCAGATGATACATGTTCAGCCTTTTATCCTTTTCTTTCAAGCAAAATCCAACAGAGAATGGGGAGCAATGTAACACTAACACAGGCTGGCAATGCTTTCCTCAGACTCTATTTCCCTCTTTCATTGTTTCACACCATCTTGGTTCATCCTCACTTTTTTGGGATCCAAAACTGCTAAAAGGGATTTATCCTCTGGATTATTAAGGAAATAGAAAGTCCTAGCAAAGTGCAGGAGATGAAGAAAACATCACTTGTTGAGCATCAGAAAGCATAAAATACTAGAATGTGTGAGAGGGAACCACCTATGGGTATCATCAGGAGCCAGCTCTGGAACTGAGTCCTAGGTTTGTCCTCCTAACGTAGGTCTGGAGGAGCCTTGGACTAATGCAAGGGTTTTGGGAAACCATATGTCCCTTATGCAATGCAGATGGAGGTGGGGTTTTCAAATGTACACAGATAAGAAAATAACAAATTTATTTGAAAATCATTATTTAATTAGAGAAGCTGTTTATAATTGCAAAGTTTGTCATCCAACAAAGACATGAAGAATATAGTAATGTAGAAGTCCATTTACTTTTCTGTCATCTTAAGAATGGATTCTTTTTAGCTAATAGGATATGAGACAGGTGTGAGTAAAGGCGATGGTTAAGTGTGTGGGAACTGGTGTTCAGTCTGCCAGGGAATGAATTCTACATTCATAACTTCCTAGCTATGTGAACTTGGACAAGCTACGTCACCTCTCTTGTCTTCACTTCTCCTCTGTTGAATGAGGATAATAACGTCTACCCCACAGGGTCATTGTGAGGATTATATGAGTAATTATAATTAAAATATTTAGGCAACAAAACTAAGAATAAACAAGTGGTACTGCATCAAATGAAAAAGCTTCTGCACAGCAAAGGAAACCATCAACAAAATGAAAAGGCATACTAAGTGGGAGAAAATATTTGCAAATCATATATCTGATAAGGGGTTAATATCCAAAATGTATAAAGAACTCATACAACTCAATAGCAAAGAAAACAATCATATTAAAAGATGGACCAAGGAGCTGAATAGACATTTTTCCAAAGAAGACACACTCATGGCCAACAGGCACATGAAATGATGCTCAGCATCTCTAATCATCAGGGAAATGAAATCAAAACCACAAAGAGATATCACCTCACACCTGTTACAATGCCTATTATCAAAAAGACAAGAAATAGCAAGTGTTGGCAAGGATGTGGAGAAAAGGGACCCTTGTGCCCTGTTTACTAGGAATGTAAATGGGTGCAGTCACTATGGAAAGCAATATGGAGATTCCTCAAAAAAATTAAAAATAGAACTACCATATGATCCAACAATTCCACTTCTGGGTATTTATCTGAAGAAAACAAAAACATTAATTTGAAAAGATACATGCACCCCCCCCATTGTTTATTGCAATATTATTTACAATAGCCAAGATATGGAAACAACCTAAGTGTCTATCGATGGATAAATAGATAAAGAAGATGCCGTATATATAAACAATGGAATACTACTCAGCCATAAAAAAAGAATAAAATCTTGCCATTTGCAATTACATGGATAGACCTTGAAGGAATTATGCCAAGCGCAATACGTCAGATGGAGAAAGACAAATACTATATGATTTCACTTATGTGTGGAATATAGAAAACAAAACAAGCAAACAAACAAAATAAAACTCATAGATACAAAGAACAGAATGGTGGTTACCAGAGGGGAGAGAGGTTGGGGGATGTGCAAAATGAGTCAAGGGGCTCAAGAGGTACAAACTTCCAGTTATAAAATAAATAAGTCATGGGGATGCAATGTACAGGATGGTGACTATAGTCAAGAAAGTTGTAGTGTATACTTGAAAGCTGACAAGGGAGTAAATCCCTGAAAGTTAACTTTGTATGGGGACAGATGGTAACCAGATTTGTTGTGGTGATCAGTTCTCAAGGTACACAAATATCAAATCATTATGTTATACATAATGAAATCAGTATGTTACATGTCAATTATACCTCAATAAAAAATAAAAAATAAAATAACACTCCGAGCTGAAAAAAATATTTAGATGAGTTTCTGGTGCAAAAAGTAAATGATACAAATTTAATAAATATTAGCACAAACTCTGTTCTACAACTTAAAATAGTTGTATGATACTCACCTGTTAGTTGAATGAGTTTGAAAGATTGGTTCTTTCTTTAGGTTACTTGGTCTAACCAAGCTTGTGAAGACACCCTGTTCCCTGTACCATGGGTAACAGCACACTCTACACAGAAATGAATCCACAGTAATATTCTGGCTGTGATGGGGGATTTGAATGTCAATTTCATCACAAGAATTATCAGCAGTCACTTTGTTGTTTTTAACTGTCACTTGATGATCCTGTCCTGGACTGTTCCCTTCCTCAACTTCACAGCCACATTTCCAGCCAGGCCTTTTTTCTTCCCCTCAAATCTCCAAGCACACATCGCAGAGTGTACTTTATGACAAGTTTGGGACCCTGCCCTCTAATAGCCATAAAAATGGGCACATACAATCCAAGGGTCACAGTAATAAAGAGAATGCTGTTTTGTTCATGGAAGCCACTGAAAGGGCTGCAGAGCCACTCCACAAAGGCTGCCACATTGTTATACCACATTAAACACGGGCCTGTGCAATATTCGTGTGTTTCGTAACTTCAGAAATAACAAAAACCTCAACTGCTTCCAGGTTTTTAATTTCCTTTTGTAACCATTGTTAACTGACTCGTCAATGCAAAATTAAAAGCTAACCGTCACTCTGTGAACCCCTTCAACCCCTCCCCCTCCCTCTAATTCCTCCTCCATCACCCACTTAAAAAATAACCCCATCTCCCCTTAGCCTCGTTTCTGAGTGGAGAACTGAGTCTTCTCCTGGGCAGATTCTCCTCGTTTGGTACGGTCTGTCGCTGTGGTCAGCCTGCACGCCAGGCCCGCCCAAAGGCTCAGCCATGTCTGGAGCTGCTGGGGATCCTCAAGCAGGAGAATGCTTTGAATTCCCTGAGTTGTCCAATGCATTGCTGTCTCTAGATGCACCTGGGGATAATCAGGGGCCTCCTGTTGAGGAAAGTCTCAGCCATACCCTTCTTGAAAGAGTTTACACTCCTCACCCCAGGGGGAAAAAATAAAAATAAAAAAAAAAAGTCATACACACATACACAAAATTGCTAAATTCGGGTTCACAAGAATTAACTGTACTATAAATGCAACATAAATACTGTAAATCAAAGACAAGAGCATAGAAATTATCTGCAGACCAAACTGCAATTTCTTAAAATTCACCTTGAGTTTTCTTCCTCCTTCTGCATTCTTCTTCCCATTTAACCATGTGCTCCCCATTTCTCCCAGTGTTCTCACACTGTCTCCTGTGTATCCAGGACACTCAGTAGAGTTTCCAAATCACTCAGTAGGCCTTGCCAAGTGGTTTTCATTCTCTCTGACTCAGAGCTTTCTGGACCCTTTTATATCAAAGTTTACTCTCTGAGGTCCTTGCTGAGGTGACTGGCTATTCATAAGATCTAAACTGTGCTAACATGTTGAGAACTATTGATTGAAGAAGCTAACCCTCTGAGGAGTATTTGCATTTTACCTCAGGAATCAGGGATATCAAATATAATATTCTAAATTATAGAAGAATTCAAGGAAATTGAAGGAAAGAGATTTGGGGGTAAAAGGCTATTGACATCACACACACAAAAAGGGCTCTTGAGAGAAAGGGTGGCAAATACAGTGACTCCAGATGGAAGATAGATGGTGGGCATTTGGGAATGGTAGGGAGTGGGGAGGGGAAAGACTATTAGATATTAGTTGAATTTTAAAGTAGAATTTTATATTTGGAAAATGAAAATGAAGTATTACTCTTTGTAATATCACAGAAAATACAGTTCTACAAAAGTTTTTCAGAGATTTAGCAATTCTCAATCTTGGGAGTTTCTACACTTCATCGAGGTGAGTATCTCAGAATTTTGATGGATTAACTACGTCTATTCCTGCATTGAAGGTTATGACGAAACAAAAATAGAGGAAAACGCATGGACTTGAAGGCAGGTAGACTTAAAATAGAATTCTCATTCAGTTCTTACTAAGCTGTGTGATCTTACACAGGCTACTTCATTTCTCTGAATCTGTTTCCTTATCTGTAAAACAGAAGACTTTCATACTTTTCTTGTGAGATTGTTTAGATATTGTATGCGAAGGCCTAGTGCAATGATCTACTTCTAGAAAACAATCAGTAACCAGTAGCTCTTATTATCATTATTACATTTCCAAGAATAAACCCTGCCTTATTGTTTAATGGCACTTGGAGGTTGCCAGGAAGGCCCAGGGCTACTCAAAAGTTCTGATTTTTCTTTTGAATCACGAAAGCATGATTAATGACAATTTACACAGTTATTTTATGCCATTTCAAAATTCATCTCTATAGCTGCCACTGAACCTAGCACAATGCTTTGTGCTTAGTAGATATTCAATAAACATTTGCCAAGCTGAAAAATTTGACAACTGGAAATATCCACATGGGGTACAGGGTAACTCTGTTGATTCAGTCAGAATATCCCCCAGCCTCCAGCCAATGTGGTATTCTCTTGAGTGCCAGCAATAAAAGTTATGGGGGGACATCAGGTTTTTATTTTCGGCGGAGAAATACATTTGCATGCGTGTGTATGTGTAAAACTAAAATGTTCTGGCATAAAGCAAATATCCAAGGGGCAAACTGTGAGGAGGTTATTTATTTATTACAAGTTATGGATGAGTTCTCGGGGCTTCCTCATAGCTCAACCATGTGTGAGACCCATGAAACAAAAGGATCTTAATGAATATGTGGAAATAACAGAGCTTGTCCTGGTCAGCCCGCAAGATAGACATCCAGCCTCTTTAAATAGTCCTATTGGGGGCAAGAAGGTGATTTCTGAGAAGCCTACGTCTTCTGTTATTGCAGAGCACTGTAGGGCTTACCCTCATATTTGAATATTAAATTAGTGAAGGCAGAATCTACGCAATACCAACGGTATTAGTCGTGTCTGCCGGGGCATCCAATACCAGATGTCACTTTTCTGATCTTTCAGGCTGGGCCTTCACTGTTTTTGGCACGTCAGAGTTCGCATCTGAGTACAATTTAAGTTGTAACAATGCAATCAGCGTGCCTAACTATTTTTTTGCCTTCCTCTCCTGTTATTTTGGGAGCTGAAGCTATGAAGTCTCTCTGCCTACTAATCTGGGAAGTTCGAGACAATTTTCCTAGGCTCCCTTCCCCCATCCCTTTTGAGGGAATGAGAAACCCTGCTCTCTGCTGCCTTGCAAACATTCATTTGTAAGATTTACGGCAACCTTGCAAATAACCATTCTCCAATGGAAAGTAATAATTTATGTTGGATGGGTAGAAAAAAGTTCTGATCCCACTCGTTTTCCCACCTGTGCACCTCCTGGGAGGGAGGCACTGGTCAAAAAAATGAATGTGTGCTGGTGAACTGTTTGTACTTATTTTCAAGGTTGACTTAAAGTATGATAGTTGAGAATTCACCCATCTGCTATACCTCTTAAACTGAGTCTAATTTGCAGGTATGAAAGGAGCATAAGTCCAGGTCTACCTCATCGTTTCCAATCATTAAACAATAAGATTGAAAGGAATGTTATCAGGCCCTGGAGTCTTCAACATTTGGTCTGTGGACTGTGCTCCAAAAGACGCTTGGACAATTCTCATGTGTAATCGGTTCTAATGCAAGGGTCTCTTTTTTGTGTGTGGTACACTGTATGTGACATTGGCTTGAATGATGTCTCTGCTTTTAGATTTTGAGCTTCCTGAGAGCAGGCATCACAGTTTTGTGTCATCATTTAGTACTGTGCGGGGCACAAGTTATGACCAAAATGAAACCTCTGTTGAACTATATTGACATTACCTATATGTGCTTTTGTCACTTCTACAACCCTAGTTTTCAAAAGTCACATCTATTGCCAAGTTCCAGGTTCCGCTTTGAAGAGTCTGTTTTTCCCTCACCATTCGTCTTAGCAGTTCCAGCTCTAAGACAGTATTTGAAAACTCTCTGTGTCAGAGTCTTAGCAAGATACAAATGGAACTTTCAAATTGGATAATGTGAGGAGAGTTTAATAACAGGACTACATACAAAGGTGTGAGCAGAGTATAGGAAACCACAAGAGACAGCATAGAACCCTGGAATTAATAATAGCAGAATGCTGTTACCCTCCCATAGGATGAAGAAGGGAGCTGCTCCCTGAATATAGGGATAGAGAGGATAATGTTGAAAGGGCTGCGGGATAGGAACTCTGACATTTGATGAATTCATCTAGCCTTTGGCAACTCAGCAGGGAGGCAGCCAGGGGAATAAATATCCCAACTTCTCCACATTGGCTGAAACTAATAGAAGCCAAAGGGCAGGGAACACAGCAGGGTGGGAAAAGTGGAGAATGGATTTGTAGGTGCAAATTGAAGCTATCAACACACTTCCATGATAGCTTTCACCCCCTCAAATAGCTTCAGTGTAGTTCTGCTTCCAGTTAAGATGTAGAAGGATGCGAAAGATCTTCATTGCCATGAAAACGAGAAATCAACAGAAGCCAAAAATTCCTACTAATGAGCAGCTCTGGACACAAATCTAAAACTACTAACATTTAGTCAAAACTTCAGAGAAATGGTGAGCAAAAAACAGAAGATTGCTGAGGTTGGAAGCAGTTAGAGAAGCAAGCCTTCCAGAGAATGATGATCTTTCTTCAAATGAGCAATCTGACAGACTTTTCCTACTCTTAAGGGCTAGCCTAGTGGATTTGAACCTGGAGAAGCTCCAAATCCAGAGATCATTCTGCCAAGTAACAATCTTTAAGACTTGCCGTCTTGGTGACTTTGCAGACTTGCAGTACTGCAGTTTTGAAGTCTTGTGACCTGGAAAGATTGTGGTCTCACAGGCCCAATAGGTTCACACTCTGCAGACTCACGTTCTCAAGGTCTGACACTCTCATAGTCTTGTGGTCTCATTATGTGACATATTTGACATCTAATAGTCTTTAAATTTCTATTTCCAGGTCTAGTAGTCCTGGAGGTCAAGCTGACTCAAGGTCTTGCAGATGTGAAGTCTGACAGTGTTTGGTCCCAGTGTGCAGTTCTGGAGAGAGGCCTGAACACACTGTCAAGGCATCTGATGCTAGAGGAAAACTGAGTCTAACCGAATCTTCCACCAAAACTCTCTCTGATTCAACATCAAAAAAGATAAATAACTGGGGCCGGCCCGGTGGCGCAAGCGGTTAAGTGCGCGCGCTCCACTGCGGCGGCCCGGGGTTCGCTGGTTCGGATCCCGGGCGCGCATTGACGCACTGCTTGGTAGGCCATGCTGTGGCGGCGTCCCATATAAAGTGGAGGAAGATGGGCACCGACGTTAGCCCAGGGCCGTCTTCCTTAGCGAAAAAAAGAGGAGGATTGGCGGATGTTAGCTCAGGGCTGATCTCCTCACAAAAAAAAAAAAAAAAAAAAAAGATAAATAATAAGCATCCTACTGGCTGTGCAGGAAGCTGGAGCTGGAGTGAAAAGCAAAGAGAAAGCATATTAGACTTGTATTGCTTGAATCTTAAGGTCTTGTTGGAAGGACTAAAGCCACACTCTGCCCCAAAGTAGCTAAATGTATAATTAAATCAAACAGATTAGCCTTTCCACCTATCTGTCTAACATAGAAAATAGTTTTCCTTATTGAGAAAATATACGTAACATATTGTAATGTAATATGACATATTATATATGTCATAATATATAACATATATATGACATAATATGTCATATGTTATATGACATATTATAAAATAATATGTATGTATAGATATATAATATCTTTTAAAAATCTACTACAACACCTACTGTTCTTTTAGGCACAATATCCAACATACAATGTTACAAGACATGCAAAGAATTGAAAAATGTGATTTGTGGTCAAGAAAAAAAAATAAATTAAGAGAAAGTTACTCTAAATAAACTAAATGTTGAAATAAAAAGAAAAGGAATTTAAAATAACTATGACAAATGTATTAAAGAATCTATAGGAAAAGATGCATATAATGGTGAAAAGATAAGCAATTGAGGATGTTAGAGAGTTTTTGGAGAAACAAATAATCAAGTGGAAATGCTAGGATGAAAAATATATATCCGAAATAAAAATTTTCTGGATGGGATTAATAGAGAAGTGAACAAAAGAGAAGAAAGAATGTCTGAACTGAAGCAGGTCTACAGAAATCATCCAAGCTGAAGCAAAAAAAAAGATTTAAAAAAAGAAAAGATCTTTCAATGATATATTTCACAGTATTAAGGAGAATTCCCAGAAGAAGAAGAGAGAGTATGGGCCAGAAAAACTGAAGAATTATTGGCTGAAAATCTTCTAATTTGATAAAACAGAAGAGCCACAGACCCAAGATGCTCAGTGAACCTCAAACAGAATAATTACCAAGGAAACCACTGCTAAGCACAAATTGTCAAACTGCTGTAAATTAGACATAAAATCTCAAAGGCAGCCAGAAAAGAAGTCATATTACATAAAAGAAAATAATGATAAGAATAATGACAACCTGTCATCAGAAACAATAGAAGCTTGACAAAAATGGAATAGCATATTTAAAGAGACAAAAAAAGAGAACTATCAACTATATATTCAGTGAAAATATTTTTTAAAAATGAAAGTAAATGTAAATTAAAGGCATTTTCAGATAAACAAAATCTGAGAGACTTTGTTGCCAGTAGACCCACATTACAAGATATGCTAGGGGGAGTTCTCGGGTGAAAGGAAATGATACCAGAGGAAGTTAAGATCTATAGGAAGCAATAAAGATCACCAGAAATAGCAATAAGAGAAAATATAAACATTTTTTTCTCTTTTCTTGATAATTCAGAAGTCAATTGACTATTTAAAGTAAAATAAGAATAATACTTTGTGAAGTTTATAATATATGTAGAGGCAAATATATAATAAACATAGAACAAAAGGGCAGAAAAGTATGTAAACAGAATAATAAAGTTCTTACATTAAATGGAAGCAATATAACTTTAATTTGAGGCAAATTGTGGTATGGTAACAATGCATATTGTAATTTCTAGAGCAATCACTAAACAAAAGCTAATGAAGTATAGTTTAAAAGACAATAAAAGAGGGGGCTGGCCCGGTGGCGCAGGAGGTTAAGTGCGCGCGCTCCGCTGCGGCGGCCCGGAGTTCGCTGGTTCGGATCCCGGGCGCGCACCGATGCACTGCTTGGTAAGCCATGCTGTGGCGGCGTCCCATATGAAGTGGAGGAAGATGGGCACAGATGTTGGCCCAGGGCTGTCTTCCTCGGCAAAGGAGGAGGAGGATTGGCGGATGTTAGCTCAGGGCTGATCTCCTCACAAAAAAAAAAAAAAAAAAAAAAAAAAAGACAATAAAAGAGGTAGAATGTAATAATACTAAAAAATACTCAATGAATGCAAAATAAGACAGAAAAGGAAGTAAAAGGACGGACAGAACAGAGAGCACAAATAGAAAACAAATGGCAATGTGGTACACTTTATTACACATTAAATGTAAATGGAAAAAAACACTCTAATTAAAAGACAGAAGTTGTGGAACTGGTTAAAGGAAAACATTTAAACATTGGTTGCAAATAAAAGGTGGAAAAAACAACATACCATAAAACATTAAGAAAAAGCAAGTTATTGACCACATTAAAATCAAGGAAAGTAATCTCAAAAGAAGTGTATAACAGAGATAGAGTCATTTTTAATGATAAAAGATATTACAAAAATAATATCTTTGTAGATTGTAGATAAAGATATCAAAAAATTTTTACAATCTTAAAATAGAGATTAATAAAACATGAAGCAAAAAAGAGACAGGACTAAAGGGAGAAATAGAGGTTTTAGCATAGTGTCTCAATAATTAGTAGTTCATAAAATAAACCCAATATGGATATAGATTTGAACAACACTATCAAATAAGTTGATCTAGTGGATATTTACAGAACACTCTACCTAAAAAATGCAGAATACACAATCTTTTTAAGCGTATAGGGAATATTCACCAAAACAGATCATATGCTGGGTCATAAAACTGGTATTAATAATTTCAAAGGACTGAAATCACAGAGTACAGTCATGTGTCACTTAACCACAGGGATACAATCTGAGAAATGCATTGTTAGGTGATTTCATCCTTGTGCGAACACCATAGCGTGTACTTACACAAACCTAGATGGTATAGCCTATAGACACCTAGGCTATACGGTATAGCCTTTGCTTCTAGGCTATAAACCTGTGCAGCATGTTACTAGACTGAATACTATAGGCAATTGTAACACAATGGTAAATATTTGTGCATCTAAACACAGAAAATGTACAGTAAAAATATGGTATAAAAAATAAAAAATGGTACATTTGTATAGGGCACTTACCCTAAATAGAGCTTGAAGGACTAGAAGTTTCTCTGGGTGAGTCAGTGAGTGAGTGGTCAGTGAATGCGAAGGCCTAGGACATTACTGTATGTGACTGTAGACTTTATAATCACTTACACTTAAGCTACACTAAATTTATATGAAAAATTTTCTTTCTTCCATAATAAATTAACCTTAGCTTACTGTAACTTTTTTACTTTAAAAACTTAAAAATTTTTTTAACTATTTTACTCTTTTGTAATAACACCTTAAAACACAAACGGACTGTACAACAGTATAAAAACATTTTCTTTCTTTATATCCTTATTCTATAAGCTTTTTTCCTTTCTTTTTTTTTACTTTTTAAACTTTTTTGTTAAAAACTAAGACACAAACACACACAATAGCCTAGGTCTACACAGGGTCAGGATCATCAATATCACTGTCCTCCACTTCCACATCTTGTCCCACTGGAAGGTCTTCAGAGGCAATAACAGGCATGGAGCTGTCATCTCCTATGATAAGAATGCCTTCTTCTAGAATACCTCCTGAAAGACCTGAAGGTTTGTTTACACCAGCATCACCACAAACATATCAGTACTGTGTTGCACTATGACATTACAACAGCTTTGATGTCACTAGGTGAAAGGAATTTTTCAGCTCCATTATAATCTTATAGGACCACCATCATAAATGTGGTCTGTCATTGACTAAAATGTCATTATGCAGTGAATGACTGTATGTTCTCCAAATATAAATAATAAACAACAATCAATAATAATATAAGCCACAAATATTTGGAAATTAAGCACACATCTAAATAATTCATGGATCAAAGAAGAAATCTAAGGGAAATTAGAAAATATTTTGAACTCAATGGTAATTAACACACACTCTATCAAAATATGTGGGATGTAGCTAAAGCAGTTCTTAGAAGAAAATTTATAACATTGAGTGCTTATATTAGATAAGAAGTAAGGATTAAATCAATGAACTAAACTTCTACTCTAACCTCTTCTATTTAAGAAGTTAGAATAATAATAGTTAGAAGAAAAGAAATAATAAAAAGCAGAAATCCTAGCTAACTGATTTAAAAAAGAGAGAGGACATCAATTACCAGTATCAGGAATGAAAGTGTATACAACCCAACAGGTCCTAGAGACATTACAAGCATAGCAGGATATTTTGATCAACTTTATGCTAATAAATACAGTAGTTTAAAAAAAATGGACAATTATTTGTAAAACACAACTCACCAAAGCTGACACATAAAGAAATAGAAAATTTAAATGTACCTAAATCTATTAAAGACATTGAATTCATAATTGAAATTCTCTCCACCAAGAAATCTCCCAACTTACGTAAATTCACTGGTGACACCTGTCAGATATTTTTTATTGTGCCAAAATATAAATAACATAAATTTACCATTTTAATTATTTTTAAGTGTACAGTTCAGTGGCTTTAAGTACATTCACATTTTTATGCAACCATCACCACCATTCATCTCCAGAACTTTTTTCATATTTTCAAACTAAACCTCCATGCGCATGAAATAATAACTTCCTACTCCTCCTCTCAACCCCTGGCTACTACCATTCTGATTTCTGTCTCTATGAATTTAACTACTCTAGGTAACTCACATAAGTGGAATCATACAGTATTTGTTCTTTTGTAACTGGCTTATTTCACTTAGCATAATGTCTTCGAGGTTCATCCATGTTATAGCATGTGTCAGAATTTCCTTCCTTTTTAAGGCTTAATAATAATCCATTGCTACTGCAAACAGGATGTACAAACGTCTGTCCAAGCCTCTGATTTCAGTTCTTTTGAGTATAGACCCAGAGTGGAATTGCTGGATCATGTGGTAACTCTATTTTTAATTATTTTAGGAACTGCCATATTGTTTTCCATAGTGGCTGCACAATTTTACATTCTAGATAGCAGTACACAAGGATCCCAATTTCTCCACATCCTCACCAACACTTGCTTTTGTTTTGTTTTTTGATAATATCCATCCTAATGGGTGTGAAGTGGTATCTCATTGTGTTCTAGTAGGTATTTCTATAATGATTAGTGATGTTGAGCATCTTTTTGTTTTCTTATTGGCCATTTGTATGTCTTGTTTGAAGAAATGTCCTATTCATTTCCTTTACCCCTTGTTTAATTGTTTTTTGTTTTCGTTGTTGAGTTGTAGGAGGTCTTTATATATTTAAGATATTAACCCCTTACCAGATATGACTTGTAAGTATTTTTTCCATTCTATGGGTTGCATTTTCACTCTGTTGATAGTGTCCTGTGATGCAAAAAAGTTTTACTTTTGGTGTAGTCCAATTTGTCTATTTTTTCTTTGATTGTCTGTAGTTTTGCTGTCATATCCAAGAGATCATTGACAAATTCAATGTTATGAAGCTTTTCTCCTATATTTCTTTCTAAGTTTTGTAGTTTTAGCTCTTATGTGTAGATCTTTGATCCATTTTGAGTTAATCTTTGTATACGGTGTAAGGTAAGGGTCCAACTTCATTTCTTTTGCACATGGATATTCAGTTTTTCCATCATTTGTTAAAAAGACTGTCCTTTCCCCATGGAATGGTCTTGGCACCTTTGTCAAAAATCATTTGATCATTTATGTGAGCGTTTATTTCTGGGTTTTCTATTCCTTTCCAATGGTCTACACATCTGTCTTTATGCCAGTGCTACACTGTTTTGGTTACTTTAGCTTTGCAGTAAATTTTGAAATCAGGAAGTGTGAGACTTCCAAATTTGTTCTCCTTTTTCAGGATTGTTTTGGCTATTAGGAGTCCCTTAAGAGTTCATATGAATTTTATGATGGACTCTCAGACATTTAATACAGAGCTGTCAATGACCTTGGATAGTCTTATGCAAGAGGCTTTGTTATTATGAATTTAATGTCTTATATAAATATAGGGTTATTTATATTTTTTTAAATTTCTTTTTATATCAACTTTTTTCTAAGAATTTGTATTTTATGAAAGTTGTCAAATGCATTGACATAAATTTTTCAAATTCTTCCTTACCTCAAAAAGCATGAAACATTGCTGAGAAATTAAAGAAGATTTAACTAATTGGAAAGAGACATTATAATTAAGAAATAAAGACTCAATATTTTTAAGAGGTCAATTCCCAATTCAGTGCATCTCCCACCTAAATCCTAGCAGGCTTTTTGGTAGAAATTGATACAATGATGCCAAAGTTTATGTGGAAATTCAAAGGACTTAGATTAGACAATACAACTTTGTAACAGAAGAACAAAGTTGGAGAATTTATACCATATGATTTCAAGACTTGCTATAACGCTAACTAATTAAGATAGTGTGGTATTGGCATAGGAATAGACAAAAGGATCAATGAAACAAGATTTTAAAAGTCTAAAAATAAAGCGGCACACATAGTTTATTGATTTTTGAAAAAGCACCAAGATAATCGTGGAATTATCCAATGTGGAAATAATAGTCTTTCAGCAAATGGTGCTAGAATAACTAAATATTCATTTTAAAAAGAACCTTGATCTCTATCTCTCATTTTTCATAAAAGTTAACTAGAAAAGTAATATAGACCTAAAACTATAAAACTTCTAGAAGAAAACATAAAAGAGTATCTTCATGACAATTATCGTCTTGATCTTGGAGCACACAAAATCTTCTTAGACATGACACCAAAAATATAAAAAAGAAAAAAAAATTATAAATTGGGTTTCATATAAACGAAAATTTACTGTTCTTCAAAAGACATTATTAAGGAAATGAAAAAGTAAGCCACAGACTAGGAGAAAATAATCACAATGTATATATCTGAAAAAGAACTTGCATCTGGAACATATTAAAAAAACTCCTACAACACACCAACAAAAAGATAACCAGATTTTAAATGAGCAAAAGACTCAAAAGGCACTTCACACACAAAGACACACAGACATACACAGACACACAGATGCACATAGACACAGACACACACATACACACAATGGCACTTAGAAAGTTGCTCAACATCATTAGTCATCAAAGAAATACAAATTAAAACCAACATGAATTGGAATGCTTACACATTCTCCATGAGAGTGCAAAATTGTGCCATCACTTTGGAAAATAGCTTAGAAGTTTCTTACAAAGTTAAACAAAAACCTATCCCATGATTCAGTAATTCCACTGCTAGCCGTTTATTTATAACAACCAAATCTGGAATCATCCCACATGTCCATCAGCAGGTGAATGGATAAACAAATTGTGGTCCATTCACATAAGGAATACTACTCAGCAATACAAATCGATGAATTACTGATACGCTCAACAGCATGTATGAATCTCCATGGATGAAACATTATGTTGAGAGAAAGAAATCCCATAAAATAGTGCATACCATATGATTACATATGACGTTCTAGAACAGGAAAGACTAAGCTATGGTGATAGAAATCAAAACAATGGATGGAGGGGTATTGACTGCAAAGGGATATGAGGGAACTTTCTGGGGTGGTGGAACTGTTCCTTACCCTTAATGGGATGGTAGCCACACAAGCATAGACTTTGAACTATACTTTAAAATTTGTACAATTTTTAAAGATATTTTATAATTCAATAAAGTCAATTTTTAAAAAATTTGTTCCATCTTCTTTCACTAAAGGAAAGCAATTAGTCCACGATTGGACCAGGGTTAGAACTACTATTTTCCACTGTTGTCATCCCAGGAAGTGGCATTAGAAGATACATCAGTCCATTTTCTTTCCCTGTGAATTCAGGTGTGCCAATGTCTTGGGCAAAAATCCTGAAACCTTCTTGATGTAGAGGACATTTCGGTCCAATACAAAGTGAGCTCTCCTTTGGAGTGCTATTTGTTTCCCATGATTCCCTGACACATGCATGCAAATATACTTTTGTAGTCTTTGTTACACTGATTTTAATTAGTTGTATCAACTTAACATTCATCTTATTAAAAGGGACATCACCACACTACTTATCTCACTAAAAATAACACTTTTTTTTTGGAATAAGTCTAGCAAACATTTTGTTTGCTGTTTTTGCAATGATGAGCCATTATGGTAGAGACTCACTATTCTCCAGGACCCTGGTTAAACAGTGGAATTTTAGTTTGTAATCAGTCTCAGTCCATCCCCTTGCTTTCAGGCAGAATTTGCTTAAGTCATTCCAGATTGATTCAATCTATATCCTATTTTTAAGCTTTCACCAGGAACAAAAGTTCCACCACCACTTCTCTAATATGTAGAATTACAGTCTTTGCAGCTCTTATTTCAAAGAAACTCTTCTTCATCTAAGTCAAATCCTCTGATATGAGATTTAGACAAGGACTCCAGAGGTGATAAGTAGCTAGTTAATATAGTAAGAGTGGGGACCATGAACAGCAAAGAGAGGATGGGGATTTATTAATCAGGATAGGCTAGTTTACACTATGGTAACTAGCTATGCAAAAAATCTCAGCTAATTAAAACAAGAAAGGTTTTTTTCTCGATCATGCTGCATTTCTATTGAAGATTGATGGGGGTTAGGACGTGTTGGCTCTGCACCAAGTCATCCTCACTCAGGAATCCAGATGAACAGCATTTCCAAAATCTGGACCATAACTGTCACTTCCAATCACATTTCACTGGACAACTCACAAGTCCTGAGAGGAAGCAGTAAATTCCAAACCTCCCAAAATAGAGGACGAATGGATATTGGCAAGTAGTAGGATAGTTGACCATATTTTGGCCACATTGATTCATAAAAATATGGGAAGATCAAAGGTCCTCAATGGACTGCATGTATCTGTGTGTAGGTAAAGCTTCAAGATTTCATGGAGCAACTGGGCTGGAGGACAGATTCTGAGCTAAATCTTGAGATTGGCAAAAACAAGAGGAACTAGAGGACCGGACAGAGACTTGGAAATGGATAAAATTATATCTGTAGCCACACAAACCGTGGCAATGGGGACAGGTGTTACTTGGGCTCTTGCCTGCAGGAATTAGATCGTTAATATCAGAGCATCAATGAGAAGAGCTTGGATCTAGGCACAGCTTGAGGGCTTGAAGGCCAGTCCTGAGGTGCTGTGTCTTGAAGCAACTGACAAGGAGAACCCCTGGGTTGCACCTGGTGGGGTCTGCTGGTGTAAACTGAAGCCTCTAAAGTTCAAGCTGGTGTGTCTTGGAAAAGGGGCTAGTAAGCCAATAAATGTGAGAAGTCCAAATGAGAGGAAGCTATAGAAAAGGGCTAATGAACTGGGTCTGGCAGTCTCTAATGTCTAGTGTCTGGCAGTTTACTTGTCTGGGGAGGAGAAGAGAGAACGCGTCTACATGAAAAATAAACAATTGACTGCTAAGCTGTCTATAAATGTTCTAGAGTGGATGCATAACTTTCAGAGAAACTTTGTGGATGAAGTTGGCCTGGTACAAGTTGCTCAGCTAGGAAGACTTCTCATGGCTACATGTCAGACTCAGTCTGCCACAAAGACACTTTCCAGCTGCCCAACTGTGTGAGCAACTGTATAGGAGTGCAGCTCCAGAAACGATAGGTACGTAGATGGTGCCTTCTATGTCACTCTAGGAAGACGACCTTTAGGACATTTGCTTCAGTTCAACCTCAAACCTGGAAAACCCTTTCTCAGGTAGATCAGAATTATACCTGAGATGTAAGTGGGAGAAAAGGCTTCTGACTCATTCAGGAAAGTGTGCTTTAAGTCCTGTTTTGGCTTGTCATAAGTAAATAAGAAACTCGGGACAACGTAATGTGCTCCCATGGCTTCAAATTTTCTTTCTCCCTGAAACTTCCAAATCCAAATCTTATCCCTGACTCCTCTTTCAGAGCTTCAACTACGTCCTGAGCTTCTCTACATTCATGTTCTATAGACACTTCAAATCAACACATCCCAAAAGAATTTAGTGTATTTCTCCCAAAACCTGTTCCTCTTCCTGCTTGCCATAGAAAAGTAACTCAGTCACTCGAATCAGAAACCTCTGATCTTTCTTTGCCTCCTGCTTCTTCTAAACACCCAAATCCGGTCAGTCACCACGTCCTTATAATTCTAACTCCTTAACAGCTTTAAGTGAGTCCCATTTCTCCATTCCCACAGCTTCAGGCCCTCAACGTTTCTTGCCAAGACTATATTATTGCACTTGTTGTCCCACCTCTATTCTCTCCCCAGAGCCTTCTATTTTTCATATTGCAACCAGAGGCTTCTTCTTAGCGTGTAACACTACCATGTTAATCCTCTTTTAAAGAGCTGTTGCTTTAAGGATAAACACCAAACTGCTTAGCTGGACCTTCACTATCTGGCCCCTGCTGATCACCCTACCCCTGGTTCTCACTCAGAGTCCCAGCACTCTGCTTTCCAGAGGCACTGCCTGGCTTTCACGCTCACAAAGGAACCCTGCTGTTTTCTTTTCTTTTCTTGACTCTCACGCGTCTTTTCCGTCTTTTCCGGAACCCTCCTTTTCCTCCAGCAAAGTGCCTGACAAGTGTTGTGGTTCAGGAAGGTAGGCTGATGTGTTCCCCACATTGTAGTGAAACCAACCAACCACTTTTATGGTAATGGAAAACCATTTTCACCTACAGCTTTGACCTACATGTATCTGAATACTTCAGTTATTCAATGTTAGATCCAAAAGGCTATAGGTCAATTTTTCACAACCCTGTCGATTTTCTCCAGCCTCTGAATTAGAGACAAAAACTCTAGATACAAAGCAATTTTTAAATATCTAATCACCAGTTTATCTCTAGAGACATTATTCCTAAATTCTTTACACCACAATGATGAATAATCTTAAAATATAAATTTAGTCCCATTTTATTAAAAATATAATGAGATTTAAATATACCCAAACCTCATTGACTAGAATATGCTATATATTTTTCTTTGAAATCTTTTTCGTGCTAATCAGTTTTGCTCTTTAGCTATAGCGTAAAAAACAAATCCAGCCAGCTGTTCTGCAAATGCCAATCAAAAGAGAAATTAGGTGAAAGAATGTAGATAGATCTAGAAATTCAACCCAAACCTCTCTTTTAATGGTATGCCAGTAAAATGACATATATGAAGGGCAGTAGGCAATTTTTATTAAATTAAAATAAAATCTCAAAGCCTGGTAATACTCATTTTTTTAAAAAAGAGAGATACTTATATGCTGAGCTTAATACTTTAATATAGAAAACAAAATATTTAGCTTTAGGTAAAGTGCACTTAATTATTATTAAGCATATTAGTTACTGTAAACAGCCCAGACTTTGAAGATAACAGTTCTAAGTTTTGTCATATTGTAAATATCCCTTAATTGAAAAGAAAGCCCTGAGAGAGACAAGATTAGCACATTAAGAACATGCAGTTTCTCTACCTCATCTGCTACATGATTCTACATAAGACTGAATACTTTATTTGTTGATATAGAGGATTATGATTAGCCCAATAATCAATATTTAATATAAGAATTAAGCTTAGTTATTGAAGAGATAACTAAGATTTTTACCAGTTGAAAGTTGTAGTTCTAGGAGTCAGAAATACAGAAGTGAAGTATAAGCAATAAGCTGAGTTAAAAATTTAAAACACTGAAGCATGGCATTTATTTCAACCCCTCCTCCATCCACTTGCTTTTATTTCCGAGTTAGATTGGTGATGGAAAGGGGCAGCGAGGGTCGGGGGGTGGAGATGGGGAGAGGAGTGATTGTGGCCAGGCATCAACTCTGAATCCAGCAGCAAAGCTGAGCAATGGATCCTAGAATGCAGGCTGCTTCATATAGGCTTCAGGCTTAGAAGATTGAACCCACCAACTGGGAGGCAGCTTTGTGGGCTCCAAACTGTTACAGGGAATCCTGAAAGTTCTAGGGGTCAAGAATCCAGATGCCTGTGTAAGATTCAAGTCATCCTTCAAATTCTAATTACAATATTAGATGAGGTAACTTAGGGGAAAAGAGCTGGCACATAATCCATGCTGAGTACAAGGATATTCCCAACCAAGAGTGAACCAACCCCCTAGGTCACTGTAAATCAGAGCAGTGACCCCAGGTAGTAGGTTCGTGATTCGTGGGCCGATACTGTCAATGACTTAACACTGAATCAAGGGAAAAAACTTCTTTCCGTTGAGAAAGATGACAGTTTACTGTCAGGCATAGAGCCACATCCACGTATCATAATTAACTAACAGTTGTTGAACATCGTCTCTAGGGAATTGGACGGTATAAGGTGCCATGCTTTGTAAAAAAAAATGTAGTATACTACCCAGGACAGCTTATATCATAAAATAAGACTCACTGGTCATATTACGCTTACAAATATTTTGATTGCAGTTATTTGAATTCAATAAAATGTAATGAGGTGCTCTTAGCCTCTGGGCAAAACTGACACAGAACTTAATTAGCACTAGTCAGCTGAAGGCACAAAATGTTCCTAGAGAAAATTCTGCTGTGCCATACAAACATGCAACTCTTACTGACAGGTCCTTGGAAATCCTGTGCATAAACTTCCTATGCAAGCGAGAGGGAGAGTGTGCTGATAACCACAAACACTACTGGAACTGAAGTAGAGTGTTCACTTATTTGACAGAATAAGCTAAATTGTTTCTAGACCTTCGTTTCCTCCCCAGAGGTCAATATTTTTATTTTGCAACTTCTAGCTAAGCACATTGGCCAATAAAGCAGAACAGGGGGCTGTTTTTTTTAAGGAAATTTGGTGGAAAAGAGACAACTTGAAATTAATTCAAAATTACTGTTTGGTGGTTGCTACATGACCTCCCACAGTCATGAGAACTAGAGGCGAAGGTGACTTTCTCTCAGTAACTGGGACAGGGGATTTTTTTCTTCCTGAAGAGTCAGGATTATGTGACCTTATAAATTGGTCTCATTACAGAGCTACTGACAGACAGACATATTGGTTGCTGCCAGTAGGCATATGGGCTGAAATTTGGAGGAGGTGGGGAGAACAGATGGAATGGGGAAACAGAGTGATGGACGGGCCCCTCACACAGGGCCCAGCTGGTAGGGAGCAGGTCATGTCTGTTACTGCTAAGCTGAGAAAGATAAGTGTGTCAGCAGTGGTGAAGGTGACTCCATCAATCAACCTCTTCATTACGGCAAGAATGAGCCTTGTGGTCTGAGGGTGGAGGAAGGGGGCTGGTCATCCCACACCCCACAGGTGGCAGCTCTGAAGGGGCTTATCTTTCACATTGCCAGAAGGAAGAAGAATGTGCCCTACACAAGTCACCTTTAGTTGTTGCAGGTCCTTTGGAGGAAACTCAGTTGATGATGTAATATCTTAAAGTTTATTTTTAAGTGTTTTTACTCTGAGTAAAATATTACATGTAAAAGAGTAACATTACAGAAGGTTTCAGGTGGACATCAGGTTCTCTTCTGCCTCTATGGCAACTCCCAAGGCCAAAGGAGTAGAAATAGGGAGGCTATCTATGTGTTTCTGGAATGTACGCCCCTTGAGAGTAGTGACTTGTTGCTCTTGTTAGTCTCTAATACCCAGGTACCTAAAACACAGCTGTGCAGTACATATTTATTGAATGAATTAAGTCAAAAGTATGGGAAATGCCCCCAAAAGATTTTAACTTCCAAGCCAATATATTTTCTGGGTCTTTCCCTGACATCTATTTTCACTTGACAGACTATTCTTTTCTACTGTTTGATCCTAGGTTCAACAGGTTTGACTTAGGTAAGGAGCAGTAACAAATGGAATAGTTGAGACTAGAAGTAGTTAATAGATACACTCGACTGGGTAAGAGTTCCCCTGAAGTTTCACAGTATAGTGAGGACATGATAAAATTTGGGGAAAGGAGTGCTGCTTTTATTCTGGGGACTATATCCTTATACAGAATACTGAGAGACTGGTTGGGTCTGTGTCAGTTTCTTTAAGGGCAGAATATAATTTTATTTATTTTATTACTCAGTACAATGTCTTAAAAATAATGATGCTTAATAAATGTTGAAACAATGAGTTTAAATGATTATTTTCTATTCTCAAAATTCTCTAGTAAAGTGTAGTTTCCATGAACTAATTTGGTTTTCTTAAATATTTCAGGGAGAAAAAAAAATGACTGTAAAGGACTAGGAATGTGATCCAAAGATCATTGTGTTTGTAAATATTCTGATCTATAGTATTATTTATTTCAAGAGAGATATCTTTATTCTCTTAACATTTTTACTAAAAATTTGGTCATGTGGAAATTAGAGCAGTTTTCGAACTTAGCACAGCAAATAGTTGAATCTAAAAAACTTTTTTAATAATTAATTATTAATATAGACCAATTTATGAAGAAGGTGGGGGTTAATGATTTGTAGATACCTTTAAAGGTTAATTGAACTCATCAAACAGGCTAAATGTCTGAGATTCTATTTACATTTTCTTTTATCTCCCAGTTGGAGATTAATGATATATGTATCACTCATAAGAAAATTATAAACGTTTTTGAAGTTTCTAAGCAAATTCATTTTCTCACATGTATATGGCTTTGAAAATTTCAAGTTTATTGCAAACAAGTTCTATTACATACTAACATAATGTAAGGCTATTCACTTAATTAGTTTGCATATCCTAAGAGACAACTGTCTATTTGTGAAGTTAGAACAGATTTTTGTATAAATAATTAGAAAAGAGTTTGTTAGATTTGAAAATGTGCCCAAATTTAAACTGTGGGGGACAGTTGACTCCCGTGTGATAAGGTTCGCTTCATGGAACCTACTGGACTCTCAGGAAGGACACATTGCTGACCTCAGTTCCCGGTGTAGATAGCAGTTTCCTAATTGATAATGAACGGTTTGAACTAACAAACGAGTCTTGGATTGAAGGAGGCTTGCGGCTGAACACATTAGGGGAGGAGACGAGGTGATTAAGTGCTCGGGCTCCGGGATGAAAAGGACTTGACTCCAAATCTGGTGCTGTAGCCTTCGGTGAGTTCATTAACCTATAATTCTCTTTTTCGTGTGAGTTCGTGTTGACGTTTAAAACAGATAACGCATTCGAAGCATCTCCCATAGTGTCTGGAAGAGCACTCGGATTGCAATGGTTTTATTTTTGCTGTGGCTGTTAGCTTTGCTAACATTATGGTTTGGTTTTTAAATTCCCCAAAGATAGTGCTTTGTGTTCCTACTCTCTAAAAACTACCTTGAAGGAAATCTAGGAATTCAGTCTTCCTTCCTTCCTTTCTTTCCTTCCTTCCTTCTTCCTTTCTTTTCTCTCTCTTTCTTTCTTGCTTGCTTTCTTGCTTTCTCTCTCTCTTTCTTTCTTTCTTGCTTTCTCTCTCTCTCTCTTTCTCTGTTTCTGTCTCTTTTTCTTTCTTTTTCTCTCTTTTTTCTTTCTTTCTCTCTCTTTCCCTTCCTTCCTCTCTTCTTTCCTTCCTCCCTCTCTTTCTCCTTCCCTTCCTCTCTTCCTCCCCTCCTTCCTTCCTTTCTTCTTTTTCCATGTCTACATAGTCAACAGATTTTAAGTATTTACTATATGGGAATCCAGAAGCCTCATGCAGGTAGGACATTTAAGAATGCAGTTTCGTTGTCTGCAAATAGGACGATTTATACTGTCTGGATTATCCCATAAGTGGAACAATACTTAATTATAAGAGAAAATGCCGAATATTAGGAAAGTATATCTCCTGTAAATATAGATGAGACTTTGAATTCCTGAGGGTATTTTTCATTCAGTAATATTGATCAGAGTAAAAAAATCATGACAGATTAAAGGTATGCCCTCTTTTAGTTTTCCTAGTGGCCTGCAAGACCTTCATTTTCTTATCTGTCCTAAAACATATATTAGTGTCTTCCCTGAATACATTTGTGTCTCCTAATGTGTGAGATATTCACACGCCAGTATTGTTTAGAATAAGCTGCTGCCATGTATCTTGACAATGTGTGCCAATCCTCTAATGAGGAATCTCTTCCCACCTCTGGTTCAGTTTGTTCACAATCACTTCAATTTCTATTGATCCTAAAATAATGTGGAAGTAAAAATAGATGTGCTCAAGTATTTCTATATTTCTATATTTAATTTGTTATTTGAAACTTCAGATATTGACTTTCGGAAATTGAGAATTGACTATGGAGAAGAGAGCCTAACCACAATCTGTATTATTTTTCAAAATGCTTTGGGTTTGGCAAAAACTAAAATTCTGGGTGCCAAGCCCCTTTCCTCTTAATTTTTAAAAATCATGTGTGTTTCAAGGGAAATTTAATCCACATGTTTCTGATTCATTTGCACTCAAGTTGTCAAACTGTTTTGTAATCACAAGTCTCTATCTTTCTCTCTCCACGGAAAGAAGAGTTTTTCTAAGTGTGCGTAAACAAGACCTTCTCAGGAGAATGAATTGAATTTCAAATTCGGAAATCAAGGATGGACAAAAATGTGCATATGTCACCTGCTCTTGGGAGAGGAATAGATTTTTGGACTTTTGATCCTGACTCAAACCTTTTGATGCAGACATTCACTTGCCCTTGGAAAGACATGGTTCTTCCCTCCAAGAAAAAGTATTTTTAGAGTTCAAATTATACAGTAGAAGGTGCAAAAATGACCAATGACACAGGAAGATTCCAATTCTTTAAAATTATAAGTAATTATGACTCTGAATAATATTAGAATTTTATTTTATAACAAAAAATTATTTTAAACTTTATAATCTCCACAATTGAGTTTATTTATAACTATCAACTTTTCATCGCTTAGATGTGAGCTTAACAAAGCAAAAGTGCAAACTTTCTTTCCCCAAAATACGATATCTAAAGTTAAAGTTACAAACAGGAGAATTTACAGGGGGAAAATAAACACAATATTTTTAAAAGCTTGTTCCATCTCTGAAAATAGCTCAGAATATGCTGTATTTACATATTTTTCTTATAAAACATTCTGTAGTGAGAGTTCAAATACTGAAGCTTACTACAAAGGAACATCCCATTTGGGAACATGAAGAACTTCTGTTTTACGGGAACTCGACCATAGTTACTCCCATTTGGATCTCCTAGGAAGTGCTAATTCCGAACACTTCCTCCTTTATCACGAGATCAAACCATTTGGACCACTTATTATCATGTACCCAGTAAAACTCAATCTGTTGTGTTAATTAGTTATGTAAACACATTTTATAATTGTGAAGACAAAGCAGAACTAGGCAACTGGGTAGGTGAGAAAAGATCAAAGATCTTCCTTAATAAATTGTTAGCTAATTTGTGTTTGTCTTGTAGTGCTTCTCCAGGGGGTCTTTTAAACCCAAGCTTGGGAAAATCTGCTTAGAGAACAAGGAAGCTTTGGCAAAAACAGATCTTGTCAAGCTCCCCAAACTGACTCAAAATCAGTGAAGTGAGAAAAAAGGAGTACAAAAAAAGAGATGAAAAGGAATATGAATTCCTCTTGAGGAGACCCTATTCTTAAGAGTAA
Source organism: Diceros bicornis minor (assembly GCF_020826845.1). Lineage (NCBI taxonomy): Eukaryota > Metazoa > Chordata > Mammalia > Perissodactyla > Rhinocerotidae > Diceros > Diceros bicornis. The sequence goes on along the minus strand of NC_080762.1, from coordinate 10,850,587 downwards.
AGTGTGGAGAACTATCAGATCACATGTAGCCTATTTTTATACTAGGAAACAGCTTTTCCTGGCCCCCACCTCCACCAAGAAAGATTGTGTGTAGCTTGCTTTGAAAATAATCAAGTACTGTAGTGTCTATACCTCTCAAAAACTGTTATGAAAAGGTACCTCAATTTTAGAAAGACAAGAGGCCTCCTGGGGTGCCCCACCCCCATCAACATTACCTGGGTGTCTTCCCTGCATTATTCTCCTTCATAGCATTTTCCACTATCCACCATACTACACAATTTACTCATCTATATTCTTTTACTATCTTTTCCAACTAGAAAGGCCGTGAGGGCAAGGAGTTTTGTCTATTTGTTTTCCACTGATTTGTTCAACGACTTAACTGAATGAAAGAATGAATATATAGTAATTTTCTAAACATTTTTTTTAGAAGCAATATGGTATAATACGGAGTTGTTCCACCACTTATATGACGGGAAATGGCCTTGAGAAGTTCACTTAATCTTTCTGAAATCTATTTCCTTACAGGTATATATGGTTATCTTTATCTACCTTTCAAGGTTGTCTCAAGACTGGAGATGATTGAGGTCAACTGCCCAGCAGTGTTCGGTACGTAACAGATGCTCAGTAAATTGTGATTGTTGTTGTCATCCTCATTTCTCTTTTCCTTTGTCTTTATGCAGACTGACTAATGTTAAGACCCTTGAGTTTAGTATCATTTCTCTTTACTTTTTACCTTGAGCCTCTTTATTCTTTTTAGTTTTAGTCATATTTTCTATAGTATGTTCTTGACGGTTAGTTATCTCAAGTGTTCAAAAGGCAGCAATAAAATCAACCAAATATGATAATTTACTAGAACTATTCTTTAACATCCTCTGAAAATGTCCACACATTTGTAAATTACTACTGATTTCCCAATTTCCAAATCTAGTATAGGTGGGGGTGAGTATTTTCCATTTCCAGGTATTGATATTTTCAAACCCAGGGACAGTTAGCTATTACCCACTTTGCCCAAGGTTTTCAAATAAGATTTTGTAGGCTTCCTTGAAGTCTTTATAGAGATGTAATAGTCCCAGATCTGTATATGGGATTTGCCTCAGCCTCAATCGTGTCTTTTAACTTCAAGTCCTGTTTCTAAATTATAGTCCATCCTGAAATTCCCTCCAGGAAGGCTGGGAGTGCAGAAGAAAAGAGGAGAATAAAATTGCCCAAGAAGTTACCCTTCTAGAATGTTCTTCATCTGGTCTTATTTTCTGGCACTCTGCCTGTTTCACAAGTTCCCAGTTGTTATCTAATAGTCAACTTGAAAATACCTTTTACCTATTATTAAAGTAATATGTAAAAAAAAAAAAGTAATATGTGGTTATTGTAGCGAATTTAGAAAATACAGACAAAGAAAAGACTAAAAATATTCTGCAATCTCACTACATATAACCTCTTTTCTATTGTACAAATAGATATTTATTATCACAAAAATGTATTATAGTATATATATAGTATTTTGAAGTCTGTTTTTTCTTTATAATTTAGCATAATTATCTTTTCCTAAGATTAAAAATGAAAGCATTATTTTAATGAGATAGTATAGATATATTACTGTCTATTAAAACAGTCCTTTGTATACGTGATGGAAAAAACTATATATTTCAGCGAAAATTGAAAATATGGTTTTTTTATTGTAGATAAGAGGAAAAGATTTGGTAGTTTTAGTTTTTCTCCTGCCAAATAACTCACTTTATTCTTCTTATTTTCTTCCTCTTCTCTCAGATAAACCTTGTAAATAAGAGACACACACACAATCTATAGATCCATGTCAGTAATCTAGAATTATAATAAAAAACCTTCTTCATTTTGTTCAACGTTTTCTCCCTCAATACCCAGCATATTTGTACTCAATAGTCCTAAATAAATATTAGCTGGATAGTTGAACACGTGAAGCTAATTCGCATACAGACACCATCTTGTCAGATCTATGATTGCAGTTTTGCCTCCTTTGTTTTGCCACTAAGGGAATAAATGAGTTGACATTGCTCTCTTTTAGTCCCTATCTCTTTAAGTGTCTTTATTTCCTAGGCTCAAGGCTGCCAGGTCAGTGTTCTCCAAACTGTGAATCACTTGCATCAGAATTACCTGGAGCACTGGTTATAAATGCAGACTCCTGGGCCCTGCCCCAGAGCTGCTGATACGGAATATGTACCTAAATTTGGAGACCAGGAAAGTTTGAGAACTACTTTGGAGTGGGGTCAGCAACCAACTAAATTTTGTATAGCAATCAATATAAGTATAGAACATATTGCACTTCTCAACATGTGTGGAATTAATGTATCCTGGGGAAAGATAAAACTGGGAAAAAAATCTGTGTTTTCGTAAAGACAATGACATTACCTTTATGTTTTGAGGATGGTGAGGCTCTATGAGGGCAAAGAAGTCAAGTTTGAAAGTCAATTTTGTTTTGTGTGTAAACAATTTCATTGGGCAATTCTAATCAAGAGAAGAAAAATAATGACACAAATAGTCTAGGTTTATGAAAGTTTCTTTTCACTGCTTGTTCTCTCTATATCTGTGGCATCTTTGGAGGCTCCAGTGAAAGTTATTAAGAAAAATGCCCATTCACTGGTTATAAACAAGGATCTGCTGTCTTAAGGATGTTTTCTTCTATACTTCTGATACATAATAAGGCTTTTAGAAGTACTTAAGTTTTCTTAGGTATTGTTCAATCTATGAATGCATTAATTATATCATTCTTTCTAATCACCTGACAGAACCAAACCAACCTTTAAAAAAATTTTTTTGTGCAGGAAGATGTGAAAATTAATATGGCATGTAGGTGCTGTTGGTTCCAATTAAAATCAATATCTGTCCTGATTTGTGCCTCTTGTCTCTATGACAGCAAGGGGGCTGGTTAAGGGGATACATCTGCTCCCTTCTCCCAAAGGGGCTCAAAACAAGTGAATGACCTGCAGTGTTTATTATTAAGTTTTCAAAGGGAAAGTTGTTTTGGTCTAATTGAAGCAATAATATGAGAGAGGTTATTTCTGGTCAGTTCCCTGCTGTTTTCACTCTGGAGAATATATTCCAGGTGTTTGCTGTGCTGCACTGAAGTACAGCACTGTCTCCTCTTGCATTTCGGCATGCTGGTGCCAGCAGAGCAATAAACCAGCATTAGGAGTTTAACCCAATTTTGGTGTTTGAGATGCTTTTTTAGTTAACTTCGTAGTGAACCAGATGGTTAACGACCACCTTCATTTTCAACAGTTCCAGTTACTGTGGAATAAGGCAATGAGACTTTATAAATCTCTAGTACATTAAAGAACTATTTCTTTTATTTCCCTTTGCTATAAGTCTTTGCTACACCGCAAAGAGTAGCTGTAATGTCATGTCACTATGCTTTACTTTTAAAATAAATGTTTTTTTCTTCCCATCCAGCTTAATAGTGGTTCACATCAAGTAAATAAGGAGCAAAAAATTTAACTCTCTCTAACTAGTCAAAATATTAGCCATTGTTAACTCATAATTGCTTATTGTATTTCTTTGTTTTTGAAAAAGATATTCTAGCTCCATGATTTTCAAATATCCTTAAGATATCACAAACAATATGAAGGATGATCGGTTAAGGATGTAGACTCTGAATCTGGATTTTGGATATAAATGCAAATATCCAGTACATAATATTTGGCCAAGGTACATAGGACAATTTTTAATAAAGGATAAAGTATGTCACAAACAACAGTTTGGGAATTTCAGAGGTGACCTTCCACTTATTAGCTAGCAGATAGATGCCATAAACTGTTATATTACTTTAAGATATTTTTCCGCCAAAGTTACAAAATTGAAAACAACAGATTAGTCAGTGGAAGTTAATCTTAATTTTTAAGAATCGTGTGCAATATTCATTTAAGGTACTTTAATTTCAATTAAATTCCCAAGTAACCCATATTGGTAATCACAAAAACAAAAGACTATTCTAAAGTTGAAATTCAAGTGGAATTTTGGATCTTGATTTTGCTTATTTTCATCTGTGAACCTAATGTGAACCGCAGACCAAAATAGTCACACGAAGAATATGGGCTGGATTTCAGGCTAATCAGGGGAAATGCCTGGAGAGGGTGGTGGTGGTGATGTCTGTTGCTCACCCGCTTAATCACGCAGACTTTTTGAGTCCAGGATACTTCCAAAACATGAGTGGTAGCGATTTCTCAGTTCACATTCCCAGATGTGCGAGTCAAAGGGTCTAGCACTGAATGTCCTCGAAGGTGGGGCTCTAGGCAGGGGAAGGCTTTGCCTCTCCTGAAAGAGAGTAATGAGTGGTGCTCAGTGTCAAGGGCATCATATTTATAAAGCACTTTGGGTTCTTTGGATGATTTCAAAGTGCTGTGCAGGATTATTACTTATATATTTTCACTAACTCCAAGGAGAGGGCAGCAACTCAGCTCCAGTGGCTGTGTATCAAGCAAACGAAGCTGACACGCACATTCCTCTCATTATTCTTTCTCTGCGCCTCCAAATACCACACACATAGCAACGGTCAATTACAGGAGAGCAGGTGAGGTGTGCAAATTAACACAAGAGAAAAGTGGTGAAAGTCGTGGGGGTGGGTTAGGAAGGGGAAAGCGGAGGGAAGGGAGAGACTGGCTGGTTGGGAAGGCAAGCCACAACGTCACTTAATAAACATGACAGTTAATAAAATAAGATTTAAATTCTTGAACAGCAAACAAAAAAAACTCATATGATTCCATTCTGAATGTTTCCAAAAGATTTGTGATCTTGTGGTCTCCATTTGAGGAGATTTGTCCCGAAACAAAAAAGAGATTCCTTTTCAATACGTAACTACAAAAGAAAGAACTATTATAATTGAAAAGATTTAAGACAATGAAAAATAGAATAACTTTATTGTTAGAGCATATGCTTAGATTATGTGGCTTATTAAAAGCTGTAGTCATATTGCAAAACCAATTATTTGCTCTTACTTAATAGTCATAAAAGAACTTTCAGAGATGAAGGGGAGACAAGAAGGGAAGTATCTGTTACTCCCTCTAGCCTTTGTAAAACCTCACAACAGGGATGCCAGAAACTCTGGTAAACACTGCCGGTCTTAATAGATGTTAATATCTAGGCTTTACCATATAATGTCAAATTCATTGTACTTTCGAATTTAGCATCTTCATTGATCATTTCAGAAATAAGTAGGCAAATCATAAAGATTAGCTCCTGTGTGCTTATTGTTCTATGGTTCGAGATGGGCTTAACTCAAGAAAACCATTTCTAAGACGAAAAGTTGGAGGTACATTTGAAAGGTCCCTTGTTTTGCATGACAGCCACATTTTTAACAATTGGAGAAGGAAAAAATGCATGTAGTGCCAACTCTGCTGATTAAAAGGTATTTTTTTATTGTTACAATGTTCTTCAGGATCATGCAATAACCTATAGTAGTAGTGGGCTTCAATTATCACCTTATTGGAAACATTTCAAAGAGATTTATAGATAGAATGTGAGATAAAATGTCACTTACACTATCATTCTTCAAAACGCAAAGGTAACTAAAGTATTTGTCTCCTTACAATCTTTCTATAAGGCACGAAAAATTACCTCTTTTTTTTTCAAACAAGGAAACTGAGTCATAAACTGATTTATTCACTATTAAATAAAAAGCTGTGATCTCCTGTGTTTAAAACTGTTGTTTAATTATGAAGTTTTTAAGAAGCTTCTATTGTCTATCATTGACGTAATAATTTGCTGAATAAAAATCTAGTGGCTTGAAAAAAAAAGTGATACACTTCCAACAGCGCTGGGCTGCACACATATGGACTAGTTTAGTAATCGTAAGCTGGGTTTATGGCTTCACCAACTTAATAGTCATAGCAACTATTGTTCTTAGGCTAGTGTGTGGGTGACTGGCACACCTCGGTGGTTGTAGATCACTCTGGAGCAGAGGTTGTGGGGCAGGGTTGGTATACCAGTGCAGAAACTGTCCTTGAATAGATGTAGAGGATATCAGTATCATTTTTGCAGCATCTGTTGGCGTTACCGCCTCATATTCACATGTTTACTTTATAGTTTTCAAAGGCTTTGTGGCATGTCTTCTTAGAATCTGAAGAGCCTGGAGATCAAGTAGCCGTACCATTTGATTTTACGGATAAAGGAACTGAAACTCATAAGGTCAACTGTCTTCTGTAAGGCCACACGTAAATAAGTACGTGGGGACCAAGGGCTGAACTCCAGGAATCTTGACTATTTACTCCATGACTGCATACCGTCTTAATAGATGTATCTTTTCTGATCCTCATAACAACCATGTGATATAGGATTTGCTATCTATACTTGTTTTATAAACAGCAAACTTGGCTTCTGGGAGCTGCATGACACTCCATCCAGAGTCTCAAAGTTGAAGGACAAACTTTGATCTAGTACCCAGGCCTTGTTCAAAATTTTAAAAGTCATTTTTAAAGCTCTCAGTTACATTTCTACTGAGAAACTTTTGGACTATTTCAGTTGATTTGTGTGTTATCTGTTAAGGGTCCACTGGAACGAATGTCGGCTAAATCTCTTAGAGACCTATGAAGCTAACGTGGTTTATGTTAAATTATAGCTTCCATAGACTAAAAGATTTCATTATGTTGCTAATTTTGTGCAATAATTATTAACAGATGAATTAAGTTATTTTGCTTAATTCTTTCTGAGATTCTAGACTTGAAGCTATGGTTCTAAAATGAAGCCATAATACATACTCCACTTTTCTTTTTCAAATGTTCTTTTGCCACCTTATTCCTTTCGTGTCTCAAATATTCTCAATTATTTACATTTTCTGGCCATGTGAAGATCCTTTCCACTTCCAATAAAGACTGTAAAGACCTTCGGGTCACTTGTTTATCTCACTGGTTACCCTTCATTTATTCATTCTCTAAATATTTGCTGAGCACCTTGTTCATGGCAGGCACTGTTCCAAGAGCTAGGGAGAGAGTGTGGAAAAATAGAAAAAGTCCCTGCCCTCCAGTTAGCTTACGGTTGGGAGATACATTCAACATACAAATAAATGTATAACATGTCAGGTGGAAAACTGTAAAGGGTGAAAATGAAGCTGGCTGTGAAGATGGGGGTGCTGAGGTGAGGAATATCACTGTTCTGTACCCAGCGGCCAGGGAAGGCTTCAATGATGAGGGGACGTTTCAGCTGAGAACCTGAAGGAGTGAGTTGTGTAGAGATCAGAGGGAACAGCAAATGGAAGGAACTAAGGGTGGCCTGTGCTTGGTGTGGTCAAGGCAGAGCAAAACATGGAGAGATTGTAGAAGAGGTCAGAGGGAGCCAGGACTTAGAAGGCCTTGTGGGCCATTTTTAGGGCATTGGTCGAGTGACATGAGGAGTCATTGAAGGGGTTATAACAGATAAATAAACAAAACATAAAATTTCGTATTTCAAAGATATCTTTTGACTGTTTTGTGAGAATTAGCTGGAAGGAGCAAGAATAGAAGAATCACGGAGACCAGGTAGGAGGCTATTGAAAAAAAATCCATGTCATAATTGATGGCTTAGGTCAGGAGAGCTCATCAAATTATGGTCGTATTTTGATGGTAAAAATGAGAGGATTTATTCAAAGATTCGATATGGAGTGTCCGAGGAGAAAAGCAATCAAGAATGCCTGCAAGGTTTTTGGCCTGAAAAACTAGAAGGATGGCATTGTCCTTTACTAGAAAAATCTGATAGAGGACCATTTTGATGGGAGAGAATCAGAAATTTGTCTTTTGACAACTTATGTTTGAGATGCCTACACATCTGGATTATGAGAAGGCAAGTTGGATTATGAGTATCAAGATTGGTGGAGGGGATGTTCATGAATGGAAATGATTATTTGGGATGATTGAAACTGATATTTCACTTTGAATTTATCTACCAAGGGAGTGAGGATAAACACAGAAGTTAGAGGATTAAGCCAGCTTGCTAGAATATCAGGGAGATATGGAAGAGTTAGTGAGAGCATGGAGGAGGAATGGCCAGAGAGGAAGGAAGAGTGTGTACTCTCAGAAGCCAAATGAAAAAAATATTTTAAGGAACAAGCAATTAATTGGATTCTCCTTTTCATTTGCTTTCAATCAAATAAGATGTCAAGGGATTGGTTCAAAATGAACATCAAATAATGTTAAACAACATCATTTATAAATGTTTTAAAAATTGCCTACTAGAAAAGTTTAATAGAAGATTTATTTGTAGTTCTCTGTTCACAGAATTACAGTTCCTATTTCATTCTTTTCCACATAATGGTTGCACCTGAGAAGATTTGCTGTAATGTAATTTTGCATTTTCATAAAGAAGGCAATATGAAATAAGTCAATAATTCTGAAGACTATTTTTCCGAAGAAGGCAGTGTAGGGTAGTGTAAGGGACACAGGCATTGGATAAAGGGCAACCTGGGTGTGAACCCAGTTTTCACACACATATTAAGCAATGAGACCTTGGTCAAATTGATTCACTTCTGTAAGGCTCACTTCCTTTCTCCTTAAAATGAGGATATTAATACTTATTAATACCAGGATTACCAGGAAGATTAAATTTAAAAAATGTAGGTAAATTGCTTAGCACTTTGTAAATACTTAATATTAATCTCTAAATCATTAAGTATATTTCAGACGGATGGCTTTCTTTGAAAGAATTGCATTGCATATTATCATCTTCCAGGTAGATATTAAAATTATCTCGACTACAAGCTATTTGTTTGGTGATATATACAGCTTCTTATAGCTGATGGATTTAGTACTTGAAAATTTTAAGCAATTGTTTACTTCCTCCCAGTATCAACTCTGGGATAAACAAATAAGCAGAATACCTCTTCTTACCCTTCTCTCACTTATCCGTTCTGGCAAAGTCCACCAACCTGAGAAGAGTAACTTTGTCTTCCCAAGACTTTTTTCAACCCCGCTGGAAGATATGAGTAAGAAAGACCTCCCTGAAACAGCTGTTGCCTCCAAGTTGAGCAGAATTCTCTGGAGAGAATATATTTTAAAAACATAAATAAAATGATTTTGTGACCATTTTTAAAGTGCTCTGCGTATATCCTCTCTAAATCACTCTTTCGTGCAGACCCCAGTGAACAAGGAACCTTAGTTAGCTATCTCATCTCAATCTCACAAAGCAATTGCAATTTGAATTCAGGTGATGGATCTATAATCTATCACGAAATGAAAGAAAATTCATCTTCAGAAGAAACCTGGACAAAGAGAAGATTCTAATGAGATGCTATTTGCTTTTAATGGTGCTTTTTTATCCCTGGGGTGAATAAGTTCCATTGTCACCAAGGCACTCTGTCATTCAATTGGTGTCCCTGCCCTCTCCAGGCCCCACAACACAGTCCAGTGGGTACCAGACCTGGATCTCTTCAGAGCTCATTAATGTGGAGCCTCTATTGATCAGAGATGTAGCTTTGGTTAAACTTAAAATGCTCTATTCTATCTCCTAAGAGGTTGGCCTTTCTGCCTCCATAGTGCTTTAACCAAAGAGATCAAAGATAACAAAGTCAAAAAATCTAAAGTGGACTTCAAGCATGCAAGAGAGAAATGTTCCCTTTTTAATTTAGGTTAGACTAGAAATAAAGGGGAAAATAGGAAACTTTCTCGGAAAAAGAGATAAAGGATTACTCTAATCTTTGATTCCCAGTAGCTTAATTTAAAGTCTACACAGTTTACCTGCTATGCATTCAAAAACTAGAACGGACCACTACATTTAGAATGGGAGAATATTTTTTTGAGTAAATGCAATATTATTTAAACATCTTTTAAAAATTATAATTAATGTGTTATATTAAAACGATAGATTAATCCATAGGAGGTATTTCATTAGGGAACAAGGAGGTAATTCATTAGAGAATAAGGTATTTCTCTTGAATTCCAAATAAGAGGTCTGTGTCTTTCCTTAAATACTAAATAAAATTAGAATACAAATTTTAAATTCATACCAGACAGATGGTTATTTAATTTAAAATGTCTATTGAGTCCTTGCCATGTGCAAAACTCTGTACTAGACACTAGGGATTATAGGAATGAAGAAAAAATAATCTCTTCACAAAATCAGCTCAGTTTCTGGTTGGCTTGGTCAAAGCCTCAAATGAACCAAGTAAATGAGAGAGACAAATTAATTGTGAGAAAGAATTAAGTGAACAAACCAAGGTACACAGAAGAAAAAGCGGTCATCGTTGGTTGGTGATCATGGAAGGCTGTTGTATTTGGGCTGCATAAAATATGCTTAAACAGAGAGAAAGTAGGATATTTCTGGTTAATGGAACAGCTGAAGCAAAGCTGTGAAGTTGTGAAATTTGTTCAGGAAATGGAGAATGGACTTGGGTAGCCAGAGCGTAGGATCCATAGAAGGATGAAGTAAGAAAAGAGATTGGAATCATAAGCTAGAGATATCTGCATGCCAACTGAAGAGTCTGGACTTTATCCTATATAAACTTGGCAAGCTATATTGGGTAGGGGTGTATATAGTTAGGGTTAAAAAGAGATTGTTAGGATGATATATGAATTCATCAGTGGAAATGTAATTTGCCATGTTAGCTCTAAATGATGAAGTGTAGATAATTTTTGTGTTTATATTGGTTCAGTCTGCTCTGAGTTCTTCCTTCCTCTTAAAATTTCAAACTTAATTTAGTATTTTTTCTTAACATTTAAAAATACTTCTATTCTCAACAGGGATAGGAATACCATTGGCATAGTGTTCTATAGAATGTTTAGATACACTTGGCATTTTGTCTCATCAGCACTTGACTCATTCCACAGCTGCTGCCTTTCCCAGTTTGGCTTACTGGTTTTTCCACCAAGAGGATATCCTACCCTTTGTTCTCAATAAATCATGAAAGAAAACAAATCTCCCAACCCACATTTCCTCTATTCTGCTGAAGTTTAGTATTAACGGGTCTTCGTGTTGATCACTAGGCTCTCTGTCTGCCAACTATACCCAGAATCCAGTGCCCTATGATGGCATTGACCTAGCAAGGGTCTTGCCAGCCCCTTTTCCTGTCACTCCTCCCTGCCAGCCTTGGGATTAGAAACCCATTCCTTAACCCCGTACCAGTAACCATGGCCTTGCTGCCTCTGAACAAAGGGATCTTGACTGCCTATCACTCCACCTTATCTGTAATTCCTGCCCAAGTCCCATGGTTAAGTGTTATCCAGCTACATCCATAGCCAATCTCCATTCTGTGAGAGCTGTCTGACCCTGTTTACCTATTGGGTAACATCTCTTGTTAAATCTCAAGTCTCTCTTCCTTCTGGCATCTTCCCATTGCTGTTAGGAGCCATTGTACCTCATATATAAGTGCCCATAATTAACAGTCAGTGCAACTGTAGAATCTCCTGTAATACAGAAAACTGGAAATTCTTTAACAGAAAGTCAACAAAATACGAACTTTAGCATCACATGAATTATTATGATGATCAAAGGCTGTTTAGTCTGCATTTAGACTTGAAGGAATCAGAAGTTTAATGCTTCCTTTAACTCAAATGAGCAAGTAAATGTCTGCACTTCTGTGTTATATAACAGGCTTTGTATGGAGGTGACTTATTTCTCCTCATGTCCTGTCATCACCCTACTTCCCAGAGAGGTTTCAAATTGTACTTAATCATATGAACACGCCTGGAATACAAACAGGAAAAGAAGGAAAACAGGTCACTTGATTGTTGATTGGTCTGCTGGCAAATCCCATAGCAAAACAAGGCCTCTCCCACTTTATAGGCGTCTAATTTATGCCTTCAAAAGTAGAAGGAAGGTCAACAAGGACAATAAACTAGAGAAAAACAAAACTTGAAGAAAAAGAATTTTTTTTTTTAAATTTTAATTGCATTTTCTCAGTGTGGTTGCTAACTACTGACTTTAAGATCTTAAATTCTACAGCATATGCTGGACTAATGAAGTATTGCAATTCCCAAACCTGGAGAATTCCCAAACCAGGGGTCTGGAATGAAGATTCCCAGTGGTGCTGCCCTGGAATCTGTGTTTCTAATAAGCTCCTCAGGTGACATGAATGATCATTTGTGGGAAGCATAGACACACAGTACAGAAATATTAAAGTGATATTAATTCATATTGTATATTTTAATTGATGGCTTCCTTTTTAGATTTTTCTTTTAGAATCAGGACATTCTTTACAGACAAATGAATTGTGTTGATTGTTGATTTGTTTTTAAGTCATATTTTCTATTGCTCGAGACAAAAAGAAACAATTAGAAAATCAGAGGTTAGGCCAGTGAGAGCAGTTAGTGAAGAAGGTGAGAAAAATCTCAATTTTATTAGTAAATGAGATTTGCAAGCTTTTGCAGAAACCAGAAGGATGGTTTTTATTTTTCTTTAAAATAATGGGTTTTGCCTAAGGGAGTTGGTAAACCAGGAACTCTACATTTAACAGTTGTTACAACAGTTATTATAATTTGCACATGTTGTAGACAGAATATTCAGGCTATATCTTGACAAAAAAGTCAATATCATTATCTTGATGGTAGTCATTTTCACAGTTTTTAAAAATTCCAGTCTAATAATATAAAACTGGAAAGTCCTGATAAAATTTCAGAGGATACTATTTGTTCATGGATCTCACCAAACACAGACACCAGGAAAGGAGAAGAGTTTCGGTAAAAATTTACCCCTGAGCTACAAAAATTGCCCTGAACACCATTTGAAGAATTCTGCTTTAGAATCTGTCCAGGTGGTCATTTAAGTCCATTAACACAACCTAAAAGAATGATGAGACCTGTCCTCCAGACTAGACCATACATCATGTAATACAGAAGAGGGAAAACAATAGTCCCACTGACTAGTCCTCTGGTATATAAAACAGAATTTTAAGTCCTCTCATTGAAAAAGCCCAAGAAGTTACATAGATTTTCCCCTGTCCTACCTTAACACTCTCAGACTAATGCAAACCAAGCAAGATTAAACTCAATTTCTGAGACCACCAGAGGGGTATTTAAAGTCTCCCTAACGATCTTATTCTAGTTTTTCACAGCCCTTGCTGCAAGATAAATCTCCCATCTATTTAATTTAAATCATCTCCTTAGAGCATTAGCTTATTTTTTCCTTCTACTCCCTCAGTGGAGATGGAGAACAGCTGGCCAACCCACCTCTCGATAATATTTATTTATAACTATACTATTTCCTTTTAAAATTCAATGACTCTAAGCAAAAGATTTTAGAAATTTCCACTTCTACTTAGGTTCCTTTCTTTTTGTTTTTGGCTATAAATACTTGTCTAATGGAGCTGAATAGATAGACTTACACAAGACTTTTTCATCTGTAATTTTGTTCTGTTTATCTAAACATCAATGTATTAAGAAAGCGATTAGAAATATGTGCAATCCTTTTGAAATGACATTTAATTACTAATATTAATGATTAAAAAGGCCTGTAGAGTCCAAACATTAGGCAGTCAGCCCATCTGTTGCACACTTGAATTTCTTATTGGGTACAAAGAGTTTCTAGGCAAATTGCTCTGTCGTTTCGAAACACAATGAACAGATCATCAGTCCTTAGCCTTATTCTCTTCTTCTCTTTCTCCATTTTTTCTCAGTTCTGGCAGTTTTCCATTTCTTTTATTTTATCTGGTAATCTTGCTACTTTACTCACCTCTTTATCACTTAAAAACCCGCTAGTTCTTTTCCTCCTTACTCTATGCTTTTTGGAGAGGCCTATTTGCCATATCTTTTTACTCCTAAAATAATAATATTGCCTAAATTTAACATATTGATAAACATTGACAATACAATGAGAGTATCCTCTGTAGGGATTAAGGAAAATACAGGGAAGCTGGAGTTAAATTCAGTCATTAGGAGTGAGAGAACAAGCCCTAACACTCTGCTTTCGGAAGCATGCAGCAGCTTCCTGTCTTACGAAGATAGGGTGGAGGCCTCATTCCTTTCCTTTATGTCTTCTTGTACCATTAATAAAATATTTTTCTTGGGGAATGAAGGTACAAGGAAATAGAGGGAATCTTCATTTCCTTGAGTAATGGGGTCCTAGAAGGAGAAAGAACTATAACTTGATTTAGCTTTAGCATCAGTTGAATCTCAGATTGCCCAAGAAAGGCAAATGAAACCACCTAAGGGTAAACAATAGCCTATTCGGGGTCATCAGAGAGGTTACCGTGGCTGTGTTAAGTTTGGTTCTAATGTTTCCAGTGTGAGTTAGTGGGTGACAGCAGCTTCATATGGGTGACAAGAAACCACCTGGGTGGGCCGCCTGTTATGCTAATGCTCCCTTGGAGAATTTTTACTCAGGACGAAATTGTAAATTAATGTATGGTGGTTCAATTTTGAAACCTTAACGAATGGTATCAAATGAATCGTGTGCTAAATTTTCTAAATAATATCTCTGCATAAACACAATAGGACATCATGCTGTACAGGGAGATTTTCCCCTCCTGCGAATGGTAATTTAGGAAATGAGACATAAACTCTATATGCACAAGTGTACCATAAAAAGCCCATTAACTAAGGTGCAAGTGAAATGGATCTGACTACCACGTGTCTAGCATGCCATCTCAAAAGGTGCCACTTAATAGCATTCCTGACATCACCTTGAGCCCCCAACGAGAAGGAAAAATGAGAAAAGGGGGAGATTTTTGTTCTACTCTTAACAAATCAAGCAGCGTTTTGTCTAAAGCAAAGCAAAGTCAGGATTGAAAAAGCAACAACATGATACATCTTGGTCTCCTTCCAGAATCAGTGCGAGTTCTCGCCAAAAAGCAAGAAACAGTATCTGAAATGTTTGAAAGGCAAGAGGCCGTGCCAGCCCTCATCCGCAAGGTTACTTGAGATGGGGATGAGGGAGTCCTGAATGATTGGCATGACTTGTTGCCATTATCAATTAAGGGTTAGAGAGCTCACTTGATATGCCCTGCCATTTTACCCAGTGCCAGAAAGGCAAGCTTTCTCCATGGTTGAGAGTGTTTAAGGTCTGTGTAACATAGCAAAGCAAAGAATGACTCTAAATGCAACAATAGGTTTAGTTGAATTCGCTTGACAATAGCCATTGGACCTAAGCCCAGGCCATGGATAATGTGCCAGAAATCACACAATTTGGTCATGATCATCTCTCTCTCAGGTCAAATGGCACCTATAAGGAGGGATATCCAGTGCTTCTCACCCTAGGCCACACAGAATGCAATATTCGGACACGGCCATGTTCTGCTCAAAGTGGCAGACACTGAGTTGTAGGGGTAAGGTGCAGGCAATATCCATCCGATAACAAATCTGGGTTATTTTCCCTCTGAACCCTGACTCTCTTCAGGCCACACAGGAGTACAGAGGGAGAGCAATCTGGAACAAGATCAAGAGGAGTACGCATAGTTTACATCCTTGCTTACTCCTCCTGCCTTCTATGTCAATACAAAACAGAATGGGGCTATAGAAATGTAGGCAACAATGATATTTATAACAAATCAAATGTATTTTACCTCTTCTTCCTACTATTCTCCACCAGTCTGAGGAGACAAATGCTGAAAATACAAGGTTTCAATCTAAAAAATACTTTTCCAGATCCTTCCGCTCCACGGCCTGGAAAATAGATAATTTTTTTGGGAGGTGCTCTAATTCCTTCAGGTCACTGAAATACATGTTTTTGGATCATATTGTCTCTCTGGTGAAACTTATGTCCTAAACAATGGCCTATCTCAATCGTTATTGCATTCAACACACATGTAAGGACCAGGAACTAAGCTAGACTTAAGGATGCAGCAGTGTTATGACATCAGGTAACTGATGAAAATAATTACATTGCCTTACAGAGATTGACATTCAAAATAAATTAAAGTAATGAGTTTTTTCTTTTCTTTTTCTTTTTGTTTTTTGCTTGCTGTTGTTTCTAAAGAGAGGTTGACTCAGGTTACACAAGGCTTTAAATGATAGACTGAAACTTCATTCTATATGCAGTGTGACGTAGGGTCCAATGAACGCAATGTTAATTTTGAGGTCAAGTTAACAGCTATTTTTTTAAATGTGTGCAAAATATTTCAGTATTTAGAGTTCATAGCCTCAGAATATTTGGAAGTGATCCCAAAGAAACTCTATCCAACACTCTCAATCTAGAGAGATTAAATTGAAAGCTTTGGGTTAAAGACGGTGGATTGAATGCACCAGAAAACCCACTCAAAAGGTGGTGAGGAAATGACACACAAAGACAAAAAATGGAAGAAACAAGGGAAACCATGTTTAGGAGGCTAGGAAGCAGATGGCTGACTGGTAACAGACTTGGCAGGTTTTAGAAAACGATATCATAAGCCAGCAATGGGAAAAACGGAGAAGCAGCTGGACTTATATCTCAGAATGTCCGAAAGCTGAGGGATTGGTGGTATGAGGTACCACTGTAAGTGGAGACGATTGTGGGATAAAAAACCGAAGATAGCCCCACTGTCATTTCCACGGATGAGGAACGTGTTGAAAAAAATCAAATAAACTCATATTTTAAAGGGAGAACTGGAACAAGATCCTTGAAATCTGGTTCATCGTACTAGGTTGATTCATTATGTGTTTAGGTGTGCTGTGAGTGTGGGGGGGGGGAGAGGGGGAGAGAGATTCTTAACAATATATTAGACACCAATCATGCTATATCTCAAAAGTCGTCATGGACCAGAGTCATTATATGGAAATTAAAAAGAAATTTCTGTTCAACTGCTTAGATGTTACTTGAAAAAAAAATTTGGAGTGACTCTATTGATGATTTTTGCTTTTCATTTTATTGTGAGTTGAGTTTTAGGCTGTTGTTTTTTTCCTTGCTAGATCATGGAGCTCCTGGAAGAGGTAAAATTTACATACCAACTGAGGGAACTCTGAAAATTGGGCAGCCTACTACAGTTTGTGGTTACATGTGAATTACAAGGCCCCATGGTAGAAAAGGGCCAAGTCTACTTTTGGACTCACAAGCCTCCAAGGTTATAATTCTCATACTAAGAGGTGAGAGTAAGGCTGTTTCAAAACTAGATAGTTTGTTCTAATTTCCTCGCAGAAGAGACTGAACATGAAAGAAAAAAAATAGTTACTTACAAGATATTAAAGAAGAAGTGAAGTATTTAAAGATGAGAAAATCCAAAGATTATCAAAGGGAAAAAGTTATCATTATGGAAAAATAATCCCTCCAATGTACCATGACCATACCTAAATTCTGGAGTTTAAAAATAAACCACATACAGAGCAAGAAAGCAGGTAGAGAGAGAGAGGGAGGGAGGGCAAGCGAGCAGAGACCAGTGATTATGACAGAAGCAGAACAGACTGTCTTCCCGAGAACCCTGGCTAACTGGAGAAACTGTGGTATCAAGAAAAATTTAGGAGATAGAAAGGGAAGGACAAAGAATTTGTATTTGTGTGTGAGGAGTGGGGGGTGAAGGGGGAGAAGAGAGCACTAGTAATTAAATAAAGACATGCATGAGGGACTCAGAACCAAATTCTAAAACTGTCATCTATATATTTTGTAGATTTAGGGGGTGACCATTTGCAGTGTTTGCTCTGGGTAGTCTCAGATTTACGCCTGTTATCCTAGTTTAATTATTAATAGCACCCTCTTCACCTTCAATATTGTCTTGGTGAGGACAATAAATTATATGATCACCATAGTCCCAGGGCCCTTATAGTTGGTGAAAGAAAGTTGAAGTATCTTTGAAAGAAACAAGATGGAAGGAGGGGGTAAAGAAGGGAGGGCATTCACTGAAGACAATTTAAAGGAAATTCCATGGGTCTGTTCTGTAAGGACCAAGAAATAAAATAATGAAGCATGGATTCCAGAAATTTGCATGTCCTAAGAAAATATTAAAGTAATATCACTCTGGAGAAAATCAAAAAGTTAAGTGATAGTGATCTAGTTTATAATTGTCAGGATCACTATTCTTTACTAGACTGTATCTTAGCCTCTGAAACTATCTTAAAACACTCCATGGAAAATTATTTAAATATAATTTCTCTTTTGTTTTTTGAATTTATTAGGATGGAATCTTAGTTCATAGTCATGACATAGAATAAAAATCCAAAATTCCTTATTTATTCTTGTTTCTCAAACAAAGTTATTTGTTTGTATGTGAGATTATGCCTTTATTCTTGCCACTAGTAAATCAAACAGAGTTGTATTTCATTCCAGAGAACCCCCAGTAGGGGAAAAAAAATTATCTTTTAAAGTCTTTGGCTAAGGTCAAAGCTCTAATTCTATAATAATTAACACAGATAAATGTATAAACTAAAAGACAATTAATAGATATGTTATTCATTACATTCTACTTTGGACTTTAGCCAGAATTTGATCTGCTGTTGAAATGTTCATATTAGGGTGACTAACTTGTCCTAGTTTATGTGGTGTATTTCCCATTTTGGAATGAAAAGTCCCACATCTAAGGGAACCTCTCAGTCCTTGACAAACTGAGACAATAGGTTATTCTGGTTCATATCATCAAATTATTATAAAAGGAGCAGTAAAACATGTTAGTATTGAAAAAAAGTTTTTACAAAAACTCTTACTGATGTTCTAAACAATTAAAATGCATTTTTTTCTTTGTTAATGTCTTGTTTTCAGTTTGTAAGTAGCCTCAGAACCAGAGGTGCCAAAAATCTTTATAAAAGGCCATCCTTATGTAGTTCTAAGCTAGGTCCAGTGAGAAAGAGCCAGAAACGTCCGGGCCAATTCTGAAGACTTAAAAGATTCAGATAGTTCAGATAAGCTTTGGACAAACAGCCAAATTCTGGAGGCATATCTGAACTTCCTCCAAATCACAAACCTTTTGAGGTTTGCTTCTCCTTCTTCCAAAGCCACTGCAAAAGCTGACAGCCTCTTCGAAGTTGTACATGAGCAATAATGAGTATGAGATTATCGGAGGCTCCAAGTCACGCCATCCCCTCATTGTTTGGATAATAAAGTTCAGGGGTACTGAGGATAATCTCACTAGAGAGACAGAGACCAACTTTTACTTATCATTCTTCTGTCCACTTCCTTTTTAGCTAATTAAACCTTAGTTCTTCACAGGAAATAAAACTTCGCAACCTCCATAATGGTTTGGCTTGGTAATATTGTATATATCTTTCCCGGTTTGTCTGGAAAAACAGGAAAAGAGAGGTGCCAGAGTGAAGATCCAGAATAGTGGGTTATCTTCTAAATTAGCAGATTTTTCATTTGCACGTGGCCGGGGCTGGCTGTGCCACTAGGTCAATAGGGAGGCCAACCCTGGATCTCTGGAAGGCTTTAGAGAGAAGGGAAAGGGAGAAGGTGTGTGATGGAAAACGGGAGAAGTTTTAGAACTACATATGGCCCGTATAAGCCTCTCGGTAGAAGGCTGTGGAATGTACTGTATAAGGAGCAGAACAACAAAGTAAACCCATTTTCAGATTTTAGGCATATTTAAGCCATTTGGCATGGTCTCTTTCCTTCACTTTCATGGGGAATCTGCATTCACGTTCACATGTAGCCCCTAACTTACTATTTCTTGTCTACGCAAAGCATAATGGAGTATGCAGGAAGACAGATCTTATGGACTAGGATCTTCCACAAAGTCACACACAGCTTTATAAATTCTATTTCCAAAAAAATCTGTAGAAATTCTTTTTTTCTAACCTATTTCTAAAGAAAAGTGAGGAGGGGAGAAAGCTAGATTTAATAGATACATTTTCATTTAATTAACACATTTAATCTATCACTTGGAATTTTACATATGGAATCCAGTAAAAATTAACAAATGTTCATACAAGAAAACAAACTGCCAAGCAATGTGCTAATTAAACAGATTTGGTGGAATAAATATGCTAAATTTAGAAGAGAACTCAGCTAGATTTAGTACATTTCTTTATTCCTATACTTTGGACAACGTTGTGATTCCCACACCCTCAATGGTCATACTGTTCAACAACAAGGATTTCTTGTAATTTTTGACCTATAATGTGGCTAAAACCATTTTACTTGTTGTTAGTGGTAGTGAAGCTTAGAAACGATGGTATTTCAAATACAATAAAATCATCTTATTTTGTGCAATAAATGGATTTTGGAAAAGTATTAAAACAGCTTACTGTAAATTTAATAACAGATTGCTATTTGAAAGATAGTTTTAGGAAATTCTATTATAAACTAAATACCGCTTTTGTGACATGACTAATTACTTCCTAACTTGTCTTTTTTTTAATAAATCTAAATTTTTGTGTATTGGATTTATTAAGAAGGAGCCAAATTTTAGGTGAGTGTCAAGTATAGACACTGTTGTCTCATAGACTTAAGAAAAATAGTTTAATGTCATAACAACAAAAAAATAGCATTCATATAAAAATTTAGACCTACCACAGTGCTTAAAACCACAACGTAACATTATCTTTGAATAAGAATGTACAGGAATTTGAGATACCTGGATGGTCTCTGTAACACATCAACAAAAATCAATTTGTGGACTCGTAGAAGAGAACAGAACATTGGACAATAAACATCAAGGTTAGAAGAACGATTAATGTCAGATTAAACCAATGGACTTCAATGACTATAATAATTAACAATCAGAGGTATTTGCATCTTAATGATCTATTGCAATGCTTTGAACATTAAGTTTATTTTTTTCCAAATGTAAATATTGATGAATATAAATATTAATGGATTTATTAATATAAATGTTAATGGGTTCATGCAACATTTGTAGGTTGCATGAACTAAATGATACGTTTTTAATACTAATAGCTATTTTAGCTGTGCTATTTCCATAGAAGGTACTGGAGCTTTCTGTGAATGACAGAGGGAGCGTGAAAGGAAGATCTTAACTCCAATTAAGATATTTTTATTTTTCCAATTAACAATGGACAAAATGTTTGGTGACAGGGAGTAAATGTGGGTGTTACAGTCCCCCTTCAAAATATATTGCTGGAGAAATCTAATAAATAGTTATGCTGGTTGCTACAAACACTACAGTGGTGATGTGCCCATCAGTTTCTTCATCTCCCCGTTGTTGAGATGTTCCAGTGCTCCAGGCTTCTACTCTGGCCTCTCTGTTCTCACCTCAGGTAGCAATCCACAGGATGAGGCATCCTGGGGACGCATGCCTCTCACTAAATTTGTGTTTTCTCCATGCAACTGGTAGTTCGAACCAATTTCAGATAAAGTGTTAAGAGCCAATAATGGGTCCCTTTTCCAGTATCGTTTACTATAACAACTACGTGGTGGGGAAGACATTTTGGGATAGAGGAAGAAGAATGGGAAGAAAAGGGCTGGGGAGAGGACAAGTTTTTGCTCTCCTTAAGCTGTAACACGTGATATGGACAAGGCCAACTCCTCCTGTTAGAATGGTTAAATGTCAGAGCTGAAGGAAACTGCGATATTTTGTGGTTCAATCTATTCATGTCAGAGTTGATGAAACCGAAGCCTGGAAGGGTTAAGCAATTTTGCCCAGAGTCACAAAACTAAGTTGACGTTTGAACAGGCCCTCCTGAAACCCACACCCGTGTGCTGTACAAGAATTTTGTACTATTTTATCTGTTTCAAGATCTTAATTTCTGGGAAAATTTCATCCTGGTCAGATTCTCCGTACAGTTTTTAACAAATCTAAGTTGCTTTTATAATTCAGTAGAGACCTTCTTCTTTTTCTTCCTCTTCCCCTCCTCCTCTCCCTCCCCCTCCTCCTCCTCCTCCTTCTTCTCTTCCTTCTCCTTCCTCTTCCCTTTCCCCCTCCTCTTCTCCTTCTATAATCTTTAATACAGAAATATCCTTTCCTGGATATTGTTTGTTCTACCCTATCGTAAGGCAGGTAAAACAACATTGTTCATTTAACATGTGGTTCAATTTATTATTTATAAAAGAAAATAATTATGAAAAATAAAATAATTTTTGATATTATGTTTATTATTGTATTATATGTATGATCATATGTATTGTATATATGATAATAATTATATGGTTTATATCTTGCCTTTGAATTATATTTTCTCATTTAAAAATCAGTGAATACATGTTAAATATATTTTGTAACAAAAGTCAATGAACTCCCAAGGTATATAAATATGTAATGGGCTAGAATGTTAAAATGTAAGCTTATTTCTCTCCTCTCTCTTTCATTCCAGACTACTGAAAGTTTATTCAGCTGTTTTTGATGTCTTAAACTACTCTTTCTAGCCATCTGTTGAATTTTTTTTTCTTTTATGAAAATAGACTGAACCTGTACACGCAGCATTTGGGTAAAATAATTATTTTGACTTCTTGTTGATTGCATGTGAAGAGAATTTAGGCTTCAAATTTAATAAGCATATTAAAAATATTCATTCTCACCATCCACCAGACAACAGTTTGAATTTCGTATGACTGTTTTCTTTACCCTTTCTGTGCAGACAGATTATTCACTATAAGCACCATTAAAGAACCAAGTGTCAATGAACCCAGCAGCGAACTGACAGTTACTTAAACATCACATGATCCAAAGCTGTTTGAGAAATGCCAAATGTTTCTTTTTTCAACAAGTTCATTTCATCCAAGGGAAAAAAAATCATTTCATTTAAAGATTTATATTTATGAAGATGTTATGAATGTTCTGAATGTTCCCTGTAATGTTTTATGAAAGATACAGATGCATTTCCAAGAATCGTGAAGCAAGCCGGCTGGCCAAGGAGACACTTTGGCCCTTAGTGGGCAGATCCAAGGGATGGAAGGAGTCGGGAGAGCCCTGGAGAGGGATTATGCTCTCTTGACAGTGGGATCTGCTGATCTTCCACCTGGCAGTGTTCTGTCGTATTCCTCTTTGTTCTGACTGCTTCCTCTCAACTCCCCCTAGATGGGTAGTGGGAAGAGACCAGCTGCTTGAGAAAATAATCAGGAGGATCATTCCAAGGAGCCCTTCCCAATAGTCCAGGTTGGAGGCCAACCACCTGAAAAGGCTGTTAGCCAAGAAGTACTTCTCCAACTCTCTGGTGATGTGCTCTCTGGAGCTGGTTAAGAGGAGAAGGCCAAGAACAGCAGAGGCTGTCCCAAGGAGAGGGAGAGATAGGCTCCAGGGCGGGCAGCTGAAAGAGGATTCAAGCATCTACAACAAATTTCTCTCCTTTCTAAGGGTTTGCATAGCTATCTGTCATCTCATTGGAAGTGGATGTGCTGTCATTTGAACTTTTATCGTAATTCTAATTTTTAGATCTTTCATTTCCTGGCTTGATTGGCTTGCTTGGTTAAAGCAAGTGCCTAACTGAGTAAAGAGGATAAATAACTGGTCAGCATACTCCAGAGAAGATCTCTGTATTTATGTGGTTGGAGTCTGTGTCCCTAAACTTGGCCAACTTTCTCCAATGCCATGTAGTCGCTGAGAAGAGTAACCAAGAAACAGATGTTAAATGTTAAGCATAAGACATTGCTCATTCTGAAGGAGACAACTTAATGTGTATCTTTCTGATGGTAGGGGACTCTGATGTGTGTCTTCCAACACCATCAAGCAGTTCTCCAATTCTCAGCAGAGGCTGACTGAGTGACCTACAAATCTAATCCAATTATGACACTGTCTACCTGGAGATAGTATCAGGTCACACAGGTTAAGGGCTCAGTCCTACAAGACTGCCCACCACTTCAGATGCTGATTGTAAGTCCAGGTTGTTACCTGTGCTTCTGACTGGTTATGAATTGGAGGTTCCCGTGATCCTCTCCTTGGGTTTGATTAATTTGCAAGAGTGCCACACAGAACTCAGGAAAACAGTTTACTTACTAGGTTGCCAGTTTATTACAAAGGATATTAAAGGGTACAAATAAGCAGCCAGATGAGGAGATACATAAGGCAACGTCTGGAAGGGTCCTGAATACAGGAGCTTCTGTCCCCATAGAGTTTGAGGTGCATCATCTTCCCAGCGTGTGGATGCATTCTGGTTCACCAACCTGGAAGCTCTCTGAACCCTGCAGTTCAGGATTTTTTATGGAAGCGTCTTTGCATAGGCACAATTGATTAAATCATTGGCCATTGGTGATGGAAGTCAATCTCCTGCCCCTCTCCCCATCCTGGAGGTCTGGGGGTGGGGCGGAAAGTTCCAACTCTCTAATCACCTGGTTGGTTCCCCTGGCAACCAGCCCCCTTCCTTAGGTTACCTAGGGGCTTTCCAAAAGTCACCTGATTAACATAAACTCAAGTGTGGTTGAAAGGGGCTTATTATGAACAACAAGATATTGATTTCACCTTTATGGCTCTGGAGTGATTTCAGGAACTGAGGATGTAAGACCAAATATAACAAAAGATGCCCCCATTGCTCTTATCGCTTAGGAAATTCCAAGGGTTTGGGGAACTGTGAGCCAGGAACCTTGGATGAAGACCAAAATACATATTTATTATAAATCACAATATCACAGTCATTTAACTTGGGTTCCCCGAAAAGCAGAGTCTGAGACAAGGGCTTTCCTGTAGGTAGCTTATTTTGGCAAATGATCCCAAGGAACGGGAGTGGGGGACTGGGAAATGTGAAACAGGGCAGGAGGGAAAGGCAATCTGTGACATGTTAATTAGCTGATCATTTCTGGGACTCTATCTTGTTGGAAATCCTCTGAAGAGCCTTGTAGGAAGCACCTCAATATTTCCTGAACAGCTGAAGAGGGACATATTTACACCACTTCCGTTCCTCAAGGTCAAGGTTTACATCATGGGGACGGGGGTGTTTAACTCCCTTGCACTTTCAGGTTCACATGCATTCTAATGGCTGGGGGGTTCAGGAGGTAATTCACACCACGGCTGCAGAGAAGCCCTGGGACAGAGAATGAGATGCAGGTGGTGCTGCTGTGGGAGGTGCTGTCAGCATACACCCTTGTGCCATTGGACGCTCAGCAGTGTCTGGCATAGACAAGTGCACCCAATGGATGTGAGGTGTGGTACAGGAGGTCTCCCAAACAATGGGCTTCAGCACTGTCTGGTGGGACTATGTGCCCCATTCATTCACCCTCTCAACTCTCTGACTGCTACATATATTTTCCTGTCTTCTGAGATCTGCATGTATTATCATTCAACTCAATACCACTCAAATAACGACCTTGCTTTTTTAGTTTACTTAGAAAAGAGAGTTAATCAGAAGATCCATTCTTTATCTTTCCAGCACCAACTAGGATCTCATCTGCATCAGGACTCCTATATTCTGTCTTTTTTATTGTTGTTATTTTTTGTTTGTTTTTTGCTGAGGAAGATTAGCTCTGAGCTAACACCTGTGCCAATCTTCCTCCAATTTATATATGGGTCACCGCCACAGCGTGGCTGATGAGTGATGTAGGTCCACACCTGGCATCCAAACCCGAGAACTCAGGCCACTGAAGTAGAGCATGCCAAACTTAACCAGTATGCCATGGGGCTGGCCCTATACTCTGCCTTAATTCCTGTTTCAATAGATGAGTTTTCTGTGCTCTTATTCTAAGCCATTCACTCAATTTGTGCACTGGATACCTTTCCCTCTCACCTATGAAGATCTTTGCTCTTGTGCTCTCTTTCTCTCTCCTGCATCATTAACTTTTCCTTCTCTACTGGATCATCCCCATCAGCATATAAACATGCTGTAATATTTTCTATTTTGATAGTAAAACAATCCTCTCTTATCCTCATGCTTCTATCCAGCTAGTGGCCCATTTCTCTGCAGCTCTTTATGGCAAAACTGCTCTAAAAGCCTATTCTGGTTTCTGTTCACACTCCCTCACCCCTCATTTTCTCTTGAACACATCTCCAGCCTGGCTTTTATTCCTAGTACTACACTGAAATCAATCTTGTCAAAGTCACCAACTTCCAATTTACCAAATCCGACGGTCAATTTTCAATCATTTCTTCCTTGATTCTTGATAACATTGGACATAGTGGATTTACATGGTTGATCTGCCCTTTATGAAGTGTTTCCTTCTCTCGGCTTCTGGGACTGTACACATTGCAGATTCGATATTGGAGGACCCATGGCTCACTCCTCGAAAGACTAAGTTTTCTTTATAGTCATTCTCTAGGTGATTTCATCCAGCTTCTTTCTTTAAAATACCATCAATATGCTGATGATTCCTCAATTTATATCTTCTATTCTGACTTCCCCCTGAACCCTTATCTCATATAATCAACTACCTACTTGGAGTGTCCACTTGGCTGACTAAGAGGTGTCTCAAAGTTAACACATTCAAAATAAGAGCCCTTGAATTCCTATCCCAACAAATGTCAGTGTTTCTGAACTTTATAAAAAGCAACACCATTCACCAGGTGCTCAGGCCAGAAACCTAGGGGACGTTCTTAATTCCTCTGCAATGGCCTCATAACCAATGTCTGATCCAGCTTTTACTCCTCATCAGTATATTCTCCTCTCTAGAGCCAGAGAAACCTTCTAAAAATATAATTCAAATCAAGTTACTTCCCTTCTATAAACTGTCCAATGTCTTCCCTGCACATTCAGATAAAATCTGTCAGCCTACAGGGTTGTGCGTGGTCTGGTCTCTGGTTAACTCCTCAATGTTGTCTCCTACAAACTACCCCTTACTGCACTTCTGCTGTGCGGCCTCCTTGCTCTTCCTTGAATACATCCTGCTTGTTCTTGCACCAGGACCTTTGTGTCCCCTGTTCCCTCTCTCTGGAATGCTGTTGCCACTGGTTTTCACCCAGCTGGCTTCCTCACTTCATTCAGGTCTCTGCTCAACCATCATCTTCTCAGAGAGGTCTTTCCTGAACACTTTGACTAGAATCCTACACACAGGTACCTCTAGTTATGTTTTACCCTTTTTTACACGCCTTTATTGTCTTGGTACTTATTACTTCCCGATACACACATTTGTTTATTTGTTTACTCTCTGTCTCTACCCCTGAAAGGCAAGCTGCATAAGGTCATAAAAGCAGGGCGTTGTCTTAGTCACAGTTGGCACAGCCAGCACCTACAGAACACTTAGGACAAAGGGGGAATTCAGTAAATATTCATTGAAGGAAGGAACATTGAATTCCTATAATATAGAAAAAAGAAAATATATAGTAGTGTAGAATTTAAAAGTATTAGGAACATTCTTACTCTTTTATATATTATGAGTGATTAAAAAACAACCACTCACACTTTTGGAGAGTCCTGTGAAAATGGGTATTAATTAGTCCTCTATTGTCTAAAGTTACCGGAGGACCAAAGCAATGGTTTGTCAAAGTTTAGTTCCCAACTGGGAGCTCCTCTCCAAGCCCCTTCCCTTCATCTAGGCTTTCTAGAAAACACTCTCAGACCCTTGTATCTTTTGCTGACCTGCTCTCCTCTTGATGCTGAGAGTTCTTGACTGGTCTTTTCTTTTCTTTTTTTGGTGAGGAGGATTAGCCCTTAGCTAACATCTGTTGCCAATCCTCCTCTTTTTGCTGAGGAAGATTGGCCCTGGGCTAACATCTGTGCCCATCTTCCTCTACTTTATATATGGGACACAACCACAGCATGGCTTGATAAGCGGTGCGTAGGTCGGCGCCCAGGATCCGAACCTGTGAACCCCAGGCCACCGAAGTGGAGTGTGCAAACTTAACCACTACACCACTGGGCCAGCCCCCTTGACTGTTCTTTTTTTGTCACTGGAATAATAACATCCAAGATCCAAAGGACTTGGCGGGAAAAGGGCAACCAAGGCTTTTGGCCTGCTTTAATCTTAGCCTAAACTCAAAAGAGTTTCCCCTGCTTATAGCCTGACTTTTGAAAGTTCTCACCAAAATCTGGGGTCAAAACTCTTATTCGGCCTTATCCTCTATACTCCTATTTCCCTTAGGGACCAAAGGGGGAAGGACAACTAAATCTGCATGCCTGCGATTCTCTATTTCTTTTTCAATAAGCATTTATCACCACCTCATTTTGACACAGATTACATCTTCTTACAGCCAGCCCCTACTTCACTCTGACACAAGAAGGTAGAAACAATGGGAAAAAACAATATTTTTGTTAATAGAAAGATGATGAATTTCAGTTCTTCCATTCATCCTTTCTTTTATTTGCTCATTTCTCTATTGAACAAATATCTATAGAGTCCTTACTACTTATGAGGCAGGGTGCTAAGCACTGAATATAGAGGATTGTAAAGGACCAATGTGGTCCCTGCCCTTATGGAGCTCACGTTATAGAAGAGAAAGTAGATATTATTCAAATAATTTTCAATTAAAATATTTATCTTGTCTAAAGAAAAGGGCTGATATATCAGAGGAACCTGACTTAGAGTGAGTGGGAAGTGGCCGAGAATAGGAGGGCGTGCTGCGAAGGACAATGAAAGAGAACAATCAAAGGAAACAACACAGACAATACAGACGGTAGCCTTGAGTTAAAAAGGAGCTCAGCATCCAAGGAAGGGAAAAAAGTCACAAGAAGCTGGTGTGCAGAAAACAAGAGCAGAAAGGCCCACAGTGAGGCTGAGTAAATTTGGTGAGGCAGACCATGCAGGCTTTTAGATTATGTTATGGATTTGCATTTTATCTGAAAATCACTGGAAATCATTCCAATAAATCTTAAGAATTTTGGGGGGAAATAATATATATCACTACTAAAGGTAGAAATAAAATGGGATATATTGATGTGTGTCCCAAAATGTCAGATATAGGCGATGGTGGTCACAGTATGAAAAGATAATAATACTGTCTAAAAAATTAGAAATGCGAGTAGATTGAAATACATTTATTCTAAAATTTAATTCATAAGCAAGTGCAAAGGATTGTCTTTTATCTTTATAGTCACAGGCCTCTCTGAAACTGAAGGGAGAAGTGGAGTTGAAGGATGAATTACTCATTGAAAGGAGATAGAAGCTAATCTGTAAAATGCAAGTTCCATTGGCTTCATGACAAAGTCACATTTCAACAACACATAGACAAATACAGATAAGAAAAATCTTTTTTAACAACTTTCTCTTCTACCATATGTAATTCAATTTCTACCTGGAGTAATTTCATGACAAGATCATTGAAAATTTGCATGAAAGGTTAAATGTATACAGTAATTATATAATAAACATATACATTATGCTTCAACTTTTAACCTTGATTTTACCATTAATATGCAGAAATATTTACCTACACTTCTCTCTTTTTGAATAAGTTTTTTAGATTTAGCAATCTTCAGTTACGTTGAGGCAATATTAAAATTCTTTTTGCAAGTTTCTATCATAATTTGTGTATTTACTAGAAATCTAAGCAGTAAACTTACTACAAATTTTTTCTCATTCTCTATGACCAAGAATGTTTTCTTGTTTTGTGGTTGTTTTTGTTTTTGAATTTGGGCCACCTTTATGATGAGTACAAGTAATGAGGAAATAAATGGGCTATGCTAAGATAATTTCTTTATGTTCCACAATATGCCTAAGTTAGGAAAGTGGAAAGAGCAGAAAAAATTTACATAATTGCTTTAAGAGGGAAATTTCTCCAAATACTAGTCAATTTAGTAGTTTCAATGTCCACTCCTGAAATTTAAATGTATGAAATCGAAGGGGCAATTTCTCTAGCTGTTTTGCTTCCATAGACAGTTTCATTGTCCCAAGTATTATGACAGCTTGGGATAATTCCCCAACCAGAGACATTGAGGTTACTTGGCCAGAAGGTTGGAATGGCAAAACTAAGGTAGAAATCAAGTGAATGGAAAATCAACACAGAAAAGCAGAACTTACAGAACCCAGTAGACGGAGGGAAAAGTAGATGGCAAAATTCAAATTGCTGGTGGTGAAATATGGGGCATGAAATGATCATCAAGGAGTTGGTCAGAATTATAGAAACACAATACCAGAAAGGGGAGGACCCTGGAAAGAACTCAACGCCTGTGCTACTGGGCAAGACAGAGCAGCGCCATGACTCCTTGTAAACTCTGCTCACGGTGCCCTATGGGGATCATACAGTCCTTTCCTGCTTCTGGGCCAGGCAATCACAATAGAAAACAGCAGAAACTTAGACAATTGCTCAGGTAATTACACCCAAGGTCAACCTGGACTTCTCTTAGCATAGGAATGACCTACATGTCTGATGATCTTCACGGTATGGCACAATGAATGTTAAAGAACGCTCAACTATTCCCATCCAAAGCAACAATATTATCCAATTTCCATTGGTAAAAAAAAACACAGTTCCAAACACAGTCTCTTTTTTGAGGTAACAAAGAGAGGAAAATTTAATTTTGAAATCTTGAAATTGATTTTGCCTTTACTTTTCTTTGGTCTTTTCAATAAAATGGGAAATTTCCTCTGACTCAGAGGCCTCCTCTCCACCCCCCCAGCTTGTCCTATGTAGTGGCAATTAAAATTCTAACCAGCCACCCACTGTAATTATTACCTTATTCAACACAGTAATCTCTTTTGTTTTTGTAAAAATTTTACCTTGATGTGGTCTCCAAGATGCTGCAAGTGTCTAGCTTATTACATATGGTGACACTTGTAAACTACATGATTCAGTAGAAATGGTTCCACTGTGCTTTTCCTAAGATTACCTTTATGAGCTCTTTCCCCTTCCTCTTAAAGACAGCTTGTGGGACTTTTTCCTCTCTGTCGGTTCAGTCTCTCTTTGTAAAAAATGGGACCTAATCACTTGAAATTGCACTTCTTTCTTGGATAATAAAATTTTAAGGTATTTATATTCTGCTGTCCATATGATGTAAGACAAGCATCGAGTCTTCAAGGCTCTGTTGGACCTTGTGATTTGCAGCTGTTGGGATATTGCTCAGTATTTGAAGTGGGGACCCCAGAATTTGATGAATGATAATACACTAATTTTGGGCCTCTCTTCTCAGTCAAACTGTGGACGGCCTCAGATTTTATTCCAAGCATTTTTTCTGTATCTCATTCTAGGAAGTTTTAGATTAGTTGAAAATATGTGTAAACAACTTTGAAGATTTTTTTTTTCTGTAATTAGTGTAATTTTTTGCACTCTCTGTTCCGCTGCTTGAAGATACCAAGTCTGTTGAGATCTGTGAGTGGTTAGGAGATAATCTTGTATGTAACTTTTTCCATATCATTTAAAAAGAAGTTTCAAACAAAAAATGAATTATAATAATTATGTAAATAGAATATTTCTCACAAGTTGATTTAACTGAAAAACCATCTATAATGCGCCCTTCATTTATGAAGTATTTAAACTATTAGATGCCTTTCTAGTTTTATTTCTATTAAGAAGTTCTTTAAAGAAGAAAATAAATTGGCCTCTTTAGAACAATTTTAAGGAGCGTCTCTTGTTTACTGGGTGTTTCATCCATCAACACATACCTACATAGCATGTTTTAGGAGAATGTCTCATTCTTTTTGACCCTTCAGAAATTTATAGTTGGAGAAACAGGTAGGATACTGGTACTTTTATGTGTATATATATTAAGCAAGAAATGGTGAATTTAAGGCTCACCTTCCCATTTAGGATTTAACTAAAACCATCAGAGCTTTGTTCTGCTGCTTCCTGGCATGTTGATTGCCCCAATTAATTTCTAAAAGTGTAAGGTCCTAAGCAGGGCTTAAACCAGACACTCTCAAACTGGATCTTAGAGCCAGAGTCTTTTATTTTATTTTCTTTAAGGGGAGAAAAGAAGGGGCCTGGGAATGTAATCCACGTTGCTCCGGGCATGGTTTTTTCCCCTGAAACAATTTCACATAAGCCTACTTTATTAAAACACACACACACACTCACCCGTGGTTTAATTACCACTAAAATAATCATCTTGAGACTCAGGACTGGGTGGTATTAAGGGTCACCAGACCCACAGGGAATTGCAGGGTAGAATTAGCATGGCACATTATGAAATGTGACTGCATGTATCCCTCCTGACTCCGTGATCGTGCCTTCCTTTCTCTTCCCTCCCATCCCCTGATGCTCTATCACTATTTTCCCCAGAATTTCCTTTGACAGTTCATTAAGGCACCAAGTTTCCAAGTTCCTTGAGAAAATGATTTTTTACATTCTCTATTTCCCACAATGGACCTGACCAAAGCATTCCTTAATTATCTGCTTGAACTTTTTATGGGACCACACAGAACATGTCCCCTGGGATCCTACTTTTAGTTTGTCTTCTCCCCGTTCTCTGAGCTAATCTCATCTGGTTTACCCTCTTCCTATTTTTGCCTCTACCTCTCTTTAGCTCTTTCTTTTGCTAGAGTGACTCTCTTGTCCCAGTTTGTCACATGCTGTACTGACACTGTACAGGGCCCTTGGGCCATGTAAAACCTCAGAATAAAGATTCTGAGATAGGAATCAAGTATGGGCACCATCTGAGTGACTGGAAAAATACCAAAAGCTTGAGTATATTGGCAAGACAAAGAGGGGATTCGAAACTGGGTGGAGTCCAGAACTGGAAGATAGACAGATATCAGAGGCCTTGGTAAAGGCATGCCAAATCAGTAGCCTAAGATGTCACCACCAAAGGAGCACAGACTCAAATACTTGCTACTCAGACAGGGAATCTTACAGATTGTGGGCCAGTCTCAGGCTCTGGTCTTATAAGAGTCTGCCCACATAAATAAATAAGCCACG
Source organism: Diceros bicornis minor (assembly GCF_020826845.1). NCBI lineage: Eukaryota > Metazoa > Chordata > Mammalia > Perissodactyla > Rhinocerotidae > Diceros > Diceros bicornis. The sequence goes on along the minus strand of NC_080762.1, from coordinate 10,818,225 downwards.
TCAGGGCGCTGGCGAACCTGTTAACAGGGCTTACGTAGCAATGTGGTTCCGTATCCTTGGTCCATGTTCCCTAGCCCACCTAAATGGATAAAACCCATAATTCTCTTTTCACTCAACACCTTGCCAATTACAGTTGCTTTCTTGTCTATACATGATGGAAATGTGTTATATTAAGTTTATATCACCATTTTCAATATTTCTATATTTCCTGTAGCCTTTTTTCTAGTGGAAGAATTATTTTTTAGACTAACACTTTTTAAACTATTTTTATAGCAGCTACTCCAGAGATGGCAAACCGGTAATATACACAGGACCACCTCCACGGATCCCACCTCTGGCAACCAGTATTTTAATCAGGGCACAATTTCCTGCTAAGCTCTGGTCTTAGCTCAGACTTCTCAGCAGGGATCTCCAGGAGGCTACCACCAATTTAAGTGAACAGGCATCTGAGTTGATGTATTCACCGCCCTGGTCCATCCCTTGGCACAGCTGGGGAAATTAAATGTTCTTGACGGTGGTATCGGCCTAAGGGTTTAGCAGAAACTTATTCTACTTCATTACCAGGATAGCCAGATCAACTGCATGAAGCGAAAGCAACATGAATATAGACATTGCAATGTGGCTTTGAAAGTGGGCATCGTTGCTTCTCTGAGACAGGCACAAACAACTTAGGTATGAATCTTTCCAATGAATGGAAATCTTAGCAAGAAAGTTTCTCACTCTCTCTCTCTTCCTCTCTAAATGGGAAAGTATTTAATCCTCTTTAAATACAGCCCCAGCTCTCAACTTAACAGGACTGCCTACTATGTTAAATTATATACAGAAGTTTTTCTGACATAGACCACTGGCCCCTAGGGACAGGACCAAGACTATTCATTTTGTATAGAACTCTAGGTCAGATTGAAACTTGTATCTCTCTGGCAATAGCCAATGCTATATTCACCACATCATTCAACCTTTCCCCCCATGTTATATAATTACAACATGAGTGTCCAGTTTGACATTTCAGTCTGAGTAAAAGTGGACATAAAGATCCAATCCAGACATATGACACAAGAGACTATAAATTTTTACTTTTAAAAATAAAGAGTCTAAGTTAGGAGAGAGAATAGACAATTACAATTTAGGATGCTGACTTTCAGTAGAGTTGAATCACTGTATGCCATCTGGAAGTGGATGCCCAGGTGAGAAACCCTCGGGGAGAGTGTGCGTATATGTGCACCTATACTTTGTGTTTGTTAAAAGTGGCTTAAAGAGGTTAGTGCAGGGACATAGGAAAGGAAGTACTATTTTTTTGCATTGAATTAATTTTTTTTATTTGACATACAATTGACATACAATATTATATTAGTTTCAAGTGTACAACATAGTGATTCGATATGTTTATACATTACAAATGATTATCATGATATATCTAGTTACCATCTGTCACCATACAAAGTTAATACAATATTATTGACTATATTCCTTATGCTGTACATTACACGAGAAACACAGTTACAGCGTTTCACATGAATGACTCTTGTTTTGCCACCATATTTTCCTGTAGGTGGCAGCACTAACAAGGCTGGGGTCAGAGAAGAAAGGTTGAGCTTGAGATCCTGAAGAGGAATTTTTAGTAACATGAATGCAAGTAGACATTAAGACCTGTGTTTTGCAGTTTTAATTGACTATAGATGCTGAAAATCTTTCCAGTAACCAATCTGTTACTCAAATGAACACACACACACGGAGCCATCTCATTTAAAGAAAACAGACCAAAACTGGGTAACTTGGCATCACCAATTGCACTAGAAAGACCTGGAATGTTTCATGTTCTCTGCGTGTGGAAGAATGAACATGGTCTGTTCTGCTTGAAGCATCACTTCTCATTGATAAGCATAAAGGAGAAATTTAACCTAGACCCTTTACTTCAGTGAATACAATGTACTCAAAAATTAGTCTTGGTGAATTTGTTAACTGCAGTTAGAATCTCAGATCCCAGTTTTGAAGAGAATGAGCATAACTTCATACATTATCATTATTATACAGTAACTAGGAGATTACTTAAATGGTAATGAGGATGACGAAACACAACAAAAATCCAACCAGTCAATCAATACCAAATAAATATCTGGATTTTATAATAAACTTGATAGATATTGCCTGTTGGCATCAAAAAAGTGCTAAAAATAAGCATGTTGAAAATTTGGTTTTGTAAAATTTGATTATTAATAATCACCAAATTTTAAATCTCTGATCATAGCCATGAAATTAGTTTCATATTTTACAATATGTTCACTGACACAATCCCTAATTTTTTAAATCTGTTTTTGGGTTTATTTTGTTGCCCCACATAAACCGTAAGCTCCTGAATAATCATATTATTTTATCTTCGGCAGCAGTAGCATCACTATTATTAGCAATACAATATTCCAGAAATATTGTATATTTCTCTATATAATTCACTTTATACTAAGCCTCCCAACAAATGGAAGGGGTGGTGTTGTTTTCTCCATCTTTTCCGCAAAGAAGCTGAAGATAAGATGAGTTAAGCAACTTGCCTCACCCCGTGTGTAGTAACAGCTCAGGGCCAGCGCTGGAGTGTGAATTCTGGTGTCTACACACAATTCTCCTCCCACTTACTCTCCCCTCTCCGCCTACTGGCAGTTCTCACTGCCAGGCTCAGTGGAGGACACACAGCAGATACGGAACCACGGCTGGTGGAGTCCATTATTCCAAGATACCGTTACTCTAAGCGATTCTGGTTAATTCAACAGTTACCCATTATCTATCCTCAAATTAATGCAGTGTTTTTTATTCATAAGGAGGTTAGGGGAAATAACTATTTTCTTGTCACATTACCAGGGCACTAACACCATTCTTTATTGGAAAGAGGCCTTCTAGAAGGAAGATATAAAATCTGTTGCCACCTCTGCATTCAAAAAGTAATCTCCTTTGATACTTTACACTTACATGTTAATTATTAAAGTGATATTGCTTTATTTGATCTTTTAAGTGATTTTTTTACTCCCCCTATAAATGGGAGTCCTATATTGCTTTCTTTTTCAGAGGGATTTGCTTTTCATGATAGCTGACTGATTACTCTCTAAAGGAATTCCTTGGATTTCCACATGGTACCCTTTCTAGAACAACAACAAGAACACAAAACCAGACTATAACAACCCGTATGAGCTGTGTTGATATCTATTCAATCTATAAGAATTTAGTATAAATACCCTCAAGAAAAGCATTTTTGTGGTATTTCTTCTGGAAATCCCTCAAGAACAAGCAATGTGGTAATATTTCTCATTGAATATACTGCATTTTTCTCCCCGTGGCAGCAGAAGGAAACCATGAGAAAATCTGCTTTCCTAAAAGGCATCTCTTCTCTCATGCAGTGTTTCTGAGAGAAAGCAGTGGAGCCGGCAGGTGGTAACATTTAATAAGGGAACTTGGTGTTCACAAGTGCCTTTGACCTATGAATCATAAAGTGTCTTACAAGCATTAATTAATTAATCCCCCCAACACCCATATAGGGAGGGTAAATCACATAACCAAGATCTCATATTCATTGCAATTTTGTGAGCATGAGAACGGCTATAGAGATGTCCACTGTTAAACCAGTTTGGTGCCACAGAAGGAAGCTTATTGTAACTGTTCGGCCGGAGGGGGAGCTGACCAACTATGTGGCAAATACAGTGTTGGCACTTGAACTATGTTAACTTATTTACACCTCATAACAAGCTCGCAAGGAATTTATTGTGATCGTCACTTTCCACAAGGGTCAAAGGTCTCAAATCTGCCCAAATTCTAATGCTTCATAGAAGGAGAGCTGTACGTCTGGCTCTGAAAGTTGTGTTTCCATGACAACACACTGCCTCATCGAGGATCTTATGTGTTGTTCTGGATGGAAATCAGAGAGCTTCTCTGACACATCTTTAACGTTCTTTTGCTACCCTTCCTCGCCACTGCTTCCTGCTACTTCGCCAGACTGGAACGTCTCTCTCGTCTGTTCTATTAGGCAAAATGACTGAAACTACTGGAGACAGGACTAGGAAGGTAACTTTATTGTTTTGCACACATTTTAATAAAAATTTTGCTTATCCTATTTTGTCAAGTTGAAATTCAATTTCACCCACTACAATTGTGTTCATAGATCACGAACACCTTAAAGCAAAGAACAATATCTTAATCAATTTAAACCTCCAAAATTTAGCTTCATGTTTGGCACATATGGGGTAGTCAGAAGAGATTTGATAAGCTAATAAAATCAGAGATTTTTTTTACTACTTGATATCCTGACTTCGTTCATTTCCTGCAGTCTACATAATGACATTTCCAAGACTATTAAAGCTAGGCAAGTTTTGGAATTTTTACAATAATTGTAAAGGTATTTTTCAACTAAGTTTTTAAAGTGTCACCAAGGTCTCAATCCATTGGTGTACCCTATATCTTTTTTTTTTTTTTTTTTGGTGAGGAAGATCAGCCCTGAGCTAATATCTGTTGCCAATCCTCTTTTTGCTGAGGAAGACTGGCCCTGGCTTAACATCTGTGCCCATCTTCCTTTACTTTATAAGTGGGCCACTGCCACAGCATGGCTTGATAAGCAGTGCATAGGTCCACGCCCAGGATCTGAACCTGCAAACGCCCCGGGCCACAGAAGCAGAGCACACAAACTCAACCACTATGCCCCTGGGCTGGCCCCCCTACATCTTTTTTATAATTATGAAATATTTCCATGATTAATGAAGTGAAAAATGCTGCTGGGAGAATTATATTGCTTTTCCTAAAGGTAGTATAAATTATAGATGTATTTCTTTTTGAAAATATAAACTATATAAGGCAGCTATATTTCAAATCTAGAGGTCAGAATGTTCTTTTTAAACATGAATACAACAATGTTAACCTCCTCGTCAAAACTCTCTATTGGCTTTCCATCACATTTCAAATAAAGCCAAATGACTTAGGATGAGCTAAAAGACTCTCAATGGCCTGACCCTTTCTTTTCTCAGGTCTATCTCCTACCCCACTCCACTTGCTCAGCCAGCTCTTTCTCTAGACACATTGACCAACACTTCAACAGGCCTCAGGACCTTTGCATGTTCTCATGCCGCTTGCTGGAATTCCTCTTCTCCCACTCCCTGATTTCCCCATGACTCCCTTCTTCATTGTTTTCGTCTCTCTGGTCAAATGTTCCCTCCGCCACCTTCTTGGTCGACTTCCTCTACTCACTTGCACACATGCTCAATCTGTATCCTCCTGGGGTGCTTTACTTTTTTCATCGCACTTATCATTATTACCTGTTATTATATTGAATATTTATTAATTTATGCCTGTCATTTCCTACCACAATGTAAAATCTGTTTGGGCAGAAATTTTGTCTGTCTTCCTCATCTATGTATTCCAGTATCTCGAGTCCATGATAAGCTCTCATGAATAAAAGAATGAATGAGCTGCTGCATCATTTATAGCATGAAGAATTTACTAAAGTCATGGTATTTCATGAAACTGTAATTGCATGTTGATACCTGATTTTTTCAAGGCATCAGAATCTCCATGTAACCAAAGGATGCATTTGAACATGCAGCCCAGTACCTTGCTCCTTATGAACATTCATCATCATAACTAAGTTTTTTGGTTGCTTGTTTTCTTCGTTGATGTCATATCTTCAATGATAGGCTGAGCAGAAGCAAAAAGCTATGGCATTTCTTTGATTTATAGGATTTGTGGCACTCAGTATTTTGGGGGTTAGGAACTCAGACAAGTCACTACCTAAAAGGCTGCATCATAGTAATTCACTGTTATAAATTCGCTCAAATGACTTGATTTTTAGCTGGTCTGTTTTATTCCTAGACTAGCCAACTGATATTACATATCTATTTTCCAGAGAGTGGATTCAGAACAAATAGTGAAAAGTTGTTTATACAAGGTTATATTATTAGTTGGGTTGAAATAGAAACACAAAGTCCCGTGTGTTTTCCACCACACTTTCTTCTCCACATTTAATGGAGGAAATGAAAATGCTTCCAGGGCCAATCTCAAAGGTCCTCATAGAACAAAACGTGTGGCTAAATTGGTCTCCAGGGAAGGACCAGAAACAGCATGAATTTCACCACACTGCCTGTCAGGTCTTTATGAAGAAAAACTTTTCTCTAAGGGGAAATTTTACCCCCCACATAGAAAGAAAGGTCATATAACATTGAGTAAGATTGAGTGTCCTATACTAGATTAAAAAATAAATTTCTATCTTAGTTGCATTTGATTTTTTTAAAAATTAGAATACTAAATGGGAATGGAGATTTCTAACAAAGATATTTGGATACCTATATTCTGAATATCATAGAAATAATGCAATTTTGGAATTTTAATAGGCCTTGATGGGACCAATCTCCTCATTACAGACAAGTGCATCAGTGATTTGCCACTTATTTGGAAATGAAGCCAATCTTGAGATTCTCAGTCTGTTCTCCTCATTCCACTGCAAAGAAGTCTCCTAACTCAGTTGGAAATACTACCAAGAAGTCATCTGATGAAAATTATGTTTCTTTCCAATGCTAAAGTTCTAAAAGCACTTTAATTATCTGCAATGTGATAGACACGGGGCATTTATTGGGTATTTGGGCTCATAATTAATTAGTGGTTGGATTTGAAAATATATTTATTGACACTATAAAAGTCAACCCTAAATAGACCAGTTTCGTGATTAAAATTATAACACGTTTAACTCGGTAGTTAGTGAATGATGGGGGGCGCAGTGTTTCTTTAATGTGACAGTGTTTCTTTAACTTTTAGGAGACAAGACTTTGTTCAGTAAGTATTCTCACGAGGATCATCTAATTTATGCCATTTTATCCACCTGACAAAGTTAGCTCGCGAACATTTTCTCATTTTTCTTGCTCTCTTACGTATCGTGAAGACAACTGAGGTTTGACATAATAACCTCAATTTATGCATTCTTCTTTTCCATATTTTGATTGGCAGGCTGGTCCGTACTGCATGGGAAAGAAGGGTTTTAAAGGAACAGATTAATTTGCAGGTCTGCCTGAGACATATTGCCATTACTCTATAATCAAACCCTATTCTCAGACTATTTGAGGTACTGTTAGGGCTTTAAACGAAGAGCATTTGCTAGTCTCACGATCTTTGCTTTGTTATTGGAATATATTGCTTTATAGAGCACAATATGAGTGAGTTGGTAAATGGTTAGATTGGAATATATTGGGGAAGGGACAGAGAAACTCTCGTCTTTTACTAACCCTATACATCCACCAAGTTTACACATATTTCATGAATTGAAAGAAATGCAAATATACGGGCATACGGCAGGGGTCCTTCTCCTTAATTTTTGCTGTGGGCCCCATTGGCAGTCTAATAACTACCATAACTTCAAAGTAATGATGATCACAAGTGATATTTCAAGATCTCTGCAACAGCCATAATGTGTTCTAAAGATATCTAAGATATACCACGTTCACAATTCAAGAAAATACTAAATTTTAGCTAGAGGATAGTAAAAACAAAAATGTAATTTTTTTTCCCATCAAAGATCTCCTGAATTCTAGGTACAGACCAATGGGTCTGTGGACCTGATATTAAAAACTTCAGATTAGAGAGAGAACAAAAAATAATCTATTTATTACCAAAAGAAATTTAAACTGTCTTTTCAAGATGAGGTTTATTTACTCCACCTTAGGGAAAAGTTTAATTTACATAAAATGTAATAAGATTTACTTAATTCATATGGGAACATTTTATAAGGGGGAAAGGGAGCCAGTGTTTGAATACGTACATGCTTATCTTACCTTCTTCATACTTCTAGACTTTTTTTTTTAATTAAGACTTTAGTTTTTAGAGCAGTTTTATGCTCACAACAAAATTGAGGAGAAGGTGTGAAATTTCCATATATTCTCTGCTCCCACACATGCCTAGCCTCCCTCATTATCAACATTCCCCACCAGCTTTAGGCTTTTCTGAAAATCATGAAAACTAGATGCTTGCTTACAGCAATAGAATATCCCCCCAATAAAAATGGACAGAGAGCTCCTGGATGAGTATTTAACTCGTTCACTAATTTCCTCCGAGTTCAGTAGTTTCATGTTTATGTACTTAGGCTTCCTCTGGCCCAGCGTCTCTTTGTTTTGGCTTTGTATTACGAGGCAACTGTCCAGCTGATTTTAGCCAAAATCCACTTTGGACATTTTCTGGGGTTTACACATCCATGTGAGTCTTGTACTTTATTCATTAACGTTATATGTTAAGTTAAAATTTATCATAAATTTTGTTTACAGACAGATGTTTTAACAAAAGAACTTTGACTACTGGGATAGTCAGCCCTCAAATTATTTTTTCTTTTTTTTTTTAAATTAACACATGTTCATTGTTTAATTAAAATTTGAAATACATCAAAATACAGTTGTAAATAAACTGTGCAACATCATACTAAAAGATAATATATTTTGAAAAGCATACAGTTTACCTCAAAATTAACCAAATTGCTAATATTCATAAAGCTATACTAAGTTAAATAGGACAAAAATGGGGAAAGAAATGGTCCTGATACCTATTCGTGACCTCTTAAGTATCAGACACTATGTTATCTCATTCAATCTTTACAATAACTGTAAGACGAAGGTGGTATTATAATATTATTACTGGAAACTAAGTAACTTTCCCAGGTCACACTAACTGACAGATGGAATTCACGCCCAGGTATTTCTGTCTCCCTATGAACAACACAGCTCTGGATGTGTAGCTAAGAAAAAACCACAGCCATCATGGATCCAATAGCCAAGACATCTCATAACAACTTGACCTTAAGCCAATAAATATAAAGACACTGAAGCTTGCTGTTAGCTTTTTTTCTTCACATTTTCCAGAAGAGTTAGTTTCTTTTTCACTTTATTTATTTTATACAAAGCTGAGTTAAGAGATCACTTTTTAAGGCATAAAGCTGACTAGCAAATGAGAAAGTTTACGTGATAGTTGAATCTATTGTGAGGCTATTTTTAAAACCACATTTAAATAAGGTATTTCTTTTCCAAGCTGCCTTTTTTTCAGCTAAAAAAGACATTTTGTTAATAAAGTCAACAACTCCTGAACCTGCAGTCCTAAATTTCTTTTTGTTTTTTCATTTGTTTGTTTGGGTTATTTTGTTGTCACTGTCAGATAACGGTTCCAGAGTTTCCTTTTGGAGGGATGGGGTATGAAGGTGGTGCGCTGACCACAATAGAGAAGAATCTTCTGTCTTTGTATAAAGGTAAGAGTTTTGGAATCTTTTCTCATGCTCTTCTAGCTTCTCTCTCTCTCTCTCTCTCTCTCTCTCTCTCTCCCCCTCTCTCTCAGCTCTAGGACTGCTGTGTACTTTGGGGTCACTAAAAGAGCAGCTAACCATTTGACACAGTGTTTGGATTCTCACCCCCACACAACAGACCCTCATTACCAAACTGTTAATCACTGCCAAAGGAGCAAGTCCCTTGACAGCTCTCAAGTCCCCATCCCCCAAAGAAGGTCTTTCCACACTTGGCATCAAATTGCACTGTGATTACAACAACGCCGGGACTGGGTCATTTAATTGTACATTAGCGATGAGGAGGCTTTTTCTCAGTTTGTGTTTAAATGTTTTGTAAGCTATTTAGTACATGTTTGCACATCAGTAAGAAGTATAGCGTTTGAAATTTGTTTTCACAAACACATACACATTATACACAACACACCAGGTCTCTTGGAGTCGACATTCCATTCCTAAGATCCAATTTTCCAATGTGGTATTTCATATTTTCTTGTCATTGGAATTTTCTTCTTATACAGTAACTGAGAGCAATTCTAGAAATATTCTGAACAGAACAAAATAACTTTAAGCACTGAGAAATGTTCTTCCAGTTATCTTATTAGAATTTAAGATTATCAATTTTTTTTTTAAGTGGAGCATGTTTAAACACTAATAGATATTATCTATAGGTAAGGTAAACGTATAGGGTGGTTTATCTCTATGTTCTAAATCATGCCTCAAACATGGTTTTATCCTAAATGCCGTACCTAATCAGAGGATGAAAGTCAGAAGCAAGGGCATAATTTATTGTATATTTACTCACCATAATACCAATACTTTTCTATAACATATTATGACATACATTTTCCCAAAAAACAAGGATTTGAAATTGAATCCATAAGTATTAACTCAGAAGGTTTACCTTCATTTTAAATTTTTGGTCTCATGTATTATTTATAGCCAATATGTAGCTCCAAAATATTTGAAATGTTTATCTAAATTAGGCAACCAAAAACATCATTGTCTTTACCTGTAAACTATGCAAAAAGTGAAATAATAGCATATTGCAGTATATTAGATGATCCAACTTTAAGAGTCTGGGAGTTTAAATATTGAACATTGAATGACCAAGATACTTCATATCTAATCATCCACTCTTTCATATTATGTATTAAAACACTGAAGTAATTTATTTTCTTTTTTTTTTTTGGAAAATTACAGCTCAGCTCATAATGTTATCTCTAAAAATAAGTATCATTAGCTATCTGAGTTTTAGCTCTTTAGGGTAAATCCAATAAGATAAAAGATATTGAGTTAAAGTTTAAAAATAAACCATATTTGAAGGTATTTAAAATTTGTAAAATACAGAAATGTTCTGTCATTTCACAGAATTTCCACTTAGATTTTATTTTAAAATGTTTATAATGGATTTATGTGACTTAAGATTTGGGATATTAAGATAATCAATATCCAGCCTTCTACCCCTTGTATAATATCAAGAAGAAATAGAACCTATTTGGTGAGTTTAACTTTTTCATATCTTAAATTGCATTTTTAAGTAATCACTAAGTTTAGATACATTTGCACACACAAATTTTACTCTCAAAGATTTGAAATAATTTATGGTAGACAAACACCATAAAATAAAACTTTCCTACTCCAAAAGATGTAAAGTTGAGGAACCCTATTTTACCTTCACTAATTCATACTTATTGAACCAGATTCTGCCAGAACTTAAGTTGCTTTCTAGAATGAAGTAGGGCTTCTTCAGAACCTACATGAGCTTTTGCTTACCATAAGGATATTATTAAATAGATGGCTGTAACTTTTCAAGCGGTTTTGAAAAGTAAATTCTCTGAGTCCAAACAAAAACAATATCAAACAGAGGTCACGATACTTTTAGCTCCCAATCAAATTGTTCTGCCGTCTGCCTGAGCGACACTGATCAATAAGATAAAGGTAAGAGCCCTTTTACCCCTAAGTATCCACAAACTGCTTCGACTTCAAGAATTCAAGAAAATGTCAAAGCAGGAATGGTCCTGTGTACTATTTACTCTAATTGTCTCAGTTTACATATAAGAAAAAAAAAAAGTTCCAGTGAATTGGTGTCAAATCCAAGCTAGAACCCGGTCAACTTGAATCCCTCGTCCCCACCCCAGGGCTCTTGCATCAAGCTGTTTTGGAGATGGCCTCCCAGGAATACACATTGTCTCCACAGATTCTTCCGCTTTGCAAATTCGCTTGATCTTTAGTCCACTAATATAATAATTTTGTCAGTTACTGTGTTTTCTTAAGTTATCCTTGGGAATTTGGTAAAATGATCTAAAAATTATTCTGCCACCACATATAAAGAAAAGGATTAAATAAAACACCAAGTTCCGAATGGAAGATTTATAGCTTCCAGAGGGAATTAATTTGCATGGAAAAGTAATCTCAACAAAGAAGGAGGGTGTGAGGCCAAATGTAGTTTATTGAGGTCTATGTTGGGGAGAAATTATCTTCATCTTTGATTATCAAAAGAGAATTTTTGAAAGATAATGACAGTAATAACAGTAATGTTAGACAATGTTTTTATTTATAAGATGTCATTTGATCTTCAGATGATCTAACAGGCAAGTATTGTTATTAACTTCACAATAGGTATTTAAAAGCGGAGACTTAAATTCATTGATGTGCTCCTTGTAACAGAACTAGTTATCGTCAATGCTTGTAATTTGAACCCAGGTGTTCCAACTCTAAATCAGAATTCCAGCCTTCTTGTTTCTTATCAAATATCCATAAAAAGTACTGCACAAATGCACATTAATTCATCCTTAATGTAGTGAATGAATTTTCCCCTATTGCTTACAGCTATAAAATGCTTTCATATTCATTATCTCATTTGATATTAAGAACAGCCCCATGAATTAGACAGAATAATTATTATTTTGACTTCCTCATTAATGAGGAAACTGAGAGTCAGAAAGTTAAATGACTTAATGAAGGTCGCACAGTAGCTACATGACAGAAACATGCTTGAGCCTCTGAGTCTCACTCTAAATTCAGCAGTTCAGTTTGCAGAGAAAGGCAAGTTGCCGACCAGTGAAAGCCCATATGCCTCCAAGAACTTATGTGATTCTGAGTTTTTGATGATTGGTTCAACTTGTTGCCTTCCAATACCAGAGTTCATTTCTCCCTTAGCAACTCTGCCAAGAAATTCTTTTAAGCAAGCTATGCCTATCATTTAAAATGCATCCTCAGAGATGCCCAAGATTTATCCAGGTTTCAGATAATATCCAGATAATCACTCCAATAGTTAAATATTTGTTCCACAGTGACTTAAACGCAAATGTGAAGTAGGTAGGCTAACCCAACAGCATTTGCTTAATCAGCACTTTTAAACTCCTTCCTTATAAATGTTGTTCTGAGGACTGAAATCTGCTTACCCCTCTGAGCCTTTACGCTGTATAATAGAGATGGCTGGAAGCCATTAAAACAAAACAATCTGTGTATCCTCAAGGCAGAATAAAAATGTAAGTTCACTTTAAGCACAACAGTGCTAGAAAGCTGATGTTGTGCTTTTTTTGATTAATCTCCATGTGCATGTTCATTTTATGCAATATGTTATATGACAGTAGCTTTCCATTTAGCAAATTAATTTCTTGCTCTAATTCAGTGGGATGAAAAATATTAAAATCTGCCCTTTTTGTGAGACATTTCCATTTCAAGAGGCCCTGTTTCCAAGAAAAGTATAATTTTGAAGTGTACAATAGATATTCTAGTTCAAAAATGGAATTACTTCCACTTAAAGTGGGTCTATTGAATAATCATAGATTTGTGGTAGTGATAATTTTACTGAAAACAATTAATACTAAGGTCTGAATTTTAAAAATATTTCCATGTAAAGAGGAAAAATGATATGATTTTAAGGTGGCTTTAAAAACAATATGGAGAATCCAACAGTGAAAGAGAGAATTTTCTAAGTTTGCTTCAAGTTTTTGATGTCGATGCTGAGTTGGCAGCAGGGAGTGGGGGCCTGGGATGGGGTGGTTGAGTGGAAAGAAGGTTGTTATTTAATTGTGTGTCCCTGGTAGTTTCATTCCCCTAAGGAATTTTCAGAAACTTTGTTTCTGGTGCTGATACAAGTGCTAGACTACAGTTTTCACATTATAAATTACCCTTGTTTTGTTAAAGCTTAAATTATTTTTACTAGCTGGTCACCTGGGATGTGAACAAGAGTCGAGTGAGAAATTTCAGATAAGCAAAGCAGCTGTTGCAACCAGCTTTCTCTTTGTTCTTTCTACCACACACTCTTGCCTCCTGCCTTTCTCCATCCAATCTTGCTGTCTCTCTCTCAATCAATCACTCTCTCATCTCCTCTTTTCTCCATAAAGAAATAAAAATAAAGTAGCAGAACACATGAGTTTTAAGAGATACCATGCAAGCCCAAAGAGATCCATTTTCCATCATAACAAGATTCTGCTTCTGATAGGTGTGTGGTCCGGCTGCCGCGTCCTCCAGTATGTTAATCTCAAAGATTCAGCAGTGAAACCAAAAACTTTCTAGTGGTGTAACACAAGGAGAATATGAGTTTGTACATAAAAGCATCTGAAAGAAATTTTGTTCCATATAGGAAATCCCAATAGTTAAAAATGAAAATTTATTGGCAATCTTTCATTTTTCTAAACAATACTTGCTAATCATAGAAATTCGGAAAATATATAAAAATAGAAGAAAGAAAAAATGAAATAGTATACCTTACAAAGATAGCTATAATTTTGGTATTTTATTTCCAGTATCTTTGGAATAAAGAGTATGTGTATTCATCATATATATATTCATTGTACGTATTCTTGTGTTGTTTTTTATTATTATCATGTCATTATAATTTTCATGTTACATAATCATTCTTATGGCTGCATAATATCCGTAGAATGGATTTCCATTCCATGAATGAATTTATTTAAATATTTTCTATCATTGGACAGCTAAATAGTTTATATCCACAGATTTTTGTGCTTAATATTAAAATTTTACTCGTTGTGCATATTTTCGTTTATTTCAGATTGTTTCCTTGGTTACATTCCTAGAAGTGGAATTGATTGGTTATAGACAGTGTATATTTTTTAACATGAGAAGAGGTTTGTTTTAGGAAAAATCCGCATCACAGCTACAAAGCATTGTACATCAACAGAATTCTGATATGCTATTACCCTACCACTTCGTGTGTGAAATAATTAGCTTTCTCAAGTGGAACATCACATATTTGATTGTTACAAATACCCAAAAGCCCCCATCAAATGTTTAATTATGTGCATTCTATCTTATGAAGAATATTGATACATCAGATTGCAACCTGAGAACTAAAATGCTTAAGTATCTACAAGCCATACAAAAAAATGATTTAAAGATTTAAATGTCTTTATCATGAACATCTATGGGGGAAGGATGATAAGGATGGCGTAGAGCTTCGTTTCATATCATTTTAAAAGGCCAGACCAGAGCCAACAAGTAAAAACTAAAAGGAATCAGCTTCTGGTTCATTTAGCAGAGACTTTTACACAATTAGCTGTCATCCAACCTGGAATGAGCTGCCTTTACAGACCACAGGTCTTCTAAGCTTGTGTTTGATCTGCTCTACGTTCAAGGGGCTTCTGGCTTGTGTGGGAAGATGGGCTCAATGCCTCTTTCCCAATGTAAAATTTGGCAGTTTTATTACTTTTAAGTACATTTTTAACTATTCCTGAATACTTGTTTTTAAGCTTTTTGCTTAGAACTTTTTCAACTTAATAGTATTTAACAATAGGCGTAAGGATTAGGTAAAATGAATGAGTCCATATGTAGAAGTTCCCACATTTTAACTGTGGGTGATTCTGCCAACACGTTTGCCTCTATTCTAGTCAAATTCCGAAAACATAACGGGAAGAAATGGCCAACATTACAACTTCTTAGCAAATTACATCCTAGGAATACTATATAAAACTTTCCTCCTACAATACTGAATGATTATATCACATTAAGAAAATGGTTTTGAAAACATTTTGAAGTTTCAGAGAATACAAGTAGAGCAGGTAAAAACGGGAGAGAAGAAATTATAAGTGAAGAAAAGATAAGAAGCTTATAATTATGTGGTACCATCAAACTCGTACCTTAGGATATTCATGATCCTCTGTGTAGAATACACTTGGTCACGCAAGTCTCCATAATCCTAAAGACCTATCTTCCAGTTGGAATTGTAAGGTGCAATTATTACCAACCTCACTCGCTGGGGCAAATCAACAAAAGATAGCTGGCCAAACATTTCTTCTTGCATTCCTAAAATAGTTTGAGGAAACCTCGTGAGATCCAATATCTGATGCTTCAGACTATCTTGGGAGAAGAAAAAAGGAAGTCAGAATAAAGTCATACATATTCTGATACAAAAATAAATAAACGTGGTTTTAAAAGTGAAAAAAAGATGATGGACAAGAAAAACATGCCTTTAACACTATAATGTGCTTGGTCTTAAAAACTTTAAGGCAACAAGGGATTTTATATCAAGATGTGACAAATTCCTCACAGATGGGAAAAGATATAAAATGCTGCTTTGTAAGCATTCATTTTAACCAGAAAGGATTTTCTCATACAATGACAATACACACTGTGTGGCAAATGATAAAATAAATAGATAGCTACTCAAGAATATTCCGCTGCATTTATCTAGAGGCCAAAGCCACCAGCATAATCTCTACCCAGTTGAAACAAAATCTCTTGGTTTCAGAATGGCCACACAGATAGATTTTATCCATCTGTTCATGGGAAGAAGCTTCTTTACTCTGGTGACATAGTCTAGGGATGTGGCACATGGGAACCCACCTAAACAAGCTTGTTCGTTGAACTGCAACTGCCCTCAATGCTTAAGTTGACTGTACCCTGCACCTCTGCCCAGCACCTCCACCATTTTCCTCACTAATTCTCTCTGCCATGGCTAACTGGCTAACTGGCATCACCTCTTATTATGTTTTCTTTTGTTTCCTTGCTTACTTGCAATCACAGTAGGACACTTTATTTTGTCTCCTTGCTCGCTGCCAGGTCACTGAATGTCATAGGAGAGCAAAGGAGATCACAGAGAATTAGGATAAATAAACGGAAAAAAAACTTTTGATTCTCAAAACATTTGAGAACAATGAGCTCTGAGAAAAGGATAAATTACCTACATTTTGGGGATTGTTAACTCCCTAAGGTCATTAGGTACCATTTGTGCAGTTTCCTGAGCACCAGTTCAGAGACCAACATCAGTCAATGACTCCATTGTTATCCTTCCACGAGAAAGCATATTAAAGTTTATTACTGAGTAATTATAAAAATGATGGCTTTTCATCACTGATAGCAATTATGATTGCATTTCACATATCCTCATTTTGTGCAGATGGGATGCCACACATCAGAGCTGTACGCACGTTTCTCAGTTTGTCTTTTGCCCCCTACTCTCATCCTCAGAGAAAAGTCATCACTGGTGGAGTGGAGCCCAGGTCAGGAAGAAAATGCGATGCCACAATACTCAGGATGACTACAGGACTCAAACACTGGGAGAGAACGAGAACTGGATGAGTAGCAGCAAGACTGGGATGAGAGAGGGAGAGACAGAATCCATGCAAAAATTCTAACCATTGCAGGGGAGAAAAAATAGAGTGATTCAAAAGACAAGTTATATGAAAAAGTGAGATTTAATTTTAGAAATCTGAAAAACTTCATTATTCTATAAAAAATATGTGAACATACTGTCAATTAAATTTTCCTCTTTCTAACACGTGTGAGCAATATTTCGAAAAGAGCAGCAGTACTCCAGTATGTCTCTTCTACATAATATAAGAATTTAGTGGATTGAAAGAGTTAACTTACTTTCAAAATATAAGATATGCGCTCACTTCTTACTGGCAGGAACAGACTACATTTTAAAAATTTCAAAAACCAGCCATGTACACGTATGTTGAGATCAAAACTATGTTCCAACCTGCTTAAAATCAGATTCCACTTTGTTACTAATGTCTCCTCTCCTTTCCCTGCACTAAAGCTCTCTGCTTTGCCAGCTGTATACCATATTGAATCAACTTGTATTGAAATGCTCATGTACTCTGTGAGTCTGCTCCAAAATTTCCATAGGTATTTTGACTTAGATTATATCTATATATAGAGCTCACATATGGCTACCTCTCTGGAAAATGTTATGTCTGATCCTCTGTCAATGTGCTTGTTTGGACACGACTCTAGAAATTCACATCTCTCACCTTTGTCCTGGTAGAAATAGACTGCCCCATATTACTAGATAAATGTCATCCTGCATGTCAACAGTTTAAACTATTCCTGTGCCTAATAGTGAACACTTTTTCAAAAGTGCTATCCTGAATAAAAATGAGGGCCTTTTGATTCACACAATTACTTTGTTGGCCTTCTCCAGGAATGGTACCTGCCCCTATTACAGCACTTATTACAATGTATTCTGATTAGTTATCTGACATCTTTGCCCCAGATAAGACTATCAGCCGCCTGAGAGGAAGGGCCATGCTTTGTCTTTATATTCACAATACTTGACATTTGACAGTGATGTGAACATGATGTTTGTTGGGTGAATACATGAACATTGACCATGTATGCCTAGAAAACATACCTTTAGTTGTTTTAGATTCAATGCCAGGATTACCAGAGAAGGTAAGAATACAATTTAACAGCCAATCAAAGGCTAGAATGGAACCACAGATTATTTTTCAGTCAAACACAAATCTTTGTTGTCCATCTAGGACTGTGAAAGTGGACAACAAAATTTATCATATTTAGTGTTGTAGAAACAGTAAAATTCTCTGACTAGGATTTTCCTTCTGTGTGCTCAACCACTTTTCTGGCATTTTAGGTGTTTGAAATTTTGCAGCCTGATAACATTGCTAATGATAAGCAGAATCAAAATATATTTTAATTAACATGCAATGGGAGATTTCATGAGAAAATTAAAACATTTATTTTAAATTTGAATACAATTTTTAAATGATTTTTTATAGAGATAACACTCATTTTATGTATTAAAAATAGCCCATCCCATTCTAATTCTGAAACACATTAGATCTAATTATAACTGTCCTTCTCCTAAGACTATATACTACGTTTTTCAAATCTAGACTCAAAATAGAAAAATAAAGAATTGATAACCAGGGATTGCTTAGTTCTGTCACCTTAGTACACTGTATCTCTTATTCTACAGATGAGGTAATTGGTCTTGACTACTGTTTCAACACAAAATGGCACAATATGCATCCATAAAGTCGAGGTCAATTTAGTCTTTTCCAAGCCCTGATAAAATCTCCTTAATAAATTGGAAGGAATGACTTCTGCGCTGCTCAATAAATATTCTGATTTTTAAAAAATTATCTTAAAAGCTTATGTCCCTCTCTGCGCGTGACATTGTGAAGTTCTAAATCAACCACGGGTATCCAATGTGTGATTCAAGAAGTTCTAGAGAATATCTATTTATTAAGTATATGTTAAACTAATAACCAATCAAATGCTTATAAACACTAAATAACCTTCTCCCAAAGAACAAACATACATGCACATTTCTTATTGCTCAAATTTCACCTGTAGTTTTTTTGCTGAATTTTACTTCTTCTAGATGAAAATGGTTTAATTGTTTGTTTTTTAAATCCCATCGAAGTGAGAGAATTTCTGCTTTGTTGCTGGACTTTAGAACCACTTAGAAGAGTCTTTCCATGGTATGCCAAAAGAAAGTTGGCGAACTGCCATTTCCAATAAGATAAAGATTTTCTAAAACATTTCCCCATATTAAAATCACAATCTATCTAAGACTAGAAAATGACCTTGACTTCTTTTTATATTCTATTTATATTTTAATTTCTCATGGAGTTTTTGATATCATCATGGATCCTTTCCAAATGAATTATGTCAATATTTGCAAGAGCAGCCAGTAAATAAGTATTGATACAATAACTTTGGGGCAGAAAGACTCTATACCCCAGGGAAAAAAGAACTGTATACTTCGTTTTAATTTAATCTTGATTAATAAGCTTCTCTATCTTAATATCTCAGAATTTTATTCTCTAAGTGGTATTTATGATAGATACTGTTAGTGATCTAGTCAAACCATCCTAACTTGTCCCCACACATACATGAGTACTTTGTGAACAGAACTCTCTTATTCAGGTATTGATCTGCCAGCAGTGTATTCTGACAAGGTAAGCCCCTTCCCTGTTTTCGGGAGGTAAACCTTGTTTGGTCTCAACCAGCCATGAAAAACACATACATTACCAGGAACGATCTAGGGTGGTCATATCACCCTTCTGAGAATGAGACATAAAATGTTGTGCAAAGAATCCTAGGGGTAACAAGGAGATATATTTCCCTGATAAATTAGAGAATATGGAAACTGCCCTTTTTCTACCTCTTTTATTTCTTCTTGGTTATGTGAAGGCATGATGCTTGAAACTGATTCAGCAATCTTGTGACCATGAATTGAAAATTTAGAGGAAGGATAAAAAGCCAAAATGCTGAGAAAAGTAAAAAGAAAGAATAGAAAATCCTGAGTCTCTGTACTAGCTCTAGGACTGCCAGAATCTTTTCTTTTCTCCCCCAAAATATTCTATTACTTTCAGCTAAACACACTGATACAAACTCATGTTAAGTTTTAGAAAATGAAAAGTTGAGACAATAGGAAAATACATCCCATCTTGTTCTTTTGGTTGAAAATGAAGACTAATTGCCCTTTGATGTCATCTTGCACAAAGTTAATGATTGCTTGAGTTGATGATAACGGCCACCAAGTTACTCCAATTATCAGTTGCCCTCAAACTCAGGCAATACTGAAGTTGAGATGCAACAGCAGGGAACTTCACAGTTGAAAACCAAGTGCTGCTCCATGACCTTGTCGTCTCACCAGGTGAATGGACCCTAAGCAATGGAGTTGTGTTCTCCTCCACTAATATAAACACCATTTACTGAGAAAGTAATAACTCAAATAACTCAAGAAACAGCTCCAGGAACTGAGTTGCAAAGTTAATGATGATATAAATTATCAAGGTAAATGCCTAGGGGAAGAGAAGGTATTTTCAGTTCTTGTCTTTCTTCTCTAGATTTCTTAGATTTTTTGAATTGATAGTGGAAGATACCCCAGGGTCCCACAGTTTTCTTCTTGTAATATGTGTGGTACAATAAATACTGATATGAGAACAATAATGATGGGATAAAGGATGGAATTTGTTCTTTTCATTTAAAGTTCCAATCATGAATTTAATTTTTCCAATATGGGCAAAACCATTTATAAATGATTATCATTTATTGGATATAAAATATGTAAGTTCTAGTCTTCTGAAATTCAAAGTTAATTTATAGATTTCTTCAAATGTTAATTTATTGAATTAGTTATGCAGAAGCATGGAAAATTGGGATCGTTATTACATGATTTACTTTTGTAAATGGATATAAGTGTTATATCCAAGCTAAGAATATAGATATTTTGGATATATCTATGTGTGTTTTTCATTATTGCTTTTAATTTTGTTGGTTTTTGGAGAAGAGTACTAGAAGGAGAAAGATTGTAGTTGGAACGCTAAGATTCCCTATAAAATAAAAATGTTAAACATCATCCCCACTCTTAGCCTGAAATTATATTCATGTAGTTAAGTTTGGCCTTGGCTGAACTGATAGATCTGTGTGGTTAATATTACTTTTCTGTGAGGTAGTAAGTTCTTACCAGAACAGTTAATATTATTATAAAAATGCAGATGCAAAACTGAATATGAAGATAAGTGATAATAAGGAAAGATGAGTGAGAAGGGCTTCCTTCTTGCCAGAGGTTCATGTTCTGTGGATCCCTTCTTAGAAAGATTTCTGGTGATTTTTCAATAGGCCACCATGTCATTCTTCAGAACTCACATTGTTGTCTAGGTTCTACTTTGATGGCATGCTAACCCTTTCCTAAGAAGTAGCCTTCAGAACCTTAAACCACGTAGAAATAGGTTTCAAGTAGTTGTCACATAGGTAAAGGATAGGGTAAAGATAAATAGTGACAAATGCCAAACAAAGAAAATGAATTAAGAGCAGAGAGATAAATTTACTTCTGACATTGAAGTCCAATAAATAATCTTCCCATTGTTTATATAAATCAACCCTCAATTCAAATTCGGCTCAGGGATACTTAATAGAAACAGGAATGTGCCAATCCAATGCTGGGTAATGGTGTGAGAAATGAGATGGAAAACTGCCTACCATCTCATAACCTCGAAATGTATTACAACATAAACAGAATTGGAATCCAAGGCCACGTTCCCATTGCTGCTTGTTTGTCCTTTGTTTCAGTGCTCGTCATAAGCTCCTCTGTGGACAGTTTTTACATATGTTTTCTCACCGAGATTGTCGGCACCTAGAAGACAGGAGTCACATTTTTCTCTCAAATCTTAATTCCCCAGAAAACCTAACCCAGTTCTTTGCACACAGTAAATACCAATATTTATTTTCCTATGCCATGTAAGTGCATTCAGTGTTTTGTACACCCAACTATTATTTCTTGTATTATTTGATCTAATACCATAATTACTACAGCTTGTTTTTACCACCAGGAGAACTTCCTAATGTTCCTAAATTCTAAGGTTTCTAAATTTTGGTCCTGGAGATAATTTTAGGACCATTCAGGTACTGGATTTTGCTTTTCCATAATGAGTCAAGGATTTTCCATTCTTTGGGAAAGGCTCAAGCTTGCAAGGTTTAGTTAAAAAGGCCTGGCTTTTCACATCATCTAATCATATAATACTTGGGCTTTGGTGAAGAATCTTCACAAATCGAAATTTTCTTGACAACCTCTGGGACTTGAAGATTTACTGTGGATTATTTCTTCCTTGCTCTGGATATTAAGATGGTCTCTCTCTTTCTCTTTCTTTTAAAGCAAACCATACACATTGCACCATTTCTACACTAAAGCTGCATCTTTGTAGGAAACAGGCAGAGTGTTTAACCAATGATATACCTGACTTCGTTCCAAGCCAAACAACACAGCCTTTTTATTTTTGTCCATGCCTCAGGCTATCTGAGAGTATTAGAGTTAATGTGCAATCAGGTAAGTAAACCCATATTACATATCTGTAATTTTCCTCCAGTAGAAAGAAAATATTACATTACAAGTCTCCATAATTGCATTCAAATGTAATCAAATACAAAAGTTTAAGATCCTAAATCCTTTGAGTTACAAGATCTCTTTTTCTATATATTTAACCAGTCTTATAGCTGCAAAAAAGAAGTTGAAATGATTCTCAGGGCACTAAAAAAAATAACAAGATTGCCTTATACTGTAATTGCCAGCCCCAGGCTCTAATTCTTTTATAGCACTGTCTGCAGCAGCCATTTATGTGCTCAGGCAACAAAGGCCTGGACAGGGATGCATTTTCAAAACATGTCTTTGTAGCTAGGAAAATAGCCCTTTGGAACTAAATAAAGTTTCTTTGGTTGGGGTGTTGGGTGAAAACTAATACTGTAATAAACAGAAGTTGTACATTTCTTGTTTGATCTGTGAATCGGGAACACAAGACCAGAGGGTTCTTGCTTAGCACCAAAATTGAGGGAATCTGAATTAAAAGAAAAGTCTTGGAAAGGAGACTCATCAAAGCTATGAATAGGATTCAAGCTTTGAAAATTTAAAGTGCATTATGTTGACCATAATTCTATTTGTTTACCATGGCGTGCTTCCTATCTTCCTTTTTAAAAGTTTCTTTTATCATGGGGAAGAAACAGAACCACTTGAAAAATAAGGATGGAATATGAGGGTAGATGCTACTAAACAGTGTTGGATCCATCTGTTTCACACTTTTCTAGACTTCCTATAGGGAGACAAATTCTGAGTGTGTAAAGAGGTTGGAGACATAGAGTATAGTAAAATGTTAGAAAACTACTTGACCAAGAAAGATTTTCCTCTGTAGTCCCCAAATTCCATGAATTAGAGATTCATTTGAGTTAAACATTTCCACCTTTAAAATATAAATGCTATATTCATAGTATGATTTCTTACTAGGAAAAGTTGTTATTAGATGATCCTTTCTCCCAAGAACGATTATAAAGACTGGACAAAATACACGGTAAACCCTGTTTCCCTGCCCTCCAGCTGTTTGATGGCATTTGGGAAAATCTGTGGCAGGCATGGAGCAAGATCCTGGAGAGGAGGGAAGTGCGTTGAGATGAATCCTATAGGGAAACCATTGATGTCCTCTTGAGCACTTGCTGATTCAGACTGTAGGGCTCAGAGATACATGTGGCTGCTTGGAGCTTAACATAGTCACTCTCTGCCAGGAAAACAGAAATTGGAGTTCAGGGTTACCAGATCGGCCACAAAATGAGGGACCAATATCTTGAAGAAAGGGAGTCACAGCAATGTCACCCTGAGGCAAAATGCAATTACTGAAATTGAGAATTTAATAATGTGTTTAATAGCAAATTAGAAACAACAAAGAAGAGGATGAGTGAACTATAATATAACTTAGCAGAAAATTGCCAGACTAAAACACAGAGAGATAAAAAGGCTGGGAAGACATAACAGAGCACAAGAGACACATGAAACGTTGTAAAATGGTCTAACCTAACTGGAATCACAGAAAGACAGTAGACAGAGAATGACAGAATTATCTGAACAAATACTGGCTACAAATTTGCCAAAACTGATGACGGTACTCAAGCATAGATTCAAGAATTTGAAACAAGATAACTATAACAATAATCACATATAAGAACGTCGTGGTAATACACTGACAACCAAAGGCCAGAGAACATCTTAAAAGCAGACAAAAATAGGAATAACAAAGAGGCCAATAGCTGACTTTATGACAGAAAACATAGAACGAGACAACAACATAATTACGTCTTAAAATGTTGAAAGAAAATAACTTCAAGCCTAGAATTGTATACCCAGTTAAAATATTCTTTTTAAAATGTAGGTGAAATGAAGACAAATCAGACAAACAAAAACTGAGAGAATTGGTCACCAGCTGACACACACAAAAAGAAATATTAAAGGTAGTTTTTTAGTCAAAAGAAATAAGCTGGCAGATGAAAGCATCATAAAGCAGGAAAAAAATTAAAAACATAGGAGAGAGTAAATATGGTGAATAAATCAAAATGAATATTGACTGTTTAAAACAACAACAACCGTGTCAACAATTATAATACTACTACTACTATGTGTGATGGAAAATATATGTATAACTAAAATACATGACATCAATTACACAAAATGAGACGTGAATAAATGGAGGAAGCGTCTATATTGCTGGGAAAATGACAAAAGTACTAATTAAAGGTAGATTTTTACATTTTCTAATTTCTAGGATCAATCCTAAAAGAATCATAAAATCAAATATAATTAACAAGGTAAGGAGAAGCTATAATAATAGAAGATACTTTATTAATCCAAAAGAAGCTAAGAATTAAAAAGGGAGAAAATAAGGGGAAAATAGAAAATAAATAGTAAGATAATTGGGTAGATTTTAAACTCAAATATACGAGTAATTATATTAACTATAAATCGAGTAAATACTCCATTTGAAAGATAAATATTGTTGGATTGAATAATAATAACAGTGAATGATGCTTACAAAAAACACTTCAAATAAAAGAGGTTGAAAGTAAAAGGATAGAAAAGCATATATGCAAACACTGACCAAAAAGAAACTCTAGAAGCTACACTAATATGAGTGATAGTAGACTATAAGGCAAAAAGAATTGCTAGAGATGCAGAAGAAATTTTATGCTAGGAAAAGTGTCAATTCACCAGGAAAATACAATAATTTTAAAATTTTATACATCTAATAACATAACTTCAAAATTTATAAAGCAAAAATTAGCACTAAAAAAGAAATAAACCCTCTATTATAATGTTATGTTTGTCAGACTGTCTTAGGTAGATAATACACCTATATCTATATATCATCTCTATTTCTATCTCTCTCTCTATCTCAGGAGATATGTAGATGATTTAAGCAGTGTGATTAACAAATTGACCTACTTATTCAGAAAACTTGACTTAACTACAGAATACATATTCTTTAAAAGTTTACATGGAACATTTGCCAAAATAGATAATCTGATGGGCTAAATTAAATCATATACCATATATTCTCCAGCCACAATGTGATTAAACTAGAAATCAATAATAAAAAAATAACTAAAAATCCTCATGTGTTTGAAAATTAAGCAGTATACTTTTAACCCATGGGTCGAGGAACAAACCACAATAAAAATTAGAAATATTTTGAGTTGAATCATAATGAAAATGTGACAGCATGCCTCTTGGTATTTTTCTTCTTGTGTGTTACTTCCAAAATATTCTCTGAATAAGATTCTTACTACAAGCCACATCCTCTTTCTCCACAACCCCAATCACCAAAGCTATTGCCATGGCTGCTTCTCCTTAAATAGCTCATGTTTACACCAATGCCCTGACTCCCTGCTTTCCTTCTGCTCATGCTCTTCTATAAACAGAAGAGTTATAAAAGCATTGAGGAAACTAGAAATTTCTCATATCTTTAAAAATTATCCAAATTCTTATGCTTTTTAATGCTTTTTAGAGGGAAAAAATGAAATAGAACCTAGAAAGACAATAGAAAATATCAATGAAACTAAGAGCTGATTTTTTGAAAAGATAAACAAAATAGATGAACATTTAGCTAGAGTTCAAGAAAAAAAAGAGAGGACTCAAATAAGTAAAATTATAATTAAAAAATGAGACACTGCAACTGATACCACAGAAATAGAAAGGATTGTAAGAGACTACTAGGAATAATTATATACCAAAAATTTGACAACCTAGAAGAAATGGATAAATTTCTAGAAATATACAACTTACTGAGACTGAATCAAGAAGAAATAGAAAATCTGAACAGGCCAGTTACTAGTAAGGAGATTAAATTAGTAATCAAAAACCTCCCAACAAAGAAAAGTCCAGGACCAGATGGCTCCATTGGTAAATTCTAGCAATCATCCAAGAAGAATTAATATCAACCTTCTCAAACTCTTCCAAAAAAGAAGAGAGCACTTTCACACTGATTTTACAAGGCCAGCATAATTCTGATACCAAAGCCAGACAAGAAAAGAAAATTATAGGCCAATATTCCCAATGAACATAGATATAAATATTCTCAACAAAATATCAGCAAACCGAATTCAACAGTACATTGAAAGGATCATACACCATAATCAAGGGAGATTTATTCCAGGGACACAAGGATGATTCAATATCTCCAAATCAATGAATGTGATGCACCACGTTAACAAAATAAAGGATAAAAATCATATGATCATCTCAATAGATGCAGAAAAAGCATTTGACAAAATTCAACATTCATTCATTATAATGACTCCCAATAAACAGAAGGAAAATACCTCAATATAACTAAGGCCATAAATGAGAAGCTCACAGCTAATAACATACTCAATGGTGAAAAGCTGAAAGTTTTTCCTCTAAGATGAGGAACCCACTCTTGCCACTTTTATTCAACATAGTACTGAAAATCCTAGCCAGATCAATTAGACGAGAAAAAGAAATAAAAGGCATCTAAATCAGAACAGAAGAAGTAAAACTGTCTCTATTTGCGGATGCCATTATTTTATTTATACACAACCCTGAAGACTACACCAAAAAACTGTTGAAACTAATAAACAAATTCAATAAAGTCGTAGGATACAAAATCAAGATACAAAAATTAGTTGTGTTTCTATACACCAATAGCAAATTATCAGAAAGAGAAAAGAAGAAAAATATCCATTTAAAACTGCATCAAAAAGAATAAAATAACTAGAAATAAATTTAACCAGCGAGGTAAAAGATCTCTATATTAAAAACTATAAGTTGGGCCGGCCCCATGGCTTGGCGGTTAAGTGCGCACCCTCTGCTACTGGCTGCCCGGGTTCGGATCCCGGGCGTGCACCGTCACACCTCTTCTCTGGTCGTGCTGAGGCTGCGTCCCACATACAGCAACTAGAAGGATGTGCAACTATGACATTCAACTATCTACTGGGGCTTTGGAGAAAAAGAGGAGGAGGATTGACAATAGATGTTAGCTCAGAGCCGGTCTTCCTCAGCAAAAGGAGGAGGATTGGCATGGATGTTAGCTCAGGGCTGATCTTCCTCACACAAAAAAACAAAACAAAACAAAAACTATAAGTTGATGAAAGAAATTGAAAAAAACACAAATAAATGGAAAGATATTCCATGCTTACTAATTGGAAGAATTAATATTGTTAAAATGTCCATACTACCCAATGCAATCTACAGATTTAATGCAATCCCTATCAAAATCCCAATGGCATTTTTCACAGAAATAGGAAAATGTATTCTAAAATTTGTATGGAACCACAAAAGACTCTGAACGGCTAAAACAATCTTGAGAAAGAAGAAGAAAGCTGGAGGCATCAAACTTCTTGATTTCAAACTGTATTACAAAGCTATAGTAATAAAAACAATACGGTATTTTCATAAAAACAGACACATAAATCAATGGAACAGAATAGACAATCAAGAAATAAATGCATGCATATATGGTCAATTAATTTACAACAAAGGAGTCAAGAATATACAATGGGGAAAGGATAGTCTCTTTAATAAAGTGATGGGGAAACTGGACAGCCACCTGCAAAGGAATGAAAGTGGACCTCTGTCTTACACCATGCACAAAAATCAACTCAAAATGGATTAAAGATTTGAACACAAGACTCGAAACCATAAAAATCCTGAAAGAGGGGCCGGCCCGGTGGCGCAAGCGGTTAAGTGCGCGCGCTGCGCTGCGGCGGCCCGGGGTTCGCTGGTTCGGATCCCGGGCGCGCACCGACGCACTGCTTGGTAAGCCATGCTGTGGCGGCGTCCCATATAAAGTGGAGGAAGATAGGCACCGATGTTAGCCCAGGGCCGTCTTCCTCAGCAAAAAAAGAGGAGGATTGGCGGATGTTAGCTCAGGGCTGATCTCCTCACAAAAAAAAAAAAAAAAAAAAAAAAAATCCTGAAAGAAAATATAAGGGGTGAGCTTCTTGGCAATGATTTTTTGGATCTGATACCAAAAACAAAGGCAGCAAAAGTAAAAATAAACAAGTAGGACTACCTGAAATTAAAAAGCTTCTGCATAGCAAAGGAAACCATCAACAAAAATGAAAAGGCAACCTACAGAATGGGAAAAAATATTTGCAAACCAAATATTGAATAAAGAGTTAATATCCAAAATATATAAAGAACTCATACAACTTAATAGCAAAAAAGCAGACGATGAGATTAAAAAATGGGCAGAGCAACCGAATACATATTTTTCTAAAGGAGACATACAAATGGCCAGCAGGTACATGGAAAGGTGCTCAACACCACTAATCATCAGGGAAATGCAAATCAAGACCACAATGAGATATCACCTCATACCTGTTAGAAAGGCGATCACCAAAAAGACAAGAGATTAAAAAAAAAAAAAAAAAGACAAGAGATAAAAAGTGTTGACGAGGATATGGAGAAAAGGGAACCCTTGTGCACTATTGGTGGGATTACAAATTGGTACATCCATAATGTAAAACAGCATGTTTCTCAAAAAATTAAAAATAGAACTACCATAGGATGCAGCAATCCCACTTCTGGGCATATATCCAAAGGAAACGAAAACAGGATATCGAATAATGCTCCCACGTTCGTTGCAGCATTACTCACGATAGTCAAGATGTGGAAACAAACTCTATCACAGATGAACGGTTGAAGATGTGGTTTATATATACAATGGAATATTATTCAACTATGAGAAAGAAAGAAATCCTATTGGCCGCAACAATATGGATGGACCTTGAGGGCATTATGCTAAGTGAAATAAGCCAGACAGAGAAAGACAAATACTGCACAGTATCATTTGTATATGGAATCTTAAAAAAAAAAAAAAAAAAAAGAGGTCAAACTCAAAGAACCAGAGAAGAGAAAAGTGGGTGCCAGGGGCTGGGGATTGAGGGAAACAGGGAGAGGCTGGTAAAAGAGTAAAAATTTTCAGCTAGAAGATGAGGAAGATCTGAGTATCTAATGTAAAACATGATAACTATAGTTGATAACACTGTATTGTAAAATTGAAATTTGCTGAGAGAATAGAACTTAAATGTTTTCATAAGAAAATAAAAAGTTAAACACGTGAGGTGATGGATGTATTAATAAGAGGAATCCTTCCACAATGTGTATGTATATTACCCAGATGTACACTTGGAATATTTTACAATTTTATATGTTAATTATACTTAAATAAAGCTGAAAGTTTTTCCTAAAAGAGTAGAAGTAGGAACCTCACATCTGATTCTTGATGATCCAGGACAATTTCAAAGCTCAGAAGCACTTCACGGATTGTCTCTCTAGAACAGCAAACTATTGTCTGTGGCCCACTCCAAGACTCCTGCCTATTTTTGTAAATAAAGTTTTATTGGAACATAGCCACACCCATTCATTTAAGTATTGTTTATGGCTGCTTTTGAACTACAAGGCAGAGTTGAGTAGTTGTGACAGAGACCGTATGGCCCTCAAAGCCTAAAATATTTACTATATCCTCCTTTCTCTGGGGAGAAAAAATTATTTGGTTTAACTTGAACCATGGGCTCATCCTTGTGGTTTAAGGATGATGTTGGAATGGATTTCTCTGCTTGGCTGGTCTATCAGAAACATATGGTGTGGAGGGAAGTCAGCAACCCAGAGGAAGGGCATTACTATCACTAGAAGAGTGAGGATGGGATATTAGACAGATACAAATAATAAATACATGGTCCTTATCCCATGCAATCCAGTCCCCAAGAATATCATCAATGCCATGTTGATATACCACTGGAAAGAGCAATGACAATCAGAGCTTGAATTCTAAGACTGAGATATTAAGTGGAAAAAAGGTTACTGCTATTTATTACAGCTATTCTACTACTGCAGCCCATAGATTAAACCAATAATACATTTATATTTTATAATTATATATCTGAAATTTATAAGGATTATAAAGGGAGAATTTATTTCAATATCTGCTTCCAGGCAGATATTGTTACCCCTATTATACATGTTAGAATTAAAAAAGCTATGTGATTTGTCTACAATAATAGACTTTAATGCAGAGGAAGATTGGAAGACAACTCTACTGACCTGGTACAATGTTCATGTCAATTTCACTTTGAATGCTTCCCATCTATTTTCTGATAATTACCAAGAAACAACAGACTATATTAATGAAAAAGTACCACAAGACATATTCCTTTTAACACTATTACAAAACTTTGTGTTAAATAGCCTTCATCTTTGGTTAATTAATTTTATTGAATCTATAACTATCCCAATTGCTGATATGATGAATATATGCTATTATTTTTTTCTAAATAGACTGTCTATTGATTCTGGAATATAAAATGCATGCTAAAAGTAATAGTAGTAAGGACTTTAGCAGATATCTGGAGTAGAAATCACAATATTAGAGCTGGTAGATTCATTCTACATGAAGTCTAACTTGATTTTTTTTTTACTCTCAAAGAAACCGTGGAGATTCAGAAAGGATAAGTAACTTGTTAAAGTTTAAATAGTTATTTGAGAAAAAAATCTAAGGACAAGAGGGTAAGTGTATTATTTCCCACTGAATGGATGTGTTTCCTATCCCTTGGGCAATGTTGGCTGGCTCTATGTATTTAGAGTCCATGTGGTTATTGCGAATACTATCAATTTCTTGAAGGTGTTGGATGGAATAAGAAACAATCTGGGGCAATGAACACTTATATGAATGTTACTATAAATTAATTCCTTATATAATCATTTATCCAGTTATTGCTGGAAAATAAGAAAATCAGCAATATTTCTCTTAAGATGTATTAACTGATGTCTGTCTTGCCTAAACTACTTTCATCACACCTGCATACACTGCACAAATAAAACAATATTATTTTGTCAATAGCAAGTAAATCTCACCTTACTGAACCTCAAATCCATAGACATAAAGCTTAAAGTCAACACTTTATCTATTTCTCTAACATTTCTCAGAATGCTAAAGTACTAGTGCTAAGTAGTGCTAACATATAGCATAGTTATATCATACGTAGTAAACACATTTACTGAATAAATAGCATAGGAATTTGAAAACTGTTATTTATCTTTGTTTTTGAAAGCTAATTTAAAATTTGTTTCATGTTTCAAGAAATTAAACATTGTTATTCTTTTCCTTTTACAAAAGGTTTCTCATCGTTAAAAACCCAAAGAAATGCACGTTACAGGCAAGATCACCAAAGGATGCTAAAACCATGGTTTGAAAGTCTGTCGGGGGACAGGGTAGTCTCACCATGCCCAAGTACAGTCTCACAGATTACCTGCTGGTAGAAAAATATATGTGTTTTTTCCATGGAGAGGTTCTGGTAGTCATCGTCACAACTAAGCGATCAAACTTAGTATCACTACTGATGACACAGCCTGACATAATGTACCTCCTGATGAGACATATTATGAATAACACATATCACCTTTGAAGAATTCTTGCCACACTCATTTAACCTAAATTTAATCAAGCTGTGAAATCCAACTTCTAGTTATAGAAAATACAGAGTGCAGAAGAAGTTAATTATACCACAAGGAAATATTTAGACAAATTCAGAAAGTTAGATGTTTTATGAGACAACTGACCTGGTCTCTTCAAAAAGTCAATATCATAGAGAGAAAAAGTAGGGAAGATAACTCTATGTTAAAGAGATATAATAATCAAAAGGAATATATGAATATTGATTAGATCCTGATTCTAAAAATAGCCATCAGACATTTTTGGGGGCAGTTGGGAAAATTTGAATATTGACTAGTTACAGATGATATTAGAGAATTAATGCTAGCTTTTTTAGATGTAATAATAGTAACTTGGTTATGTAGGAGAACATCCTTATTCTTAGGAGACGATACTGAAGTATTTAGGGATAATATGTCTGCATCTCATTTTCAAATGGTTCATCTGAGAATTAACAGAAAAAAAGGTAGAAGGAAAGGAAGAAAGAAAGGAAGAAGAGGAAGGGACGAAGGGAGGGAAGGAAAGGAGAGAGAGAGTGAGGAAATATAGAATATTTAGAAAAAGATAGAGGTTATGGGAGTACATTGTATATTCTTTCATATTTTTTGAATGTTTGAAATTTTTCATAATGAGAATTTGAGAAAAAATTCCTCTAAGTCCGGGCCAGGAGAATAACTGCTACCTTTAGAAAGATATCGTCCTTGCCTATAAGAGATGGTGTATTAATGAAATAAGCCCAAATCAAGATCGAGTCAATGCCTCACAGTATTCTTTTCAGAATGTCCCTAAATAAATAAATGCCACAGACAACTATGTACTCTACGGAGACCGAGCGCTAGCTTTCCCTCGGATGACATTAAAGCAGGAGAATGAGAAGGGAGGTTAGCTTATGTTTTGTTCATTTCTGAACCAACTTCATAAAATTGATTCTAATGTAATTATTCCTTTTTCAGTCACAGGCTTTTATGAGTCCAATATATAGATATTACATATAAAGACATTCTCTAGAGGAGTTAGAAAAATGTAGCATTTCCTCTTACAACAATTGATGTGCTTTTTATGAAATCACCTAAAAATGTCTCTTTATTTTCTTGTTTCAATTATTATATGAACAAAGGATTATATAACAAATAAACCACAATCCTTCCTTACTGTCACTAGATTGCTTTCATAGATACATACGGTAAGATTTCAACTGGTTGATAAAACTACTCAATTCTAGGAATTAAGATTTATTATAAATCTTTGATATTTTTTCCCAAAGAAAAACCTCAGACGATTTTCAACTCCTAAGGGCCAAATTCAGCTGTCAGTTATCCATGCATGGCTCCCATTGACTTTAATGACTCTCGTTGACTACCATGGAAGAGAGCCAAATTCCACTCAAGGATGTGTGCATGCAACTCTATTTGAAGTTAGTGGGGGTCACATACATATCCTAGGGCAGAAC
Organism: Diceros bicornis minor; assembly: GCF_020826845.1. Classification (NCBI taxonomy): domain Eukaryota; kingdom Metazoa; phylum Chordata; class Mammalia; order Perissodactyla; family Rhinocerotidae; genus Diceros; species Diceros bicornis. The sequence continues at coordinate 10,785,014 of NC_080762.1, read as the reverse complement.
TTGGCCCAAGGATTCTATACTAATCAATTGCTGTCTTAGCATGCAAAACAATGGAAAAAATATAGCCACTACAAAAGTAAACCAAATGTTCAAGACAGCTCTCCAAGCAAAATCTAGAAAAACTTCTTAAAGACATATAAAAACATTGTCATGCCATTACTGTTCTGCTGGAGACTGAAAACAATTAGGATTCCAATAAGATATATATTGCAATAAAAGATTTTCTTGGATGATATGGCATTCTCACACAGATCTGGCCCATTTTAAGCTTTGGCTTTTCCTTCTATGAGTGTGTTAATCTTCTGACCTTTCTCTATCCTTAGCTCCCATAATTATTTTAAATGGTATTTATGCCTTTACATAAATACAATACTAAAAGTGTATACTCAGTTTGGTGCCTCCTGTTTTTTTCCCAATTAGTCCTCCAGCATTGAGTACTCTCTAGTTGAATGCATCAAATAAGCACAGTGAAATTACTGTATTAGGGAGAAATAGGACAATCATCAGTTTTATCTATAATTTTCATCCTTTTTCAATCTCCTTTCCGTGTCTGGATGACAAATGAGGCCAAATGTACTTTCTTTATTTGTATAAACAAAGAACGTGGTGAAATGTCCCTCTTTGTCACTACTTTAGCAATACCTCCTCTTTTTTTTTTTAAGACAAGACATGCTAATTTTCCATTTCTTCAGAAGTTAATATACACACAGGAGAGAATGCATATCACAAATGAATTTATGAATTTTTACAAAATGAACCTGGTAACGTAAGTACAAGCAGATCAAGAAATCATCATTGCCAGCACTCCAAAATCCTTCCTGGCTCCCCTTCCCAGTCACTATTCTCTCAAAGATAATGACTATCCTGACTTTTATCCTCACAAATTAGTGAAAACCTGGAGTGCTTAATAGGGTCTCTCCTCTTTGTGTCTCATGCCTGTTAAAACTGAAAAATCTCAGGTTTGATTTTTAGTCTTTTACCCGCCCCTTTCAACTTGACTGTCTTAGCCCAGAATAGCTTAGAAATAAGCAAATTCCTCAAAAGAATAGGAGCACAGAACATCCGAATCATTTTTCTGGGTTCCCTTATCTCTGGGATTTTGGGCTCTCAGGCCCTGGCTGCCTTAGTAGCCCTGAACTCGAACCGTGTGTTCTTGACTCTGTGAGACTGTTGGAAGGTTTGAACTACCACTTTAGGCTTAGGCTCTGGGATCACTGCTTATGAAACAAAAATACTTGAAAAGGAAAAGTGATGGCGAATGCTGGATTCATCTCAATGTGTTTTCTTTCTCTCCAGAATCTTTGCCCCTCAGAACCAGTCTGCGTTGATTGCTCTCCAAGACTTTAAAGAGCTTTCAAAAGGATTATTTATTCATCTTTGTAGATATTTTCAGTGGGAAGGTTGATTTGGTATAAACTACTCCATCATATTCAAAGTCTCTTCTTCAACTCTTTCTATCTGTTTCTTTACTAACTTCTTCAACTCTTTCCTCCTGGGCTCCAAATTATGCTAGGTATATTGTTGGTAATTAATAAATGTTTGGGGCCTGAACAAACCTTATAGGCATACCCCACAGGTTCCTGGTTGGGCTAGTGCAGGCATTATTACAAACAAATTGTCAACTGAATCAGAGCTATTTAGGGTTATTATAACAAATTCCTACGGAAATGCGTTGAAATATTATAATAGTAATTTCTTGTCATTGTTGCATAAAGACTATGGAAACATCTGTGCAGTTTTAATTTTCATGTTTATTTTTTATAACATTATTGAATTATAAGTGACATACAGTGAATCACACATATTTGATGAGTTTTGACATATGTGTAAACTTGTGAAAAAATCACCATGATCAAAATAACTATTTCCACTACTCCCAAAAGTTTCCTTGTGCCCCTCTGTAATCCATACCTCCCTCTGCTCCCATCCTCAGCCAACAACTTATCTGATTTTGTCACTACTGATTAGTTTGCATTCTCTAAAGTGGTGGCATTACTCAGCCTAATTATTTTGAGATTTATTCATATTTTTGCATATATCACAATCTCATTCCTGTTTACTGCTGAGTAGTATTCTATTACTGTACATGGATTGCTATAATTTGTTGATTCATTAGCCAGTTGATGGACATTTGGGTTGTTTCCAGTTTTGGATTATTACAGATAAAGATGCTATGAACATTTGTGTACAAGTCTTTGTCTGAATATATGCTTTCAATATAAAAAAAAGTGGGATGGCTAGATCACACAGGAGGTTTATATATAGCTTTTAAAGAAACTGCAAAATGGTTTCCAAAGTGATAGTACTATTTTACATTCCTACCAACAGCATGTGAGTGTTCCAGTTGCTCTGCATCCTTGCTGAAAATTGGTTGTTTTTTTAATATTTTCCCACTCTAATGGAGTGTGGAGTTTCTAGGTAGTTAGAACAAGCGTTCCCCTCCACCACTCCAGATACTTGTTGAACAGTATACTGATTAGGACCTGGATCTGCAGTTATACAGACTTGATTTCAGCATGCTCCTCTTTATCTATGTGAACCTGGAGGAATTATTTAACATTTCAGAATCTCAGTGTATACATATTCAAAGGAGGATATTTATAATATCTAATTTCTAGAAATGCTGTAACCTCAATAAAAAAAAGAATATTTTATGTCATCATTCCTCCCTCTTTCTCCTCTCCTTCTTCCTTTCATATATATATGTCTCCAAAATCACAACAAAATTATAAAAATATATTACTTTTACTCCCTACGAAATAAAAACTAATTAGTCATACATACTGTTCACATTAGCAGTAACCACAGTTGACTTAAACCACATTTTAAAAAATATAGTCTGGGTGACATAAAATTAAATAAATCCTTATTTTCTCTTTCCTTCTTATCAGTTCTTTCTTTTTTACTTCTCTCAAAACTCAGTGATTTGTTTTTTAAGAGGTCTGGTCATGCACTGATTAAAAGTTGAATTCTTATGTATCAAAAATTTCTGGCATGTCATGTTTTCTTCTCTCTGAATAATGCCTTCCTGGAAATATCTACAACAATAGTAATTTATTTTAGATTAAAAAGAAAATTATTATACTTTCTGTTTCAAAAGAGTATTAAAATTATAAAAGCAGTAAAATTGAAAAAATTATAAATGGAGTAATATTTCCAAAACTGAAAAAGTGCATTATTAATTAACATTTGTTCTTTGACTGCAATTAATCAATTTTTATGTGATTAATGTTTAGAGCTTAACAAATTATAATAAACAACGTGAGATGGAATTTCAGAGCAAAGAGAAGGTACGGCCCTTACACTACAAGTTTGAACAATTCTAAAAGAACAGACAGTTCTTGGCAACCACAATTAAGCTCACTCCTCTAGGAACACAACAAATTCTGACAATTCGCAAATTGATTCTATTTTGAAAAATAATAGGTCATAACGAAACAGAGATACTTGATTACCATTAATGGTTGACTTTTATTGGTTGTCATGTCCTCTTTTCAAATTAAGAGTATAATCTTTCAACATCTTTCTTTTTCTTGTCACATGCATTCCATATGATATATTTTCAAATTCCTCATACCTTTAATATGAACAGTTTCATATAATAATTTATTCTTAAGACAGGATTTCCAATGAATGTCTGTTGGAAGAGGGTTTCACTGCTTGAGTCTTTCTTTCCTGACATCTTGTCCCCACCTCCAAAAATATAAAACAAAAGTTGGTAGTGGAAGGTCAGCAAGCAAAGAAAGGATTTCCAAACCATAAACTGATACTCTGCTATCTTCTGTTCCTAATCATCTTTCTCTTCGCCCTCTTTGCTTAAGATTAATTCACACTCACTATGTTCTTTTTTGTGTGTGTGAGGAAGATTAGCCCTGAGCTAACATCTGTTGCCAATCCTCCTCTTTTTGCTGAGGAAGATTGGCCCTGGGCTAACATCTGTGCCCATCCTCCTATACTTTACACGGGATGCTGCCACAGCATGGCTTGACAACTCGGTCTGTGCCCAGGATCTGAACCTATGAATCCAGGGCCGCTGAAGCAGAGCCCGCGAGCTTAATCCCCATGCCGCCGGGCCGGCCCCACATTCACTATCTTCTAAGGTATTAATTCAACTCCAGCCTACAAATATTTGCACATGAATAGCACTTGAGCTATGGAGGGATGCAAAAGAGGTACCATGTTTCCTCAAATCTAAGATACCATCTATAATAAGATGCACTGATACATATACCACTAAAGAAGAAAAGACATTGCCAATTAAATTATGGCACAATTGGAAATGGCTACTGATTATAACTTGCATCCCACGTTCAGAGATGAAAAAAGTATAGGAAAACGTTCATACTAAAACTCAATGAAATATGCTAGTTCATGATATAGCTTTTGTGTAAGAGGAGCACGTTGCTGGGTGAATTTGGATGAGTTATTTAATCCCCCTGTGCTTCAGCTACCTCACCTATAAGATGAGTATAATAATTGTTCCTCAGTGAAGAGATGAAAGGAAATATGTGCATGTAAAACTATTAGCATTGTTCCTATTGGTGGACTTACAAGAAGAGGAAGGATAAGAAAGAGAGAAAGGAAGAGAAGAAATATTTAAAACAATAATGACTGAGAATTTCCCCAAATTAATGTCAGATACCAAACCACAGACCTAGGAATTTCAGAGAACACTAAGCAGGGTAAACACCAAAAAAACTATACCTAGGCATGTCATTTTCAAACTAGAGAAAATCAAAGATAAAGAAAAAAATCCCGAAAGAAGTCAGAGGAAAAAGCACCTTACTTACAGAAAAAGAAAGATAAGAATTACATTTGACTTCCTCTCAAATCATGCAAACAAAAAGAGAGTGTAGTGAAATATTTAAAGGGTTGAGAGGAAAACCTCATCAACCTAGAATTCTGCTCTCTGTGAAGTTATCTTTTAACAGTAAAGGAGAGATAAAGACTTTCTCAGACAAACAAAAATTGAGGAAATTTGTTGCTAGGAGACCCGCTTTGCAAGAAATGTTTAAAAACGTTCTTTAGAGAGCATGAAAATAATATAGATTAGAAACCTGGATCTATATAAAGTAAGGAAAAACATCAAAAAAGAATAAGTGAAGGTAAAATAAATACTTATTTTTCTTATTACTAACTGATCTAATGGATAACAGTTTGTTCAAAATAATAATACAATGTATTTGATTATGTATGCTTATATATATATTTATATATGTTTATATGTAAGTGAAATGAATGACAGTAATTACACAAGGGACAATAGGATGGAATTAGGACTATTTTGTTATTAAGTAATTACTAGCCATGAAGTGGTACAGTGTTATGTAAAAGTGGACTTGGCTTAGCTGTAAATGTGTATTGCAAACTCTAGGGCAATTACTGAAAAAAGTATAGTATGCTAAGAAAGAAGAGAAAATGGAATTGTATAAAATTCTCAATTAAAACCATAAAAGGCACAAAAAGAGTGGAAGACAAAAAAGAAACAAAGAACAAAGGCAACAAATAGAAAACAGTAATAAGTATGGTAGACATTAATCCAGCACTATCAATAATCACTTTGAATGTCAATGGTCTAAATGCACCAATTAAAAGAGCAAGATGTAAGAGTGGATCAAAAAACATGACCAAACTGTATGTTGCTTACAAGAAACTCACTTTAAATATAAAGACACATGTAGATTAAAGGTAAATGGATGGATTAGAAGTAAATGGATGGAGGAAAATATACTATGCTAACACTAATCAAAAGAAAGCAGGTGTAGCTATATTAATTTCAGAAAGAGCAGGTTTCAAAGTAAGGAAATTTATCAGGGATAAAGAAATGAATTACATAATGATAAAGGGGTCAATTCTCCAAGAAGACATCACAATTCTTAACGAGTATGTGCATAATAGCAGCGTGTCAAATACATGAAGCAAAAACTAATAGAACTGCAAAGAGAAATAGGTGAATCCACTTATCATAGTTGGAGACTTCAGCACTCCTCTCTCAGGAAGGACAGATCCAGCAGTCAGAAAATCACTACGGACGTGGTTGAATTCAACAGCACCATCAATCAACTAGACATAATCGACATCTATAGACTACTTCATCCAAAAACAGCAGAATACACATTATTCTCAAGCTCACATGAAACATTCACCAAGATAGACCACAATCTGGGCCACAAAACCCATCTTAAATTCAAAGGAATAGAAATCATGCAGTGTCTGTTTTCAGATCACAATGAAGTTAAATTAGAAATCAATAACAGAAAGAGAACTAGAAAATGCCAAATATGTGGAGATTAAACAACACACTTCTAAACAACACATGAGCCAAAGAAGTAATCTCAAGAGAAATTTAAAAATATTTTGGACATTAAAAATATTCAAAGAGAATAAATTTCAGGCACACTCACCACACACACACAAAAGGTAACTATGTGAGGACATATATTAATTAGTTTAACTATAGTAATCATTTTACTCTGTATATGCATATCAAATCATCATGTTGTACATTTTAAATATATACATATTTATTTTTAAATGTATAAATAAATTTAAAAAGCCAAATTTCTTTGAATTAAATGAAAGTGAAAATATAACCAACCAAAATTTGTCAGACACAGTGAAAACATGCTTAGAGGGAAATTTATAGCATAGAATGCATATATTAGAAAAGAAGAAAGATCTAAATTCAATCATCTAAGTTTCCACTTTAGGAAGCTAGAAAAAGAGGAGAAAATTAAATCTAAAGCAAACAAAGGAAAAGAAATAATAAGAATTCCTGTAGAAACAAATGAAATTGAAAACAGGAAATCAATAGAGAAAATCAACGAAACCAAAAAGCTAGTCTTTGAAAAGATAAATAAAATTAATAACCATTCAGCCAGACTAACTAAGAAAAATGAGAGAGGACACAAATTACCAATATCAGAAATGAAAAAGAGGACATCATTACAGATCTTATGAACATTAAAAGGATTATATAGGAACACTACAAACAACTCTATGCTCACAAATCTGATAACCTAGATGAAATAGACCAGTTCCTTGAAAGACATCATTTGCTAAAAAATCACATAAGAAGAAATAGACAATTTGAATGGGCCCATATCTACTAAAGAAATAAAGTCAATAATTAATAACATTCCAAAACAGAAAACATCAGGCCCAGATGGATTCACTGGTGAATTCTATCAAACATTTAAGGAAGAAATTATACTAATTCCCTACAATCTCTTTCAGAGCACAGAAGCAGGGGAAATACTTCCTAACTTATTTAATGAGACTAGCATTACTCTAATACCAAAACCAGACAAAGACATTGCAAGAAAAGGAAACTACAGACCAATATCGCTCATGAGCAAAAATCCTTAATAAAATATTAGCAAATTGAATTCAACAATGTATAAAAAGAATTATATACTATGACCAAGTAGGATTTACCTGAGCTATACAAACCTGGTTCAATATTTGAAAATCAATAAATTAACCCATCACATCAACAGGCTGAAAAAAGGAAAATCCCATGATCATATCAATAGATGCAGTAAAAGCATTTGACAAAATCCAATACCCATTCATGATAAAAAGTTTCAGTAAACTAGGAATAGAGCAGAACTTCCTCAACTTTTGATGAAGAATCTCTACAAAAATAGGGCCGGCCCAGTGGCACAGTGGTTAAGTTCGCATGCTCCACTTCAGTGGCCCAGAGTTTGTGGGTTTGGATCCTGGGCGTGGACCTACATACCGCTCATCAAGTCATGGTGTGGTGGCATCCCACACACAAAATAGCGGAAGATTGGCACAGATTTTAGCTCAGGGCCAATATTCGTCACCAAAAAAAAAAAAAAAAAAAAGAAAACTCTCTACAAAACACCTACAGTTAACATCATACTTAATGATGAGAAATTGAAGCTTCCTCACTATGATCGTACAAGGCAAGGATGTCCTCTCTCACCACTTCTTTTCAACACTGTACTGGAAGTTCTAGCTAATGCAATAAGACAAGAAAAGGAAATAAAAGGTATACAGATCGGGAATAGAGAAATAAAACTGTCTTTGTTCACAGATGACATGATTGTCTCCGTAGAAAATCCAAAAGAATAAACAAACTCCTGAAATTAAAAAGTGATTATTGTAAGTTTGCCAGATACAAGGTTAATATACAAAAGTCAATCACTTTCCTATATACCAGCATTGAACAAGTAGAATTTGAAATTAAAAACACAGTATCATTTACATTAGCACCCCCAAAAAATACATAGGTATAAATAGAACAAGATATGTACAAGATCTATATGAGGAAAACTAACAAACTCTGATGAACAAAATCAAATAATTAAGTAAATGGGGAAATACATGCTTGTAAATAATAAGACCCCATATTGTCAAGACATTAGCTCTTCCCAACTAGATATATATGTATATATATATGTGTATCTATCTATCTATATAGATATATATAGATTCAATGCAATCCCGACCAAAGGCCCAGCAAGTTATTTTGTGGATATTGACAAATCGGTTCTAAAGCTCATATGGAGAGACAACAGATCCAGAATAGCCAACATAATTTTGAAGGAGAAGAGCAAAGTTGGAGAACTGACACTACCTGACTTATTGACTTACTGTAAAGCTACAGTAATCAAGACACTGTGGTATTGGTGAAAGAATAGACAAATAGATCAAAGGAACAGAATAGAGAGTCCAGAAATACAAAAAAGTCACAAAAATATAGTCACCGATCTTTGACAAAGGAACAAAGACAATACAATGGAGCAAAAATAGTCTTTTCAACAAATTTGCTGGAACAAATGACATCAACATGCAAAAACTGAATCTAAAGACAGACCTTATGCCCTTCACAAAAGTTAACTCAAAATGGATCACAAACCTAAATGTAAACCACAAAACTATAAAACTCCTAAAATATGACATAAGAGAAAGCCTAGATGACCTTGGGTATGGTGATGACTTTTTAGTTAAAACACCAAAGGCATGATCCAAGAAAGAAATAATTGATGAGCTGGATTTCATTAAAATTAAAAGATTCTTTTCTGCAAAAGGCAATGTCAAGAGAATGACTAGCCACAGACTGGGACAAAATTTGCAAAAGACACATCTGATAGAGGACTGCTTTCTAAAATATACAAAGAACCTTTAAAACTCAACAATATGAAAGTGAATCACCCAATTTAAAAATGGAACAAAGATCTTAACAGAAACCTCACCAAAGAAGATATACAGGTGGCAAAAAAGGATATGAAAAAATACTCCATATCGTATATCCTTAGGGAAATGAAAATTAAAACAGCAATAAGATACTATTGTACACTTATGAGAATGGTCAAAACTCAGTACACTGGCAGCACCAAATGCTGGTGAGGGTGTGGAGCAACAGGAACTCTCATTCACTGGTGATGGGAATGCAAAACACTACAGACAGTTTGAAAGACAAATTGGCAGTTTCTTACAAAACTAAACATACTCTTATCATACAATCCAGCAATCATGCTCTCTGGTGTTTACCCAAAGGAGTTGAAAACTGATGTTCACACAAAAACCTGCACATGGATGTTTATAGCAGTTTTATTCATAATTGTCAAAACTTGGAGGAAACCAAGCTTGTTCGCCTCTGAATGTTCACGGGCAGCATGTTAAGAGGATAATGGAGGAGGTAATGCAGGAGGGAGGAACTGACATTATCAGCCTCTCTTCCTCTTCTTCATGCAATGTAGTGCTCATCAAATATGAAATTGCCTCTCCCATGTCGCATCAAAAGTTGAAAAATGAGGCAACCATTTGAACGTGGTCCTACTATGCACTGCCATATGGTGCTGAGGACCACTAACGAAATTGCTAATGAGATGCTTATTAAGTGTTCATCACTCTGAGTGCTCCTATCACGTGGCATGTGGGACTTTAAAAAAAATTTTTACTTCCTTTCAGTCACAATCTTGTGGAATCCTGATTGACATCTCTAGGAACCCTACAATTCTGCAGAATCCCTGTTGAGAAACTCTGGTTTAACTCTATAAGTCAGACTTGGGCAATTGCTAATGGAGGAAAATAGATTTTTGGAAGGGGCCAAGCATTATAACCAGGAGAATTGGATGTTGTGAGAGGTGATGGAGAGTTGCATAAAGGTGATTTCAAGAAGGATGTGCCTTTCAAAAGGAAGCAAGGACAGGGGTGTATGATTAGAAACTTAGTATTCTCACAAGGGGATTCCCTATGAAGAACTTAACTTCTTGTGGCTTTGCTTTTGAACTTTAAAAATAGTTGCTAAAAATATAATAATGTTCCCTCTTTAGTTATCCGACAAATTAGTAAATATGATATATTCGGCAGCCTGATCTGACAGTACTGTGGAGAATAAGGTCATGATGCAATCAAGGGAAGACTGGTTTCCTCCACTTTCACTTTTCCATTTGTTCTGGGATAGAGAAAGGAGAATCCAATCTATTAAGGGGACACAGTGCAACCAGCACCAAAGTGAGAGGTGGTTCAAAGCAACAAAGAAAGGGCAATTACTGAGTCTACAGCTCATGAAGAATTATGGGGAAGCTCTCCAGTTTTTCAGTCTACACTAGAGTGATGAGGTGGGAATAAAAATTGGATTACATATACTTACTCCCTCTACTACCTCACCTCTCATTTACAGCTCAATACCCTCTGTAATCTACTGAAAACGGTTCATATAAAGTCATCTATGGCCTTCTAGTAGCCAAATCCAGGGGATATTTTTCAAACGATATTTTATTGAAGCCCCCTCTTTATTTGGCACTATTCATTCTCTCCTTAAAATTTTCTCACCCTTTCACTTCCCAGATACGACACTTACCTCATTCTCTTCCCTCTGTGAGGATTCACTTTTGTTTCCCTTCCAGATTCATTCTCCTTTGTCTATTATTTTAATGTTAGCCTTTCCCAGGCCACCTCTGTAGTCTACTACTTGACTCACCCTCCACTAGCTTCCTGGGTGATCTCATCCTTCCAGTACACCGCATGGAGGTCTTGGTATTAAAAAAAAAAAAAAAAAAAAGACTGGTTATTTCAGCAGAAAGTTAAGTTGTGGAATTATATTTGATGGCTCATGAAATTGCTAATGTTGCTAGAAACTGCTAGAAATTGAAGGATGCTGAAGCAGGCTTAAGAGATCGGAAGCAGTGAAAAGAAGCTAGGCAGCAGTGAATGTGGCCAAGGTCACCCCACAGGAAGCGGGGGTCTGACCCCCACTGGCCTGACCACCTTCCTGGTTCCACCCTAGGCGACACCAGCTGCTGTAACTGCTGGACCACTGAGCCACTGTGGTGAGGGCTCTCTCGTTGCTTTTCCCTCTTGGCATACCAAATTCAAAATCCTGAGCAGGTGCATCTGAATTGGTCATGCTCCTTTGCAGAGAGGGAATGCCAAGTCCCTTTGGGAGCTTTGCTTCCATCTAGACTCACACAATGAGAACTTCCTCAAAGAAAAATAAACACACTCAGGTAACCAGCACCCAGGACAAAACAAAAAAAAAAAGTAAAACAAAGCATCCCAGAGCCTTTCTCACGTCCCTTCTTTGAACATAAACTCCACCCCCACCCTGGCTGCCCCCATGGTAATCATTTTTTCACATTTTGAGTTATATATAAATAAAAAATAAAATGTTTGTAAGAATCATTAATGGTATGTGTGTGTTTATGGATCATTTATTATCATTGCTACATAAAATTCAATTGTATGAATATGTCAGATTTTATGTCTCCACTTTATCCATGGATATGTGACTATTATGATTATATTTGACTATTCTGATTAGTGTTACTATGAACATTCTTGTATTTGTCCTGTGGTAAACATGTACGCATGTTTCTGTATACTGAGGAACAGCATTGTATTCTAACATTTTTTACTCACATTAAGAACTATACCTTAGAAATATACACCGCCTTGTGTTCCAATGCAACATGAAAATACAACTAGAAAGAAAAGTTTAAAGAAATACTTAATAAATGTGATGCATTCTGATATTTTCCATTCTATTTTTAGCACCTTCTTTTTTTTTTTTTTTTGACTCTGGGCTACAGGATAAAGGACAGAGACCTTAGAGTGGTGCCCACTGCTGCTTCTGTCTCTGCCCATCCTGACAGCCTCTTGTTCTGCCTCCCCTTACCTCCAACTTTCTGTCCTAGTAGTACCAACTGCTTGTGCAATTTCCTGCTCCTGTCCTCCGTATCCTCACTCATTCTGCCTCTTCTGCCTTCTATATACCATTTCTCATTCCCATTTTATCCAAGTAACTTCTACTTGTCCTTTGAAGCTTCATCTGACTCCTTTTCACCCTGAAGTCTTTCTATAGGTGCCACTTTCTTGAAGACCTGATCCCTGACCAGGCCTCCCCACCCCAAGGCAACCTTAGGTGTCCTCTATTGTGCACTCTAAATATCCGTATTATTTTACCAACCATACTGTATTATTCTTATTTGTGCATCTGTGAGTTGCTTGAGGGCGGCAACTGCTTTATTCATTACCATAGCCCCAAAATTTAAAAGAAAGGCTGCCTAAAGCATATACTCAATAAATATTAATTGTATAAATGAATTAACTTAAATTCAGAAGCCTGGATTTCAGTTCCAGGTATACTTATTATCACCTTGAATTTTGGCAGATTACTTACCTTAAGTGAGCTTTAGTTTTCTTACAGGCTAAAGGAAAATCATAATATCCACCCCACCAACTATGGTTGTTAAGATCAAATGAGACAATACAATCACAGAACCACTTATAAGTTATATATACGTACCTATAACTTATATGTCCTGAGCCATGTAATGACGTTTCAGTCAATGAAAGATCACATATGCAATGGTGGTCCTGCATGGTACTAAGCTTATCGTAGGTGAGTAGTAGGATATACCATCTAGGTTTGCGTAAGTACACTTTATGATGTTCCCACAAAGATGAAATCGCCTAATGATGCATTTCTCAGAATGTATCCCCATTGTTAAGTGACACATGACTGTATATAAGTTATATGCTATATATATAAGTTAATTATACATCCCTTATAAGTTTTATATATATATACATATATAAAACTTATATATATATACATATATATAAAAAATAGATACATATATATGTAAAACTATGTTAACATACTACATTAGAAAATTAGGTTTTTATCTTTTTTTTTTACCTTGTGTGTTTTAAAATTTTGTTTCACTTGATGTTTCAGATGGGTTGAATCTGCTTTATAAATCTTAAAATTCTGGTATTATTAAATATCAGAAATGGTACTTAAATATACAGTGAGGAGAGTCATGTAGTCAAGTATTCCGTCAACCAGTTGAATCTAAACTAAGACCATTCTAACTTAAAATATATAGATATTTTTGAGGTGATATTGCTTATCCAAACCAAACCCTTGGCTTTCATTGTGTGTGGTAAGCAGTAACATATCTTGGAAGAAATTAGGATGCATGCAACCTGATACTTCTGAAAAGGTTCACACTGTGTAAAAAGTCCATTTGTGCCCATACACTACCTGATATGTAATCTCAGCCTCATTTTGCATTTTTAATATAAGCAAAATACCCATTAAAACAAATACATTTAAAACATAAAAGCTACTTATTATTTACCCTACTGGTTGAGTTAATCTTTATTAAAAGCAAATATAACTTCATTTTACTGGAAAGAGCTTGATAGAAACAGGACAAAGTCATCAGAGATAAATGCAAGGTAGTAAATTGAAGGATGAAAAAAAATCCAGATAAAACTAGACACATTTAGGCCAGGGTTATAAAATAAAATGCCTCATGCAGCCAGGCAGATATTTTTGCAAATGAGTGAAGCCTGCAGGTCATAAGGTCCAGGCTTTGCAGCCCCTAAGTGCTGTTAATGGCAAACTAGCTCGTGTCCAGCTTGAAGAGGTCAGGCTCCATCAGTGCCTCCAGTCTGGTCATGCAAGAATGTGGATTCAGCATTGCCAGAACTTTTGACTTTTCACAAAAATTGTAAACTCATATTTTACATGAATTTTCTAAGTTTTAAATGTTATTTCCATTTGTTTAAGCTGTGCAGGCCAAAAAACACAGCTTTGAATCAAATCAGGCTTCTTGTCTACCAGTTTGCAAAATGTAGGCACAAACAACAGAACTCATGAGGATACGATTGAATATAAGTTGAGTATCTGCCAACAATACAGTGATTTTTAAATAAAGAGAATTCTCACTGTCGTGGCTATTAAGCATGGTATTGTATTTAGTATTGGTCATCTCATTCGGTTATTGGATATACTTTTTATGTTATCATTTTCAGAGGAAAATATAGCAAACAGAATATGTCCAGGAAAAGTCATTTTAAAAAGAGCATGTTTGGGAAGATTTGGAAGATTACTCCAGGAACTATCAAGAGAGTTACATTTGACGTGAAAATTAAGCACGGTGTCTCATTGCCCCACCTTTGGACTTTTGAATATTCTGCTTTTTCTCTGTGAAATTTTCTTCTCTCTAGTCTTTATGTGGTCAATTCTGCCTGAAAAACGTCTCCGGAAGGCCTTCCCTGCATTCCCCAAACTCAATTAGTTGCCCCTCTGCTATTTTTTCATGGCTTTTAGTGCATTTTCTTATAATGAACTAAATTTTATTATAATGCACTTATAGTACATCCTCCTGCATGGCTTCTTTATTTCTCTCTTTCCTCCTTAAGGACTATGTCTTTTTTTAAATCCTAGCACCAAGGATACTGTTAACATATAGTAGATAATTAATAAATATTAATGAATACATAAATAAATCAATGAATAAATCAATGGACAGATGACTCCCTCATCTGATGTAGTTGTACACAGGCTACTATTGTTTTTCATTCCTCATTAATTTGCATTTTACCCAGGAAACATACTTGGCCTTTCTAACATTTATCACATGTTGACAAACTTCACTTAACATTTATTGATTATCAACTGTGTGTCATATTTCATTATGTAATCCTCAGAATAACTCCAAAAGGCAGGCATTATTATTCTCACTTCACAAATAAAGAAAAAGAGTTCTAGATATTGAGAAACTTGCCTAAGATCACACATCAAATAAGCGAAGGAGCCATGATTCTAAACAATATTCCTTTTGGTTCCAGAGTTCATGGTCTCCCCTGAGAGCAATCCTGCCTTTCTGTGAGCTCTGATGGAAAGGACAGCTTCCTTAATAGAGTAGCACTGACTTTCAAGATATTTTCAAGAGCAATTTATTCCTAAAGAACTATAACTGGGCACATGGTAAGTTGGATGTACATGTTCTCTGTTAGAAGCAGGCTGCTAGTTAAAATCTCATTTAAAATGTGCCAGAATATCTTTATTTCCGGAAATTTATTTGTTCTACTTGAAACACTTATATGATCTGTATTATTAGATAGATAGAATTTTCTATTATCTTAGGAAACGTGTACGACAGGACAATTTTTCTGGTTCTGCAGATGTCTACACACCTTATCTCTTGGTAAGTTGAACTCTGGT
This sequence comes from Diceros bicornis minor, assembly GCF_020826845.1. Classification (NCBI taxonomy): domain Eukaryota; kingdom Metazoa; phylum Chordata; class Mammalia; order Perissodactyla; family Rhinocerotidae; genus Diceros; species Diceros bicornis. The sequence continues at coordinate 10,769,518 of NC_080762.1, read as the reverse complement.
GAGAAGAAGTGGACAATTTTCATAGAAGTTCCAAGAGCTTTCTGAGAGGAAAAGGGTTAAGTTGTTGAAAAACTCTTTCCCTTTAAAGTTGAACATATTTAAAATGCCTTTAATTAAATGAGATCCTCTTTAATGAGATTAACTAGCAAGAAAATATACCAACCAATTCCTTCTTTCTCCCTTCCTACACTTACAGAAATCTACAATTAAGATAGAGTGAATTTGGTTCAAGCTTAATATCAAAAAAATTGCATTTTCCATCTTGCCCAAAAGAATAACGAGGAATTGAAAACAGATTTCTACCGTTAATTTTTTTAATGAAACTTGCCTTTAGAATAGGCTACTTGGGCTCTCCACAGACTAGAATTTGAGGAAAACAATGAGGAATACCATGATATGCTGAACACTATCTAGGTTTAAGAAGCTGAGTTGACATTCTGCAATTTAGACTCTTGTCATTAAGTTGAACACATACTCTACTTCTCTTACTTGCTTGGATAACACCTACTAATCTTAAAAGACTTAGTTCAGATTTTACCTGCTTTAGGAAGCCTTCTATATCAGTTAGGATCCAAAGAGAAAAACAGATATAAACCCCTTTGAGTATTTAAAACACAGGAAATTAATACAGGATATTGACTTTGCATATGAAGGAAGAGTTTAAGAGTCCAAGAGGCATGAGCAGGTCAACTCTGAGAGTAGGGAAAGCAGGAAACTATTCCTAAGCTTGAGAGACAGAGAGGATGACATTACTGGACTCAGCTGGAGGAAGCTGGAATCTTGGCAGAGCCTGCCTGGTAGGAACAGGAGTCACAAAAATAACCTGCCTCCTTGTTTCCCTTGTGTCTGTGCCAACCACTCTCCAGAGCCTCCAGGAGATCAGCTGACTCAGGAGGCTAGGAAATAGCCTGCTGAGGTGAGCCCTTCTGAGATACAGAGCAGAGCAGGATAAGGATGAGGCAGTGAGTGAGGGCAAAAAAGCCCTGGTTGGCACTTCTCTCACCTTAGACACTAGTCTCAACTTCTCCACTCGCATTCACGTTAGACGTTGCTCTTATGTTCCTGTGAAATATGACCGCATCGCTTTGCTTTGTGGTTGACTATTTACTTGTGTGGAAGATGATGACATGTGTGAAATCAGGGACTGAATATTTGATGACTGAATGAATAAATGAATTAATTCCGCAGACTGCTCCCCTCACCTGCTAACACGTACTACCACTTTATTTTCAGTCTCATAATGCTAATTGTTTTTTCAAAAATTCAAGGCTATAGCCTGTGAAGGCTAAGCCTTGCCCCATGTAATTGAACCTGGATGGATGATCAGTTGGAACTAACCCTTGGCCATTATAGCCAAACGTAATATGAGATTTTAGCCATTCCTTTCCATCCTGTCATTCTATAAATATACCGCCACACCACAAGGTATTTCAAAATAGGCAGTACAAATTTTATGCCTGAGAAATAATAAAATACTTCCTCCGTATTAGGGAAATGATAACCGTAGATTTTTACATTAATCTTTAATATTGCCTTATTGTAAAATTATGGGATCTTGTTATGAAATATTTTCCTTCTTTTAGATAAAAAAGAAAATAGGATATCAGATTGGAAGAATAAAGTTCTATTAATTACAGCAGGCACTTATTTCTTTCTTATTGTAAAGAGACATCCTATAAAAGTCTTTTGGTGCCAAATATTCCTGAAGCCCAGATGTGTCTGAATTGACGCATGATTCTTTTACAGAAGAGCTTGTGAATCAAGCGGCTTTTCCCAAACTACGTTCCATGCTACACAAACAATGCAAGAGCTTAACAAGCTGTTACATGAATAGATAATTCTGTGGTCAAATAAATTCAGAAAATGATGGATTAAACAAGAATAAACAAGTTTCTTTACTGGCGAAATTCTTACAGTCTTTAATATGTTAGCGTACTTTGACACTCCAAGAAAGGAAAAGAGAGTCATTCTTAGCAGAAGACTTGTATGGTGTGAGAAATTCTGCAAAAGAAGAAAATATAATTATTGTAAGGTAAGGAAAACAACTACTCAAGCGTTAACTTTTACTGAATAAACAAATGAATGACAATATTAACAGAAGTTAATAATAAGAATGACTAATAGAAATTACAAATTGATTAGAAGAAAATGTTGTCATATTTTTTAACTCTTTAGTGCTACCTTTAAAATGAGATTTTTCAAATATAGGATTATTTAGTGTCCGTGCTTGATTGAATTAATAAAATCTCTTTTATAGGAAAAAGTTCCATTAAATGGAAAGTTATGTTATTGCATTTGATTCTCTTATCCATATCTACAACCTCTGACTATGGGATCATATGGAAAGTGTCATCCTTTGTCTGGCAATAGTATAGCATAATATCAGTATATTAGGAAGAAATAAAAAGTTTCTGAAGTGTTGGATTTGTGACCTCACATTTACAAAATAATCATAGTTGTTGCATTTACCATAGTGAAAAATGAAATATAATAAGAAAAGTTACTTGTTCATTCATCTAACTAATATTTGATTTCCGATTTTATACCAGGCATAAGTAGTTATAAACACTTACTTCTTTAAAATAATTATTACCGGGGCCGGCCTGGTGGTGCAAGTGGTTAAGTGCACGTGATCCGCTGAGGCGGCCCGGGGTTCGCCTGTTCGGATCCCGGGCGCACACCGACACACTGCTTGGCAAGCCATGCTGTGGCGGTGTGCCATATAAAGTGGAGGAAGATGGGCACAGATGTTAGCCCAGGGCCAGTCTTCCTCAGCAGAAAAAGAGGAGGATTGGCAGATGTTAGCACAGGGCTGATCTCCTCACACACACACAAAATAATAATAATTATTACCTTAATATATGTGTAAATTATACAGTTTCTACAGATAAATTATTTAGTTACTGGAGATTTTCAGACCCTCAAATTATGACTGTTTACTTATTTTTGTATTTTATTTATCCCATGGGAATATTAATCTCATAAAAAGTCTTCCATGTGGATTTCTCACATTTCTAGAAGAATAGACGAGTTATGAAATTAGGCTTCTGTAGCTAAATAATAAAACTAGATTTGATTATAGCAACATTTTTTTCTACATATGTGTTTTCTAAAATCATGAGATGCTTATTATATTATTCTTTTTTGATATATGTAATAATATAATCACTGTCTATTTTTTTGAATTTTGCTTTTCCAAAAACAAAATTTTAAAAAGTTTTAAATTTTGCTTTTTTTAAATTTTGGTTTACGCAAAAGTCAAGATTACAGCTTCTAGTCAAGAATACGGCTTCTAGTCAAGAATACGGGGATAATTTGGTTATAAAATGTCCCCAAGTCCCTTTAAAAACATAGAGGAACTAGAAGAGCAAAACAAAAAAATCCACAGCCAACATCTCGAATAAAATAAAGTGATAACAGATCCATAAGAAATCCAGAATATGGGCAAACAGGACTAAATTGGTAATGACAGTAAATGTAAATGCTACAGATGTTTTGGAAAGCAATTTGGCAAATACTAATAAAGTACATGTATATATCCTGAGACCCAGCAATCCTATTCCTAAGCATATATTATAAAACCTAAAAAAATACTAATATACGTTCATCAAAACATTGTTTACAATGGGAAAAAATTAGCAATAACCCAAATGTCTCTCACTAAGAGAATGGATACATGAATTGCTGTATATGCATACAATGAAATACAGTACATAAAAGTAAAGAATTAAAGGAACGTGGATGAATATGTAGGATTCTCACAAACAATATTGAGCAAAAAGTTTTTAAAAATTAGGTTGCAGAAGAATATTAAGGAATGATAATTTTATGTATAGCTTAAAAGTTTGCAATGAATATTATATATGGTTTAAGAATATGCCCTTAAGAATTATTTAAGAAGACACACATCTATGTGTATATTTGTATATGTGTATTTATAATACATATAATATGATATACATTATATGTATATTTACATGAAATTCACGGAAACAACAATCACCAAGTGTAGGATATTGGTTACTCTGTGGGGCATGGAGGAGAATGTGGTTGGGAAAACTAAACATATCAATTTTAACTGCATTAGTAACATCGATTTCAGAAACAGATGGTGGATCCATGAGTGATCATTGTATTATTCTTTACACCTTTTAGTGCCTTAAACACTCTATAATAAATTCAAAAAGTCAAGCTAAACTATTTTTTCCCTGTCTCTATGAGATAGAGTTCTCCAGTTACACCTGTGACCTTGAGCAAATCTCTGTATAGTCTCTTTTTGTACCAATCTCCAGTGTGTTTACTCCTCTGTGCACACTCATATGGATATCTCTCCTTTCCCCTTTCTTATCAGAAGAAGTTCATCACTACTATTTAATAACATTTGCCAAGTAGGTATAAATAACGTGCTGCTCAGAGCCATCATAGTAAATGGTCCTTTTCAAGAAGCCTCACGTTTGCCCTGAATGGTAGGTTAGCATCCAGCCATTTACAGCAAATAAAGCTTTCTCTGCTTGGGAAAATAGTCAAGGAATGAGCCCTTGGTTCCCAGGTCTCTCGCCCAACAAGACATTCTGCCCTCAAATATATAATGTACCCACTAATGTTCCCAAAATATCAGCATTTCACATGAAGGTTTGCACTTGCCCTTCCTTTCAATTTAAAAACAGAATGACCAAAATATACAAAATTTTCAAATGTAGTTGCTCAATTCTCTTCTTGGACTTTAAGTGGCTATCATCATATTCCCCCAAACAGTGTCTGATTTCATACATAAACCTTGCCATTTCTCTTTAGTGGAATAAAAAAAAATGTTTCATACAGCATGACCCTGACCTTTCTTGGTAATTTCCAGTATGCCCAGATTTTTTCATTCCGACATGTTTGCAATTCTAGGAGACAGTGTATACTGACATAGAGATTTATCGCCAGAAGCTTCCCAGTGGAGTCAGTGGCAGGAGATAAAATTTGGTCACAATTCACATGTGTTTGAAATGAGCATTCCAAGAGAAAATGATTAATTTCTCTTTAAAACCCAAAGGATAAAATACCATACTCACAAGCAGGACTACCTCTGCATTCGCTCAGTCTCTCCTTTGTTCATTTGCTTTTCCTTATGTTTCCCTCACTTTTGTTTCTTTTTTTCCAAGCAATGAACTATCAAATTATTGTTATTCAGGAGAAAAAACACAAGTGTAAAAGAAATTTTGTTCTGTCATTGATGCCTTTAGAAAATAATGAGATAAAGTAGAGAAGAAAAGGTAAAACTGAAGTAGCACAAAATTCTAGCACTAAAAAGTGCATTAACAACCACCCAGTTCAATGTAAATATGGGAACTGACTGGGGAGGTTAAGTAACTTCTTGAAAGACATTTGATCTGTGTAGCAGTTGAGGAGCCGTGGGGACCCAGATCTTTCAGGACGCCGGCACTTGCAGGATAATGCCAGAAGTTTTATTACCCGGGCTTCATGCTTTTAACTTAAAATTTTGAATAATACTAAAGTGCCTACGCCTTCCCTTCCTCCTTCCAAAAAGTGTCCCTGGAATAATTAATATTTTAAATCTCTGTCCACTATACCACGTCACAAAGAAGCTACAGATAAGGAAAGAAAGAGAACAAGTTACGCAATGAATTCTTATAACCATCATAACGCCAAATGAAAGTGACTTATAAATGTCAGATAGCCTAAATGTTTGAGCTACATTAAAAAATATATGTATATATATTCTTGCCCCGTATGTGCAAAATACTGTACAAGGATCAGTTAACCGTAGATGTGGCAAGATTTTTATTTATGTATTAACTATTAAGTAACACTTGCCCATTTCTTTGGTATTTGTATCTCACCCACTATCAAAAACTATTTTCTGAGCCTAATAACATGGAGCATCACTAAATAGTAAATTTGCAAAACCATTAAAATAAGAATTTAAAAGAAAAAAATCTAAGAGCCAAGACACTTCCATTCAATTCTGTAGCCGCAGCTCCAGGCGAGGTCCTTGTTGCTGAGAACAGAAAGGTGAATGAGGTCTGGTCCCTACCAAGGAGCATCTCATGTCCTAACGGGCCATTATTGTAATATGGGCAAACTATCTGTACACAACATTGATAATGTACTCATCAAAATGTCTGCAAAAGAAGCAAGTAGTCTGGGAATAGAAAGAACATTTCTTTAAAGTTCTAGAGAATTTTAGAGAGTCCAAGAATTTCAAGGTTAGGAAGAATTGTAAGAGGTCATTTATTCACACACATGAAACTAGTCGTCCATCTAGTACATCTCCAGTGAGCGGCTCTTCAAGCTCTGCTTGACCAACTCCAGTTACCGATGCTACATTCCATTTTGAAACCTCTCTAATCACTAAATTCTTGCTTAACATAAACTGAGTTACCCCAGACCATAAGTACCCGTCTGTGGAATCAAATGGGGTCCCATTTAAAGCAATATCCATATTCCAGTGGCTGATGCCCCATACTAGCTCACATAGGAACCCGACTCTTTAGAAAATGCCTCCTCCTACTCCTTGTATTTCTGATTGTCCCAGAAAATGTCTCAGGAGTGCTAATCAACAGGTCAGATCAACTGTCCAGTAAATTGTCGTGTAGAATCTGCCACTTCTACTAGGTATGGTTGTCTCACACTGATAACTTGCCCCCATCCACCCTGCTCCCTGGGGTCAGCAGTAGCTCGGGCAGGCCTGAGCTATGCAGTTGTGTGTAGAGCAACGGGAGAGATTTTGTTTCTCCCATTTTTGTGGTGTACTCCGTTGCTGCTGAGTGGCCCATATCATCCCTCTCCAACCCAGGGTCTTCCAGGGCTTTTAATTTACTGCCCAGCCTCATCTCCATTCACAGGACAGATTTGACTCCAAAGGTAGCTGAGTGCCAAGATTAGCGCAGATGACGGATACAGCACTGCACCCAGAAAGTCATCTCTCCTAAAATTTCTAAGGCCTTGTTGCTGGAAGCTCCTGAGTTTTTCCTGCAAATGGACTTCTGGGATCACCTCACCAACTGATCGGTCAGGTCTAAGTCCCACTGATAGGCACAGCTTAGACTCAAGCTTGAATCTGTGGTGTACTCAAATTGAGTAAGGCTCTGCATCTTACTCATTCTAATGTCTCCTACAGTTAGCCCTGTGCCTCACATGTAGAAATAATAACATATACTGAATATTACAGCCTTGTAGGTAATATTTTATTTAATCCTCACAATTCTATGAAGTAGATACAGTTATTATTCCTATCTTATAGATGAGTAAACTGAGTCATGAGAGGACTAATGAATGCGTTCATGATCACAAGGATAACAAGTGGTGGAGTTGGGATTTGAACCCAGGCCGTCTAACTGCAGAGCCTGCAGACTTACCCACCACATGTGCTGCCTTCCTGCTCTGCACACAGAAGAGGTTCAAGAAACATTTTGAGGAAATGACTGTAGCTGCCTCTCGTAATGTAAACACACTGATTCTTGACTTTGCTCTGGCGACATAGATTAAACATGGCGGGCATTCATGGAGGAGACAGTCACATATTTAAAGACAGTTCTCCTGCCCTCAGTTGTCATAGAGTTTTGCTGTTTCAGTTGTAAAGGAGGTTAGATATTGGGTGCCAGGTACTTCTTAGGGGTGACTTGAAGCTCAGAATACTGTCATACTCCAGAAATCTGAAATGTCTCCATTTCCTTTGAGTGAGTGGTTTGTTTGAGCGCTTATTCAACCTTTTTTGGAGAACTATTTTCAACACTTTGTTTCTTCTGTCTTTCCCTCCATCCCTATTTCCCACCAGGCCTTTAAACCTCCACTGGCAAATATCTAGAGATGCCCTCCTCCACAACAGTCCATGCTCCTCCTATCTCTTTCTCATCCTCTTTTCCTATCCTTTCTATCCTCTTCCCCACATTTGCTCTCCTGTGGCTTGACACTGGCCCATCATGGGCTCTAGAGTGCATACTATTTTGGCTCTTCTCATAGGGGAAATATGTAAAGTAGATGCATTTATACAAAGGTTGTGACTTTTTAAAACTTAATGTATTGAGTCATCAGGAGGCTTTGCTTTAAAAAATCTTGATAACTAGAAAAGACGATGCTTAATTCAAAAGAATTAATCCCTAACAATGGACTTTGAGGAGTTTTGAGGCCTAGATAAGACTATAATTGTGTTAGGATAAGATATCTTCTTGAATCCCAAAAGAATAATAACTACAATGAATTATCATGTGCCTGGAAATTCCTTTATCTTATAAAGTAATTCTAACACTTGAAATGTGAGTATTTTTGTCCCCATTTGGAGAAGACAGGAAAATTTCACAATCTGCACAGCTAGTAAGAAACATAATTGAGACTTGAACTCGGACATGTTTGACCCTTTGTCATTGTTTCATTGCCTACTCGACCTTTTATAAATTCAGTTCTTTGGTGAATTTTTAGGGTAATATTCAGTTAACATGGAAAACCATTTTGAGTTAATATAAAAACAATTCAACGACACTTAGCATATCTTCCTTTCAGCAATAGTCTTTAAGGCATTCACCCCAGAGAAGTGATTTGGTGGCCCAGAGAAAGGGCTTATCGTGGGCATGTTTGGGGGTAAGTGGGACTTCCTCTCAAAGCACAGTGTGTGGGCAAAGAGCTCCTTGACCATGAATGAACTGAGCTTTGCTCCGGGAATCTGTCAGAGAAGCTGATCTCCACCTGAATGTAGAAACGGACACTGGAAACTTGGTTGCATCAAAACCACTCTCTGCCACTACTATGTTGTTTGATTTTACTTTGCTTGTCTGTCCTTCCACTTCCTTAGCTGTAAAGTAAAGATATCTGACTGGATCAGAGTGCCTCCAATGTACGAGCTCATCAGAACCAACTGGGGAGTCATCTTTCAAAATATCCATACCTGTTTCCCTTTACTGTCTTCCAGAAATCATACTCAAAGACTCCATGCATCCATATTAATAGGTCTTAGACAACTTCTGACCTTCCCATGTTATGCTTAAACTTTTGGGAGGTACTATCATTCTGGGCATATAAGAAAAAATAAAATCAACCAAAGCATGTCAAAGTAAATTTGTAATTTGTAAAATCATGACATTTTTGGACTATAATTATTTTGACTAGACACCAGAACAACTAGATAAAAGGTTAACAAAAATGTATATAACGTCAGAGGTTTAATTGGCTTCATTTCATTTTACTTATTCAATAAGAGGCATGAATTGATACACCATTGTGGCTTAAAGCATCTTGAGTTAATTTTGTCCTTTCTTCTTTTTTTTATAAAAGGATGTGATTATAGTACTGAGTGATTTATTTTAAATTTAATTTAAAAGAAATATTTTAAAATCCAGACAATAATTTCTATATTGTGCATATGATGTCAAATAACATGTTTGATTAAATTTTTCATTTTTTAGCTAGTTGCTTCAGCAATATTTCTTTTCCATCTTTTTTTGTGTGTGTGAGGAAGATTAGCCCTAAGCTAACATCCATTGCCAATCCTCCTCTTTTTTTTTGCTGAGGAAGATTGGCCCTGGGCTAACATCCATGCCCATCTTCCTCTACTTTACATGGGATGCCACCACAGCACGGCTTGACAAGCTGTGCATGGTCCACGCCCAGGATCTGAACCTGTCAACCCCAGGCTGCTGAAGTGGAGTATGTGAACTTAACTACTCTGCCACCGGGCCAGCCCCCTCTTTTCCGTCTGTCAGTATTTTAAATCCCTTACTTACTGATATCATAGGTTTCAATGGATATGCGAAACATTTGCCTCCTGAGAGAAAATTCCCACTGTGACCTGACCTCTCACATGTTTCATGCATCTGAAGAAAAATCTTTCTAAAAGATTGAGATGAGCGACAACAGGACAAACTTTCACATGGTACTGTTGATTGAGACTGCAATGGACAGTGCCAAACTGTTTACAGATGTTACACTTGGCCTCTTTCCCAGTGCCAAATATTTGCATGAGAGATAAAGAGCATAATCTGTTCACATATAACGATTTTCCTCTCCAAATTCTTTTGAGGTTGGTTACACTTTAATAACCATTTGCTCTTGAAAATTGATTTCTTTTTTGAAGACCATCTGCATCTGTGTAGCCAAGCACCCATTCTTTCCTTTTCTTCAATACCGTATGTTGGCTTCTTTCCATTAAGTCCTCTTTCACCACACTGCCAGGGGCCCAATAGATTGTGTTCTTGCTAACAGTGAAGGAAGAGGAAGCCCTGAGAGTTGTAGGGTAGTGTTTCATTTTTCTTCAGGGCATCATTTTATCATGTGCAGTGGGTAAGACACTAGATTTTGAAGTTAAGTGATCTGTCTTCTTATTCTGGCTTCACCAGTTGTGTGATCTTGAATATACTTGTTTAACCTCTCTAGGTCCCTTTTAATTCATCTTCAAAATGAGGATAATGCTACATATCTTCTTAGAGTTGTTAGGATGATTAAATGAGAGAATGTGTACAAAGATTAAATGTTCAACAGAAGGTAGCTACTGTATTCCTGCAGTCTCTCAAGAGCACAAGAAGTGCTAATGTGGAGGGAAAAGGCTGTCAAATCTAGGGAGAGGTGGCAGCTAATTATTTTTTGGGAATTAAAGAGCTCATGTCATTAGTTTCAAAGAGAGTGATGGGTGGGCTGAAGTATATTTCTCCCTTAAAACCTGAGGCATATAAAACCTTCTTTGAAGGGTGGCATACAGGAGAGAGATGGGAGAATATAGTTTCCAAGTGCATGTCTTCTATGAGGAGCTTAATATTCTTTAGTCCAGTGATACTCAAATTTACCTCAGTATAAGTATCATCCGTGGATCTGTAAAAACAAACAAACAAAACAAACACAAAATATGGTTGGGCCCATCCACAAACCTACTGTATCAGGGGGTCAATGAGTAGGAGCATAGAAACTAATTTTTTAAGAGCTCTCCTTTTAATTCTGATACACAAAAACAGCTTGGATTTCTAAATTCTCCTCTTCGCATTCACAGAGCCGGATACTAATTATTACCCTGACTCTTAGAGAAGTCGTATAGTTAAGGTAATTTACCTATGAAAATGGAAAAAAAATAAACTAGCTGCTTTGGCTTTTTAATAAAATAGTGTTTTCTATGAAGACACAAGAGCACTATTGAAAATATGTCAGAAAGTAATTAATTTTTAGCTAATTGACATGCAGTTTGAACTGAAATGAGAAAAATATTTAAAAGTTTAAAAGAATACTATAAAAAGAATATAATAAAAGTATCATCATATTAACAGAAATACAAAGTTAACTGAATGCAGTAAAAAGAATTATGCAGAAAATTGAATCAATAATATAGAAGCAAATTTGAGAAAATTTTCCATAATATAAAGATTACATGAAAATAATGAGAACAAGTAAGAGACAAAACGATACAGAAAGCATATAAAATTTAGGACCAACATACTCAATTTAAGAAAGAATAGAAGCAGATAAATCAAAAACAGTTATCAAACATGATCAAAGAGATGTTCTGAATTGAAGGGAGAATAGATTTTTAACCCAAGCCAAAAAAGCATAACAAGATACCCATATCTTAGATATGTAGTGGCAGCATTTAAAAATTTTAAGATTAAATAATTTAAAAAATCTAAACAGATAAAAGAACAGGTTATCTACAACTTACAGAAATTGAGCTGATCTCAAAATTCCCCATAACACTAAATGTCGTAATTAAATGGAATGATTTTATGGACCTTATATTTGCATAATTTAATACACATTCAATATGTAGAAGCCACAGAAAAATATCCTCAGATGTATAAGAGCAAAGGAAATAAGTCACCCATAAATATTTCTGGAAAAATTTCTTAACAATATATTCCAGTTATGCTAAAGAGCAAAACATTCATGGCAGAAAAAAAAGAAAAAAATGCACTAAACACTGCAATCATTTAAGTAAAGGAAGTAAGAATAAATAATTACTAGAACTATAATTAAAAACTCGAGTGTAAATACCATAATTTTAAAACATTAACATTTCACAACATTTGTGGAAATCTATAATTCTTGATTAAACTTATAAAAATTTATAACTGGTTACAAGAGGGGAAGAGAGTAAAAAACCCCAAATTCCAAATCTTAAAAAATCAGAAGTCATATATTTTCTTTCTTGCTTTGATTTTTTAAAGAAATATTTGTTTGAGTTGATTTGAGAAACCTAAAGATAAACACTCATAGAATTTTACTGGAAGATACAAACAAAGAAAACATCAATCATATCGTAAAAAGACAGAAAGGAAAATAGAAACAATGTTTACAAAACAAAAAGAAAGTACTCCATTAAGATGACAGAAAAACAAACCTCACCAATAACACCGAATATAAGTTATTTAACGTCCTTCAATAGAGGACAAGGCAATTTATTTAACAAACAAATTCAGCTGCAGGCTGCTTACGAGAGATATATGATAACAAAATGAGTACAAAAAGTTGACTGTTTGAATATTTGATAATAATGGCTTAGTGGGCAAATAAAAATAGATATCAGACACGGCTGTATTAAGATCCAATAAAGTGAAATTCACGGCATACAGGCTAAAGAGACAAGAAGGATCATATTATTCTGATAACAGAATTCATAATGAAGACAAATGTTGATACAGGCAAGAATATATTGACTGAAAAAACCCTGTAGTGCTATAAATTAATATTGCTATCTATGAGTTTGGGTCAAATGTGATAAAAAAAAATAATGACAAAGGATTTGATTAACATAATGCTAATAGATTAAGAAGTATAAAACATTGAACTCTACAAACAAATATACCATATTTATGTACGGTCATGAAACATACTGAAATTCTCCACAAATTCTAAATAGTAGAAGTTTTTAGGTAACGTTTGACCACTATACAGACATATTCCAAACTTAAAAGCAAAGTTGTAAACATAAACATCCTATTGTCTTGCTATGTACTTAAATATTTTTCATACAACGGGGACAATAAGAGGAAAAAATATAAACGCAATCTAATGTCAATAAAAATAAGGACATTAATATCAAGATGTATAGGATGCAACCAAAGTTATATTTAGAAATAATTGTGTTGATTTATGGGATTGTATTATTTAAAAAGAAGGCAATTAAGCATTTAGCCAAAAAGTTTGAAATTTAAAAAAATCTTCTTTTTTAGGAGAAAATAAATAAATGAAAACCCCAGTCAATTACTGATAAAGTAGAAAAAAGGAAATAAAGACTAAAATTAATAAATGAGTCTGAGAATTGATTCTTGGGGAAAAGTAAAATAAAACAAAACGAAATTTTGCTTAAATTCTAGTTAAGAAATTAAAACAACACAAATAATGTTAGAAGTCAAAAAGAGGATATATAAAAACTGAATTCATAATAAACTTCCTAATTCTCAGGGCTTTGTCTTATTCATTTTATTTATCCATAACCTAACACATCCATAACCTAACACCTCAGAGGTGTAGCAGGGTCTCATAAATATTTGTAATTTAAATTAATATGGAAGATATTAAAAAATTGTAAGAGGACAACTTGCACAGCTGTGTACTCATTAATTCCAAGGCAAAGTTCCAGATTCAAAGAATTTTATGCTTAGCTTTTTTTCAATCTTTTAAAGGTTAAATGCTTTTTTATTTGTCCTAAGACATAGAAAATATGGAAAAACTTCCTACTTATTTTATCAAAGTAGTAAAACACTAATAAAATCTGACTAAAATAGAAAATAAAAAAGAAAAATGATCACATACGTGCACAAACACAAAAAAAGCAAAACCCACACAAAAAATGAGAACATTATCCCTTATCAACAATGGGAAAAACTTAACACAGTGTTAGCACACTTAAATGAAATACTGAAAAGACAGTTCACCATATTGAAATAGGATTTCTTCCAGGGATGTGAACCCAATGTAATACAAGACTGTATAGCCTGTGATTATGAGCATGACCTTGGGATCTAGGCACCTTCGTTAATTCCCTGTTCTCCCACTTAGTAGCTGTGTGACCTTGAGCAAATGACTTAACATCTCTGTGCCTTAGTTCCTCATCTGTAAAATGGAGATAATAACAGTATTGATCTTAAAGAATCGGTTGTCAATGATACGTGAAATGCGGAGCATCATGCCTGGAATGTATCAGTGTTACTATTATGATTATATTATTTACCACTATCATTATTATTTTAATTAATAATCTGAGGAGCCACCATTATCGATTTATTTTCTAGGGCAGTAACACGTATTGCTGCAATGTGTTGTTTTGTTATTTTGATTAGCAACATGAGTAAAGAAAATTAAAGGTGAAGAGGGATCATGTGTACTGTATAATAAGTGAAACTGTGTCTAATTCTAATGTTCTCCTTTTCACGGGCCCAGCAAAGCTTTCCCTTGTGGTAGGTGTGTGTGACTCATTCACGGCCCGTGGTTGAGTCTAGTCTGGGAAAAGCTGAAGCTCTGGGGTACATCATGTCTTTGGTCCTATGACACACTGCAACCATGATGTACTTCCACTCGAGGCGGCAAGATTTTGTCAGCTCACGCCTGTGACTACTCAGTGATTAAGCTGGAAATAAAGTGGTGGGTGAGCTATCTTCCAAATTCTAGTGGTAGATTTGGAGATGGCATTGTCACCAAGATTTTAAAAGGGGATTGTGTTTACTAAGGAAACATGGCAAGCGGAGGTGGGGGATAACCTAGTAAATGTCTCACTTTGTCCCACCAGGCACAGAGAAGGGCTATGGCTTTCCCTTTTCAGTCCTAAATGCAGATATCAAAGCATACTCTTTACTGTATAGAATAAATATGTATCATTCCTTACTTTAAAATATAAAATGAAGATCAAACTATCTTCTCAATTATTGCAAACAGTTGTGCAAATGAAAAGACTGTCTTCTTCTGGGAACCTAAAATCCCACCAAGGAATAAGTAGTCTTTAAATCCCAGGAAGTGATTTGTAATCTGATACAGTAAGCAAAAAATCTCAGACTGATTCATCGCCACTGTGCTGACACTATCTCACTGCCCAATAGCGTCACAATTTCACTGCCACTCAAAACTACACTGCAGTCACTGAAATGCAGCAGCTGAGGCACCGGTGACCTGTCCAAAAAAAATTGAACAGGAAGTGGAGAAACACCACCTCATAAATTTCACCCAACCACATTTACCAGCCACCAAGGGTTCACGCTGACTAACAGCTGTATTTTCTATGGTGATTATGCCTCTGTCACAATGTTGAGGTCACTGAATTTCTCATGGACTAAAACTTGGTTTAACATTATTACCTCTTGTCCTTGGAAACTTTAGGAACTCTTCTATTGTCACAATATTCTCTTATAAATTAATATGAATATTAGATTTGCATTAAATACCACCATCTCTAAGAAGAAAAGTTATAGTTGTTGTTCAGAGATTAGAAGCTGATCTGGATGCCCAAAAGGATGCGCATAAAACTTATGGGAGACATTTGAGAGTGAAAGTGAACACCAAAAATAATTAAGTTTATATAAATTTTGGAAAGTTTATTTATTGTTCTAAAATTTTTTTGTCTGAAATTTTGTTGTATTATCTTCATGGACCTACAAAGCAATTCTATTCAAAACTGAAGTTTTTTCTTAAAGATAAAACTAATATATATTTGTATACATTAAAGAAGGTTAAAAGATTCTATTGATTATATAAACTATTAGAAAAGGCATATTCTTGGCTCATGTTCACGTACTTTGATCAGTTCCTTACCTGAATCTATCTCTAATACCATGTCTGGAACCAGAGGAATGTCCTTTTTAAGATACGGACTTACCATTTTTATTTTTTCCATAAAATTATCTGCAATATTTTTGAATTAGAATTCTATATTAAAAAATTTGAAATCTTTGGCATCTTCACTAAATATTTTTTTGTAAAAGAGGTGAGAAAATATTCTCTCTAAATGTGCTGAGGGAGCTGCTAATCTCCAAATAAATTCTGCTAGATGAAATAGATTCTCAGGTCTAATTTATTTTGTACTGAAATTTGTAAATATTTCAGCCCAAATATTTTCACAGGCACTGCTTTTTTGCTTCCATTTAGAGTAGTTTCCTTCAATAAATATTTTTATAAGAAAACATTCATCAAATAAATTGTCTCTATGGTTTACCTGAAAGTTACACCAAATTTAGATGCTGCAAAATTGTAGGCCTTCTCAATTTTATTCTGTTCCAATACAGGACATAAATTTATTCAATTAAAAATAGGAGATCTATCAACTAATTCTTCCCACAAGTCAGATGTTCCAAAGCTGTTATGCAGTTTCCACACTAAATTTCATACACGCATTGTGATCTCATTCTTTAATTTCTTCAGCTCTCTATTGTTTTTGTAAAGATAAATGTCTTCCTGTTTGCAAGATACTGTTTTCAACAATTTCAATTTGCTAACCATTTGTTGAATACCTTGCTTAAAAGTTTCCAGCTGATTTTGAACAAAATTCGATCAAAATTTGGAGAAATCATTTACAAAAATATCAATATCATTGTAGGACATTAAGGTTGATTCATAAAGTAGTTATTCAAAAGCCCAAACATTCCGAAAATCTTACTGATGAAAGAAAGAAAGAGTATGCTGCCATGCTGAAAATTTTTTATTCAATATTAGTTTTATCACAAAAGTTTAGTTATTCCAATTGTGTACATATACAGAAATTTATATACAGATTTTGACCACCGTAGCTTCTATTTCAATTGGTAGAATGTTACAGCTTATTTGGATGAAGTTATGAATTTTTTGTGCACCACAGCCAATTCCAAGCGTATTTCTTCTCCACAGGTTTCTTAATTTAGTGAGAACATAGTTGTCACCATGGTGACGTGTTCCAGAAAATTTTCTATCCATATTATCACCACAAAAACAAATACTATAACTTCAGTATTGCACTTTTAATATTCATAATGATATGAGACATTTTACCTTTGAGAGAATAAATTCCCAACACTTTACTTTGATTCCAGCAACCATATGGAAAAGAAAAAAGAATCGTTACTGGAACTACTGATTTTCAATTTGAAGCATCTGCTGATACAAAGCTGATGTCCTTTAAACCTGAGAAGTTCTGCTGCTAATGGAGCCACCGCATTTTCTTCTATCACTTTCTGCTTCATGCATACACAAAATCTTGGAATTGAAAGTGAGCAACGTTAACTTAAACCAACAGTAAGTTGATCTAAATGAAAACTCATGCTTCAAAGAGTGATATGCAGACACACTTTCTGTAGTTGCATATGTAAAACTTTTCTTTTTTGGCAGTCTTCCTAAAATAACAATTTTGGTTGATGCTGCTGACTTCCTAGAAGATTTTTTGGTCCTCTAGTCTTCATCTGGTCAGTGACATCATTCTGGCCTTTGTGAGAATGAATGAAAAACTTAGTGCATATTTATGTTTTTTAATTGCCTTTTCTTTTTTTTGCAGAGAAAGATTAGCCCTGAGCTAAACATCTGTTGCCCATCTTCCTCTTTTTTTTTTTCCCTCCCGAAAGCCCCAGTACATGGTTGTACCTCCTAGCTGTAAGTAGTTGTAAGTCCTTCCAGTTCTTCTATGTGAGCCACTGCCACAGCACGGCAACTGACAGACGGGTGTCATGGTTCTGCAACCAGGAAGTGAACTCAGGCCACCAAAGTGGTAAGAGTGCCGAACTTTAACGCTAGACCATCATGGCTGGCTCTACATATTTTTGTTTTTAAGTTAAACACGTACTTTTTTTTTTTGAGGTCATTGATGATGGAAGGATTTATTGCAAAGTTCAAAGAGTATTACCAAACAATATAATAAATAGCTGTAGATCTACAATTGGTAGATGACATCAGTGTAGCAAGAACATTCAAACTACTTGCTATACATTTAAGACTGGACTGCCCAGTCTCTATTTTCTACACATATGTGATATATATGTGTATATATTAATGACCCTTCTTTCTAGGATCCTGGTGGCTTTATGTATCTTTCAGGCCCCGCAGGCTGCAACACAACTGACTATTAGTCTAAGTGGCTGGTGGGGAGCAGCATCTAATACTTCCTCCACCACCATCAGGACAAAAAGAGTTAGCAGCTCATAACTGAATGCCCTGCACATTCTCCTTGAATCTGGAAAGGATAAAAAAATTAAAAGGAGAGAGAGAGGTTATTGCTGGTCATCGTTCAGTGCATATGTGTCTCATACGTATTGCCAGTAAGAAAATGACAGGATCTGGAAATAAAGTAGAGCTCTACCAGAACTATCCTGACTTGTTTTTATACAAATTTTAATAATATTTGGAAAAAATTAAAATTCTTGAACGTATGCTAAGTGAACAGGACCCTAGGATCAAAAGGCAAACCAAGACTCTCCTCTGCAAACTGGAATGATCACCCTTCACAGAAGGAAGCTTCTAATAATACCATGTGTTTAGGGACCATTTGCTAAGGGCCAGGCCTTGTGGGATTTTGGAGATAAAATGGTGATCAAAATGTGATCCCTACTCTTTGGATCTGCTCATAGTTTGTTCTCATAGTTTGCTTTTGTAAAGCACGCAGTCTTCAAAAGCCAATCTCACAATGAACTCCTTTGATTCAGACATGCTTTAGGAAGCACATCATCCCCTTTGCCACTGTTGGCTTCGAGAGCTTTCCCAACTCTCACCTCAAGGGCACCCAACGTGGTGGAGCACAATGGGCAGCATCTCTGCTTGTGCTGTTTGGAGACTATTATTCCTTCTGGGCACTGACAGAGTGGGCCATTGCTATAACTAGGCTTTCTCACTTAGCCTCTTCTCTTCACGCCACTCAGCAGCTTCAAGAGCAGCCAAAGCCACAGGAATGTCAGGGTGATTATTGGCCGATGTCAAACTTACTTTGGAGCAGAGGCCCTTTAAGTTCAGGAGACAGATTTACCTTTCTTACAGGCTTAATAGAATTAAGCAAATCAGCACTTCCTGCTGAAGGCGGGCTGCACAGCCACCAAGCTAGCAGTATCATTAAGAAAGCACATGTGTTTAAAATAAAATTGTTTCTAACAGTAAGTCTCAAATACCTGCTATTCTGGCTTACCTTTTGATTTTTAAGATTCTGTCAGGCTGTGATGACTTTAACCTTATGCTTTGAAACACTCTCCTTTCCCCTCTCTCCCTCTGTTCATCCATTAAATTGAATTTCTTCTAATGAAGAGAGAAATAGGATATACTCAAAATATACTTGAGGATCAAGCTGGTGTCATTTTTTTCCTTCCTCACAAGACATTTGCCCCCCATTTCAATCAGTGGTTCCATTATTATTCCTGTTTCCAAACTAGAAACATTGGCTTCCTCACCCTCTCACTTCACGGAAGTTGCCAGTCTGCAGGTTTTGTCGTATTTTTCTAAGAATTGATTTTTGCATTTTCTGCTTACTCTTCATTCCCATGCTCTCTCTCCCGTCTCAGCCTTAATAACCTCTTCTCTGTGAGGATGAACCCAAATTTTCACTTTTACCACCGGGGTGTTGCAAGCGGGTGGAGCCAGAATGTCTGGGTCTCTCTCTCAGCTCTGTTATCTAGTAGGTAAACTTGGGCAGATTATTTAACCTCTCTATGCCTCAACTTTTTATCTGTAAAGCGGGGTTAGTAATAGTACCTGTTCTCATAGCTGTGTTGTGAGGATTAAAGAGTTATATGTAAAGCACTTAGAGAGGTGGTTGGCTGTTGTTATTTCATGCCCCATCTTCCCAACTTTAGGGAATCAAGCAGGGCAGAGACATCATTTATTGATAGTCAATGTAGAGAAGCTATGCAGAGTGCTTAAGGCAATTCTCTTAGCATGACAAGGCCAAGGTTATTAGTTTGATTGACATAGGGTAAAACTAATGTTACTGGAAAGAATATGAATTCCTCATACGGAAGAGAAGGTGGTCTTCAAAAAGAAAACAAGCCTCGGGGTTTGGGAACTATTTTTTTTTTGTTTTTTGGAAGATCAGCCTTGAGCTAACATCCATGCCAATCCTCCTGTTTTTTTTTGCTGATGAGGACCGGCCCTGAGCTAACATCTATTGCCAATCCTCCCCCTTTTTTTTTTACGTTTTCTCCCCAAAACCCCAGTAGATAGTTGTATGTCGTAGCTGCACATCCTTCTAGTTGCTGTATGTGGGACGCGGCCTCAGCATGGCAGGACAAGCAGTTCGTCGGTGCACGCCTGGGATCCAAACCTGGGCAGCCAGTAGCGGAGCGCGTGCACTTAACCACTAAGCCATGGGGCCGGCCCCGGGGAACTATGTTTGATTTCAGATACCTGAGAAAAAATGTCCTCAGTCTAAAATGCACACCTTGCACAAAAATCAGAACTTTTCTCCATAATCCATTCAAGTAATTTATCCCACAGTGATTTATGTTCTTTTTTGAACACTTCAACCATAGATGTTCAAATTTATTCTAAAAAGGTGTTACCAAACACACATCAGTTTTTTTCTTTAAATTATTCACAAATATGTAGCAAATCTGATGCAAAAAAATCTTTTATACTTATTTTGTATCGCACATATTAAATCATAAAAATTTCTTTAGAAATGTTACATGACCTTCTTGAACCAAATTCTTTAGTAGTAAATTTAAGATAATTATACCAGTTCCCAAGGTAATCTCAAGGTGAGATAATGTAGGTGAAAGTACATTGTAACATGTCCAAATGTGAGACATTATTAAATCACGTGGCTGTGGTTTCATGTTTCAGGGTGTGTGTATGTGAACCTGGGCAAGAGGACTAGTCCTCAGAAATTTAAACTACAGTCTCTAGCCCATTTCTCTATACGAACTCTCCAAGATATACTCTGCCATCAGCTCTAGGGGGTAATAATAATTATTACTAATTGTTAAGCACCTATAGTTTTCCTAACATTGGGATAGGTGCTTAATATATAATATTCCTAGACTCATACCTTTAACTCATAAGACTCATGTCCTATAAATGTCTGTGGCTTTCTGGAGAGACTAGTTAGGTTCATGCTGTTCTTGAGTTTGGCTAGTCTTCACCAGTAACTCCTTTTGCCTCTCCATCATTCACACCAAAAGTTCTCAAGGAGTGGCCATGACAGAAGATAGACACGCACAACCTTGAAGAAGCTTCAATCAGTTCTTCCTCTCCATGGTACTAATGACTAAACACAAATTTAAACTATTCAGATGGGAGGCTGAGGATGAATAATGCTGTGTCCTCAAATTCAGTCCAACTACAGTTATTCCTGAGCATGGGGCTTGACCGCCCAGACTTTTAACATGATCCTCTCATGGGCTTTCCTCATCTGGTCATTCCTCCACGGAGCCTTCCCCATACGGACCCACTTTGCCTCTCACCTCACCTCCACCCAAACCAGTGCCTCAGTTAATTCATTCTTTCTTTCTTTTGTAAGTCTTCACCTCCCTTCCTTTCTGGGCTGAAGCCCTTCCCCAACAGTCAGCATGCTTTCCTTCTCCTCTGATGTCTTATAAATGTTTGCAGCTCCTGAGACAGATCATAGCATTTTTATCTCCCACTTGTTTCTTCCTCCAGGTAATTGGAAAGGGAAGCTAGGACTTTGAGAATGAAGTAGACCAAGGAAGGCACCAGGATAAGCTTCTGCTTTGGTTTGCTGCATGTTTTCACTTTTATTGTTTTTCTTTGTATATTTGTTTGTTTATTTCTCTGTCTTACAAAAAAAAGCTTCATCTCTTGCCAATAGAACTCATTAGTTCTTCAAAGAAGATCCACAGCAACTTGAAAGCACAACTTTTAGATCTTATTAAACAATAAGAGAAACTATTTCCTCCCCTAACTTGAGCTTCATTAAAACCCCTTTTCTATTAACTTCTACTAATGTGGAGAATCACTACTCTGGATCTGGATCACTTCTTCCTCATTCCTGTTTGTTTGTTTGTTTGCCCTCACAGTGCATAGAGAGAGAGTCTTGTTATGGAAAAATGTATCTCTAATACTCACATTAACATTCCAAGTTAGGCACCAAGTCTTACCATGTGAAGACCTGCTAAATTTATTAGAATTTCATACTAAAGCATTGGCAGAAGTAGAAATGATCTATTGACACAAGTTTACTAAGCAAAGTTTTTTGGTAAGAAATCGCATCAAAATATACTCACAGGCAAAACTCAAGATATCTGAAATTCTAACAACATAGAAAAAAATTTTTGACCAGTACTACTAGTACTGTTACTGTTACAAATAGTAACATAACCATCATGTGACTGAAGTCCTCCTTAAAGAGACAAGGTGACGCTATGAGCCTAGAGTGACTGGAAACATCTCCTTCTCCTGATCATGCTCAGATCTCTTTACTCTCTCGTGTTTATTCTTTATTGTGTTATTATTATTACTTTCTTGCTGCCTTATTGGTCTCTTACCTTCTGCTTCATGAACTGGCCCATGTTCTCTATTATCATTTACAGATTTATCTATTTATCTCTACTATCATTTACAGCTAGGTATTTACAGAGAATTACTTTTACAGAAAATTGTTTAGAAATGATACTTAAAACTAAGTTACGTTTCTCCGAATGGAAAAACTGACTCTGGGAATTTCGTTGAGCTAACTTGTCTCTATTAGGGATATGACTAGAGACAGAAGTTTGAGTCCGTACTGATTATAACCTTTATCAAGGTAGGGCTTCTACTAAAATTCTGATGCAAACATCTAACGTGAGGTAATCAAATGTCTGACACTCAAATATCTCAAGATATTCTCCTATCTTTAGTCGCTGAACAAAAAAAAACTTACCAAATTCACATCGTGATTTTGCTTTTCATTAATACATGCATACGTCCTTTAGTGAACATATTTAATTCATATGAAGTTAAATAATATAAGATCAAGCTATAAGAGCACTCTTGGCGCTCACTATGGATAATTGCACCCTATATTGCTTCCATCTGTGTGGCTACATCACAATCCCAAGATAAGACAATTATGTTTAACTGGACTCCCTCTATTTTTGAGCTACTCCTTGGTGATTTTGCTGCTGCCTGTGGGAAGGGACAGGGCCCTGCAGAAGCAGCATGCATCTTGCCAGATGGGATCCTGTAGTACCAGACAAGGATTCCCACTGTCACTACTCCTATTTAACATAGTACTGGAAGCCCCAGCCAGAGCAATCAGGCAAGAGAAAAAAATAAAAGGGATCCAAATTGGAAAGGAAGAAGTGAAACTGTCACTATTTGCAGATGACATGATTTTATGTATAGAAAACCCTAAAGAATCCACCAGAAAATTTTTAGAAGTGATAAACGAATATGGTAAAGTTGCAGGATACAAAATCAACATACAAAAATCAGTTGCATTTCTATACACTAACAAGGAAGTCGCGGAAAGAGAAATTAAGAATACCGTCCCATTTACAATTGCAACAAAAAGAATAAAATACCTAGGAATAAACTTAACCAAAGAGGTGAAAGAGCTGTACACAGAAAACTATAAAACATTGCTGAAAGAAATTGAAGAAGACACAAAGAAATGGAAAGATATTCCGTGCTCTTGGATTGGAAGAATTAACATAGTTAAGATGTCCATAATTCCTAAAGCCATCTATAGATTCAACGCAATCCCTATCAAATTTCCAACAACATTTTTCACAGAAATAGAACAAAGAATCCTAAAATTTATATGGAACAACAAAAGACCCCAAATAGCTAAAGGAATCCTGAGAAAAAAGAACAAAGCTGGAGGTATCACACTTCCTGATTTCAAAATATACTACAAAGCTATAGTAACCAAAACATCATGGTATTGGCACAAAAACAGACACACAGATCAATGGAATAGAATCGAAAGCCCAGAAATAAACCCACACATCTATGGACAGCTAATCTTTGACAAAGGAGCCAAGAACATACAATGGGGAAAAGAAAGTCTTTTCAACAAATGGTGTTGGGAAAACTGGATAGCCATATGCAAAACAATGAAAGTAGACCCTTACCTTACACCATATACAAAAATTAACTCCAAATGGATTAAAGTGTTGAACGTAAGACCTGAAACTATGAAACTTCTAGAAGAAAACATAGGCAGTACGCTCTTCGACATCGGTCTTAGCGACATATTTTCAAGCACCGTGTCTGACCGGGCAAGAGAAACAATAGAAAAAATAAACAAATGGGACTACATCAAACTAAAAAGCTTCTGCACAGCAAAGGAAATCATCAACAAAACGAAAAGACAACCTAACAATTGGGAGAAGATATTTGCAAACCATACATCTGATAAGAGCTTAATCTCCAGAATATATAAAGAACTCGTGCATCTCAACAACAAAAAAACTACCAGCCCAATTAAAAAATGGGCAAAAGACCTGAACAGACATTTTTCCAAAGGAGATATACAGATGGCCAACAGACACATGAAAAGATGTTCAAAATCATTAACTATCAGGGAAATGCAAATCAAAACTACAATGAGATATCACCTCACACCCGTCAGAATGGCTATAATTAACAAGACAGGAAACAACATATGTTGGAGAGGATGTGGAGAGAAGGGAACTCTCATACACTGCTGGTGGGAGTGCAGACTGGTGCTGCCACTATGGAAAACAGTATGGAGATTCCTCAAAAAATCAAGGATAGAACTACCATATGATCCAGCTATTCCACTGCTGGGTATTTATCCAAAGAACTTGAAAACATCAATGGGTAAAGATACATGCACCCCTGTGTTCATTGCAGCGTTATTCACAATAGCCAAGACTTGGAAGCAACCTAAGTGCCCATCAAGGGACGAATGGATAAAGAAGATGTGGTGTATATACACAATGGAATACTCTCAGCCGTAAGAAACGATGAAAGCCAGCCATTTGTGACAACATGAATGGACATTGAGGGTATTATGCAAAGTGAAATAAGTCAGAGGGAGAAGGTCAAATACCGTATGGTTTCCTTCATTAAGTAGTAGATAATAACAATAATAAAACAAACACATAGAGACAGAGATTGGATTGGTGGTTACCAGAGGGGAAGCGGGGAGGGAGGAGGGTACAAGGGATAATTCGGCACATGTGTGTGGTGATGGGTTGTAATTAGTATTTGGGTAGTGAACATGATGTAATCTATGCAGAAATAGAAGTATAATGATGTACACCTGAAATTTATACAATGTTATAAACCAATGTTACTGCAATAAGCAAAAAATTTACAAAAAAAAACAAAAAAAAAGAACAGTTTCTCTTGTTAAACATCTTTATCACAAAAATTTTAATATGCATTTAACAACAACTGAAAACAGCAACAGAAATTTGTGGAAAAGCTAAAACAGTCTGATCCATCAGTCTTCATTCTTACTTAAATAGAAGTTCCCCGGCATTCTGAAATTACTAACCAGATTTTTTCTATCTTGAATAAAATACTATATTCTGGTTAAACATAAAATATCTTTAAACATTATTT
This sequence comes from Diceros bicornis minor, assembly GCF_020826845.1. Taxonomy (NCBI): domain Eukaryota; kingdom Metazoa; phylum Chordata; class Mammalia; order Perissodactyla; family Rhinocerotidae; genus Diceros; species Diceros bicornis. The sequence goes on along the minus strand of NC_080762.1, from coordinate 10,744,135 downwards.
TAAAGAATCCTTCTCATTGCCAACTCTATTAGAATGAGGTAGAGGACATTCAGAAGAGGGATTAAGTATTTTTCAATGGTTAGGTTCAAATCAGGTTCTTTGAAAGATGTGGTTCTTTGGAATCTTGTACTTGTCTGAATCCGAAGAGGTTGAAGAGAAACAGATTGCTGATGGTGGGGTGGGGGTGGGGGGCAGGAGTGAGCATGGAGGTCAAGGGTTATCCTAAGGTGAGAGTGGCCAAATTCAAAAAGGAAGGTAAAAGAGTCAATTCTCCACTGGAGGAGGAGAAAACCCTTGTCAGAGAAAGGAGTATTTAGGAAAAGGCAGGGCAGAGGCATTTTGCAAAGGAATGACCGCTGATCTTTCTTTTTATGTGAAGGAGCTTGTGAAATCACCATCAGTTCCATGAGAGAACATGAAGGAGAAAGTTAAGTGTGTTGTGGAAGAAGTTTCAAATACAGTTAGCTGATGCGTGTGTTGCGAAAGTGATTATCTACCTACTTCTGATTGTCTTGCATTCACTACCCTGAAAAAATCTATATGAAAAATCTAGCACAGGCCAAATTTTAAAGGCAGTCCAATCTAAATGTATTGATTAATCTTTTCAATTTTTGGACGTTATAATCACTAATTGCTGCAACATAGGTGGGCCATTAACTAACTCAAGCCTAGACCTCAGAAACGGAGCAGTCTGGCTAGACAAGTGAGAGGAAGGTCAAGCTTCCACCCATCACCCTTGGAATACCAGAGGCTCAAGTCCTGTACCACTGACCAGAAGGCATAGAAGCCACCTATCTCTTACGAATGCCCATAGTTATTCCTTCCCTCCTCACCCACACGTCTATCCGAATGTTTTTAAACCTTCTCACACACATTTTGTTACAATTCACACTTTTGCCCATCTTACACTGACCCAACTAAATCACCTCTCATTCGTAAATGTCGTCTTTCATCAACCATCTGATGAATGATAATTTTTGAGCTATTGTCTGGTAGTTCTGCTAGTTGCCTGGCAAAAAGGGTCAGGCCTCTGCCAAAGCAGTCGTGGATAATAGCTAGATGGATCTGGAAGTAATACCATGCCCTTGCTAGGGAGAGTATATCTGTGGCTCTTTCTTGCAATGCTAAAAAAAAATTAAAACAACAGCTTTATTGATATGTAATTTATATACTATAATGTTCACCCCTTTAAAGAGTACTGTGCAATCAATGGTTTTAATATATCTATTGCAACCATCACCATAATCTAATTTTAGAACATTTTTATCACTCCAAAAAGATATCTTGTACCCATTAGTAGTCACTGCCTATTTCCACTTCTACTCTGAGTTCTACACAACCACTAATCTACTTTCTTTCTCTATATATTTGCCTATTCTGGGCATTCCATACACAGGGAGCCATACAATATGTGGTCGTTTGTGACTGGCATCTTTCATCCCTGTTGTGGTAGGTATCAGTACTTCATTCCTTTTTATTGACAAATAATATTCTATTGTATGGATATACTATATTTTGTTTATCTACTCATCAGTTGATGAAGGTATCCATTTTTTGTCTATTATGAATAATATAGATGTGAACATTTGTGTACAAATATTCATGTGGGTGTATGTTTTCATTTCTTTTGGGTAGATACCCAAGAGTAGAATTGCTGGGTCATATGCTAACTCTGTTTAATATCTTGAGTAATTGCCAAACTGTTTTTCAAAGTGGCTGCGTCATTTTACATTTCCATTGTATTACAGTTTTCAATTTCTCTACATCCTCACCAGCACTTGTTATTATCTGTCTTTTTTTTTTTTATCATAGCCATTCTGGTGGGCATGAAGTGGAACCTCATCGGGCTTTTGTTTTGCATTGTGCATTTGGTTTGTATGACCCGTGAAGCTGAGCAAATTTTCATTTGCTTTTTGGCCATTTGTACATCTTCTTTGAAGACATGTCTATTCAAATCCTTTGCTTTTTTTAATTGGGTTATTTGCTTTTAATTATTGAGTTGTAATAGTTTTTTGTATATTTTGGATACAAGTCCCTTATCAGATATATGATTTGCAAATAGTTCCTCCCAGTGTATAGGTTTTCTACTTTCTTCATGTTGTCTTTTGAAGCACAAAAGCTTTTAACATTGATGAAGAATTTCAGTCAATCTCCTCTTTTATCACTGGTGCCCTTGGTATCAAATCATTGCCAAATCCAAGATTACAGTGCTAAGATTTCATCTGATTCCTGTTCAAAACGGAAAGGGACCCAGTGGTAAGGCACTGGGAGTCTATACCATGACTACTCACAAACATCCATCTTTGCTTCGTTTTAATAAATATCCTTATGTGTGTCCTGGCCTGGCCTCTCCTCTAACTGCATTGCTACCCAAAAGTCCCCAGGCACAGAAGAGTAGAGCAAGAGGAGATGGGTGAAGTAGGCGGTTAGAAGAGAAGCCTCAATAGGAGGAGGTCCAACAAGTTGATCCAGGGTGAACTGTGGGTGTGCGATGAGAGGACAATGCTGTGGCAGGAAAATGATACCCCCTTCTCATATTTATCTTGACAAGGAGAAATAATAATAAAAGACTTCTCTGCCTCTTGCAGCTGGGATTGCAGAAGGGAGGGTAATGGACTCTGGTAAGGAGATATATGTGACTTTATAGCAGAGTGACACAATTAATAATTCTATAGTGAAAGTCCATGGCAAGGAATTCTAATTTAGAAAAGTAATTTCAGCCCGCAGGAAACCACTGCTGACTTCACAGCTGCTCCATTCCCTAGAATAGATGAATGGCAAGAGACAGTGAAGAACACTGCAAAAATTCTCATTTGTCAAATCCGATGTATGTCTCTGGTACCCAAGGAAGCAGAATGACTTCTACCTTCCAAATCTCATGTGAATGCCCCTCATCAGCAGAACCTGAACTGTATCCAGAGTCCTTTTAGTAAGGGATTCTGGAAAATTCAGTTTTCGGACTTCTAGGCCTTGTGATTCAGGGAGATTAGAGGCAGGGTAGAATGCATACTGTCTGCCAAAGACGATATCCAGCAAAGAAACATTAAGGAGAGAAATCACCATTATTGAAATCAAATATGGAATATAAAGAATAAGTTAAAGTAGGTCTCTGAGGCTGTAGATGAAAAGAACAAATAGAAAAGGGTAACAGAATATACAGTAGATGTGGATGGCAGAGCCTAGTGATCCAGAATATACATAGTTGATATTCCTGAGGAGTGAGAATCAATATTGAAGAACATAGTAGAAGTAAATTTTCCTCCTTTGAAAATTTCCCTCATTTTCATCATCTGAGTGTGTGGATTGAAATTCATTAAAATAAATTCACACCTACATGGGTTCTAGCAAAATTTCATTATTTCAAAGATTATATTTAAAAAAAAATCAATAAATGTGCTCAAGCAGAGTTTTAAAATATAGATTACTAGTGCAAGAAATTTACACACTAAAAATGAATGTGTAAACTTACACACTAAAAATTTCTATAATTGTCATTACCTTGACATGAAACCTCTATTTCATACACTTAAGATGGGAGAGTGCTTAAGCTAGTTAAGTTTAATTTTGTCTGATGTACACAGTTCCTTTAGGTTAAATCATCAAACATTTCTTTACAGGTACTATTTCTCCTTTTTCAAGGATTCTTTTTCCCTCCTTTTTCCCCAGACAGCATGTACGCCCAGGGAAAAACATCCATGTCCTGGTGACAGGCGAGAGGCCAGAGAGTGGGCTCTGATCTGCATAGACCCTCACCTGCTCCCCTGGAAAGAAAGTCCTTTATTTCACCTCGTTTTGAATGTGTTGCATTGGTTTTTACAGGGTAGCTGCTGTCCTCAGCTGGTTTTTTTTTTAGGGTATTGTGCAGACACACCCAGCTCAAGTCTCTGACCCTGGTACAGCCTCAGTTCAAGAGGTCCCTGCATTCTGCAGCTTCCTTGTCTAAAACTCAGGCCTTTTTTGGTCCACCAGTTCTCTTAGCCCTGCTGTTTTCCTAACCAGCAGTTCCCTAGATGCCAAACAAAGGCAATGGCAATCTGGGATCTAGATTAAGGATATATGTCTAGATACTTCTCTCGGACATCTTTACAATGCCATTTGATTGACACCATTTTTCGTTTAGGAAATGCCAATTTTCTTTTGGGAAATGGTCAGAATTTTTCAGCTTTTTGGTCCACTCCTTAAAAGTGAGACACTAGGCTTTTTGCTTGGGAATTTCTTTTTAAAACTTGCATCTATTTCTACTGTGCCTCGTTCCATGCCTCTGTGAGATCTGACCCTAGGGCAAGGGTAAAGAATGTAGAGGAAAAGAACAAATAGAAAAGTCTATCAATTCCTTGTTCCTTATCAAAGCTTCCTCATTCCTATTTTGTGGAAATTACCTTATGTCAAATCATATTCCTCTTTCCATTTTGGTTTATAGCAAAAGCTAGGCATCAGACTTGCAAGATCTACTCTCACAGCTAAAGGGAGAATTTTGGAATTTATGAAATTCATCAAAACCTACATTTGAATATTAGTGTCTCACTATAGACTCAGTTTTTAATTTGAAACTCAAAGCAGAATAATCACATCTTTGTTCTGGTCCAGGCTCTCCTCACCCCTGAGCAATGATGATTGTCTTTGATTCATTGGGAGGGAGAGCTGTGAGAAATCTAGGAAGAAATTTATTGCTCAAATATCTCAAAATTATTCCAATACATGCCCAAGGGAACAAAATTACAATTAGACTCGCCACCTGCAAAATGGAAGAAAATGGAACCATAAATAATATTGTGAGAGAAAAAAAATCATGATTCAAGAATTTCATATGAAGACAATGGAAAAAATATAATCAATTCTACGAGAGATCAGTAAATATACCACTCATATCCTTCTCCTAGAAAACTTACTCAAAATCACTCAGTGACTGAGATTTTTTTATTAATTTGAATTTTAAGTATGGGAAAATAAGGTTTTCAAGGACTACCATTAGCATTTTATTCCAATGAAATTGGAATAATTTTGTATTGACTTAAGACTGCTTGTTTTATAAATAGAGTATTATTGAAGCCAAAGAGAAATTTTTCTTAAGTTATATATAACATAAAAATATAATTCAATAATAAAAAGAGCCCAGTTCTATCATTCTAGATTTTATTTGCAAGGTTACCAAGTGGTAGTGGTAGGCATAATAAAATCACTAAATTTCATATTTTACTTGAGGAATAAAGTCTTTATATTGTTCTTTTTCTTATATTACACTTTTCTACTTTTAACAAAACTATGAAGTTAATATACACATGTTAAAACAGGTTAAAAGAAAAAATTGTGTGGAAAAATAGTCTTTCTTTCACCACATTCCTGGATAAACTTCTAATAATTGCTAGCAGTTCCTTCTTATCTTTCTTTATTTTATAATTATTTTGCTTTTTAATTCTATATGAAAAGAAAATATAAGTTCACTTTTTTGGTAATTAAAACAATTAGAATTAAAAACAATCGGAATTAAAAATCAATTTTCATGAATTCTTAAATGTTGTAAAGAACTTTCAAATACATGGAAAAAATAAAAAAACAAATAAAACATAGCTCACATGGCAAAAGGAAGAAATAAATGTTAAAGTATGAAAAGTAATGACAGAGAAAAAGGCCAGACACCATCTGTGACTGTTGAAATGAACTAGTTAAATCCTTATATTTAAAGCTTTTCAGATCAGGGTAAAATAATTCAACTCTTTGCTGCTTACAATAGCTGCAATGACATAGAATAAAAATAAAAATAAAAATATGATCAAAGACTTATTTGGCAAAAACAAAATAATGGAAAGCAGTCCTGGAGGAATCGATGGCAAAGCTGACATTTAGAGGAAATTTCACAATTTTAACCTTCACATTATTTGACAAGAATTAGCAAAACAATAAAATGAAATATATAATAGTGAAAGAAAAAATAAAATAATATTTTAAAAGCAAAACTTAATGGATTAAAATTAGGAAAAATAGAATTAATGATCCCATGAAATAAAATTCAAGTACCTAGTGTTCTAGAAAATCTGATTAAGAAAAAGGAGAAAACAAATAGACAGAATTAGAAAGAGAAAGGGCACAAAAATCAAATAGAATAAAATGTATGAGATTACAGTGTAAGACTCTGTGTGTGCAGTAAATGTGTAAAACTGTATGAAATGGATGATTTTCATAAAAGATATAAACTAACAATAAAAATTTATAAAAATTAGAAAAATCTGAATTGAATAACAACTGTAGGCATAATGAAAAACATTTCAAAAAATTACTCCAAATTCTCCAGGGATTGTTTTACTAGTGAATTATTTGAAACTTTAAAGAAACTAGTAAAGTCAATTCTATATAATTTGTTCCAGAACATAGCAAAAAATATATGGAAAGCAATCAAATCTACTTTATGAATCCAGGATAATTCTGACATCAAAACCTGACAAACATTATACAAAAAAATAAAACTAAAGACAGATCTCTCTTATGAATGTAGGTTCAGGAATGAATCAATATTAGGAAATGTATGTGCCTGGCATTTATTAGCCACTCAATAAATGCATCCTACATCACTAAGGAAAGCACGGCTACCTGGAATGAATTTCCTTGGCTTCCTGGCCCCACATCTACACATTTAATTCACATATGAACCCATCCTCACCTCATTTCCTTCCGGTTCAGAGGAGGGGAAAAAAGTCTTTTGTTCAAAACTAAAAGCTTCCAATTATGTTCTGGATCCCATTCTATAAGCAAATCGGCACCCCTGCTTTGTCAGTTACTTGTCAGTTACATGTAGCCGCTTTCTCTGTATACTATTTCCTTTCAGCTCTTTAAGAATGCCTCCTCAGTTCTGTATGCTCCTTCATTCATCACATATTTAGTGAGCACTTACAAGGTGTCAAATGCACTCAAAAGTCATGACAGAGTTTACATGCAATGCTTGCCTTCAAGGAGTTTTCCATCTGGTCAGGAGCCAGCTTAGTCAGCAATGGCAGGGCACTGTGCTAAAATGTGGCCAAGGGCAGGTCCTACTAGAGCTCATCATTGGAGAAGCATCTGGAAATGCTGCTTCTCCAGTCAGTGCCATGTCTTTATCATTTCCTTCACTGACAATCTTCTGAAAAAGGGTAGCTCTACTCACCATCCCAATTCATCATTTCCCACTCATCCCTCCTATAAATCCCTCTCCTTGAAACCGCCATGACCTGTATCTCTTCTGCTTTTACTTCCTCCTCTGGCTTTTCTTACCTATTCTCTTTTGCAGACTCCTATTCTTCGACCCAGTCTTTATTATGCATGAGCTGTGTTTCAAAGGAGCACTGGCTGCTTTTATCTTCTCGATTGGCACACTCTCTCAATGCACACTCTCTCATCTAGTTTCATGGTTTCAACTACTACCTAAATGTTGGATCTCAATCTCTACCCAACAACTATCTCACTTCTGAGGTCCAGATTCAAAACTCCAGCTCCCTACTGAACCTCTCCAACTGAATGTTTAACTGGTATCTTCAAACGTCCAAAGTGAATTTAGCATCTTCTCAAATCCTGCTTCTTACTCCACACATTCTATGACAATGAAAAGCGTCACTGTGTACCCAATTTCCCAGACTATTCTTTATTCCCTTCCCTACCTCTCTCCAGTCAACCTTGGACATCAAGTCCTATTCACCATACTTCTTTAGAATCTTTCAAATTTGTCTCCTTTCTTCTAGGACCACTGCCTCAAGTTCAGGCCATCAACATTTCTTAGTTGGATTTCTACAAAAGCTGTTCAAATGATCTCCTTTCCTTCTTTCTTGTACCACTCTAATATACTTTTTAAAAAAATTGCCACTAGAGATATCTTTTAAAAGGCGAATCTGCTAAGGTCATTAACCTTCTTCAATGATATCTCAAGTTTTTTAGCGCATCGTACGAGGCCCTCATGACCTGAATCCTACCTATCCCTCCTGCCTCATCTACCTATCACTGATAGTTTTACAACTATAAGTTTTTTGTCTTAGCCCACAAAAGATGAGTATTTTTCCCAGAGTCAAAAAAATCAATGTTCATATGCACATGAAAGCAAGCAGCTAACTCCCATCTCTTTACTCTCCCTGTGATTAATCACCTTTTCACTTAAAAATCTTGCATTTCCGTCTCCTTTCCACAAATGCCTACAAGTTATGACTTCTCTTAATGGCAAGACATAAATGGCCCTTGATCAGCCAGTTCTGTCCATCTTTACACCTTCAGTAAACATCATTCCTCTCCAAGCATACTATGCTCCAGGTGTCTGGAACTCTCCTAATTCCTAAAACACTGAAAATTAGTTTCCCATTAAGTATTTAAGTATTAAATAAATATAAACTGGATTTGAAAAGTCACGTACAAAATCAATATGAAAGGAGAAATCTACTTCATTGTAACTCTACTGAATATTATATCCAAATTGGCCAGTCAGAAGAAGCTGGTGAGATGGGAGTAGAGAGCTATCTGGAAGAGGTGAAGCAAAAGGAGATCAACTTAGCAATAGCCACTCAGGCACATTTTGTGTAAGGAGAGAATATCCTGTGAGCCAGTATGTCCCTGGTACAGACACAAATTCATCACGTTATCAAAATGTAAAGCTCGGAGGCCAGCCCACATAGCGGTTAAGTTCACGCGCTCTGCTTCCGTGGCCAGTGGTTTGCTGGTTCAGATCCTGGTCACGGACCAATGCACAGCTCATCAAGTCATGCTGAGGCAGCATCCCACATAGAGCAACTAGAAGGATGTACAACTCTGACATACAACTATCTACTGGGGTTTTGGAAGGAAAAAGAAAAAAAAAAAAGGAGGAAGATTGGCAACAGATGTTAGCTCAGGGCCAATCTTCCTCAAGGGAAAAAAAAAATGTAAAGCTCGCATGCATTCCCATTTCTTTGTTCTGGTCCGAATCTCACTAATCTATTCTTGGTAATTCTAGTCTTCTACATGGGAGAGGCTTCTCTGTGCAGGATAGCAAAGGATCTTTTCTCACTGAATTAGATTTATCATAGTTGGTCAATAAATTGGCATTCCAGGCCTTTACATCACATTTTGTGAGGTTTGCTGGTTTGAGTATACATCCCCCATTCTTCCAAGCCTGGAACTCTAAAGAGACTGAATTATTAACTCTGCAGCACTAAGTCTAGACTCTGAAATGGGATGAATTCGCCAGTATAAAGATGATAAAATACTACAAGGGACTGAGATGGCCTTTCCAGGTGACACTTCTTTGTCTCATTCTGAGCCTGTTTACAGGTTGCTCTCTGTCAGCAGAAATGTCATCCTCTCTGAAGCATTCCCCACTGCTCTAGGCAGGGCTAGTCTCTCTCTTGTGTCCCTCACAGCACGTTGTTCCTGCCTCTTTTCACCTCTTCTTGCAGTTACTGGTTTATGTATCTATGGGCTCCTGTGCCTCACACATCCTAGATGCTCATAAGTGTTCATTTAATCAACTAACTCAGGTCTTGGTATTTTGTCCAATTCTTTTTCCTTATTTCCCTTTAATTATTAGGCTGAACTCAAAATAGGATACCTTCTCAAGAACCAAGGCTTATCTTGTTATCAAATAAGACTTTTACAATTCCATCAGGAACTTATTCTAATTCCACCCAGAGCTAAGTGTTTTAGAAACTTTTTACTGCATTCATTTATCTTCCAATTATTTTCAGCTTCAATTAAACATAGCTCCATAGTGTGTTTAATTAACTGTTTCTGCCACAGGATCTAGATGTGATTATTATTATTTTGGGTTTTTTTGTTTTGTTTGGGCTTGGTTTGTTGCCATTAATGCCACTGGGCTCAACCCCATGTACTATTTTGTCTCTCAGCAAAGTAGTTATTAGATAAATAATAGAGGAAGCCTTTGAGTTCTAAAAATTCTTGACTGTGTAAAATATGCTTATAACCTGCAGCTTATAGAATCAATGCATATCCTAACGGTTGTTCAGTAGTTTAAGAGGTGTTTGAGTTATTAGGTGAGGGGAGTCACTGTAACAGTTAAGCAAAATAACTAAATACATCTGAAGCCATATAATTTAATGTATTAGGAGCAGATCTTTTGAAAATTTCCAGAAAGTTATCCAATATCCTATTGACCAGCATTTTAAAACACATTTTATGGCTCAAACCCTCAACTTAAGTGCCTACGTTGTCCACTGAGGGAGAAAGAATGGTAACCCTAGCCATGGAAAAAATGCTGTTTCTTTAGTACATCGTTATTTCCCAGTAAGTATTGTAATTGAGAAGAAACTTCCCTTAAATCTGCTAAATCAATTAATTACCCCCACACGCTTGCTTTAACATCCTGCACTATTGAAACAGCTTCCAGATGTCACATTTGCTAATAATTCTTTGGCCATCATGTTTCAGTGACTTGGCTGTATCATTCCAGCTAGGACCGCAGAGAGATGCAGAGTGGCGGGTGTCTCATATAAGAATCACTCTGATGATGAGCTGAATCTTAACATCGCCACGAATTCATTTCTTATCTTGGGGTGAATAATTTAATCCTTTTACATCTTGTCTTCCTCATCTGTAAAAACGGGAGTAGTGATTGCTGGTGCTAAAGAAACATTAATAACAAAAATAAATAAAAGCAATTCCGTGTTTTGCAAAGAACTATACATGTGCTTAGTGGTGATCACTTTGATGTTCACCATGTTCTTGCATAAGAATGACCTTGTTAACTCATTTTCCCATTGAGAAAGTGTCTATGGCAACATTGTGCTCTGTTTGCTATTAAATGCAGTCTTTTTTTCATTTAGTGTCTAATCTTGTTTTATTTTAGTGCATTTTTGAAAAAATGTTATTCTAACATACCCAACGAATTATATTTCTGAAGTCCACTGTTGGGGAGAATCTGAATAGCATCGTGTTTATCCTAACAGTAAGTTTTATTCATTAAGTGTCATTTTACAAGATGAAGAGACCCAGTTGGAATTACTTTGCTGTCTTTAGAGTTTCTAGAACCTTTAAAGCCACATCACCATTAGTTGAACTTCTTCTCAAGTTTTGTGCATTCTACTAACATAAAACCATGCAGCAAATTTGCTTTTAATACTTTTTCTTCCAGCTTTATGCTTTATTAGAAATAACTCATTTACAGAAAACCCTTCATTTGGATTGATGGTGAGAATAAACACATAGTTCTCAGTGACTTTTATTATTTATTATAAAGTAATTTGGCAGGGTGTTGTGTAGGCAACTAAACAAAATAAAAGATTAATCAGAACTACCAATCTTTTTCTGATTTGCAGAGTAACAGAAAACAGCAGCCCAGCCTCGTTTTACTCCCTGAAGGCTTAGTTCAGTATGTGTTGGTGATGGAAAACATCGTCCGCCTATAAAGCAACAATTAGGGCTGGTTTCCATTGACTCAATCAGTCAAATGTAAAAATACAAAAGACCAATATAAAATAAGCCCTCTTCTGTGGGCCTTCACATGCCAGAAACGTGAACACCCTTGGATATGTGTTGCTCCTACTATTTACCAACACTCCACTGGAATTTTTCGGTTTAAAAGTTCATATTTTAGTTGCAGAATTGAATACAGAAGGGCAAACATCAGCAGTTTTTCCCTGAGTTACAGAGAGTTTGGAGAAAAAGACGTATCTGGAAGAAAAGACCCTAGATTCACATTTTGGATGATGCTGTAGTCAACTTGAGGCTAACGGATAAATTACTGAGCTTCTTGGTGTATTCATTTTCTTATATGTGCCTTCTGTTAATTGATTAAAATATTAGAAAAACTGAAGACTACTTAAAGTTGTCAGCATTCTTGGAATTAAGCATCTCACTCAGAATTACTTTTTTAAAAGGCCTGTTAACATGTACATAGTTCTCTCTATATTTTGAGGGCAGGGCTGCAGAAAGCGATTTGTATTAATGTCAATCTATGCAAGAAGGAACTCAAAATCAACTATGAACAAATGTTAGAGAAGGATAACCATATGGGTTTAGAGAAATGATATATAAATAATACCTTTTCTGAAAAAAAGAAAGCTAAGGAGATAATAACAGTGCCAGGTCATGAAATGTTACACATTCACTGACAATCAAGTATTTGTTATTTACATACAGACACAAAGTGTGTTTCAGTTGTAGAGCATGGGTTTTGGGCAGATGTATGAAGGATCCGCCTGGCATTGAGGACGGGGAGCTGAGAGTAATTACTGCTGTCCTTGTCTTCAGTCACAGCAAAGACCATTCTGCTTGAGAGGAAGGAAGGTGACTAGGAATGTTTAAAGGACTTTTCCAATCTAACCCTCATTTAAGAGTCCACCTAGAAGCTGGTACATTAACAAGGTCTTGGGGTGTGTGTGTGTGTGTGTGGCCTTGTTAATGACCTTTCAACCAGTTGAAAAGTTGCAAAAAATCAAACATTTTTATTACTACATTAGAGGATGTGAAAAGCACTTCATCCCTATATCCTTCTTCTGCCTAACATTTTGCAAAAGGTGTATATTATTCGTGTTTATAAACTCTGAAATGAGCACAATTCAGCATCAGTTGCTGCCTACTGACATAAGGGCCTTTGCTTCGGTTTGGTAGGAATGTGCATGGTTTTTGCATTTTTCTTAGTGGCTTGGAAGGAATAACAGTTTCATGTTCCTGGTTTCTCTGCCACTAGGCTTGGTGTCATGAGTGTCTGTCCAAATCTATTCCAAAACAAGAAATTAAAAGTGAAAGAGCAAATTCCTCTTCTGGTTAGAACGAGGAGGAGCTGAAGCTGAGAACTACCACACTTTGGTGAATCTCCATACTTTACAGAATAAGAGTTAACACTTCTTAATGAGGTGATGATTACAAAGAGTTTTGCCATCTGGCTTTTGCTTATCTCTCTCACTTCATCCCTGGTCCCTTTCCTGGTTGTTTCTACCCTCTTAGCATACCAAACTACTCTAAGTCTCTTGAATGGGACATCCCCTTTCACTTCGGAATCTCTGAAGTATAGATTCTCCTGCCTGGAACATGCTTTCCCCTATTCATTCAAAAGGCTGGAACTATCTAACCTTGGCATAATTTTCTTCTAAGAATCCTGGGTTAGCTGGCTTTGTTTTCTTGTGTTCTCACTATGGTAGATGCTGTAGATTGGTGTGTTCAAATTCCAACTCACCCTTCTGTGATGTGCATTCCTGCAATGCAACATCTTTTTCTAGAGTTTCTTGCACCTAATATTCTGAATAAAATTTAGGTTCTCTAAAAGTTAGATGCATCCAGATAAGACCTGGAGAAGAAAGAGAGACAGAGGCCATCTTCCTATATTTTTCAACTATTTCTACTGGCTTACAAGGTAATGAAGGTATAAAATTTTTCTGCAGTAGCACTCCGGTTGCAACGGCAGCAATGATGTATTTCTAGCAGATCACAGCTACTACAGAGTTTCCTGTGTTCAGTAGTTACAATTGCAGCTCAGAGGAAAACACAATCAAGGCGATTATTTCATATTATGTGGAGAAAAGAATGACACAAAATTTTTCATTATTTCCAATCGTTTCTATCAACCAACCTTATTATCATAGCAATTCCTTAACCAAACTCTGTAGAGACTTTGTCATGTGACAAAATCAAGGACAATATGTGGAAGATACATTGATGAAGTATATATCACTCCAAGGTTAAAATGTTACCCAGGGGTCGTCTTTGTCACTTGCTTCTCTAGGCAAACCTCAATGACAGGGTATCTATGACACTTCTTTACAAGTACTACTTTGACATTTGAGGAAGGAACTCAATAATTCTATCTCATATGACATTACTCAGATTTTCAACCATGTGAGGACAAATGACAGCTGAATATTGTTTTGTGTGAAAAAAGAATAAAAATTATTTTTAATACCTGAACAATTTCTTAACTCCCAATCACCTTGAGTACCAGACAGGGTAGTAAGTATCTTAATTTTTCTCATTTTTCTGAGACTGAGGTCTATGACAAACTTAACCAAGAGCAATTATTTAGTGTTGATTTAAACAAAGTAAGAGAAGGTGCCCAGGACTTGGCAGGAGATAATAGAAGTGTATCATCATAAAAAGTAGACACAAAACAAAAGGAAAATCTACCAACCAAGTGGATGGAAATTGTAGCAGGATAAGCTATTGGACAACCACTAGGGTGATTTTACGGGTACGATGGTGGGAGCAAGCAGATGATCTAGCTCTTGGAGTCATAAGTTATTAGCTTCAATGGGGGTCTTTGAAAGAACTATTGATATTATATAATTTTAAATGGTCACATGATTCCTTTAGTTAAACATTAGGATTTAGCATTCTGTTGTAACCTCACATTTCTCTAACCACTGTCATGTGTGCTCATATCTTGAAGGGCTGATTTCTTAATGACCATTTCGGTTCCAATTAAACCCCTACTCCTGCGCAACATCTCCTAACTCTTTCTAGGTGATGGTACCCCATCCATTCTCTCCTTCAATGCATTGTCACATTTATTTTGATGGTGTCAACCTTTGAAATATGCTGCCTTCTGTTGTCACTTAACTGTGATATCTGAAGAGCAAGATGCTTTATAATTTGTCTGTAGCCACCATCCCAGTGCTGATGCTAGTATTATGCATTCAGATCATTCCCAGTGAAACCGTACTGAATGATTAAATGACCTGGCACAGTTTGCCAGAGCAGAGGTAGTGAGGCACAGACTATAAAACAAAGTCCTATAACAGGAGTAAGAGGAAAGCGTGTCTGCTCTGCCAGCACCTGGCTTAGAAACCAAGGCAGTCACTTAGGCCTTTTGGGTATTATTCCCTCATCTATGAAGGGATCTCTAAAGCCTCTTTCAACTCAAGTCCTCTTGTAACATATGGATGTTATCCAGATATTGGAATAATACCTACAAACAAGTATGCGAAATGAACAAGACTATGGCAGCTAAACGAAACCACAGAATTAGAGATTTACCTCCTTAGTTTGTGCTTACAGAAATTGTGCCATAAGATATTCTTTTGTAGGACACATAAATCTGAAAACAATTTGTCATTAAATATGCTACATGAGCTGTAAAACTCCTCTGGCTAAAAATGTCCCAAGTACCCTAAAGAGATAGACATCAAAAGGAAAGACCAAGTTTAATGTTATGTAAACTGATGCTAGAAAAGATTAATGATATACAAGTCCCTTTAGTAAACATATTGTGTCATATCATAAAGTGTCCTTCAGCAAAAGAAAAAAGAGGTTGCAATCCACTTCTTCTATTAACAGTAAACGTGTATTTTCACGTAAAAATAGACATATGTCCAGGAACACATCATCATTCTAATAATATGCAAAGTTTGATGTGGAAATGATCAATAGCTTGATAATCCCTACGGAAAACTGAATTTGAATTATATATATATAATTATATTATATATATAGAGAGAGTATCTTTTTTACCTTACTTGGTAACACAATGGTATAACATAATTACAAGTTGTAGAGAGATCTTTTTAAACCTATCTGATTATCAAAATATGGAAACAATATTTTCTGAGCCCTCACTTTTCCTCACCTGCACAAATCATCTGTAGGATCTTGTATTTATTGATACAGATCAGGATGATGCCCTCATCTTCCGATATATGGAATATACAGTCTTAGTATGACTTTTACCATCATAATCAGGGCAACTATACCCTTTATGGAAACTTTTAGATAAATTTTGATGCTGTTTTTTAAGGCCTTCAGCCTTATCAACTCCAGAGAGTGTAGTTTTGACCAGATGTTGGAATTTGAATCTAGTGGAAACAAAAGGCTGAATGTCCCTAGAAGATCAATGTATAGACAAAAGTGCTTAAAGTAAGATAAATTTTAAGGACCAAGTTAAATATATGTGATTCAGTTATTTTCTCCTGAATGACTGAGTATTAATTCTCCACTGTGGGCAATCTGAAGTATGGGAAACTAAACTATTTCACCAATATCACAGTCTAAGTTGAATCCTTCTTAAACTCCAAAACAGGAGTAGAATAGTGGAGAGAATGTGAGTGCTGAAGGCATCCAAGTCACAAGTCACACCCAGACCTTAGTGTGTGTGTGTGTGTGTGTGTGTGTGTGTGAGAGAGAGAGAGAGAGAGAGAGAGAGAGACACAAGAGGGAATACTATCAGCAATAAAGAGGAGCAAATACAGATACACCCCAAAACTTGGATACATCTGAAAGCCATTTCATATATTCTATATCTTGTTTTGGTTGGTAGCTACCCAGGTGTACACAATTTAGTCAGCTTGGGCTGCTATAACGAAATACCATAGACTGGATGGCTTAAACAACAGAAATATTTATTTCTCAAAGTTCTAGAGGGTTAGAAGTTCAAGATCAAGACACCAGCCAATTCGGTTCTTGGTTCCTGGTGACAGCCCTCTTCCTGGCTTGCATACGGCCACCTTCCTGCCGAGATGTCACATGCATGGCAGAAAGAGAGCTGTGTTGTCTCTTCTTCTTTTATAGGCACTTACTCCACCATGAGGGCCCACTCTCCCAACCTCATCTAAACCCAATTATCTCCCGAAGGTCCCATCTCCAGATATCATCACATTGAGGGTTAGGGCTTCAATATATTGATTTGGCGGCGACACATTCAATCCATAGCAGTAACTGTTAAAAATAATTGAACCGAACATTAATAATTTCTGAATTTTATTTTATGTAAGTTATACCTCAATAAAAAACAGTGTGACAAAAATAAGGCTAAATTTTTTGAAATATTTTGCAACTCTGACAGTATACACCATTGCTAAAATGTAGTCTGGTGGTTTGACGTTGATGCTCAAATGGTTTATTACTGGTCTGTCATAAGAAATTAAGAGTAAGAATTTAGAAACTTTTACAACAATTTGACATTGCCATGGCTTTTTTAATTTCACAAAAGTATCGGACTGCAATGATTGGAACAAAGCCTGGTCCTTTACCACAGATAGTTGAGAAGACTCTATACAACAATACATAGTGTAATAAATCCTGTTCATTCAATAATAAAATTAACTTCTTCTTGAAGGGAGAATAAAATTTGCCATTTATATTACTGATATTGATCAATAGTAGATTGTCTAACATTTTAATATTTTGAAAATCTTTTAAAACACAATTGCTTCTTAATGTTTTAGTTGCAATGTGGGCAAGAATCGCTATTAGGAAGATCAAAATATCTTATCAGTTCAGAGTAACTGCCATAGGTGTCTTTTCTAGACTATTTCATCATTAAAAACATTCATTTAACCATATTTTTCTTGAATTAATGGATAGTTTTGGTGATTTCTGAACAATGGGTATTTTATTTTATTTATTTATTTATTTTTTTTTTTCTGTGAGGAAGATCAGCCCTGAGCTAACATCCATGCTAATCCTCCCCTTTTTGCTGAGGAAGACCGGCTCTGAGCTAACATCTATTGCCAATCCTCCTCCTTTTTTCTCCCCAAAGCCCCAGTAGATAGTTGTATGTCATAGTGGCACATCCTTCTAGTTGCTGTGTGTGGAACACGGCCTCAGCATGGCCAGAGAAGCAGTGCATCAGCGCGCGCCGGGGATCCGAACCCGGGCCATCAGTATCAGAGAGCGCGCACCCAACCGCTAAGCCACGGGGCCGGCCCCGAACAATGGGTATTTTAAATGTTGCCTTTATCCTCAGAAGAGCAAAATCTTTGAAAAAGACCAAGTCACAACCTGAAGTTTGGAGAAGCTAGTGAGCACTAAAAAGAAACCTGCATTTGTTGCCAGGAGACCAGTTCCAATTCTAGATAGGTGTCTAAGCCCAGTAGTCACTTCCTTTCTCTGGACTTATATGTCATCAAATGAAGCAGAGACAGATTAAACAGCATGAAATGTAGTCCTGTGACCAGCCTGTTTTCTCTGATTCTCTTATGCATGTTTTATATTGCAAGGTCTTTCTTCAATAAAATCTAATCTCTTTTCTGTTTTTTAGGAATTTCTCAGTTTCTGATCCACGTGGAACTCCCTTCTCTTTTCCTAGAACAGCTACAGATAAAAATCATTTTTTTCCCTAAAATTTCTAAGAAATTGAGAGGGAAGGGAGAAGTTGTAATTTGTGATCAAACTATGCATGAACGGAAATCCATTAGTGCTCATTCTATAACATTTTAACACTTGTGACTCAGGGAAATGTGTAACACATGTCAGGTGAAAGAAATAATGAGAAGATCACAATTCTTTGACCTGAGTTTTCATGAAGACAGTAGTAACAAGAAAACTTTTGAACAGAGACTGGAGAATGCCCCTTGAATCAAGAGGGTCTGATGACTCAGGAAGGGGCAGACTCTAAGCCTGATTAGCAAAAGCCACACAAACCCTCCAGCAGCTATTAAAATGACCACTAATGAGGTCTTTACAGAGAAGCTGGCTTCATAGGCATTCTGCCCTTGAGTAGGGTGACATAAACCCAATTTGCCTGGACTGGCTCAGTTTATGCATGTTGTCTCAGCATGAATATTAATAGCACCTACTTTCACTCTGAAAAGTGCCTACTTTAGACGTTAAATTATATGTTCTCTTCCTGATAGGCACCTAGACTCAACCTCTAATGGATGAGCCGGGAAATTCTTTCCCCTCTCCAGATTCTAATATTCACCACCAAATGGTGGCTGTGTTATACTCTTCCTTATCCATAATGCTTAGTCATTGTGACATAGACATTAATACTGGCTCAGACAATAACTCAATCAGGTGGCTCATTCCCACACCCAATACTTGTGAATATGGAAATGTTAACCAGTGCCCTTTCCATTTAAGTCAGACTTTTGTTTTTATTAATTCCCTGAATTGTTACACTTTTTTTTCTGTATTCCCCTAACAGAATCTTCTCAGACATCTATGGGCTTCAGGCATCAAATTACGTATTACATTCTCCATCATCAGTCCACTCTCAAACTTTATTATCTTAAACTTTTAAATCTGTCATAACAGTAAGACCCTTCATCTCTTTGATCAACTCTTAGAGGTATCTGCCCTAGATTTAGAAATAAGCTGTGAATGAGTACCCCAGGATACAATTTGGAAAATGGCATTTTTACCTTTGCATTTTGCTTAAAAACAAAAGGGGGGGAGTGACGTCAGCATCATGGCGGAGTGAGATTTCCCGTGAATTCTTCCCCCACAAGATACAACAAAAGTAACAGCCACAGACCAACAACGGAATCCCAGACAGTCAAAAGCTGGAGCGGAGGGATCCACACTGCTGCACATCTGAGAGCGGAACGTGCTGGGCCCCCGGAGGAAGTGGGGAGAGGTAAGGAGAACTCCGCTCCCTCCCCATCAGATCAGCGATCCGGTCCGCGGGGCTCCCAGAGAGGGGGGAGGGGCGGCCCTCGGCGGGAAACCGTAGCTCTTCGGGCTCTCTCAGCCAGTGGGAAACTCCCGCACAGAGGGCTCAGAGGAGCCACAGGGCTACCATCAACATCTGAGCAACCCAGAGAGCGGATAAAGAGGGGCAAACGAGAAGCCTCCCACGTCAGGGACCCAGAGGGCAAAAGAGAGAGCTCCCCCCTCCCCGCAACCCGGAGTCTGCAGCTCGACCAGATCTAGCGGTCCGAGGCAGACCTGAATAAACTGGACTGGACCCGTGGATCGCAGTGGGGAAAAGAAACAAAACAAAACAAAACAAAACTGCGGATCGCAGCAGAAAAACTGGGGCAGAGCGCAGGGGGCTTAGACTACACAGCCCTTTACCACCAGACAGTGGCGGCAGGTGGAAATTGCAACCAGAGACTTCCAGGATGAGGAAAATCAAAACCAACACAGGAACCACAATGCAAAAATATATGAAATCACCAGACCAGAAACAAAATGACAAGCACCCAGAAATCAACCCCGAAGACACAGAAATCCATAAACTAAATGACAGAGATTTCAAAATAGCTATCATAAAAACACTCAACGAAATACGAGACAACACAGACAAACAATTAAATGAGATTAGGAGTTTCTTCACAAAAGAGATTGAAATCATAAAGAAAAACCTATCAGGGCTGATGGAGATGAAGAACACAATGGAGGAGATAAAGGAGAATCTGGAATCTTTAAAGAACAGAGCTGACAATATGGAGGAAAGAATTAGTACTTTAGAGGATAGGAATACAGATATACTCCAGATGGAAGAAGAGAGAGAACTAAGACTAAAAAGAAATGAAGAAAGACTCCGAGAAATATCGGACTCTATTAGAAAATGTAACATAAGAATTATAGGTATCCCTGAGGGAGAGGAGAGGGAAAGAGGAACAGAGAGCCTATTCAAGGAAATAATAGCTGAAAATTTCCCAAATCTGGGGAAGGAGCAGGAAATACCAGTAAGCGAAGCCAACAGGACTCCTATATATATTAACAGACAAAGGCCTTCACCACGACACCTAGTGGTAAGGCTAGCCAGGGTCAACGACAAAGAAACAATATTAAGGGCAGCTAGACAAAAACAAAAAATAACGTACAAAGGAACTCCCATCAGGCTCTCAGCGGATTTCTCAACAGAAACTTTTCAGGCTAGAAGAGACTGGAATGATATATTCAAAATACTAAAAGACAAAAACTTTCAGCCAAGAATACTCTATCCAGCAAAAATATCCTTCAAATATGTTGGAGAAATAGTAACTCTCCCAGATAAACAAAAGCTAAGGGAGTTCATGGCCACGAGACCGCCACTACAAGAAATACTCAAGAAGGCCCTCAGGCCTGAAAACAAGAAGAGAAAGGGAACACAAAGCTTGGAGTAAGGAGAAAAGTAGGTAGACAAAATCAGAGAAATAGTAGATCTTTACCGGAATAGGTTAGCAACCACTTAAATACTAAACTCAAAGATCAAAGGAAGAAATTCACCAAAAATAAATTTAACCTCATCACTGTAAACACACAGCCACAACACAAGATAGAATAAGGTATAACAAGAGCAACTTAGAAGGGGGAGAGGAAAGTGACTGAATTGACTTAGTATAAGGAAATAGGAGGCTATCAGATAATGGACTATCTCATACAGAAGATTTTTCGCCCAAACCTCAAGGTAACCACTAAACAAATAATCAAATTAAAACCACATATGATAAACAAAGAGAAAACTAGAAGAATCATAAGACAGAACAACCAAACTGAATTGGCAGTCCAAAACAAATGGGACAAGAAACAAAGGAAATGCAAAAGAACCAGAAAATAAGTGACAAAACAGCAACATTCAACCCTCATATTTCAATAATTACCCTAAATGTAAATGGATTGAACTCTCCAATCAAAAGATACAGAGTGGCAGGATGGATTAAAAAGCAAGACCCAACAATATGCTGCCTTCAGGAAACACATCTTAGCACTAAAGACAAACACAGGCTCAGAGTGAAAGGATGGAAGACAATACTCCAAGCTAATAGCAAACAAAAGAAAGCAGGTGTTGCCATACTCATATCAGACAAAGCAGACTTCAAGATAAAACAGGTTAAGAAAGACAAAGAAGGGAAATATATAATGATAAAAGGGACACTCCATCAAGAAGACATATCACTTATAAATATATATGCACCCAACATAGGAGCACCAATGTACATAAAACAACTATTAACAAACCTAAAAGGAGAAATCAACAACAACACAATAATAGTAGGGGATCTTAACACCCCACTTACAGCAATGGATAGATCATCCAGACAAAAAGTTAATAAAGAAATATTAGACTTAAATGAAAAACTGGACGAGATGGACCTAGTAGACATATACAGAGCACTCCACCCAAAAACAGCTGACTACACATTCTTCTCAAGCGTGCATGGAACATTCTCTAGGATAGACCATATGTTGGGAAACAAAGCAAGCCTCAATAAATTTAAGAAGATTGAAATCATAACAAGCATCTTTTCAGACCATAAGGCTATGAAACTGGAAATGAACCAGGAAAAAAAAACTGGGAAAGTGACAAAAATGTGGAGATTAAACAACATGCTACTGAACAACCAATGGATCATTGATGAAATTAAAGGAGAAATCAAAAACTATCTGGAAACAAACGAAAATGATAACATGCCATATCAAACCATATGGGACGCAGCAAAAGCGGTCCTGAGAGGGAAACTCATAGCGATACAAGCCCACCTTAACAAACAAGAAAAAGCCCTAATAGGCAACCTTAAATTACACCTAACAGAACTAGAAAAAGAAGAACAAACAAAGCCCAAAGCCAGCAGAAGGAGAGAAATAATAAAAATCAGAGCAGAAATAAATGATATTGAGACCAAAAAAACAGTAGAAAGGATTAATGAAACAAAGAGTTGGTTCTTCGAGAAGATAAACAAAATAGACAAACCCTTAGCCAGGCTAACTAAGAAAAAAAGAGAAAAGGCTCAAGTAAATAAAATTAGAAATGAAAGAGGAGAAATTACAACGGATACCATGGAAATACAGAGGATTATAAGAGAATACTATGAGAAATTATATGCCAACAAATTGGACAATCTAGAAGAAATGGATAAATTCTTAGACTTATACAACCTCCCAAAATTGAACCAAGAAGAAATGGAGAATCTGAATAGACCAATCACAAGTAAAGAGATTGAAATAGTAATCAAAAACCTCCCAAAAAATAAAAGTCCAGGACAAGATGGCTTCTCCAGTGAATTTTACCAAACATTCAAAGAAGATTTAATACCCATCCTCCTCAAACTATTCCAAAAAATAGAGGAAGATGGAACACTTCCTGAATCATTCTATGAGGCCAACATCACCCTGATACCAAAACCAGACAAAGACAATACAAAGAAAGAAAATTACAGGCCAATATCGCTGATGAACATTGATGCAAAAATCCTCAACAAAATATTGGCAAACCGAATACAACAATATATTAAAAAGATCATACACCACGATCAAGTGGGATTTATACCAGAGACGCAGGGATGGTTCAACATCCGCAAATCAATCAACGTGATACATCACATCAACAAAACAAAGAATAAAAACCACATGATCGTCTCAATAGACGCAGAGAAGGCATTTGACAAGATACAACATCCATTTATGATAAAAACTCTCAATAAAATGGGAATAGAAGGAAAGTACCTCAACATAATAAAGGCCATATATGACAAACCCACAGCTAACATCATACTCAACGAGAAAAGACTGAAAGCCATTCCTCTGAGAACAGGAACGAGGCAGGGCTGCCCACTCTCACCACTCCTGTTCAACATAGTACTGGAGGTTTTGGCCAGAGCAATTAGGCAAGAAAAAGGAATAAAAGGAATCCAAATAGGTAACGAAGAAGTGAAACTCTCACTATTTGCAGATGACATGATTGTATATATAGAAAACCCTAAAGAATCTGTTGGAAAACTGTTAGAAACAATCAACAACTACAGCAAAGTTGCAGGGTACAAAATCAATCTACAAAAATCAGTTGCATTTCTATATGCTAATAATGAACTAACAGAAAGAGAGCTCAAAAAGATAATACCATTTACAATTGCATCAAAAAGAATAAAATACCTAGGAATAAATCTTACCAAGGAGGTGAAGGACCTATACAATGAGAACTACAAGACATTATTGAGGGAAATCTACGATGACATAAAGAAATGGAAAGATATCCCATGCACGTGGATTGGAAGAATAAACATAGTTAAAATGTCTATATTACCTAAAGCAATCTACAGATTCAATGCAATCCCAATCAGAATCCCAATGACATTCTTCACAGAAATAGAAAAAAGAATACTAAAATTTATATGGGGCAACAAAAGACCCCGAATAGCTAAAGAAATCCTAAAGAAAAAGAACAAAGCAGGAGGCATCACAATTCCTGACTTCAAAACATACTACAAAGCAATAGTAATCAAAAGAGCATGGTACTGGTACAAAAACAGACACACAGATCAATGGAACAGAATTGAAAGCCCAGAAATAAAACCACACATATACGGACAGCTAATTTTCGACAAAGGTGCTAAGGACATGCAATGGAGAAAGGAAAGTCTCTTCAATAAATGGTGTTGGGAAAACTGGACAGCCACATGCAAAAGAATGAAAGTGGACCATGTGCTATCGCCATTCACAAAAATTAACTCAAAATGGATCAAAGACCTGAAGGTGAGACCTGAAACTATAAAACTCATAGAAGAAAATATAGGCAACACACTATTTGACATTGGGTTTAAAGGAATCTTTTCGGATGACATGCCTACCCAGACTAGGGAAACTAAAGAAAAAATAAACAAGTGGGACTTTATCAGACTAAAGAGCTTTTATAAGACAAATGAAACCAGAATCAAGATGAACAAACAACCAACCAGCTGGGAGAGAATATTTGCAAAACATACATCTGACAAGGGGTTGATCTCCATAATATATAAAGAACTCACACAATTGAACAACAAAAAAACAAACAACCCGATCAAAAAATGGGCAGAGGAAATGAACAGACACTTCTCCAAGGAAGATATACAGATGGCCAATAGGCACATGAAAAGATGCTCAACATCACTAATCATCAGGGAAATGCAAATCAAAACAACACTAAGATACCACCTCACGCCCGTTAGAATGGCTATAATCACCAAGACAAAAAACAACAAATGTTGGAGAGGATGTGGAGAAACAGGAACCCTCATACACAGCTGGTGGGAATGCAAATTGGTGCAGCCTCTATGGAAAACGGTATGGAGATTCCTCAAAGAATTAAAAATAGAGATGCCCTATGATCCAGCCATCCCACTACTGGGAATCTATCCAACGCACCTGAAATCAACAATCCAAAGAGGCTTATGCACCCCTATGTTTATTGCAGCATTATTCACCATAGCCAAGAAGTGGAAGCAACCTAAGTGTCCCTCGACTGACGATTGGATTAAGAAAATGTGGTATATATATACAATGGAATACTACTCAGCCATAAAAAAAAGACAAAATCGTCCCATTTGCAACAACATGGATGGGCCTGGAGCGTATTATGTTAAGTGAAATAAGCCAGAAAGAGAAAGACAAACACTGTATGATCTCACTCATATGTGGAATATAAACCAACACATGGACAGAGAAAACTGGACTGTGGTTACCCGGGAAGTGGGGGTGGGGGGTGGGCACAAGGGGTGAAGGGAGTCATATATGGGGTGATGGACAAACAAAAATGTACAACCCAAAATTTCACAATGTTAGAAACCATTAAAATATCAATAAAAAAAAAAAGGGGGGGGGGAAGGAGAGAGAAAAAGAAGAGAGGAGAGAAACAGAGAGAGTTTCTACATCAAGTTCACTGAAGAATTTGGTCAAGCTGTAATTTCAGCAATAGTAAAAGCTGACAGAATTTTCATTGAAAGTTACCAGATACTTCTTTGTTTAACAACAACACATACCACGTGTTCAAGAGCAAAAATGTGCCATTCAATTACAAAGAGAAAAAGCTGCTTGTCTGATTTTTTTTTTACGTATTATAGGAAGAAATAAAATAAACATAATTTATTCTTTTGTTTTGTTTGTAACGTTCCACTGTTTAAGCTGAATGATGATGATACAATGGTGATGATCATGATGACAACAGCACATCAATGAAAATATTGTAAATACCTCCCAACAATAAGAGATGAACAAGGCATAAGCTGCAAAACTTCCTACCCCAATTCAAAGATGAAGCAAGAGTAAGAGGCAGAGATAGGTCCTTGTATGTATTCACAGATATCCACATCCATTTATTGGATCTACTGTGTATTGCACATGGTTTTTAACTCTATTGAGGGCCTCTAATAAGCCTGATAGTGAGTCAGAGCCAATGGTATAACCAGCTGATTTAATAAATTCATTCCAACCGCTGATCAAATCCAATACAACCAAAACAAAAATATTAGCCAGCTGAGCTATTTGGCTGAAATGGTTGATTAATTGAACAGAATGATATACCCAACAGTGCCAGGCAGACTAAGAACTCAGCCCCTCATAGGCCAGTTAAGGGAAGGCAGCCTCTTGTGACTGAATAAGTAATGGATCGTTCTTCATCTCCTCAGTCTATCTTGGGATAGACCCAAAACAACTCCTGACATGGGAGGTTTATACTTTAAAAAGAACTTGGGACAAAATATTATATTTTGCTTAGATTTAAAATGATGCCAAATCTCATCACTCTTCCCTCTGGCTGACTGTCACTTTCAAGCTTTATCTGAATGTTAATTGCCACCAACAGTTCAAATTTTCACTTGGGTTCACTGTAGCCAAAAGCATTATGATATTAGAACATTCAAGATATAAAATAAATTGCATAGTAATGGCTGCCTGCCATCTTTACAGCATGGAAGCCTGCGTTCTCAGAGTTGTAGCCATTGCTTGTTTTTGTGCCTGAATAGGAAATACTGGTAAGATTTGTACTGTGAATGACAAGAGCAGGAATGAAAAAGTCTCACTGAATGATTTTCTATACTGATGGAGAATGAAATTTTTATCACTTTCAGCTTTGCTCTTACATCTGTTTCCTGGAAAGAAAGAATTCAGTGCCAGTAACAAATATGCTAATTACAATTTGGGCCATAGCTTCAAAATCTTTAAGTAAATGCTGAATACTTTAGTTGAGACAGGAAATTTGCTAAGACACATTTCTCCTGACAGCTGCCAAGGAGAATGTCTGTTTTTAATACTTGAAAGATATACCAGATTTGCACTTTTAAATACCCACAGTTTTACAACTCCTTTTGGAGTCTTTTTGAGCTCTTGACTACATTTTCAGCATTGAATGTTAGAAGGTAGCCTACTTCAAATGGTTTTTCTGGTGCCAACTATACAACTACTCTAGACAGTATTTAGTTCAGAGTCAAAAGAGCTGATTGTTTTGCTTTTTTGTTCCATGTAAACTCAGCATCATTGAACAATGACAGACATAAATGTCCAAACTGCTGCTACCCAGAGTGTCTATCTTTATAAGCCCAGTGGGAGTGCAGCCCAGCCAGCCCCATTCATCCCGGTCATCTTCAGCGGCCATGCTGGTCTTCATCCTTAGATTTATTGTGTGGTAGTCCTCATTAATTTTGGATAGGCAGAAAACTCAGCCTTGCTATATAATGATCTCCTTATTTCCCTCACTTAAAACTGGCATAGTACTCCAAATGATGCAACCAAATTAGTGACAAATGGTAGAAAAGATTTTCCAATTCTAGTTTCCCTACACAATATGTTTATAAAGAAAGCAGTAAAGGCAAAAGTAGGCTTCATTTCAAAGGACCGAATGCACTAATGTATCAAAGACTTCTGTAAATATTTTACATAAACTGCTTTTACAGCTTCCACCTCTCTTGCCCAGGATGATAAAGAAACCTAACTCCTGTCTATCAAGAAAGGTTCAAATTTATTTACAACTGGATGGGCTTGGGCCGAGCTGTGTTTTCCTTAGCATGACTTTGTGTTGTCCTTACACTACGGGCTTACGCAGTATAAGATTTCAGTATAGCTGAAATGAATGCTGACTTTCCTACAAACGCGATAGTCTGAATGTCTTGGCACTTTATGAGCAAATGACATATTTTTCTGCCTGTTTAAACTCCTTAATAAAATATCAAGGGAAATACTAGAAAATGTTAATGCCTTGAGAGTCTTCTTTTCACATCTACAATACCACTTGGAATTTGACATTCTGCAGAGAAGGAAAAGGAACGAACAGGTACTTAATCATCCTTATCTACGTCACCAACATTGCTTTCACCATTTCTACAGCCTGCTATATGCCAAAAATTATAATAGACACTTAAGGTCCAATATCTCATTTAATATCCCTAAAAATCTTATATAAGGTAGATACTATTATCCAATTTCATGGATGAGGAAACTAAGTTTCAGAAAAGTAAAGTGACTTGCCTGAGCTCATGTAGCTATTAAGTGGCAGAGCTGAAATTTATATCCATGTTTGTTGGACTAGAAAATGTTTGCTCTTTACATTAGGTTTTCTTTGAGGAATAAAAGTAGTACTAGAGGGCAAGGCAATTTTGTCCCCAGAGAGTAAGGTAGCAAAATATGTGCCCCACTGTTTGTTCCATCTAGTCACCTAATGGCATCTGGGCTTAAAATATCGATAAAATATATCATCAACTCTAAGTGAGATATCTTGCCTTATATGTCTCCCATCACCAGAACACAGAGCACAGGTAGGGGGTTCAGATTAGAAGTTCTAGGAATACTTATGATTGGTTGCAGACTATGTTCAAGTGAAGGTTTTGTCAGGAACAACAAAAAGATAGAGATGTGTTATTGGTAGAAGGGACAGTTACTTAAAGAAGAATCCCAGATTTGCAGGTTGAAGAGATTTTTAACAATTATTTAGACTCATCTAATGCATAAACTACTCTACCACATCTGATCATTTACTTGAATATCCCCTGTGACTTACACAAACAGCCTATTTCTTCTTCTCAGTCATTTATTTATTTACTCATTCAATACATCCACAAGTATTTCTTGAAACGACATGTGCCTTAAACTGTGCCAGGCACTGAAAGGATATACAAACCAATGTTGCTTCTCCTCGGGTTCTTTCTTATGTTAAGCCAAAGTCTTTTTTACTACTACTTCCAGTCATGGGTACAAATGACTAGAACTATTCAGAATATGTTTTCCTAGTGATATTGTTTCAAATATCTCAAGTCATCTAACATGCCACTTTGGGTCGGAGTGAGTCCTTCCACTGTTGCTCTATTTTTTTCTTTTCACCTTTATAGGAGAGAGTGTGAGAAAACTTTATCCTATGGAGGCATCTTTCATTTTGGAGAATGAGAGGAACCATAGGAAGAACAATGGGGAAGGGTCATACTAAACTGGTTGTTTAGTATGGCTCTAGTTTGACTTTAAGAGATCACTGTAATGGGCATGCTGATATATTTTAATATCAGCCCAGGTTTCTGCAGTCAGGAAGCAAACAGAGGTTTGAAGGAAAATAATGAATATGTATTTCGTTGGAATAATCCTTGTCTTATACCTTTTGAGGATCTAATTGCAGACATAGATGGTGACTAGATGGGATGGAAATGCAACAAAGGATACAGTAAACATATTTCCTCATATGACATGATTTCCCATCCTACACCTCCCCTAATAACTATCCTCTGAGCTTGTTCTACTTTGTCCATATCCATTATAAAATATACTCCCGAAACTAAACTCCATATGATATTTCCAAGGTGAATAGTGGCAGTAAAGCAGAACAAGTTTTTGGCTTGTTCTAAAAACTATATTTTTAACTAATATGATCTAGCTTTGCTTTGGCTTTTTTTTTTTTTGTCCCACCACTGACTTATATAGAGATTTTTTTTAAATCTATAATTCCATACTTTTTATAATATATGCTACTATACCAAATGTCTATCATCCTTGACATGTGCAACTGCTGTTTAAACTCAGTTTATTAGAAACAGCCTTTCGCTCCAAATTTTCAGCTCTAATTATATTATTAACCAGAATAGTCACACTTTCTCCCTAATTTATTATTCACAAATTTGATGAGCATACCATATATATTTGTATCCACATCTTGGTTAAGAATAGAAAATTGAGCCAAGGACAAAGGTGTGGCATGCCATTAACCACCTACTCTAGGTGGACAGAAATCTTAAAATCTATTAGATTGGCCATTCAGTTCTTATTATCCTTGGATCTGGTAAGCTTCTTCATTTTGTCTATAAGGATATATGAAAGTAGATCCAAGTAGATCCAAATTAAATTTTCTTTTACTTTTTTATCATACTTCCTTATCTCATGGGCCAGAAAGGCACTCAAACAAGGAAAGAAAGTATCTTGTTTTTAGAGAAGCTATGATAAGTTCAATGGATCCCAATTTTTTTCTTACAGTACTCAAAAAATGTTACTAATAAATAATCACACACTGTTACTCATGAATAACCCAAAAATTAGGGCATTGCTATTTTGCTGTTGATGGTGGAAACAGCTTTCTTTATTTTTTTGGAGAATCAGAACGTATGCCAATTTCCCACTTCCAACTCATTTCACTCACTGCAATTCTTCAGAGATCACCATACTTATCAATTTAATATTTTATTTTATCTGTGTTCTAGAATACAAACATTCAAGATCTGGACCTTTGCACAAATTTGGAGCTTCTAGAACTCTTTAATAATGTCTTTGCAGTTTCTCTTACTTTGATCGACCAGCACTGAACCTATCTTTGCCATACAGTGATCTATGGCCATCAAGTCAGTATCCAAATAGGAATTAAGGACTTATGAAGTTATGCCTGTCTTTTCTTTAAACAAATTGAAATCTTCCTAACCAGAATCTCTGAAGTTCAGAAGGAATGAGTCAAAAGGGGAAAAGGTCAGGGAATCTAAAAGCAGCTTTCAGGCAGTTAGTGACAAATTGCCTTTACAATTCTGCTGCCTCACCCACCCCTCACCACCTCAACTAGGAGAACTCAAAAGTGTGGTCCACGGACCAGCAGCATCAGCATCTCCCTAGAGCTTGTTAGAAATACAGATTATCAGGTCTCTCCTCAGATCTACTGAAGGAGAATCTCGGCAGATAGGGTCCAGGAATTTGCGTTTTACCAGCTTTCTAGGTGATTCTTATGCATGCTAATGTGTGAGAACCACTCTTCTAAGCCAGATTCTGTGAGGATCTGTCCCCAAGTGCTACATTCTCCATTCTCCATGATGTTGTAGGGCTGGATGGAGAGGACAGAGATTAAAGAAGGTAGTTTTTGAAAACCCACTAAAAAAATTACTCAATATTGTTTACATAATGCTGTATGTTAACTTCCTCCTTTCACTTCTGAGATGTTCAGAATACCAAATCTTCTAAATGAGTTTAAGGTGCATTAGTGAATTAAATGCAAAACCTGGATTAAGGTTGAGATTTCCTTACTCCTTGTTCAAACCCAATCCATTCTTTTTATTTTCCTACACAAAGTTCTCATTTGCCTCTTCTGAGTAATCCAATGGAACTCTTTTTTCCTCATTAAACTTCAGGATGTACCAGGAGCCAGGTCCAGGAACATGTCTTCAAAATTATTCTTTTCTTGGTATCTTTTCTGTTACAAGATCTTGCCAAGAGCTTGCGCCCACTGCAAAATCATATGGTGATTAACTGTTTACTGAAAATTTCATTGAGCCAAACCAGGATGTGCTTTAGGAGGCAGCAAAGTATGGTAGAAAGTGTGCCAGTTTTAGAGTCAGACAGATCTAGGTGTGATTCATGGTCTGCCACTTACTAGCTGTGTAATCTTGGGCAATTTACTTCATGCCTCTGAATTTCAATTTTCTTATCCATTGGATTTGTTGTGTGATGATCTTTTATTTACTTATTTGCCTGTCTGCCTATGGATTTCTTTGTATATGCCTATCTCACTACAAATAGCTGATGAAGTGACTAATGATGAAGTGACTAATGTTCGTTACTTAATAATATTCGAATATCAAATGTCTAGTCCTTTGCCTGGAGCCAACAAGATGTTTAACAGAAATTCTCTTTTGTGTTTTTTTCCTTTCTTATTTCTTCTGCTACTGAGAATCCTTTTTACAAAGAGTCAAGGCATTTGTCTGCAGAGCCGACCAAATGTGTGCAGTAATAGGCAACTTGAATATTATAATTCAAATACAAGAAGGCAAAAATGTGAGACTTGCCACTCTATTAGACCCATGCTATCCAATATGGTGGTCCACCGTGGTTCTTGAAAACTTGAAATGTGCCTAGTATGAAATGAAATGTGCTATCTGTATAAAATAACAGTAGATTTCGCAGAATTAGTGTAAAAAGAAGAATGTAAAATATTTCACTAATACATTTTTATGTTGATTGTGTGTTAAAACGGTAACATTTCAGATATAAATATATTATTCATTTCACCTGTTTCCTTTTCCTTTTCTTTTTTTTTTTCTTAAATAGACTATTAGGTGTGGAGCCATGTGCAGTGAATTCAGGACATTTTTTTTTTTTTACTGGGAAAGATTTGCCCTGAGCTAACACCTGTTGCCAATCCTCCTCTTTTTTTTTTTTCTCTCCCCAAAGCCCCGGTACACAGCTGTATATTTTAGTTGTAAGTCCTTCTGGTTCTTCTATGTGAGCCACTGCCACAGCATGGCTACTCACAGACAAGTGGTGTGGTTCTATGACTGTGAACCGAACTCGGGCCACCAAAGCACAGTGACCTAAACTTGAACTGCTAGGCATGAAGGCTGGCTCTCCTTTTCCTTTTTTAATGTGGTTGTTAGAAAACTTAAAATTATGTATGTGGCTCTCTTTATATTTCTATTGGACAGTACTGCCCTAAGTCATGGGCTTTTAGACCACATTTGCTCACCAAGTAAATAGTTCTGTATTTTAACTCTATTTGGCTGCTTTAAATATAGCAATGTCAATGGTCCCACATTAATGCATTTTCAAATCATTTATAATAACTACAGAGAAGACAACAAACCCTCATGGAACTTGCTTGCATAGAACTGTTGAGGAAATCAGAGGCATAGTCTGGGCAAAGCAAATCCGCGCAGAGCAACTCTACCCATCTGATTTTTCCTAAGAGAACCCACACTTCATGGCCAGTTGAGCAACATTTTTACATAGGTGCAAGGTCGTGAGGCCAAAGTAGAAATTGTACCCTTGAATGGATATGTACTGGTAAGCTGTCATTCTTTTAACAGCAAACATGATGGGCAAGAATTTGTTTAGGTAGCATTATTTTTCAAGGCATACATTCCATTAAGACTATGAGTAAAATTGCCTCTTTCCTTTCACTTCTGCCTCCAAATTAGAAACGCCTATCTTCATCATCTTCCTCTGTCTATGTCTTATCAAGACCAATATTAAGTCCTATTTTGTGCATTAAGCCTTCCTTAAGCCAGGTCAACCCCTCCGTTATTTGCAATGCTATAACAGTTGTTATTTGTAATATATATATTAGCCTTTCTCTAAACATGATTCTTTTGTTTTCTAATTGTTTCTAGTGTAGATCTTATCTACCTATCCACGCCCTGATCTCCTCTGGGGAAGAAGCATATCTTATGTGCTTTGTGTGCCTCACAGCCTTTGTTTAAGCAGAGTAGGTAATGTTGACCATAATAGTAATAATAATGAAGATCATAAAGAGTAATATAAAAACCAACTCCTATGAAAATGTGCAATACGATTACATCTCATTATAAAAGAGAAACATCTGTTGGGTGTTTTGACCTGAACGCCCTTTCTGCATCTTAAATTCATCAGGGCTATAACTGAGTTCATTCACTTCCTTTCCCTAGCTTGCTTCTGCTTTGATTCCTATTTCAGTGAGTGGTGCTACCAACCCAAGTCAGAAATGTATATACCCTTGAGCGCTCTCACCTACCAGCCCCCAAGAACTGTTGATACTCCTCAATTCCATTCAGCTATTTCAATCCTCACTGTTAATATCCTATCTCTGTGTCTCCTGTCTTTCCCTAGCCCGCAACCTAGTCAGTCTTGGCTGACTAAAGCACAAATCTGAACACGCTCCTCCTCTGCTTAAAATCCCCATTCTTTTCCATGAGGTTAAGTCTCAATTCCCTAATAGGGTTTATAAAGTCTTTCATATTAATGTGGTCAGTTTATACCACTTCAGCATCAACTCTCATCCTTCTTGCTCCTGACCCCAACTTCCACACTAATATTATTTTGGCTTTCCCAATCATGCTTTCCTTCTCTCATCTCTAGGCTTTTGCACATACTATTCTCTCCACAAAAAGTACTCGTTCCCTCTTACTTGGTTAACTCCCCCCACCACCTTTAGTCAGTTGACCATGGATTATATGTTCCTGTGACACTGTGCATAGACCTGATTATAACACTGCTTGTCTGTCTCCTCCACTGAAATGTGAGTAGAGTCAAGGTGTATCTCTTTTGCCATTAGATCTCTTCCCTCTAGCACTGTGCCTGGCCCATGAAGGGACTCAATCAATATTTTTTGAAGAAAAGGAAAAAGAGGTAGAAGGGGTGAAGGAAGCAGAGAGATAGAAAGGAGGAAGAAACAAGGAAATTGATTTTATTATTCTACTTGTTCTCAAATATTTAATTTGAGAGGGCCATTCCTGAACCACTATTTAGGAGCTATTGCTTTTTACTATTGATTCAACTACAGTCTCTTTCTTGCAGTCAGGCTCACAGTTTCGTGAGGAGGTTGGTTAATTACAACAGCCAACATTCATAAATCAAATTGGTCCATCTAGGGACAAACACCCACTGACCTCCAATGGACAATAATACTATGTTCTTTCAAACTGAACTAATCAGCCCACTCTAAATACCTGTTTATTACTTCCATGGAGTCAGCCAATAGCCAAGTGAACGCAACCAATTAAGAAGTTAATGAGTGTTTGTTCTACACTTTTCACTGCACTAAGCACCCAACAAATACTAAATGAATATGAGTCTTGAGACTCTGGAACATGCTCTTAGGAACTTTTGTCTAGCTAAGAAAATAAAGCTAAAGAAAATACAAGAAGAAATCATAGAGAAATGTTGTGCTAAAAGGATACTTCTGAATTCATGACTCAGAGTAGTTTAGAAAGTAATATCAACTTGATATTTGACCAATGCATATCAAAGAAATAGCAACATCAGATAGAACTTCAAAATGAGAAAAGAAAAGATATTAACCTACAAAAAAGCCCAATGGAGTTAACTAGGAGGTGAATGTTTACTCAGCTACATCTCTCAGTCGGTAAAGGTACAATCATGAAGGTCTGCTCTGTCCTCTTACTATTTACATGAAAAGTAGAATGCCAAATACAGGGCATTCAGGAATCACCATTCAAGCCACCGTCCTCAGCCAAAAACATCTCCCACATGCCAGGAAGCAGCAGCCAAGGTGTTTTGGTCAGGCACTGCGAAATTGCCTTGGCTGACTAGGCTCTATGTGATTCCAGCAAGGGAATAATACTCTGTCTTGTTGCTCCACCACAGGTACTCGAAAGGAAGAAATGATATCAAGGATTCCAAAGCATCCTATTGCATGTTGTGCTCAAACTTTCAAACAACACAAGGTTAAGTAGTATAAATGCTTTGGGCCACTTTCTTTTTCCAACCAATAAAGGACAATATTTGTTAAACTGTTGAAAGGAAACACGGCAGCTTATATAATAGGTTTAGGCAAGTGAAAAGTGTCTTGGATGGGACCATTTCACTCTGCAAACACTGAGTTTGTTAAGAAGACACAGCTAATTCTACTACCTACAGGAATTTAATGGTGGGGCTAGGTGTGCAGTGGAATGATGCCACAGTGAACAAAAATAGAAATAGAAGGACAAGACCAGGGAGTGTGTCCTCTACACTGTGTTAGTTTAGTCATTAGGGTTATTTCTTAACTGGATTGAAACATTTCAAATACCTTATTTTCTTCTTTTAATAGTGTAAATAAAGTATATTATGAGACCAATAATGAATCAAAATAAATTGTCTAGCTAACAAGCAAGCATACTTCATGGTTCCTCTTTGCTATTAAATTAAATGATACAGAGAAGTACCTTAAAGCAAAAAAGAGAGTCAATCTAAAGTTCGTTTAGCATCTTGACTCTGCCAGTGTTTAATCTTGAAAATTTATCTGAGGCTCTCCAAGTCTCAGATTCCCCATTAGTAAAATGAGGCTGAAAATAACATCTACTTAATACAGTAATTAGGAGAATCAAATGAGAATAAATCTGTTTGGTAAAATGCCTCATACATGGTAAGCTTTACTGTCTGATAATTGTTTATTAATATGATAAATAGTTAATGATAACTATTATATTAACATTAACATACCTTTCCTTGTTCCTAGTTCTCTGACATTATCTGTAGTCTGAAATGTGAATCAACTTCAAGGCTCTGGGGCCTTTGGGCTTCCCTTGGAGAATAAGGGGAAATTCTCAGCCCACCTTCAGAGTGCCTGAAATCTCATATCACATAAATAACATTCATGTGCAAATACACAAAAGCGATCATTACTCATTTTTATGTCTTTCTTTGGTAAACGTAGGATTTCTTACAGATGATATCCAGCCTACCTAATTCAGTTTCATAGCGTTTCTAATACTAGCAAATAGAAGAAAAAATGTGTGAGGTTTTAAGGAGAAGGGGAAATTGGGACAACTGGCATTGTTGACACTGGAGGAAAAAAAGAAACTAAACATTAAAATGTATGAATAACTCCAACTACTGGAAATAAGAATTTGTAAATACTTAGGGCTGGGATGGATCCTAGAGATCATTTAGCTCAATTCCCCTTACCAACCCCACACCTCAAGAAAATGAGACTCAGCAAAGTTAAGTGACCTGCTCAGATTCACACAGTAAGATGAGGATGAGGACATAAGGCAGCTCTAGCAAATTCCGGTATGGGTTCTATTATAATGTCTTTAAGAGCTAAGCAACTGTTTTCTTAAACAGCTCAAATTGAGCATTTAAAACAAAGCTATGTTTTATTTTAAGCATATTTCAAAAGCAGAGTCAATATTCTTTTCCCTGACTTTTAATTAACTGAAAATTTTTTTCTCAGAACATTATAAATATGAAAGCCTTAGTCCATTCAGGCTGCTGTAACGAAATACCATAGACTGGGTGGCTTGTAAACAGCAAACATTTATTTCTCACAATTCTGGAGGCTGGGAAGTCCAAGATCAAGGCACCGGCAGATGTGGTGTCTGGTGAAGTCTCGCTTCCTGTTCACAGACAGCATTCTTTCACTGTGTCCTCCCATAGTGGAAGGGACAAGGGACCTCTGTAGGGTCTCTTTCATGGTGCTCTAATCACATTCTTGAAGACTCCACTCTCATGACCTAATCACCTCCCAAAAGCCCTACCTCCTAATACCATCACATTGGGGGTTAGGATTTCAATATGTGAACCGAGGGGGACACGAACATTCAGAGCACAGCAGTGGGTGATCAGCAAATTTAAAAGCAGGTGTTCTTTCCTGTCTTTGAAAGCTGAGTGAAAATGGGAGAAATGGCTCATTGTTTCTTATGTATTCTCTTCCCTTTTCCTCCTCTGTGCATTTGCTTCTAATATTCTACCTGGCGCGCCCTTTCTTCCTTCCCCACGTGTCTGAAGCCTCTTTCCTTTACAAATCAGTTCACGCATCTTTGAATCAACCACTGACCCTCCCAAGCCTCTGAAGAAGGCTCCTTCCTTTTGAATTCCCATTTCTCTTTATTGATGTTTCTCTCAAGGTACTTTTCACTTGCAACATTATTTAAATATTTTTGTAACCCCTACATTATCAAGCACAGTGTCTGCGTCTAGTAGGTTGTTCAATACTAAAAAAAAAAGCAACCAAGTCGATCTCAGGTTACAATACCCTAGCCCACCTGGAAATGGATATTGCTAATAACACAGATCATTTCTTCTGCAATAGAAAGTGCCTGGTTCGTGAACCTGGAACACACTCTTTAAAGAGATAGCCCAACAAAATGTGTTTACACACACAAAAAATAATATTTTTAAAAAATTAACTTGTTTTCTCATTGTTTGATTAAAAGTCAACATTGTCATTTAACATCAAAAAGTCACTAGGAAAGATTACAGCCTTTAATACTAATGTCACCTGTTAATCACTGTTGCTGTAATTTAATTATACATCTTGACTTTAATATAGTATTTATAGAAACCCAATTAAGCTTACACTAATTTGGCTTAGGATTATGAACCTTCTTCTTGCATTGCCAAGGATGAGAACAGAGGTTAGGAGAGAAATTCACCCAAGGGAACCAGAAAATACAAAGCCCATTGCAGAGACTTAATTCCATCACATAGCTTACCTTGCGTATTTGCAGGAAAAAAAAATGTGTATTTATATATGCACATATATGTACCTATTTTTAAAATAATACTTCATATACAAACACACTCTTCAATATGCAAAGACTTTTACTCTTACATTTATTCACCTTCCTAATAAATCTTTAAGATAGAAAGAGTAAGCGTTGTTAACTCTGGTTTACAAAAGACTGAGACACAGAAAGATTAGTTTATTTACTTAAAGTCATAGAGCTAGTGAATTCCAGCCTTGAGATTAGAAGCTGTCACCTGATTCACAGCCTTTGAATCTTTCTCCTACTCTATTTCGACTTAAGAAAAATTGTACCATCGTACATCTCCAATTTCGGTACCAAAAAAACACCTTGTGACTAGCAGTAGCAGCAGCAGCTGTACTAGTCGTTGTTGTAATAAATTGAGCCATCTTCAAACGTCTTTAAGTCCCTCATTAGATTTTGCAAGGGTGAATTGACTTTTTAAAGAGCCCCAGTATTCTCCTTGAGCCTCATTTTAGAGAACGTTTTTTTCCCCTTCAAATATACTCAACTCGTTCTATTGTTTTAGAGAAATTAAAGAAAGCTGAGGACTTAATTTTTGACCAGAGTAGATGTGAGGGGGCCTCAAGAACCAAAAAAAAAAAATTCTTTCACATCACATGTGCTTAATGCATTCTGCTTTCATAAAAGAAGCCAATAAAAAACTCACTTCTACCATCAGCTGGGGTTGTAGGCAAAAATCACTGGTTCCTTCCTACTTAAAATTTTCTGTTTCAAAAACAGCTTTCCTGAAAGTGAAGAGATTAAAGCGCTGGGAAGCTTTTCATGCCCACAACTGCTAATAGTAACTGCCCCTTTTATTAACTTATCCAACATTTACAGTCTGTACTACTGTTTTGTGTAGGTATCTTGGAGTAGGTTTTTTTTCTCAATATCTCCCAATGAAAGTTTATTTTTTGAGGGTAGGTTCACACATCAAACTAATTCACCATAAGATGTGAATAATCTGTGAAGTACACATTCCTCTTGATACATAGGAAGAGGATTGAGTGACAGCATTTTGTTACTGATGCTTTTCTCAGAGTATAATCCTTAGCCCACCTGAGTCATGGGCACCTGGGTGTTGGTTAAAAATGTACCACAGACTTCTGAATCAGAATCTCTCTATGGATGAGGCCCTGGGACCTGAGTCTGATTCACACTAGAGTTTGAAAATCAGTGAACTGGAGGATAAAGGTAGGGGCACAAGAAGTCACAAACACAGACGCAAAATATGGCTTACAGTTAGGGCAGGCTTAGTAAAAGCAATGCACCAAAACCGAACTGCTCATCTCTAAACTTTGCCTGACTGCTTCTCAATTTCCTGCTCTGCAGGATCATAGCACAAGTCATTTCTCACCAAAGATTATTAACTTTCCTTATGTGATGAGATTTCACTTGGAAATGTGAAATCATTCCGCCAGAAACATCACCAGTGGATTCTGAAGAAGCCAGCTCCAGACAGCCTGCTGGCTGAATGGCTGTGTGGATAGTTATAACTGGGTTCCCCATGGGCTCAAGGAAGTTCTGTAGGTTGGGTGGTCTCTGTGAACAGTAGTTCAAGGAGTAGAACAGAAAACACTGAACGTAATTTAATATAGCACACAGTCTCCACTCTGACAAGGCCCAGGTCTGATCCGTGTGAAGATCGAATTACCTCTCTGTCCACAGAGGGACACCCCTCCCCAACCACCGCCATTGGCAGCCTCTGTGGGAAAACTTAGGAGCAGCTGTGCTACCTTATCTAGTCAAAGGAAAGAAAGAGGTCATCAGATTCCAGGGCTGCCAGTTGTTAAACCTTTATAAGAACCACAAGGAGGGGGGAAAATGCCTAGAGGGTTTTAAGGAAAAGATACACAAAAACAGTTCTAATTCCTTTGAGAACATAATCCAGGATTTATTTTCTGAAATAAAAACCTGGAAGGAAAAAATAAACACATATTAAACTATTAATGACCAAATATCACTTAGGGATTTGACTATATTTTCCTTCCTATGCTAATGTTATGGAGCCAAAGCCAGAATACTCAGAAAGAGTAATTGCAAATGAAATTGAGACTGATAAGCATTTGATTAACTTCTGCTGTATTTATTTAGTGTATTATACTGGACTACATTAGTTTAAAAAAGTACAATAAAATAAAATAAAAAAATAAATCTCTTAATCTAACAAAGAAATCACCGGGCATTAAACGGACCGATGAAAAGTCTTGGCATCACAAAACAATTCAAAACCAAATTAGCAGTCAACCTGGCCTACACAGTGATAACTCTCACCTATGTAACGTTAACTAAAGCTAGAAGTAGCCACACTTTGAATTGATCATTTTGTTTTTAACTTTCCCTGTGAAACCCTGAGACTACAACTTCAAGTTCTACACTCTTCTTGAGTCCCAATGTTACTAGAGTTTTCTAGAAGTCAGTTTATTTCCTGAGGCACTGGAGGAGGATAATGTCACTCTGCCTCCCCGTAGCCTCCCAGGCTGATTCCTTTACAGCCTTGAGACTGACTCTGTTTTACTGTTATCTTACATTTGTTTACCCCTATCTTAAAGCTTAAGCTTCTCAGGTCAAGGACCCTGTCTTTGGTGGTTTATACTTTCTGAAGCAATATATTCCTCCGTAAATAATTGTGTTTGGTCATCACCAGACACTTCAATTGGATTTTCCCATAAAAGAGAAAGTTCTTTAAAGAGTGCTTTATAGTTAAAGTACAACAGAACACTTTTTGAGTGTTTTTATAGGAGGCCTATGAATACATACAGAAGTTGGAAAGTTCGAGGCACAGCAAAGCTAAAGTCACAATCAAGGGAGGTTCAGGTGTTACTCAGAGCCTGGACTATGGTCACAGCACTGGTGGCAGAACCTTCCAAATCAGATAAAAAGTGAAAAGCCGTTAATTATTGTTATTTGGGGAGAATCCCAGACCAAATAGTTTATTTGCTTCAGTGAAATGACTATTATTTGGGGGGTCTTAAAGATACAACTAGCCCTTGTTTACTAGTAGAGGCATTATCATAGTACATATTTGATAAATTTTGCTTTCTATTTCTCTAGCATATATTTATGTTGTGATTTCAAACTTAGTGGGACATTGGAATCACTAAGAAACATTTAAAAAGAATTAAAACAACTGATGTCAGAGCCTTGCCTACTTAGTGGTAGGACATGGGAATCCGTATTTGTGGAAAGCCACAGAGGGGTGTCTGATTTCTGATGCTCTGCTGGGTTGGAAACCCCGACTTATGCCTAAAGACTTGAGTGGATCCCCATGAAGTGCTGCCCTATATCTCTTTGAAGTACTTAGTGTGCAAAAGGAGGGTCTGCTGCTCCTGACTCAGAATTCAAGTGCATCCTCAATTCATCAGCAAACAGTCACCTTATACGAAAAGTTTAAAACAGCCCCAAGACCTAGCTAGACAAACAACTAAAAATTTCTAATAACTTTGGAGACAGTTGGAAACTTAATGAAGACATATGTGGCATTGGCTCAGCCTTGACTGTTCAATACAGTCACCTGGGAAGCTTTATAAAGATACCCATGCCTGTTCTCCATTGCAAGAAATTTTGGGTTAAATTGGTCTGGAAGGGGCCTGACATCATATGTTTTAAAAGCTCCCTAAGTGATTTTAATGTATAGTCATGTTTGATACCCACTGGAAAGGATGAAATGATAATTCTACAAAGAGCTTCAATGAAGTACTTATATAACCAATAGATATATAAATATATATTATATATATATAACCTAATATGTATACGCATATAGCTTAATATTTTTCATTCAACTAGTGTGAGGAATGCTACGGTGAGTAAGTACACTGCCTAGATTTTTGATATCTATCTCTCACAATAATATTTTGCGGTAAATAATAAAATTCTCATTAAACAGGTGAAGAAACAGAAAATATGCTAGAGCCTTTCTACTCAAAGCGTGGTCCACGTACCAGCAGCAACAGTGTCACCTGGGAGCTTGTTAGAAATGCAGAATACTAGAACCCAAGCTAGGTTTTCTGAATCAGACTCTAGTATTTTAACCAAATTCTCCATTGATTTGTCTACATATTAAAGTTTGAAAGGGACACTGCTCTCGAGAGGATTCATACCCATGAGGCTTCTCATGGGAGTGAATGGGCCTTCCCTGCACACTGCCTGCCTTGCATACAAAACTGTATCGGGTCCAATAGGAAGACTTTCCTCAACTGAGCGTAACTGAGTGAAGGAGAGCTGTATCACCTGATCTCCTCACTTTGGCTGATTCAGTCAAATAACTATATATTACTTAATAAACAGGGTGTATTTTAGAGAATCTAAGACAAGATTAGAATAATCTATAGGAGATCAACTTTTGCCAGGTGCCCTGAACTCGTGGCTTGTGTGTTACCTCCTTTGACCTTTGGTTACGTATCTGATACCTCAACCCTTGTTTGAACCCTCAAATCCTGGCCTTGACCCTGTCTCTCCCTAAATCTCAGCACAGCAAAGGATAAAAGGATCTTAAATTCTACACACAGATGAAGTACTTGTGTTAGGTAGTACTAACTCATTCATTGTTCACTAATACTGCACTGGGTGTTATGATCCAAAGACGAACAGGACAGCATTCCCAATTGTAACTAATTAATAAATTAACGGGAAAGACAGACAATAATACAGCATTGCAATGTGTGTGACAAATGAGAATAACATATGTTGATGAGGGCATGATAAGATCTCTGTTTTGTACACTGCTTGTTGGAGTTTGAATTGCTGTAAACTTGCTGTAAGCAATTTGGTAATATGTACCAAAAGTCTTAAAATGTTCTTGATTTTGGATGGTTTACACATGACACATTAAGGAGCCATTGTATGAGGTTTAGTAGGGAGGAAGGGACCAGATTTATATTTTGAAAAGTTTACTTTGGCTTAACGTAGGGAATGGATTAGAGGGGTGCAAGACTGGGAGCAGGGAGATTAATTACTAGGCTGTTGCAGCAACCCAACATTTTTCTAATCTAAGAAAAGATGAGAACCTGGAATAGGGCCATGATTATGTCTGGCTCCTTTGAGCCTAATATGTTTCTAGTCTTACCTCAGAAGTGCCTCTTCTAGGAAACAATCAGAGATGGACTATCACAAGCAAAGATTTACAAAGAGTTTACTGTTATAATGTTTGAAATAGTGAAAAAAAAAAAAAACCACCTAAATACCCAACATCCAAGTTATCCTTAAACAAATCATAACATATCAATTTGATAGAATGTATGTTCATTAAAATAGTATTTATGAAAAATTTTAATGAGGTAGGACTAGGCATATAATGCAACGTAATAGACAAAATCCTGTGATCAAAATTGTCCAAACAGCTTAGTATGGTCTATAAATTTACTCAAGCTCTAATCTCTGCCTAACTCTTTTCTCCTACACCGATACTTCAACTGTACTGAAATGTGGGTTATTCTCTAGACATAGCAAGTTCTGTCATAGTTCTATACTATTGAATATGCTAGGTTTGGTTTTTTTTTACAAAAATACTTTCTTTTCCTTTACAGCCCAAAGAAAAGCCATAGCTGCCCTCCACTCCAAGGACAGGTCCAGTCCCTGGAGCCATCGTTAATTATCTATTTAATTGTCTCCTATCATTTTATGAGCATGAACTGTATTTACTTTCCCTCAGCCTAGTTCTGGTGGGTACAATCTACCATAGAACTTGGAACTATATTCTCATCACACTCATCTCCATTGCTCACTCAGAGCCTCTTCCTCAAGGAGATTAATTACCTTACAGGAATGAAAGACCTCTGAGAAGAGCCAGACTCTTTTCTTTTGAATATTTGAAAGCCACCAAACGATGCAGAATATATCTTAACTACGGTATTCTGATTTCTTAAGAGATTGAATAAAAATGTTTAGAAATAAGTTGATAAATATGTTGATAAAATGGAAGAACAACATTGTGCCAACAGCTTCATGGTACATAAAAATTTAATTACTAAAGATGCAGTAGAGATGAAAATTTCTTCTTCTTAGCATAACAAAGATTTAGAAAGGGGCTTGATGAAGAGATTGGACTTCAGAAGTTGAATATTTAGGGAAAAAGGCAATCTTGACAGAGAAAGCAACGTGAGCAAAGGTCTGATGGTGGGATGTTGCCAAGATATTTGCAGTAAAATGAGTACACAGACCGATGCCATGGCTCCATGGAAAGCCAGTGGTGGGGAAATTAGATGGAAAAGTCTAGAAAAGGTTAAACTTTGGTATTTGAATGCTCATGTTGAAGTATTATTTAAACTTTATTTTTCATATTCTAGAGATTCATTGAAGATTTTTGTACATAGGCAATGACAGAACTATATCTGAGTATTGTAAAGATAACTGAAAGTGTATGAAAAGGATGGCAGAGATGTGAATCAGGAGGCTTGTAGCTCCTAAGTTGGTTTCTTCTGCCCAGACCCTCACCTAAAGTCTAGACCAATAAATTGATCTGCCTACAGGGCAGTCTCACATGCTTACACCAAACTCATCATCTCTGAAATAGAGTTTATCAAAGTTACTTGTTTATTCCGTGAATTAAATTGTTCATGAAGAGCTAAACATACACATATAATTAAAAAAAAATTCTTAAGATATTGGTTTCCCAAAATAACTAGAATTGGGGAGATCCAGAGTACTCTACTGGAGCTCTTGT
Organism: Diceros bicornis minor; assembly: GCF_020826845.1. Lineage (NCBI taxonomy): Eukaryota > Metazoa > Chordata > Mammalia > Perissodactyla > Rhinocerotidae > Diceros > Diceros bicornis. Next base: position 10,699,750 of record NC_080762.1, on the reverse strand, counting down.
GTCCTGGGAGTTTAGAACAGATGAAGACGAGGGGCATCACTTGACAGCAGGTTGCAGTGCTTGAAGATGAGGAGAAAAATGCAGAAGACCATGTCTGGAAGTGAAGGTCAAATTCAACCCAGACAGACTTTCCAACTGAGTCAACCTTGTGATGGACAAATCAGAAAGGGACAATCTGGAAAGAAAGGGAAACAGATGAGAGCAAGAGGATCTGAAGCAGAGCGGGGAAGAATGCCCTGGGGCAAAGATGAAGGCTCTAAGGATGACCACCACACCTCTCCATGGAGGACTTGAACGCACTGAGCATGGGTAGCAAAGATGTGCAAATCACCGCCCTTGCTTGGTTGTATTTTACCTTTCAGTGTAAGCCCAACCCTCTGCTGCAGCTCTCTGTTATATTTCACTGTAAACATTCTGGAAATCATATGATATCCTATGATGTACAGGACAACCTCCCTAGACACTTCTGTATCTTCAGTCCTGAAATTTTCCAGTTCCCTCTTGACATTTATTCTTCCTCAGTTTTTTGCTTGCACTGTTCTATTCGACTCAGTTTTCTACCCTAGCACAGTAGATTCTTATTCTTCCATCTCCACTTTTTTCCTGCTTCATTCTACTTCAGTTCATTCTCTCTTTCCTTTCTCTGTCTTATTTGTGAAATCTCAATATATAGGCCTTTAAGTTTGGGCTTTCCTTCCTTTCAACATCCAACTACTGATGTTGGTCTCTGATTTGTGGTCCACATAACTAAGAGTGTTCTAGACCAAAAATCAATGTGGATATGAGGTAGTGCTCTAGCACATGTGCAAGGATTAAAGCTATGCCCTGAACCTTTGTCTTCTTGGCTGGGGTCAGGCATCCTCTAAGCCTTTCCCAAATTGTCCCCTGAGCAAGACTCCTTGGCCATCAAGTGCTGCCTGCTTCATACTAAGAACCATTGACCACTCAGAATTCAGCACTGAATTCTGTGGAAGATATCAGCTGTAATACCTCACCATCTATGTGCCAAGTATTGTGCTAAGCACTAGGGACACAGGGTGACTAAGACTCTTGTCTTTTAGACTCTCTTTTCCAGAAAGAGAGAAGTATAAGAAAGTATAAGAAAGAGAAAACTCACAGTATAAAGGAGGGATCAGACAATTACATACAGAATGACAGTATAGTGTAACAGATACAATATGTAAACATACTTCATTAATATTTTTTAAGAAGCTGCATCATGAATTGAGTTCTCAGTCTTGCACACCAGCAGTCACTTCCTCCTGGAGTAGCCACTCTTGGTTCCAGTATGGGAAAAGGCACTGCCTCAGTGCATACGTATACCTACTCTTACACACCAATGGGTGACCTAATGCATATTCAGCTTAAGCATTTTCATTTGGTGAGTAAATTAGAGCTCTGTTACACTGACAGTGGATGCTTACACTGGACTATAAATTATGCATTGGTTTCTACTTTTCTTTTTTTTTTTTTTTGCAGGGAAAGATTTGCCCTGAACTAACATCTGTTACCAATCTTCCTCTTTTTTTTTTTTTCTCCCTGAAGCCCCAGTACATGCTTGTATATATCCTAGTTGTAAGTCCTTCTACTTCTTCTATGTGAGCTGCTGCCACAGCATGGCAACTGACAGACAGGTGGTGTGGTTCCACGACCGGGAAATGAACCCGGGCCACCCAAGCAGTGAGAGTGCTGAACATTAACCACTAGACCATCAGAGCTGGCTCAATTTCTACTTTTTTTGGTCTTTATATTTTCACCACTTATTGAATTCACACACTTATGAATGTGGAAGGGAGAAATAAAAATGCTAAAATCAAGAAAACTTCAGGAAATCTGGATAAAATGGCTGGTGGGAAGGACTTTGAGATTTTTATGCCTCCATCAGCAATTCCTCACTCCACACCAAAGAGATTACATGAAGTTAAAGCTACTGTGCTTCCACCGACACTTGGGTAGGAAGAAGTTGGTTTTTCTTTCCTTCCTTTGTGATATGACAATGTTTAAGGCCTCAGTGTGCATTTAGGGCAACGATGGGTCTTCCAAAATCAGCTCTTAATATTCAGTAAAAAATGAAGCATATATTACAATAATATTATTACCACTGCCTAAGTCATCTTTATATACTGCTTGATAAATGACAAACTGCTTCTCTAATACTATGTTATTTGATTATCACAGTAGCCCTGTAAAGTGAATAGAGCTGATGTTTTTCTATTCACTTTGCTTGTAAGAAAGTCTGGCTTGCTCAAAGCCACACAACTGGTAAAATCCAGATCCAGGATTTAATACAGATATATTAATATTCATATTTGGAAGTCTGAGAATTCTTGTCTAGCTCAAGAGCATTTTTCCCATTTAAGGTGCATGAGTCTTCTCCAAGCTCCACATCTCTTTTATATCCTAGGTTTGTAAGAGGCACAATAACCTACATGCTGAGGTTTTCTTAGAGAAGAAATATTATTTCAATGCATTGTTCTAAAGAACTCTCTTCTGATTCTTAGAGAAATAAAACATGCCTTATTTTTACTTCCTTAATAAATTACTTGCAAGAGAAAGGAAAACAGACAAAACAAAAACACATCCAACTAAAGAAAACTTTCATATTTTTTTCTGAAATATTATATCTTAACAACAACATAGATTTCTCGATGAAGCCTGAGTTAGAAGGCTGTTACACTGGCAGTCCCAATTCCTCTGACATTGTTCCAATTTTCCTTCTATTACTAGCATGTATCACCTTCTCACATACCACATAATTTATACTTTAATTATTTTGATTTATTAACTCTCTCCTCTAACTCGAGCATAAGTTCCAAGTGGGCAGGGGTCTTTCTTTTAGTCTCTGACATATCCCAGCACTAGCCCAGTGTCTGGCACATACTGGGAACTCGATAAACTTTGCTGAGTGAATGACTGAAGATATATGTGAGTTGGAATTCTCACCATCCCACTTACCAACAGCAGAATTTAGGAACGTCATTTATCCTTTCTGAGTTGTTGTGTATGTGTGGTAAAATATACATAACATAAAACTTACCATTTTAACCATTTTTAAGTGTACAGTTCTGTGGTATTATAATTCACATTGTTCTGCAGCCATCACCACCATCTATCTCCAGAACTTTTTCATCTTCCCCAACTGAAACTCTACACCTATTAAACAACAACTCTTGCTCACTTCCTCTCAGCCCCCAACAACATCCTTCTACTTTTTGCTTCTGTGAATCTGACTACTCTAGGTCCCTTATATAAATGGAATCATACAGTATCTGCCTTTTTGTGACTCGCTTATTTCACTTAGTATAACGCCCTTAAGATTCATCCATGTTGAGCATGTATCAGAATTTCCTTTCTTTTTAAGGCTGAATAATATTCCATTGTATGTGTATACCACATCTTGTTTATCCATTCTTCCATTGATAGATACTTGAGTTGCATCCACCTTTTGGCTATTGTGAATAATGCTGCTATGAACATGAGTGTACAAATATCTGTTTGAGTCCCTGTTTTCAATTCTTTGGGTACACACCCAAAAGTAGATTGCTGGATCATATGGAAATTTTATTTTTAATTTTTTGAGAAACCACCACACTGTTGTTCACAGTGGCTGCACCATTTTACACTCCCATCAGCAATGCACAAGAGTTCCGATTACTCCATATCCTTGCCCACACTTGTTATTTTCTGTTTGTTCGTTTGTTTATACGAGCTATCCTAATGAGTATAAAGGAAATGTTTCTGAGTTTTAATAGCTTCATCTGTACAGTGGGGATATACACAGAGACTTAGAGATGAGCATAGTTCTAGCCCAGAGTGGGTGTTAACTAAAAGAACTTCCTTTGTTTATTGTTATATTTGGGAAGAAAATTTCCACATAAATGTTAAGAGAGTCACTTCCGCTTTTCCTGTTACTACCTAAAGGTCACTCAGACTGGTATAGATGTAAATCAGATATAATATATAAGAGAAGATAGAAGTTTTTTTTTTTTCTCATTTCACCCTTGAGAGACTATTGCTGACTGGAGTCAAAGGAAAGAGTCCAAATGATTACAAACTGAGATATAATTTTAGTGATTTATATTTTCTTTTAGTGAGAAAGACTTGTGATAAAAATTAAAGAAATGAGGACGATCTGATTCATGTATGAAAAATGCTATCCTTGAACCAAAACATGAAACTGTTTCAGCTGATCAAATTGTTGATTCACACATCAAAAAAAAAAAAAAAATACTGAAATTAGCTGTTTGATCCAAGTGAACTATTATTTGATTGATTTCACCATCCTATTATTTAAGAACAATTATAATTCTTCTTTCTGCCTCTGTGGAGATTCGTGCTTAGTCTAGATTAGTAAACAAAGTTTTTGGTGCTTAGGAAACTTTAATATTCAGTTTAAACTTTAATATTCAGTTTAACTAGTTTCAATTCAGCAAAAGTTTATCAAACAGATTTCATGTGCAAAGCATGTATGGAATACAAAGAATAAGATATATACTTTTAAGAGCTTGTAGTCCAGATGAGTGAATTTGATATCATTATCATAACTGTTACAAAATACTAAGAAAGGATTAGATCAATATGGCAGAATGAACACACATCTCCACCTCTTCTTATGCCTAAGGTACCATGAAAGAAAAAAAAATCTGTTTATATCTCTAACCATATCTATACCTATCTCTATTTATGAATATAGTAGGAGAGGGAAGATAGTAATCTTCATTTTAACAATTTCAAAGGCCTTAAAATAGGATTAGATCAATACAGGGGAATAAACATGTATATCTGCTTCTCTTCTGTCAAAAATATCATGAAATAAGAAATATTTATGTTTAAAATAACAAGTCTATAGAAGCTCTTGAAAATAGGAAAGAGGCCTGTAAGTAGTCTACATAGTTTGAAGTATTTTTACTTTTCTCCAAAATCACTAAAGAGTTTATGATAAATATAACTAGAAGTCATATTCAGGTGGGCAGGGGCACTTAAATACAACATATCCAGAAAACAAAAAAATTACCAATAATTTCAGGAAAACCAAAACAAAGAAACTTCATGTAAACAAAAAACAAACAACAGTAAAAGAGAAAATAATAAAAAAGATACAGATGCAGTGAAGGAAACAAAGTTTTAAAATTATCCTCAGTTCTTTGAGAATTCTGCATCCTTAACAAAGAAATAGATTTTGTGGAAATGAAAGCTAAGGTAGTTGAAATGAAAAACAACTCTAGACGTGGATTGACTAGAGAATGGACATAGCTAGCTAGTGATGGAGCCATGAGCTTAGGATGGAGCCAAGGAAATCTCCCAGAACACAGCACGAAAAAACAAAGAAATGGAAAGAATGAGAGAAAAGTTAATAGACAAGGAAAACAAATTCTAACACCCATTTAATAGGAGTTCCAGAAAGAACAAAGAGACTGGAGTGGGAGAAATGACAAAAAAAAAATCACATAAATTATAGAAGAAAATTTTGGATCTAAGGGCACAACTGAAACAGCTTATGGAGAACGAAGCAAGATGAATAAAATTAGGCACACAGCTAGGCCACCATGCAGAGGTTTCAGAACTCCAAAGATGAAGAGAAAAATCCTACAAGATTTTAGAGTGAAAGAAAATAGATAATCTACAAAAAACACCACACAAATCAGATGGACAAGAATCATCTCCTTGGCAACACTGAAAACCAGAAGATAATGAAGCTATATCTTTAAAGTTATTACCAAAAAACTGATTTTAAACCTAAAATAATATACTTAACTGACATTTAGATTGGAGGGCAAAATAATGACATTTTCACATGCGTGATGAGTCAGAAAGTTTACCACCCACAGTTGTTCTCTGAAAAAAATTACTAAAGTGTAACACAGGAAAGAGGAGCCCAACAAGTGAGAAGAAGTAGGCAACTAGAAAAAGTGGTGAGCAAAGAAACCAATTATCCTAGTTAAGTTTAAATATTTGTTGAAGCATAATGTAAAAAATCAAATGGGAATCAAATTTCTGGAACTAAAATCTCAGATGATTTCAACATAGGAATGTAGCAGAAGGCTTGGAGTATGAGTGTTGGGAGGGAGTCAATTTATAATGTCCTAAGGTTCTTAATTTCACAGACAGCATATAAATTCAATGAAATGAATGTAGAAGTATATGTGTGTGTATAGATATGTAATTATGGTATATTATAACGTTATGTATTAGATCTAAGCAAAAACAGAAATAAGTTCAACATGAGTTAAAATTTTATGAATAACTAATATTATATACAAATTAGTTGTGTGATTTGCCAAAACCACTAGAGGAAAAAAAATCATGTGGCAAGAATGCATGTTCCATTTAATAAAAGAGAGGGAAAGAGAAAGCCTGGTTATTTGACAAATAAGTTCAAACACACCATTAATCACAAAAAAAAGCATGTTAAAGGTCTTCCATTAAAATCTTCCATTTAAATACAGAGGTGATCTGACGGAGTTTAAAAAATCAAACTATATGCCACTTACAATGGGATAGAAAAAAGTATGTAGAAGATAAACACAAACAAAAGTTAAGCAGTCTGGTAAAATTAATATAAGAGAAAACAAACTTTAGACTGAAAAGTATTTAACGTGTCAGAGTGATATTTTATATTCTTGAGAGCTACAATCTATTAAAATATATAGTAATAAACTTTTATGTACCAGACAGCATAGCCTGGACTATATATTTTTTAAAAACTAATATAAATGTAAGAAAATATTCAGAAATCTAGTGTTATAATTTAAGACTATAGTATTCCCATAAGAAATCAACAGTAGACAAAATACAAAAATTTAGAGGCTTTAAATAACACAATTAACAATTCTTATTTAATAGATAATAAAAAATGTGTTTAGAATCAGAGAATTTATTCTTTTAAACAAAATAAATTCAAGAATTCACAATTTATAAGGCCAAAAGAACAGAAGAGGTAGCAATGAATTCTGTCTGAGAAAGGAGGAGATGATACAGAATATTTGAGATAGACCGGAGTATTTTAGGCAGAGGAAACAATATGTGCAAAGCTTATCCTTCAGTTTCTGCCCAGCCTAGGTCTCTAAGGACACTGCATCCACCTTACCTGCCTTTATGGCTTTTTAATTACTTCCAGTAAATGTGTTAGATACTGGAAAAACTAAGTTTGCAGTATGGAAGGAGGATGGAGAAAAGGGAAGCATTCATATTTAACTTTTCTATCTCAGCTATCAACAATGCTCTGCAGTACGCAATAAACAATTTCATTTTGACTTTTTTAAAATACTAGATGTAGGTGCAAGTAGAGGTACAGATATAGGTGTAGGTATAGGTATGTGTGTGTGTATATGTATGCATGTATACATATATATATGCATTTATATTATAGACATGTCTATGTATATAGATATCACTAGTTATATACGCGTGTACAGACATGTATGTGAATACATATATGTGATAAGGACGTGTTTGCACACATGCACACATATAGTTGTGTGTGTGTGACTGTATGTATGTATCTGTATATGTGCTTACATGTATATATACATTGTTTTTAATATATAAATATGGAGAAAAAAATTACAAATACTCAATTAGGATTGTGAAATGCAAAACAATGAATAATGAGCAACATTTGTGAATTTAATTGATAGGTCTCAATTACTATAAGATATGTAGCATTATTCTTTACATTATGGAATGGTATGTTATCACACATAAGTGCTGTGTTTGCCACCATGCCTGTAATACAGTAAAAAGTTTTAAAAGGTAATTTAGTGGAGAAGACTGCTTTAGTGTACAATAGAAAAATTAGAACTTTTGAGCCAAGTGTCCATAATGGTATTGAGGAGGATGTAGTCCATAATACCAAACTCATTATGATAGGAGCTCTATTAATTTATTGGCTTATAGGATACTGCTTTCAATGACCATATAACTGTCTTCAAAGAATTATCAATGATACTGCATTGTAAAGCTCCAAATAAGATGAGAGGAAACAAATTTCCATGTAAACCATTGCTACTAGACACAATAAAGGAAAAAAACTTTTTGAGAGAAATTGGAAAGTGGTTGTATTGATATCATTTAGACCCCTGCTGACATGGTACAACTCACTCTTTGATGTCACAACTTGCGTTTTTTTATTGTTAAGTATTTCTTGGTTAAAAGAAAGCATTGTCCTCATCTCTATTTCGTGCTGTCTTTCCAAACAATATAATAGTAAATAACCACTGCACCTTACTTCAGCAAGTTCTATGGACAGGATAGGGCAGAGACATAACACTCCAAAAGATAGTGCTATGGACTGAATTGTGGACCCCCACGATTTGTAGGTCGAAGTCCTCACATTCAATGTGATGGTATTTGGAGGTGGGGCCTTAGGGAAGTATGAGGTTGATGAGGTCATGAGGGGGGGGGCCCTCATGATGAGATTAGTGCTCTTATAAGAAGAGACATCAGAGACCTTCAAGCACTCTCTCTCTCTGTCTGTCTCTCTCTCTCTTACCAAGGAAAGGCCATGTGATCACACAGCGAGATGGTGGCCATCTCCAGGACAGGGAGAGGAGAGGGATCTCATGAGAACCCAACCATACTGGCATCCTGATCTCAGACTCCAGCCTCTCAGTGTGAGACAATAAATTTCTGTTGTCACCCTGCTTATGGCATCTTATTAGTGCATCCTGAGCTGACTCAGACAGGTATTATCATACACCAGTCAAGGATGAGAAAAATATTCTGAGTTAGCTGGCTTTATTTATATAAAGATGAAATTATCTAGATGTGCACTCATATTCCAAATATATTTTATAACTCATCAGATACCAATAGAAACCCCAATAGGAGAGTGTCAGATAACACCAATAGAGTTCTTCAATGCTAAGATCTTTGGTAACTCCTGGATTGCCCTAATCAAGTGGACTAGCATAGATCCTGTGTCACATACTAGAGCCTCACAAACTCTGCTCTTGGCCAAATTCCTAGTCACTCCTTTCACCCAGGTTTCTGTGTGAGATCCTAGAAACAGCTCACTTATCCTATACAAACTCACAGTAAGAATACAGCTCTAACAAGCTGTTGTCAACATTTTTTCTTTTCCAGCTTTTGCACAGATATGAAAGAGGCAAAGTGTGTCCCAGAGATGCAGCAAGTCCATTAATTCTGCTTCTGTGGCCAACTGAATAGAATGAGAGTTTCCTAACAGGGGGTGTCTTACATACCACTCAATCCTTAGTCATCCAGCTCTCCTGCACCCGTGGAAACAAACTTTAAACCTAGATGTCTGTGACTGAAAAATAGGCCCTTTTTACTTGAATCTTTTGTGCTGAATTTTTTTTTTTTTTTTTGTGAGGAAGATCAGCCCTGAGCTTACATCCATGCTAATCCTCCTCTTTTTGCTGAGGAAGACCAGCTCTGAGCTAACATCTATTGCCAATCCTCCTCCTTTTTTTCCCCCAAAATCCCAGTAGATAGTTGTATGTCATAGTTGCACATCCTTCTAGTTGCTGTACGTGGGACGCGGCCTCTGCATGAACGGAGAAGCAGCGGGTCAGTGCACGCCCGGGATCCGAACCCCGGGCCACCAGTAGCGGGGCGCGCGCACTTAACCGCTAAGCCACAGAGCCGGCCCCTGTGCTGAATTTCTTATCCTTGTTTCTATCTCTTCCCACTTTTCCATAGTTCTGTATTTAATCATCCTCTTTTAGTATTTCTCTCTTCCGTATCCCATCTGTTCAGTTGTTCTTTTTCCATCCATTTTAACTAACACTTTTTTGGCTTAAAAAATTTTTTCTTTCTCCTCAGCCACTAATTTCAAAACATCCTGCATTGTTAGTTGGAAAAAATTTAAGTATCTGCACCCCATTCTTACCAAAAATGACCTACTACTCTTTCCATCTCTCTAAGAATGCCCACTTCCAGGCCTCACACTGCCATGACCCACAAAGCCCCAATTGTTTTCTTGGACTTTGGCTAACAAAGATGACTTGCCCTACCCCGCTAGAACAAGATTAAGGACCATGAATGGAGCAGGATGAATAACGAGATAAGGCTGAAAGAGAGAATGAAGTGAGACTGCCGTGTTCCAGTCGTGGTCCTGGCATCTTCATTTATTTGCTATGTAACTTTGGGTGAGTTACTTATCTTAGCCTTAGTAGCCTCATTTGTAAAATGGGGATAACACTTGTAGGTACTCCCTAGAGTTAATAAAATAAATAAAACTTAGAATAGCTCCTGGTACATAAGAGGCACTCAGTATAATTTAGCCATTATTCTTAAGAATACCTCAGTCATCTCTTTTAAAATTACACTGAGTCCCTCATACATCATTCTGTAACTCTGCTCAGTCACTTGAAGTTACAAATACTTCAATACTTATATTAAATATCTTAGTACCTGTACTGAAGTCAAACAACATAAAAACAGATGTCCTGCAACATGGTTTCGTGACCAAGAGAAATTTGGAATCAGAAATTCTGGTGTTTTATTTTAAATTCTTTTTTTTAAACCAAGTTGTGCCTATTAATCAAGCATTTTCATTCCTTAATTTCAGTGTTTATAAAATTTGAAACATAGAAACTGGCAAAGTTGAGAAATTATGTAACATGAGCTTTAAATTATGAACACTGGTTATGTATAAATAGACTTTGTTGTTTTATAAAATTAAAATCACCGTAGTTTATTTAGTACCTATATAATGATAAGTTGCTAAATAGTTATGCATAAATAATAAATTAATCTGGTAATTTGCTTTTATAATTGCTTTTATAATATCACATCAAAATTTAACTTTTCGTTAATGTTTAGAGAGCTGGCATGGATTTAAGATAACAGACCCTGGAATGGGACTGCTGGCGTTTGAAACCCACCTCCACCACCTACCAACTAGCACGAGCTCAAGAAATTTACTTAACCTTCCTCTCTACTTCAGTTCCCTCATTGCAAAATGGAGAAATAGCTAAACCTCCTCAATGGATCGGGGTGAGAACTAAATTATATAATAAATGCAAAGCATCTAGAATAGTGCCTGGCACCATAGTAAACACCCAAAAACTGTTAGCTTGAAATTGAAATATTTTTATTCCTCACTTAGTTATTTTTTCTGGTCAACATTCCATATGAATATCAATGGTTTTATTCTAAAACTGCATGGCATTTAGTCATTCTTTGCATCACTATCATATAATTTACACAGAAAATTGAGTTAAGGCACAAAGGTTTGGGAACTTACTTGAAAATAAAATAGACTTCTTTGGGTCATGTTCCTGATCCGTGACTGCCTCTCTTGAACACCACTTGTTGGATTTCTGTCCACCCTGTCTTCTCCAGTGAGATTCATTGAGTGCATACTATGGCTCACTATTCCAGAGTCAAGTAGTATTGGAGGGCAGGAGGGCTCAGGGTAGCAGATTCTTAGATTCCCTGGACTTTGAGTCTATCAATTTCCTTCCATGGGTTGTCTACAAATTTAAACATGCTGAGAAGACAGAAGGAAGGCTCCAGAGATCTGAGACAGAGAAAAAAGAATAGAGAATATGGGGAAAATGGGCATAGAATTAAGGTAGCATTAATTAAAGTTAAGGTTAGGAAGAGAGCGAAAAATGAATGAAAGGGCCTTCCCAACCTTGGCATCTTTCGGATACTTCTGATCAACCACCTTCCAGGCATTCTCAGAGTACTCAACAGATTTAGATTTTCCCTGGGTGCTGGAGAGTATATGTAATCCTTTTCTTACTTTAGTTCTTCAGTCATTTTTTTCATTCATCAGTTCATTCAATATGCCCTTATGTAGCACCTTTCTCTAGGCAAAGCATTCATTCTATTAGACACTGGGACCAGGAAAAGAGAGAGGTGGTTACCAGGATGAAAAAAGACATGATTTCTGACCTCAAAGCATTTGCAGTCTGGTGGAAAAAGCTGACAAAAGCACAGATACATTACAATAGAGCCCTGAGTTAATGAATATAAATACCAGGGCGCACAGAGGGAGGAAAGACAAGTTCTGCCCCGAGAATCAGGGACATTTTCACATTGAGTAAGTCCTTGAGGACAACTAGGTACTCACCAGGCTGAGATAAACCATATTTTGCAGAGCATGAGGCATGCAGAAGCGTGATGTGCTCAGGAAGTAGTCGCTCACTGCGGCTGCAATAGAGGGAGTGTGGGTGGAGGCAGAAGATGCAGAGGAAGAGGTGGGGGTAGTTGAGAAATCATGCACTCAAATAGGTTTAATATGTCTCTTTCATCTTCTCCTCCCACCGTCCTCCCTACTGTGACTAAAAGAGAGACGCTTGGAAGTTCCTGTTTCTGGTTCCGGGGAAGGCGGCGAATCCACGCAACTCTGAGAAGAATGGCCCCGGGTGACCTGAGCATCTGGAAGGGCCATTTTCAGTCTTCAAGCTGGGACAGCTGAGTGGCTAGTGGTGTCACCAAGTGACTCAGCAGGATTGAGGTCTATTATTGAATTTTATCATGTCACAGCTAATCGTGTCAGTAAAACATAAAGCATTACTGAGAAATTGTAGTCAGATGGAATTTCATTAGTTGCTTTGTTGAAAATCAGATGTACGCTGCATTGGTACAGACAGCCAGCTCTGTGTGTGTGTGTGTGTGCGTGTGTGTGTGTGCACATGTCTGTGTATTCAGGACAAGGGTACAGTGGGGGCTTTTTGTGCCCTGGAGGTGTCAGGACAGGGATGAGGGGACCAGGATATGCTAAGAATCTAACAAGACGTGACCAGTTGTTTCTTCTCTGGTGACAGACTGTGGCAAGGGCTCAGCTTGCCTCTAGCCAATCCTCTCCTCTGCCCAGGCTGTTAGGTATGGCTAAAACAAATACTCCTTTCTCTTGTACGTTCTAGTCTAGATTGTTCAAAATCCTTCAATCTGGCAGAAAAAGGCAGTTCAACCCAGAGGATTCTTTGCCCATGTTATCCTAGGACTCTCCCCAGCAACACTCTGTGAAAATTCTGCCTGCCAAGGCTCTAGGAGAATACAGAATAGCTTAGCAGAGAAGGAAACTGATGTGAAAAGTGGAAAGGAATTTGCCAAAAGAGGTCTCTCTTGAATATAAGCATAAAAATGCAAAAAGGCACGATTAACTAACTGGTTTCCTAACATATTAGGAAGTAACTCAATCTCTGGCTACCTGAAATTGCATTAAATTAAGAGAAAAAAAATCAACACATTCATTTGCGTAACATAGGGTGCTTCTTAAGTCTACTAGATGGTGATGCTCCACAAAATAAACTTCCATATGTCAATGTGATTTGCTCTTAAGGTATCAGAAACTAAAACTGAATACACTTTCTGTTGGCATCTTATAAAAAAGTTCTTACAGAATCTCAGTCTGACAGTTCAGCACCAACAGCACCAATCATGTGCAGTTCTTCTGAAATCTTTCAGCAGTAAATCTCTAAAAACGTCCGCTTAAGCAGTAGAGGTCATAAATACTTTGCGAGAGCAATAAAATAGAACAGAATTTTGGAAGTTATAATTTTAGTGGATATAACTGCACTATAAAAGGAAGGCCTCTGGGACCCGGAATAAATGCACAACTCTGTCTAAGTGAACTGCAGTGCTAACTCATCTGCTAGTGGTAAATTATCCCCAGTCCCAGGTGTGGTGCATTATCCAAAGGGTGTCCAGTGATTAAAGGTAAGAACGTGGCTAAAATCCAAGGGAGCAGTGAACGTTAACGATGGCTGGAAACCGTTGACAATTTCTCTGGAAGTTTGATTCGTTCCTATTTGCTCACATTAGCCAGGTCCAAAGTTCAGTGGATTGTCTATGATCAGTATAGAAACTCCAGTGAGAGAAGCCCAGAGGGTGAAAAGGAGACTTTGGCTCTTCATTCACCCCAGAAAGAGTTCATATAGGATGAAAGTAAAGCAATAATCCTATTACCTATAAGCCCTTCAGGCTTCAACAGGGAATAGATACAGAGGCCGTTGTCCTAAAACCCAATTGATGATTGCAAAGCAACATAAAATTCCATTACATTCATGATCTTTTTGGTACATCACTTATTCTGTTTAGTATATATTTGCATAAATTATTTTTACATTTAAATCTGACTCAGGGTCTTAGAAACTCCCAAAGAGTCAAGGATATGTTTAATTGATTTCCTAAGCTCTTCCCCTTCCCCGCACACACCCACACACACATTAAAAACACTGTGCACTGTTGAATGCAAGTAACTATTATTTCATGATTACATCTATAATTTTTTGTAATGTTTTGTGTCAAGAAGTCCCCATCTTTTATTCTTTTCCACCAAGTTCTTGAATTATTCCCTATGCTTCAGTCTAGTTTTGATTGGTGCAGTCTAGAAAACTGATGAGTACGATATTGAATGAAGGTGGCAGGGATAAGAAATGTTAGATCTGAAGAACATATGAAGAAAATTTTCATGCCAGGAATTCCAAGTTTCCAATTTTTAATCAGAATTTGATTGTGGCTTATTAAAATGCCAAATCACTTTGCAATATTGTGCTATGTCTTCACAGCTTAAAATAGTCACTGTGAAATAATCATTCCTCCCCAGTTTTCCCATCTGAAAGTAATAACACATTGTACCTTTTGCTGTTGTTTCTAATTTTTTGGTTTTTATTATTGTGTAACTGAAATGTCAACCTCCTGCCTCTAAGGGTCACCTTCCAGTTTATTTGGAAAATAAAGGAACAAGAGGGTTTGCCTCATGTCAACTCCTGAGTCATTGACTCGGCAGCTATTGTCTATATCATGTGCTTCTCTATCCTTGCTTTCTGCATGGCCTTTGGTCACTGCTCTGTTCACTGCTATTTACCACCTGGAACTTGGGTCTTCCTTGGTGATATATACCGATTCCAGAAGGCCACAATTTCCATCACTAACCTGTCACTTTGCTCCCGCTAATACCCAACCACAAAGTTGATGGATGTTGCAAATTTCGCTTCAGGTTTGAAGATTGTTCCAAGTAAAACCCTTTAGTTCTCTCTCAGAAAAAAACTGCCTGATACTTATGTGGATTGGTTTTACCCATGACCTTTTCTCAATCTGGGCACTCTTGGGTTGCAATAACCATCCCAAAGGGCATTTCCCTAAGACTGAGATAGTACATCCAAAATAGGACCATAATAACAGTGGGTGGGAGTTGGATATGAGAGGAGGAGAGCCTGCAGAAAATAGTCGATAATGGGTTCTACAGCTTAAAGTCTGGTTATCATCCAGGTCTCTCAGTCAGTGTGAAGCGAAGCCAGCCTAGGCTGCTGGGTGGACATGTGTTGTTTTTGCATACCCAGTATCATTCCCTTTGTTCTTGTAATAGTGTCTTGACTTTCCTTGGGGATCGACTCCACCCACTTTCATTCCATGTAGTTTAGTGGGGGCTAGCCCAACCCTGGAATCAGAGGTGAGCTCATGACCCAGATCTGAACAATTAGTATTGTCTGGCCATGGTGGTTGGTTAAGCACTCTTTGCTCTAATCAAAGTAATCCCAGGAATTTTTCTGGATCAACTAGGAAAGATAAATTTTTTGTTTGGGAGGCGTGGTGGTGGTTTCTAAGACTGCTGGCAGAGAGGATGAAGTAAGTCTGGGCTTCCATCAGGCACAATAAAAGCATAAAAATAAGGCCAACCATGAGGAAAGCAGGGCTGAGATGTAAAGAGAGATTGGCTCTGATGATGGCATTTGAGACTCTTAGATCCAGCTATGATTAAAGCTGATACGGCTGGAATTTTCAGTATGGGAACCAAGATTTTTTGTAAACTTAAGCCAATTTGGGTTGATCTCCTATCACAATCCAAAGGTTCTTGAATAATATATTCTTAAATTTTTCCTATGGCACCAAGTATCCCATGGATACCAGAATAAACACACACACACACACGCCTCCCATGGATAAACAAAAATCTCAGAATTATTACAGTCTAAATCCATACTAAGAGAGAGAAGCACTTTTTCGGTGAATATAATATAATCTACACAGATAACTATGTGAACAATGACTATACTACTTGATATTAGTACGTTGAAAGTTTCAATTTCTGTCCCGTTTCTAGACAATAATCCTAAATCTTAGTGATGTAAAAGAAATGAACTCAGATTTCCATGACAAATAACAAAACTACATATTTCTTTAGTTATACAAAGAGTTAGCTAGAATTGAAATTAAATTATTTGAAATTCAAGGTCCAATTGTTAGGCACGCATCCCCCTACCTCACTATATCTCTAAAAGCAGGAGAACGCAGTATAGGATTTATTTCCCTGTTCAAATTCCTGAGGTAAAGGAATGAGGGAGAGGCAGGGCAGAAGGCTGGTTCTTCCAGTAACATTTTGAATTTAGGCAACTTTAATCAATGTTTATAAAGAACACAAAATCTATTTACATTTTTCCAAATTCATTTATGACCTTTCTCAATATGCATTTATTTATCTCCCTTTATGAGAGGAGAGTGGTTTATATTAGATAGAAATAGACCGATGGAGAGAGAGGAAGTTGAGAGATCACTATACTACTCCAGAACAGATGATGTTTGTGGGGAAATCTTTATCATTGTGTTGAAGACATGATTTAATTAATTATGCTCAACTTGAAGGAAAAAGATTTCCAAATTTCCTTATTTTATGTGGAGGATATTTGTCCAGAGGCTAAATATTTCAGTAAATCAGAGTTTGGATACCCATACTTCTATTAACTTGTTGCTGGTGTGGTGGGTTTGCGTGTGCACGCCTGGTGAAGGCAGAAGAGGAGAGGAAAGAACCAGTGTGTTATCTTTCCATCTTTTCCTTGGAGGAGAATGAGGTTGGTGACTAAGAGATGGAATCCCAGTTGGGGTATCAGAAATTGCTCTCATTCCAAAAGACTCCAGTCTGTTTCACATTTATATGATACCAAATAACACGGAGTTTTATTCATGGTCAGTGACGATTAAATGCACCCCCTGCTTCCAGGATCCTGGCATCAGTATGGAAATTTGCTTGGCTAATCAATAGTTGGTTGGATCTCAGTTCATCGCACATTCAGATTCAACATATACATTTAGTTGTGGTTTTTTTTAAGTATATCAAAGTATTGAGGTATCAGGAACAATGAATTTCTTAATTCCTCTTCTGCTTTCTGGCATATCATTTCAGCAATTCCTTTGAGCCAATTTAAAGTGGGTACAAGATTTTTAATTTGATCAGAGTAGAATACAAATTTATTTACTTATTTTAGGCCTTTTTTGACTGCCTGGATCTTAATCTTTGGAAGACTGTTGACTTTAGCCTAACCTATGTTAGCATTCTTTGGGATGAAAACCCTCCCCCTTCCCAGCTAAGCAGGTCTGTCCCAGTCTCATGAGTTGCTACCTGTTTGGTTTGGCTGCTCACTGAGCACTATTCGTTCTTTCTCTAGGCCTCCCCACTTATAATAGAGCCTATAATTGGCTCTCCTTTACCTTCCAGACCAAAATCCAAAGTCTTTGGCATAGCATTTGAGAACATCCGTGATCTTGAATTCTCTGTTTTTATTGGATTGAACGATCTACATTTCCCACCCGCACAGACTTCTATCTTCCTGGTTTTAAATGTTAAGGAAATTCTCTATTCATCTAACATCATATACAAATATGTGATCATTTAGCTTTTTAATCAATGATTGTTGCCTAATAACACATTTATTATTTTTCCTGCTAATGAATTGGATTCTACTAATGGTTTTCCTCATGTTACACAAGTTTGCCTCTTAGAATATACCCCCTATGGTCACAGTGGATAATTATTTCAATGTGATATATTCTGTTCTAAAACCTTATATAGAGTTTTCATGAAAATATTTATAAATGAAGTTGAATTATATGATTTTTTTGGACTTTTTGAGTTTGGGTACTAAAACTAAATATGTTTCATACTGTGAATGGGACAGTAACATATTTTGCTTTTCTATAGTTTTCAAGTCCAAGTAATACAAAGAACATTTATTCCATAACAGTTTTTGCAGAAAAGTCTTTAGAGACTCAGGTTGAGATAATAATTTTAAGAATAATCCAATTTTTTATTAATGCATCACTTTGCTAATTTTACATTCTTGTTAGAGAATCTCTTCTGTCTATAAAGTTGACACATTTATTAGCCTATTTTCTAATAAAAAGAATAGCATTTCTCTTTCCCCAGTGCCTGGTTGGCATATCCATCTAAATGGTAATATGCTACAGTGTTTAAGAGCACAGACGCCCGAAACCAGACCTCTTGTCATTTATTATTGTCTCCTTAGTAAGTGTTAAACTTTAGGTTAGTATTCAACTTTAAAATGGGGATGATGATAATAATAGTACAAATCTCCCTTGACTTACAATGGGGTTATATCCCGATAAATCCATCACAAGTTGAAAATATCCTGAGTCGAAAATGCATTTAATACACCTAACCTAGGGAACAACCTAGCTTAGCCTCGCCTACCTTAAATATGCTCAGAACACTTACATTAGCCTACAGTTGGCCCAAATCATCCAACACAAAACCTATTTTATAATAAAGTATTGAATATCTCAGGTAATTTATTGACTACTGTACTGAAAGTGAGAAACAGAATGGTTGTTATTGTATTGGTTGTTTACCTTCTTGACCTCATGGCTGACTGGGAGCTCTAGTCCTCTGAAACAGCCCAGCATACAAGAGAGTACCGCGTATTGCTAGCCAGGGAAAAGATCAAAATTCAAAATTCGAAGCACAGTTTCTACTGAATGCATATCGCTTTTGCACCATCATGAAGTTGAAAAATCTTGAGTTGAACTACAATAAGTCAGAGACTGTCTGTACTTTCATTGCAAAGTTTCTGTGAAGATTAAATGTCACTATATAAAGAGCACTTAAAAATGTCTAGTGTGTAGAAAGTGTTAGCTATTTCTTTATCCACTTTTGTTTATAAGCACCTCAAACTTAAGAGGCCCAAAATAGAATTTTGATCTACTACTGATCCCCCAAATCTGTTCCTTCTTCTATAATCTCCTTCTAAGTAAAATATACCACATTGTCACAAAGTTACTTAGTCCAAAAAACTACTAGCTATCACTGATTCCTCTCTTTCCTTTATCTCTCACGTCTAATTCACCAATCTTATCATCTCTAAATTTAAATATCTTCTAAATTGGACAACTTCTCACTACTTCCATCACTGCTGTCCAAGTCTAGAACATAATACCTTGATTATTGCTATGGACTCTTAAATGATCTCTATGGTCCCACTCCTTTCCACTTCATACTGTTCCCTACACAGCAGCCAGCAACCCCTCTTTAAAAGACAAATTAGATCAAATTATCTCCCTGCTACAAATCACTTGGGTCTTCCTATAATACTTAGAATAAAATCCAAACTCTTTATCCTGACCTGAAAGACCTGCGTGTACTGCCCTGTGTCACCCTGACCTCATCCCCTACCAGGTCCTGCTTGCTCTCATGTACAGGGTCTTCCTTCCACTGGGTGTCTTCAAACACACCAAGCTGGTTCTTATCTTGGAAGCTGTAAAGTGTTGGGGAGAGGAAGTGTTCTATAGTCCTATAATTAGGTCTTAGTCTTTTGGTGAGCTTGTGCTCCTGGACTGAACTTCACCCATGTTTCTCAGTTTTTCTTTTCTCCCCTTCAATGGGAGAGGATAGCTAGAGGGGGCTGAGGTTGTGTATTTCCCTTCCCCCACATGGATGGCTGGAGAGAGCTGGAGTTAGGTATTTCCCTTCTCCCATGTGGAAGGCTATTGCATGCCTGGAGTTGGGTATTTCTCGTCCCCAGGTAGGTTAGACTCTGATAAAACCCCAGCAGGTTAGGCTCTGGTAAAACAGTTTCTCCCGAAGGAATATCTTGTTAGGAAGAACAGAGTGCTCTGGCACCTTTCAAAATGGTTCCTTTTCCTTTCTTCCTGCTAGAAGCATGAAGTGATTTTTCTCTGATATTCTTTGTGAAGACCTGGTGGAGCTCCTGGAGATAAAATTAACAAAAGTATGGGGGTCCTCCAATGACTGGGTCCTCCTGGAGTTTTTAACTCTCAGACTTGTCCACACTGAGTCTCCAGCAATTTCTCAATTACAGTTCAAGTTTTCCTTTCCTAGCAGTGGTTCCTCTGAAAGTTTCTTCTCTTGAGTTTCTACTCTGGTAAATTGAGATTCTCTGTACCCTCCTGTCTGCCTCTCCAATTGGGAGGGCAGCAGTTTACCCTAGGATCTCAGTTCTCAGACAGATCTAAGAAAAGCTGTTGATTTTTCAGTTTGTTCAGCTTTTTACTTGTTAAGATGAGTGGCAACTTCTGTGCTCCTTACCTGCTGGACTGGAAACTGGAAGTCCCCCTTCGTTGGGTGTGTATGGGTGGCTTTTCCAAATCTGAATTTCTTCTAAGTTCTTTGTACAACTTATAAAGTGGGGGAAAGAGTTGTAGTGGAAAAATGTTATTAATCATTGAAAATAAATAAAAGCATTTAAAGGATTGGACTGAGTTGGTGTTTAACTCTAGCTGTAGAAATATTGGGCACACAGAGGATCTTCTAAAGAAGGTTTAAATTCTATAATAATATATATGAGCAGTGGACTTACAAAATATCCCAATTGATATTTACATAGCATTTATTACTGGTTTAAGTGAGAGATTCATTGAACAAAAACACAGGCTATTTGTTGTCCCCATATTATGAATGAGGGAACCTGGGCATAGGAAAGTCTAGTAACCATCCAAGGTCACTGTCTGATCACCTGATGTATGCTATAATAAGTCTGAAAATGTGAATATTAATATTTTTGTCTCCTCCATGAAAATGGGCTCAGAAATATACCTTTCTTGATTGCTTCTGCACAGAATTTATCTCCTATTGATAGGTGAGAGATGAGTTAGGGAGCATGGAGGTAAAGTTTATGTATCTTGCACTTCAGGCATATTACTCACTTCTAGATTCATAAACACAACCAACATTGGAAACCCCCCAATTACCAGATTTATCAACATATTCATTCAGGGGATGCAAAGAAAGGTGTTGAATACATGGCTAAGTTCCATAATAAAGGGCAAATTATCTTAATTATTTCATAAAAAGAAATTTGAATAAATAAACATACATCTGTGTTTATGTCTATGTTATTTATATATATATCCATGTCTAAAATATCACATTAAAAAAGTTCCTAAATTAAGGCAAAGATCCAAAGCATTTTGAGAGCCTGGTAATTTCCTATTGAGTTGTAAAGGAGAAAGAGGCCCCATAAGTAACATTTCTCATTGACACACACACACACACAAAAAGGTGAATGCACAAAATTGAGCCTCCTTTTGTTGCTAAGGGTTTAATTTAACTCATTCCTCTTACCATGAAAACAGAGTCAGTTCACAACACAGGGCAGAGAAGAGGTGTTGAGAATCAATCCTTTTGCCTGTTGCCAAAAGAAGAAAGTCACCACTGGGACAAGGATGATTCCTTACTCAAAAATATTTGCTTTAGGGGCCAGCCCCGTGGCAGAGCGGTTAAGTGCGCACGCTCCACTGCTGGCAGCCCGGGTTCGGATCCCGGGAGCGCACCGACGGACCGCTTGTCGGGCCATGCTGTGGCGGTGTCCCACATAAAATGGAGGAAGATTGGCACAGATCTTAGCTCAGGGCCAGTCTTCCGCAGCAAAAAAGAGGAGGATTGGCGTGGATGTTAGCTCAGGGCTGATCTTCCTCACCAAAAAAATATATATATATATTTGCTTTACACAATGCTAGATATTCTCTAACTATTGACATTACACAGATATTGATATTGAAAATGAAATGGAGAATATCAATGCACCTAGAAACTATAGTGGAAAGACAAGTCAATAGCTACAAAGCTATGGTTTGATATAAGAATATCTGACTTTAAAAGAGCAGACATAACCTTAAAATATGTGCTATTTTAAAGCACTCATCTTCCTTTATTGCAATTTCATTTGCCTCAATGGGCGTTACTCCATGGGGCTTTTTAATGGCTTGGATTATGGCTTGTTTATCTTTAACCCCTCCGTTTCCAACAAATGGTTTGCCCTCAAGATCGTAACCACAAAAACGTGCTAAATGAATAAATGAAGGAATAGCTGCATTTCTAAGTCTAAGAAGTATTTTTCTCCTTCCTCTGGTAAAAATTATTGGGCATTTCTGAATAGTTTCATAATTTCTTATTCTTTTATCTAATACATAGAAGAGTTGCTACCATTATTTATGAATGGAAATATCACAAGTAATTGATATAATAAAATATAACTTGCTTAGAGTAATTTTAGATAATTAGGACATGATGGAAAGAAAGCACTGGTGTTACAGAAAAGTAAAAAAAAAATGTGGAGACTTGATATTGTAGGTGCTTTTTTCCCAAGCACAGCTGCATGAATGCATGAATTCACTATTGCTTTCTTCTTGCAAGGAAACACAAATTAGTTAAGGATAATAAAACCAACACTCAGCTTCGTGTTTGTGGGTTGAGTTGCTACATGGAATCAGAATGTATTTTCTGTGGCATAATATTTTTACAGTGAAGCAGCCAAAATACCACAAATGCGTAGCACAAGCTTCAAACATTCTGGCCCTTCCAGGCATTTCTGTGGCTTGGCGTTGATAAATGCAGGTGAGATATAGGTTGCAGTTAGTGTCAAATTACAACAAACACTGACTTTTCCAAAAATATGAGCTGCTTAACCAGCTTCCCTATTACCTTGGGAGAGGATGCCTGTCCATCAACAAGCTGGGACTTTAGAGCAAATTCTCACAATTGGATCTTTCGAGTGAGCAAAAATCTGAGCCCAGTCAAAATAAAAACAACAATAAAAGACCCTTCCCTCACATTTCCACAATAGCCTGTGTGGCGAATGTCAATGCACAGTGTGACTTCCTCTTCCTTTTCCTTCTTCTGGTTTCCTAATTGTATATTTTTGCCTGCTGTTGAATTTAAAAGAATAATGAAATTCCTTCATCTGAGAAATGATTAAAAAGTAATAAGACTAGTTGATATATTTATCCTATAGAATCATTCTCATTACTTTCTAGGCCCACCTAACAATTACATTTATGACTTATACGACTTCTTAACATAATAGGTAAACTTTTATAAACATGCCATGTGTCCATGGGGTTTACTCCTTTGTATTTTTTTCCCACTAATTCTCCCTAATTTGGTTATATCAGATAACAACATAATGTAACAGAAAAAACACAGTGTGTGGCACATATGATATGCTCAGTACCTTGTGGTTATTAACAGGCAATCATACTCATATGATTTTAATTTGTTTTTCTGGTATAACAAATGTGAAATATATTCCATAGTTCTCCAATGCTGTTACTATATTCACAATACATTTTCAGTTATTCTTTGTGATTGATAGTCTAAGATAAAATTTGTGTTCTGAAATAACGTGACTCTTCTGCTATGTTGACGTGTCTTACTCTCCATTTCTCATATGGGTTAATTTCTCAGTATTTCGAGACTATAACTTGAGAATAAACATTTATGTGGCTCTTGACATAGCAACTATGACTCTTGTTTCATTTCAAACAATGAACCAAATATTACGGAGTCCATACATTTGGATCCATATAAAGTTAAACTGTCCTCAGTTCTACGTTATAAGAAAAACATTTTAAAAGAGTGTCGAAAGCAATACTAAAACTCTTAGATTATTCTCACAGAATGAAGCCCTCAACACATCGTCAATCATTTTCCCTTGTTTCACTTTCTTGTGACATCCCTTCATACCACTTTTAACAAAGTCCCTGTAGATATTTTGACCTTAAGACAACAGCCACCACTCTTATAGCTACACAAAAAGACATTAATACAGTCAGAACAATGCAAAACTGACGCAGTTAAACCATTTTCTAATTAGATCCCTCTCCAATTAATCTCTGATGAATGCCTTCCAAAAGTTCCAACCAACTGATGTTTTGTTCTTTTGTTTTTGTTTTGACAAAGGCAAATTGAATTTCCCATTGGCTGGGAATACACTTGCAACCATCACAATTATTTATATTTGCGTTGGTAAAAATTTCAGCCCTCCAGAATGTTTAGTAATAAAGGACCTCTCACGTTGGAAACAGTAGAAAAACGGTTACCACATAGTCTAATTTCAACCTTTGTATTGAATATTTCTATTAACAGTGTAGAAAATGGTATAAGTTGGTTGTAATCAAATTGAAAATGTGCATCAAATGAGACAGGATAAATATTAGGCAATGAAACAGCTTTCTAACAACCACACCATTTCTGTGGCCCTATGAAGTCTGATGGATCCTAATGATTCATTGGCTCTTGATACTGGAACCAAGCACTTGGGCTCTGAAGTTAGGAAAGAGTCTGGTAGCTCAGACATAGTTTTGACAATGCCAAAACAAGCTTGGAAAGGGAAACAGTCAGTCTAACCAATGATTTGGCAGCATAAAAACCCAACAAATATGTTAATTGATGTTTGTTTTAATATTGAATATAGTCAATTTCTTTTTATGTCAAACCAACCCATTAAAGAAGACACCCTCTAAAGGAGAACAGTTGAGCAATAGAGGTCAAGTGTCAACTGAGCCATTCTTCCTTAGAAGTAACAAAACGAGGCTGAAACTTTTTGATGAGGTTTCAAAATGAGACAGAGAGAAGTACATAAAAACCGTGCTTCCCTTTAGATGGTATATGTCAGCCTTAGTTAACATTTGTAGGGTAAGAAAACTTTTCCTAACCAGATTTTGATGCTCAAAGGCTGTAAAATATGAATGAATTAGCTGAACACTTGCAAAAGGCCTTTGAAATATTCAAATATTAATCACGTTTTATTTCAATAATGAGGGTCCTTGTTGTTGTGAAGTGTTATGCACTAGATTCAAATCTTTGGTTTAGGAATTTGTCTGCATTAAAATATATTTTGAATGAACTTTCTTTTTCTCTTAAAACTTTCTCTGGGTCGTAATTGCTACTGTTGCAAAATGTATAAATTCAGTTGGTAAAACCATGGCACATATAGGCACCCTGCTAATTCCTAAATATATCCATTTTATTCAAAACAAACAAACAAAAAAACATAATATGCTTGATACTTGACTGGTTATAGCTCATTCTACTGCGAGTCCTACTAATCAATGCCTCCTGATAAAACACGATAAAAGTCATATATCAGAAAATGCAAGTCAAGGCTAATAGTGCTTTCATTTAACTAAGAATAAAGTGGAACATAATTATGAAAATAATAGTAATAATAATAACCATATATTGAGAACCCACTGAATATTTGGCTCAATAATATGGCAATTTGGATATTCTCTTTTATTTAATCATTAAACAGATCTTAAGGTCAGTATTATCGTTCCCATTTTACAGATAAAGAAACTTGTTCAATAGCCTGTTCAAAAATAATCGCACCATTAGTTAATGTGAAGTTGGAGCTCAGATTTAGATCTGACTATTCTGAAAGCCTATGCTCTTTTCACTCAGCAACCCTGCCTAAAAAAATAATAATAAAGTAAAACACTAGGCTGAAGATAGAATATGATATCTCTGGTCAAGCTTATGTTGTGCTTTCATGCTTTGAGGTCATGCTCCCCCATCCCCACCCCACTCCAAACACAGCAGTTATAAAAATGAGATTTCAGGGAAAACAATTAAATGATAGAGCCAACTTAAAGAAAATTGAGACAGAGATCTCTGTGGATATGAAGAGGAAGAGAAACCACCAAGGATAGTGTGTATGTATGTGTGTACGTGGGGAAGCATGATGGTCATTTGTTTTTGCACTCAAATCCATTCCCTGCCTCTCTTCTGTCTGTGTCGCAGGTAGCCACATTTCCCAGGAACCCTGGATAGCTGGCTTTGGCAAGGTTGGGTCAATGAGAAGCAATGGCAAGAAACTGGAGAGCAGGGAAAGGATAAGCTAGGGTTTCTTGTCCCCTATCTCAGCCTCACTGGCCTCTGGCAGTGACTGTGCCTCTCCGGGGGCTCATACTACCTACCGCCAGACCCATTCCCTCCATGGTCCCAGCTCCCCCCAGGCTGGTTCTAGTTTCTGTTCCGTGGCATTAGTGGTTAGTCTCTGATAACAGTAGCTTGTCCTCAAGTCTCTCCAGTCATAGGGATGGTACCATCTTCTCACTGTTGATAATCTCTGGGATGAATTACTCTCCCCAGTTTGTCTTCTCAACTCACCATGTGAACAATTGTCTGAACTAAATGCCCCTCTGAAATAACTGAAATAACTCTGTTTTCTGGACTCTGACTGAACTAGTTTGAAGTAGTTGAGGGTGGTGGGAAGAATAAAAGCGAAAGCCATATGTACATTGGTTTACAAGTCCAGAAAACACAGAAAATTTAAGTCCTACATATTACATAGATAAAAGTGTTCCATATTCAGTGGGGGGATTGAAGAGACTCTGTGGGAAGCTGAACGGAGACAACATTAGCAAAATCCTGAATTAATCGTGATTTGGGAGCCCAGGACAAACAATATAAGACATGGTGCTGGAGCAGAAGTCCCAGGATGGAGGAGGGCCTACGTGGAGGAGACTGTAAGCTAGGAAGGGGTAAACAGAGAGAGAGACAGAGAAACAAGCCTATCCAGATGAGCACCAAAACTAAAATTTCAAACTGTTAGAACTAAATAACTTTAAGAAAGGGTGACTGCCAATTCAGGAAGTTAATCCACTATAGATAAAATGGAAAAAAAATAGAACGGTCTCAAAAGGACTACTATAAAATTACAAAGTTAACATCATTAAAGAGAGAAATAAAAATAAAACCAGTTAAAAAGAGAAAATTATGGAAAAAGAACAGGATTGCAAAACTAGAACTGACAGTTATAAAAAATAACAGTCAGTAGAAATAATAGATATATACCTCATCTCTCCAAAATCTTGAAATATCAGAATTTTTGAACACATATTATAAAATAAATGTAATGACCAAGTTTGATTCTACTCCATTGGATGGATCCAGACAAATTTAGCATAATCTGATGTTCTCTCCTTCCAATTTTACCTTACAGAAGATCAATTCATTAGGACTCTGAAAGCAGCCAGCTCATATTGGTGGAATCTGTAATCTCTCTACTTATTTTACCAAACCAAATGCGGTGTAAGTACCTTTTTTAGATTTTTAGAGGCCGTGGATGGTATATCATGGCTTCTGCGTTAAAAAAATGTTCAAGTGGAAATCATCTCAGCTGTGTTTTAAGTTATCCACCTTTGAGGACTTGTTTATTTATTCATATACTGTAGAGGATGATGCACTGATTGTTTTATTCCTTCCATCCTTCCTTCCTTCCTTCCTTCCTTCCTTCCTTCCTCTCTCTCTCTGTCTCTCTCTGTCTCTGTCTCTCTGTCTCTCTGTCCCTCTCTCTCTCTCTCTCTCCCCCTCCCTCCCTCCCATCCTCCCTTTCTTTCTTTCTTTATGCCCTTAGGCAATCCTGCAACTGCCTATGGATACTAGTGTGGCTGGCCATTGTACAGAGAGGCTTGGCTATCTATTTACACAAGAGTCCTGGTTAAGATCCTCAATTTTCACAATAAATGTATCAACTCTACCATTTACTTCATTTTAGTAAATAAATAGAATTTCTATTGACCAACAACACAGAATATCTGGATTGCAAGCCTATATCAGAGAATAAATCTTCAACTAAGTGAAGTGGTATGTAAGTCCACACCGGTGTCCAAACCTGCAAACCCCGGGCCACCAAAGTGGAGGGCACGAACTTAACCACTACGCCACGGGGCTGACTCCAAGATTTTTTTCTTTTTTATGGTAGAATTTAATTTATATTCAATAAATCTTAATTTATTTTTAGTGCATTTGTTGTCAGGTTTCGTTATACAAGTTATACTAATTTGGTTAAAACAATTCATAAATTTATTTTCTTTTTCTATGCTCTTGAGCACTTAAATAAATTAGAGTTTATTTAAGTGCTCCATCCACTAAGAAATAATCTTGGCCTAACGCTTTTGGGTGGAAAGGCAAGAAGTTAACACAATACAAATTCTTTCCTTGCTTTTATGACAATTGAACTATTTACTTTTAGTGAGGAGAGGATTGCTTTGGAAATTTGTCTTCTCCTAGACAATCTCTCACTTTATCAAGATGTGCAAAGTTATTTGAATACAATTAAACAACATCTGTGGTCCTTTTAGAGTCCTCCCAATCTGTAGTTATTTCCCCCTTGTCAATTCTCATTTGTGTGTTTTTGCTTTCTCCTCTTCTCTTTCCTGGATTGGGTTATCTGCTTACCTAATTGTTAAGGAACTTGCTCTTGGATTTACTCAGTAGTTCTATAATTTTTACATTTTCTAGTTTATTAGTTTCTGCTTTTCTCTTACTACTATATTCCTTCTCCTTCCCTTAGGATTATTTGTTGTTCCTTTCTACCTTCCTAAGATAAATGCTCCCATCACTTATTTTTATTATTTCTTCTTCTTAGTATAAATATTATGGCTAAGAATTTTCCTAATCAATTGTTTAGCTGTATTTTACAGGTTCTGATATGGGTGTTTTCTCATCATTTTCTAGGTATTTTTTCCTTTTGGTTTTGATTTTCTTTTGTTGTTTAAGAAAGAGGTTTTTGTTTGTTTTTAATTTCTAAATGGAAGCATTTGTTACTTTCCAGTTTGGTTACTATTTCTGCTTGTATTACATTGCGATCAGAGACGGTTGTCTGCATTATTTCTCCTGTTTTATGTGTACTGAGATATTTTTAATGTCCTATATGTAATTAAATCTTGTGAATGGTCATTGTACTTATAAAAAAGGCACGTAATTTGTTTCCACACAGAGTTTGTCATGTCAGTTAGCACTATCTTATTCTTTGTTTCATTTAATTTAGGTTTTCAGTACCCTTAAAAATCTTTCTCCACTAAAGCTACCAAGGGCTAAAAGAAGTGAGTAAAAATGAGGTACCAATTTTGTCTGCATATTTTTGTTTAATTTTTGAGTTTGTGTTTGCTTTAAGAATGTCACTTCCGTGTTTTTGGCAAAAAGATATTCACAGATGTCATATTTTCATTGCAGACTGCGTTCTTCATCATCATTAAGGACTTTTCTGAGTCTCATTTAGTGTTTGTGCCTCTATTTCAACCAGTTCCAATGTGACGATAGGTGTCCTTTCATTTTGTTTTCATTTCTCTGGTATGTTGTTGTCTATCGTTTAATTCTTAATCTTTCTGAGTCACTTTGTGTTAAATAAACCTCTTGTTTTTGCTGGTTTTGCTTTGTGATCCAATTTGACAATGCTTTTCTCTAAGTAAGTGAATCAAGTTCATTTGCATTTATTAATGTGACTTTTATATTAATTCTTAGTTGTGTCATCACACTTTATATCATGTTTTCTGTTTTATAGTATATTTTAACCTTCCCAATGTTTTATTATCCTGATCAAGTGGTGTTTTCCTTGGTTCTGATATTTTATTTATTTGTACTTTATTGGATACATTGTCAAATACTGCTTAAACTATATTATGGTACAAGATGGATACTATGTAGATAAATGTGTGCATACAGAATAAATACATATGTATGTACGTGTATCCATTTATAAATTTCTGTGTTAAACAAAAATTTTTGCATTACTCTTATCACAAATGGCCAGAGAGGCAATTCTACAATGAATTTGAGTAAGACTCAAAAGACCTGGATTCTTGCTGTGGTTCCAAATTGTATTAGCAATTTGGAGATGTCATTAAGCTTCTCTGTAATATTAAGATAATATTTCTCTTATGGTGAAAGTTCTTTAAAAGATAAAATATTTTACAGGGCCAGCCCCCTGGTGTAGTGGTTAAGTGCGCACGCTCCACTGCTGGCTGCCCAGGTTCCGGTCCTGGGCACGCACCAATGTGCCGCCTGCCAGGCCAAGCTGTGGTGGCATCCCATACATAGTGGAGGAAGATGGGCATGGATGTTAGCCCAGGGCCAATCTTCCTCAGCAAAAAAAAAAAGGGGGAGGATTGGCATGGATGTTAGCTCAGGGCTGATCTTCCTCACGCACACAAAAAAAGAAAAAATATTTTAAAAAGTATTTTTAGAAATACCAGCTCTCTCTCTATTTTTCAAATTTCGCAAACGATCACCCAAAACAACAAAATTAAAAGTCAAACCTTAACCTTTATATTACGAGTGAAACTGACTTGGAAATTCTCACGTACACAAATTCAGAAACATAAACACTGTATAACCCCATTAAATTTTATCCGATCAGTACCAATGATTTTGACATTTGTCCATTCAGAGGTCACCCCGACTGTGCATATCATCTGCATAAATGCTTCTGGTGACTTTTAAGTACAAGAGACAGAAGGCACCTGATGATCATCACAATGGGAACACGTCATTGCGTTATGCAACTGCGGCAGGTGGCTTTGGACCTGGAAGTAATCAGGTGGGAGGTCCTCAGTCATTTGGAATTAGCCATGAGCCTGCATGAAGAGGCTACATATATCGCAGCACAAAATAAAATAGCAAGCTTTCCTCACACAAAAAAAATCAGAAGATGAGCCAGAGCATGAAATGTAATGTGAGCTGAGCTGGTGTCTGGGCTAGTACGTCATCCCTCTGTCTTTTGTTGTGCCTCAAAATAGAAAACAAAGGCCACCGGCACCTCCTGTGCAACAATCTAAATCTACATTAATTTACAATCTCAGTTCCCCGTCACCTAGGGACCTCATGGCGTAAATCAACGCTGTAATGTTACTGTAAATAACAGCTCCCTGGGCTGTTGTGATTCATTAACTTCTCACTGTTTCCAACAACACTCCACTTCATGACACAGGGGACCTCCACAGGCATAAAGGAAAAGGCTGTAAGTATCTTTAACAGCACACATCACTGTGCATTACATGTAAGGCAAGGCTGTTCTTTCAGTTAAGAATAACACATTATGGCTTTGAGAGGTAAATTAAACTAATTGGCTATAATAACTGGAAAAGCTATTACAGCTTGTAAATTAGCATGTGTACAAGAAACGCATATAGTTTAAAAGGCTCAAGATACTTCTATTGAATTTCAAATTGAAATTCTACTGAAGGCTAGAAAGAAGGTAGCAA
Organism: Diceros bicornis minor; assembly: GCF_020826845.1. Classification (NCBI taxonomy): domain Eukaryota; kingdom Metazoa; phylum Chordata; class Mammalia; order Perissodactyla; family Rhinocerotidae; genus Diceros; species Diceros bicornis. The sequence continues at coordinate 10,668,754 of NC_080762.1, read as the reverse complement.
TTATTTATTGCCTTCTAAGTGCACTTAGATATGCTCTTTTTGTATCCTCACAGCAAACTTGTACACGATGTGTTAATGCTCTTTTCTCACAGGTGAGAAAACTGAGGAACAGAGAGGTTAAGTATGTTTTCTAAAGCCACTCAGCTAGGGAATTGGAAATACAAGAATCTAACCCTGGTATGTCTGACTCTTAAGCCCTTTTTCTTTCCAGTACACCACACGATTTCTTCTAGGACCTATTATATAGGAGGCACCCATCTATGCCATGTAGGATATTTGAAACAGGTAATACAGAGTCTATAACACTGTCTTAAAAGCTAACAGATTAGAGGTCACAAATAAGTACAAAACAAAATATGAGAAGAGGTTTAAGACAGTAGTGAGGGATTGAAATAAGTCAATATCAAATCCAATTTAAAAAAATCAGAACAGAGTTCATGAAAAAGATGACATTTCAAATAGTTTTTAAGGGATTGGAAGAATTTTATAAAGAGAAACTGCATCATTAAACATATCTTATAAACTGTATGAAATTAAATGTGCTATTTACATTCTTTTTTACGGATACATGGCAAAGAGTTTCCATTTTACCTGATGTATTTTGTGGAAGAAGTTAAGTCTTTGGCAGATGAGAGATTATTGCAGGTAAGATTTATTAACTTCACTGAAAATGTGCCTGGGAAAAAAATTTGGAGGCACTTTTCTAAAAATCTAGGTTATCATATTTGTAGCTTAGCCAAATTTAAATTAATAAATCTGTTCTTGTTTATAAACGAACACACCAAAAAACAGTTTCAACAAACCACCAACCACAAAGAAGAATTTAGCATAAAGGTATGCCAATTAAAGTTCTGAGGTATATATTACAATGTGTACAGATTCAGCACCTGGATAACTTGTTGTCATGTGTTCTTGGGAATTGCTCCTGCAGTCTGAAATTCACCTGTGTCGAGGCTCTGAGGTTAAGATTGGACTCAAAAGACCTCAACAAACTGGGTAATCTTTAGGACCATGAGCCAAATTCTTACACACAACTGCTACTGACATCAGGGACAGGGATCAGACTTCAGCGAAAGGTGACCTTGAGTGATTTGGAGCAGCATTTGTCCTCAAGTCTACTATTAAAGTCATTTAAAGCTAACTTAGGCCACGTAAGAAAGCAAAAGTCATGTTTCAGCATCATGAATGAATGATATTTTTCTGCATCTGTAGGAATCCCTCCACAACCACATGGATAAATGGAGGTACCACCATCTGCTTGATTACTTCTCATGACAGGGACCACAGTACTCTCCAAGGAAGTCCACATCATGATAGGATACTTCTACTTGACAGAGAACCATTTCTTAACTTTTTTTACAATCATAATTTCTTGCCTGCTTTAGGTTTAGGCTAAACTATATGTTAACTTTTTCTCAGAATATCTTCGTTTTTTGTTTAGTTTTGTCATTTATGTTTCTCATGTGTTACCTGTTTTTAAAAATATCCTTTTCATTGCTGTAACAATGACAGTGCCTCTTTCTGAACTGCAAAAGACGTCCAGCTTTTCAGTGGGATAGGAAAACATTTACTTACTGGTGATTCTTTGTCTATTTCAGTCACTTTCACGTACACTAGAAGCTGAACACAATGGCAAGTGAGAGGAGCATTTAATGTTTTGAAGCACACAGGGCGGGTGAAGTGCATTTCTGTAGGAATCAGGAAGCTCCACAAGGAGGTCTACGGTCAGCAGGCGTGCAACAGGAGTTCCCGGTCAAGTTCACATTGCCAAGCATCCTGCTTCCTTTAGGAGCCTCCACTCCTGCTCTTCCCTCCTCACTCTTGATGCTCCAGACAGAACTGCCTTCAATTCCTATCAGTCACATCCATTCTCACCTTTAATCCTCTTCATGTGCCTTTACACAGACACCACCGCTTTCAAATGGCTAACTCTTCTCACCATTCAGATTTAAGTCTAACCATCGTCCTCCTCTTCCCTACTCCTCTCCCCTCCACACAAGGCTCAGGTAGAAGTCCTTTTAGCACCATAGCTCACGTACTATCCTCATGGAGCAATTGCATTGCAATTGCCTGCTTACTTCTCCAAGTCTCACCCCTTATGGTAAGCTCACGGAGAAGGGCATACTTTGTTGGTCTTGTTCACAATTATACATCTCACTGTGTCTGGCACCTGTTAGGCATTCAATAAATATTTATTAAACGAATAAATGAATGAATGAATGAATGACTTTCATGCAGTACTTGTATGAGGTATGCCAGAGTAATACTTGCTGACTTTATATGTAATGATTGAGATTACTCCCCAAATCTACTGTTATTTCAGCAAGCAAACAGAGAAAGAATATATAACAATATTACAAATTTTAAACAAGCTAGATAGTATATCTAAGCAATTTGAGCATAGGTGGAATTTCCAATACAGCTAGGATTAAGAAAATTAGCTTTCTTGATATTTCTGGATTTACCCAATTATTCTAGAGCCCATCTGGTCTAGTCTTTCTTAAATTATTAAACATTCCAGACCAGTTCAACAGGAGATTAAGTCTATTGAGCATTTGTGCTGACTCCCTACCCTGGCCTACAGTGCTGTCTAGAAATATGACAGCTTCAGGACCACACACTTGAGAGAGTATTCTTTTTCAATACTCACCTGTAACTACACCTAGCCAGGATATTTTTGACTGCTTCTCATTGATAGACTTATGTCAGGCATCCAGCCATATAGATCACTTTTAAAAGCTCCAGTGCACTCCTGGCTAAATATTGATGGATTGGATGAGACTTTTTTAACCTTTACTGTGCTTTCTACTTTCTGACATCTGTGAATGACGCATTCACAAATTTAGTGCAATTTCAACTCTGAAATAGACTGGAATGTAGAATATTTTGGGATCTTGGGGCTAGGGAAGGGGAAGAAACAAGATGTTGGAGTTAAAAAAAAGGATTGTGAATGGAAAGGGATCAGGATGGCAGGGGAGTAAGGCTGTCACGTATAATGAAGATTTAGTGCTCCAGCAATAAATCTAATTCAGCTAGAAGAGCGTGCTGCCAAAACACTGTGCAAGAAATACCCCTAAGGTATCCAAAGAGGTCTCTTTAAACCCCGTTCACTTCACATTGCATATTTGAAAACAGACAGTTAGAGTTCAGAGAGTACACATCTGGGTCACTGTGCAAATCCCCACTCTCCTTTAAAAAAATAAAATACACGCACTCCACCTACTCCAGACTTACTCTACTGCAGAGTTTGCCAAGGAAAACTATTCCATCTTGGAATACAAAAGCCAAAACACAAAGTGAAACCAACCCACATGGAGTCATGCTCTGCTACTTTATGTATCCAAAGAAAGAAAAATATTCAAAGCACAAATTCTCAGATTACTACTCCAACAGGCAGCCATACTCAAGATTTTTTTTATTACCATTGTTTTCTCCAATGAGCACCAGAAATTTCCAAAAAGTTATGAGCTTTAACAAAGCAATATTCAGCGCCATCTACTTTTCTCACGCTTCATGTAGAATTAAGCTCCACACCCACAGTTCGACATACTATGCTATCTGTACATTATTTTTGGGTTCATCCTGATAATGTAAAGAGAAGGGCTTTGTAAACTTTAAAATGCTGTCTATAAACAAGAAAGGCTTTATGATCATATGTTGCTTTCCCTTCATTTTCATTTTACCCCTTGATACTTTAATATTGGAAATTAAATATGCATAATTCTCTCATTATTAGGATTCTCAAGTCCAATTCTTTATATAGAAATTGCTGTACGGAAATAGATCTTCTGGCCTTTGACTAAAAAATATCCTATGTGTTTTCCAAAGTTATTCAGTAAAAGAGGAAATGGTATATAAGCAGGTGCTTGTTAAGAGAGTTCCATGACAATCAGTATAGTAAAGAGAAAACCAAGTTAAAGGAACTCAACTCTTGCTCCTAATAGGAGTGATCTGGGCATAAGTTAGTTTAAATAGCACCTAAACTAAGAATAATACATATCCTATCTTGGAATTTATTCTCTTACAGGTAATAATAAGTGCAGTTATGTGTTATACAGCAATGTTTCAGTCAACAACGGACCGTGTATACAATGGTGGTCCCATAAGATTAGTACCATATAGCATAGGTGTGTAGTAGGCTATACCATCCAGGTTTGTGTAAGTATTGTAGGGGAGGAACAAATTTTCCTCTATCCTTCTAGGTTCCTCTGGCTGGTCTAAGAATTAAATTGACATGAGACAGATTAACAGGAGAAAAACAAACAAAAGTTTAATAACATGTATACATGAGAGAAACCCAGGAAAACTGAATAACTCACCAAAATGGCCGAAGGCCTCACCTTAAATACCATCCTCAGCTAAAGACAAAAGAAGATATTGGGGGTGGGGAGAGTCAGGGACTTTAAAGGGAAGGAATGCAATTTACAGGTAAGTGAAAAAGAGCAGATGTTTGGAAAACAAGTGTTTGGCTGCACAGAAACAGAAGAACACAGAGGAGAGACCAACAATCAGGCTTTTCCAAGTTTCTCCCTGTCCACCACCTAGTTCGTGTTATGCTAAGGTGAGAGCTCACTTCCTGAGACAGGTGTTTTTATCTGAATTCTTTTAGTCAGTTAAGGGGGAGGTAACAAGAAAAACTTTCTGAGTCTTTTGTTTCTCAAAAATAATCAGCCTAAAATAATCTTCATGTTAGAGAGACAAATCTTGGGGCGGCAAATTTTGTTCCTCTCAGTACACCCTACACTGTTCACACAATGATGAAATCACCTAATGACGCATTTCTCAGAACATATCCCTGTCTTTAAGTGACACATGACTGTATATTGGATGATTTGAGAATTCACTTTTTTTAGAAAAAATAAAGAAGTCCAACCAGTCAATCTTCCATAAACTATTCCCCACCCTTCGAACTTGAACTCAGTTGGCTAATTCGAACATCAAAACAGCAGGCTAAGAAGAACTTAGCCCCTCCCCCTCATTTACCTTATTTTTATTGTATTTAAGATCATGTTTTCTTTTGGTGAGACTGGGAGATAATCAATTATTTTGATTTCAAATACATTTACCCTCACTCCTATTATGTTTTATTTACCAAGAAGTGAACCAGAAAAATGAAGGAAACAAGAAGTGTAAATTATGGTCCCCACCCTCAAGTTGCTTTCTATCTATTTGGGAGACAACAAGCTTAAATACTTGATGAGTTAAATAGCGATATACCTTAGGCGTAACAGCCAACAATGAGGAGATATCACAAAAGAAGTTTAGACAGTAATTGTTGAAATGGCAGATTACTGTAAACCACAGCGAACTAAGTGTCTCTATGAAATACTGTTGATTCTACTACTTGCACAGAACTGTTCAAACTATTTGATGTGAAAAATTCCCTAAAAGATCCTATAATGACTCTACAAATATTTACGTATGTAATAAGAACTTGAATCAATAGAGATGTTGTTGATGTAGCAATGCCCTATCCTTAAAAAACAATAAAGTTTACAGAGTAATTTTTAATTCGTTCACAGCAGTTTTGACTCAGCCTTTATCTTTTGATTAGTAGGAAAATGTCAGTTCCACTATAGAATTATGAAAATTATCATAAAGCAAACAACATTTATATAAGAATCAATGACATTTTAAGATTGATGATAATTAAGAGCTGACCATATAATTTCTGAATTATAATAACAAGCATTTATATGGTACTAAGTTAGAGCTAAGAATATTTACATATACCTCTTCACTAAAACCTCACACTAATTCTCTGTGTTGGGCACTGACCCTGGTGTACATAGAGTCCAAAATCTTCCTTCACGATCACCTATGCACATTCTGGGCACATTGGCTTATATTAATAGGCAGAGGCTATTCATAGCAAAAAGTTATCCTTTGGCAGCTGTATATTAGATTCAATTTGAACCTATACCTATTATAATTATGTTGTATAATTTGATGGCTTACCACACACTTGAAGTTAGCCTGTAATCACTTTATCATTAACCTCACAATAAAAGAAATCATGTTCATATAAAATATTAGGAAAGCTTTAGAAAATAAGGATTTCAGTTATGCACAGAGTTCACAGATATTTTTCAACCTCTAAGAGAAGTGAAGCAAAGCTAGACTGACATCGAATAAGATAAAACAAAATAAGGCTCCAGGTATCAAATAACTTTATGACCGTCTGAGAATACTTTCTAATTCCATCAACTAGGAATTTCTAAAATGAATCCAAACAATGTTAAAAAGTAAAACCGTTTTCAAAATCCTGCTCAGTTCAATCAAAATGAAATTTACTATGGAAAACAATCTGCTTTTAGTTAATTAACCGATTATCAGATCTACAGTTGATAAAATAAGAAAACAATCAATATACAATTGCTCACACCCAAAAAAGAATTCTAGTCCCAGATTCCATGTATTCTAAACCAAAGCTTTTTATGCCTTAGAGAGCTTGAATTAATTCCAAAATAACTAAAAATTTTCCTTAGCTATAGCAGAAGTCTATGAGGGACAAGTTCTTTGAAACCACACAGGTTCTTTAGTTGTAGTGGTAGAAATTCTTATTCAGTAGTTTTGAGGTGGCACTGGAGTATTCATATCCCCAGTTTTTCTCCTATGCAGCAATCTAGCATCAACGAAGGGCCCTGCATCTGGAAACTCCTGAGGTAGAACATTTCATTGCCCAATCATGCTGATGCACTAGGTGCTATATTTATAGTGTAAATAAATTTAACATGAACAGTTTACAGATAGCATTTTACAATGGATTAGTTTATGGAAAAGGTGTTATAAATCAAATCTTATTCTGATATGATAAATATTGGGATTATTATTACATTACGGATCTTCCACTCAGTATTAACAGAATTGACCACAAACGTCACATTGATTCAACTACAAAGTAATTATCTCTATACCATAAAACATATTTTGTGTCTTACTTTTAGTTATTTTACTAGTAATCAATATAGCGCAACAGACATGGATAAAAGCATAAATGAATCAAGGTAATATATAAGGAGATAAAATTGGACAGGCCTTAAATAACTAAACGAAGAAGTTTAGACTTAAATGTAACTAGTAAAGATTCATTGCAATATTTTAAACAGGGAACTGACATGATTGAACTTGTGTTTTAGCAAAGCACTCAAGAGGCCATTGTGGAGGATGGACTTGAGGGGGAAGAGATTAGCAGCAAAGGAACAGTTAAGAAGTAATAGGTGATGAGAGTTAAAAGCCACAGCAGTGTGGATAGAGAGGCAAAGAATAATAGTAACATTTAAATAATGCTCAGTGTGCCAGACAATGTCCTAAGCACTTTACACTCATTTAATCTTCACTACAACCCTATGAAGTAATGTCATCAGTTGGCTTTTTCTGGGTAATAACCCAAAACATAGTGCCTTAAAGTAACAACCATTTATTTAGCACATAAGTCTATACAGGTTGGCAGTTTTTCTGGTATTGGCTAGCAACACACATATCCCTTGGTCAGTTGCCAGGTTGGCTGGGGGCTGGATGGTCTAAGATGGCCTCAGTTGGGAAGGTTTGTCTCCACCCCACATGGTCTATCCTTCCCTGGAAAGCTGGCCCAGGTTTTGAGAGAACAGAAGCATTCAAGGCCTCTTAAGACCCAGGTGCAGAACGTTCACACTATCATATCCTCTTCATTCTATTGACCAAGGCAGGTCACAGTTCAGCTCTGATTCTAAAGTAGGGAAATCAACATCATCCCTTGACAATAGGCGCTGCAAAGTCACATTGCAAAGGGGAAGGGTAAAGAGAGGAGGAAGAGATTGTGGTGATATTTGCAGTCTACTTTTGGTAGGTATTATTATCATGCCAATTTTGCAAATAGGGAAACAGAAGCACAGAATTGTTAAGTAATTTACCGTAAGTCATTCACTAAACAGTGCAGCTTCAGTGTCTGTTGTCAAAGGAATTTACCTATATGTCTCTGAGGTTATAAAAAAGGGAGGATGGTTAGAGAGGTATTAGCAAGAAATATCAATATCAATCCAACAAATGGATTAGATTTGTGAGCTGAGCATCAGAGAAGGAATGAGAGGATTCAAATTGGGAAATCTCACACTATTAAGAGGTGACAGTATTTATTGATGACACTATCCATAAATTAAGTAATACAGGAGCATAATTAAGTCTTGACCAGGGATAAGAATGGGCCTAATAAAAAATGTTGATTTAAACATTCAAGACTGTGCTGCCTTTAGGTTATTCAGGTGGCTATGTCTATTGGGCTATTGGAAGTGGAATGCTTCACTCAAAAGAAAGAGCTCTGGATGGAGATACAGATTTGGGCTCCACATGGTTGGTATGGTAATTTGAAAGCATGAGACTAGATGAAAAGACCCAGAAAAAGTTTAAGGAAGCAGGCCAAGGACAAAGTCCAGAGAGGTGTAGAGGCAGTACGGAGAAAAGGGACCTTCCAAAGAACTTTCAGGCTATTAAAACCAAGAAATATTGACATCAAAAAAAAGTAAGGCCAACAGCTCTCCCACTAATAGAAGATTAGGTAATTTGTCTCCAATTGAAGACTACTGAAAAATCTAGATAAGATATTAAAAAATAAAACAAATCATGAATGAATGAATGAATGAATGAATGAATGAATTTTTAAATGAATCAGAGAACCAATAAGATAGTACAGGACCTAAAATAAGGACAGAGCCCCAGGAAGGTAGGCACAGCATTTAGGGTTACTTTATCCTGGAAGAGTTGACACCTATACAGGGAGCTTCTGAGAGTCTAGGTTGTGCTTTTGGCAGCCTCAAGAGTCTAGGAAGACTAAAGTTGAGTCTAGGGCTTACCAAGTGGGATGGCTCTGGTGAATCCTTTTTGCTTTGGTTTGGGACCTTACAAAGCTGCCATCTAGGTGTAAGAGTAAACCAAAAATAGGCTTTTCCAGAGCACTTTAGTTTCTCTGTGAATCACCTGTCTACTAAATTAGACAAAGGAGCTGTACTAAAATGCTAGTATCACCAGGCACTCCACTGTGTACAAGCTCCTGGCAGAAACATATGCAAATTTAAATCCTTTTTGTGATATGATAACAACCATCTAAACTTCAGATTATTTCTATGAAATATTTAACTGTGAGATCTTGCACATAATCAAAAATAACCAGGCATACTAGAAGACAAGGCAACATGAGCAAAAGCAAAATAGCAACAAAAAAGAAAAATCAGACAATAGAAAAGACCCCCAGGAGCTTCAGATATTGGCTTTCACTGACAGACATTTTAAAATAGCTGCTAATGTTATGCAAGGAGATAAAAGAAAAGATAGAAATTGATGAAAGAACTGGAAACTATTTAAAAAATCCAGGTGGAAATTCTAGAACTCAAAAATATAATAAACAAAATTAAGAATTCAATGGATGCATTTAACAGCAGATTAACACAATTAAAGAGACAATTAACCTGAAAGAAAGATCAGGAAAAAATAGCATAAGGCGTATAAAATACAAAACAGGACAGAGGACACAGCGAGAAGGACTGCATGTAAGGTTTTAGAATACCAGACGAAGAAAAGAGAAAAAACAGGGAAAGATACTTGAATAGGTACTTCAAGTCGATAATATCCAAGTGGCCGATTAACATTGTAAAAATGTGTTTAACTGCACTAGAATTCAGGGAGAGGCAAATTGAAAACACAATGAGATACCACCACAAATGAAACTACTAAAATTTAAAACCACTAAAAGTGCCAAGTTTGGCAGGGATATGAAGCAATGAGAATTCATACACATCTAGCCGTGTAGGGAAAAGAGGCAGCCATTGATGAACAAGACCCAGGAATGGGAAAGAAGCAAGTATATAAGTGGAAGTTTAGCTTTGGGGAGGTGAAACCTATCTTTCCTTTGAGAGGAAGGAATGATGGATAGAGAGAGAGATTGGTGTGGGGCCAAAATTTTGAGGAAGTTTTATCTGAGCAGGTTCTGTGTGTGCTGTATGCTCTTTGTCCACGAGAGTGAGGCTGTTGATGAAGGGGAGGAAAGCAGACATGGGTAGAGAGTTTGCAAATGCTGAAGAAAATTTTGGAATATCTGTTATGAAGATCAGAAGTGGGAATTGACTCGGCATATGTAGAAGGGTGACATATAAGGGTAGAGAATATTGAGAGCCAGGCTGATAACGAAAACAATGTAATTTAGGTGACTCCTATCTTACTGTTTTAGTGATTTCTCTGATGTCCGTGATGCAGTAACCACCTTGGTTTATGAAGTATATGATAGGTATCATTCCAGTTGTCTCTGAGGTCCAATTCCTTCATTTAGTGAGAAGTGTTTCTACATTGTACTCACTATAAAGGGGCATTATATATCTTTTTGGACCCAAGTATGCTTAGTTATATAGAAAAACACGCAAAGAAAGTGAAGACAAAGCACTTACATTGAATCTGGGATAAAGTGCTGAGCCTGACCCTGGAAAGCTGTTAATCCACATACTTTCCTAGAGATAGTCACATCTCTGTCCTTTAAGCCATTTCAAGCAAAAGGTACAGGCCTTCAAATGTCACTAAGCTTCCAGCAAGAGAGATTCAGCCAACTTGCTTTGTAGACCACTCTAGTTTCTCCCAATTCTCATGGCTCCGGCATATACTTTCTTATATATTTCGTGGTCTATTTAACTTTCCCCAAAGTCTGGAAAACCTCAAAAGCCTGTTGACAGCAAGGATTTTTAAAAGTCTTTCCTAAGACAGCCAAAACTATAGCTCATAGCCTGCATAGAAACCTTGATTTTTACAAGCAGACCAGTGATATAGATTTCCCTCCTACACTCAATTACATTCCCTCACTTCAGTCCGGCTTTGCATATGAGTTTTACAAAGCTGAGTTTGACGAGATGAAATGTTGTTAGGAACTAAAAGGCAGGATCCTGGAAACACCTCACCAGAGATATATTTTATTAAAATGACTCACCCTAACAGCAAAAGAACAGGTAATTTTGTAGGTTGTCCCCCAAACTTTCTCGTTACCTTACCAGCAAACCTCGTATGGTCTTAAAAAAAAAGTCTTGACCTAGAGTAGATAGAATCTGGAAAGAAATACATGTTTGCTTCGTACCCCTTTACATTTTGCTATCCCGCCAATGCACCAAAACAGGCAGGAACAAGTTTGCAAGCCCAGGAGAGACTTTCAACAGCAACTTTATATTGTTTGAAAGTTGCTCTGAGGTCACATGGGGCGAGCGAGCGCCCAGCTGACAGAGTGTCAAAAGGCCTCAAGCCTGCAAAAGAAAAGCACCGTAAGTGCACAAAGGTCGAGCATCTTTGGAAGTGGGTAAATTGGAACAATATGATATGTCTTGTCTAAAAACATATCCAATTTTCTAACTTTGCAAGAACAGTTTGTGGCCTGGATTCTTAGCAGCAGAGGAAATGTATAAAAGTAAGTTAATGCCAGAAGTGCTGGACTTTTCGTTGTTGTTGCCGGTAGTGGTGGCGTTAAAAATAAGAATAGCACAAATACATGCCTAAATACATAGACAGCAGTTCCTTCGGAAACCTGAAAACTTTGGGCAAGCCCACACAGCATGCACCTACCGTCCAATTTGAGGGATTCAGGACAGTACTGGATTTCACTGATAGCACCGTAGACAGCTATTGAGGTCTAATCCAGTGTCGCATTTCTGCCCAGTGCTGGCTAACTGCTAGCCCAATTTGCTGGCTTCACTCACTCTGTGTTTCTTCATTGTTTCAAGCCAGGCAGAGACTTATCTTAATAATGGGTCAATCCTCAGCCAAATGTGTTCAATTGAAGGCCACCATGGGAGAATGGCAGGATATTGTCTTTCCAACAGCAAGTGAATTGCAGGCGGCTTAAGGCAATATCCATTTCACTATAATGCTGGTTTATGTTACAGGCCTTTTCAAACTTCTAATTGCCCTGTATTGCTGACATTTATAGACATGCCCTATTTTAAATGAAAACACAACACTGAGGTCAGGAGGAGGTTCTGGGACAGCAGAGACCCCAGGTGAAGCCAAAGGGGGAAATTACTTTAAAACTTCTAAATGCCAAACATGTTTGAAAAAAGGAGGAAAAAAAATAAAGTCTTGGGGCAGAAAAACATTAATCATGGCCCTATGATATAAATTAATAATAACTATATTTAATTCTACTATATAAACATTCTATGGTTGGATTATATAATTTTTAAATGAAAGTAAATATTATTCATTTGGCTTGGTAAGTCTGGTAAGTCTCAGCTTATATGGAATAACTTTGAATATGATTTTTTTTCTCTCAATTTCACTTTTATTTGTTAAAAGCAAACACAGCAAGCTAACCAGGTTTGTCAGCTGCTTTTGGCAATCACGGTATGTTCTGAGTCTTTCAGATCATGCTAAAAGTCACAATAAATAAAATGATATTTTACATTGATGTAGGGCTTTTCACCTAGTATCTCATACCATTTTATAAGCAATAAATCATTCATTCCAGAATGGCAACTAAGGAGCCTCAAGTGCAGTTCTAAGTGATTTCTCCTAGGTATAGCTCCAGAAGAAGAAAAGTATATAGAGAGAGACTACAATTATTTTCATTTGTTTATTCATACGTTCATTCACTGAGTTATTGAGTCATTGACTTATACCCTTAACAAACATTTATATCACGTTTATGTGTGTTTAAGACTGTGTCGATTGGAGGCTATGTAAAGAAGTATTAACGAGCTTACATCCTAGTGGGATTCTGGCTAGGAACTCAAGTGTTTCAGATCCTACTCTGAATTGCCAGAACAAATTCTTTTCAACGTTATGTTCTCTTAATCTCCCTGTGAATGTCTAATTGAGAAATAAGAAATTATTAAGGAATAGTCAACACTAGTGTTTTTCTTTTTATATGATATATATATATTCATAGGAAAAATTTAGAAAAAAAGGAAAATCACCACTTAAAATTTAAAAATCTTCATTAATTCCACCACACAGAGATAAACATTGTTAGCAATTTGGTATACAGATTTTCTGTTTGTTTTTAATTTTTTTGTGTGTGTATAAAATGTATTCACTTTTTACATAAATAAGATTATGATATGCATGCTGATTTATAACTGATTTTTTTCAGTTATTAATATATTGTGAATATTTCCCATGTGATTAAATTTGAGCTTTTTGAAGTCATACCTAATCACCACATGATTTCTGTTTTTAACTCCACTCCAAGTTGTGAAAGGATGCTAGACCACAGTTCAAATTCACATGAAGAAATAAAGAGCAGAAATAAAGCTAACCGCAGAGATAAATGTAAAAAACAGTGTAAATGTACTTTTTGTTTGTAACTCTTTTTTCCTTCTGGTTTAAAAGACAAGTGAAAAATGGAATAATTATAAATCTAAGATGATGGGCACACAATGCATAAATATGTGACTATAACAGCAAAAGAAGTGGGTAATCAGAGCTATACAGCAGCAAAGTTTTTGTATACTGTCAAAATTAAGTTGGTATTAATCTGATCTAGATAGGTATAAATTAAAATTTTATGGTAATCTCCAAAGCAGCCACTAAGAAAAGAACTGAAAAGTACATCATAAAAGAAGTAACAAGGGAATTAAAATCGTAAACTAGAAAAAAATCTATTTAACACAAAATAAGTAATAGAAGAATTGAAAAGAAAAGAGACATAAAACATATAGAAAATGAATAGTAAAGTGGTAGATGAAAATCTTACCTTATCAGTAGTTAGATTAAATATAAATAGATTAAAGTCTCTAATCAAAAACAGAGATTGACAAAATGGATAAAAATATGATCCAACTCTGTGCTGTCAATCAGAGACTCACTCTAGATTCAAAGACACAGATAGGTTGAAAGTAAAAGGATGGAAAAAAACATACCATGCAAACCATAACCAAAAGAAAGTTGGAATGACTATACTACTAGCAGACAAAATAGATTTTAAGCAAGAAGAATGTTTAGGGACAAAGAAAGACATTTTATAAGGATAAAAGGGTCAATACATCTAGAAGATATATATAACAATTATAAGCATATGTGCACCTAACAACAGATTCGCAACATGCAGGAAACAAAAATTGACTGAATTGAAAGGAGAAATAGATAATTCGACAATAATGGTTGACTTAAATATGCTACTTTTAATAAGGATAGAATGACTAGAAGAGGATCAGCAAAGAAATAGAAGACTTTAACAACACTATAAACCAACTAGACCTGACAGACATCTATAGAATGCATCACCCAAAACAGTAGAATACATATTCTTCTCAAGTGCACATGAAATATTCTCCAGGGTAGACCATAGGCTAAGGCACAAAACAAATCTCAATAAATTTAAAAGGACTGAAATCATACAATGTGTGTTATCTGACCATAATGGAATGAAGTTAGAAATCCATGACAGTCAGAAACTTGAGGTACTGAAACTTATGGAACACAGGAAAACAATGCTTAGAGAGAAATTTATAGCTGTAAATGTCTACATTAAAAAAGAAGAAAGATCCAAATCAATAACCTAACTCTTTACCTTAAGTCTTTAGACAAAGATGAGCAAACTAAACTCAGAGCAAGCAGATAAAACAAAATAATGGAGTAGAAATAAACAAAATAGAGCATAGAAAAACAATAGAGAAAATCAGTGAAATCAAAAGTTGGTTCCTTGAAGAGATCAACAAAATTGACAAATCTTTACCTAAACTAACCAAGAAAAAAAGGAAGAAGATTCAAATTACTAAAATCAGGATTGAAGGAGGGAACATTTCTACTAATCTTATAGAAATAAAAAGGATTATAAGAGAATATTATAAACAATTGTATGTCAGTAAATTAGATAACCTGGATGAAACGGGCAAATTTCTAGAAAGACACAAACTACCAAAATTGATTGAATAAGAATTAGAAAATTTGAATAGACCCATAACTAGTAAGGAGATTACATCAATAATAAAAGACTTCCTACAAAGAAAAGCCCAAAACCAGGTGGCTTCACTGATGAATTCTACCAAATATTTAAAGAATTAACGCCAATTGTTCACAAAGTCTTACTAAAAAATAGAAGAGGAGGAAATACTTGCTAACTCATTCTATGAAGCCAGTATTACCCTGACAAATAAATCAGATGAAGAAAATTACAGACTAATATTCCTTATGACTATAGATGCAACAAAACACTAGTAAACTGAACCCAGCAACATCTAAAAAGAATTATGCACCATGACCAAGTTGGATTTATCCTAGGAATGCAAAGTTGGTTCATATAATGAAAAATAACCAATGTAATACACCATGTTAATAGAATAAGAATAGAAAACACATGATCATCTCAATAGATGTATAAAAAGTATTTAACAAAATCCAGAACATTTTCATGATAAAAACTCTCAGCAAGATACAAATATAAGGGAACTTCCTCATGCTGATAAAAGGCATCCAATAAAAACCTACAGTAACGTCTTACTTAATAGTGAAAGACTGAAGTCTTCCCTGTGAAACACTGAAAGTTTTCCCCCTAAGATCGACAAAAAGACAAAGATGTCCACTCTCCCCACTTTTATTCAACATTGTACAGCAGGTTCTAGCCAGGACAATTCAGAAAGAAAAAGAAATAAAAGCTTTCAGTTTGGAAAAAAAGAAGTAAAACTATCTCTATTTGTTAATGACACGATCATATATATAGAAAACTCTAAAGAATTCACAAACACAAAAAGTGCTAAGTTAGTAAAAGAGTTCAGCAAGGTTAGTTGTAATACAAAATTACAAAAGGTATTTCCATACACCGTCAATGAACATTCCAAAAATGAAATTAAAAAAAAATTCATTTGCGATAGCAGCAAAAGAATAAAAACTTAGGCATAAATTTAACAAAAGAAATCCAAAACTTGTACACTGAAAACTACAAAAAATTGTTGAAAGAAATTAAAGAAGGCCTAAATAATCGGAAAGACATCAGATCTTAAATTGGAAGACTTAATATTGTTAAAATCATAATACTCTCCAAATTGGTCTTCAGAGTCACCATAATTCCTTTTATAATTCCAATTGCTTTTCTTACAGAAATGGAAAAACTGACCCCAAAATTCAAATGGAAATGCAAGGGACCCAGAATAGCCAAAATAATCTTGAAAGAAAAAAAAGTTGAAGGACCCATAATTCCTAATTTCAAAACCTACTACAAAGCTACAGCAATCATGAAAGCGTGGTACTCGCATAAGGCTAGATAATAGATTGGCAGAATAGAATTGAGAGTCCAAAAATAAATTCTGCTGTCTATTGCCAACTGATTTTCAGTGAGGACGCCAAGATCACTCAATGGGGGGTTAAATAGTCCTTTCAACAAATGGTACTGTGACAACTGCATGTCCTCATGCAAAAGAATGAATTTGGACCCTTACCTAAAACCATTTGCAAAAATTAACTCAAAATGAATCAAAGATCTAAATGTAAGAGCTAAAACTATAAAACTCCTAGAAAAAAATACAGATATAAATCTTTGCAACCTTGGTTTAGGCGATGGTTTCTTAGATATGACACGAAAAATCTCAAGCAACCAAAGATAAAATAGAATTATTGACTTCATCAAAATTAAAAACTCTTTGTATTAAAAGATACTATAAGAAAAGTAAAAAACAACCCATAAATTAAGAAGCTATAATTGCCAAACATAATCTAATAAAGATTTACTAAACAGAATATATAAAGAAGTATTAGAACTCAATAATAAAATGTCAAATAACCCAATTAAAAAATAGGCAAAGGATTTGAATAGACATTTCTCCAAAGATATACAAATAGCCAAAAAGCACATGAAAAAATGTTCAATATCATTAGTCATTAGGAAAATGCAAATCAAAACTACAAGAGAGACCACTTAATACCCACTAGGATGAAAAAACTTTAAAAAAATAAGAAAGAAGGGAGGAAGGAAGGAAGGAAGGAAGGAAGGAAGGAAGGAAGGAAGGAAAGAAGGAAGGGAAGGAAGGAAGGAAAGGAAGGAAGGAAGAAATGAAGAAAAAAACAGAAAGAAGGAAGGAGAAAAGGAAGGCTAGAAGGAAGCAAGGAAAGAAGGAAGGAAGCAAGGAAGGAAGGGAGGGAGGGAGAGGGGAAGGAAGAGCAGGAGGAAAAATAAGTTTTGGTAAGAATGAGCAGAAACTGGAACCCTCATACACTGCTAGTTAGTAATGTAAAATTTTGCAATTGCTTTGGAAAACAATTTGGCATCTCTTAAAAAAGTTAAATGTAGAATTACCATATGATTCAGCAATTTTTCTCCTAGATATACACCCAAGAGAACTGAAAATTTATGTTCATGCAAAAACTTGTACATGAGTGTTCATAGCAACATTACTCATAACAGCCAAAAAGTGGAACAACTCACATGTCCATCAACTGATGAATGGATAAACAAAGTGTGGTATATCCATACCATGGAATATTATTCACTCATGAAAAGGAATGAAGTACTGATATATGCTGCAACATGGATGAACCTTGAAAACATGCTAACCGAAAGATGCCAGACACAAAAAGTTACATCTTGTATAATCACATTTACATGAAGTGTTCAAAATAAACAAATCCATAGAGTCAGAGAGTAGATTAGCAGTTGCAGGGCCTGGGGTGATAGTGGATGGGCAGTTACTGCCAAGGAATACAGGGTTTCTTTTTAGGGTGATGAAAATATTCTGGAATTAGGTAGTGGTGAAGGTTACACTACTTTGCAAATATGCTAAAAAACAAATGAATTGTATACTTTAAAGTGGCAAAATCTGTGGTATGTGAATTATAACTCAATTTTTAAAAATTGGGTCAGCAAGATACTGGCAAACACATTAGAAGTACATGACTAAATGAAAAGAGGAAGGAAAAAGTGGAAGAATGTGTGGGAATAACAGAAAAATAGGAAAAGAAATACATGAAATAATATATTTTCCTAGAGAAAAGAGATCACAGACGATAACGAGGTAACACAACGAAGTCAACAGAAAAATCAAGTCCATTGTATTCTCACTGCATTTTCTCTACTTGTAGAATACACCTGCTAGGGTATCCATTTGTGAGCATTTGAGCATTAGCAAAATGTGAAGCATAATAGCTGTCTTTTTTTGAAATCTAGATACAGGCATATTTCATTTTATTGTACTTCACTTTATTGCACTTCACTTTGGTTTGCTTTGCAGATATTGCATTTTTTACAAATTGAAAGTTTGTGGCAACTCTGTGTCAAGAAAGTCCAACGGCGCCATTTTTCCAACAGCATTTGCTAACTTCGTGTCTCTGTGTCACATTTTGGTAATTCTCACAACACTGCAAAGGTTTTCAGTATTATTATATTTGTTATGGTGGTCTGTGGTCAGCGATCTCGGATGCTACTATTGTAATTGTTTGGGGGGTGCCACAAACCTGCCCATATAAGACAGTGAACTTAATTGATAAATGTGTGTTTTGACTGCTCCACCAACCAGCCATTCCCCCATTTCTCTCCCTTTTCTAACACCTCCCTATTCCCTGAGTCATGACAATATTGAAATTAGGCCAATTAGTAACCCTACAATGGCCTGCAAGTGTTCAAGTGAAAGGAAGAGTCACGCGTCTCTCACTTTAAATCAAAACCTAGAAATGATTAAGCTTAGTGAGGAAGGCATGTCTAAAGCTAAGACAGGCTGAAAGCAAGGCCTCTTGTGCCAAACAGTTAGCAAAGTTGTGAATGCAGAGGAAATGTTCTTGAAGAAAATGAAAAGTGCTACTCCAGTGAACACATGAATGATAGGAAAGCGAAACAGCCTTATTGCTGATATGGAGAAAATTTTAGTGGTCTGGATAGAAGGTCAAACCAGCTACAACATTCCCTTAAGCTAAAACCTAACCCAGTGCAAGGCCCTAACTCTCTGTACTTCTATGAAGGCTGAGAGAGGTCAGGAAGCTCCAGAAGAAAAGTTTGAAGCCACCAGGGGTTGGTTCGTGAGGTTTAAGGAAAGGAGCCATCACTATCATATAAAGGTACAAGGTAAAGCAGCAAGTGCTGATGTAGAGGCTGCAGCAAGTTATCCAGAAGATCTAGAGAAGATAATTAGTGAAGGTGGCTACACTAAACAACAGATTTTCAATGTAAATGAAACAGCCTTCTATCGGAAGAAGATGCCATCTAGAATGTTCATAACCAGAGAGGAGAAGTCAATGCCTGGCTTTGAAGCTTCAAAGGACAGGCTGACTCTCTTGTTTGTGAAGCTGGTGACTTTAAGTTGAAGCCAAGGTTCATTTACTATTCTGAAAATCCTAGGTCCCTTAAGAATTATGCTAAATCTGCTCTGCTTGTGCTCTATAAACGGAACAACAAAGTCTAGATGACAGCACGTGGCTTACTGAATATTTTAAGTCCACCACTGAGACCTACTGCTCAGTAAAAAAAGATTCCTTTCACAATTCTCATTGACAATGCACCTGATGACTCAAGAGCTCTGATGGAGATGTACAACGAGATGAACGTTGAGTTCACGCCCACTAACGCAACATCCATTCTACAGCCCATGGATCAAGGAGTAATTTCAACATTCAAGTCCTATTATTTAAGAAATACATTTTGTCAGGCTATACCTGCCGTAGATAGTGATTCCTCTGAAGGATCTGGGCAAAGTAAGTTGAAAACTTTCTGGAAAGGATTCACAATTTTAGATGCCATTAAGATCATTAGTGATTCATGGGAAGAGGTCAAAATATCGACATTAACAGGAGTTTGGAAGAAGTTGATTCCAACCCTCATAGATGACTTTGAGGGGTTCAAGACTTCAGTGGAAGTAACTGCAGATGTGTTGGAAATAGTAAGAGAACTAGAATTAGAAGTGAAGCCTGAAGATGTGACTGAATTGCTACAATGTCATGAGAAAACTTTAATGGATGAGGAAATGCTTCTCATGGATAAACAAAGAAAGTAGTTTCTTGAGACGGAATCTACTCCTGGTGAAGATGCTGTGAAGATTGTTGAAATGACAACAAAGGATTTAGAATATCACATAAACTTAGTTAATAAAGCAGTCCCAGGGTTTGAGAGGATTCACTCCAATTTTGAAAGAAATTCTACTGTTAGTAACATGCTATCAAACAGCATTGCATGCTACCGAGAAATTGTTCATGAAAGGAAGAGTCAATCAATGCGGGAAACTTCATTGTTATTTAGGAAATTCCTTATTTTAGGAAATTTCCACAGCCACTCCAACCTTCAGCAACCACCACTCTGATCAGTCAGCAGCCATCAACATCAAGGCAAGACCCTCCACCAGCAAACAGATTACAAATTGCTGGAGACTTAGATGATGGTGAGCATTTTTTGCAATAAAGTATTTTTTAATTAAGGTATGTACATTGTTTTTTTAGACATAATGCTCTTGCACACTTAATAGATGACAGTATAGTGTAAACAT
Organism: Diceros bicornis minor; assembly: GCF_020826845.1. NCBI lineage: Eukaryota > Metazoa > Chordata > Mammalia > Perissodactyla > Rhinocerotidae > Diceros > Diceros bicornis. The sequence continues at coordinate 10,648,358 of NC_080762.1, read as the reverse complement.
AACTTTTATACATACTGGGAAACCAAAAACTTCATGTGACATGCTTTATTGTGATATTAGCTTTATTGCAATGGTCTGGGACCGAACTCGCAAAATCTCCATGTTATGCCTATAGTCCTAGAAGTACAATCCTCTGACTGTATTTTTACCTTCTGATCATGCTTACAATTTCTCTCTGTATATGTGATTAAGTGATAACTGAGGAATATTGAGGGACCAGTTGCTTAATTAATAAATGAACTACTGACTATGTATTAAGAAATTGCTACAGGCACAGTATTCTAAATGGTTTTAAAATGTGCTCCTCAATCTAGTCTGCTAAAGTCTCTGGTCAGGGTAAGAAACTCCACGATGTGTAAGTGATTTCACCATGGGACACAAAATAGTGTCTGTATTTTGGAAACTCAAAGCCAGCTATATCCATAGTTATTAAATACTAGACACATATAATATTAAATATTAAACATTAAATATTAGACACAACTTCCATCCTTTCCTTTCTCTCTTCCCTTGAAATTTGTTTAGGTCCTTGAACTATGAGTATACATATATCGTTTCCATTAGATTTATGGTTCTCTGTTGATAGGAATATGCATTATTCATTACTGTTGCATTTGAATCACCTATGGTAGAATTTAATACACAGCAGTTTCACAGTACATGTTAAATATAAGAAGAAGAAAGGAAGGAGGGAAAGAGGAAGAGGAGGGAAGGGAAGGGAGGGGAGGAAATGGAGAGAAGAGAGGAGAAGGGAAGGGAAGGGAAGAAGGAAAGGAAGTTAGTTGGCTTATAGTTTGACTAGTGTACTGAGGTCTCTACCCTGGAGGGCTTAGAGCATAGTCCTGAAACCTACCAGACCCAGCACCCCCTTTAAGAAGTAAATATTTAATAATGTCCCCTTTTCTATCCTGAAAAGTAATTCATGGATAATATAAGTTAATTAAATATATCTGTTCAGGAAAACGTACTATGAAATCCAATCTTTAACAAAATAGAGAAAATAAAAGGAATTTTAGCAAACTAATATAGAGTTCAGTATGCAAATGCTCGGGTGTGACTACACTGAAAGACAAAATGAGACAAAATTAGATGCTTCACCTACTTGTAATGAATAAGATTGTATTTAAAAGAACTAGGAAGATCAGGAGTCACTCTATAAAAGAAGTAAAGGAAAATGAAATGTTAATGGTATTAGTGATATTAGAATAAAAATTAGAGTTAGGAGAAGTATTAACAAACCAGACTTGTTTATTCATGATGAAAGCAAAGAGGAAATATCAAATAGGTAAGACCAAATTATATCTTGTCAAAATGGAGGGAAAAAACAGGTAAAATATGTCTTTGTTAACTTACTACTGTGTTTTATAATACAATGCTCACTTGGTTTTTGTTGGTTTCACTACTTGCTTCGTTATTTTAAAAGAGTATATATATATAAGCTAAAATTACTGTGAATGCGAAAGGAAATAAAAATGATGGATACGGGATATGTTGTATTGGCAATTCAAATACCAAAGTGGCATTGCAAGTGGTGATGTGATTTTCCAAAATGATAAATTTTTAAAACTCTTATTCAACTTAAATCTTGTGATTCCTGGAAAATTCAGTGTATACATTTATAAATATTCCAAAATGCTTGTATTCATGAATTACATGATTGTATTAAGGCTCAGACATTTACAAATTGGTTTCTCATTTATGTCTTTGTCTGATGGAAGTTTCCAAAGCCAGGCAGGATGGGAGCCGATTCTCTATTGTGTGGGATCGCCCCACTCAAGGCAAGATATTAAACATCCCTTTCTCCTGCCAAATAAATGTGAACAGCAATAAATATAAAGATGTGGTTTGTATTTGTTCGTCTACTTCTTGAGAAGATCAATGAAATATGACTCTTGGAGACAGTTTCTAGCATAAATTGATTTGGTACATTTCAAGGGCTGCTGATGCCTCAGATTAAAATCTCATTAATTTAAATTAAAAAGACAAATACAGACTTTACAATTAATAGTATGTGGTTATTGAAGAAGAGTCAGTGAAGAATAATATTTGCTTGCTAATATTGGCTTAACTACAGTTCTTTGTAATCAGTTTTGACATTAGCAGCTTATAAATCTTTCTACTGACAACTTTTAAGAATAGCAATGGAAATCCCAAAGGGCTGCATTTCTCCTCAAATCAAATTGTCTGAGTTAAAAAAACTGACTATATTAAAATTTACTTTAAATATTAATGTTTTATTTCTTCCCACAACTATTGCCCTTTTTTTTCAAAATTATTTGAAAGGGAAATAAAATTTGTAGCCTACATTATGGTTTCCCAGTATACCTTGAAATATTGTAGCAAGCCAATATTGGCCCGGAGGAGATAGAAGCCCACACTAATGCAATTTACCATATTTTAATTTTAGGAAAGAAAGTTTCCCTTGTTATTCAGAAAAGACAATTTTATTAGTTCTGTTCTTGACATTGACAAAGAGGTCTCAATTCTCTTGGTGTCAGCATCTTAATAGAAAAGTCTGCCAGAAATACATGAGTGAAATAATTCATTGCCTTACAGCAAGATCTACCATTTTAAATGATCAATATAAGAAATAACAGAAAGATTTATATCTACTTGTCATACTCAAACTGTGACATAATAAGAGGAGCCAGATTGTGAAGGGAATCTGAATATTAGGACAAAATATGACTCAGGGTAGGGATTGAGCCAGAGAAGATGGCTCAAAAATCTTTTTGGGGGGGCCAGCCTGGTGGCTCAAGTGGTTAAGTGCATGCACTCGGCTGCGGTAGCCCGGGGTTCGCCAGTTCAGATCCTGGGCACGCACCAACGCACTGCTTGGCAAGCCATGCTGTGGTGGCGTCCCATATAAAGTGGAGGGAGATGGACACGGACGTTAGCCCAGGGCCAGTCTTTCCTCAGCAAAAAAAGAGGAGGATTGGCAGATGTTAGCACAGGGCTGACCTCCTCACACACACACAAAAAAACTTTTTGGGGTGATGGAAGTGTTTTCAATCTTTAGTGTAGTGAAGCTTACATGACTATACACATTTGGAAAAATTGTAGAACTCTACATCTAAAAAGGGTGTAATTATTGTATATAATTATAACTTTAAAAAAATGATTTGGTGGAGGGATGTAATTGCTGGTGTTTGCTCAGTGACTCAACACTGTGAGGGCCAGTGTTGTGTTATGGTTTATTTTTGGTATCATTCAATAAAACCTCATACAACTTGTGAGATGCAGCTAAAGCAGTGCTTCAGGGAAAATACATAGTCCTAACGTGTCTGTTAAAGAAGAAGTAGTGAAAATTCGTAAGCAAATCATTTCCTTCAAGAGATTAGATTGAAAGAATCTAATCTAATCATTTCTTTCAAGAGATTAGAAAAATAACAGGAAAATAAATGTAAAAATAGAAGGGAATAATAAGAAAAGCTCAATCAAAAGAATCAGCAAAGCCAAAAGTTGGTTATTTGAAAACAAAGACTAAAATTGATAAACTTCTGTTGAGATTAATTTTTTTTAAAAAAGAGAAAGAAGGAGCAAATAACTAATATCAGATTCTCCAGACATTATAAATGACTTTGGGCCAACAACTTTGAAAATTTGGAGGAAATGGACAAATTCCTAGATAATACAACCTATTAAAACTGATAGAAGAAGTAAAAAACTGAAAAGGCCTAAAGGAATCTTAAGTAATTGTTAGTAAATCTTTAGTGAAGTAATTGAATCTTTAAATTAAAACCTTCCCACAAAGAGAATCTGGGCCCATATAAGCAAAAGTCTATCAAACAAAGAATTAATTTCAACATTATGCAAATTCTTGTAGAGATTAACAAAAGTGGGAATACTAGCTTTATCAATCAGGAGAAGCTAGTTCATGACTAGGTTGTCGACAAAAAACAACCCCAGAAATCTCAATAGAATATATAACATTATTTTATACACAGCATATATATGTATACATATAATATTTATATGCACACTGCTATATATACTACATACAGATAATATATACATATACCATAGTATAATAAAATGCAAATAACCACAGAAATCTCAATATAATATATAATACTATCAATACTATATGCTATATTATACACTATTTGAATACTATACAAATAGTATTATGTGGCCATATAGTAAAATATTCTATGTTAAACATTCTTCTTGATCTTAACAGTCTCAAATTTAGGCAACACAAGTTAGCTGAAAATTATAAGATAATTGAGATGTATAGGGATATTCAGCAAAAATTGCTTGTGTAAAATATGAAAATAATGTAAAACTATAGCAATTAGGGCAAATATTTTATGATCTATACATACATTGAGTTAAAGAATATACTCTAAATTGTTTCAGTCTTTCATGCCCCACTATAGCCTTAATTTCCAGTCTTCTTTGCAGCTAGATGTGGCCCTTTAACCAAATTATATGCCAGTAGGTTGTAAGTGGAAATAATGTGCGCAAGTTTTGAGTAATCTCCTTAAAGACAAAATCATTTTTCCTGGACAGGGACCATTTGAGGAGCTGCCAGTGGCACATATTGGAAGCCATGAACATACAAGCTGAAAGTGACAGACCTCACCCCCTAGCTCAATAACCCATCTACATTTGAGCCTATGAGAGAAACAAACTACTTATTTAGGCCAATGTTGTTGGCGTGTCTTTGTCACAGCAACTTGGCTTGTGTCCTAATTAATACTCAGTTGTTAAATTTTGTTCTACCCTTGGTCAAATCTCAGCATCTTTACTTATTATTTCAAAGTTTTGTCTGAACCTAAGCTCAATGGTGGGCCTGTGGGGTAGCCTCAGAGGTGACTGTCATAATTTTAGGACCCTGCCAGTTCTTTCCAAACACCCAACAGAGCTTTCCCCTCTTCAACTTCACATTTATTGCCTGCTTCCAGTTTGACAATACCCTCTAGTTCTAAATTCATTTGCACAACAGATTAAACACCAAACTTGATTAAAGTTCAAATTTTTCCCTGCTTAATTTACGAGATCTTACCATTTTGCTGAGTCTGTCCTTTCTCTTTAGTCAAATTCAATACTATTAATCATCATAGAAAGTGATCTACAGAATTTTATTGGCATAGCTTTATATTATCAAAATATATTAAAAAGACAGTAAAAAAGGCATATGTAATTTCCTTGAGGAAGTAGAGGGCCATTTTCCCAAAAATATTTTACTTTATAATAGTCGTCCTATTTATTTTATTAACTGATAGTGTGTAATGGAATTTGCAACAGAAGGTGGTGTTTTTGCTTACCTAATATTTAGCATCAGAAAATCTCTGTGGATAATAACCTATTTTATTTTTATTGTCTTTGCAAAGTGTTATGATCCCAAATGTTTCTTAGCTCCCTATTTCAAAGTGCTAAAGAAGACATGTCCTTGCCTACCATTGTTTTGTAAAATGTCTGTTATTCATATGGCACAGAAGAGCTCTTCTGAATCACCAACAGTTCATTCCCCGTCCCGAATTTGGTTGAAGTCTTCAAGGCGATTTATGCGCTTCATCCAACTGCTCCTGCTTTGCACCCTTTCAGAAGTCTATGCAGACTGCTATCAAAGAACTGACGCTACATTCCTCATATTGGCCTCCACAGCTGGTTCATGAGCTTCCTGAGCTCACGGATTCTATGTCTTCTGTCTCAGTATTCCTAGTGTTTTTACCTGGCAGGTCTTCAATTACCAGGTACTAAAGAGTCATGCATGAATGGACGAGTAAATGGATAGATGGGTGGATGAAGGAAGAAACAAATATTCAAGTGCTAAGATCATAATTTTCCCTCTAAATATGGGTAAATAAAATTGCTAAGCAAATAATTGAAATTAAACTTTCTCTTTTGTCAATAAGTATTCATTTCCTAAAATTACTTACCTTTTTACCGATATAAGATATTAACTAGATATTAATTTGCTAAGAACTAAATTTTTCTGTTAACCTCAAAGTGCAGATAAAGACTGCCATAAAGTAAATATAAATGGAATACAGAGACTGAACCACATTAATCCATCCTTCCCCTGGAAGAAGGAGCTGCGGTGAAAATAAAAACTGTTGGGTGGAGAAGTCCATGGAAAACACCTGCCAGTAGTGTTTCAAAGAATGAAGAGGACACTTATTGTGCCTGTTATTGTCAAAGCCCCCCAAAACACAACATCAATGGTGTGCTGTTTGTTTTTTCTATAGTCAACAGATCAAAAGACTGAGCAGCAGTGCAAACTGCTCTTGGTAAGGAAAAAAACTCTATCCAGAGAAGTGGGGGAACACATCTGGAAATATCTGTCTATGAAGCTGGTTGAAAAATCACCATGTAGCAGCAGTAGGAGAAACATCTGTGCAGTGTGTAACAGACCAGCCGAGGAAGGATGCTGCTGGAAAGAGAACCACACAATCAAGACAAAGATTAGGGTGCAGACAGGCACCCCTTGAACGCCAAAGCTTCCCAGAGCCCATTTTTAGCCGTATGTAATCAATAAGGATGGTTTTCCCTTCCAAAGTATTTAGATTAGCAGTACCTGCTCCAGGCATAGCAGGGCAAACGAGGAACACAATATGTGACGGTAATTTCTCAAAGATATCACCAAATGTCATTGAACAGCAGAATCTGTACATTACACATTTACTGTGAAGTTCTAAATACTAATTCATTATTTTAAAATAATGTATTAGAGCAGCTCATAAACATGAATTTTAACCCAAAATACCTTAAACACAGTTTTTTTTACACAACTTACGCACATGTTTTTAATCAAAATAGTTTTAAAATATTATTTTTCATCAAAACTAACACAAACTCAACAATTTTCTTAAAACAAGCTTTTGTTTTGTTATATTTTTAGTTAATATCATCATACTAGTTTTTAAAAATAAATATGTGAGTGAATATTCAGTTGCATAACCTTTAAAATACAATTTCATTGTGATTTCTCACATTCTGAATGAGGCAGCTCTATCCCTTTTTGATAAATTAAATTAACTGTGCTACTCAATTAAAATATAAAGTTAGAGAGTCTTCATTTACGTCTACAATTTTAAAACACTGCACAGCTGTGAAATCAGATTAAAAGTACACTCAATGTTTTGTTATTTATGAAATTTGGCCTGGAAACATAGTGTTCCCAATATTGGTGGTAATTAACAAGTTGTCACTTTACATTAGGCAGGAGTTTTCTAATGCTTTCATTGCATCTTGAGCCTGTGTTTACACTACAAAGTGCAACACGAGGAAATCATGTAGATATTTCATACCAAAATGTATTTGCTGTTGAGGAAAACATCAGAGAATTTTGTCATGGTCAAACACCTTGGCTTTCCCCACTGAATCATGTCACTAGAATATTGCTCAATTCTTTTCATTTTTCTCAGTCCATGTTGCCAGAATTTAAAAAGAAAAAAGGATAATTTTCAACTATCAAGAAATTCTCCAAATAGAATACTTTACAGATATAAATTAATTTTATTCTTTGGCTCACTTAATCCTTTCTACACCCCTGTATTAAGGATTTATTAATCTTACTTGTGGATGACAAAATTGAAGTTCTGAAGGGTGTTTTAACACGCCTCATATTACATAACAGACACATGATAGAGCTAATTTTGTTTTGTTTTGTTTTTTGGTGAGGGAGATTGGCCCAGAGCTAACATCTGCTGCCAATCTTCTTCTTTTCGCTGAGGAAGATTGGCCCTGAGCTAACATCTGTGCCCAGCTTCCTCCATTTTTTGTATCTGGGATGCTGCCACAGCATGGCCTGATGAGGGGTGTGTAGGTCCACGCCTGGGACCCAAACCCTTGAACACCAGGTAGCTGAAGTGGAGCACGGGAAATTAACCACTACGCCACCAAGCCGGCCCCTGACAGACCTAATTTTGAACCCAGGCATTCGCGTCACAAGCCCAGTACTTTTTTCTAAATACTTTTTAAGAATTTGAAAAGCTATCAAAGACTGAGGGGGGAGGGGAGCTCATAATTATAGTCTCTATGTGTAACCTCTACAGTAAGTGATTTATATGTTATTTAAATTAATATTCGCCAAAATTTTGCGAGGTAGGTATATTCTCTATTTTAAATAGAGAGTTTTAGAAAGGATGAGCGATTTGCCTAAGATGACACAACTGATGAGTGCAGAGCTTGCATTCAAACGCTAGCCTGACAGACGATCCCAGACCCTTGCTCGTCCACAGTCCGCAGTCAAGCGGCACCACCTGAGAACTTGGTAGACACACAGAATCTTGGACCCCACTCTCAACACAATGGGCATTTTTAACAAGTTCCCTGGGAGATTCATAAGCACAAACACTTATGAATGCCCTGAGGATCTTGTTAAAAATGTTTGAAAAGCACTGCTATACACTACATTAGTGGGATATCAAAATTTAATTTATTAAAAAGCATGGCAGAACACAATAGAGTCTACACTAGTCTATCTGGCCATCTCTACTAGACTGTGAGCTCCTCAAGGGTAAAGTCTTGCACCAGCAGTGGTGCAAGATGTGGTGCTAGTAGCTGCCTGATACATGTTTACTTCTTTGCTTCATTGCATATATAAAACAAGTATTTTGCCAACACTTGTGTATAAATAAGATGTTCTTTGGATTTGTTACGTGTATCAGGGGATGTTAGGTGGGGAGTAGGTTATTTTACTTCTGCTGTATCTATGGTTAAATGAAAAATAAAACTATCTTAATAAAATGTGCTTTTTTTCAAAATATTGTTTGGATAGCTTAGGTATGTATATGATATTATGCATTTGTCAAAACTCATGGAACGTAGCACACAAAGAATGAACTAAGGTGAACTAATGTAAACAATGAACAATCTAAACTATGCACTTTAGTTAATAATAATGTATTAATATTAGTTCATCTGTTGTAACAAATTTACCATAATAATGCAAGATGTTAATAATAGGGGAAACTGTATGCCTGGAAAGAGGGAGTATATGGAAACTCCATATTTTTTGCTCAATTTTTATGTAAATTTAAAACTCCTCTAAAAAGTAAAGCCTATTAATAATTTTTAAAAATGCTGTGGGAGTTCAGAGGGAAAAAAATTGCTTCCAGTCAGAAGAATCAGAGAAAATAAAACTACTTGGAAGAGATGGCATTCCAAATAGACTTTGACAAATGGTTGGGATTTAGATAATGTGATCTCCTTGTGTAGGGTAAGGACATTCCCGCAGAAGAAAGAGAATGAGTAAAGACAGAGGTAACATTCTCAACACAACAGTTAAGCAAATGTGCAAATCAATTCATCTGTGACTCCTCTGTGCATTATACACCAGTAATCTTTACTATTTAATATATGTGAGCCTCAATTTCTTTATTAGTAAAGAAGGGATAATTATACATCCTAAGGTTGTTCTTATGATTAAATTATACAATATACATAAGACCACAATATAGCATAAGCATATAGTAACCCTAAAAAAAGAGTATCATGACTGTTCCTATTATTAGTAGGAATGCATTCAATGGGTATAGTTGTAATGGATACTGTGATTTAGAGGGCTTGAAAGGAGAGTAGGAGAAAAGGATTGATAACATTTGGTGAGAACGACTCCTAGTACATTTGAATGTAGGCAAAAGACGGAACAATATTCTGTTTTTAAGGAAGAGACTGGAGAAGAATCTGCTCTGGTCAAATGTCACAATATTTATAATGCATCTAGTACTGTGTCTGTCGCATAATAGATGTTAAGGATGGCAGGATGTTAAGGAAATCTACAAAGGAAAGGATTCGGATGAAGTGAGGATTTTCAACACTGTCAAATATTGAGAGATGTTGAGGAATTTAAGGAAGAGTCAAAGCCATTGAATCTGTCAACTAGTCGATTGTAGGTGACTTTTGAGAAGACTGTTTTCATAGAGCAATTGGAGCAGTAGGCAAAAGCACGGTTTTTTAAGAGGTACGTAGTAAGGAACTAGAAAAAGGAGTGGAAACAACTCTTTCTAGAAGTTTAGTTGTGCGAGGAAGGAGAGACCTATAATAACTCAAAGGGATAGCAAAATTAAGAGAACTTTAATTTAGGATGAGAAAAGACTAGAACACGTATACAAATACAGAATTTTTCAATGATACTAAAGAAGCAAAAAAAAGAATTGATAGAAGGCATGCAATCAAAGCACATATGGTAAGTAGATATCAGAAATGGGTAGGGAGAAATGATTAATTTTGGAGAAAAGGAAGAATAAAGGAAAGAGGAGAGAATAATTGAAGAAACAGAGAAATTTTGAAGTAGAAAGGATAGAAGTTGAAGCATCTCATTCATTTAGCAAATATTTTCAAGCATCTAAGTATGAAACACCGGGCTTGGGAGTGGTAGAGCAAGAACAGAAGCATACGAGGCATACACTTCCAGAACAGCACAGTAAATTCTGTGATAGAGGTGGGTATGAAATGCCATAGGAGTCAGGGGAGAATCCACAGATAAGGCAATATTTCAACTACATCTTTCAAGTTAATGTAACGAGGTGAAGCAGTCAAAGAAAGGTATTTCAGACAGAATGTGCAAATATTAGTACACTGTAAATTAAAAAACCTTGTATCAGATGGTCCTTTGTAGGTAAATTCTTGTTTGCTGGCTTCTACAGTAACTGACAGGGATCTTTTTTCTTCCAAGCCAATTTGTGTAAGTGGAGAACAACTCCATGGTTGAACTTTACCTAATTTCAATGTTATTCCTTCAACCTCCCAATGACAATTGCTGTTTTACTGTTCTGGGGATACAATAATCAAATAACCACACAACCAATTCTCTCTTTTTATTTGCCTACACGTGTTAATGATAATACCATTTTCCCTATACCCACTTCAGAATTTTTTTGTCTCTTCACTCACCCCTCTATTGGCCTCAAATATTTAAATTACTTCTTCATAAAGTTTTTTACTTTTTCTTATTTTCTATGCCCACTGACTTGTTTTTAGTCTAAGTCATCATTACATTATGCCTAAATTATTACACCAACCTTCTTAGCTTCTATCTATAGATCCTTACTTTTCAAAACCATCTTGGACCCTACTGCCAGGTCAATCTTACCAAACCAACATGCCTCAGGCTGTCTTCCAGATCAGACTCCTCAGGGACTCCCAGCTCCTTAAGATGAAGCCTTTAGCCACAAAGCCTGGTTCCTTCACAACCTAGTCAATATTTATTTTTTGCCACTTAGCTTCTTCCTGCCATACTAAACGTCAGCAAGAACATGGTGTAAGCAGAGCTCTCATACATTTTTAATGGAAATTGAGAAGACATATGGAAATTTCTCATACAACTAAACACACATCTACCTTATGTCCCAGCAATTCCACTATTAGGTATTTTTCTAAGGAAAGAAAAATGTATACAGGAATATTCATAGCATATTTTATTCATAAGAGCCCCAAACTCAAAACGGCCCAGGTGTTCATCAATAGACAAAGGATAAGCAAACTATAGCATTTTCATACAATGGAATACGACTCAGCAACAAAAAGGAATGAACTACTTATACAACAGAATGAATGAATCTCAAAAGCAGCATGCTAAGTGAAAGAAAAGGCAAAACTAATCTGTGGTCAAGAAGTATCAGAACATTGGTTGCCTCTGAGTCAGTAGTTACAAAAAGTAACCAACAATGGAAATGAGAGAACTTTTTGGAGTGATGGTAACGTTCTGTATCTTGATAGAAGTTTGGTTTACAAAGGTGCAGTCGTGCACCACATAATGACGTTTCAGTCAATGGTGGACTGGATATATGATGGTGGTCCCATAAGATTAGTACCATATAGCCTAGGTGTGTAGTAGGCTATACTATCTAGGTTTGTGTAAGTACCTTCTATGATGTTCGCACAACAACAAAATTCCTAATGACGTGTTTCTGAACATATCCCCGTCATTAAGCGACCTAGGTGACTATATATGCAGTTGTCAAACTTATTGAATGGTACACTTAAGATTTGTGCATTCACTGTATATAAATTTTACTTTCAAAAAATAACTGCAAACAGGGGCCGGCACAGTGGCGCAAGCAGTTAGGTGCGCGCGCTCTGCTGCAGGGGCCCGGGTTCGGGAGTTCAGATCCCAGGCACGCACCAATGCACTGCTTGGCAGGCCATGCTGTGGTGGCGTCCCATGTGGAGTGGAGGAGGATGGGCACGGATGTTGGCCCAGGACCAGTCTTCTTCAGCGAAAAAAAACAGAGAGAGAAGAGGATTGGCAGATGTTAGCACAGGGCTGATCTCCTCACACACAAAAAATAAACAAATAACTATAAACAAATATTGAACTCACACATGATGAACTGTTTAGGGGTGAAGTGTACTGATATCTGCAACTTACTTTGAAATGAATTAATAAATGAGGTGGATTGATTTGTAGAAAGAGGGATATATATATGGACAGATGTGTGATAAAGCAAATACATAAAATATTAAGTGTAGAATTCAGATAGTAGTATATGAATGTTCACTGTACAATTCTTTCGATTTCTGTGGATTTGAAAAGTTTTACAATAAAATGTTGGCAAGGAAAGAGGAGCTGGCTTCCCATTACTTCCCAATATACACACTCTGCTCTAGCCAGTGTGGTTGACTTCTACCTGACCATCCTCATTCTTTCTCACCTCTGTACCTTTAACCTATAAACACCCCCTCACCTTCTTTCATACTCAAAACTCAACCTTATCCAAGCTATAGGCCAACTTCTTCCACAAAACTTTTGGTGACTAATTCCATCTAAATTGATATCTGCCTCTTAAAATGAAGCTTAATTAACTTAATGCTTTTCACTTGTACTTAATTATAGATTGTAATGAGGAGCATTCTAGCACAGTGGTATAGCATAGGTCAAGCTCTATAGACAGCTCCACACCTTGCTCACCATAGAGTCTTGGACTTGAGATTTCTCACCTATAAAGCCAGAAAACTACTATCTCCCTTAGATAATTATTGTGAAGGAGAGATTCATGAGTGTTAATATCTTCTGCCTGACACATAGAGCCCAATAAATATTAATAATTATTGTCTTTGTGGTGCTTGTATACTAGTATCTTATATTGCATCTTAAATCCTATAAGTTCCTTAACAGAGCAGAGGTTACGACAGACATATTGTTTCACTGCATTCTTCTGCAAAAATGTGTCATATTGTCAAACACAAAGTAGCCACTAAGAAAGTACTTCTTTAATGAATGAATGAGGAATTAAAAAGCTTTAGTGTGTTTCACTAGTATGCTATGCCGTCTCTGTTTGACTCCCTTTTCCAGAAATATAGCTTTAATCTCTTCCAAGTAGCATATAACAAAATTATTTACAAATGAAAGACTATGTTTGTTGATCTAATGTGTGATCTTCACTGCTGTTTTAGAAGCACATCTACATTTCAACTGCTTTTAGAATCATGAAAAGAGGTATTTGGTGTGCACCGCTATTTTGCAAGTGTTTCCTTTCATACTAGGATCCAATTAGCCATTCATCTTCTAGAGTGGGGAATTCTGGAGTTCTGGAGACGCTGAACAGGACAGAATCAAACAAACATTAGGTTTATGTCTTCGTTGTTTCTCTAGAGAAATATTAAAACATTGCTGGAAGCTGTGATTTTACAAACCTCAAAAGCTAGAGGAAATCAAACTTCCTAGATGATCACAGCAAGACTAAGCCCCACTCATCAGCATGGCAGTGATGATAGCACAGTCATTTTTCTGGGATATAAAAATATAAAAAGCTTATGGTCAACTGAGTGAGGAAATTAACAAGTTGCTATAGAACCTTACCTTACCACAAATGCAGAGGGGCCCTATAGAAATGATCAACTAATGTACAGCCTTTCAAGAAGTCTACGGGAATGATGAGTTTTCATCACAAAACCATATACACATTTTTCAGAATTCCAGAACTATGGAGTAGTCAAGAAATCATAAGTGCCTATGTGTGAAGGTCTCCTTTTAACATGACATAATGAGAATTTAAAACCTCTGCACAGATGGCTTTAAGATGTCAAGATAGCTATTGTGTGCTTTCTACTCCCCAGAACTTTTAGAGGAACTTTCACATCTATAATTTACACAGAAAGCTTGGCCAGAACACAAGGCTAAAGAAAGCCCAACATCTTTGTCCCGCTTTAAGGCTAAGACCACGTGCTTTACTCCGGCCTGGCCTCTTGGAAAGAAGGCCCTCAGTCACAAAACGACTCAAGAGAAAGTAGACGTTTGCATGAACGCACTGCTGGGATAGCTCTAGATAAAGAGGCCACAAAGGCCTGCGGGCAAGTAAAAGGGTGCATTTGATGGAGAGGGGTAATCTGCTCCTGTTTACAAAGTAACTGGGCACATTTAGCAAGCAGTAGAAATTGCTTATGGTTCCATCAGAAGAGAAAGCCTGGCCTGAGTTGAACCGAGGTCTTTAAGTGCTGATGACTCAAGGTTCACCAACAGAGGGGCTATCCAACGAGGGGTGTCAACGTTTGGAACTTTCTACTTACTACCCTCTATTAACAAGTGCCTCCTACATGGGTCACGGTTCTCATAGGTATTCATCAGGTATTTACCTACACGAGGGCAATCAGGGTTCATTGCATGTAAAGGCTTGAGGCCTTACCTGGCACGGTAATATCGACCCTAGCATTAATTTACCAATATCATATTTCATTTAACAGCTAAATCCCCTAGTCTGTTTCCCTATCACCCCACTAGCACCTAATTGCCTCATCTTCTGAGAAGTCTGTCTACTGAATAATCCCAATTATTTGCCCTCAGTCCCATTGTTTACCCTCAGAGTGATCTCCCCAGTTCGCTCTCCTTCTTTCTTCTCTCAACTTTACAGACTAGAATTGCTCTTTATGATCTGGCCTCTCAAAAAGTTCTCTCATCCTCTAAGGTTTAGGAAACCCTTGCATATTTCAACCACAGGAAATAGCTGGCAATACTGATACATATTCTCTCTCTTTCTCCCTCCCTCTCTTTCTATATATATATATCAGATGGTCCTAAACCTAGAAACACTTGGCAATGAGCAGCTTTAAGAACATATACTAAATCTTATAAAAGTGCATTTCTCTCTTTATTTGTTTCCTATGGCTGCTGTAACAAATTACCACAAACTTGGTGGCTTTAAACAATAAAAATTTATTTTGTCACTGTTCTGGGGGCCAGTATTCCAGCATCAGTGTCATTGGCCCAGATCAAGGTGTCAGCAGGGCCACACTCCCTCTGAAGGCTCTAGGGGAGAATAGATTCCTTGCCTCTTCTAATTTCTGATGGCTACCAGCATTCCTTGGCTTATGGCCTCATCACTCCAGTCTCTGTCTCTGTCTTCACATGGCCTTCTCTTCTGTGTGTGCATCTTCTTCTCTACTGTCTATGTGAAATCTCCCTCTGCCTCTCTCTTATAAGGACAAGTGCGATTGCATTTAGGGTCCACCCTGACTATCCAGGATAATCTCCCTACCTCAAATTCCTCAACTTAATCACAGCTACATAGACCTTTTTTCCTTATAAGGTAACATTTACAGGATTCAGGGATTAGGACCTGCTTTCTTTCGAGGGACCATTATTCAGCTTACTTGACCTTGAACTACCATCCGCCCATTCTAAGTGCTTTCTGTGGATGTCAGGGGATCATTTTGCTCCTATTACTCTATATGTCCCATTCTTAGGATATGAATTGTATTTAGAGATATGGTTATACACTAAGCACTGCAAGAGTAAAGCTCATCCACTACGTACAGGGGAGGAGCTAATCTGATAATGAGGTCATTTCTAGTAATTCTTAGACAAAACAAACAAGCAAATAAAAATATCCAGAAACCAAAGGACAGCTGTCCATTAGCTGAGAGAAAGCATCAGGCTTCTTTTGCCTTTATCATGGGCATACCAAGGTGTGCCACAGAGAACAGTATATAAAACATATCCACAGGGTAGTTTTAAGATGTACTAAGTGAGACAGGCTAAGAGATAAGTCATAAGAGCCCAGAGAAAGTTGTGAAGGCCCCTTGGGGCCATCTGACTTGAAATGGAGAACAAGATAAGTTCATGAGCCTGGTAGCAGGCCTGCTATCACAGCTTTAGAAAACTACGCACTTCTTTGATTGCACTCTTTTTACATTTCCTGAATTCTATGTGCTTTCCCCTCTTGGCTATTCATTCACCCCCTCATTCACTCAGTGCACAAATATTTATTGAGTGCCCAGTTTTATTATACCCTGGGTATGCAACTCTCAACAAACAGACACAGTCTCTCTCCTTCTTGGGCTTACAGTTTGGGAGTGTAGCTACTCGGAGTTTAGTAGTAGGAAATTACTACCTTAGCATGTCTGTGATGAGGAGCCCAGGGCCAATGACTTCATAGGAGCACAGGAAGATGGCAGCAGGTCTTAAGCGTGCAAGTTCTAAAACGAATGTGAAAATAAAGGAAGCAGAGACAGAACAACTCAATCAGCTGTGCCCCTCCACTTGGAGATTCTCTTTCCAGGGAAAACCCACCATGTTCCTGAATTTTGTTTTAATAAAGTTAGAATTGCTGCAGGGCAATGGTCTTAAGAGCCCTCGGAGACGCGCAAGAGCAACATGATGAGCCCCCTCAGGCGCCTGCTTCCAACAGAGCAGCTCTGGTTTCATCTGGTTTACATCTTGGGCTTTTAAACAAAAGGTTCTGCCACAAGAACAACGAAGAGTAAAACTCCTGCTTTAGAGGAGCAGGCCCTATAGTCACCAAGAAACTTCTCCTGCAATGTGACATGCATGGGAAACAGCTCAACACCCATGCAACGTGAATGGTGGGTCAGGCTCCATCTTCTTATATGAAGGATTGATTACTAAATTAATATTTAACCAAAGATAGTGACGGTGTAGATGATGATAACCTGATTCTTTCTGGTTTTTTATTTCTTCCTCATGTGACAGGAAAGACAACCAGGAAGGGAATGAAGAAAGGCAAACTGCTGTTTCTCACAATGCTTGTCACCTATCAAGTGATAATTTCCCTGCTCATGTTCTGAATGCTCTCCTTCTCTTTTGAAGCATTTTACATCTTTATGAGTTTCTGAAGAGCTGTCCATGGGGATTGAAAACACAAGGATCATAGAGAATTGCATAAGTTAAAAATTTTTTTAAAAAGGAATTGAGTAGAGATTGGGAAGTTTGATGAAAACCTTCTCTTACCCATTGTACATGTACCATTTTTAGTATCATATGAATTTTTAGAAAAATGAGTGAAACTCATATTTCCCAGACTATACTAGCCACTGAGTAAGATAAGGTAATAACAACAATAATCATTAATATGTTCTGGCTCTATATCTGCCCAATCCAACCCTTAAAAAATTCTTCCCAAATGGTTCTGAGTTTTCTTAGGTGGTATCATATGCTTTGGCACCTAATATTATCAGGCCTTTTCATTCTTGTTCACAGTCACACTATGTTTAGTTATCTTCAACATCAAAAGTGGCAGCTATATCACAACTATCACAAAGTTGCTTATAATGAACTTGTTAAGAGTTTTGGCACTTTGACTACCCCTGCTCAAATCTCAGCTGTGCCAGGATCTGAAGGGACCCAGAAGACAGAAATGAAGATAGCTCAGAGATGTCTACAAGCACTGAGTACCAGATGAAACAGTGGGTTCATGCTTGCATAAACACACAAACAACAGTTAAGCACCAGATTGCTGACTCCTCTCCCCCAGTGCCTTGGCTCTACCTGCCCCAATGTTTCAGAATGCAAATATAACTTTGGGGACAGATGCGAAGTGTATTGAGAACATTGTCTCAACACATGCTTCTCCCTCCAGAGGAACTGTGTTCATGTAGACAATAAAGTTTTATTTTCTGATCACATGTATTCATTGACTGATAACTTTTTCCTTTTATGTAAATTATTAAAATTATTAATTATACAAAATTAATTATTCATAGATTTAAATATATAATTATAACGATCAGAGTGATATTTATAATAATAAAGTTTAATACTATGCATAATTAACTACTCTAAAACACTAATAATTTATGTCGTATATGTATAATTGACTTGTATATTTTTCTATACTATTTTCCCTTTATGGATAATTCATTTAATCAGCCAATATTCTCACAAAGACTTTTCCCAATTTCTCAGCCTTTCCTTGCTTTATAAATGGTTTATTAAACGAGTTAGGCTCCCACACTTCATATTTATGGAGAAAAGAACATATGTTCTATTCCTACGAATCAAGAACACAAGGTCTAAATGGGGCAGTGGTGGAAGGGACCAAACTCTCAAGTCCAGGGCCCCCAAGAGAAAAGGCTGTTAGATGTGTAAATTGAAAGTTGCCCCTTCTCAGGCATTCTTCTTATTTACTTAAAGAAGTTTCTAGCTAATCTCTTTAGGTACAACTAAAAACTAAATCTGCATCTGCTAAGTTTCCATTAGAGAACTTAAAAATATGCTACCATTTAATGAGTCTAACACAACCCCCTCCCAATGCATCAACAACCACTGCACCTGAAAATTTCAGCTGCACAGGGGAGATTGGGCAACAGAGTATTGTTTTAAGAGAACAATAGATCTTCTCATAGATTCACTAGAGACATGAGCAACAAAGCAACTACTGGAAAGTCTGGTAAATCTTTGCATGCATCTGGAATTGATAGGAAGAAATGACATAGGACCATTATTTGTCTTATATGAATTCAAAAAGTCATCTTGTTGAGCACTGCATTTTTTTTCCTAAGGATATTTGTATTTCAGCATTGTAAAGCTCTTTGTTGTACACAGATGTACATGATGGATGAATAGAGCAAGGGCCCACGGTTTCAATGTTCTCACCCTCCAGAACTGAATTATACCAAGATGCTGCTAATTACACAACAGTTCTTCTAAATGAAAGCTCACAGCAACAAAACTCACAGTAGGGGGTTTTAATGGATAGTATTATAATATTGAATAATTGAATCTTTAGCCCTGAAGAGGTCCTCAGCTTTTAAACTTAAAGGCAACCAGACCTGGGATGAAAAGGAGCCATACAATTAATAAGGAGAACAAATAGTACCAGAAACCAAAATAATTTCCTCTTTACCACATTTCCTCCTTCTCCACATACCTTGCATACATTTGTTACCAAAGAGTATTATCTTGTTTACCATCTCATCAAGACGTATTATATTTATTTTACAGAAGACATTGAATGGAATATCAATTACATTCAAATAATAGAGTTCTTTTTTCTTACTCTGGATAATTACACTATTACTAATGTTAATAATTATTTACTATTTTTAACTACCATTTTTCAAGTGCCAAGATAGCGTGGTAGGACCTACACATGAAACTAATTTTCTCAACAACCCATGGGGTACTGTTAATGCTCCCTCTACAGAGAGGAATCTGCAGATACAGACACAAATGGAATCTACAGATGTAAATGGAGGTTCAGGAGTCAGTACCTTGGCTAAGGTCACACACACAATAAGTGCTGACCAGGTGTTCACAGATAGGGCTTTTCACTACATATAGTGTATACGTATATGTATATTCACTAATACAAGGGGTTTTCACTAAATAGGTGTTACCTCTTAAATATACTCTTTTTTCCCCCTTTTTGACTGAAACTGTAGAAATGCTCAAAGTCCTAAACAACCTCTTGCTCCAGATTCCCTGTTAGGATCTCAATTCTTAGATGAAATTAATTGTTACCTTTTATAACAAGGGTCTGGCATCTCAGGCAAACAATACAGAACCGTTTTCTCTTCCACAGGGGCTCTCCTTGAGAAAGAGTCAGATGCCTTCAGGCTGCTTCCTGTCCCTTTGGGCCAACATTGGGACAATTCCAAATCTAATCTGCTTCTCAGCAGGAGCACTATTGGCATTTGGGGTGAAAGGAACCTGTGTAGTGCTGAACTGTCCCAATCATTGCAGTCCTGGCCATCACCCACTAAATATCAATGGTGCCAAAAGACCCCACACAAATACAAACCCATCCGGGGGTGATACTGCCCTTAGCTAAGAACCACTGAGCTCATGCTTACAACGTTCAATAGTGAGGCAGATGCTATGTAGCTGCAAAAAGCAGTACTGCACTTTCCCTGTAGTGTTACATCATTTTGACCCTAGTCCAAGAATATTAGGAGCAAATAACATGCTGCCATAGCCAGATTTGGACTAAGCCATTGCTCTGGGACAAAACTATACTAGATCAAGGGAGGAGGGCTAGGGAGTCAGATCAGAATGTGTGGAAGTGGAAAGATGATCAGTCGCCATACTGAGTCATAATCGTTGGAGGGAAGGAAAGGAAAGAGAAAACACATTAGGAGGTGCATGTCTCCAGTTCGCTGGAAGAAAAGAGCAGGAGTAAAGCCCAGTTCGGGCTCCATCTGGCTTGCTGCCAACTTCCTGAATGCTATTGGCTCATGACATGGCAATTCTCTGTCTGGAACCCAACAGTGCACTGTGTCCTTATAATCACTCCTCAATCACCTAGTAACTACTCTTAGGCTCCATGGAAGACAGGTCAACTGTCTACTTTCATGTCTGTTGTAACTTATTCTTGAAATATGTCACTGTGAAGACTAAAAAGCTTGATGCCCCATTCGGCACATTTTGAGTTATATTTTTGAAAGAAGCTGTTTGGACAATGACACACAAATTACATGCACAAAGCGAAATTAATTATTTGCAGATATGTAGTATAATTACATGGGTTTATGCTATCCATCTGTGAACCTTAGTCTCCCCTGGTGCAAGTACTGCTTACAATAAAAAAGAGTTTAATAGCTTTAAGAAAAAATGTATTATGCTTACATTTGCATGAGAGTAAAATCTTCATTATTTGATGGCATCATAGGCTCCTATGGGAGGAGGGGACCTTGATCAGCCAACCAGTCCATTCTCTGGCATTCGAGAGGAATCACTTTTTTTTTCTTTTGGTGAGGAAGATTGGCCCTGAGCTAACATCTGTGCTCATCCTCCTCTATTTTGTGTATGGGACACTGCCACAGCATGGCTTGATGAGCGGTGCATAGGTCCATACCTGAGATCCAAACCTGGGAACCCCGAGCCATCAAAGCAGAGTGTGCGAACTTAACCACTATGCCACTGGGCCAGCCCCAGGAATCACTTTTTTTTTTTTTATAATTTTGTTTATTTATTTATTTTCCCCCCAAAACCCCAGTAGATAGTTGTATGTCATAGCTGCACATCCTTCTAGTTGCTGTTTGTGGGACACGGCCTCAGCATGGTCTGAGAAGCGGTGCATCAGTGCGCGCCAGGGATCCGAACCCGGGCCGCCAGCAGCGGAGCGCACGCGCTTAACCACTAAGCCACGGGGCCGGCCCAGGAATCACTTTTAAACAAACTCTGAAAGATGGTGTTGAGGAAGTGCCACAGCCACCTGAAGAAATATTTCATTCTTTAGTATCTTTCACCCTCAGGAAATTTTTCTATTACTGTATCTGCATTTCCTGCAGCAATTTAAACTATTCACAGTCATCTGATACTCATTGATGCTGAAAAATGCCTAATTGCCTCCTCTGTGTTAAAATGCGTCGTAGCTGAGAGGTGTGATTCAAGGATTTCTATCTCCTCTTTAGACTGTGCAATATCAGTGCAACTAGGCTTTCCTCATAGTCTTGTTTTATAAAACTTAATAATTTTCAGTAAATCTCATAAAATTTCCCATATTCATCTTTAGAGATAAAGACAATCCTGCAATAAGACTGGCCAGTGCAGGACTGCAAGATGATGCGAAGATCACCTCAGAGGTCCTTTTATGCATTATTCTTTACTTGTGTTGGTATCATGCCATGCTGTGACTGGCTATGTGCCCTCCATGTCCAACTGCCTGATTATTAAAGCACAATGACATAAAAGCTGACTGGGCAAATGCACAAGATATAGAAAGTGGTTAAAAAAAAGAAAATGGAGTGGTTACCTTTACCTTGGATGTTAGAGGGTCCTTTACAAAAGTAGTGACCCTTCAGCCACATCTTCTAGAATGAGAAGGAGCTTTCCAGCAGGAAAGAGAGAGTTACTTTTGGAGGGAATATCATATGAAAAGGCATAGATGGATGGAACTGAAAAATAGGAAAAAATTCAAGGTATTCCATGCACGCCAGCATGCTGACACATGGGGTAAAGGGGATAAAATGAGGGAAAGAGGAAAGTAAAATGTATTGAGCAGTGTCTATACGCTGGACGCATCACATAAATTTCATTTAATCTCCACCATTTCATTTAATCTTCACTATGGTTATATATGCTGACCCACAGTTTACCCATAAAAACCCAAAGTTCTGAGGGGTCAATGCTTTGCCCATGGTCAGACAGGTAGTGAGCTGCAGAGCCAGGCTGAGAACCCAGTCCTGGCTGATGGTAAAGCACATGGCCTGTGTTCATCATTATTATTCTCTTATTCCAAAACTGGCAGATAGATACACAGCGGTCAGATCAAGAGCACCTAGGTTGCACTGCTAAGGAACTTGTAATTTCTTTTATAGACCGAAGAGGGTTGGTGTGATTTTTATAATTTTATTTTTAGAAAAAAATTATAAAATGACTCGTGTGATCATGCGAATCAGATGTTTAAAATAACAGAAAGGGCTTCAGGAACATGCTGTCAGAGGCTAAGGCAACAGGCCAGGTCAGACCCAATGGAGACCTAACCTAAGGGCAGTAGCAGTGAGGATGACATGGAACAGAGAGATTCACAAGCCCTTCTGAACGTTTTATCTGCAGGGCTTGGTGACTGCTTTGATGTGGGAATGAAGGTCAGTGAGAAGTCTGGGATCACTCCCAGGCTACTGACTTTGGCAGAGGATGGGATGTGGAGAATAATGGTACCATAAATCAAGATAGTAAATGCCAGAAGAAGTAGCCAGTTTGAAAGTAAAAGATGAAGAGCTCAGTGTTGGGGACATGCCTAATTTGAAATAGAAATGTCCCGTAGGTAAGGAGCTCTCTGGAATTAGAGTCCAGAATAGCTGAGGGTTGGCAGAGAAGAGAAAAATCATCTTAGGGAAAGACATAGAGTCAAGAGAGCATGGGCTGAAGAGTAAGCTCCTAGGGTCATCAACTCTTTTAAACATTGGTTATAGAAGAGGAAGTGGGTATAGAAGAGGAAGGATATTCAAAGGACTGCTCCAAGAGGTGGAAAGTGAACCAGGAAACATGGTATCTTGGAATCTGTGACAGGAGGGTATTAAAGAATAAATAATGGTGAGCACAGACAAATTCTGCAGGGAAAACAAGTGATATTGGGACTTATAAGAGTCTCTCGGTTTGAACAGTTATAATATTAGAGGTAATTTGGCCAGAGCAGCTCTAATGAAGGGATTTAGGCTAAAGAATATGGTGGTACATTGAGGAATTAATGGGAAGTGAAGAAGTAGAGATAATGGAATAAGGTGCATTTTAAGAGCTTGGAGCATAGTCAATGAATTGAATAAGCAGAAATCTTAAGATACATTCATGAAAGTAATTTTACTATCTCTTTAAACATCTTCAATGGAGGTAATTCTTCCCTGCCCCTGGATAAAAGCTAGGCAGATCCCACAACGCTTCTTTCAGTTAGCAAAACTTCTCATAGGTACTCCAGTCACAATTCAATGAGTAAAATTGTCCAGACATTATAATAAACAAGTTTGCGATGTTTGTTCAAAGAGAAACATCTGTTCCTCCTCCCTCAGTGAGGAGGAGAATTTCAGGCAGGCACCGCTTCTTGCCCATCTGCCTTCCAGACCTCAGCCACTTACTCAAGGGCAGCCACAGCAGCCTTCATTGTTGCCTCATCCGACACTGTGTGCTCTTTCAGCCTCCCCATGTCTCTCATAGTGCAATCACAAAGGCTCTGCATTTAATCCCATCTTACTGGACCTGGGGAGACTCTGGCTTTCCTCCCATTTCCACGTCCATGAGGAAGCCATGCACTGCAGGGTACGAGGTCTGGCTTTCTTAGCGGCCTCCTGGAGGGGCCTGGGAACACAACCTGGAAGCGTCAAGGTAGAGAGTTTAATGCCTCATGAATTGAACTTGGACCAAACACACTAGAAATGGAAAAAAGCCAGCAAGTGACTGCCTCTACACTATTTACATTGAGAGAATATTCTAAGGCATTGTGGTTCCACGAAGCCTATCTGGAAGACTTGCCTTGGGGTACGTGTTCTTGTGAAGCTGTAGCATGCTCAGTAATGTACCACCTGGTATATGCATTCCCTCTTTCCCTGCCTTGCTTCCCTTTTTCCTTCAACTTGTTATATTAAGAGTGTACCTCCCAATACAGTCTTAGCATATAAGTTTTCAGTAGGGTTTTCTTTTTTAGGGAACCCAGGCCAAGACCGAGATGGTTGTCTTCTTTTCTCTTTCTTCCCACTAGACAGCAGTTTTTCTCTAACCTCTTGAGAGCAGGACTTGACTGGCACTGTTATACTATGCTCTATTCCCCATTCTGTCCATGGGCACTTGGTGGGGAGTCTTGGGTGGACTCTCTGACTGCAGGTCCCTTGACCCAGCAGTACTTCTCCTTTGGCTGCTTATTCCAAATTCCCTACTACTGTCTCCAGTGATAGCAACTCACAGTCTCTAACTCCTGGAGACCACGATCCAGCAGGCCAAACTCTTTCTCAGGTGTGAATCAAACACAAGCCCATAATTTCTTCCAACTGCATGTATATACACAAAAACATGCACTTATATTATATATGTGCGTATATGTGTATCATTCATTTATACGCATATATATGTACGTATATACGTCATCTTCTTTAAGGGGTCCCCTTGAAGCCCTTCTTATAGGACGCAGAGTTAAGAAGTTGCACCCCTCATTTCCATGGCCAGAGGGGAAGGGGAAGATAGACTCACAGCACTCCAAAAGTTCTCCTTAAATATGTCTAAAAAAAAACATTCCCCTTTATTTCTAACCCTGAATAATTTTATGTTGTTAATATATGAGGGGCTCAAAAATCAAGCAATGCACTTTTGGTTATCTACTTTGAAATTTTACATATGATCTACTATCGCCTCTGAAATTCAGCATCTATTGGTTTGTCTAGACAAAACCCAACTTTAATATCTTTATAATGAAAAGGATGAGAAATAGGATAGTAGCTAAAGAAAGGTATAGAGTTTACGTAGTATTTTTAAATTTTATTTTGATTTGATGGAAAGTGAGAAAGATTTATGTAGTTTCAAAATTCTGTTTAAATGGACCTAGTAGAGAAGAAAAGATTTAAAATATATATTAACAAAAGGATATTTGTTTTCACTTGGTTAGTTTTCTAGTCTGTAAAGTGGAGCTAATAATATCTATTAACATAGAGAGGTTGTGAAAATTAAGTGAAATAAAAAAATGTTAAAGGCAATAGCTATATCTGGCACAGAATAAGAAGTCAAAGAATCTGGAATTTGAATATTAAGCTGGAAAAATTTTAAAGATTTCCTAGAATCATGATGTAGATCTTTTTTTTTTTATGAGGAAGAATGGTCCTGAGATAATATCCATCGCCAATCTCCCACTTTGTGCTTGAGGAAGATTGTCCTTGAGCTAACATCTGTGCCAATCTTTCTCTATTTTATACCCAGGACATGGACACAGCATGGCTTGATGAGTGGTACGTAGGTCCATGCCTGGGATCCAAACCCGCGAACCCCAGGTCACTGAAGCGGAGCACTTGAATTTAACCACTATGCCCCCAGGCCAGTCCTGTAGGTCTCTTTTTGTAACTCAGCTATGAATCTATTAGTTTTTCAGTGTTTCAGTAACTTGGATGAGAGTAATCTGAATGGATTTATTCTTTATAAATATAAAACCCCTTTCTTTCCAAGGCGTCTGCAAATTAACCTTAGTGTCAATCTTCCTCTTTTATTTCCTGTAATTTTCAGTATCATTCATATATATGTAAGGACATCTATGATGCTTTAACCCAGGCTTTTTCCCTTTTCAGGAACATCCTGATCCTTTATGTGGTCTCATAATAACTGGTATCCCTGGACTGATTTGAGCCAGTTGTTTTATCAAATTGCAAGTAAGTCATATGGATCTGCTGACTTCACTTTTCTGTTGAGGCAACAGACACTGAGTGCTTGTGTGTAAGGTTATTTACATACATACGCACAACGATCTTAGGAGACAGGTGTTTTTACTATCCCCACTTCACAGATCAGGAAAATGAGGCTTAGAGAGGTTAGGTTTTCAAAATGATTCTTCCCCCAAATTTGCTGATATCTTAAAAGCAACCAATTTTCAGGAGGAATGGGAGTCTCAGCAAGGAGACTGAGAAGAGAGAAGTGGCCATCTCCATTGTGGGCTGTAGCTCTTTGCCCAGATGTATGGTGGCCTCCACAGAGCAGTCTTTGCCCTCACTTCAAAGCGAGTCAGTGCCAGCAGTCTGCCCACTCCAGAAACATACCTCCCTTATAATGAGTCAGCACAGAGAGAGATTTTTATTGAAGAATTCACAGAATAATACAGAAGAATATTTACCTTGCAAAATTGCATGAAAACCTCCGTAGGCTTTTCTTTCTCTAAAAGTCCCTTCCCCCAAACCAGACATTTCGTCTCCCTTCCCCTTCCTCCCTTATCCCCTAAGGAAGAGAATCACCTCAGTTTGAATATCCCACTGAACAAACAATATCTAGACACACAGAAAGTAGTCCAAGGGGTATCAACTGCTACTTAGGCATGTTCCTTCATTGGGTGGGAAGGAGGTGTCTCACCCACCCATGCCCATTGGCCTATCCAATTTATCCATTATGTACTTAAGGCTTATTAAGGGTAGGGAGTGGCAAGGCAGATTTTGATGCTAAGAAGAGATTTTTCTCATCAGTCCTTGCTGGACTGGGACCAGGACTAACTACTTGACAGCAAAGACCAAAACTCAGAATAGAGGGCTAGATGGACATGCCCTCTTAGACACTCAGATAGATAATACCAAGCTTCTCTGTGAGCTCTACATATTGTTGAGTATTTGAATTGATCCTTGCTAACCACCAAGCAGAATTCTGAAATTTGATTACCCTTTTAATATCAACCATCAGTGGTATATTTAAGTTCAGGGTACTACAGAATTAGGGTAAAGGCAGAGGAAAAGACAAAAGTGATAATGACCATCTGTGCCATATTGTCTTTAAGGAGAAACTCAACTGTTCCCCATTCAAGATAAAAGGAAGAAAATAAAGGACACGAGGAAGGAAGAGACAATGATTAAAACGTTCTGGAGATGTAAATTTTCTTTAGCAAACCGTCTTTTTTAGGATGATGTCTGCAGGTTTTGTTGGTCTCTGATTTAGATGGAGATTTTCCTTAAAACAGACATTTTAGAGACGGTGTGAAAGAAACCACATTTGGTAAGTTCCACTGGGGTATCAAATTTTGAAAACATAAGTCACATTTTCTCATGACTAAATACATATTGCTAATAATGATGGCATAATCAGCAACTTCTCTTCAATTTTCCAAATAAAGACTCTTAGCCTATGTGACAGTTTATTGACTTGAAGGTGGAAGCATGAAATCCTTACTTTAAAAATGTAGTCAGCATTTCTAAGCATGAGAAGGATCTTTTGACCAGGGAAAGACAACTCCAAAACAATGAAATGTTTGTCTGTTTGTAAACTTAATCTTGGCCTTTCTTATAGAAAAAGGAATATTTTTGTCATTTGTACTATTGGCTTGCAAGTTTAGATCCATGTAGAATAGTCAATCCCTTTTCTGTATTTCCCTTTTTTTGTAAATACAATGACTATATCAATACTATTGTAAACAATCCAGAAGAAAAGAAAAATATCAATCAGTAATGTTCACAAAAATTATAGATGCTAAAATGTTGAATCACTTTTCACTGAGCTATCATAGTAGAATTAACCTAAGCCGAGAATTGTATTTGCTGCTATTTATGACTTTGAGGATAGAAAAAAATTAGTTTATTAAATTGACATTCCCCAATTATTTCTGATTCTGTTTAAAATAAATTTCTCTTACTGTTATCTCTTTATTCAGCATCCGTTATAAGACTAATTATTTATTTCAGTTTTATAAAATGCTGTCTCTTTTGCATCATGAAATTTAAATTCCACTAGAAAACTTGCACAACTTCTTACATATCTAAATCATAGCTAATTCTTATGTATTTCACTATAAGCAAAAATTTCCATAAAAAAAATCAATATTCTCCAGTAAGTTAATATTCACTAGTGAAAAAAAAGTGTAAGAATCATCTCCTTTCCTTCTTTTCTTTATCTTAACACTAGCATATCCTTCAGATTCTGGATTTATTTCAGGGTTCTAGATCAAAGAATCAACAGCTGCAGTAATTCAGATGGCAGCAGCTGGAATTCACAGTAATCCACTCCATACCCTACCACAGCTCTCTGAAGCGTATAGCACCCTCTGAATAGTCAGAGTACACCCAGGAAAGGCCTAAGTCCTGCCTGGGAAATAGCATTTACCAATAGTAAGGCACTTATCTATGTGTTTGACCATACAGTATATTCAAGTTTATCACTATGAGAGATTAAATTGCCCTTCTTTCCAAATAGTCTGTATTTCAGATATTTTAAGAACTCCATCAAGAATTCTCCAGCTGGTTTCATCCTAATGGAGATTTACCATCTATTAGAAGTTCAGAGCTTAAATCCTGGAAGATGCTCTGCTTCGTACAAGAAGCTGAGAGGTCCTTGGAGATAAAGGGAAGGATGAAGCATAAGATGCACCATGCGCTCCAACTTTATTTTGCCATACCTCCCAGGTTTTAATTCTCTCTTCCTTTATTTTCCATCCAGCCTTAACTAATGATCTTTGGTCCATGCTGAATAATGGGAAATCCTGGGCCAGAGCTTGTGCTAAGAAGGGATACTCCTGATATGGAGGCCTAAGGGAAGGCTCCGAGTCCAAGGGATTCAAGATCATAGAGATTTTAAAGTAAGTTTCAACTTGGAAGAGGATCCCTCAGTAGCATTGAGGTTTACTTTAAATTTCTTTCCACTTATAAAGCATAACAAAGAGAAATCTACAACATGAACCATTTCCTAACTGATTTTCTTAGAAAGCACAAAATTTCATCAGGCTTCAATACACTGAGAATGTAGTGAAGAACTAAGACACAAAGAGTTTTTGCAAATATCTTGCTAAGTTATTACTCCTACACTAAAAAATAATAATAATAATAGAAACAAATAAAAATCTCGTTCTTAGTAAAAAGGAATCCTCCATATTTTTATAACATTATTAATACTAAAAGTTCTTTGGTAAATTAACAAAAAACACTGGATTATCTACAATAAAATCAATAATATTACAAGTTTGGAATTCAAGTAAGTTCTAAAGCTCACTATTTTTATCCAGAGACAGAAAAAGAAAGGTGAATCACAGTAGCAACAGAGAGAGAGAGGAATGTGTGCGTGTGTGTGGGGGTATGTGTGCAGTACACATTTTTGACTTTTACAATTCATTAAGGGGGTAGAACTTGTGCATATCACTATTATGCACATAGCACTTAGCATAGCCACTGGCATGACATAGGAGCTCAATAAACGTTATAGTAATTAGCTAATTAACCCTACTGCATTCCTAGACTGTGCCCAAAACTACACTGTACAGAGTGGTAACTAATATTATGAGACATTGCCCATTGTCTTCAAAGAGTTTACAGTTAAATAGGGGAGACCAGACCTCCCACATAAAGATATTAGAGTCTCATTAGAGAATAAATATCTTGAGATAACAATGCAAGATGATAAACATGTGGTTAGGTGTGAACAACTGCACTTAATAACGGAATCAGACAATGGTGTTACATTTCACAAATGGTCGCATCAGAACAGTTCTCTTCCCCTTGTATCCAAAACAGAGGTGTCCATATTACACAGCTATTAGCAGAGTTAGGGCAATTCCAACCTTGAAGTCAAGATGACCGAGCCTCCACAGAAGCCCCGACATGCTTCTTTGCTAATGATACCCAAAGTCTTGATTGAGGCTAACAGGTGTCACAGGGCTTATTTAGTTACTGTTTGCCTCATCTATGAGGCTAAAATGCCTTCTGATATCTTTAATACTGACATAATAGCTAATAATATAAGCAAACTGAAAGACTATCCCATTGTCCTTGCATGGTATTGAGCAGAATTTAGTGAGCCATACAGCTGGCCATCAAGGTCTTTTTCCAAAAAAGGGCAAAAAGTTCTAGAAAGCAGATAATACAGAAAGAAACGACCCAATTTTCATGAGACGTTTTATAAAAAAATTGAACACATTTATTTGAAATTTGTTGAAACCACAAGCAATTAAAGATAAAATAAGCACAGACTACAGTATGGAGAATATAATTTTTATACTCAAAGGAAATAGCTTTATGTCCAAAATAGTTTCGCTGGAAGCAAAGTGCCTTAAAGATTTCCCTTTGTTTAATCTAAACCAGTAGTTTTCCATAGAAGCCTATGGAGAAGCTTCAATAGTCACACAGATGTGTGATAGAAATATAATTTGTAAACATATTTTGACTATTTTAAAAACTAGAAAAATGCATAATACAATATATTGTATATTTTAACACACTAGAGAAACTGTGATACTCATATCGACTCCTAGGTTAAATTGTTTTTATGTAGATTTTGGTATAAAGCTTCTTCTGCCCTCTCTACATACATTTTGAACTTCTTGCAAATGTGGCACTCATTAGGAAGTTTATAACTTTGCCCTGGTCTTTTTAAGTGTTCAGACCTATGCATGTCCACTTCTGTAACATTGGGCGAGTGAAGAGAGCACCATAGAGCATCTCATCATTGTGCAACCAAAACAAATTATTCAAATGAATGGGCTGCTGACTTGATACAAGATAGTAACCATTGATTTGGACCATAAGTCCAAATTTCAAATTTTATTTTCTTTAAAATAACCTTATTCTTCTTGTGTATTTTCTTTATAAGGAAGTTCTATAAATTTAAATTTATACACATATTTTATTCCTTATAAAATAAATTTATGTACATGTTTTATTTACATTTATAATTTATAAAATAAATTTATACTAGTAAAATACACATTAGGTTTTTGCTTCCTTTTGCTTTTAAGAGAACTTGCTTATAGTTCTTAATAGCCTAAAGTATTAAACATTTACCAAAACCAAATCTCATTCTTGCTGCATTTTAGTATCACTATTCAGTCTAATAAAATTGCTCTATATGAGATCAATATTGACCTTAACAAGATGAATTGTCTTCATTGAGCTTTTGCTCTCTCTGCTGTCTATATTGATCCCCAATGCCCCCTTTCACATCTTGGACTTCAGTGGCAATGTGTTAGTTTAATTCTGATCTCTCTGATCATTCCGTTTCCTTCACTAACATCTTGGGTATTTTCCCCTGACCATTACTACTAGTACCTCTCAACCTCAGTCCTTGCCTTTTGTATTCTCTAACCTTCACCCTCAGGAACCTCATTTGTTCACCTGACTGGTTCCATACCTCCAATCTTTTAGAGGATCACATCAAATGGATGGTATATGTGACAGGAATCTACCACTGCAGTGACAAACCACCCCACGACTACATAATGGCATTAAAAAAACATGTTATATGGCTTATGATTTGGAGCTAAGGTGCCCAAGAAGGGCTGAACTTGACATTCCCTCTTTGATCTTCTTGACCTCGGCTTGGATAGCTATAGTAGCTGGAGAACACACTTCCTAAAAGGCTTTGTTCACATGCTTTGCACCTAGGTGCTCCTTGTGTGTATTGTCTCCCTCTCCCTCTCTTCAGGGCCTCCCATGTGTCTTGGACTTCTCATAGAATGGTGGTTTCCAGGTAGCTGAGGTTCTTACATGGCAGCTGGCTTCCAAGAAGCAGAAAGTAGAAGATTCCAGGCTATTCGAAGGTCTGGCATAGCATCGCTTCCTCCATATATTATCATATTGCCGCCTCAATGGGAGATCATGTTCCAGTTTTTATTCCCCTGACTTAGAACACCTTCCTCCTTCTGCTCCTCTAATTCATGTCTCTCTCTTCCTTTAGAAAACATTCTCCTGTGACTTATTTCCAGATTGACTCCATATCTCTGAGGTCCTTTCCCTCAACTTAGACACTATCTTAATATATTATTATGTGTAATGGGCATTTCTTGATTTTTGACTGTTCATCGTTGAGCCTCTCCCTTCCTATTAGTAATCCAAATTTATTTGAGTAATCCCTCATTTTGTAGAAATCCTTGGAGGTTTAGCCACCTCTTACAAAATAAGCTGTGTTAGTCAGGGTTCTCCAGAGAAATAGAACCAACGGGATGTGTGTGCATGTGTGTGTGTGTGTGTGTGTGTGTGTGAGAGAGAGAGAGAGAGCGAGAAAGATTTATTTTAAGGAATTGGCTCACACTGCTGTGTGGTTTGATGAGTCCAAAATCTGATGTAGTAGGCCGGCAGGCTGGAGACTCAGGGAAAAGTTCAGTTTAAAAGTCCAAAGGCAGTCTGCTGGCAGAATTCCTTCTATCTGAGGATAGAAGGAAATTCCTTCTATCAGCCTTTGTTCTCTTAAGGCCTTCAATTGATTGGATGAGGCCCATCCACATTATGGAGGGTAATCTGCTTTACTCAAAGTTCATCATTTTGAATGTTGATCTCATCCAAAAAATACCTTCATAGAAACATCCCGAATAACATTTGACCAAATATCTGGGCACAGTGACCCAGCCAAATTGATGCATAAAATTAACCATCACAGAAGCCAAACAGACTTGTTCCTCTCTTGTTTCTCCACAGAGTGGGCAACTAATACAAGTTCAGTAAATCAGATGCTCTTTTCTTGGTTGTTGAATCTTAAGCAATTAATGCAATGGTGTCTGGAAAGCAGGAGGTCATATTCATTACAGCAGTGGTAGCAGCAGTGACATGGCATCAGACTGTTTCCGCAGCATGTCTATTGCTATATTTCTGCTGCCCAGACTTCTGTAGCTTCCTCGGTTTCTTCTAGTTGATAAGCCTGGTCATCTGTCTTCCCATTGAATCTGGAGCCTATAGATATAGTTCTGATAAACTTATTGTTTTTCTGCAGATAAACAGAGCTGGTTTCTGCTGCTTGGAACCAAGTTACACTTAATACTCTGTTATGCTACTTATGCACATGCATTGTGCTAAGGATACACAAGTTACTAAATGAGAAGCCTATTGAACAAATTCCCACAGAGTAGGGTGACCAATAAATTATATGAATATTTTTTCTTCATCTTCATCATTTTCTTCTTCCTATTCTTCATTATTATTAATATTATTTTAATAATAATTATTGAATTTTCTATATATGTTTTGAACAAGAAACATGACTCTTAACATAATACTCTGGACAGTGTAGTACTCAGCTCAATTCATTAGCTGGCTTGGCTCATATGCAATAAGATTAAAATTTTGAAATGCTAAAGGACTTAGGTATTTCATACAATAAGCATCCAATTCTATGCTGAACTCACTAAACTCTATTACATTTTGCTACATACTCAAAATATTTTGGTTATCTACAGAAAAGAATCTTAATAGCATGGAAATTGGAGATGAAAAAAATATCCAAGTTGATTTTTCAGAACTACAAATGAAGCTTTATTCAAATTGGAGGTTAGAAAGAAGGCACCAGTTCCCTGAAATTTCCATCAATAAATGCCACCAAAGACTGCTAACGGGTTTCTTTTTGAGCATTTCTTTTTGAGGTGATGAAAATGTTCTGGAATTAGATGGAAGTGACGGTTGCACAACTTTGTGAATATACTAAAAACTACTTGCATTGTGCACTTTCAAAACATGAATTTTATGGTAAGTGAATTATATCTCAATAAAGAAAGATTTTTTTAAAAAGCAATTAACCTTGCTGTAAATATCCGATCAGTGATTCGGATTATAGGTGCCTATGTTTTGTAAATTCATTATGTATTGCACAACCTGGATTCCTGTATTACTGGAGAAAATTTCTAAGTCAGTGTTATTTATTTCTTGGGCAGTTTTTAAATCTGTCAACTTTTGTATTCACTTTAAATGAAAACTTCATCATTCAGATTTCAGGTGAAATCTAGTTATGGAATTCAGTCATTCCTAATGGACACATATTTTACCATATCTGGAGATTTATCTGGCAGCTACTTAGTAAAGTAAAGAGATGGATTGATTCCAACAATATTTGAAGTTGTGTGGTGGGCCAAAGCATCCAAAGCACACAAATAAATCAATGACACCTTTTCATTTCTTCGTCAGAGCTGAAACACTCAACGTCTTAGGAGTGGTGGCATCTAAAGATGTTTAAGATGGAGTTTTCATCATTCTTTTGTTTTACTTCCAAGCACATAACTGGGGACAAATAAAGGTTACATGATAATGATACTGATGGCTACAAACAGCACATAAGGAACACACTACCTACATATTATTTGCCTATATTGCTTTGAGAAACAGAGGGGGAAATAGTTCAAAGTCCTCAAACGCAAACTTAAGAAGAAACAGTTTACAATAACTCACCTGCTTTCATTCAAGGAGTCTGATGTAGCTCCCAAGAGAGTTCTTTGATAGAGAATGTATCTGCAATCTCACTGCCACATGACAAGAAGGGAGAGGCGGGGAGGAGGAAGAAGGAGGAGAGGAAAAGGAAGAAGGAGAAGAAATAGTTGTTAAAACTGGCAACATACCAAGATTCATGTGCAGTACTCCAATGCATAAAATGGGATTGGGCCATTTTATAAGTCTCTCGTTCTCTCTCTCTCTCTCAAGCAATCTACTTATCATTGCGCCCAAGCTTGATTAGATTTATAGTTTGTTTATCTGAGAGCTCAATGCTTTATTGCATCCAGAAGCCAAAATACGTGCACCTCCACAACCCAGCTGAATAAAACAAACTCATTTTGATCTTTGTGTACAAAGCCATCAGCACTGGTTCAAAGTGTAGAGCAGCCAGTTCTGGACGGCAGATGCCGAGTTCAGCTCTTCTCCGGGGCCCTTGGTTTCAATTAGGCCGTCTGCCAAGTGGCCCATGTGCCTCTGTGTGCTGAAACACTTCTTTGAGGCAGCTTTTTTAAATTAGGAAATAAAGACTTCCCATGTGATTTTCTATATATACAATTTATGACAACTGATTTTTATAGTTAAAATGCATACATTTTTAACATAGTTTTCTTTCTGCAAAATAGCAGCTTTCTAACAAGAGAAGAAAATTAGCAAAATGTAAATACTGCATTTCATTTACTCTTCCTACTCTAAAATTTACTCAAACATACATTAAAATGAGACTAAAGACCACTGGGTTTCTAAAATAAATGACTTCTTTGTCTTAAAAGGGGAAAAAAAGGACAGTGGGATACGAGCAAGCATTTTCCAACTTCTAGGAACTGTAAATAGGGAAAAAAATAAATATGAACAAAAAAGAAGCTATAATTACTTGAGATTGGCCAATTCCTCCACTGGAGTAGATGATATTTTTCTTGCTTTCACTACCATTTGGGCCGTTTACCTCCTGAACTTTCAAACACAACCTTGTGCCCTGGCAGTAGATATAACAAATTCCAAAAGCCAACTTTCAACGTCTAGTTGATCCTGGTTGATGCTCGAGCTAAATGCATGGCAAATGTCTGTGCTTCGCAGCCCCACATGCACACATGCGTATGTAAATATAATTCTCACTGAAGACACCCTCGTGTGGCAAAAATCTAGAAACTATTGAAAACAGTTATCTAGTTGCCCCAAGCTATTAATTATACCCTCCTGTTGCTACTTAGAGAAGGAGACAGCCAAGTTATAAGAGGCCAAGATCGGCAAAAAGGAAGGTCCAGGCTGTGTAAAAGCCAGGAAACCATGACAGTGTGCAACTCTTTTGCAAGCACTCGGGTCCACTTTGAAGAAGCTCCCACACAGGCCTAGATTATCCCTTAAAGCGAATTCAGAGGCATTTAAACCCTAAAGATCTGGGCCCACAAATTTTGCTATCATTCAACAGATGTTAGCCACTGCCAGTGCCAAGCCAAACTGAAAATAACTGGGCACCAACACCAGCAACTGAATGGTAACCAGCTGTTAGTGGTGACTTTAAGCAAGCCCCATACCATGCGAGGCCACTCACACAGCAGGGACGCATAAGTGTGGCATACACTCTTTTTTTTTTTTTTTTTAGTGACCAGATGGTTTTATTGAGTCATCTTCCTGTTTCCCATAAAGCTGAATTACTACATTCTTAAACATCTTCTCCATTTCTATTTCTAGATTAGAACATTGCCCATTGCCTTGGTTCTTGATCTTGAAAAAGTACTGAAAACAATGGTACTGTGCCTTCTTGATGCAGGAAATTTCGATAACAGAGAAAGAAGCAACTGAAAAACATAGCCTCATTGAAGAACTCTTTGGGAAGTTGTTTTGTTTTAGTTTGTTTTTTGTAATAAAAGATGGAAATATATGATAAATATCAGAGCTAAAGATATTTTAATTTTTTCCCTTCTCAACGTGTCATAATCAGAAGTTTATACATTATCTGTATATATCTTGCTACCCTCAATGTAGTACGAAGTAGATGAGATAATCTTTCCTCTTTAGCACTTATTATAAAACATATACAGACTTAATGCAGCTGAACTAACATTCAACAGATATCTACAATATTTGCCTGTTTTTTTTCTTTTTACCTTTTGAATCCCTTCTCCCATTTTCCCACGCCCCCGCACTGTCCCCTCGCCCCCACAACACACACACTACCTCTGGCAGCCACCGATCTGTTCTCTGTATCTATGGGCTTGTATTTTTGTCTTTTGGGGTTTTTTTAGATTGCACACATTAAAAAGATCATATGGTATTTGTCTTTCTCTGTCTGACTTGTTTCACTTAGCATAATGCCTTTGAGGTCCATTGATGTTGTCACAAATGGCAAGATTTCACTCTTTTTTTTGGCTGAATAATATTTCATTGCGTATATATATCACAATTTCTTTATCCATTCATTTCTTGATGGACACTTAGGTTGTTTCCATGTCTTTCATCTCCTTGGTTAAATTTATTCCTAAGTATTTTATTCTGTTTGATGTGATTGTAAGTGGGATTATTTTCTTTATTTCTCTTTCTGATTGTTCATTATTAGTGTATAGAAACACAACAGATTTTTGTATATTGACTGTGTATCCTACAACTTTACTGAATTCATTCATTGGTTTATTCATTTATTAGTTCTAAGTTTGATGGAGTCTTTAGGTTTTTCTGTATATAACATCATGTCGTATGCAAATAGTGACAGGTTTACTTCTTCCTTTCCAAGTTGAATGCCTTTTCTTTCTTTTTCTTGCCTAATGCTCTGGTTAGGACTTCGAATACTATGTTGAATAAAAGTGGTGAGCGTGGGCATACTTGTCTTGCTCCTGATCTTAGAAGAAAGGCTTTCAGCTTTTCTCCCTTGAGTATGATGTTAGCTGTGGGTTTATCATACATGGCGTTTATTATATTGAGGTACATTCCCTCTATACCCACTTTATTGAGAGTTTCCATCATAAATGATTTTGAATTTTGTCAAATGCTTTTTCTGCACCTATTGAGATGATCATACAATTTTCATCTTTCATTTTGTTAATGTGGTGCATCACAGTGATTTATGCTGAACCATCCTTGTATTGCTGGAATAAATCCCACTTGATCACAGTGTATGACCCTTTTAATGTACTGTTGAATTCAGTTTGCTAGTGTTTTGTTGAGGATTTTTTGCATCTGTGTTCATCAGGGATATTGGCCCGTACTTTTCTTTTCTTGTGGTGTCCTTGTCTGGTTTGGTATCAGGATAATGCTGGCCTTTATAAAATGAGTTTGGAAGAGTTCCCTCCTCTTCTATTTGTTGGAAGAGCTTGAGAAGGATTGGTATTAATTCTTCTTTGAATATTTGGTAGAATTCACCAGTGAAACTGTCTGGCCCTGGACTTTTATTTGTTGGGAGGTTTTTGATTACTGATTCAATCTTTTTACTAGTAATTGGTCTGTTCACATTTTCTATTTCATCATGCTTCAGTCTTGGTAAGTTGTATGTTTCTAGGAATGTATCCGTTTCTTCTAGGTTGTCCAATTTGTTGGCATATAATTGTTCAAAGTAGTCTCTTGTGATCCTTTGTATTTCTGTGGAATCATTTGTAACATCTCCCCCTTCATTTCTAATTTTATTTATTTGAGCCCTCTCTCTTTTTTTCTTGGTGAGTCTAGCTAAAGACTTGTCCATTTTCTTTGTCTTTTCAAAGAACCAGCTCTTAGTTTCATTGATCTTCTCTATTGTCTATTCAGTCTCTATTTCACTTATTTCTGCTCTAATCTTTATTTCCTTCTTTCTACTAACTTTAGGCTTAATTTGTTCTTCTTTTTCTAGTTCCTTGGGGTGTAAAGTTAGGTTGTTTATTTGAGACTTTTCTTGTTTATTGAGGTAGGCATTTATTGCTATGAACTTCCCTCTTAGAACTTCTTTTCTGCATCTTACAAATTTTGGTATATTACATTTCCATTTTTGTTTCAAAGTAGTTTTTGATTTCTCTTTTGATTTTTTCTTTGACCCACTGGTTGTTCAGTAGCATGTAGTTTAATCTGCACATATTTGTGAATTTTCCAGTTTTCTTTGTGTAATTAATTTCTAGTTTCATACTGTTGTGGTCAGAAAAGATGCTTGATATGATTTCAACCCTCTTAAATTTATTAAGACTTGTTTTGTAGCCTAACATATAATCTATCTTGAAAAATCTTCCATGTGCACTTGAGAAGAATGTGTGTTCTGTTGCTTTTGAATGGAATGCTCTGTATATATCTATTAAGTCCATCTGGTCCAATGTATAATTTAAGGCCAATGTTTCCTTATTGATTGTCAGTCTGGATGATCTATCCATTGATGTAAATGGGATATTAAAATGCCCTACTATTACTGTATTGCAAAACATCTAACTTTGAAAAACAATGGGGCTTATGTCCTGAGACCCATAAGATTGTAGTGATGTGGGAGACAGCTCTTGAAGAGACCATGTGCTCAGACTTACTCACCCCAGGGCCCAGCTCAGAGGCAGTGGATTGAACCCAGACTTAAAAGGAAGGAGGCTCACCTGCTTATATTAAAGAGTCAGCCTGAAGGGCAAGCATCTAACTTAATACACACATCTAGAAGCCTGCTGAACACTCTCCAGGGATGGAGACTGGCAGGAACCATCTTCTTGTTCTCCTTTTGCCTTGCTCCAGAGCATCAGTATCTCCCAGAAGCTTTTACACATGTCCAGTGCCTCGATCTCTTTGGCTACCATGCAGAAGACCCTTGATCACCTGGCTCTGGTGGCCAAGGGAGCTTGAATTTCTCAGGCCCATTGGACTATAGCAATTGGAGAGATAGTTCTTGGCAGACTGCCACCCCCAGGGCACTGTGCAGACAGCAGACTGAGGAACCTTCTCCCAAGTCTTTCTTTCTGTTTAGAAGGCTTCACTGCTTATCCTGGAACTTCAGCCTGGGGAGTAGGCTTCAGATTTAGCACACATCTAGTGGACTACAGAGCTGCTCTCAAGGAACATAGTCTATGAATGCCATGTTGGCACTTTCCCTCTGCCTTGCTCCAGCTCACCAGTATCTCCCAGAAAAGAGCTTATACACTTGTCTGGAGTGCCAGTTTTTGTGACTGCCATCCAGGGGACTCCAGCATATTGCCTGACCAGCAGGGCTTGTGCTTGTGGTCCCACAGGATTGTATATATTTGCACAATTTTAAAAGCTACTGCTTAAGGATCTCACTTCTAAACAGCCTGAATCTAGGTGCAGAGAGCCTCCCCTTAGGGACACTGACAGGTCTTGGCACATCCTCACCTACTGAGAGGTATTAAAAATATAATAGGCTGCTTGGACAAGCACAATTGTTTGAGAGACTACTAAGAGCTAAGGTAGAGTTGCACAACAAGGTTCATCTCCCACCAAGGCCACTCCTTTAAGACTGGGAGGAGCGGTTGTTTCGTCTACTGTACAGAAACCAACACAGAGAATCAAGCAAAATGAAGAAAAAGAGGAATATGTTCCAAATGAAGAACAACATAAAGCCTTAGGAAAAAAACCTTAATGAAATGGAGATAAGTGAGATAAGTTTTAAGGTAATTTACCTAATAAAATGTTCAAAGTAATGGTCATAAAAATGCTCACCAAACTGGAGAGAAGAATGGATGAACACAGTAGGAATTTCAACAAAGAGATGGAAAATATAAGAAAGTACACTTTTTTTAGTTGAGAAGACATAATATTCAAATTACCATTTCTTAATACTCATACTACTCTATGGTCTTATTCTCTTGCTATAAGGGGAAAGGTGAATAAGTCTGTATATGAAAAGAAATAATCAGTTTTAGGTAGAATAATTTCATTATAATAAAATGCCTGCTATAGGTGAATATCCATAGATTTGGGACAAAGTCATAAGTATTTTTCCCTGACTTTTTGTCAGGAATGTTTTCCAGGGAGTTATATCTAGGGGGTAAGAGTTTTTGGAAATTATAGAACATCATTAAATATAGAAAAATGAATTTGCTAAAGGGTGCTCAAATAACATGAAAAGATTAACACAAATATCAAGTATATTCTGCTTGCCCTCAAAGAGAACTAAACTTTTCATCTTGTGCACCAAAATATCATTAACACACACACACATACACACATACGCAAACACAAATATTCATGAAATTGGAGGAAATGGTCTAGAATTAAATAATCATGGTGTCCCATCTTCTCATGGCCCTGTAAACATGGAGGGCTCACTTACCTGTGAACCTTGCTTCAGCAAGCATTAAACCCCAGCTGCTAATAACTCTGTCTCAAACAAATGCCCCAGTCTTCTGGAATTCAACCCAAAGCTCTTATTCTTACAAATCTTATTCCTAGATTCAGGCTACAAATCTATTAGCACTTTAATTTTGGTGAACCATTCAGAATCACGTCATTCTTTAATGGCATATTAACTTTTCATTCAGCATTTGGCTTTTCTTACTTCTCTGATTTTAGCACCGACCACAACTTTATGTGAAAGTCCTTACCTCCAGCCTATGGAAGCCTGGTGGCTCAAGGTAAGCATGTACACTGTGGACTGGGATCTGGACACATGCAAACAAACAAGCCAAAAAGATAAAAGAAAATATGTTTAAATATTGGCCCATTATTGCCTGTGTTGTAATGACATTGCTGTTGAACTTGATCTTCATAATCTATACCATTAATCTTTCAAAGAAAACATTCCTGGGTGATTATAAGTAATATGATGCTATAAGTTCAATCATAGAAATCAGGTGTTGGCCAGGTTTCTCAGATCCAGATAATTACTGTGCATCTTTTATCACTCAAAGTCAAGTGTGACTTGCAATCAAGTTTTACTGCTACATCAGTGAAAAAAATAATAGCTTCTGTGAACCTGTAAAATGCTTCCCTTAAGCTGAGAGGTTCTAAGATTGAGAAATGAACCTGAAGTTCTCAATATTCTCCTGAAACAGTCAAGTCCAAGTAAAATATAAACACAAGAGTACCAGTCGAAGGAATGACTTATTATCACCTTCTCTCTTTGGCCCCAAATATCAACATGGAACCCTACCATAGCTGGTCAGTCAGGCTGAACTCCATGGAGCTACATCAAGCCACAAGCCTAAAGTCAGTGCTCCAGATTTCCATGTCCCTTTCTGCCACTACCAAAGTCGTACCTCTATGTCTTATCTTGGGAAATTAAACTCAAGGAAAAGTAAGCAAAGGAAAGACTGTTCTACTCCACCCACCTCAAGCTTGCTCAGGATGGAGCTATTCCCTCCCAGGAACAATCATAAGCCTGTTTTTACATAGCTACCTTGGAAGGAGACAAATATCCCAATAGATAATAGCCAAATAGAAGACTTCCCAATCCTGTGAGATAAGTGTCCTTGTCCTGGATTCATTCTTTCCTGTGGCCCACACTCTTTGCCACAGTAGATTGAAAGTATCTGAGGCACCCAGTAGAAGCCAAGATTATGGTATGTTGGTGATGTTAATGGTGGAGATAACTGACGTTAGTTATGGGGACTTGTTTAGGTATAGAGACTGTAATTAACCTGGGATTTCCTGGCAACTACAATGGTAGCAAGGGAGCTTCCACCCTCCACAGGCTGCCTTAGCCATAAAGGAATAGTGTACACGATCCCTAAGAATTTCTGGATCCTCATAAAGTCTTTTCTGGGAGACTCCAAAGGAAGAGCTCAGAAGGAAGATCGGGGACTTGAAGAAACTACATGAGAATGCAGCAAAATGAGTCACCAAGGAAGCATGAGGACACAGCGGGGATGCCAAGTTTTGACCTATAAAAATCTGCTTCTTTGGAAAAGAAAATGTCAAAGCCCAATAAGACTTCATCAGTTATTTATCACTATTTGTGTGAAAGGAAAATTATATTAAATACTATTAGTGAATACAAACTAAATGTACAACTTGGCTGTGAAGGCCAAACACACATGACATAAGTAACAATAAATTTAGAGAACAACATGGTGGCAATTTGTAAACAACAGTGAAATAATTAAGAATAGTCAAGTCTTGACTATCCAGATGTTTTAGAAAATTATCTATTAGTTGAACTTTCCAGAGAGCTGAGTTGTGTTACTTTCAGTTGTATTTCTTTTGGATTTCAGAATCCAAAAGAATTTCATTTTAATCATTATGCTTTCCAAATTATTTATGCAATTCCTTGACTTTTTAGTGTGATGCAATCTTTTTATTTTAATTTACCTAAAAGCAACATAAAATTTTCCTTTAATCTCACCAATATAATATGACTACTTTTCAAAAAATTTATCAACATGTATAATACTACTAAATGCCAGGCATTGTTTTTAGTATTTAACATATATAGTATATCAATTTAATCCTTATAATAGCCAGATGGAGAAAATAATCTATTCTGGTTTATCAGATGAGGAAACTGAGGCACATAAGCTTCATAATTTGCTCAAGGTAAGGCAAATAAAAAGTAAATCCGGAAACCAAACTCAGGAAACCTGGCTTCAAGTCTGTGCATATGGCCTCTATGCTCTGCCATTGCCTTTCCATTTCTGTTGTATCATGTCAATCTTTATTGACAATTAAGCTTCTTTTAAATAGTGATAACCAAAGAGATGTCTGTGTAATTCTATGATCACTTATTCACTTAACACTGTTAACATTATTCCTTGTTTTTATGTAGTTCTCATAATTATCATTTAAATGACCATATAACATTCTATGGGGTTGATGGACCATTTTTTAGTAACCCTTTCACCTTTGTGGAACACTTAGATTTCTTCAGTTGTTTTGGTATCGCTTATATTTGTTTTAAATGTTTTTATGTCAAATTTCATGAATTTTTTGACGTCAAAGATGGTAATGTCTGTCTGGAAAAGTACTTTGTACCCCAAAAGATCACTAAAGAAATATAAATTGTAATTATTTAACTTATACTTGAAGACACAAAGCCATCATTGCAAATTTCCATTATTTAACTATGATGTACTACAGTGCTACCTTGGGAACTAGTGAAAGATGTGGGCTGTTTATACCTATACAAAATGAACAAAAACCACATGCTTTTTGAGTTATATCTGTTTTATATAGGTTCACTTTTAGGTTCTTCTTTTAATACAAAGCTGATAGGCCTCATTTCTATTTTCAGAGTATGTACACTTCCCTGGTTTGAAGTTATTGCAGACATAATTTTTTTATATTGTATAAACAATAAATAAATAAGATCTGAGTGAAGATTGGTAGTTCTCTTTTATGAATGAAATATGTGGATTTTGTCACACCTATTTCACCCACCAATAGCTCTTTAACATACTTGCCTCCTTTGTTTCACACAGGCAAGTGTATCAGGTGCAGATCTACCTAAAGTTGAGCTACTGCAGGATTTCAATAGTGAGAGAACAGAGAAAATGACATTGAGGTTGGGAAAGATAAGAAAATGAATTCTCTGAGACCCCTTAATGATGTATAAAGCATGCAAGTAAAGATCCAAGACCTAAGGACATTTCTTTCTAGGAATTTATAACTTAACTTTTGTTTGATACCTGGCGTTAACTCCATAAGCTTGTGTATAAGGATACAATGCTAACTAATAATAATAATAACAACTGTATTTAAGATGTACTTTTAATATTTATTATTGG
The DNA here is from genome assembly GCF_020826845.1 of Diceros bicornis minor. Lineage (NCBI taxonomy): Eukaryota > Metazoa > Chordata > Mammalia > Perissodactyla > Rhinocerotidae > Diceros > Diceros bicornis. The sequence goes on along the minus strand of NC_080762.1, from coordinate 10,604,286 downwards.
AATCTGTTGTATGCTAGAACTATACTAGGTGGTTCTGTGGGGATATAAAAGATATATTGGCATGATTTTCCAATGAGAAGGCTTGGTGTTATCAAATGTGTTTGTTAGTAGTCATATAGTTATATTGAAATGTGACTCTCTGTAAGTTACTTTTTCAAGTACTGTAGTTTTTCTCTTTGAGACAAAAAGTATAGTACAGAGTTTTCTTGACTGTATGGAAAAGAAAATCTTAGAAAAGAAAAAATGCTCATAATTCTCTGGGAATCCAGCAAATTGGTAAAGTCTTGGCCATGATGGATTACATTAAAATGTGGGAAGAGAAATACCATGCATTGTTCTGCAGCATTTTTCTTTTAACTGCCCATGTCCCATTTCTTTAATGTCTGCCTTATATTAATAGTGACTGATATGAAATAATCAACAGACTTGTGCTATAAATCCAAAGAGAAAATTGCAAAGAATTTAAAAATTTGGCCTTATATATAATTCTGCCAGATACCTGGAAAAGAGCCAGAGAAATGGAATAAAATAAAAGGAATATTGCAGTTAAATTTTATGCATTATGTCTTTATGCTTTATTTTTGCTGAAAGAAATATGAAAATGTATACAAAAATACACAAAACTTTCCTGTCAGCAAGAATGAATTACTAGTAAGTGCCACTGAGAAGAAAAAGAGAAACAACATAAATTATTATAACCACCATCATCATCAAGATTCATGTGTTAACTTCACATATTTTCATTGCATGGGTTGGATGTATTAAAAGCAAATTAAATATGCATGATGCCTATCCTATAGGAACTTGTGATTTAAGACCAACTACATTACCAAGACAAATGAAAGAGAAGTACAGACAAGTACATACACCTCAAAGAAAGACATGAATTGAGTGAATGAAAGAATAAATAAACTAAACCCTTTCTGTTGTATATAAGTTGAGAAAAAGGGGAATGGCATATCCATGGAGGTCTGAGTTTGGAGTTTAACCACCAGTTAAACTAGTCTCACAGGAATGTTTCTGGGGAGGTACTGTTGCAGTAACGGTAGAAAACAATCTGAGCAAATTGAAAGATTAGAAAGCTAGAACATTTGAAATTCTGAATCAAGAATTAGAAAGCATTGCTTTGCCCACAGACAGGCTCCTGAATAGATTCCATACATCATGGTCCCATATTTTAGCATGATGGGACATCTCTGGTCTACTTCAAAGAAAGAAGTAACAAGATGAAAATGGTGGCTAGAGAAGAAAATATAATTCCATTTATGAAATAATCTTTAAAATGTCACCTATTTTCCCATTCAGAGTTATTCTACATATACAGTCATGTGCCGTATAACTATGTTTTGGTCAATGATAGACTGCATATGACTGTGGTCCCGTAAGATTATAACAGAGCTGAAAAATCCCTATCACCTAGTGATGTTGTAGCTGTCACAACATAATAGAGGGATGCATTACTCGTGTGTTTGTGGTGATATTGGTGTAACAAATCTACTGTGCTGCCAGTTGTATAAGAGTATAGTTCATACCACTATGTACACTACATAATACTTGATAATGATAATAAATGACTAAGCTACTGGTTTATGTATTTACTCTACTATACTTTTTATCATTATTTTATAGTGTACTCTTTCTGCTAACAAAAAAAGGCTACTGTAAAACAGTATGCCATGTTATGCCAGCAGCCTCATACATCTCATGTTTACTGCATTTCTTGATTGCATCATTTCCTCTTGTACATGATTTAACCTTATGTTGTTTTATTCATCATGGTCCCTAAGTGTACAAAATCCAATGCGAATATTGCCAGTAAGAGGCCATATCGAGTGGTTGACCTGGAAATGAAATTAAAAGTGATTAAGGACTATGAAGGTGGAAAATCAGTGATGGTTATTGCTCACCAGTCAGGCATGTCCCCTTCCACCATAGCTATGATCTTGAAGAACAAGAACAAAGTGATGGAAGCTGTTAAAGGATCTGCTTGATTGAAGGCAATGAGACTAACAAATATTTGAGAAGGGCCTGTAACAGCATGGAAAAACTTCTAAAGATCTGGATTGAAGACCAGACACAGAAGTGAATCCCTCTCAGCACCGTGATGATCACAGCCAAAGCAGAAAGTTTGTTTGTGATGTTGAAAGAAAAGGCTGGACCCAACCACAATGTTGAATTTACTGCTAGCTGTGGGTAATTTAAATGATTCAAGAATTGTTATTCATTATATAATGTGAAAGTGAGTGGAGAGTCTGCAAGTGCTGATGTGAAGGCAGCTGAAGAATTTTTGGAAACTCTAGATAAGCTTATTGTGGAGGAAAATTACTTGCCAGAAAAATATTCAATATGGATGAAACTCCCTATTCTGGAAATGGATGTCTGAAGGGACTTTCATACATAAGGAGGCCAAGTCAATACCAGGTTTCAAGTCTTTTAAGGACAAGATAACATTCTTGCTTGGGGGCAATGTTGCAGGCTACAAATTGAAACCCGTTGTGATCTGGCAGAGTAAGAACCCTGGGGCTTTCAAGCATCTTAATAAGCACACCCTGCCAGTGTACTACACGAGCAATAAGAAGTCATGGATGACGCAGCTCCTCTTCTAACATGTTCCTCTGAATTGCTGTGCCAGAGAAATGGAGAAGTAATGTTTGGAGAATAACATACCCTTCAAGATTTTGTTTGTTGTTGATAATGCTCCCAGACAGTCTCCTTTTATTGGTGATCTTCATCCCAATATCAAAGCAATGTTTCTTCCTTCAAACACAACCTCTTTGATCCAACCAATGGATCAAGGAGTTACAGAAGATTTTAAGGCCTACTACCTGAGGAGGACTTTTGCCCAGGATATTGTTGAAACTGAGGAAGACACTGATGCAATTCTGGAAGGATTACAGTACCTATGACTGCATCAAGAACCTTGCTTGAGCTTGGGGTGATGTCACCAAGGAATATGTGAATGGCATCCGGAATAAGACACTCAAGAGGTTTATCCACGACTTCAAAGGTCTTGCCAAGGATAAGGAGGTTGCAAAAACCAACAAGGCTGTGGGTGAGGTGGCAAATAACTTTAATCTGGGTGTAGATGAGGATGACATTGAGGAGTGCCTAGAGGTGGTTCCTGAGGAATTGACTAAGGAGGAGTTGTTGAAACTGAACAGGAACGCATAGCCGAAGAAGAAGCAAGAGCAAAGGAAACTGCAAGAGAAGAAAAAGAAGAAGAGCCCCCAAGAAAATTCACAGTGAAGGGTTTAGCAGAAGCTTTTGCAGACCTCAACAAGCTCCTTAAAAATTTTGAAAGACCGACCCTGACATCAAAAGGTTTTCGTGAATAGAAAGGAATGTTCATAGTACATTATCCGCTTGCAAGTAAATTTATGATTAAAATAAAGAAGCAAACTAAACAAATGACCATGGACATATTTCTGAAAAGAGTGACCCTTCCTCAAGAAGAGCCTCAGACAGGTCCTTCAGAAGGTATTCCAGAAGAAGGCATTGTTATCATAGGAGATGACAGCTCCATGCATGTTATTGCCCCTGAAGACCTTCTGGTGGAATAAGATATGGAGGTAGAAGACAGTGATATTGATGATCCTGACCCTGTGTAGGTCTAGGCTAATGTGTGTGTTTGTGTCTTTGTTTTTAACAAAAACTGTTTAAAAAGTAAAATATAAAATAAAAAATTTTAAAAATAGAAAAAGCTTATAGAATAAGGATATAAAGAAAGAAAAGTTTTGTACAGTTGTACAATGTGTTTGTGTTTTAAGCTGTTATTACAAACGAGTTAAAAAGTTAAAAAAATTTTAAAATTTATAAAGTAAAAAAGTTACAGAGGCTAAGGTTGATTTATTATTGAAAAAAGAAAAATATTTTTCATAAATTTAATGTAGTGTACACTGTTTAGTGTAAGCGTACAGTGTTTATGAAGTCTACAGTAGTGTACAGTAATGTCTTCGGCCTTCACATTCACTCATCACTCACTCACTGACTCACCCAGAGCAACTTCCAGCCCTGCAAGCTCCATTCATAATAAATGCCCTATAAAGGTGTACCATTTTTTATCTTTTATACCTTATTTTTACTGTACCTTTTTTATGTTTAGATATGTCTAGATACACAAATACTTGCCATTGTGTTACAATTGCCTACAGTATTCAGCACAGTAACATGCTGCACGGTTTTGTTGCCTGGTAGCGATAGGCTATACCATAGAGCCTAGGTGTGTAGCAGGCTATACCATCTAGGTTTGTGTAAGTACACTCTATGGTGTTTGCACAATGATGAAATTGCCTAATGACGCATTTCTCAGAATGTATCCCCGTCATTAAGTGACCCATGACTATACATTACTTTAGAGATCACATTGCAATTATGCTTTTTCTTTGAGTTTGTAATAGTCTTCATTCAAAATCTGTACTATTCTGATCTGACCAAAACAAAATTTCAGAAAAGATCATTTTTAATAATTGAATTAAAATTTCAATTGTCTTGCAATTACTTCCTTATGTATTTAAAATATCTTCATTAATAAAGAGAGGGCTGAATTTGTCAGATACTAGCTTCCATGATTCAATCTCCTTGATTCAATTATTAAAAAGTAGAAGGAAACAGTACAACCAAAGTGGTTCTTCAACATTATATCAAGGTAAAAAGAAGTTGTAGCAGTTGCACAATTTTATAATTTTTGAAAACACCCTTGGTGTTATTCAGTGTTTCTTAGTAAAACCCATTTCTGCATTGTTTATTTTTAAATTTGTTCTTCATTGCCTGCTTTGCAACAGAACATGTGTTTGCAATTGTATTTAGCAAAATTCATGATCTTAACATTGTACACCAAAGTCAATGTGCCTTCCTGGCACAAAACAGCCAGCATTCAGACACTTTTCTAATGTTTGAGGTTTCTGTCTCAATTGACAAAATTGAAAAATATGTATAAGCGAAGCAAAACCACTATCTCAAAGGCCGGTTGAAAATTACTCCAACCTGTCAAAGGCAATTGAAATTCCTTTCCCAATCCAATTCTCAACTTCATTTTGTATGTGAAATAGAAAAAGTTGGATTTGATTATAACCACATGCACAGGGAATCAAGAAATCACATATATCTTGTATATCTAACACGATATAAAATTTTCTTTTCAAAGAATTTTGTCTTTCTTTTTCTTTTTCCATCATTTATCCCATCTCACCTGTTCTGAATAAGTCACTTACTTGTAGCATCTGTACATGAGCAGTTAACTAGCAGTGAGTTGTATAACATATTTAAAACATCCTTGCTGCACCACACCATTCTCACCTTGGAGATGGAACAACCCTAAAAGAAGAGATCGAAGATCTGTCCCTAATGCAGATCTAGTAATTTGGGGTGTTGCTTAATGTCAGCATATTTCCTATTATTTATTATGTTTATATACCAACTACAGTGGTCTTCTAACTATGGTGCCCAGTTGCTATTAATTCAGTTCTAGCAAAAGGGCATGATACTGTCCTTAAAGTTCACTATGGAAGTAAGTTCCCATCCTTAATATGAAAATCAATTTTATTTCGCACCAGAAAAAGCCATGATCCAGAACACACAAGGGGAAACACAAGGTTATACACAAGATGAGGAGCATGACTAACACATTACCCTGCCCCTCATCGATGTTGGGCAATACAAGCTGCTTGAAAGTTAGAGCCCATAAAATCCCTGGCAAAACTTATGAGAATAACAAAAACAAAATAATGGCAGCCACTGGGGAAAATAAAGGCAGGTCACTTGGAGTCAACAATACGATTTCCATCTATAAAATTACCCCAGATTCCGCCGTATTTAACATTTATGAACATTATCTAAAGGACAAAGCAGAATGTGTCTGAAGAAACCTAAGAGCCCAATATAAGCTGTGTATCACATCTCAGTTCACTGTTATTTATTGATGAGATTAGATTCTAGGTATTCTAGAATTTTCATCAAGGCTTTGTTGTAATATTTCTTTCTCACTTTAGCTGGGATAATTGAGACTCTGGTGGAGTAAATGATGCCTTCAAGATTAGCCAGCATGTTATTGTCAAGGAATGAAATGAATTGGAAGCTCATTTTCAGGCACTAGAATGATTTGAGATACTCAACCATTTGGGGTGAGTGAAGTTTTGGATTCTAGTTTGAGATACTTAGGCTTTTCATTGTTTATACTTGTTTATGAGTGAAATATAAATTCGAGGGAGAAAAATACCTGTAGAATGGTACACTCTGTCTTCCACTGCCACAGCAATCATGGAAGGACTTGCTTCGGAAGTGTCACAAGATCGAATTCGCCTGGGGTTCTGAGCTCCCACATGGAAGACAGCTGCCCTGGAAAGTTGCCTGTACCCTCAGCAGACCTTGAGAGAGCAAATAAATAGACTGCTGTATATTAAGCCACTGGGATTTTAGTATTGTTTGTTTCCAAATCATAATGTAACCTATCTTGAGTGATATACCAACCATTATAAAAAACTGCAATATATTTGTGTTCAGCTTTCCAGTATTATTTTCTATATACAGATGTATATAGAAATCTGGATCATATTGTACATGTTATTTTTTAAACTTTTCTTTACCAAATAATACTTAATGAACATTTTCCCAAGCCATTAAATATTTTTTTCCAAAACACTATTTTTAACAGTTACAGAGTATTGAATTAAAGTTGTACCATATTTTATCTAATTTTTCGCTAATGTTGGACAATTTTGCTAAATAGTGCTATACTAGCTAACCTACTCCATGTTCTTTGTGTATATTTCTGATTACTTTCCTGGGATAAAGTTTCCAAAATGGAAATGTTGCATTAAAGTTTATTCATAACTTAAAGTCTTTTGATACACATTGCCAAATTACCCTTCAAAAATTTTGTACCAACTTATAATTTTTCTGAGAGTATATATCATTGTCATTCTACCCTTGATGACCCTGAGAATTATAGTTCCTTAAAGCTGAAAATTTGATATATAAATCTATGTATCTCATTTTTCATTTTAATTTGCAGGCAAAGTTATTAGGAGTAGCCAGTTTCAGGGAGAAGATCAGGAATTTAGGTGTTATAAGAATGGAAGCAATTGATGCTATGTATTTGACTCTCTGTACCTTTGGCCTGATTCTGAAAATGTTATTATGCGATATTTCATTGTCATCATTTTATAAGGGCCCTGCAGATTCAATTTCATATTTGACTCAAGAATTCCATAGGATAATTTTTAATTCCTATCTTTGAGTTTGTTTTTATTTGCTTACATATATCGATCACTAGTTTTATTAATTCATGGTTTGAAACTATGATTTGAATAATTCACATATTTTTAGCATTAAAACATATATTATTTTCATCACATGTATACCCATTTTTTAAAAAGCTTCCATTTCAGTCTCATGGATGTGGTAGACATGGTGAATTTGGCACTCAGTGTCCATTCTGTCTATTTTCTAGAGAGTCTTTTTATAGTACAGAGGCTGGAAAGCCAAAAACCACAATTCCAAGGTTAATTGGCAATTCAGGATGTAGATCTGAATTAGATTTACACTGAAAATGCCCCACTCCATCCCTTGAGATTGAGAAGGTACAAGTGAGGTGGAGGACAACTTCTTGTTCAGCCTCTCGCTGCTGGCAAATAAGGCCAGAGATGGCATCACTCCAGTGCCTACTTACTACCTTCCGAAGCATCTGCTGTGGAGGCATCAACAGCAGTTTCCTGATGCCTGGAGCAGAGCTCCAGTGGTGAGTTATTGAACTTGATAGTTCAGGTGGTGTTCACCTGATTACCCACTTTTCTGATGATGGCAAAGGTGTCAGCAACCCCACAGGCTTAATCGGCAGTATGATTCTGAGAATCATTCCTGGGGGATCATCCCACAGCCTACTTCTGCCTTTCCAGCCATTTTGTACAAACTAAGTCATCTGTGTCAAATGTCTTTTGCTTAAAATAGCTAGAGTGATCTCTATTTCCTACAACTGAGCCACTGACTGACATAAATAGTATTTAAGACTTGGCCCCTCTTTGTAGTTTCTGAAAGTTGACATATAGAAATGTTTAAAATAATGTGATTAATTATATTACTTAGATTGTCTTTATTCTTTGTTTCTTTTACTTATTTGGTTTTAAAAGACAGAGAGTGTTGTATTAAAGTCTTCTTTAACGATTGTGGGGTTTTTCTTTTTTTTTTTCATTTTCTCCTTGATTTATAACGATTTTCTTTCATCAATTTTGATGTTCTACTTGCCTTGTAAAAACTTCATTTGTTAAAACTTCATTGTGTTTGGTATCCTTCACCTACTAAAAAAACAGCCACTTTGTTCACTTCAATACTTTTCTTTTTCTTTGAATTCTTTCTCTGATACCAGTTCCTCATCTGATACCAATATTGAGACCTGGAGCATCATTTTGATTGCATTTATTCGATACAAATTTGTTCACTTTTAATTTTTAACCTTTATAACTTACTTTGATTTTGTATATACGGAAATCCATTTACAATGAAGAGCTTGTTGTTTACTTGAGGTGAGATGATAATGTGTGAATAGTTAAAGTAAAAAGCATGGTTAAAGCAGGAATGTAGAATGAGTTCAACTTAGAACTAGTTCAACTATTGCCCAGCCTTAGTAACATCTGATCTAACACAGATTGGTTTCAATAATTATTCAAAGGTAACATTATTAACATGTAACTTTTGGCTTGTGCCATGATATAAAACCTAACTCTGCCTTAACACACAAAGACACAATTCCACCAGACATGGCTCTAGATGCTAGCCACACATCGTGAACAAAAATAGTCACAGCCCATGACAGGTAACATTCCACAGACAATAAGTTTTCATATCAATGCTGCTTCATAACACTAACTTTATGAAGACATTTTAATTAACAATTAAGGATATATATTTCATTTATAAAGCAATGGCTTGTGTGATCGTGATGTGAATAACTCAAATGGACTGACGATTGTATAAACATAAAATACCTACAAGGCTAAGTTCGCACATGTGCAGGCAATGACAGCCACAAAACAACTCAGTCCTCTGCCTTGGCGGAGCAAGTCTCTTTTGACATCAATTTAAGGCACTGCATCCCAATTTCAGAAACCAACATGGTAAAACATATTATAGTCAAGAAAATGTGCAAATATATTGGGGAATTATTTAATGGCAAATAGTTCACTTTATAAAATCAGTCATTTATAAGAAATGTTTTATTTTTATTAGGAACTCTTGGGAATAAAGAATTCTTTCAGGAATTTTTTAAGACATATGTCTGAACTAAGAAAACACACAAGTATAAATGGAGAAGTGGGACAGGTAAGCAGCACTTACAGGCTGTTACCTTAACACACTGGAAGTCAGCTTCAGTTTGCCATGTTTCCTTTACAATTACTGTCTTGACAGCTCATTTTGAGATTAATCATGTGAGGCCTTCTGCTACTGTTATGTCATCTATGGCAGAAGAGGAGTGAAAGGCATACAGAAAAGGAAGTAAGATCGCATTAGTTTTCTATTGCTGCGTAACAAATTACCACAAACTTCTCGCCTTACAATAACATCCACTTATTGTCTCACAGTATCTGTGGGTCAGAAGTCCAGGCAGGGTGTATCCGGGTTCTCTGCTCAGGGTCTAACACAGATGCAACCAAGATATTGGCTTAGGCTACATTCCCACCTGGGGTTCAGGGTCCTCTTCAAGCTCATTCAGGTTGTTAGCAGAATTCAGTCTCTTGCAGCTGTAGGAATGAGGTCCCTGGAGACTGCTCTCAGCTTCTAGAGGCAACCCTCAGGTCCTAGGCACATGCCTCTGTCACAATATGGCAGCTTCTTCTTTAAAGCCAGGAGGAGACTCTCCCTGCAGTCTGTTACAACAGAACCTTATACAGCACAAACTAATCAAGGGAGTGACAGCCCATCATAGCCACAGGTCCTGTCCACTTCAGAGTCACACAGATCACGTATACCAAGAGGAAGGAATTTGGGGGCCATCTTAGGATTCTGCCTCCCACACAATGGTCACAAGGAGATTTTTAATATAATGTCAAAAGCATGGCTTATTGCCCTCTGTGTGTTATATGAATGCATAGAAGAACCGGAATTGAGTCTTTAGAGAAAATCAAAACTAGGTATGAAACAACTCAGGAAACATAAACTATGGTGTCAAGCAGTTTAAACTAAAATTTAAGCTCAACATAATAGGATAGATTTTCTTTTCTTAAAATCAGGAGTTAGTGTTCGAACAATTGTGATTTAATATTTTTGAAACAAATTTGTAATCTTGCTAATTTTAAATACACTGCACTGCAATACAATAAATAGCCGATATGGTATGCTTTGTGACTCACCGGATGGATATCCAATCCAGACCATTCCTGCAGCTTTAGTTTCTCATCTTCCAAAAAGATCTAAAACTGGCCGAAATGACCCGCAATGTGGCAGTTTTGACCTTTGCTGAAAAGTGCAATGTTAACACCTAATCCGTTAACAACTCAACTCAGTGATCAAGGAATATCTTGGGTTAAATGACTTAATGTACCCAATTAAAGAATTTTAAATGGTTTTTCTATAAATTTAATTTGCTTACTCTCTTCTACCTGCTTCTTATTTTATAGTGAAATATTAAAGATTGTTACCCTGATTCCTATATCACTACATAGCAATTTCAATAAAAGCCTAAAGGTTAAAGATCGTCTTGCCTGTCATTTAACAGGCAATCTCCTTCTGAGTGACACAGTCTTCTTAATAATCCAAATTTTTTCTGAATAGTTATAAATTTTTAATATTCAAAGCTTCTTTTTCTAAATTCCAGATATGTGAAAGTGTTCTAGAATATGATTTGCTTTAACTGTCTTTTTCTATATGCTCTGTTTTCTAAAACCATACTGCCAAAATATTTTTAAAAGCTTAAAGAAATTCCCTGTGTACAATGGTGTAGTGTTAACACATCAAATGTCTGCTTTAATTGAAAAGAAAATTAAGACATTAAAATACAGATATAAAACCGAACACATGCACAAAACTTTCGCTAGAAAAAATATAAAGCAAAATGTTAAATCTGTATGTATAATATGGTATGTTAACGTTTCAGTTTCCATAGCAACTTTCTTGACAGATGTTAACAGGGATATTGCTGTGAAGTATAAAATAGCATAAAATAAAGTTGTGCATATTTTCAATCAGCAATTAGTTTACTACATACAGAATTGCAGAAGCTAAATCACATGATATTACTGAACTATACACAGAAAAAATTGTGACAAATCTGAGAGGTTTATAATGTAGCATTAACAAGATCTATATTGGGGACGAATTATTCAAATATCCAATTCCGTACCTCTTAATAATGGTACTAGTAAACAAAACAAGAAATTTTTATGAAAAAACAATTCTTTCTGCCAGCAGAGTTTTGTCTATGTTGTAGCCTTGTAAAGGTTTTTTTCTATGAGCACAGCATATCATTGTTTATAACTGTTACACTGGAAATCAGCCTGATGCCTTTCTTTAAAAATTAATTGGGCCTCTTTTGCTACTACAAGACAGAAACCCAATTCAAAACAGCTTCATTAAAAAGGAATCTTTCCTTAACCAGAAAATCCAGAGATGGGACTGTCTTCAGCCTTCTCCTTCATTCTCTCTTGAGCACTCATCTCCATTACTCTAAGGTCACAGATGACTTTCACGTTGCAAACCAATAATTAAATGTTAGGCTTTATATTATGTCACCTATCAGCACCATTTGTCATAATTGATCATTTACTATAGCTTGAAACTTTTTCTTTGCTTTTCTGCCTGGATACTGGTGTGGCAAATTGTTTTTGGTTTTGTTTGCCGAAATATTCAGATTATTTAACTCCTTTGACCAAATCCTCAAAATGTTTTCCATGTCACTCATAATAAAATAATGAGCCTACAAGCCTTCCGTAGTCTGTCCTTCTCTCTCTCTCATCTCCCGTCATCTCCCCTCACTCATTCTGCTTCCTCCCTACAGAACACCTTGTTCCACCTCAGGACCTTTGAAGTTGCTCTTTCCTCTGCCAAGATTTCTTCCTTCAGTTATCTAAATGACCTCCTTCCTCATTACATTGAAATTTCTGCTCTCATTTCTCCTTTGCAGGATTGCTCTCCTTGTTCATCCTTTCTTTAAAAAAAAAAAAACTCTCCCACTCGTTGTTTTATATTTTTTCTGTCTTCTTATAACAACTTGACTTTGTATGTATGTATTAGTGTCTGTCTCTTTCTTTCCTAAGAGCAGGAAATTTTTCTGTTGTGTTCATTGCTGTATTCTTGGAGCCCAGAACAGTGTCCAGAGTAACACAGGTGCTCAATAAATACTTTTCAAATGAACAAACGATTTAATCCAGGAGTTTAGACAGTATTATTGGGACCCTTCTCCCTCTCCACCTCTCAGCAATTCTCATTCCTGCTTAGCCTCATTCTGCATTCATGCCAATCCGAGTGTTCAGCAAGACGTCCACCAGCAGCCCAAGACTCACAACCTCTGAGATAATCCATCTCAGTTTAAATAGATTTTTTTCTCTGTAAGCAAGCATTGATAGCAGCCTATCAGCCCTCTTTGGACCACATGACCCTTCTGGACCAATCGTTGTGTCTCTACTCATTCAGTCCAGGTGGCGAGACTCTCTAGAAGAAGAGAGTGAAAGCACTAATACTGATGGTCCCCCCAGGACCACAAGGGTAGTGTAAGGATGGTTTGTTCCAAGAATAGATTCTGGCAGAACAAATAGCATCTCTCCCACGCTTTTGTTTATTAAGCAAATATTTAACATTCCATACCAACGTGAAGGGCACGAATGTGGTAATATAAACATGACAGCTTCTTGAGGAAAAGCAAATTACAACTCTAGTTGTCCAGCAGTGCAACACACCTTGGGACATTCTTGTCTTACCACTGACTCTGTGTTCTCTGAGTGTCATAACATCTCTGAAATTCATTTTCACTGCAATCCCAGCTCACAAGAATATTGTGCGAATAAACTTGATGAAGAATACAGTAAGATAGTTTACCGTAATAAGGGTACAGTTAGTCAGAGAATATGTCCTCAGCTCAGATTATCAATTTCTAAAATGTATTTCCAAACATGTAACAAAGAGTCAATGCTGGTTCTAAACTTAAGCAAAACTGTGTTCAACCCAAAGTCTGCCACTGACTAGCTGTGTGACCTCAAGGATGCTGCTTAACCCCTCTAGCCCTGAGCTTCCTCACCAGTAAATGAGAGCTAACAGTAGTACCTAAATCACAAGGTTGAAATGAGGATCAAATGTGACCACGCCTATAAGGAACATTCTTTGCAACTGGTATGTACTCAAGATAGAAGTTACTATCATACTCCAAATGCCACATTACTCACAGAAAAGCTCACCTGCACATTTTGGTTTCCTTGCTAAGTTCTCCCTTATGCATCCTTGTATTTTTGTTTTTTATTGGAGTAATATTTATTCCAATAACTACAACTTAAAATCCTATTATCCTTTCAAGATTCCTGTCAGATGCCATTTGTCAGCGATAATATTCCATCTTTCTAGTCAGAATTAATCTCTCCTTCCACTGGACTCCCACAGTATTTCAAACATTCTGTCTAGTACGTTATATTTGGTTGTGTTACTAGCTTGTTGTTTGACCCAATCTAGGAACTTAGTGTTATGCTGAATTTAATTACATGTATATCAATAAGGGAAAAGATCTTTTGTTGATAATTAGAATTGGTCTTATTTGAATCTATCCATATTCTTATAAAATAACGTTAATAAAAATATGCTTAAATGCACAAGTGAGAAATTGATTCAAACTACCAATGATATTCTTTTGAGATTATTTTGGTAGCAATTTGCTTAAAAATATAGTTAAGGAAAAAACCATTCCTCTTCTTTCAGTAATTGAAGTAAGTGTTTTAGAATGGTAAATAATCGAATAGAAAATCACTTAGGGTTTATAATATTTAAAAGCTCTATTATACTAAATTTATATAATGCAAAGAGTCTGTATATGGAGAATAATGTTTCATTACGTCTGGACATCAATATATAATCTGAAGTAGCTTCCTTACCACACTTAAGCTTTTCTGTTTAAACTGAAGCTGGGTGTCACACAATTCATAATTCCCTACTACAGTTCTCAGACATTTCCTTGTCAAAAGCTGATTAATCATGCAGTGTCTCATTAGAAGAGAAAGAAACCCATAAGTGCAAATTATCTGTTCCTTATAGAATAAAAATATCGTACTCTGTCAGACAAATCATTTCTCACGTGGACCACGGTATTTCTGTTCTTTGGGAAAACTCTGAGAAAGACATCAATATTTAACTAAACTCAAAAATTTTTAAATATTATTATTTCACTGATTGCTAGTTACTTATCCAGCATTTTATGTATGTTAGGATTGCTAGTTACTTCTCCAGCATTTTATGTATGTTAGAAGGTGATCATAAATGCAGAAGGAAGGAAAAGAAGCCTTTCAGAATCCAAAATAGATGTACTCAACTCTTTAGGAAGACCACAGCCCTTCTGTTAGAGAAAAACATTTTTGTCACTGTTTTATAAAAACTTTATCAAGTTTGTTTGTACAATTCCCACTTCCCAGCAAAATACAAATACCAAATCAAATACTACTAGAGAAGAAAACAATAAAACTATACAATTTGGGATATGAGTCCTAAAACATAGCAGTCTACAGCTGTTTAGGGTAAAGACAAATATCCCTTAAGGATTTTAAAGAATCCTTTAAAATTCTTCTGCATTACATCGGTTCATATTCATAAAGGGGATCCTAAAACATCAAAGAAATGTTAAATTGACTTTAATACACTTTATTTCAGAACAAGGAAAACTATACATTTAAGAAAGATTTATGAAAACTATTGAATTTCGAAAAATATTTGTTACATATGAGATGGGTAAAGTTCAGAATTACTTTGTAAAAGTTTTCTCTGAAACATCATATTTCGTAGTGTCTTAGTCCATTCAGGCTGCTATAATAAAATATCATAGACTGAGTGGCTTTTAAACCACAGAAATTTATTACTCAAGGTTCTGGCGGCTGAGAAGTCCAAGATCAAGGCACTGACAGATTTGGTGTCTGGTGAAGACCCTCTTCTAGGCTGCAGACTGCCAACTTCTCATTGTATACTCACATGGCAGAAGGGGTGACTGATCTCCCTGGGGTCTCTTTTATAAGGACACGAATCTCTAGTTTCAGAGCCCTCATAATCTAATCACCTCTCAAAGTCTCCACCCTCATATCATCATCTTGGGTGTTAGGATTTCAACATATGAACTTTAGGGGGCGGGGGACGATGACATAAACATTTAGTCCATTGCACCTAGTGATTGAAAATAGCTGGATGGACCCAGATCAGTCAGAGATTGGATCTTGGTATCAGAGAGACCCAGATTCGAATTCTAGTTTTTTGTTGTTCTAGATGCACAGGGTTGGACAAGTTACTAATCCTCTGGTCCTAAATTTCATTGTCTGTAAACTGAGTTGTTACTCTGTCTCACAAGGCTGTTATAAGGATGAAATGGGATAATGCTTATAGGGAGTCTTTACTGTGCCATCCTAGCTGGTGCCCATCCTTGGAGTGAGCTTTCTTAGCACTAATGGACACAGGCAAAATGACAGCTCTATATCTCATCACGGAACACGGGCATCGTTTTCATGTACCACAATTGCTTGAAATGCAGTGAGAAATGTCAGTTCTCTCTCTTATGCATACTAAATGAACAAATATTCATTTTCTATACAACTACACACATTATCCTTAAGATACAGGTATAAAATTATGGCATAAAATTATTGCCAAATAGGCATAGACGTGTATCCCTGAATAGTACCATGCATGATGTTATCATGGCAACATGAATGAGAGCAATATTGAAGCTTCTATTAGAACAAGGCACTTATTGTGTCTTATAAATAGTAATCCTAGGAAATTAGTTTCATCATAGAGATATTTGGGTGCTCTTTTTAAAAGAAAATTTTGTGAACCAGTAACAAGTCACGACGAGAGGAGAAACTTGTAGTGCTTTTAAATTATATTTTAAAAAAATAAAAGAATCGTGGGAATGGAGCTCAAACAAAGATAGGAGGACATATCTTTACATCGTGCCGAATGTATTGATGCGGTGCCCTAAGCAGAGACTCTGAAGCAAATGTGACACCTGGAGCCACTTAAATTCAGTTGATTGACTGAAACATGGATTCCGTGATGGCTCATGGTAAACGCAGTTGAGTTGACTAAAAGTCCTTAGTATAAAACAGGAGGTAATCCAAGGACTTTGGGAGATAGAAATACCAGGATAGAACTATGAGCAAAACATATAGGAGGATCAGGAAAATAAACAGCCCACAAGGGAGACTAAGAATAAACAGACTGAGTGGAGCTGAAATGGGTGGTAGGGTATCAAGGAAACTAACAGGGAAGTGATTTGAAAAGGAAGAAGCTTTCTACAGTGTCAAGGGGGATCAGAAATCGTGTAAAATAACAACTGAAAAGTGATGCTAGATTTTCAAATTAGTAGGTCATTACGACCTCGGCAGGAACAGTTTCAATGTGGATGAAGGCAAAGCAAGGTTGGTTGAAGATTTGCTAGGGCGAAAGTGGAGTAAGATACATAACGCTTTCAAAAAGTTTCCATAAAGAAAAAGCCAATTTAACTATTTAGGATTTTTAAAATATTTTACATAGTGGTTTATATACATATAGTTAAATGTATACACACAGCCTGAGTAAGTACTTTACATTAAATTTGACATTTCCCCAAAGTAGATAATATTTTGTATGATACAAAGCCATAAACCTTTTTTGAAAATGTTCAGGTGTACAGAATTGTATTATGCATAATCCTAGGTTTATGACATCCTCTTGTCACCGATCCATTCAGAATCTGTCTTTAATTAGTCTGTTAGCTGGTTATTTTTAAAAAGGTAATAAGCATCTATAAAGCCACAACCAATACAATAAGTAAGATCTTAAAAACAGCTGACATCTACCCATATGTACTCCATCCATCCTCCTCTCCCTCAACTAGATGAAACCATCATCCCAAATCAGCTTCATCATTCCCTTGATGTTCATATATACGTGTGTGTGTGTGTATAAGTGTATATAATTTTATAGGGAATACATATATACGTATATATATATATTCCTTAAAAGTATATATCTTCATACAACATATTCTTTAAATTTATTGTTTTTCACTTTGCAAACAGAACATTATACTCTGTAATTTTTTAGACTTAATTTCTTAAGTTTTTAATTTAATATTATTAAGCTATGATTCATTTATATTATTGAGTGTGGCTTAATTCCTTAATTTTGACTGCTGTCCTAAAATATTTCATTGTTTGTCTCTACATCGTCTTTTCATCCATTATTCCAGTGACGAACATGTGGGTTGTTTCCAGATTTTTGCTATTGTGAACAGTGCCACCATGAACATTCTTTTGCATGTGTCCAATTGTACATATGCCAGAGTTTCTTTTTGGTATAGATTTAGGAGTGGTAAATGCCTAGATCACAGGGTAAACAAACATTAGCTTTTTCAGGATATAATAGCAAGCAGCTTTCCAAAGTGGTCAAAACTATTCACACTGGCACAACAATGTATAAGAGATGCTGTGTTCTCCACATCCTCTTCAACATTTGATACTCTCAGACTTTTAATTTTTGCCAATTAAATGGATGTGAATCACATGGTGGTCTTGATTTTACTAATTGCTAATAACGTTAGACAACTCTTCTAAGATCACTTGCTCTCATTGGTCTCACTTCTGAGAATATTTTCATGCCTTTTACTTGTCTTTTCTTATTGGTTTGCAAGAGTTCCTTACATATTCTTGATAATAATCATTTCTTAATTACATGTATTGCAACCTGTAAATGTGTCAGTTTTTATCTAGTATGTATTTTCCGTTTTTAAGGTTTCTTTGTTGAAGACAAGTTTTTATTTATTTATATATAGTCAAATTTACCATTTTTAATGTATTCAACACTTTTGATGTTTTATTTAAATATTTTTCTATCACAGATTTTACAAGACATTCACCTATATTCTGAATATATTCACATATATTCTGATATGAGGTTGACAGTTTTGTTTTTAACATTTATATGATTGATCTATCTGGAGTTAATTTTTGTATAGGGTATGTGGTAGGGATCTAATTTTATCTTTTTCTCATTAGTACCAATTTTTTCTGTCATTATTTCACGAGCAATCTCTTCTTTGACCACTGATTTGCCATGCCACCCCTGTCATTTACTAAAGTTCCACATATATGTAAGTATATTTCTTGGATCTTCATTCTGTTCCATTCATCACATTTTCTATTTATGCGCGAATGTCACATTCTCTTGATTACTACGACTTCATGAAAGTCCTGATGTCTTGTAGAATAATTTCACTCTTTATGTTCTTTTTCAGCGGTTGTCTGGCTATTCTTAGCCCTTTGCTTATTTACATACATATTTTAAAGCACCTTGTCCCTTTTTCAAATTCCATTTTTAAAAAAATAGTTGGATTGGGGCCAGCCCAGTGGCATAGTGGTTAAGTTTGGCGTGCTCCGCTTTGGCAGCCCAGGTTCGCTGGTTCGGATCCGGGGCGCGGACACACACCATTAATCAAGCCATGCTGTGGCGGCGACCCATGTGCAAAGTAGAAGAAGACTGGCACAGATGTTAGCTCAGGACCACTCTTCCTGACCAAAAAATTAAAAAATAAAAATAAATAAATAAAAATTAATTTAAAAAGATTTTTTTAAAAGTTGGATTGATGAATTAATTTGGAAAGAACTGACATTTTCACAATATTATATCTTCAATCCATGCACCTGAACTCTCAATTCCTTGTTTAGGACATCTTTAACATCTTCCTCATTGGAGTTTTAATTTCACTTTCCAGATGGCTAACGATGTTGACCATCTTTTTAGGTGCTGCTTTGTCATCTGTATATCCTCTTCAGTGAAATGTCTTTTGTCCATTTTCTAATTGTATTGTTTGGTATTTTACTATTAAATTTTCAGAGTTCTTTATATATTCTAGATACTAGTCCTTTGTCAGATATGTCATTTACAAATATGTTCTCCTAGTATGTAGCACGTCTTTTCAATCTCTTAACACGGTCTTTCACAGAGAAAATTTTTTAAAATTTTGGTAAGTTCTAATTTATTAAATTTTCCTTTTATGGAGTGTCCTCTTGGTATCAAGTTCACACTCTTTTCCCAGCCATAGATCCCAAAGAGTTTTCTCCTATGTTTTTTTGTCGAAAAGTTTCATAGTTTTATGTCTTACATTTAAGTACATGATCCATTTTGAGTTAACTTTTGTATAAAGTTTGAGGTTTAGGTGGGTGTTGTGTATGTGTGTGTGTGTGAGGAAGATTAGCTCTGAGCTAACATCCATTGCCAATCCTCCTCTTTTTGCTGAGGAAGATTGGCCTTGGGCTAACATCCGTGCGCATTTTCCTCTACTTTATATGGGACGCCGCCACAGCATGGAGTGACAAGCGGTGCATCGGTTCGCGCCTGGGATCCTAACCTGCAAACCCAGGGCTGCTGAAGCAGAGCACGTGAACTTAATCGCCACACCACTGGGCCAGTCCCGAGAGTTGTTGTTTTTCATTTTGTTTTGGATTTTTTTGCCTATGGACCATCAATTGCTCCAGCACCATTTGTTGAATTCTAGCCTTTCTTCACTGAATTGTTTTCTCGTCTTTGTCAAAAATCAGTGGAAAGTATTTGTTTGGATATATTTCTGGATTCTCTATTCTTTTCCATTGATTTATGTGACTCTCTACCACACTATCTTGATTGCTATAACTATATAGTTAGACTTAATATTGGGTAGAGTTATTCATTCCACTTTATTAATTTTCCAGACAGTTGTAGTCATTCTAGGGTTTGTGCCTTTCTGTATAAATTTCAGAATAAGCTTGTCCATGTCTCCAAAAAAACCCTGCCAGGGTTTGATAGGAATTGCACTAAACTTATATATATATAGATCAGTTTGGGGAGAATTCACTGCTTTACTATGATGAGTTTTTCAATCCATAATTATGACATGTCTTTCCATTTATTTAGGCTTTCTTTGATTTCCTTCATTAGTATTTGTTATTTTTAGCATACAGATTCTCTACATGTTTAGATAAGTTTTCACTTATATATTTCATTTTCTTTGGAGCCATCGTAAATGTCATTGTGTTTAATTTTTGTTGCCACATGTTCATTGTTAGTATATAGAAATGAGATTATTTTATCTGTGATGATTTTGTATCCTGTAATATTGCTGAACTCACATATTAGTTCTTCATGGTTTTTTGTAGATTTCTTGGGATTTTTTTTACGTAGACAACAGTATCTGCAAATCTGCAAGAACAAATCTGCAAAATACAGTTCTATTTATTCCCTTTCTATCTGTGCTTTTTTAATTCTTTGTCTTGCCTATTCCGGTGAGTGAAACTTCTACTACTATGTTGAATAAGAGTGGTTTTAACAGACATCCTTATCTTGTTTTCAATCTTAAATATTTGGTAGAAATCTCCAGTGAGACTGTCTTGGCCTCGAGATTTATTTTTTAGGAGCTTTAAATTATGGTTTCAATTTATTTAATGGTTACAGGATTATTCACATTGTCTATTTCACAATGGTTGGGTTTTTGTAGTTTGTAGTTTTCAAAGAATTGGTCCATTTCCTCCAAGTTCTTGAATATATGAGTGTATTCCCTTATTTTCTGTTTAATGTTTGCAGGATCTATAGTAATAGCCTCTATGTCATTCCTGATGTTGTTTATGTCTTCTCTCTTTTTATCTTCGTCCGTCTCCCTAGAGGTTTTTCAATCATGTTCCTTTTTTTCAAGGTCAGCTTCCTTTTTCATTGATTTTTCTCTTTTTTTCCTTATTTTCAATGTCAATGATTTCTGCTTTTCTCTTTATTATTTCCTTCCTTCTGCTTTCTTTTGTTTTGTTTTGCTCTTTTTCTAGTCTCTTTGAGTAAAAATCTCAATTATTGATGAGGTCTTTTCTCTTCTAACTTAATTGGTTAGTGCTATAAATTTCCCTTTCCATACAGCTTTAGCTCTATCCCACATATTTTGATTATATTTCATTTTCATTAAGTTTTATGTACTTGTTTTTAATCTCCTTTGAGACTTCCTCTTGACTCATTAAATATTTGGAAGAGTGTTGTTTAATTTCAAACTCTTTAGATATTTTCCTAGTCTTTTTGCTATTGATTTCCACTTTAATTCCATTATGGAAAGAGAATATATCTTTATGTTTTAAACTGTTACAAATTTTTGAGGTTTGTTTTCTTGTCCAAGATATGGTATATCTTAGTGAATAGTCCATAGGTGCTTGTAAAGAATGTGTATTCTGCACATGTTGGGTGTGGTTTTCCATATATGTCAATTAGATCCTGTTAGTTGATTCTGTCACTCAGATTTTCTATATTCTCTCTGATTTTTTGTCTAGTATTTCTATCAGTTGCTGAGAAGAGGGTACTGAAGTTCCCAATGATAATTATGGATTTGTTTATTTTCTTTCAACTCTTTCAGTTTTTCCTTCTTGTATTTTGAGGATCTGTTTTTTGTTGATTATGCATTTAGGATCATCTTGACTTCCTAGTGGATTGATCCCTTTATGATAATGTGATATCCCTGCCCATTTCTAGTAATTGTCTTTGCCTTGAAGTCTAATTTATCTGATATTAATATAGGTACTCCTGTTTTTTTAAAATTCATATATGCATGATACATCTTTTTCCATTCTTTTATATTCAACCTACTACATCATTTAATTTGAAGTGAGCTTCTTAAAAACAGCATATATTTGAGTCTTGATTTATTATTCATTCTGCCAAACTCCGCCTTCTATTTGGGGAATTTAGATCATTTATATTTAAGGTAATTATTGATGTTTGAACTTAAGTCTGTACTTTTTATTTTGTTTTCTGCCTTTTTTTCCTCTCATTCTTGTTCCTCTGTTTCTCTCTCTCTATCTTTTTTTGTCTTCCTGGGGGTTACTTAAACATTTTTTAGGATTCTATCTTGATTTGTTCATTGTGTTTCTGAGCATATCTCCTTGCATACTTTTCTTATTGGTTGCTCTGTGAATTATCACAGTCTACTGGTGTCAATATTATACCACAATATACCAACATATATTATGAAGTATAGAAACCTTGCATTGAGATTCCCTTTACCCTCCTGATTTTTATGTCATTGTCTTGAGTATCAGAAAGTATCATAAATTTTTTTCAATTATCAAACATGATTTACAAAACCCATGAGAATAAGGATAGTCTATTGTATACACAAATATCTGCTCTTTCTGTTGTTCTTATTTCTTCCTCATGGTCCAAGATTCCTTCTTTTATCATCTAATTTCTGTTTGAAGAATTCTGTCAGCCATTCTTTAAGGGTAGATCTGCTAGTGATAAATACTCAGTTTTCCTTTGTCTGACAATGTCTTTATTTCCCCTTAATTTTCGAAAGATAGTTTCACAGGATATAGAATGAACAGTTGCCAGTTCTTTTCTCTCAGCACTTGAAAAATGTTGTACATGTCTTTTAATCTCCTTGGTTTCAGATGAGGAATTTGTTGTTATTCAAATTGGTGTTCCCCTATGAGTAAGGTGTAATATCTCTTTAGCTTATCTTGTCTGGACTAGAATTGCAAAAGTGTCTTAAAAAATCGAGATATAATTGACATATATTAGTTTCAGGTGCACAACATAAAGATTCAATATTTTTACATATTGTGAATTGATCACCACAATAAGTCCAGCTAACATCCATCACCATACATAGTTAAAAAATTTTTTTTCTTATAAAGAGAACTTTTAAGATCTAGTCTTTTAGCAACTTTCAAATATACAATACATTTTTACTAACTATAGTCACCATACTGTACATTACATCCCCATAACTTATGTATTTTATAACTAGAGGTTTGTACCTTTTGATCCCCTTCATCCATTTCACCCACTCCCCTGACCTCTGGCAACTACCAATCTGTTCTCTGTATCTATAAGCTCATTTTTGTTTTGTTTGGATTTCACATATAAGTGAAATCATATGATATTTGTCTTTCTCTGTCTGACTCATTTCATTAAGCATAATACCCTCAAGGTCCATTCATGTTGTCACAAATGGCAAGATTTCCTTCTTTTTAATGGCTGAATAACATTTCTTCATGTGTGTGTGTGTATATATGTATATATCACATTTTCTTTATCCATTAATTCATAGATGAATACTTAGGTGGTTTCTATCAAATGGTATTTTTAATTTCAATTTCTTATCGTTTATCACTAGAATATAAAAATACAATTGATTTTGAATATTGGTCATATATCCTGCAGCCTTGATATACTCACTTATTAGTGCTATGAGTATTTTTGTAGATTCTGTCAGATTTACTACAGAATTACATCAACTAAGAATAATGATAGGTTTAATTTTTCCTTTCCAATATGAATGCCTTTCTCTTTTTCTTGCCTAAACGCACTGGCTATAACCTCCAGTACAGTGTTGAATAGAAGTAGTGAGAATAGATATCCTTTGCTTGTTCCTTATCTTAGCCAGAAAAGATTCAGCATTTCACCGTTAAGTATAATGTTAGCTGTCGTTTTTTGTAGATAATCTTTATCAGATTGAAGAAGTTCTGTTCAATCCCAAATTTTTAAGTGTTTTATCAGGGATGGATGTTGAACTCTATCAGATCCTTTTTCTGCATCTCCTGACATGATCATACATTCTTCTCTTTTAAATTGTTAATGTGGTGAATTACTCTATCACAAACTAATCAAAACCTCAGGCCTGTTCCCAAACTGAAATATTCTTTTTAGAGTTTTCAAAATTAAGGGTGTATAAATTTAGATTAGGATCTCCATTCCCTGTACTATTTCCTCAGAGCGTTTGATGACATTCTCATAAGCTTTTTTTTTTTCTCCATTAAGCACTTCTAAGCTTTTGACACTTGACAAGATGACACTGGTAGGTAGGGAGGCTATGGAAGGGACCAGTAGAGATAAAGGAGAATGGTTCTATTTTGAGCGTCATCTTTCTTAAGCTTTAAAGCACTATTATTTAATGAAACCCAAGACAATACTGATGAAATTCACAATTAAGTTTGTGAAATAGGCAAAATAATTGAAATAATATCACATATGATATGCTTAATATCATCAACGTGGTGCAGAACCGTGTGTCGAGGTTTGGTTTCTCTGAAATGGGTAAATGTTTTTGTTGCTGCACGTAGAAGGTTTTTAAAAGGAATGATCAGAGAGCACAAGCTACTTTATGAGTAAATTAGTTTTTCTGATGTAGTCTTTAGCAGTAAGCTAACTGTATATATTGAAAATGTGAAACAGTCATCTTCCAGCATGGAAAATCTCACACAACAGTTATCTTAGGTGGAGAAACAAATAAAAGATAAAATTAATTTAATGATATATTTTAATTCCACACACACACATCCACTCAAACTGTTAAATATAATGTGGTAAAAAACTGAAGTTGACATTGTGTCATTTAGGTAGTTTTTATATGAGTATCTTAATAATTATTTTTCATTAATCAATATACAACTAAGTCTACCCTAGAATTTATTTGATTAAATTTGCCTCTGTTGTTATGTAGTTGGGTGAGTTCCAATGAAGTCTTAGTAGAATGTAGATACCTTACTTGTTCTCTTCAGCACCAACAGATTGAATTTTTGTTTCACACACAGATGGCAAACTATTCTGTCTGGAATGCACCTCTTAAGTTATTATTGTTCTGCTTAGATTGTTTTCAATAAGTGTCTATTGCTCTCAGAATGAAGCCCAAAATGATGAGTTTCACATCCAAGGATCCTCAGAATCTGCTACTAAACTACCTTTCCTACCTTACTTTCCAAGTTTTTTCAATTAATAACATTCTAGCCAAACTGGAAGACTTACTGCATCTTTTGAGAACTTTAAGTTTTCACAGCTTGGTGCCTTTTATCCTGCTGTTCTCTCTTCCTGGGAAGCACTTACTCTCATCACTTTATGCCAAGAATCTATCCAGATTTCAGATATTAGCCTAAAGGAAACATGCTCCAAAAACCTTCCTGATTCCTCAAGACAATCACCGAAATATTCATTTGAACTACCTTGCCTTTGATCAGCAGATAGACAGAAAGATGATAGATAGATAGATAGATAGATAGAGCGATAGATAATTTTGTTTCTGGAGTAACGCATGAGTA
Organism: Diceros bicornis minor; assembly: GCF_020826845.1. Taxonomy (NCBI): domain Eukaryota; kingdom Metazoa; phylum Chordata; class Mammalia; order Perissodactyla; family Rhinocerotidae; genus Diceros; species Diceros bicornis. The sequence goes on along the minus strand of NC_080762.1, from coordinate 10,579,042 downwards.
AATATTTGGTACAAGAGTTTATAGGATTCTATATCAATCAGTTTATCTCTAGGAATGAATTTAATAAGATACCTGTTCAGACCGGTACAGGAAAAATTATGAAGTTCTACCGATAGATAGCAAAGTGACTTCTGATTCTGTCCAAGATGCCGCAATAGGGATGGACTAGATTTAGCCTCCCACCTGACACAAAAAAAAATCTGGACAAAATATATGAAGCAAGGTTTTAAAGACACAGATATCAAGCAAGGAAAGATGATAAAAGGTAAACTTTCTTTTTATATAAATATTTCAGATAGTAAAACTGATCATGTTTGAAAAAGCACAATTTTGTAACCTCTAATGAATTAATGGGGTGAAAAGGAGACAATCTGCACCTCCATCAGGCCTTGCCACCCAAAACAAATTTAATAAATTGAATCTGAATCTAATCAACCTTCTAAATCCAAAGAACAATTTCCAGGGAATACAGTTTTTCATTCCTCTGAAATGAAACATGAAAAACTACAGAAGAGGGACATAATTAGCAAACTCCAGACTAGTAAACCCTGGAGGACTCATTTCTTCAACAAATAAATTGTTAAAAAAAAAAAAAAAAAAAACAGATGTATGAAACATAGATTAAAAGAGGCTTAAAAACATATTTGCATCTGATTCGAACAAAAACACTAAAAATCACATGACATTTGCAGTTTTTATGAATTTCAGGAATTATGGTTAATGCTTAGGTATTTTCAATATTATTGGTTTTCTATATGAACCTTATCTTTTAGACAGATGTACTGACATATGTAACAGTAGAAATTATAAGATGTTTGGATTTTGCTTCAAAATAATACAGGAGGGAGGAAAGTAGATAAAGTTATGAACAAAACAAGATTAGATTTTTATCGATGATTGTTAAAGCAGGTTTGTCTATAATGAAAACGGGTTTCTTAAAGTTATTCTCCCACACAGGAGGCTTCTGGGACTGCTAATGTCCCACTTGTTGCCCTGGGGGTAGTTATATGGTGTCATCATTTGGGGATAAGTCATACATTGTGAACTTGAGCTTTGTCAATTTACTGAATGGGTTCATATACTGAATTAAGGGATCTCCTTCTCTGTCTCTCTCCCTTCCAGGATTCTCCTGTCTCTCTGGCTTTCCTAGGCTCTACTCTAGTTTTCTCTACCTTGGTACTATTGATATTTGGAGCCAACCTTGCATCGTAGGAGGCTTAGCATCTCAAACCCCCACCCCAACTTGTAACACCAAAAATGTCTCCAGACATGATCAGATGTCTCCTGCAGGGCAAAAATCCCCCGGTTGAGAACCACTGCTTTAGCCAGAAAGTTGTCACTATTTCCTTTGAAGTGTTAGCTGTCCATGTGGCACTGCTGATGACTGAGGCTGAACTTGGGGCAAAGCCACAACTAAGAAAAAATGTATATATACCACCTCCCCTCCCATGCCAGTCACCTTTCCAGGTTTTGACTCTCTTCCACAAATTGCCTGCTTTTCTATACTTTTCAGAAATCTTAGGTAGGTTGGGGATATTTTTGTTTGTCATGTTTGTTTTTGTATTTTGTGCAGAGTTTTTACTTGCTGTGACCTAAAGTGATGAGGTGCAGGGAACTCACTCTGCCAAAGTGGAATTGGGACTCAGAACAGTCTCTACCTCCCTCCCCACCCAAATACACACATTGTAAGTGACTTTAGTTCTTTGAATACTGCGATTCTTTTTTTAATATCTAACATTTTAATTTTACTAGAATATATCTCAATGTCAACCATTCTGGAACAATTTTTCCCTGGCAATTATGGTGGCACTTCAATATGTAAATTTAATAGCTTTTTTTTTAAGAGAAATTAGAATTATATCTTTGCATATTTGTTCTTTTGCATTATTTTTATTCTTCAGACACTCCAATTATACATATGTTAGGTCTCTTTGCAGCTATATTCAATATTTATCATGCTTTCTCTAGTCATTTTTTACTGTTTCTCCAATTTACACTTAATTGTGTTTGGTTTCTTACTTCTATCACCATCTCTCTGTTTTCTCCAGTGTCTCTCATACCTAGTATTCTTTCCAAATTCACCTCTGATATTTTTTTCCTAATTACAAGTTCTACCAGCTCATATTTAATCTCCTTCTATTGTTGTGTCTTTTCTTTCCTCAGTTTTTTTTCATTTCTGCATTTCTCCCAAACAATATAGAAATCTTACTATGCTTTAATTTTAGTTGTTCTTTTCCAAACATACATGCTATTTTTATCTTATATTTTATTATATACTTTTACTTGGCATCTTTTTTAATGTCTTTAAAATTAGTCATTATAATCTTTATTTTCTTGAGCTAATGATTGTTTAAATTTACCTATATGTTTGGAAACCTAAATTTATACCATGTATGCACCCAATTTCTTCCTTCTGAGTTCAATTTTCTTCTTCCTGAGATACATCTTTTATAAAATTTTTATGAGTCTCTGTAAATGGAAAACTTATTCTTGTTTGTTTTAAAATTATCTTCCTGTTGTCATCATATGTGAATGAGAACCAGGCATGTAATTTTAGGTCAAAAGTTATTTTTCCTCAGTATTCTGAAGCTATAATTCCATTGCTGTCTGGGGGATTAGTTTGCTAGGGCTGGTGTCAACAAAGTACCACAAACTGGGTGGCTTAAATAATAGAAATTTATTGTCACACAGTTCTGGAGGCCACATGTGCAAAATCAAAGTGTTAACAGGATTGGTTCCTTCTGAGGACTGTGAGAAAGGATCTAGTCCAACCCTCCTCCTTGGCTTGTGGATGACCATCTTCTCCCTATGCCTTTTCATATCATCATCCCCCTACGTGTGTCTGTCTCTAAATTTCTCCTTTTTATAAGGACACCAGTCATATTGAATTACGGGCTCACCCTACTCTAGTATAACCTCATCCTTACATAACTAATTACATCTGCATTGACCCTATTTCCAAATAAGATCACATTCTGAAGTGCTGCGGGTCAGGACTTCAACATATGAATTGCTAGTGGAAATATTCAATTCATTACATTTGGTCTTTTTCTCTCTTGAGAAGTCCAGTTGCATCTGTGGACTATATATTTTTTGTCTTCAATTGCTTTTAAGATTTTCTTGTAATCTCTGGTGATTCTACAGTTCATTACAATATTTATAGGCATGAATTTATTCTTATAAATCCTGCTTGGGACTCAATAAGTTGTTGTTATTCTTTAATATAAAAGTGATTATGACTTTCATCACTTCTGAGAAAGTCTCTTCATATATTGGCTCTATCACACTGTGTAACAAATACTGGATCTTCTCACACTATCCCCCAGGTGTCTTAATCAATCTTCCATGTTTTTAATATTTTTCTGTGCCCTGCATTCTGGGTGATTCCTCAGATCTACACTCCTCAGAGATTCTCCTTTTAATTGCATGTAACCTGTCTTCAATTTGTCTTTTTTTTTTTTTTTTTTTTTTTTTTTTTTTTTGTGAGGAGATCAGCCCTGAGCTAACATCCGCCAATTCTCCTCTTTTTTTTGCTGAGGAAGACGGCCCTGGGCTAACATCTGTGCCTATCTTCCTCCACTTTATATGGGACGCCGCCACAGCATGGCTTACCAAGCAGTGCGTCGGTGCGCGCCCGGGGTTCCGAACCAGCGAACCCCGGGCCGCCGCAGCGGAGCGCGCGCACCCAACCGCTTGTGCCACCGGGCCGGCCCCCAATTTGTCTTTTTAAAAAAATAATTACACTGTTTTTCCTAGGGGTTCTATTTGGATATTTTTTTCATAACATGCTATGCTTTTCAATTTATTTTTGTGTTGATAGGATCAATGTAAACACACTTACTTTACAATTCTTAACCTGTCATTCTGTATTCTGAAGTTCTGTGTGTCTAATTGTACTACTATATTTTTTCACAGTAGATTTTTTTTTCCTCATCTGGCTGGTAACTTTTTACTGTGAGCTCATCTGTAGAGGAAATTGTTTTCTCTGTGGTAATTGCAAGTGGCCAGGGGCGTGAAAGTGTCTCATTTACTCCTGCCAGATGATTTGGGAGTATCACTGGTACAAGATAATTTATTTCCTTAGTTTCTTAGCTAGGAGCACTCTTGAAACTCATAAGTAATGCAAATTTGCATCACAAATCAGTACAAGTTTCTTTTTCCTCCAGTGTCTAGGCTGGAAAAAAAAAAAAAAATTTCTTATCTTCTCCATGAGAACAGAAGTGTTTTTTAGCTTACATTTTCTCAAAGGTGCACTTCTAATTTTGTTCAGGGGTTATCATTTTTCTCTGTCACTGTTGACTGAAAGATTTCTTCAAAACACCATGCAGGTAAGAGCATTGTATTATTATTTATTTATTTATTTATTTATTTATTTATTTATTTATTGGTGAGGAAGATTGGCTCTGAGCTAATACCTATTGCCAATCCTCCTCTTTTTTGCTTGAGGAAGATTGGCCTGATCTAACATGTGTGCCAGTCTTCCTCTACTTTGCACATGGGTCACTGCCATAGCATGGATTTGATGAGTGGTGTAGGTCCAAGCCTGGGATCTGAACCTGTGAACCCCTGGCTGCCAAAATAGAGCACGCCGAACTCAACCACTACACCATTGGGCTGGCCCCAAGCATTGTCTTATAATTTTTACTGACAATTTGGTGGTAATAGTAAGAAAGTGAGGATAGTGATGATAATACAATAGCACAGCAGATGACATACAACTGAATTAGACAATTCTTAAAATATTTCAGTCTCCACCCACCTCGAGCCCATTAAGAAAAAGAAAAGTCTATATTATTAAGATTTCATGCATTCATTCATTTATTCACTCATTCATTCTGCTGACAGAAATAAAATCCCTTTATTTTTTTATTATGCAAATAAATTATATCCTTCAATTTTCTCCATTAATTAAATTCTGGGTCTACTTTAGCATAATGAAAACCTCATTGAGTTGCTCTATTAGCTCTTTTAACTTTCAAATTACAGATTTTTTTCTTTATCATGGTCATGTTCAAATCATAGAATCAAATAAAGTTTAATTTTTTAAATAAATTCTGAGTAACCCTCAGAGTGATAGGTTAATTTTCATGTATGTGAGTAGACATGTAATTGTTCTGTGTGGATACAAGTATCCTTTATGGTATACATTGATGAGACCCTACTTCTGCTGTAGTGTGTGTTCTAGTGAGAGCCACGCACTCAAGCTTTCTCAGGAAGACTACAGACATACACAGTGATAGAGGTAGAGTGAAAACTTAAATTTTCTTGTTTTCAGTAGATAGTTTAAATTAATGATTAAGAGAACTTCTATTTTCCTTGTTCTTCATGGTTTCATGTGAAGTATATGTTCTATCTTGCAAAATAGGTTTTAGTGTCATTCTTTTAGTGTCTAGCAAGAAGGCCCAGGTCTAGGTCTATAGCATAAAAATACACTTACAGTCATGTGCACAGCCGACTATTCCAGATATTATGGAAATCAGAATTAGGGCTTCAAAGCATTAGGAAAGGCCAAGTCTCACTCCAGCTACTCCTGGTGGGGTTCTGGCAGGTGGGCTAACCATGCACAGATTCATTCTGATGCTATTGGGCCTTGAGCCAACTCAGAGGGTTCTACTCGCTCACTCTGGCCTACATGGGTAAGAATATCAACCCTTGTGCTTAAGGGAGACACAACTCACTTGTGTCTCCCTTAAGTGAGACACAAACACAACACCAATCTTAACACTAACTGGCATAACGAGAACAAAAATTGTATCTGATCTCATAAAATTCAGCTTACATGTTCCAGTGTCCCAAAAGTACACTTTCCAAAAGACAAAAATGAGAAGATTAGAAAATCAAGCTTATTCAAGCTTGACATTCCAAGTTTTCTGCCTTGATGTCTTTGATATATATCACACAAAAAATTAATTCATTTCATATTCATATAATTTGCTGCATTCTACTTATTATTAAATGGGTATAATAATGCTGGTTATATCATCTGACCAGAACTTCTAGAAGTTTAATGTCTTTAATTTATATAAAGTGAGGAACCGGTCATTATTTAAATGATGATTGGTGGACAAAATCTGAAAACACATATATTTCAATAGTGATGGGGTGGCCAGATATAATTGATCACAATTTGAGTCACTGTCATTAAAAATAAAGAAACCATAGTTCATACTTTGATAATATGGGTATCTTTGATACAGTCCTACTTTGCCTTATAAATGCTACTGCATCCTATAGCCTAGCTGGCACAGTTTTTATCTAAGTCTTGATATCTTCATACCTAAACTTTTTGTAATCTTTCCTTGACTATGCATGTAGATGCACACACACACACACAAACAAACATGCATTCATGCATGCAGGCATGCATACACACATGCACACACCTCATTTGAGGGTATTTCTCTTCAATTTCATATCTGGTATATGTCTCTGTCTAGCCAATTACCACAACCCTGGTAGGTGTTTGTATCCCTCATGCTACTCTATGTTGCTTGTCTTTGTCCCAGTGTCTACCTCAGCATCCAGCACACAATAGTTACTCAATAAATGCTTAGAGAATGAGAGGATCTGTCCCTTCTACATTATCTTTTTCCTTTTTAAAATAATTGCCCATCTGACCACTAGCAACTTACCACCTCAATGCAAAATGAATACTTTGACCCCTGAAAACTACAAACTTTTGTCGTTTTTCACCCTAATCATATTAGCCAATACTCTTCTTAAGTTGATAGTACTAACCACCACCTAGTGGCTAGGATGGGGAACTATCTTTGATATATGTTACCCAGCACCTTTGAGGGATTTGGGAGGTCCAAACAGTTGGAAATAGAGGTTATCAATGAAAGCAGAAGCAGCAAGTAAAGCCTAGAACAATCTAGTCCAGGATAGTCTCACAGTTAGACCCTCTCATCCTGGGATTGGACCATTTAATCCTCTTTTGGGATGTTTGCATACAACAGTGAGGGCCCCAGTATCAGACTTCCCGGGTCCAAATCTCAAATCTCCCACTTACCCTCTGAATGATCTCAGACAAATTATTTAACCTCCCTATGTCATAGTTTTCTCCTCTATAAAACTGGGATAATAATATTACTATACAGAACTTCATGATCATAGTATCTATACTGAAGTTCTTGTGAGGAATAAATACAACTCATGTGAAGAAATTAACCCAATATCTGGCACTTAATTAGAACTCAATTTAGTACTTTTCTATATTGAGCTAGTTAGTCTTCCTGGCTGGGTTTGAAGCCACCCGTGATTGTGTTCATTATACTCATGCAATTTTTCTGCAGTTCAGGTCCTGGTTTCCATTTTCTTCCTTTGTCTGCACTAGTGTCTGCTTCTGGTCTACCCTGGCCCTGTCCTTTTGTAAGCCCAATGCTTGACTCGCCATCTCTTCCCCACAATCTACTTCTTTGCCTGAGAAGATTTGTGTCTACAGTGAGGTTCCCATATTTTCTTCTCGATCACTACAGATAATTCCATCTTGGACTATTTATCCTTATTCTATAAATATTCCACTTTGACTACCTCACCCTTTCTTACATATCTTTGATTGCATGCTCAGTTTCCTTAGAAAAAAATAACCATCCTTTCCTTCTCCTCTTTTCTTCTATAGTACTGTCAGGGCTGGTAACACAACTGTATCAATGGAATATTACCTATACCAAGGAAAGAGAAAAGTTAAAAATTTTAAAATAAAATTAGGCCTAAATTATATGAATACTGTTAATCTTTAAAGACCTTGAAAATTCCCATGAATCCACTTTAAAAACCTGCACAACCTTGTTATTTTTTAACTCCTTATCTAATCGAAGTATACTTTTCTTCAAGCATCACGCTATGGAGAAATATTTTAAAACATTTCTTACACAATTTCATTGTTAAAAACTGAAAACATTTTCTGTAAATATTTATACTTCAAGCATATGTTTTATTGTATAAAGTGGGCACTTGCACCAATCCTGGAAACCTAAATACCACCGTAAATATTGTTGTTATAGGATAATATAGGCCAAATGAACTTACGGTACAAGACTCATTTCTAAGTTAGGAACTGGATATAAGAAGAATGAACGTGAAATCTGAGCTGAATTATTCCGGCCCAGTTCTGCTTGACATGTCCTCCTGTTATCTAAGTTATTGAGAAATTCGATCTAGGTTATTGGTTTTTTTTTCCCTCCCTGGTGAAGCAACTATGCTTTGAAATGTAGAATAATCAGAACAGCACAATCAGATACTTTTCACTCAGATTCTATCGAATATATTCTAAAGATATTACTTAGTGATGACAGTCTTTTGTTCAGCAGGGTGTTCACAGTATGTTAGGCACTGGAAACATCGCCGTGGTGGTATTATATGTCTCAGGAACAGGTGAGACTGGGAATTCCCTGGTTTGTGGCCCTCACTCAAGTCAGAGAATTTGTTCTCCTACATCTGGTTGGAGGAGCAATCACTCCCTCACTGACAGCGGCAGCTGGACAGACATGAGGTCTCATTCAGCTGGTTCCATTCTCAAACTGGACGTTCTTCTACTAATCATGGACCAAAATCTAAAAAGGGGAAAGAACAGAGGCCAGTCCCATTTCCTCCTGATTTTGTTCTGTTATGGTTTGCTAGTGTTCCCTTAGTCCTCTCAGAATGTCCTGGCAAGCAGCTCCAGAACCAGGTACAGAGCAACCTGCCAGAGGTCTGTCCGGGTCATAACAGATGAGACCCACTCACAGCGCAGTCTTCTTGGTTGGCAGCTCTTAACTTTTGTATATAATATAGAGTTTGGGAAATTTTACTTTGTGATTTCGTGACTCCAGATAAATCATCAAAATCATAAAAGGAAAGAAATTCTCTCTCTCTTTCTCTCTATCTATATATACACACATTACATATATATTATAAAATGCTATATATGGCATAATTTATAATATATATTATATAATGCTATAAATTATGTAGCCTGGGACAACCACACAATTTGTAGGGCTCAGCACAAAATGTAAATGTGGAGTTTCTCATTCATAAAGCAGGAAAAAAAAATGCCATAAGATTACTAAAATATAAAGTTCTTTCTTTTCTTTTGTGGTTTCTCTCTGAAATTATCATGGTGTTTTTATTTCCTATTTAATTTCATTCTAATTAATAAAATTAAATTTTTAAATTATTATCATAAATTTTACTGTTAACTTTATATTGCACAATGCCAGTTTTAAAGGCAAATATAAAAAATTTAACTCTTATGCAGAATCGTTGAAATTACGCAATTTCTATTTTGTAGCTTGTACATGCATATGTATATCGTTGTTGCTAGAACAAAGGGTGCTCTGCATAAAACTAACTTGACTGTTTTACTTCACTTCTTGTATGCACACATTCTACCAAGACTCTACATTTGGGACTTAAGCATGAGTAAAGAAGGATGGAAAGGAAAAGGAACTATGGGTTGCCCTATCTTTCCTTTTCCTTCTATAACACAGCAGCTTCCATAACATGCTTACCTTGTACTTGCTTTGAGTCTTCCTGAACTCCAATGTCTCGTGAATCCAGTGGAATTCTGTGTTTATAGGACATCATAAAGGCTGTATGCAAATGGCATGTCAAGGAATGGTGGACACACATACTGCTCATATCTTCTCTGCTCATGCCATGCTCTATTATCCCATCATACTCCACTTACAAAACACAAGTACTGAGATAAAATTATTAAGAATTGAAGATGTGACGACAGAGCATTAAACCAAACACAGGGCCCTTCTGAGGGCAAAGCCTCATGTGACCTGCACAGGTTGTATCCCCACGAAGCCAGCTCTGTATGAGGCCTCCTGTTGCCCTTCAGACAACAACCTCTCTATTAGAATAAGCTAAGTGGTCAAACATAATTGTGTTGTAAATGTCACTGGCATCAAAGGGCAGGTGACTTAAGTTTTGCCTTTAGTTGGAACTTGAAGACTTAGATTGTTGATTACTTTAGTTTGTGTCCAAAAATAATGTTATCTTGCAGACTGCAGAAAGAAAAGCTAATAAGGTGATTGTTAAGAACCTTGTAAATTTTAAACTTATAGAGATGCTATTTGTGGGAATACAATCAACCAAAAGGCTCTGTTACAGAGATACTTCATATCTGAAGTAAAAAAGGTTTTCAAGCTATGGGATAACAATCCATTATTGGATCTTGAAATCAAATTCTTAGGTTGTAACCAGTATTTTTTAAAATAAAGAAATAGAATAGACAGTAGTAGAAAAGATCAGAGTGCTGCACATACAGCAAAGGCATGCATAATTTTATGAAATTTTTGGTTCATATATCTACATATACATACAATACATACATATATACAGTCATTTGTCACTTAACGATGGACGTATGTTCTGAGAAATGAGTTGTTAGGCGATTTCTTCCTTATGTGAACATCATAGAGTGTACTTACACAAACCTAGCTGGCATAGCCTACTACACATCTAGCCCACATGGTACTCATCTTATGGGACCACAGTTGTACCTGCAGTCCATTGTTGACTGAAATGTCATTATATGGCCCATGACTGTATACATATACATATAATACATACATATATACACATAGGTATAAGACATGCATACTTATATAAATACACATATAATACATTCATGCTCATATATACATATACATATAATATATACGTATATACATATAATACATACACACATGTATACATATACATATAATACATATATATATGAATGAATGTGAAAGTAGGTTGCAATATAAGATGTATTTCTTACTGTGGGTCATCATTTGAAAAGCCATTGTCATAAAAATCTGTATCTTCTGATGAAGTTTACAGTTTCTAAACTCAGGAACCATCTTTCCACAGTATAACAAAGGTTAATTTCAGAAAAGGAAGATCGCATTCATATCAGTCATCCTGGAAGTTGTTTTCTACAAAATGTTGCCTTTCCAAGCTTAGATTCCTGTGGATGATTACGTTCTTCAGGATTTTTTGATGATGTACCCAGCAATTCTAACATTTGCAACATCCACCAAAGACTGGGCATTTGGAAGCAAAGAAAGAGAAAACACATTTATTCATTTCCAGTATGTGATTCTATCCTCACAGTAATCTCTAAAATGGACAATATCAGCCCTCTTTTATAGGTGAGGAAGGTGAAACTCACAGAATTTAGGTAATTTGCCCAGTCATATATCTTCCTACTGGTCAAATGGGCCTTGGAACCCGGGTTGTCTGTGTCAAAGTCCAGCATTTAAGTCTCCCGAGGTGTTATAATCTTATAAAAAATGTTGAAAAGATTAAAATTAAAAAGGGAAATAATATAACTGATGCACAAAAATCAAGGTTTGATTGTGTTACGGTCTAGTGAAATATAATTTAATTTTGGACTCCATTTTCCCACTGAACCATACCGTAACAAATAGGCAATATTCTTTTGTGAATCAGAGCCTCAGCGCTTGCGTTTTCTTGTGGTTACATTATAAGAAGTAATGTGCAATGTTTTGATTTCTTTGTACCCACAATCTAAGCCATTCAAAAATAACAAAATTCCACAAAGGAGGAGAAAAAAATAAATCTTAGAGAATTTTGGAAAGAACAGTATCAACTTTTTATAGCAATCATAAGAAAATCATCTACATTCGTATCAAATATCAGGTTTCCAGCACAGGAAAAGAAAACTGCAGTACCTGCCATTTTAAATTACTCCCTGTCATGTTTTTATTCCTCCTCCTCCCCTGGGATGTTAACGTCTTGAAGAAATATGTGTGCACTCTGAAAATATTTCCTGAAGTCAGTGGATTCCATATGTTCCTAGGGAAACAAATTATTCACTCTGTGGGTCATTCCTGGTGACATTTAGATCTTCTAATCAGTACATTTAGGCCCCTACGTACTTTGTATTTTCAGAGCTCTCTTATGTAGACCTGCATAGAACTCAAGAAATATTTTCATTGACTCAAACTTTCCCTCAACCTGAAAGAACACACATGAACACACATACACTCTCTCTTTCATACACACTCACGTACACAAACACATAAACAAAGACACTTAAATATATATTCTTTATCGTTTAACTATATTGGACACTGGTTTAAGAAAATTAAGATAGCTATTTTGAACTAAATAAATGACAGGCCCAAATGCAAAGGAAAAGTGAAAAATATACAAGAAAATATACTCAATATCCTTAGTTCATAGACAGAGTTGATCAGAGAGAAGACAGCAAAGATAATAAATGATACGAGATTGTTTTTGTTTGATTTGTGTTTTGTTTTGTTTTTTACAAAAATAAAGATCAAGAATTGAAGTATGACTTTTGCTTTCCTTTGAACCTAAAAAAGTGTAGTTCTTGAAATTCTTTCCTCATTTGCTTTCAGGGCACTGCTCTCCTCCTGTTCTCTGGAATCTTCCTGAATGATTCTCCTATTTTCTGACTCTGATGTTGGAGCTTCCCCAGATTATTTCTTTGGTCCTCTTCTTTGTTATCCTTAGAAATTGCCATACTATCTCAAGCTTCAATTGCTACAGATATGCTATAAACTCCCAAATATATGTCTTATTCATTTATTGAATACATATTTATTGATCACTTATATGTCCCAGGAATTTGTCTTATTTAGTTGGGACAAAATAGTCATCATCATCACCATCTTACAACGTGAAGTCAAGCCACCATCTTATAACTTAAAGTCAAGCACTGGAACCATATACTAAATATGTAAATATACCAAAAAAAGAGAGAGGGAGAGAGAACGTAATTAAATGACAACCGTGATAATGCCTGAAAGGAGAAAAGAGGATATAAAGTATGAGAATAAGGTAGGAAGAGGGAAAGTCACTGCGGAAGTTGAGTTTGAGATATAAAGAATAAGAAAGACCCAGTCCAGAAAATATCTAGGAGAAAATTGTTCCAGGGTTTCTGGCATGGAACTCCTCACACCCCGATCTCTCCCTGAGCTCTGAACACGCTCCAACAATTGCCTACTAAACAATCCATTTGAACAGTATGTAATTTCCCTGATTTTAAGATGTAAATAACTGAACTAATTGCCACACAATGGTTAATGGCACCACCATTCACTCAAGCTAAACACCTCAGAAGAGTCTTACAAGAATTTTCCTTGTCCCTCATACTTTATATAATCCCTCACCAAATCCTATAAATCCCACTCCACATAGAAGGTGCTTAGTGTTTTTTGTTAATAAATGAATGACTCATTCAATAAACCAATGAGTGGAAATGTCTTTGGGCCTCTACCTACAGATGAAAAGTTTCTAAGTGCCACCACCAGATCTTTCTTAATAACAATAGTCTGTGTTTCTTCTTCATTTAGAGTGTACACTTTGCTTTTCAAAGGAACTTTTAAGCTACTTTTTATCGAACACATCACAATATTGAAGAACTGGGGAGAGAAACTAGTTCCTATCTTGCCACCTGACCTCAGTCAGTCTAAAATCGGTTCTTGATAAAAGGGGTTTGGTAAAGCCCATATTTTTATATTAGGAAGTATTGTTCCTAGAGAAGAGTATGAAAAAAGGAGAATATAAGGCTCCTTTTTTCCTCATCTTTTACTATCTATATGCAGACAGCTCACAGATGTATATTCCTGTGCATGCCTCTTCTCTGAACTGTCTATAGATTTTTACATCCAACTACCTACTCAACATTTCCACTTAGATGTCTAATCAACTTCTTAAACATAAATATCCAAAATGAACTCCTGATAATCTGCCCCAAACCTTGCTCCTTGGACAGTCTTTATAGTCTCTGTTAATAAAAAATTCCACCCTTCCAGTTGCTCAAGACAAAAACTTTGGAGTCCTTCTTAACTCTTCTCTTTTCCTTATATCCCACATCCATTCTTTCAGAAAATCTTGTGGGGTCTACCTTCCAAGTAGATCCAGAATCTGACCAGTTATCACCACCCTACCCCTACCACCTTGTCCTAAATCAACATTGTCTCTCCCTTGGATTATTGCAAAATCTTCCTAAAGGGGTTCTGCTTCCACACTTGCTGCTCCACAGTCCTTTCTCCAAAGAGCACTCAGATAATACTTTTTGTTCGAAGCTCTTCAATGGTTCCAACTCACCTGAAGTAAAGTCCCAAATCTATACAGTGACCTAATAAGCCCCATGTGGCCTGCCCAGTTGCTGCTCATCTCTGAGTGCTATTCTTATCTTGGACAGTATTCATCTCTGAGTACTCATTTCATCTCTGAGAGGACTTATCTCTGAGTACTCTCCCTTTATTCCCTCTCTTCTTACCTCACCAGCCTTTTTGCTATTTCCTGAGCACTCTAGGTAAGCACTCTCCTCAGTGCTTCTCCACTTGATGTTCCCGGAACCTGGAAAATAGCCTTAGCTCCTCCCCACTCCACTCCATGGCTAACCCTTCCTCCCCTTCCTAATTAGTCCTCTTCTGACTACCCTACTTAAAATTGCAGACTCCCAACCCTCAGCTCACACTCGCTATTTCCCCTACCATGCTTTATCTCCACGGCACTTTCAAAGTCTAAAATTCTATATAATTAATTTTTTTTCTTTATTGTCTGTCTCCACTAACTAAAATATCATTTCTTTGAAGGCAATGTTTTTTTTTTCTGTCTTCTTCATTTCTGTTTCACCAGTGACACCTAGTAACATAAAAAATATGAATGAAAAAATAAAAGGATGAATGAATAAATGAAAAATGGGTATTTATATGTTGAGAATCAGGCTGCAATAGAGGTGGGAGATTGGGTCAATACTTGTAAGTTAAAAAGAAACTCACCCTCTTTTATGGGAAACCACAGTGAAAAGATTTCTACCCTTAAGGGAATGGAATTGGAGATAGCCAAATTTAAACTGTGGGTGCAGTAGGAGGAGAGAAGTGGGAGGCAAAATAAGGATGGACTTGGTGTGGAGGGGCAGATAAAGGGGAAGACGTGTATTGTGACTAAACTGGATATTTGAATTATTGGGAATTGAGGATCTTGCACTAAATTATTTCTAAATCCTTGGCCAGCTATAAAGCTCTAGGACTCTATAAAGAAGAGATACAGATACCACCAACCATCGAGATAAAGATGCCTATTAAAAATCTGACACTAATATCATCTCTAAATTTCCTGGCAGCCAAGGCAAAAAGAAAAATACGTTGAGTTTAACCATTGTTTGTTTTGCTAAGGAAAGCATGCAATTCACTCCACAAAGGCAAATTTTATCTTACAACTAAACAAATGAGAATTGACTACATAGGTTCTCTAATGAGGATCTATGAATAAGAGAGTGAGCAACATCTTAAACTGTAATTTAATGAAACATATATATAAATATATCTATTTTTATAAAATTGATGATTCTTTCATGAGCTCTTTCCAAATGCAAAAGACATGACATTAAATGAATATACGTTGAGCCCCACTGGATACATAGTAATGTACCTTGTATATCTTCTCTAATCCCAATCAAATCTTCAGTGTTTCTGCTCCATTGCATCCTTACCTTAACAACATATTATGGCTTATTTTGACCATCTTAAACAAATAAACAGAACACAAAATTACCAAATAAAAAGGAGTAGGAGTGTGCCACAGATTGGTTGGTATTGCTTTTGGAGGAAAAGCTGTTGAGGTTCTATGACAACTTCTAAAATATTTTCAGAAAATTAAAATTAAATGTCCAGAAATCCAGCCTTTTGGGAAGTCAAGTTTCAAATTGATCATTTTCTTTGCCTTCCTCAACCAGAAATGATTGCTTTGTGTTATTTTGTTTGGATTACCGACAACTGTTACATGTAGAAGCTGAAGCTATAAGACCTTTAATAGTCTTCTTTTTCCAGCTTTATTCAGGAATAATTGACAAATAGAATTGTATATATTTAAAATGTACAACATAATAAATTGACAAACATATATACTGTGAAATGATCACTAAGGTCAAGTTAATTAACACATCCATCACCTCACATAGTTAATTCTTTTTGTGTGTGGTGAGAATGCTTTATCTACTCTTAGCAAATTTCAAGTATACAATACTGTATTATTAACTACAGTCACCATGCTGTACATTAGATCTCAGAATTTATTCATCAGCTGAAAGTTTGCACCCTTTGACCTACAGCTCCCTATTCCCCCTCCCCGCAGCCTCTAGCAACCACCATTCTACTCTTTGTTTCTATGAGATTGGCTTTTATTTTTTTTATCCCACATATAAGTGACACCATATAGTATTTGTCCTTCTCTGTCTTGCTTATTTCAGTTAGCATAATACCCTCCAGGTTCATCCATGTTGTCACAAATGGCAGGATTTCCTTGGTTTTTTTAATGGCTAAATAATGTTTCATAGTATATATTTACACCACATATTCTTTATTCATTCATCCATCAATGGACACTTCAGTTGTTTCCGTTATCTTGGCTATAGTGAATAATACTGCAATGAACGTGGGGGTGCAGACATCTCTTCAAGATACTGATTTTTGTTTCTTTTGGATACATACCCAGGAGCGGGATTGCTAGATCACATGGTAGTTCCATTTTTAATTATTTGAGGACCTCCATACTGTTTTCCACAGTAGTTGTACCAATAAATATCCCCACATAGAGTCTACAAGGGCTCCCTTTTCTCTAAATCCTTGCTAACATTTGTTATCTCATGTTGTTTTGATAATGGCCATCCTAACAGGTATGAGGTGATAGCTCATTGTGGTTTTGATTTGCATTATCCTAATGATTAGTGGTGTTAAATGCCCTTTCATGTATCTACTGGCCATTTGAATGCCTTCTTAGGAAAAACGTCTATTCAGGTCCTCTGCTAATTTTTTAATAAAATTATTTGGGTTTTTTTGCTATTGAGTTGTACGAGTTCCTTACATTTTTGGGTATTAACCCCTTATCAGATACGTGGTTTGCAAATTTTTATCCCATTCCGTGGATTGCCTATCATTTCACTGATTATTTCCTTTGCCGTTCAGAAGCTTTCTAGCTTGATATAGTCCCACTTATTCATTTTAGGTTTTGTTGCCTGTGCTTTTGGCAACGTGTCCAAAAAATCGTTTCCAAGACCGATGTCAAGGAGCTTTTTTCCTATTTTTGCTTCTAGTTTTACAGTTTCAGGTCTTACGTTTACGACTTTAATCCATTTTGAGTTAATTTTTTTGAGTGTCAAGATAGGGTACAGTTTCATTCTTTTGCATGTGGATATCCAGTTTTCCCAAAATCATTCATTGAAGAGACTATCCTTTTCTCATAATATGTTCTTGGCACCCTCATCAAAGGTTAGTCGACTGTATATGCATGGATTTATTTCTGGGCTCTCTATTCTGTTCCATTGATCTATGTGCCTGCTTTTATACCAGTGCCATACTATTTTGATTACTATACCTTTGTAATGTAGTTTGAAATCAGGAAGTGATTTCCTCCAGCTTTGTTGTTCTTTCTCAAGATTGCTTTGGCTATTCAGGATCTTTTCTGGTTCCATATAAATTTTAGGATAGTTTTTTCTATTTCTGTGAAAAATGCCTTTAGAATTTTGATAGAGATTGCATTGAATCTGTATATTGATTTGAGTAATATAAGACCCTTAATTTCCTAATACAAGCATTCCTAATTATTCATGGATTCTGCATTTGCAAATTTACCTACTCACTAAAATTTATTTATAATCCCAAAATCAATACCCGCATTGCTTTCTTTGCCATTTGCAGACATGGACAGAGCAGTGAAAAGTCTGAGCCACTAGCTGGCACATTTCCCAGCTGAGGCTGAACAAAGAGATGGTCTGCCTTCTTGTTTCAGCTTTCATAGTGTAAACAGGTGTCTTTTTCACAGTATTTAATATCAAATTTGTCACTTTTTTTGCATTTGGTTGGTGATTTTACCATTTGAAATAACCACCAAATATGGTGTTGACGTGCTGTCTAGTCTTCTTAAGTGCAAGAAGGCTGTGATGTGCATTACAGAGAAAATACATGTACTGGATAAGCTTAGTTCAGGCATGAGTTATTATGAGTTAGAATTCTATTGGCTGTGAGTTCGATGTTATTCATCAATAATATATATTAAATAAGGCATCCTTAAAGAGAAACATGCATAAAGCAAGGTTATGTATTAATCAATTGTCAAAAATACTGTGACCAGAAGAACCTAACACTGTATTTCCCCTAGGATCAATGTGCAGTATTGCGAATTCAGTGTATGCAGTGACTTTATAGAGCATAGCTACCACAAATAATGAGAATCAACTGTATATAGTGAAAGTATACAATACAAGCTTTGGAAGAGAGTTTTGAACGTAAAGCTTATACTATTCCACTAGAGCTGGCTTGCTAGATTTAATCTAGCTACAAGACCACGTAAAATAGCTACATGTCTCCATGTTGCTAATCACTGATGTTTCTAAAGAATCAAAAAGAACATGAATGCAACTCTTCCCTTGCTTTTGGACACTCGCCTCTATTGGTCGGCATGACAAAGGAGTATCTTTTGTGTTTGATTGATAATAATAATACCACACCAGTGGTAACTATATACTATGTGGAATTCTGCAGGCATTAGATCTGCCAGTATATCTGGAACCTTGAAGGATTTTTCTTTATTTGTTTTCATTATCAGGGATTTGGGAAATGGAATAGGGCTAGCATTCAGAAGACTTATGTTTGCAACCCTTGCTTCACCACTTTCTAGCTGTAGTTACTCTATGAATCTCAGTTCCCTCACGCAAAATAGAGAGATATCTTCTTCACAGGCCTGTTGTCAACATGAGAGGAAATTATAGAGAGAGAACTCTGCAAACTATAAGGATTATCCAATCGTGCCATATCTGATTTGATATAATCTAATGAAATACTTATGTTGTAGTCAAATTGAGAGGCCCTTCCTTTGTCTTCATCATTCTTGATTTGGCTGAAACATTTTACTCTGTTGGGAGCAACTTCTTCCTGAAACAACCTCTCTTGATTTTAAGAGAGGTTTGCATCATCTCATTTCTATTCCATCCTTTCATCATTCTTGGTCCCTTCTGGAAGGATCATGATTTGTGGGAGGAGAGAGTGAGAAGGAGAAGGGAGAGGCAAAGAAAAAGTTTCTAAGTCAGAAAACCCAAGTTCAAATAAGGCTCCACTGCTGGATACAGGGCCTTATACAAGTCACTCCTTTGTTTCTAACTTTCTTCATCGGTAAGTTTATACTAAGAATATGTACCTTATAGGATTCTTGTGAGTGTTAAACTGGCAATAGAACTGCTTATCTGCATCCCCTATGAGATGACTAAATTGAATCCCACCATTACCTCCACTCTGGTTTACCTCAGTTACCACGGGCAGGCCAGATTCCCTGAGCATCAAATGGATTTGTACCCCGCTTTGGATCTGTACATCCCTTAGCCTAACTCAAGCTTCGACATCTTGTCAACACTCTCAACTCGTGCACTATGTCTTCTGGAACTCATGGTTTGTTATCACCAATAAACTCAATATTCTCAACCTCTTCTCTACCAGTTCTCTTCACCATCAGATCCAGCATACCTTGCATGCCCCTCAGTTGATGGCTTTTTCTTCCACTCACAGGGATGAGGTAAATATTCTCTCTGCCCTTTATTATCACTTCCAATTTCTCCAAAAAAGCTCTAGCTATTTCCAAATACATGCTGTAAGACTCTGATATGTGATAACCCTCCTTGTTGCAGATGTCTATCATCCTCCAGGTACACTCCTTCTCATTCATTGAATATTTTATCACCTGAAGAGTATCTTTCTCTTTACCATTAGCTCTGTACTATGTTTGGTGGTTTCAATACCCATCTAACACCTGATCACTTGATTCATTGACCTCCTACTCATTCTATGCTGTTCCTGTGCCATAAACTTGAACAAAGTTAAACTATGTAATGTTTCCCAAATATACTGTGTGTCGTCCAATTTCAGAATATTTGTTTAAGCCCTTTGTCTGTTATGAAACACCATAGTTTTTCATCTCTGACCAATTTCTATTCATTATTCATTACTTGCCCTAAATGTCATTTTCTTCAAGCAGCCTTTCTTGATCATTTATCTTGGCTGTGAACTCTCCTTTCTTAAAATCTTGTGTCATTCTTATTAGATTTAGTTTTAAATTACACTCTTTTGCATTCTTGCCTTATCGTCCTCTGTCTTATACAGATGTTTGCTATTATTATGGTAAGCTCTTAGATGGCACAGGTTGCTTCTTACCCATCATGGCATTGTTTGATGAATCTAATATAGCCATTTTCCTAAGTATATGCTCAACAATTCTTGTTTAATTGAAGAATTATAACATCTTCATGCTTGTTAATAATTAATCTTAATAGACTGCTGGTTTCCATAAAGAATATGGAGTCATGCAAAGGGATATAATAGCATCTTTTTTGGATTCTGAGTGCCTAGAACAGTGCTTTTATATTCAAATAATTTTTGTTAGATGAATGAATTCTGTTGTCTTTTTGTAGGTCCTATACTTAACACATTCAAAGCAAGACATCCCCATGGAAGAGGCAAACAACATGCAAAAGTCTTACAAGAGAGCAATAATTGAGTAAAAGTGGTGGCAAGTCTCTAAAATTGTAATTCAAAACCTTAACTAATCATAAGAATCATCTTCAGAATATTGTAAAAAATATAAATGCCTAAGACCCATTCCAGACATTCTAATTAGAATCTCTGCAAGTGAAATCAACATCTAAATAATTTTTTGACTGGGGATAAGACAATTTTGGAAACACCTCTTATAGGAGACATGACTGAGAGCTGGTTCCATTTCTTACCAGTAGATATGACCTCTAAACTCTAGCCACAGTGAATATATATAATGTGTGTGTTTTTTTTTTTATCTGAGTGTTTGTAATCTATGCCCTGAATAAGCATATAGGAAATATAATTGAGGCAGAATAATTGAACAAATCTGCAGGTCAGTGATATTGACAAGTAAGGACTATAAGGAGGGTCATTTAATGTGGATCCACTTCACTGAGGATAGATTTATATAATATTTATGATGCAATTTTAGTATATTAACAAAGAATTTCTAATTCAGTGCTTTTCCCAAGATTTGTTGAATACAAAAACACTAGGAATTGTTAGTATGTATTTGATACTGTAGTTCTTGGCTTGCCATGGATAGCTGTGTCATATGAATAGGTCCAAGCCAAGTCGAGATAATTTAGCCATGTAAAAGCAGTATGACAGCTAAGAAAGATTATCTAAGGCCACATAAGATAGCCAGTTGGAATTTCTGTTTGTCAGTCTTGGGGTTAATCACAGCGGAATAACACTAATTTTTACTTAGCTAATCCACATGTCCTCTATTTTCAGAGAAAACTGAGCAACCACACCTTCTTCTTAGAAAAGATTTAATAACTGAAGTGAGATTAAAATGTCAAGTTATATTTCTCTTATTAAATTAAAAGCATTAGACAAGGGGCAAAAACACTGGACATTGTTGAGTCAACTGATCTAAGTTCTTGTGCTAATTCTACCATTGAATTGCTGTGGGGAAAATAAAGATGGTCCTTTTAAATCAGCCTCTTTAAAAAACTGACAATATTTTCTGTTTAAAAAGTAATTAATAATAAGAATAATTAAAGTCAAGGGTGAACTCTTGCTTCAAATGTATTGGCGTAGCAAAGTGACCTACAAAGACAGAACAGAAGTCACTCATTCAACGAAAATAGTTTGACCATCAAAGCACCATAGTAGGCACTCAGAAGCCAAAAAAAGAAAAAAGGATGCCACCAACTCTAGCCCTTTGGATTCATGGTCTAACAGAGAAGGCAAGAATATTAAGAGATAAAAAGAGAATATTTTTATTAAACATCTATTGCGTAGTCATTTAATATGAGAAGACTTCTCTGTGGGCTTTTGTAACCATAAGAAACTGTAAGGAAGAGAAAAAATTTAGTTGGGCTTGAATAATAAACAGAAAGGTATTGAGGCATGGGAAAGCATTCTAAGAAGTATTCTGAAGTAGTAAACATTTTTTACAATCGCAAGACTTTGGGTTCACTGACGGTGTCGTGATGTTTGCAAGCCAGTTAACCCTTCCAAACCTCAGGCTTCTCATCTGAGACAGAGAGAGAATACTAACACCTACCTATCTCTTATGATTACAGGGAGGATCAAGTGAAATAATGCCTGAAGAAGTGCTCTGGAGACTGCAAGAGCCATGAATATGCTTTTAGTTGGAGAAATGTGAGTGAAGCCCCCGGGACCCTGGTGTATGGAAGGAGGCATGCTGACAGTAAACAAGCTGACCTGGTGGGAGTGACAGACTTACTGGAAGTAATGTGAAGTCAAGTTATATAGATGTAATGAGGGTCAAATGATTTTGTTTGCAATCATGAAAAGCTGTTTGGAGTTATCTTAGTAGGTAATGGGGAAGAACTCTAAGCTCTTGTCACTGAGGGGCAAGGGAGCAAGTCAAAGCTGGGGTTTTTTTCTGCCAAAACTATGCAGATGAATCAAAAGAGGAAGAACAAATCAAATAGTAAATAATTGCAACATTTAAGAAATGACTTGATATCAGTCTTTGCTAGAATATTGTCTATGATCGTGGAAAGGAAGGGCTGTATCTGAAAGGCTTTGCAATGACAGAATAACTCGGCAGAGAGCTGACTTGTGCTAAAGTGAGATACCCAAGATTTCACATTGTTGTTGGGTCGTGCATAGAAATGCAATATAGAAAAATAAAATTACTTTAAATGTTTAAGGTAATAGAGAATTGAAGAGAAGGGAATAAGGAAAACTGGCAAAATGATAAAGTTTGTTGTAATCACATTGAGATACCTGGAAAAATGAATGTGAAGTTTGGGTGAAATAGAAATATTGAAGTCATGAGTATAGAGTTGATAATGGAAATGCTAAGAAACTTTGATTTATTTGTATGAGAGAGATAAACATAGGATATATGTATAGGGAGTTGGTAAGAATGAGAATGCTTAGGAAATGTGAAAGAAGAGAAACAGGACAATAACTAAGGATTACTTAGTTATTTTAGTAATTTTAGAATTTTTATAATATTATAATTGTTAAAATGTTAAGAATTAATTAAAAAAAGAAGACCTTGAGTGATTCCTTAAAGGTGTTGGGATAACAAATTGTAATGTTGTTGTTCAGTGTGTTTGTAGACAAAGACAAGGAATCAGGAAAATAGGAAATTAAAGAAAGTTCCCGAGAGGGACTGAAAGATGAGATCAATT
Source organism: Diceros bicornis minor (assembly GCF_020826845.1). Classification (NCBI taxonomy): domain Eukaryota; kingdom Metazoa; phylum Chordata; class Mammalia; order Perissodactyla; family Rhinocerotidae; genus Diceros; species Diceros bicornis. The sequence continues at coordinate 10,555,860 of NC_080762.1, read as the reverse complement.
TTTTTTTTCATTTTGTTTAGAATATCAAAGTTACCTATTCCTTTCTCTGTTTCCTACTAAATAATGCCCATTTTTTCACAGTGGCACCTCGAGGCGGGAGGGGGCATTTGAGGAAGGAAAAAAGCAGATATCGCAATCCTTTTCAGCAGGGTGGGACAAATCTCCAGTGTGCCCAGGGACCAATGCTGATTATGGAGGTTAAGGATCTGGGGGGCTCGGTGAGCTGGAACTCGGAACTCTTTCACAAAGGATCAAGTGTTTAAGCGGGAGGAGAGGTAATTTTTATAGAATGCTTATTAGACACCCAGTACCAATCTAGCTGCTTTACATGTATCTTGCTGAGTTGAGAGTACTATTCTCATTCTCTGAAGAGCCTCACAGAAGTGAAATAATTTGCCAACAGTCAAATAAATATCTAGTAAGTACAAATATGGAGATTTCAATATGGATATGTCTAACTCCAAAGCCTGTGATCTTTCTCTATTCCACTCTTTCCTTATCTGTAAAATGAAATTACAGAACCAGACATTCTCTAATACCCCTTCCAACTCTAACATTCTCTGCATCTCCATGTGTAATTACAGTTATGCGTCACTTAACGATGGAGATACATTATGAGAAATGCATCGTTAGGTGATTTCGTTGTTGTGCGAACATCATAGGGTGTACTTACACACACCTAGATGGTATGGCCTACTGCACACCTAGGTTATATGGTACTAATCTTATAGGACGACCACAGTATATGTGGCCTGTGTTTGATTTAAACATAATTATGCGGCACATGACTGTACTTATTGGACAGCTCGCCTTACTCTTTCATCACTGGCAAACCAGGGCTTCCAAATGAGTCCTTTGACTGGTGCTACCAGTGCTTGATCTTCCCCAACTTCCTTTACTTTCTGAAATCCTGAATTCCTCATCTTCACACTTCTTTCATTTAACAGTACATCCTTAATTTAGTAAACATGTCATATTTAATTTTGAAAAAAATATATTCCCTGCCTGAATCTTTGCTTATTCTCTGAAAAGTACTAGCAGAAGTTAGACGTTCAATGGGAAGATGGCAATGAATATGTGTTGGGAAATTCAGGTGATATCATTTCCTCTTTTACTCTCAAGGTGCAGAATACCCAAAGTGTGCTTTAGGAATTCTGTATTCTGCAACAAAATTTTAAAAATGAACCATATCTACAAAATAATGGGGTTTGAAGAAACTTCACAGTAATCTACCCTAATCCTTGCATTTTACAGATGAAATAACCAAGGCACAGAAACACTAAGGCAATCAAGTATTCACCAAATGCATGGTCTTTGGAACGAGACTGTCAAAACGAAATCTTGGCTCTTAAGAGCAATAGTTTCTAGGTCTGATTCTCTGTCTGATTCTCAGTCACCTCATCTGTAAAATGGGGATAATTATAGTACCTACCTGACAGAGTAGTTGAGATGATTAAATAATTGAATGTATATAAAGCACTTAGCATACTTCCTGACCCAGAGGAGCTGCTCAATAAAAGTAATTCTTACTGCTATCATCTTCATCATCATCAACATTATCGATAGCATCACCATCATCATCCTTTTTATTGAGGGCTAGTCAGAGGCAACACTTGAACCCAGGTCTCATGAGTCCTATCTCAGTATTCTTCCATTTTAGTTTCAAGGTACTCCACAGAATTCCAAGTTAATGATATTGCATAGAACCATGATTTGAAAAATGCCTTCTTCTTGGTTACCTCTCTCAACAATGGAAATTCTATTTCAGTAAATATCAACATATATATACTTTCCACAACTCCACCCTTACCACATGAATGCCCTGATAAAAGGGCAATAATAACTCTCCATCACAAATGCAAACAGCAATATTACACAGCTGAGACAATTAAATACACAGTCATTTGAAGACAAATTGAAGTTGACATGTTTCATGAGTCTGGATATCTGTGGCACAACTATTCTCTCATCCTCCCTTGTTCTTCACTTGTGAATAATGATAACTCCCATTTGCATAGCATTATACAGTTTTTAGAACAACTTTCACTCACGTCTTTCCATTTGACTCTCACATATTGCTCTGCAGTAGAAAGAGTAGGTATTACTATCCTCATTTTACAGGTGAGGACATTGAAGCTAACGCGTGACTTGCTTAGGGTGACCTTAGGTAAACCATTGAACCTGCACTCAAACCCAGAATTCTGACTCCAAGTATGTCTGTGCCCTTCCTGCTACAGAAAGCACACTCCCCTGAGCTAGATTTCTTACATATATAGACACAACTATTTACAAGACTGTCATAAAGTGATTTTTATTTTCAGATCAGGTTCAACTATGAAAGAGGTGCCAAGTGAATTCTTAGAGTAACTGAAATGCACTAGCATCCTGTGAAATAGGTTAACAGATCTACCGAAATATCAGCCTGGTCTTCTGGAGGGCCAGTAGTTGCACTCCTGCTGGAGAGAATTAGATATCTGTGAAGAGAGGGCTAAGAATCTTTCTTTAAGGCCTGGAAGCATACACAGTAAACTTCCCAGTGAAAAAAGAAACCCGACAGAGCAAGCAGGCAAGCAAGCAATGGCCATCTTTCTAAGCTGTTATCAAGACTTCTGTGCAACATCTGATTCTGCAACCCATCACTGCCCAAAGCCAAGAAATGAAGAGACAGTGGGAGTTAAGTCCTTTGTAGAAAGCAGTGGAGTTGTTGGGGGCTTTGTTCCCTTCCTTCTGCCAAATGGGATGGAACTCTGGCAGCAACACTTTGAATAAATCGTGAAAACAGCCCTAAGGGCCAAGAAATTACTTCATAAGGGAGCGGGAGGGAGAAAGAGAAGGAGGTGCCGGATCCCAGGAGCAATCAATTTATGTGCTGTGATATGAGATTTGATTATCTTTATCTGATTTGTATAACTTCAAATGCTATTGGTCACAAAATACCCTGCATAATTTAAAATCTCTGACTCACTTTTTAACCTGATGACCTGTCTCTATATACTGGTTATGAGTTCAATTTCCCCCAAGTAATTTAGTATGCCTTAGCTACACATTCCCTAAGAGTAATCTTGTCTTTTGTTAAGTAGCATTGGCTTTCGTTTTTTAATTCTTCAATTCTAATTCATTTTTCAATATCAAGCTAAAATAATCACAGCAGGTTATGGTGAAAAAAATGTCAAATTTGATATAGGGAGACTGGAATTGAGGTCCTGGCTTTGCCATTAATTGTATGGCATCGATCAAGCTATTTTTTACTCCGTCATTCAGGAAAATATTTGTTTCCAATTTTCAAGGTTTCAACACATTCTATAATTCTACAGATTTCTGACTTCCCAGCAATCCACAGGAATTCCTTTGCTGCCAAACATCAAAGTAGTATTTCTAAGTACAATATACTTTCCTTGCACTCTGATAAGAAAGTAAAAGGATCTAGAATCTACAGCACATATAGCTAAGGCCATGTTCTACTCCAAAGTATTCCAAACCAAGTGAATTAAATAAACAGAAACAAAATCAGTGAAGATTTTATGTATTTGTTCGCATCTTGCTTTAATTCACAACTTAAAAGGATATATAAAATATGCAAAAATAAAAATATCAAAAAATCAAAATAAAGAAATTGTGAGTAGAATAGAAGATCAAGATCATAAGGGAAGATAGAACAAAGATATATACAGATTGATAAGGTCCAATACTATTATTAACATTGACCTTCATGTCAATCTTCACACTATGTCTTCACCATGCTTAAAGACCACAAACGTTTGTATGGGGTAGTGAAATTATATTTATTATTTTCAAGGTCACATATTTGTGGTCATTTCTTACAAAATATCCACCTCATTCAGGAAAAGCCCTGTCACATACCATATTTCCTAGGTCTCAGATCGTATTTGAAGCAATCAGGATTGGGCAATTCTACAGGTCTTATGAAAATAATGTATTCTCTGTACTTTTTAATGCATATAGAATCCATACTGAAATAGGTTTTAAATCCAAGGTCTGAATCTTCACTGAAGTAGTTTTCAAAATATACCTCCCAAAGTGTATGTTACCATTTGATTATTTTGACTGTACTGTCCACCCAGAAGACACAAATCAAGTGAAAGCTTGATGGACATCTGGTGGGGATCTTACAGAGGGTGTTCATGCTTTGGGCAGAGTCTGGCTTCTTTTCATAAAAGCTGGTGAAAACTGGGTGTGGACTTCAACCCTGTGGACCAGTTCTCAGGCATGAGATAGAACCCAGGAGTCCTGGTTGGACCAGATGTGTTTTGCAGATCAGTGGACAGCAGATGTAAGCCAAGGAGCAAAGCACTGGCATTGTCACAGGGATTACCAGTCACCATCAGAGGAATATTATTATACAGAAGATCCGAGAAACAAATGTGAAGACGTCGACAGGAAATAAGGCAAAAAGTCAGGAACTAAAGAGATCATGTGCAGGTTCAAAAATCAGAGTGGAAGGTGGCATGTAGTGAAATGTTTATGATATTGCTATCTTGGCTATGAATGAATGAAGAAAGGCTGCCAGGACCTTTTCTGTTCTTTTGGTATTTTTGGATATTGAACGGTAAGTAGATTGGTCAGCTTAAAGGAGCATTAGGCTGGATATTTACCACCACAGCTATCCAGTAGAGAAGACAAAAATGTCAAACCCTCTTAAGATGTTCTGAACGCTCTGAGGCGATCTTAGCACCTTTGCTCTGGCAGAATAAGTAATAGGCTTCTCATACCACTCAATAAGTTAAGTGTAAGATATCTAGAGGAGAGGTATGTTTTTGTCAAATTTTGTTTGGGGAGACAATTCTCCATGGGCCTCTTTCATTTTTCCACAGCTTGTGAGCAGAGGAATTTTCTATCATTTTCCCAGACTATCTTTTCAAGGATGTTTGTAAAACAAAGAGTCTTGGAAGATAAAGGCAGTGTTTCCCGCCAAAGCAAAGGGCAGGTTTGCCTACTGTTTTGTGTAATAAAAAGTATGTCTATCTTCAGAGTAAAGGGCAGGAAAGGTTACTGTCCATTATAAAAGATTCAGGTTCCCTAATCTCAGGACCCCTCTCCTTTAACACAAGCTACTTCATGGACAAGCATTACCTAATCTCTGCACTGTCTTATGGGAACTGGGAACCAGCACGAGAAAATGCTGACACTCTGGCTATTGCTATTGCTGATAATATAAGCAATTTGTTTCTGAAGCAGGAGTCTTGTGTCTTCTGCCAGCATCTGTGAAACTGTGGCAAGCTAACTTGTTAGCTTGCAAGGAGTATAAAATCTCAAATAGGATAAAAAAATAATTTTAAATAACTTGCTTGTAAAAGAACTGTATTAAGAGAGACTCACCTCTGCTAACTGTCTCCAGGTAAGAAGTGATACTTTTATTATCAGCTTTGGACAACTTAAAAGGATGGACTAACCAATATATGTACTTCATGTGATGTTTGCATACTATATTATAGACACCAAAAATATTGACTTTACATAACTTTACTTAAGAAGCCCAGGCATACCTACTAAAAATAAACCCATTCGTACCTAAAGATACATTAAGTACATTATCTCTATCCTAAACATGATTTCCTCTTAGTTGATAGAACTCGAGTTTAGAAATCCTATGAATTTTCCCCTTTGACTTTGAGTTTCACCTCAGTTACCTTTGATCACTTAGTTTTTATTTATACCCTCAGGATGTTCAGTACATTTGCAAGTCTCAAATGGTAATAATTTATAATTGAATTATATCAGCATATTGCTTTTCAGTTATCACATCTACAACATTTAATTTATTTGTCCAGGTCAGTACTGTAAGCCTCTTATTAAAAACACTAGGGGGCCGGCCCAGTGGCATAGTGGTTAAGTTTGCATGCTCTGCTTCAGCTGCCCCGGGTTCGCAGGTTTCGATCCCCGGCATGGACCTACGCACCACTCATCAAACCATGCTGTGGCAGCATCCCATATACAAAATAGAGGAAGATGGGCACAGATGTTAGCTCAGGGTTAATCCTCCTCACTAAATAAAAAAAAAAAAAAAAAAAAGAAAAAACTGTAGGAAATATGAACCATATTTACATGGTACTCTTTATAGAGGTCCCTTGGAATTTTTTTAAATTCTTTTTTGTTTGTTTTGAGGAAGATTAGCCCTGAGCTAACATCCGATGCCAATCCTCCTCTTTTTGCTGAGGAAGATCGGCCCTGGGCTAACATCTGTGCCCATCTTCCTCTATTTTATATGGGACGCCGCCACAGAATGGCTTGACAAGTGGTTCGTTGGTGTGCACCTGGGATCTGAACCTGGGAACCCTGGGCCACTGTAAGCAGAGCGTGGGTACTTAACCGCTTGCGCCATCAGGCAAGCCCCTTAATTCATTTTTTTAATGTTATCAGCATTATACCTAGATTGGGGAAGGCGCCCTGGAATATAGTTTGAGAAAGGCAGATAGAGAAGATGAAGGATCATAATATGTAAAAAAAAAAGAAGAAACAAAATTTGGGGACATAAGTTAAATGTCAGGCAAAGAGGTCAGTAAATTCCAGAAAAGTCCATGGTGGGAGGAAACAGGAGAAGCGACACAGGAGATAGTGCACGTGGGGGCCTGAGGCGGACATTTTAGTATAATCCAAGCTTAGACTATTCTGTTTTATCACTTTAACATTCCTAACAACTCGATCAATACAAATGCACCACCCTATTCACTTCAGCAAATCCTTGCCAACACTCAGTTAAGTCTCAGTTTAAACACATCACACAGATGTTTACATTCAGTAGAGAAATTTGAGGATTTTCATCAGGATATACAAAACTTGAGTCTGGAAGTTTGTGGTCTAACAAGTCTTCCTACTCAAAAGAAAAGGCATTATTGCTACAAAGGCTGTTCAGGCGGGGATGAAGGGACGGAGAGGTTTCAGAGACGATGGGAAATAGTTCACCCACCTCAACTAATCTATGTTATGAATCAAGCTATCTTTCTGCCCACACCAAATTGGCCAAGACCAGATTTATGTACTTACTCGACTTGGTGTCACAAAAAAAGAGGAATTGTTTATTTCAATAACTACTCATCGGAATTCACAGTTTGGGTTTTTTCAGGATTGCATGATAGGGCCCTGAGTAAGCAGGGTTCTTATTTTTATCGATGGAAGTTTTCCCCTAGAATTTACATTTTAAACTGGAATTTTCCTTTTAATTTATAATTTTCACTCCTCACTATTTATGCAATAAAAATCATTGATGGTCTACTCTATTTAAAGCATTTTACTCAGCACAGAGTACTAAATGATGAGTAAAACAAAATCTCTGCCCTAAAGGACCTTAAAGTGGGTGGTTATCTTTGGAAGCAGACCATCACAGAAGCAAACACATACTGCCACTCCAACAAAAACATTTAGGTTGTCAGCTGGTTTAACTTGCCGCATTTATTAAGTAATTTGACTTATCAGAATAAAAGACATTTTATAAATTTATTTTATAAATAAAAGACATTTTATATATATTTAAATTTTAATTTATATATATATAAAATTGTTACTAGACTTTTGCAAAATTGAAAGTGAAGCAAAATTACAAGTGGCTTGTCATACATTTTTATTAAATTGTAAGGTGCTAGAAATATAAAAGCTAGCCTGGATTAAAAAATAGTATTCTCCAGTCATGCATCTAGCACTTTGACGTGGTCACTCTTTTCTGCCTGTGTAAAGGAGATGCTAAGTCACTCTCATCTTATTGTGAATTCACTGCCATCATGAAGTTTGCATTTTTTTAAAAAGTGAATCCAAGGAAAATAATCCAAGGAAAGTTTCAGACAGTATGCCCAGGATAGAGGTAATATAGATGTTGAAGACCCAGTCTACAGCCATCAAACAGCATCAGTCTGATTTACTTATTGTTGGGGTTCACCCTTATGGCAGCCACCTCTGGTGTTGCACATAAGATAGTTATTATATTGACATATTGGGCCATAGACAAACTACCACTGAGAAATCTGCATCAGATCTATATAGATGATCCTAGGCCACATGGACAAAAATGGTAAGACCATGTCCTAGAATGTACCACTATTCTATTGTCCTCTGCTTCAGACAGTAAAGCCACCTTATGTTCATTCATGTATGGTCTGCTCATCTGAACACAGAACCAGTGGGAAGAGACAGAATTGGCATGAATTTAGTTGAGTTGAGCCTGGTTTAGATGCTGGTGCAGGGCCCCCTTCATCAGGTGCAATAAAACCTGACTTCTTGCCTGGGGAACCCAAGACAGCAAATGATATTTGGGGATGAGATGATGCCATAATGTGATGGCCAAAGATCTCCACTGAGCAAGCAGCCAAAACCCCAGGAAGCAGATGGGGCCAAGTGAATGTGGGAAGGTGCATAAATGTTTAATTCTATTACAGGTACATTAAATTATGTAAATACACTAATTATAGGATTAAAAATGAATTACTAAACAAATAAAAGTTATTTATATATTTTTACCTTCAATAATAAGATAAATAAAGAAATGCAAGTGTTTTTGAAAGTGTTTTAATTCTACTAGTTAATTACTTAACTAGTAATTAATAGTAGGCTTACTTTTCAAATTCCTAGACAAGTAAAAACCAAAACATAGTTCACAACAGAAATAAAAGGAGACTCCAAGGAAGAATAAAAATCAGAAAGCATAAAATAAAATAAAAAAGAAAAATAATACATTTAAATTATGCTAAATTTTTAACTCCTCTATTAGGGGACAATGATACATAGTATTAAAGCAAATAAACAGACCAATATCCAAATATTTATTGGTAAAACACTCCTCATCGATTCTGAGATCTCTCAGTGCACAAACTAAGATATTACCTTCATCTATGCAAAGCATCTCCAGCTGTAAATAGAAAAAGGGCCCAAAAATGCATAGATGAATATAGATGAATATTCTTAGAATCTGTGCATAGAATCTGATTGCCAGAGATGAGTAATCTGGAAGGTTGAATCTAAATGCCTCATTAAATTATTTTTAATGGTACCTAGTTATCCATAGCAGTAGAAATACATCTCTATTTCCTTGTTTTCTAGTATGAAAGAAAAGTATCATTTTCTACATCATGGAAACCACTGGGGCTTTGAGATTTTTTGGTGGGATAGGAAAAGGAAAAGTGGAGGAAGAGTGTAAATCCTTACACTTATCGAGAAGATCCTTTGAGAGCTTTATTTCTCTACATTTTTCACATTTTTTAGAATCTTGGCACAAAACTGAACAGAAGCATAAAGGCAACAAGAGAAACCTGCTTGAAATAATTCAGATAGGACTTTAGAGAGAGTTCATTATGATTAAGATACGTTCCTTATTTCTGTGCCTCTGCCCCAACATAGCTTTTTTCTCTGAAAAACATTTTTATATTTTTCTGCATTATCATAAATAAAATCTAATCTTTTTTTCCTCTCTGGTTCAAGGATCTTTAGTGGGTTTTCCAAAGTCATCTCTAAATGTCTGAGAAAATTATTGCACTATAGAAATGTACATATGCCTTTGAAGTCCTTATCATTTATCCTTAGGAAATTTTGCAGCTAAAAGGAAAGATATTTATTTAATGTTTTTCTGTTCTTTTATTTCTGTCCTTGATATGAACTACATCCCAAAACATACAAAATATGAAGAATAAAAACCATACATCTAGATAAAAGCAGCAAAGACAAGAAATTTTTTCGTGGTTATAAGTAGCCCACAGGTTACTATGGAGACTACTCTTCTGGCACTAATTTTTTCTCCAAGGAATGATCTTGGCACTGGCCTTACATGTCTTTATAGATAAACACAATAGCTATGATATGCTCACTTCCAGATTCTGAAAATTTTAGGGCATTAGTGCCTTTATTCCAAGATATTCAAGCACTAGCATTATCAGTTATTCATTTCAGGAGTTTCAGAAAAGATTTCAGTTCGGTATACATAAACACATCAATTCATCAGTTAATCCACATTTCAGCTACTAAAAGAAAAAGAAACAAACAAAGAAGGAAGAAAGGAAAAAAGTAAGGAAGGCAAGAAGGAAGGCAGGAAGGCAAGAAGGAAGGAAGGAAAGAAAGAAGGAAGGAAGACATAATCTAAAATCCTGAAATACTAAGTATATATCAATTCTGTGATAACTTCATAAAATTTATGTCCATGTTATTAATATTGGCCATATGTATGTTATACTTTACCACCACTTATTTCATTAGCTATAGCATAAGGAACCAGCCTGAAATTGAAGTTAGCACTGAAGCCAACAGAAAAAAATGATACCAACTACATTATGAAGGCAGACAGCCAGAGGCTCCTTAGTGGAGTCACAATGGCTTTAATACTCAAAATATTCCTCTATAATTTAAAGGCACACCTCAAATTGTGAAAAAAATTGTCAAAGAAGATATAGCAGCTACAACTCTGAAATCATAGATGATGCTAATTATCTCTACTACGAAATTCTGTTCAGTTTCATTGTAAAGGATAACAATATGTTTCGTTTTCTGTCATTCAATAGTTTGATTTTATAGGAAAATATTTCTACAATGAAAACCTAGAAATTAACCTGGAAGATAAGTTATTATGAGGTCTCTGCAGTCTATGTTTCTGTTAGATATTGCACACTCCACACTATCCAGTTTAATGGAACTCCAAAAAAAGCAGTTGAACAGAACATAAATCCAAGAGACAGAACTAAAACCCAGGCTACCATGAACTCCTGCCAGAGATCATCCTTGTAAATGATATTTATCTCTCTCTAACACCATACTTTTATCTGGCCTTTAACATCAACCTTTTTAACACTTTTTGACTCTGTGATTGGTCAATGGCCCGACTGTGCTAAAACAATTTTCAGATATATCTTTAGATGGGGATAAAGTCTTCTCACTCCAGTCATCACAGCAGTCCAGAGGTGACAAAAAGAAGGGGGAAAAGAGAAAAATTAAGCCCCCTGAGTAGAGTTCTGCCTTCAGCCCTGAGCTGAGCTGAGAGGTGAGGAAACCATACCTAAGTGGAAGGGATTCAGCATGGGGTAGGAGGAGGGACACTCTGCCCATACCCACTGATACAGCCATATATGTTCATGGCATGATAATATGAAGGACATGATGATGCACAAGGCCCTCCTGTCTGAAAATCTCAACACCACCACTTGACATTTTATCCACAGGAATTTATGCCTTTGCAATTACCGAGGGAGGAGACCCCACAGTGTAAGCTGATACCCAAGAGGAATGAAATGGCAGCCACTCGAAGAAAGAAATACAGAAAAGCTAAAATACAAGATGAAGAGTTTGGGATGAAAAAGACCACTGAGAGGGTAATTAACTGTAAGTAAAGAAAAAAAAAAAGACAAATTCCATACGTCACTCTTTTCCCTAAATAAAATTCCATATCCTGGTTAAGGAAAAGGAGCAGTGAGAACCAAAACAAATAAAATACATATTGGGCACCTGGTAGATAAATCCTTGTTGTAGCTGTGGGTTGTAAGGAAGAAACAAAATGTAGAAATGAAAGTAGGAAGATAGGGAGGCAGCATAATAACAGAAATCAAAGTTACAACAATAACTAAGAAACTGTGAAGCAAAATCCTAATACATATCTTGTACTGAATGTGGGAATTTCTAATTTCACATTTGGCTCTATTTGGAGATTTGATCCTGTTGTGATATGGAAGTAAGTTGGTACCTAATGAGAAAAATGCTAGCTACTCTTCATCTCCAACGGTTACATCAACAGGAGATTAACTGTGCGAAAATGTTATGCAAGTCTTTCAAAATATTCACTCAAAATCTGCTCTAAGTGAATGCCAACTTAGAGTTGCTAGAGATAAAAATTGAAGCTATATGATTTCTTAGAAGTAAATATATAAGGTACAAAAGAAAAAGAAATATAAAATATTTTTCCTCCTTCAATTCCTAAAAAGGAAATTTCCTAAAACTAGTTCCTCACAAACATAGGCACTGTCTCAGCATTCAAGTATGAAGCCTGAGGAACTGCAATTAGAGATCTCGCTAAAACAGACTCCATGTTGACTCAAACGATGTTTCAAAAACTAGGTGTTCTTTTTTCAATAGCATTCTTTTATTCATTCTGTCCGCAAATTTTTGTTGAGCATCTCCTGTGAGCAAGCCATGCTGCTTAAAATGGAGATTGTAAAGTTCAGATCACTTGATCCCTATGCTTCCGAAGATTGATTTGCTGAAGAGGTAAGACATGTCCAAAAAACAACTATAATGCAAAGCAGAAAATGATAGTGTTAAAAGAAAACTTAAAGCAAAAATGTCAAGAAAGTTCAGAGGAAGCAGAAATTATTCCCGTAGTGTTGAGGAGGATCAAGGCGTTTTTCCTGGAGCACACACACCAGCTGGAGTCAGGCCGTAAAGAACGTGTAGGATTTCTACAACCGTAGATAGAAGCTGAAGGAATCCCAAGTGAAAGAAAGAGTGCAATGAAAGGAGCAAACGTGGAAACAGCCCACAACGTGTTTGGGGGAAGAACATGTCCAGTTGTGTGTGTTTAGTGATGCTATAAGTATATTGAGCACAAAATGCTAGACTTCCACGATTTTTCTAGAAACTACTGGCTCATACTCCGATTTTCAAGACATGCTTTTATACAAACCATAAACTATCTTCTGTTGAAATAATATCATAAAATTTAGATCTGAGACCTTCTAGCTCAACCCTCTACTTTGGCAAAAGCAGATAAATGGCATTTCCAAGTTCAGACAGCTAATTACCGGCAGCATTGAGACCCATAGTGGAGTTTATTATTCCAGTTCAGGAGGAAGGATTTCCCCTGGTCCATAAATACTGTCTTACTCCACACCCTACCTCTCACTGTCTCCCAATTCATGCCAAAATATGCATTGGTTCACAGGCTGATCCAAGCAGTTTGTGGCCAAGGAGGAGGGTATTTTCTCTATAAGATGCTAATTGGTTCACACAGGGAGTCAGTCTCTACTTTGGCGTCATTAACTCCAGTTTCTAACCAATTCCTAGCCTGGACCCTTTTAAGAGGGTCAAAACAACGTTCTCACCAAGAAAAGGAATTTCTAAAAAGAACCAATAGCAGTTGAAATGCACTAAACATAACTTTCTTAGATTTGACTCCCTCTAGAGTATGTTGGAGGAAAAGACTTGATCCAGTGAATTCTTTTTCAACACAAATTTTAAAACACAGGAAGTTCTTGCTATGATACTCCTCATCCCTCAAGAAATCTACAGGTTTTCTTAAAAAAAAAATAGCAAAAACAATGTAGTCTTTCTTAATGGACAGAGCTGAAATGTTTCTGTTGAGTAAACTACTGATTTATACCTTTAACTCATTCACCAACTGATACCAGAAACAGAGAACTCTCAAGTCAAGTCATTAAATACTGGGTCTGCAATTTAAAGTATTATAACTCCAAATTCACAGTAATAGCTTTAGTATGAGGCAGGTAGTGTTTCTTAATGAGCTGGCATTTAATAAATGCTATCAAATCAAATAAACCTATCATGAAGCCTTTATTTCTACAATTTAAAGTTTACTAACCAAATTCAGTGAGCTTCAGCTTTTCCATATATAATGAATATACATTCATTAGTAAATGTGCAAACGTGATGTGTTCTTTTATGGAAAGATATACATGTGTCCGTTCCATATTGCAAAAAGGATAATTAGGGACTTGCTCGATTCTCCTAAAATCTTAACATTTGACTACATTTAAGAGATTTCTTTCACATGTTTTGCATTCTAGATCTCAGGTAGACTTAACATAAAATTTTCTCAAGGTCGCTGAAGCATTAAGTCTCATATATCAATAATAATAGAGGCATTTATGAAATCCCTCATGAGAATAATACCCATGCTAGCATAATCAAATTACATCAGATCTTTTCTGTCCTGTCTCATTCTAGCAGAGAACCCACATAAAGTTTATATATATATATATATATACATATATATATATATATCTTTTATAAATATATATATATCCTTTATAAATATATATAATACATATATAGATATAGTTATGGATATAGATATATATTTTAGTGAGCTCTGTTTAATGAGCTTCTGCTATCCTATGTTGGTAGACCCTATTACAGTGTTATTTTATTAGCTAACACCCCAAAATTTAAATATTGTTTGTAAAGAAACTTGGAAATAACATGGGTAAAGAAATCATAAAGTCTTCATTTGAAAATACCTTAAACTCATCCGAATTTATGCAGGAATTCTACTCTGCAGGAAAACACATTCCGTTTTAAGCAGCTCTCATGGTCCAAAATGACCCCTGATGTCATTCTCTCTCAGTTATGCTCCTCCCGGTAAAGAAAGCTCTCATCAGGCCTTGGGTCCCCAGCTATTAGTTGATTAGTAAAGTACTTTGGCTTGTCTACTAATATTAATAATTAACTTGATTGATTAATACACATTAAAGGGGTAGAGGAAAGTCACGCTGGTGGGAGCCTGTAACAGATTGGTTATTTATTTGAACAGTGTGGTGCATTAAGAGTTCATTTTGACTTTTTGAACACTGCAAAGCAGATAATTGCTCACTTTTCTGCAGGACTGAGAAAAAACACTCCAGTTTTTCACAAGTTGCAAAATGCAGTGACTAATCTTTATTATATTGTATTACACAGTTGTGTGAGGGCTTCTGATGTCAATAGACCATTTCCCATTCCACAGACTGGATCACTTGACTTTCTGTTTATTTAAGTGACACTCTTGTTTGAAATTCTGGGTGCTTCTTATCCCTTTGAGTCACACACTGCGTCTGGAAGCCTCTGCTCTGGCACTTTTAGCACCTCATTAATTACTAACTGTAGCAAAGCCCTGCTGTTTTGCAACTCTTCTGCCTTTGTTGGGAAATCACAACCCCTTGCTAGAATGAGAAGGCAGGACAATAGTTATCTGCCAAATGTCCAGTTGGGTGCATATTAGGAAGGCTAATTATCTTAGGGTCTTGTAATTTCCCTAGATATTCAAACTTGATAAGATAACTCATTGTGTCTCTAAAGTACCTTTAAGTTTAGCACCAGGGGACATCCAAGAAGCATTTGCATTCAGCTAACTAATATTCAGAGAAGTCAAACAATTGTTAAAGTTATAAGTGAGAATGGGTGATGAAATAGAAAATTGTCTCCTAGTTCATGTAGGCAGGTTTCAGATGGAGAGCCCAAAGTACAAAACCCCCAGGCAAAACAGCACGCTCAACTTCTTCAGCCCTTACTGTCTGAATCTCCCATTTGACTCTCAGTATATGCCCTGCTCCACTGTTGTTTATTTTTTGTGCATACAAGTTCTGACCTGACCCCCCACACAATAAATTTTAAGCTCTTCAGAGGCAGAGGCTGTATCCTCTAATATTTTTTATCTGTAGCACCCAGCAAAGTGTTCCACACATTTCTCCATGTAGATGTTTAAAATACATGTTATTGGGGCCAGCCTTGTGGCCTAGTGGTTAAGTTCAGCGTGCTCCACTTTGGCGGCCCAGGTTTGGTTCCCAGGCGTGGACCTACACCGCTCGTCAGCAGCCATGCTGTGGCGGTGACCCACACAAGAAATAGAGAGAGACTGGCAGAGACGTTAGCTCAGGGCAAATCTTCCCCAGCAAAAATAAATAAATAAAATACATGTTATTTTTCTACTATAAAATATAACAGTGCAAATAATTGTATAAATCAATACAAGGCCTTGAAAAGAACAAGGTCTTGAATGACAACTAGTATGATTTTATGAAGTATTAATCTGTCAAACCAAGCTGGTGTTCTATGTCAAGATGGCAGATACATTGAACAGATGCAATAAATGTAATCCACATCAGTAGTAGAAATGTGTTGTTGCCCTTGTGTCACATTTACTAATAAAGAGACGAAACATTCTTGAAATCAGTATTCCTCAATCTAGGGGTGAAGTAAGAGTAAAAGGAACCAAAGGATAGCTTCTCACAATCCTGAAGAATACCTCCTCATTCCCTTCATATGGAACTCTAAGACCCTCAGTCAAGTTAACCATTCTGATTTGCTCTCTCTCTTCCCCTAAAAACTCTGGTTATCTTCTCTCCGTGTTCCTTTTCAGCACCAGCCCTTTCCCAAACAAAGAGATTTAGAGTTGTTGAGAATCATTCACTGATCTACCTGTTGCTCTGGCTCTTGATAAAGATAAAGGGACCAGGCTAATTGGAGTCCCACCTCAACCTCTGCTCCCACCCTATCAGATATTTTGGAACCCGTATCTCATCCCACATTCTCTCCTTTCCATGTTTACCTCCCTGCTTTGTGAGTCCACTCCCTCTTGTCACTTGGTAGAAGGATATGGGGGCACTGAGACAAAAATGAGGTCATCAGATGAAAGGAATGGAACATCATAGGATTGCCAGTGTTTCCTAGGCTTCCTTGTTAATAAACATCACCTGGGTTGCTTGTCAAACATACAGATGAACAGGCGTCTCCCCTGGAAATTCTGATTTCTGATTCAGTAGATCCTAAACTTAGACTCTGGAATATATCCTGTTAAGAAGGGCTCCAGGTGATTTTTATCTTTAGGAATATTTGGGAAAGACTGGAGCAGTGCATTCAACCCTGTTAGCACACTAGAACCTCCTGGGAAGTGTTTAAATCATACAGATACCCCAATCACCAGAGATCCTGATTTAATGGTGTTGAAATAGAGCCCATTCATCAGTGGTTTTAAAAGCTCCCTCAAATGATTATACCATGAAGCAGCTTCTGAAACTTTAATGTGCATACAAATCACCCAGGGAAACGGTTAAAATGATTCAGTAGATTGTGATTCAGCAGGTCTAGGGTGGGGCCTGAGATTCTGCATTTTCTAACAAGGTGAGCTCCGTGGTGCTGCTCTGTGGACCACACATGAGTAGCAAGGCCTATTAAACTGACATCTTTGGGAGTGGAGCCAGAGCTAGAACTAGTGCTCACCCACTCGACTTCCCTCTCCCTCTTTCTCTCCCACACACACATTATTTATATATTTTTGATTCCAGTGGTGAGTAAGACAAATAACATGGAAGAGAAGACTGAGAAGGACCTGCCAATCTGCTTAGATGGAAGAACTATCAGGTGAACGAATGTGACAACGTGCCGTAGTGCCTGCGTAGAGCCTGGAACGTGAGCCCTCAGGATTTCCTGCTGAATGTGAATCTGAACACTCTCAAGGGGTATACGTACAGAGTGGGTCATTCATTTGGTCTCAAAGGAGAGAAGGAAAAATTCGAGCTTAAGTCTTTCCTTTGAACAGTAATAACTTGAACACCTGAACCGCCTTTTCCCTATATCTCCATCAAATTTGCTTGAAAATCTGGCTTAACACTCTTCAAGACTGGTACCTTGATTGAACTGATCTGGTTCTGCTCATTTCTCTGTAGTCTAAAGAGTAACCTTTTTCCAGGGATAAGAAAGTATATATAGCATAACATTTTCATTGTGGATATATTTCGTTATATCTTCTTCATGACTAAATTATGAGCTCCCGGACACCCATGTTCTTCATTTCTTTGGTGTTACTCTCACAACATTTAATAAATTTATGCTTATTGTCCACATAGTAGACACTTAGCACTCTCACTAATTGGCAGTGTAGAAGCAGCATCCAAGTGATTTTTATACATTACAGTAATTTGAAAATAAATAAATTTCAGTAGTACAAGTAGAGTGTAATACATGGAATAGACACATGTTATTTATGTGAGCAGGTTATAATATTTTTCCTTAAGTATGACTGAAAAAAAAACAACAGGGCCACTTTATAGCAAATTCATACTAGAGTTCTCTATTATAAAAATAAATACGATCTTCAGTTACAAAAGTAAATGCTGAAATATTAGATCTTCCTTCTATTATGTTCAGAATTCACCTGACCCCAGACTTTGCAAATACAAGTACATGAAAGTCAATGAAGAATTATTAAAAGAACCAGAACTAAAGTGTTTAGCCCAAGGAAATGGATAAATTCATAATTATTTTAAACTATATGAAGAGTTCTTCATTTGAAAATGGTAGTGAGGATCAAGGATAAAGTCCAAAAAAGGTACAAAAGGAATGTTGAATAAATGTGAGTGAATGAATGAATGAATGAACTAGTGAATGAATGAGCTATTCTCAGGCTCCACTGACACGAAACCAAAAGATATGGATTTCTAAAGTAGCAAGAGTGATGAAACACAATGCTGAATGAAACAGCATCAGAACCCTGGTACGGAGACTAACAATATTGTATGTCAACTAGACTTCAATTGGAAAAAAAAAAAAAAGAATCCTGGTGTGGTAAAAGTTTCTTAGTGAGGCCAGCCCAGGCGCGTAGCAGTTAAGTGTGCCCACTCTGCTTCAGCGGCCCGGGGTTTGCTGGTTTGGATCCCAGGCATGCATCGATATACTGCTTGTCAAGCCATGCTGTGGCAGTGTTCCATATAAAGTAGAGGAAGATGGGGACGGATGTTAGCCCAGGGCCAATCTTCCTCAGCAAAAAGAGGAGGATTGGTAACAGATGTTAGCTCAGAGCTAATCTTCCTCACAAAAAAAAGTTTCCTAGTAATGAGAGGGAGCGGGTTTTACTCTCAGCTTTGCCAGTATGGCCTTGGGCAAGTCATTTAATGGTTCAGGTCTCAGTTTCCCCATACACAAAATAAAATAATATATACTAGATGATCTCTAAGAGTCCTTCTAGTTCTAGAAGTCTATGAATTTTGCAAGTCAAATTATACTAGAATTTTCATTAAGCATCAAAGTTTTACCAGTTTCTAGGCAAAAATTACAACTTGCTTTTGAAATTTCAATTTAGTACAGAAAGCTTATGCTGGCAGAACTCACCATTAGAGGGAAACGAAATTTGTTCTGTGTTTTTAAAATCTTGCAAAGAAGCCTGGAAATTCCCTCCCCAAAAGGCCTTTAAAAACAGTATACACTTTGGTCTCTCAAGGATGCTTTAAATGTTCTCCCATCTCAGGTTCAGGTGGCAAACAGTTTTATCCATCGTACTCCTCTCCCATTGATGGGCAGTGACACATAGAGCACCGTGTGTAAAGGCCCTAGACTTGGCGGTTCAGAGGGTCATGATCACATCAGTAATGTGCACTTCACAGGGATGGAGTTGTGGCATCGACTGAAATATCTGCCAAGTGAAAAAGATCAGATTAACTACCGAACCAGTCAAGTTCTCTAAAATATATGTGTTTCAACTTAGTATTAAAGGTAATTGTTCTTTGGCAATGGACATAAAATAAAAGAATCCATTCTTATATTTAATCTTTAAATACTTATCAATTCAACGACAGCAAATATATCTTATTCCAGAGGATTCAACTGCTCCATCTTTCAGTCAATCTTCCCCATTATCAGTAAGGACCTATGGAATCTTATTCTAAATTATCCCTTACTTCCCTCTTTGCTATTTTGATGGAAATTGTCTTTTTTTACTCTCTGATAGATCCTCTTCTGCACATATATCCTGGTTTATATATGCTAGGACCTATACTGACTGAAGGAACCAGAATCTGTCTTAAGGAAAATCTCAGTAGCCAACAACTACCAAGCTGTGTTTCTCACTCCTGCTATATACCCAGCATAGTCGGCAGGGTGTAGGGAGTCAGAGAGTTGTTCACCATAGTCCCACAGGGATGTAGTCTGAGGAAGGATTCATTTTTCCATGTGCTTCCGTGATCACCACAGCACTAGAAAGAGAATGTGGTAAATCTGACACTGGCTTTTAGAGCTTTTACCTTGAAGTGACTTAGTGTCACTTCTACTGTCATTTCTTTCAACTTGTACATTCTGTGCTTAACTAGAAAGGGAAGGAGGGGCGGGGATGTGAAATCTCTACATGTGTCCAGAAAACATAGTGAAGAGAGACAGGTTCCACACAAGGCCACGCCAGGGCTGGCATTATAAGGAAACCTCCTTTGGTCACTTTTCACCCATACTTGAGTGCTATACAAGATGTCTCTGGGCCCCAACTAGATCTGCCCTTGAACTGTTATATTAGTTACATTAGGTTCCACCAGCATAGGGAGGAATTTTGGCTCATACTCTGACCTTTGATTATAAGTTCCTCTTCGACATTTTACACAAGGCTGTAGATCTCCATAACAATTCTACCCTCCTATGTAAAAGGGACTATCAAGAGGATACTGGACTATGACTCCTTTGTCCTACTCTCCCACTCTCTTTCCTCCAGTTCCAGAAGGGTTCTCCATCTCCTCTTCCTTCTGACAAGGAAATCTTTTAAGTACTGATTCCTCACTACACTGTGACTTTCAATCAAGCTCTATATCTGGACCTCCAACTTTGCTTGCATGTGTAAGGGAAAGTTTTAGCATTTTGAAATCTGTTGTCTCTCAACAAATCCGTAGCAAGACTAATATTACTAGGGATTCAAGAAAGGCAATATTGAGACTCAAAACAGAACAACGAAATTGTGGTCTGAGTGATATCTGCTCTTACCCCAAATAATAAATGGCCTGGATTCAATCGATTTCGTAATTGGAGGGCAGCCTAATTTCCAGGGAATGAAAATTCATCTGCTTAACATTTCCAAAACTGTTATCTTCAGATTAAGCAATGTAAAATATTAAACTTCAAGGCTGTAAATTAAACACAATGGTTTTCATTAGCTGGGGTAGTCTTTAAATTAAAATGTAGCGTGGGTACTAGTTAGTATCCAATCCAAAATATCTATGTTGTCACTGAGGATTCCCCCAATGAAGCATTTAGAAGTTGTTTATGTCAGAGAAAATCCTTTCACTCAGTCCTCACTAACAAGTATCAATAGTAGCAGCAATTTCAATAACAATTAATTTAAAAGAGAAAATGAGTGAAGAGTAAAAATAGTATAACATGTTTTGCTTCCCTTTTTTGGGTTTGAGAGCACACACCCATCTACTTTCAATCTCCAAGTGCATTTTCTGGATAAATTTTCTTCTCTCCTATCTCATAGGAACTCATGCCAACTCTCATATAAATCTATGTCAGGGAATTTTAAGTTATTTTTAGAACAATCCATTGTATAATCTTTTACACAGTCACCTCCTATGTAAAGGGGATTGCCATAAGGTGTCTAATTTAAATTTTGATTAATGCTTCATCAGGCCATCCCTAGAAAACTAAGTTCATCCTGGAAACTCTCACACCTCGCTTTCTTCTGCTGCTTTTTCCTGCAGCTTCTGTTTCTGCCCTCACTTTCCCCCTCCCATAGTCACCCAGCATCACATTAGACACGAGTCTCCCACATACTCATCCATAATGCCCTGCACAGGTTGGATTTTCTCCCTTTGCCAAATGTCAGAGATCTGCTAAGAAGAAAATAATCTAATTAACATCATTCATTCATTCTTAACTTTCTTGGGAGTATTTGCATTTAAAATAAATTTCTAATTGTGATGCTTTCCAGCAGTAGACATAATGATGTGAATAATTTCAACAATGAGAAAAAAATAGGTGAAAAATATACACACATGTACAAACACACATAGAGAAAAAGGAAAGCAAGCTATACATATAATTATTTGGGAGAGACATCCTCGAGTTATTACTTATCTATTGAAAGCCAGGCTGGCCTTGAATTTCTAACTATTATTCCATGTATCTTTAACAAAAACATGAAAGACACAATATGTTATATAATTTACAATGTTACTTTAAAAAGTATTGATTCTTATGACCACAAATAATGAAAATTCACCATTAAGTCATACAAAATCAATGTATCATTCTTCAGTAAGTCAGAGAATCAATTAACATTGAGGGAGGAAATCCATTAGTTTACCTGCCTCCTTTCCTAAACCCTGAAGGTAAATCCATTTTATAGGGAAAAATGATTGCATCTATTTCATTAAATCTTATAATTACGGAATTTAATAAGATAGTGGCTTCATGTTCCTGTACACTAAAATGATAAGTCCTTCTGTCAATTTTAGTAGACAAAAGGAAGGCCTCCCAGCAAGAAGGCATTTACATAGTGGCTCTTTTTAACGAGGAAACTTCTATGTTGTAGTGACAAATATTAATGCTATCTTAGCTCTTCACACAAGAGAGAAAGAAAAGAAAATAACAGACTGAAGTTACCTCTAAATAAGAGAAGCCCTATGACTTCCCCCAAGATCAGAATGCCCCAACAATTTTTCTCTATAAGTTCCAAATCATAATAGTCTCTACTTATGTGCTGAAGGCCAAAAATTCATCCCAAAAGTGGCCTGGAACTTTGTACTTGTTTGATACTCTGAGGTCTCAAGACTAAAATTGAAACTCAATGCAGAGAAAAAACTAATCTAGAACCAGACACTCTTTACAAATAGACTATATGGTAAACCTCAGTTTAGCTTTCTTGTTTCAATTCAATGTCAGCTTTCCGACTCGCCAAAGGCTTCGAGAGCTTGACTTTATCCAGAGGTCAATAACCTGTTCATTAGCTCTGTGATGGATTAAAAACAGCCAACAATTCTTTGCAGCTCCTCATATCAGAAGATGGAGTCTATTGGGCAAATTCTGGAATATGGGCTGGCCCTGTAACTTACTTTGACTGATAGAATGTAGTGGAAATGACACTGGAGGACTTCCAAAGGACCTTGCAGCTTCTTCTTTCATGTATCTAGAACCCAGAAAGCTCTATACTCAAAGGATGAAAAGCCACCTGGGAAGTAAAGCCTACCTTCTCTGCCATCTCACTTGAGCCCAGGCTCAGTGACCTGACAGCTGAAAGTAGCATATGAGTGTAGTGTATGAGGGGAGACCAGCAGGAGAAACAGTCAACTCACAAAATTGTGAGAAGCCATAAATAGTTGACATTTTAAGCCATTAAGTTTATGGGTGGTTGGTTACACAGCAATATGTAACAGAGACAAGCTCCCTGGGAGGAAAGCCCTTTGTTTCTACATATAGAATACCACCTGCCAAATTGGAAAAAGTGGCAAGTAAGCTAGCATCCAAATCTCAGGACCACCTGCCAACCAGGAGCTTCTCCATAACTTATGATGGGGCATACATCTTGGGCATACCCCACAGGCCAATGTGAAACCAAAATATATTTCTAGAAAGAAAGGATTATATGGGGGAAGAAAGAAGGAGGGAAGGGTAGAGCTAAGCTAACCCGTTATCACTAATATGTGAGCTAGGGTTAGGTTTCAGAGTAGGGAGCTTCTAATGTGGGCAGAGCTACCCAGCCAAATGGATGAGACACAGCAGGGGACTTTTGGGTAAGGTTGGGTGCACAAAACACCATCTGGGGAGAACACGTTGCAGAAGAATACTAGAATGTGTGGGGAATGGTTGGAGCATGGGGGTGGGGAGGAGAATGAGAGCAGCCAGACACCTGGGAAAGCTGGCCCCCATTTCTTTGTTGGTTACTCTAAATATACTCAAACATTTGTAGGAAATAGGAGAAATGAAATGTCATTTTTCTCACATGAGAGCCATCCACCCACAGTGTTGCTACAGTAAACTGGTCAAATCATTAACCTACACAGACCCCCGCACAGGTATCAGCCATTAACAACACTCCCACATGGTCAATACTGAGCCACATTGAATTGCTGGAGGAGGAGGAGGCCTGTACCACTCCCTCCCTGAGTATGGCTGCCTCGCTAGCAAGCAGGCAGCCAACTGTGACCACTGACCTCCACAAAACAAGATAGAAGAGGAGCTTATCCCTCCACCTCTGAATCAGGGCCAGTCTAAGCAAAGGAAGGAATCCTTCTTTATCTGCATTAAGACTCACCATCAGTCCTTTAAATGCTGTACATCTTAGACACAGAGTTTATCTCCCCCCACACCCAAAGCATTGTTCCGTTTCCTCTTCCCCCAACATACCAGTAGCCCTTATCATACAGCATTTATCTTATGGAAGCTTTAAATATTCATACGCCTGCCTCCCTCCTTGAGGGTGTTTTCCTCGAGGGCAGGGCCCTAGTCTTCATAGTTTTCTATCTCTAGAGCCTAGCATGGTGTTTGTCACATGTTCAGTGAATGCTGAAATAGGAGTAACCAGTTGACCAAAAGTAGCTCCCCAAATGCATCAGTAGTAACAAATGTAAATCATAAATGATAAGTAAGTATATAGATGGAGAGAGGTTGTTTTTTTTCTTAATATAGCTGCTTTGAAGAGATGTTTCCTAAAGCTTGTTGTTGAGCATGCCCTTATGTGCCTCTACATGCCATTTTATTTCTGTCGTAAACCGTAACACTGCTTTTAACCAGAGCATCAATACAACCTATAAAGTCATCCCCTCAATATTCTTGTCTCAAAAACCATGCCTACAACTCTGCCACTTTGTCTAGCCAGGAGTCACCATAGTAGGTAGCATCAATAAGCCTTTGTGGAACGAATGGACAACTGATTTACCACAGCTGCCACTCTTCGCTACACTTTCCAATAACGTACCCTTACCCACCCGTGGATTGTGCAAGACTGGTTTCAGACCTAGCAGGAAAAAATAAATAAATAAAAAGTGACTTAATCAAAACAGCCTTAAAATCGACATCATCTTCTGTTGCTGCTCTATCCTGAGCTGCTCCTTCTCTTCCTGTTTGTCACCTTGATTCTGATGCCTGGCTACCATTTTGAACGTGAACTTTGCTTTGCTCCTTGCCATTCTGATTCTGGTAATTAGTTATTCACTTTGGTTTAGCCCATGACCTTGCTCTGAAGTCTGTTGCATGCCCACTTCCTTACTTGATAAGCCTTCTTAGCTTGTTGCCCTCCAGCCTCCCCTGATCCCCTCCCCTTCACCCAACTCAGCATTAATCAGTGCATTCCTCTGGAAAGGCCAGATGACATGGTAGAAAAAGCACCGGCTTCAAATCAGACCACCTGGTTTCACGTACCAGCTCTGACACTTATGTGTTACTTAGGGACTCAGCAAAAATTTTTGAAAGATACTTTAACAAAAGGACTATTTATAATAGTGCAGAGTTGAGAGAAACAGTAGCAGCTGCTGAGGCACCCAGGGACTAGGAATAGTGGGAATCCATTTCCACTCCTAGGCCTAAAGAGGCAGTGAGAGTTAATGGTGTTATTGAACCATAGCTCTTATTGAGAGCTAGTCATGGAAAGGGGCTGCTTGGCAGAGCTGTAGTCACCCTGAGGGATACAGCCACCTCCAGAATGATGCCAGAGCAGAAAGGGAGCAGGATCACTCTTTCCTCTCATGCTCTCGTCTCCTGCTGGTACCCACACTGACTGAACTCAGAAACCAGAAGAAGAAAGCTCTGCCAACTAGTCCATAGAAGTCAACATCCTCGGGGTCAGGGATGGCAGAGAAAATAGATGTTGGGGTAATATGAAATCATGAGAATAGTTTCTATATAAGCTAAGCCAAGTAACTTCACCTTTATGGCTTCAGTTGTGTCATCTATGAAACACCGTGTTTTGAGATAATATATGAAAAAGCAACTGCAAAAATAATTGCTTATTTTATTATAAATTATCCCTCATCTAGCCTTGTATTCTACATTTTACAATACTTCTATGTCTTTGATTATCTCTTATCCTAAGAGATCCTAAGTTATCCTAAGAGATATCCTAAGTTATCTCTTAACCTAAAACTGTGACCACAGCCACCCAAGCTTCACTGTTGACCTTACAAAGAGTTTCCCGGGACAAAAGAGACATGGCTATAAATCCTCATCCAAAGATATGAAGAGGAATACCACGAAACAAAGGGAAAGTCCTCACTCAATGAAATCCATGTTCCTTCCTCACCTACAATTCCTGAAAACAAACAGATTAAGTGGTACCTCCACAAGGTGCAAAAGTCCTTTTCCTTTCTCTCTCTAGGTGTCTTCCCAGAATTTGAGGTTTAAAATGTGTTCTTCCTGGCCCCAAAGTTTAGAGACATCTAGAAAGATTAAACTCGTCCTGGACCTATTTTCCTAGGCCAGAGTCATCTAGGATTCTTGTAATGGGTTAGACTTTTCCAGAAAGCCAAAGAGTTTGAAAGCAGATTTCTAAATCTGGACCTATTCAATTAAAAACAATTCCGTAAGTGAAAGCTGTGATGTCACATAACTAGAAATAGCTTTGACATTTGCAATTACAAGTCTGTCTTTCTTTTTTGGGTATATTGCCATTATTTTCAGATTTAAAAGGGACTTTGGTGATCATTTAGTTGAATTCCCTCATTTTTCAGATGAAGGAATCTGAAACACAGCAACAAAGACAGAAAAAGGACTTACCTTGATTCCCTAGATTGCTAGTCTAGTCCCTTTTTCCTGCAACATGTGGCCTCTTTAAGACTAAAGCTCTATAATCAAACAACATTTTCTGAGGTGTTAAATTCTTTCTATTAAGTACTACTGGATATTCACTTTTTAAATGAGCTCAGCAATTAACTGTGAAAGAAAGAAGTTTTTAAAAATAGGCACACCAGACAGTGCTCACCATAATTTTATGTGTCCCATAATTTCATCTGGGAGGAAGAACATTCTTTCTTGTTGACAGAAAGTAATCCATCATGAGGCTTGATTTTCTCATTTTCTTAATGCTATATAACCATTTAATCATTTTTTAAATTGCTATCATAACTCTGTCTCCTTTATTTCTCTCTCTCAAAATAGTCGTTGTCCTTCATCTACTAAGTTTAATGGCTTTTAAATACTGCTGTCTGCCTTATGTTTCAGCACTGACTTCTAGCTGCGTCAGTTACACAGATCCCGCCAGCAGGACCCTGTTTGACTCACCCACTCAGATGCCTCCAGATCTGAGTAACTGGAGAGTGGAGCATTTTCAGGATCTGCATGTTAGCTCTGTGGTATAATGACTGATGTCAGCCTGAACTTTGCCAAACATCTCTCATCACTACTAGTTATACCCCACTCCAAACTATGGAGCTTGCTCTCTCTTTCTGGAGCACACCCCCTTTCACATATTTGCAGTATGGATTCAACAATATGACAATCATTTTCTTTCCTTAAAGTGCCCCTGCCGCAACAGACAAAAATAACTTGTTACTGTGGTCACTGCCTGGTGGGGGAGATGGCAAAAGAGAGATGAGAAGTTGCAGTAACTAGTCTGGATGTGTTTAATCTCCTCTCTTTGTCCAAAATGATTCTATTCTCCTGGCCCGACTCTCTTAAACTCCTGGTTATCCATGCTCCCTGGGACTTTCATGATTTCTGGAGAAAATAACAAGCAAATATTGACTTCTATGCAGGGCCTACGGTTTTTAACTTTCTTTAGGCTTGGGCTCTGGAATCTATCGTCAGCCACAGGCTTCTGTGAGTGTTGTTTTCTTGATTAAAAAAAAAAAGTAATCTGCTGCACAAAATAGGCCATGGCATGCTTTCCATAGCATCTAGGACAGTTGAGCGAATGTAAGACTCAGCCAGGCAAGTAAACACACATTTAATAGTATGGTAACATGGATCAGGAAAAAGTTATTCTAAAGCATAGCGTCAAGAGAGAAAAAATACACTCGCCGTTTATTTAATGTTTTCCTTATGTTTCCTCAGAAGAGCGCTTATTCCTTGACAAGCTTTTCCTGCCCCCTGCATCTAGTACTTCTTGCCTGGGATGGCTCAAGAACCGTAGCTTCTCACCGTGTTTATTTATTTACACCGCCATTCCTGTTCTCATCCAAACTAACATACGTCTGCACAGCACACAGTGAAAAGTAAATGTCTTTCTTCATGTTTATTTCCCTGAAGTTGTTCACCAAATTGCTTTTTTACATCCCTCGTGCAATCTCATCCCATCCGGCTCAAGTATCCCGGATTAGAAAGGCCATCTCTGGAGTCCTTTTCAAAGGGAGCCTCCCACAGCCTTTAAATCCCTCACGTTTCATGGGGCAGATATTCAGGATCTGAGGTATTAAGAGGGAAAGCAACTGACAGGGACAGGCACAGAAAAAGAGAGTAGCTTCTTTTTTGGACAATCATTATTGGAATTGTCCTGTTATCTGTAACTTTCCTGGTTCAAAGTGATAAATGCAGTCATTTGCAACTGGACATTATGCAACAGATAAAGGAGGGGAGTCTGTGTGTGTGTGTGTGTGTGTGTGTGTGTGTGTGTGTGTGTGTGATGTACAGAAAAGACAGTTTCACCATAGAAAGAGGGATGTCACAAATGTGAATTCTTAAAAATAAGCCCCAAATCATAATCTTGATGGGGTTATTGTCTTCCCCATAATGTCAAACCTAAAGAAAACTATCCTACTTTCAAAATTCCAATACAAGTATGCAAGGTAATAAATGGTATTTAATTCAGAAATTAGCATGGAAAGACCAGTCTCTCAGATTTTAATTTTTAGCACTTTGACAAAAGTGCATATTGCATGTTCTCTTCTAGGCCATTTCATCTCCTGGATCCTCAAGTTAGGGATGTGTAACAACTATATCATTGAAGACTTCGGAGACATACAACAATTTAAATCATTGTAAACATGCAAAATGGGATGGATGGGGCAATAACCTTTTTTTCTCCTCTCATTTATCAACACATAAATTGAAGGCAATCCAGCAACAGGGACTACAAATGGAGGAAAGAGAGAGAAATACAAATCTTACGTCTTTTCCCCAAAAGGCTTTAGCTATTTTCGAAACCTAAATTATTCGAGCATAAGAATTAATAAGGTGTCTATGAATCAGAGACTGTTTCAAAATGACCTCTTGGAAGTTTGGGGCTGTGTAAAACTGTAGTGTTACAGAATGTAGTCCTTCAGATATTCTGATAAATACAACACATAGGACAGGTTTATATGAAAATCATTTTGGGGGCTTGTGATTTTCAACTAAATACTCCTTCGATAACTACTGGAAGCTCATCGACTTGTGCTTCTGGAGAAAAGAGGTGGGAAGCTTACCATTGACTAATAACAGAGTGTACACTGCTCAGAACTGCCGGCCCTCGGTCTTCCCCCTCTGGGTGGACCACTAAATCTTATTTTCCGCTGCCATGGTCCCCCACTTGCTCTGGAAACAGAAGGAAGTAGTGGGCTCTTCCTGCCTCCCCCAAGACCGGGAAAAATCTTTCCAACTATCATTCCCGGTCCCCTAGATGAGAAACCAAATTGCATAACAGATTCTCTCAAGAATATTGGGAGACTGAGGGTGAGAGAGAAAGGGCCGAGCGAGGGCAAGCTGACTACGGAGAGAACTGCCTGAGCGGAGGAGGAATCTTCCAGAGCCGCAGCAAAGGCTCAGTTTGGAAGAAAGCCGCAGCACAATTGAATTTCCAAAGGGACAGTCCCGAGTGCACACACCTCTGGGTCCTCCCCACTCCGAGTAAGTAACCTGCGGCCAAGCCGACGCTCAGTGCCCACCGAGCTTCCTCCGGACCACTCGCCCAGCGCCCAACTGCAGCTACTTTTATTGAAAGACAAGGGAGAAAAGCCGCAGAGGAGGGGCTCGAGAAAACTGAGTAGGAGTCCGCAGCCAAAATCCCTCCAGCGAACTGCCAAGGGGCCGAGGGGCGAGTTGCCCAGGGTCCAGTCGTTGCGCGCCAGCGCTGGGGGTGAGAGCGCGGGGGCGCAGGGGCGCACGGCCACGGCGAACAGGGTGCGCCCAGCCTGAGGCGACGGAGGCCAGCCGGACTCGGGAGTGGGGGCCGGGGGTCTCGCGCCCTGCTGGACCTTCTGTCCTAATACTCGCAGCCCGAGCGCGCCCACCTCTCCCCGGGAGAGCTGCCCTTCTGAGGGGCTCCCTCGGCACGCAGTGCCTCCCCCACTACCCCCGGCTCGCGTTCTCCCGCCTTCTTTGCAGTGTCCAGAGATGCTCTGCTGCAGACCCGGGACCCCTTAGGCGCCTCTTCCCGTCCCTCTGCCAAATCGCAACGCCTGTACTTTTCCAGCTCCCTCTTTCCCTCTTGAAATTGAAAGTTATTGAGGTCGCTCAGGGTTGTTGCTCCAGCAGTTTCCTTCCCCGCCCCCGAGCTCCCCCCGCCCCCCGCAGCCATACCCCTCTCCCCCTCCCTCGCCGGTCCTTCCCTCCTTCCCTCCCTCCCTCCCTCCGCCCCTCTGGGGTGCTCCTGAGAGCCCAACCCAACACTGGAGTGGCTCCTGCTCGCGAACAGCAGAAGCAGCTCGGGGTCTCTCCGCCGCCCCTTGGCCATGGCCGCGGTGCCCACGGCGCCGGCTCCCCTGCGCTCCCCGGGCCCCCGCCGCTGCCGCCGCAGCCGCCGCCACCTCTGAGCCCCAGGGGCCGCCGCCGCCGCCACCCGCCCGGATCCCGCCCGCGGCCGCCGCCGCCGCGCACCATGCTACCTGCGGCCGCCCCGGCGAGGCCGCTCGCTGCTCCTGGAACCCTCGCTCGCGGCGTTGACAGCCACCCTTGCGGAGCCGCCGCGGTTCAGGGCTTGGACAATTTGAAAGTACAATAGTTGGTTTCCCTCTCCACCCGACCCGCTTCGTTTGCCATCCCAGCACGCCTATCGGATCTGAGTGGAGAAGTTGTCCGCTGCTTGGGTTCTCTCTCTTGCTCTCTCTATCCGCCTTACACCTACATATATTTCTGAAACATTCAATATAATTAACAATCACAAGAAAAAGGAGAAAAGGAAAGGAAACATTACTGGGTTACTATGCACTTGCGACTGATTTCTTGGTTTTTTATCATTTTGAACTTTATGGAATACATCGGCAGCCAAAACGCCTCCCGGGGAAGGCGCCACCGAAGAAGTAAGTGCAGAGGTTTTTACGCGTTTGCTCCCTCCCGCCGTGTTCACCTGTCGGGTCGCTGTGCCTGTCCAGAGTCTGCTCCCAGCCGGCAGCTGTCCTCCCGCCTTGCACCCCACGCCTCCGACAGGAGGTAACAGTATAGGCTCCGGTGTAGACGGCGCCTTTCACGCCTTCCTCTCCGCGCCGCTCTCTTCCCCGGCGTTCTCGCGGGTGCTAGAGTCCCGCGGACCCGACGCTAAGGTGGCTCCCGCCCCCTCGTAACTTGAGGTTCGCGGAGAAGTTCGGTCCTTCGTTAGACTAGTTCTAGGAATCTGTGCCTTCCTTCGAGAGGCAGACGGGGGCCTCGCGCCCCAGGCATCCCGGACGCGCGGCCCGCAGCATGCCCGCGACCACAGAGTCAACGCCCGGGTAGGCACGGCCACAGCGCCCGCTCACCTCGCGTCGCCGCCTCGCGTGGGGAGACCTCGCTGCGCCCTCCCGCTGCTCTCGGGGTGCGAAGAGGTGGCCCGCCAGCCCGGGGACCAGCGAGCGGGCGCCTGCGCCGCGCTCCCCCAGCCACGCGCAGCCCGAGCCGAGGGGCGCGCGAGGCGCTCAGGGTTCGCGTGCCTGCGCGCTTGCAGAGCCGCTTGCGGTCCCACTCTGGGGGTCTGAGGACTGCAGAGCCCCACCGCTGGGAGCCGGAGGTGCCGGGTTTCCGGTTACAATCTTGCCTGTCACGCGTGAGCGCTTTTACCATCTCAGGCCCTTTCAAGTGGGTCCCCTGGGGCAGATATATACTGAGGGTGGCGTTCCCCCTAAAGACTCGCGCTCCTCGCTGCCCTTTATCCTGACTCCTGGTACTTGGAAGTCTGGCTTGCCAAGGCTTAAGACAGTGCCCTGGCTGGGATCAAACGGGCACCCCAGAGCACCCTCATCCCGAGTGGGTCTGTCTGAAAAGTGGCGTCTTCCAGAGATGAGGGGACAGACGCAAGAAGGGCACCTCTTCCTGCTCTCGGGTAGCCAGGCGCGCTGGTCGCGCTGGAGTCTGTGCCGGCGTAGGGAGTCCCTTCGCGGAGAGCAGAGCCGGGCGCGACCCTGGCTCCAGTGTGGGGGTTGTTGGTGGGGACAGGAAGGGAGAAACCTCCGCGGAGCTCTCAGAGCGCAGAGAGCGATGCTCTTGCCTTGGCCCCTAGGACCTCCCCGGGAGGGGAGCAGATGAGTGCTGGCGGCGCCCGGTCCGCGCGAGGAGCCCACTCGGAGCGCCAGCCGGGAAGCCCCTCCGGCCGGGCGGGGTGCCGCGCGTAGGACACAGCACAAGTTTGTGCGAGATGGAGATTTAGTAATCGCCTCCCCGCCGCTGTGTTTCTCTGCCCTGCCTCTGGACAGGAGGGTCCCCTGAAAGCTCCCTTTGTGCCGCTCGCCTCGGGCAGACAAGGTTTGATTCTCCTGAAAATTGCCTTTAAAAAACGTGGCTGGGCCCGAGAGCCAGGGGCTCCGGCCGGCTTCACCGCTTCTGGGATCGCGTAGC
The DNA here is from genome assembly GCF_020826845.1 of Diceros bicornis minor. Taxonomy (NCBI): domain Eukaryota; kingdom Metazoa; phylum Chordata; class Mammalia; order Perissodactyla; family Rhinocerotidae; genus Diceros; species Diceros bicornis. The sequence goes on along the minus strand of NC_080762.1, from coordinate 10,523,766 downwards.
AGGGGTCAGGAGGACCCAAGCTAAACATGTCAGGGCATCCGATTTATTATTCTTGGACTCTGAATGGTTTGTATTCTTCGGAACTCCTCCACCCACACTTTCACTCAAGCCGCGCGGCCGCCTTAACGAAGGAGCGGCCCGGGCTCGAGCCTTGCCCTCGCGCCTGGTGGTCCCCGCCTCCTCTCCTCGCGGGGTCTAGCTGGGGGAATTGAGTCACAGGTCTGTGGGGAAAGGGATGCCGCGCACAAACACAGCCTCCTGCTTTCCATCGCTCTTCCAGCCCGTGCCCAGCCTGCGCCCACAGCTCACTGTCTCCACCCCACGGACGACCCCCGGGCCAGGAGCCACACAATTGCCGGGGCGGGACAGGGTCCTGAGTGTCAGTGTTAGAGGTGCCTCCGATTGCAGTTTGGGGGCCCCTGTTTCTGAAGGAAGATGTTAGAAAGAAACCTGGCTATCCATTCGTTCCCACCTCGTCTCGAGAAGGACCTAACCGAGGACCACGGTTCGGGAAGCTGCCCGGTGACCCTGCCCCCGATGCTGACGGGAGCAGCGGGATGGTGCACCTCTAGGCTCTGACGAGAGAGGAATCGCAGAGTCAAAAGGCGAACTGCTTTTCTACCTGCCTTACGCGTCTCAACGCCAGGTCAAAGGCGCCCTCTGGATGTGCAGCGGCGATGAGAGAGGGAGTGGGTGGAATTGGGTTGCAATTCCAATTATTCTGTGGGAGTGGGGGTGGGAGAGAGCTCCCGTTGCAGGGGCTGCTCCTTGCTGCTTCGCACTTGAGTCTGCCTTTGCGGCTGGGTTTGCTGCTGCAATGCTGGGAGAGGGGCGACCCCTTGCGTCCTCCGAGGAGACAGACGAGACTCTCTTGGCAGGTGCAGTTGGTTTTTGGAGAATGGGGAAGGGGTAAAGGGTAAGGAGAGATCTTCGTTAAATGTCCAAAAACTCAAGTTCAAATTGCATGTGCACATGCTCGTTTCTTTGGAAATCTCTGAAAGAAACGTATAAAAAATATTTCTCAAATGAGGACTAGGAAAAGGTTTTTAAAATGAAAAATAAGGTAGTAGTCAAGGAATTTTAGAAAGAGGCAGCCCTTCCTATTTTTCCTTCAAGAGACAACTAAAGTGAGTATTTAAGAGTATACCTTCTGGCCTGTAGTTAAGTAGCTTCACTTTCCTAAATTTTTAAAATCAGAGCTAACAATATGAGAGGGAGAAAATTAAGGTGTAAGAACTACTTTTCAAATTTTTTTAAGTGGTCTCTCGAATATTTTCATAGAAAAGTTTCTCGCAAAAAAGATTTATTTGCAGTGTTAAATATTGTCAAGTCTAAGGAACCCTGGCTAATCCTCAGATATAGTAGATAAAGCCATATCAGTATCATCCTGTTTCGGTGTAACAACCGCTATATTGTTTGTCTCTACTTTGTTGCAAACTAGTGATCTTGTTTCCATTTGTAAAAGAAACATTTTAAACTGGAATTTTGTACCTTAAAAACTATCTATTGAGTTATAGGTGAATAAATACACAATAACTTTCTTACCTATTTGGATTCATATACAGCTCCTAGAATCACTAAATTGAATTCAAGATAAAAATGAAATGCAATCTTTATTCAAAAATCCCCAGCCAGAAATATTTTCAGAGGTAAGCCTTAGTTTTAAGTACAGGATGCTAAATCAAGAAGCCCAAACCCAGTTTTTAACTCACTTTCTATTCAGCCTTTGCAACTTGGTAGCGTCAGCTTCTGAATTCCAGGTTATCTGCTAATAAAGTTAAAGGCCGTAGTTGCCATAATAATAGAAACCACAACACCTTACTATTGCATCGATTTTCATTTGAATTATTCACTTGGGCCCTTAAATAGCCACTTGAAGTATAGAAGCAGGTATTAATATTCCCATTTTACAGAGAAAGAACCTGAGAAACAGAAACTAAGTAATCTATATAAAACCATACAGCCAGTAAGTGGAACTTGTCTCCTGCTATTTATACTATATGCTGATCTATGTCATAGAGAAGATGCTAGCTGTGTTAAGTAATATATCTGATGGTCTCCAACCATCATTTAAATATGTTTGGAGAATAAGCTGTACTAGTTGACTGGAAATTTGTGAACTGATATTTATATGTATTATACATTAGTGATCAATGTCGAAGAATTAAATACCTACTGGTAATAGTGAAGCTTGCTAAGTATAACATATTATTTGATTATTCCGAAGACATTGTAGGATCATATTTTGCCAGAAGACTATTGTTAGAAACATCACATGCCATTGTAGTATCCTTTTTATTTGATGCCACCTATTAATTGGGTTTTCATTGTTTAGATTCCAAATAAATGAAAGTTTGAAAAGTCGTTGTACCCGTAATAATTACAAAGCACCTATCGCACAGTCCCTAAAACTGTTTCAAAGTCTTTCATCAAGATGTCTGAAACAAAGGAGGAAGAATACAAGGGAAACAATTTTAATCATAATAAAATCAAAACTGGTTTATTGGAATCTACTGGGCATTGCTCAGAGCATGACACTGTTTCAGATGTTGAGCTGTTCTTTGAGATTATGATACACTTTGGGTGAGTACACTGCTAATCCTGGAAAATAACAAGTTACCTATGAGATAGGAAAATCTTTCATTCTACTATGCATTTTGTAATATTAATTTTGAATGAAAGTATGGTTTGTATATTGGCTACAAACCTGCCTACTTTTGTCACCATTCTGCCTTGGTTTTGAGAGAAACACTGTTTTCCAAATGGAGACATGAGTAAAATTTGCTGGAGAAAGTATATTCTGCAACATATTGTGATATCTGTATGAATCAAAGCCACAAATTCAAACTCTTACGCAGTAGTGGCAACATCTAAATATAAGCAAAAGATGTTTGTTTTTGTGAATTCTAATTTAATTATCTTTACACTATCAGAGTTGCTTCTTAAAATATCCCTTTGTTATACTATTTCAATTCTTTTTATGTTACTTCAATAGAAGGATTTTACTAAGAACATTAAGAATGATAATTTTAAAATATTGCGTTTTTAGTCCCAAGTTATTCTATGTAAAGTAATTGAGAATAAAAGAGTGAGTGTGACATTGATTTAATGTCATCGTCTCAATATTCCTTTAAGCATGAAATATGAACAGTATTTCAACTTGTAAGTAAATTAGTTTTGCTAAATCATTTATCCATTAAATATTTTCCTGGAATTTAGTATTCTACAAATTAGGTCCCCAGAAAGCAATGAATGGAAATTACAACATGTAGTTAAATTTGGTTTTCAAGTTATTGTGGGGAAACCCTTGCCACACTACTACAAACCAAATTTATTGATCATCTGATCATTTTAGATTATTTGGATCTGGACAGAGATCTTCAGATTGCTACTAAATATCCAAAATATTTTCTAGTTGAATGGTTAATCTTTTTAAAAAATACAATAGTTCTTTTAAATCCTATTTAATGTTGATAGAATACTATGATCAAACGATCCTTCTGCAATCATAAGAATGAACTATCAAAAAATAAAACTATTCTACATATACTCATTTACTAAACCATCTTTCCCCTCTTTATCTCTATCCAAATTTTCCATTTTGAATGTTGTCCTAACCTCTTTTCCCACTTCCTCACTATTCATTCACTCCACCCCCCAAAAATCCTTTTCCAAGTAGTGAATTCTTGAAATGCCATCAGAGTGGGTATTATGTTTCATGAAATGTAAGAATCAACTTTGGTTACCATTAGGAAAACATCATTCAGTTTTGAGAGCATGGTAAGGATCATGCAAGACAGTGTGTTGAAATTATGTTTTACTTGGTTAGGACTATTTCTCCTCTTAACAGTGCATTGTATACTTGCATTCTTTTGAGAATGATCATTTGAAAAAGTGTTGCATCATAAATTATATAGATGTTTTTCCCTTGCTTTTGATTTTGAGGAAAAATGTGGATTGCTTTTTTGATTGTGAGGTTTAAAACGATTGGATTATCTTAAAATTTACCATCTGTTGGACAACCTAGTAAGTTTGAAATACTTTACAATTATACATTAACAAAATATATAATGCATAAAATATACATCTGTAAAAGATGCTGCTCACTTTTTATATTTAATTCCACCCATCAGATCTTTCCATTCAGGAATATTACCAGCATTCTGATTAAAGTACTCATCTAGCAATACTGAAAAGAATGGAATGTTCCATTCACAAGGATTGTGGGGGGTACTGAGAATTCTTACCAGCTAAGTGCTATTGAGTGCTAAGAAATCCCATTTTCTGCTCCAAAGGTGTTTCAACAACATGACACTTTTAAGCAAAACACCTGAATTATTTTCACATGTGAAAAGTTTGATAATTTCAAAAATTCAACAACAAAAATATGGTTGCGGGTGCCTCTTATCTGATAAGAGCATCTCTGCTTTAGTTGTAATCTTGGTAAGGGAAACTAGTTACCATCTGCTGTCACTAAAACTCTTCTGGAAGTTTTTTAGAGAAAATCCAATGGTACTGAAGAGTATGATTGCCAAATTAAATATATACTTAAAAGCTTTTAACTGTCTTTATACTTTATGCCAGAATCTAATCCAGACTTCAAGACACTGCTTTATTAGGGTTCCATCTGACGTTTAAGAATTTAATGAGTAGCAAGCATCGTAAGTTCACAGTAGAGACTGAGACCTAAGAAGCCATTGAGGGAGAATCTCTCATGTATGTTGGGAAAATTAGCCTGAGAAGTAAAAGACCTGGGTTCTCGATCCTGCACTGCTACTAAAATCTGGATAACCCAGGAAGGTCCCTTTACCCACTAGGCTGCAGTGCCTCATCTGTGAAATGAGGTGGTTGGTCAAAAATGTAGATCTAAGCGATTCCTACAGTCTCTTCAACTTTTAATCTTTTGGTATGAGAACATAAGTCACGACTAGGGAGTCCTTCTAAACTTAGTCGTATTATTCAACTAAGTATAGTGGATGACAATTAAGAATGCAAACAAATGTAAGGATTAGTTTATTGTAAGTAAATTCATCATATAAAGATTAACTAATAAGTAACTTATCAAAGTAGAGAATGAATTAATGACGATATTCCCCATCATTCACAATTTCGGTGCCTGAAAACCATTGCCATAGCATCAATCAGCATACTCAGTTGACAGCAGGTCCATTGTGTCCTTGGGCTTAGAATCACTGGGATCTGGTTTGAAATGCCAATTGGAGAGATGCTTCAGAGCCCTCCTACCATGACAGGCTCTCAGAAGTGGCCTGTGCTGGGATGGAAGTGGTAATTACAGTGGCCCAGGTTTAAGGTAATAAGGCCCTGTGCTATGAATGTGACTGATTGAGCAAGAGAGTGCATACAACTGGTAATTTATATTGATTAAATCAATAAGTATTGGCAACTAATTGGATATAAAGGGAGAAGAGGAGGAGGGCTATATTTGGTACTAAGCTTCGGAATATGAGGACCCTGGTCTGGGTGAATGGAGAAATGAAGGAGATCAACAAAAAGGCAGGAAAGTGGGAGAAGCCCATTTGGTAGGAAACATTTTTCTTTTGAGCTATCTTTATTTTAAGGGCCAGTAGGACATTTAGCAACTCAGAATCAAAGTTTCAGAGAGTGTTGGGGGTTGAAGATAAGTATTTTAGAGTCACTCACATAAAGGGGATAATTGAATGCATGAGGTAAAACCTAGTAGTGCTTTGTTTATTGTTATCAAAAGTGTTCGCAGTGCTGACATTGAGACTTACTCTTATTGGTAGTATCAAAATAAGATTAATTACATTAAGGTATTTTGTCTTTTAAAGAGTCTAATATGTCATTCTCAACTGTGGTTTCTCATTCCTATAGTACTCTCCATATTATATAAGAGAATAGTCACTGATATCATGAGCTGTGGTTTTAAGTAGCTAAATCTTCCACCTGAAGATCCTCCTTGGAAGTCCCATCACCTGAGGAACTATATTACTTTGCCACAGATCATAGGAGACTTGAAAAACTTTATGGTAAAGAAAGACAAGTTTCCTTAAGGTGTAAACATGTTTTTATTTTGTATCATTCCATTTGGAGCTAGCATCTACTCATAACAGTGGCATTCTACTTTCAAGCAGATTTCTCTACAAAGTGTGCTCTCTTAAAATAAGAGAATCTCAGGAAGGGATGAAACGTGAAGGAATCCAGTCCATCTACACAGTGTGTGGATTACATCTGCAACATCCCCACCAAGTAATTGTCCGGCCTCAGTAAAAACTAGGACCCACGCCCTCTCTTTCTGCTCCCATTCAATTTGGGCTTTCTGTATCAGAAGCAAGTTATATTTTCTAGTGTGTCTATTCTTGCCCTTGTTCTTCTCTGAGTTCTTGGCATGGGCATGGGATTAGATTCAGTTACCTTAAAACATCTTTCTAAAATGAATACACGGTAATGCAATGCGCTAGATTCACTCCCAAAAATTGTCCTCAGAAAACTAGCTGGTAAGCATATTTATAATTATACCCCAATACAAAGCACATTCCTGAGAGTAAGAGCTAAAGCAGCCCCCATTTTATAACCACATAATACAAACCACCACCCCACAATATAAAATAACAGAATTTGTGAGCTGCCTATTTTAGAACACTATTTTCTTAACATATGCTTGATAAGTTGGTAAGAAAAAGAACAGCTAGTTTCTCACTGTTATGTTCTCCTCTCCTCCAAGGGGACTTCATAGATATGAACACAGTCATCTTGACAAAGGCTGTCACGTAAGTAGAGGAGGTATCAGTCACATTTTGCTGATAAGAGGTAAAATGCTATGCCAAAGTCTGTGTAAATGCCTCCTGGCAAACAATAGCTTCAGAGTTCTCAGAGCCACTGTTATATTCATATGCGTTTATATTTGTTTGTTAAAGTGAGTGTTGTGATAATGATTATTATTTAAATAGCTGCCATGTTTTAATCATCTGTGAATGCCAGACCGTCTACTTCAGGTTTTTGCAAATATTATCTCATTTAGTCCTCACACCCACCCTGTAAGGAAGGTGCCAATAGTTCCACGTGACTTGCCTGAGGTTCCTCAATGAAGATGTGGTGGACCCGGGATTCCAGCCCAGGTCTGACTCTGAAGCCCACGATCATCCTTGATTTCTTTGTCACCTCAACTATTGGGATTCTAGTACTCTCCATCATGTCTCTTTTTTTTCTCTACCTTTTAACCTCTCTTTCCTTAATTCTTCCCTATTGATCGTTTTTAAACATAAAAGTGGCTGATTTTTTTTTCATTAGAAGCAACAGAACAGCACAGTTTACATGAAATGCTCTAAGATTAATCTTCCCATCTCCAGTGTGCGTATCCAAGAGCAGATTAATTTAGGCATGAGCATGTGGGCACAGTCTATAATTTTGCAGTTAAATATCAAAATCCTTCTATGTAATTTACAACCACAATAGATATATCACTGGCTATTTTTTGTTATCCAGAAAAGTTATCTTTATGGTGTTTCATAAAATCTGTTATTTATGTTACTTTTACCATGAGCATTAACAGTAACCTCCACTCCAAATTTTTGCTTTATGGGCCTTGGTACAGTGATTTTTCAACCCTGAATTCAAATTAGAATCACCTGGGGATCTTTAAAAGAAAACCCAATGCCAGACTCCACCCTAGACCAAATGAAACTATCTCTGGGGTTGGGCCTGGGCATCTGTATTTTCAAAAGTAGTCCTGGTAATTCTAATGTGCAGCAAAACTGAGAACTACTGTTGGACCCTTGATTCAAGAATAACTGTTATAACTGAGCAACTGTTGAAAACAATGCCAATTTCATAAGGGTGAGACAGATAAAATAGACTTGTGTGGACTGTGACAAGAGATGAGATGTATGTCATTTGAAGAGACAGTAGTTTAAAATATAAAGCAATAGCCCCATATTGTTTATCAAGAAAATATTGCTAAACTTGTGGCACTCAGTAGTGCAGACAAGACTATCTGATATAGAATTGTCTCAGCCAAAGAGTCTGAGAAAAAGAGAGAAAAGTGTACACAGTAGGACAAGCCAGTGACTGTAACAGATGCTACTTCATGGAAGAAGGACCCACTGCCAGGACCAGTGGAGTCACAGGTGGGTATGTTTGCCACTGGGCTATACCATGGGTGAAGGAGGGAGTCAACAGGATAACTATAGATGATGGGGTATCAGCCATACCAGAATTTTTTTTCAAAGCTACTTGATAATACACAACTGTTTCCATGTCTTACCAGATGCTTGGTAACGTGCCCTAGAGTCCGCTTTGTTTTTAGGAAAAACGTAATGGTTAGAAAACTGCCTAACAAGAAGTAAACATCCCTTTCTTTTATAGGTTCTACAATTCCTGACTAACTAGATTGACTACTGGTGATCAGTAAAACTACTATAAATAGCATAATTTTAACTCTGTCTTAATGCGTTAAGGTTTGCGGTAGGTTGTTTACTTGTGAACTTACTGTTTTTACTTCTCTCCTAATGTGCTCTTCTTTGGGCGGCTATCTTCATTAAATCTTGTTTATTATTCTTTTCTAGTCCGCGAAGGATTTTCAAACCTTGTCATAAATGAGGGAAAGCTCCATGTAAAAGTGAGGTGGAAGTCTGGACTTCCTGTCAGACTTAATTCTGCTTGTTAAGGGGGCTCCTTGGGAGAATTTGGGTTCTAGTGAGTCACTAGGCCAAATCCCAATAACTACAATTGCCAAAAGTAATTAGACTGAGGAAAGCCAGGCTCCTTGGGAGGAGGGTCATCCCAGCACGCTTGAGCCATTGCTCCATGGTCAGACCTCGTTACTTGTCCCTAAGGGTTGGGAGCGATCATGAGTTACAGAGAGCAGGAAATCCACCAGAAAACAATGCTTTTCCACCAATTTTTTTTTCCTCAATAGGTTATTCACCCTAAGCCTGCAAGAGATGGAAATATGCTGCCGGTATGTGTGCACAGTGCATGCCACTGTCATCTTATAAACCACCTCGTCTGCCTGCATGGGTGCAGATGCACACACAGACCTCCTGCTGGCATCACTGCAAGGTCTCCTCCTCCCCCCTGAGTAGATAAAAAGAACCCAAGGAATTCAGTCTGAGTCTTTGTAAGAGAGGTGTCTGATTATGATGGAAAGGAGGGATCCTTGTAAACATCCTAAGGTCAATTTAGATATAATATTACTGAAGTACATTTGGAAATAAGAAAATAGTGGGACATTACCCCAGGACAAGAGTTCTAAAACCTCTAGCGCTAGGAAAAGCCAAGGGAAAACTTACAATTTCCTGTCCTGAAAACAATACCATTTAGAAATGTGGTGCTGTAAGTAGCTAAGTAGAAATTATCAATAACTAATTGATCCTCTAATTTTAAACTTTCAATATGCTAGAAATTAGAATATTGTTTAATCTTTCTCCAGGAAAATATTCAAGTAACACAAATATATCTGAGCTTAATACCCTAAGTGAAAGTTTGAAACTATTGGTGTTGCCTCAAATACCCAGAAAGGGTACTCTGTCACCTCATGTGATGAGTCTTCAATTGAACAAAGACACAGAGTCCCCATTGATCACTGTCCTTAATGTGGTAAGTTTCACATTCCTCTATGGTTCAGAATGACTTCAATGTATTTCAATACTCCTATGACCTTAGACTACTAGCTCTCATTGTTTAAACATTTGGATGGGTGATATTGCTTATTTAAAATCCACAGGGAGGCAGGCAGGCAGACTCTTTTTCTGGCCAGCCTTCTCTGGCAACTGGCGATCTGCACGTAGCATTTGGCAAATGAACCCTGACCTCATGCACTGTGCACATCCAAGAATTATATTGACCCACTGTCAATATGACCAATTTAGTTGAACCATATATTTGCTTTTCTTTGGTCCTGGATTTGACCATGAGATAATCTGAGATTAGAAGAAACCTAATTTTTGGAAACTTAGCAGTGAAACTGTGACCTGTGTTTACTTGTATCACTGCCTTTTGATGGCATGTAGTTTCTGCCATGAAATACAAAAGATATAGACAAATGCTGCTTAGCCACAAATTAGGTGAGCACCTAGTGAGCAGCTGAATATATTTGTTTATTACAGAATTCAGTCTTGTTTTCCAATTTATGACCAATTTGTTGATATAAGTCCAAAAAGACCCCCATTACTGTTTGATAGCAAGAAATAAAGTCCAAAGGTGGTATCCTTAGCCCCTCTGGCCTCAATTCACCCACTCATTCATGCCATCCTCAAGATGGTAACTGTTAGCCCCCTCCACAAAAACTAATATAATTTAAAAGAGGCAGTCTCTCTTTCCTATAGCACATTTCTGGGATATCCATCCAACTTTCCAGCTCTGTCCAGAGCTTGATGTTGATCCAAGCTTTTAACATAGGTCGGTGGGAATCCCTTGGAAGCCAGTGAGGCTTGCAGGATCATGTCGATGCACACTTGGACCTAGAACAATCAATACTATGTGCCATTCCAGCCAGCACGGGACCTCCAGGACCCAGCCCTGACTCATGTGTTTTCAGATTCATGAGCTTTATGTGCCCAGTCCTCAAAGTCTAATTTCTAACAGAATATAAGGGAGAGCTCCAGAAAGAGGAACTCTAAACCATTTCAGGCTACCACTACCATTTTCGGCACCCATGTGGGCATCTCACTGACACTCTGGGAATTCATTATAAACTGTTGGCGTCTGAACTTATCTTGCCCATACTATGAATGGAGAGCGTACAATCCCAGAAATCTTTATGTAACAGTTTTTAACCAAACTACTTAATTCATAGGCTGTGGGGCAGAAGTGCTACCGTTCATCAGATAAGAACACATTTCAAATGAAAATTGCCAAGATTTTCCAGTGCAGGATATTTTCTCCACTTTTTCTAGCCCAAAATCACTTCATCATCCACCCCCTAAATTCTAAACCACTACTAAGATGAGTTGAACAGTCTTAATTTTAGAATCTTCCAAAGAAAAAACAAACACACAGACAGCCTAGTTAATTTATAACACATTGCTGGGTTTATCTTGGCAGATTTCAATTCTCTCCTGTCTGACTAACTCCTGCATGCTGACTCTCACTCAGCAACTCATGCGAGGAAGTCGTTTCTATATATTAAGCTCCTTGAGGGCCATTGCAGAGAATAAGTTTGGTGTTTCTTCACACTTCTTGTACAAGTTTCTTTCCTCATATACAATTTATTTACTGGGTCTCTGAAACCTGAATAATCCCTTTACTTTTAAAACCGAAGCAAATGGAGAGTCATTTTTACAAGAGCAATAAACGAAAGAGGCTGTTCAGATACTTTACTTGAATTGGTCTGCACGCTGAAGTACCTTTTTGTTAATACAAACTCTTCATGTTCTAGCAAGCAGCTCCTTGAAATTCTAGGGCTGCTTAAAATTATATGACCAGGGACCAGGAATCTCTCCTCCCCTACACACCAGCCCCCAGCTCTTGGGAATATGCCAGCAATTTTGCAGGATTCATTCTGACAACTGTTCTGGTGTAAATATTTAGAGAAATCCTTTCCATTAGAGATTAAACAAAGTGTAAGTAACTGTTCCTAAATGATAGATCTTATTAATGTTTGCAACAGCAGGCCATATGCTATCTGATGCACAGATTCCAATACTGTACAGTGGAGAAAAGATGAGGGGGAAAAGAATCAAGGCAGGAATTAGATTGAATTGTATGTAATCTGAACTGCAAAATATTATTTTAAGTTATCACGTTAGAGACGGCGTGTTTTAACGTGCACAGAATGTAGGGGAAATGAGTTAATTTAAATTGAAAATAGTAAAAATTTACTCCTGGTGTTCTAATGGTTTAAAAAAGGTGGGGGGTAATTACAGATCTTTTTATCACCATGCCAGTTCAAATGCAATTCTGAGCTATTTCTCCATATTCCCACCAAAATGAAGTAATACATCTGGGATCCTATCTGATGTAAGCTCTGGTTTTCATATTATTAGTTAAGAACTATAAAAAGGGATAATGGCTGGCCTTTAATGCTTATATCAAATATCACTTGTTAAGATAGGGTGGTACCCTAGCCTGAGGGGTGGAAACTCACAGTGCTCCACTTCTGTGCTTTGCTGTTCGCATGGCGTCTTCAACTGTTTATCATACACCAGGGGATTACACAGCTAAGTAATTTAGAGCATCAGAGGCTTCACTGACTGAATTTCAAATTGATTCTGCAGTATTAATCATTACTGTGATCCTTGACTAGAAAAGATGTGCATCCTTTAGATGAGTGTTTCCTCTTTTCCTTGATGATTTAAGGCCTACCCTAAAATATATAAAGCCATGAATTTTAATTCAGTTTCTCTATTGACAAGTCACAATTTAAGATTTCTCATTAGTATATGCAGTTTTTTCTTCTTTACAGGAGTAGGATTTTTTTTTTTTTTTTACTTTATATTAGGATTACTTTATATAGGATTTTTTTTCCTAGAAAAGCACTTTAGAAAAAAGATGCTCTGTAAATAATGTTGGTAAAATATCTACAATGGGATTTTACTCCTTGTTTTGCTTCAAACATCTGATAACAATCATTCACTGCTGAGTCTCTAGTTGAATCCCACTTGAATCCCATATTTGTTCATGATTTAGCAAAGAAAATAATAAAAAGAGACTTAAGGGAGATGAAGTGGAAACTTCATAAGCTTCATTGCAGGAGAATAACATTTTTCTAATTGCCTTTTTAGAGTCTAGATCTTCTTGAGTTTGGACTATAGTTAGAGGAATCCTACAATAGGGGGCTGGTGGATGGATTTATAATTAATACTCTGCTGTATCATTTAGAAAAATCATTTAGTCTGTGATTCAGTTGCATCCACTACAAAATGGGACTCATAATCTTTCATTTATCTAAAAGCGGGAGGCTGATCTTGAAATCCCTTCCACAGTAAGATCAAGAGCTTTCCATTTTCTTCACATAGCATGCTCTAACCTTAGTTGTCTGTAAGAACTTCAAGAAGGGAAGTTAGGGCTTGAATTCAAAAGCATAAATTTCTCTTTGTACTTTCATGGAGTTTTTTAGACCATATTTTTAAAAAGCTAACAAGTGAAAAAGAAGTTCTGGTTGGGGGAAAAGTACGGGGAAAAATTACAATTAAACTTAGCCCTAATTAAAACAGCATAAATTCATTCATTCACTCAACAGCTATTTATTGAACATTTAGTATGTGCTTGGATTACAAATTGAATGCAACATACATGAAACCTGTCCTTGTAGCATGTCACAGTGGTTAAGGAAAGAAAATGTGAAGCCAGAATTAAACAATATTTGGCTTAAGATAAATGAAAATTGTTAGATACTCTTCCTAAGCTGTATAACATTTCTTTTTAAAGCTTTTTTAAATAGAATTAGAAATTGATTAAATAGTTGACCAGTGAGCCTGATGCACACCCAGATTTTTCTCTGGAAAACAAGGATACTAGAGAGTGTGTGGGGATGAAGCAGGAAGGTGGAAGGAAGATCAACTGAAAACGCTGGAATTTATTGGGCCTCCTAGTATTTTCTTGTCTGAAAATTTATGACCAATGAATAGGAGTCATCATTTAGGGTGACGTGTGTGACAATCATCGGAAGTATGCTATGCGCACTGTAAACGTAGTTGGCATTGTTAGATAAAGCTCGTAATGCAATGGCATAGTTTCGCTGAGCAAATTTCCATTTTCGGCACATCGACTAATTTCTATAGTGAACTTTCACACTGGTTCATTAACTGGAATTACTTTCACCAAACAAACATTAAAATATCGTATGTTTAAAAATAGTGCATTTTTGTCCATCTCTCCAAGACATTTTTCAACCCTTTTATGGTAACTCCTTAACCACTACATGGAACATACAATCCGATCTACTTAAAGCACCAGTTTGGCAAACACGTGTCAACAAGCTATTTGGATTTCTTATGTAAGTCTTTTGATGACCTTTCGTAACATCAATTGATAGCTTTAAAGATGTCAGTTGCAGGAATTCAGAGTCTTGAAAATAACATGATACAGTTCTTTTCTGTAGGTCGTTACTAACTTGTGAAGGCTTTTGACTAAAGAAAGGTAACTATCAGGTATTTTTATATGTGTTATCTCGTGTAACTCTCACAACAATCTCATGATATGTTAACTATTTTATAAATGAAGACACTGAGGCTCAAAACAATTAAGGAACAAACCAAATGACATAGCCAGACATGGTAGAACTAAGTGTATACCCAGATCTTCTGACCTAAGACACAGCTTTCCCCATTACACTCTGCTTTTCATTGAGCCTGCTAAAGGAGAATGCCAGAGGAGGTTTAAATGAGGGTGAGTTCTCTTTCTGCAGCTGAGATGGAACTACAAATACCTCCTTAGACAAAAAGTGAGGGTGAGACAGAGTAAGCCTGGCTAATTGACAGAAGTGGTTACTTGGAAAGTGCATGGAGAAGCGTTTAAACTCTTTGTAAAGCAGGGGCCTGATAAGATCAAAAGGATTGTTCTTAACAGATCTCTCTAATTGCTAAATGGTAGCAGTAGTGGTGGTGGGAAATGGTAAGCTGTGAGCTCTGTTAATTAAGGAGGTAGAATCCATAGGAAAGGATGATTGGAGATGTGGATGAGGAGGACTCCTAGATTTCTGCCTTTAGCAACCAGATGGTGCCATTTACTGAAACAGAAAACATTGGGGAAAGAAAGTGCACATGTGGATTAGGTGTACAATATGTTTTAATAGTTAGGAAGATTTAGGGGAATAATGTTGCAGCATAATGCCCTCATGTTACTCAAGAGGGAAAGAGAAGTAAGTTACTTGACAAGTCAGTTTGCAATGGAGCCAAGAGTAGAAACAACTCCTGTGGCCATTCTGTAACACGAAATGCCACCCAGCAGATGGTCCCCAGGACTGACATTCCAGAGAAGTGCTCTGTGGATCTTCTGCAATCTAATTTCTTGCTTCTTTAATTAATGGTCATTTCAAAGAGAATTATCTGTTCACTGGATGAAGATTTATTTCACAATCTCTTTATTTCCTTACTCCACGAGATCCAAATCTTAAAAAGTTACTATAACCTGTTGTCCTAGTCTAATATGACTCATGATAGGGCACAATTAAAAAAAACAAACCAGCTACACATACTCTCATCAAATACAGTTGTCAGTTTTCTCATCAAATGTATTCTTATTCTCTTGCTCGGAATGGTTAGGTTCAAATCTGGCCCTGAGTTGGCAAACCATCACTATGCCCATTATGAACAATAACATCAATATAATTTTGTACAGCTTATAAACACTTTCCCATCATCATCTTATCTGATTTTTTTAATACTCTTGTGAATTGAGCAGAGCAGTTTTTACCATTCTCATTTGATGATAAAGCTCAAAGATGTTAAGTGATTTATATAGTACCACAAAGCTAGTAAGTGGCAGAACTCAGCCTGAGATTTCTTACAGGGGGATATTTGTTTTGTTTTAATACAAGTCCATGATCTTTCCTGCATTGCCATAATCCCCATTTATCTCCTGTGAAGTTCCTACTATCAGTATAATTTCCTTGGGTTTGATGATAAAGGCATGTCAATTAGGGGAAATCTTTGTTAGGATGAGATTATTCTTACTGGCTGACAAGGTGAATTGGTGGATCTTTAAAGTCCTTTCCCATTTGAATACCACATGTGAGCCCATCACAGGGTGGAGGGGGGAACCGGGGGAAAAGGGTACAAAATAAGCTATTTTAAAGACAACATAAATGCTTTCAAATCTAAGAATAAAATTCTAAGCCCATGGCTCCCTTCATAGTCCTTCATAGATAAAGGAAACTAAAAATAGAGACTCGTAGTGATATATTATTTTGTAAAATGATTAAGAAAAAGAAACTTTCCCCTTTTGCTATTTCACTGTCTATAATCATTGTTTTTGTTAGATGTAGGGAATGAATTAGGGTCCTGAAATTAGCTCCCTAACAGCGAGCCTTCTGATGATACACATTGTCCAAAGCAACATGCCTGTTGGGAGTGGGATAGAAAATGAGCCATGTTGGAGGTCTTTTTGCAACAAAAGATTTTGGCTCAGTAGTCTCAATGTAGAGTGGTCATTTATAATGGACCACAGGAAAATTTGTTTTATTCAGTGGGGAAGGTGGAAAATCAGAGGAATCCTGTCAGGTGACTCTGCTCCTACTCTGGGCAATTTTCATGACCAACTTTCCAGGTGCTGTCTCCACAATGACTACTTACCCAGAAACGAACATCAGGGAATGATCCCAAACACTGGAAAATGTAATGGGATATTGATGCTATAAGAAATTAAGCTTAGCTCCAGCATTTTAGCTCTCTTTGACTTTGGAAAACTCAGATTCCATACCTAAATTTGTGCATGCTCTGGTGTGATGGTTGAACTGCCAGGTTGGAAGTATCCCTCCACCTTAGTTTTCTAACTCCTTTAATTCATGAACAACTTTTGGTAACATTCTATCACCTTTCGAAACTGTGATGTTTCCTTATTGCCTTCACGATAAACTCGTTACCCTGCTATTCATCTTCTTGTGTTTAGTCTTAACTTTTTCTCCCGTCTATTTCTCTCCATAAATTTTACATTTCAGTCAAACCAAAAAACCCCTGAAGAGTGCCACTAATGCTAAGTGATCCTAGTCAAAGCACCAAAACTCCATAAGCCTCAGTTTTGGGTTTTTTGGGTTTTTGTTCTTTATAAAATGAAGGGGTTCATTTATTGTTTATTATTTATTATGAACCTGTTAATATGCCTCGTCCTGGGCTACATGTTTGGGATACAAAAAGGGAATACAAGAAGTCCAAGCTGCCGGGACCTCAAAATAATCATTTTACCTGCTTCCCTGGCTCCCTCAGTCACCTATCCTTCTAGTTTAATATCTAAATCCCCTTATCCCAGTTAATTAGGTCATTTTGTGCTTGGTCTCCTGGTTAGAAACCCCCAAATGAACTTTTATTACTCCTTCATTTGCCCATTTAGAATTGATTGTCAAGTCCTGTCAATCTGCCCAGTCATCTTTGGAAATAACTCTAAAATCCTCTTTTGCCTCCCATTAATGCTGTTCTAATTCAGCTCACAGCAATGCCACACGTAGGAGATAACATCCTGTTGACTCTCTCAACTTTTAGTCTCTCCTCCCCAGTGTTCTTCTCTCTGCCATCCGAGAGTATTTACTTAAAACCAAATTAGATTATGACACTGATTTGTCCACACAGTTCCTCCAAATTACACATAAGATTAAATTCAAACCCCCACCCCGTTTCCCCTCATTGCTCAAAATCCAGCTCAAACGTCAGGTCTCCCAAGTAGGTGCTTCCAGGTGGTTAGTCGTTTCCTTTCTGCCGAAGCCTCATACATAATATCTACCACACTGGTTTTACTTTGTTTATGGTCTCTCGCCATACGTCAGACTCCTAGGTCTTAACCATCTTTCCATCCAAAGCAGCAAACATTGTTTGACAAACTGTCGCCAGGAAAAAGTAGAAAACGTACTGGGTGTGCTCTACGATAGTAGAGCTTCCTGCAAGACGGGTTTACTTTCAATATGGGGAGATGTTTTAAGATGTTCAATATGAGGAGATGCTGTAAAATAATTATATTGGCTGCCCCTAAATATCATAAGATGTGTTTTACTAGATATGATTAAATAGGCTGTTCTGGGGAGGCTGTTTGACCTAAATTCCTCTCAAGTTCCAAAGGTTTATGATTTTATCAGCTGGAAGCTAATGAACTGTGTGGACCTCAGTGTTCTCATCTGAAATTTAAGAGAGAAGGAAGATGTCTAAGATCCTTCTAATTCCAGTTATAGTCACCATTCTCCCAAATCTTCTTGATGTTATTCCTACATCGACACTCTTGTTCATATCATGCTCTCTCTTTTCCTTTTTCTATTTGTCGAAGTTCTTTTCCTTCAAGTCCCATAACTATTCCTAACTGCACTCTGTAGTCCCCAAATGCCTCCACCATCAGTAATTCCTCCTTTTCACTTCTCTTTCACTAAATTTCTAGTCTATATATTTGTGGCCCTTAGAATATAAAGACTATTTTACTAACTGTATTGTAGTCTTCCTGAGTCAGAGAGCGTCTTTTGTCTCTCATTCCCTAGAAGAGTATTTCCAGTCATCGCTGAATAAATACTTATTTGTGAAGATGTCAATGATGTGATACTGCAAGTGTGGTATTTATAGCACCTTCATCACATCCACCTGGGGTGCTTCTGATAAATGCAGGTACCGAGCCCCACCTCTTCCTTCCTGAATCAAAATCTTTTGGAGTGTAACCTATGTATCTGCATGATTAAAAAGAACTCCAGGTCATTTTTACACACAGTAAAGTTTTAGAACCACCGGCATAGACCTTCAGGTTCTCTATACCATTCTGGTATCACTTCTATGGCGTGCCTTGCCTCTTGCACTGTTTAAGCACGTTCTTGTCTTCAGTGGGTTGCTAGAGTCCTACAGGGCTTCTTGCCCAGAATGTTTAGTGAGGCCCCCATTGATTGAAAGCTGTGTCTGCTGTCCTTAAAAAGTAGCCCCTCCCGTGACTGTTAGTTAGTGTGTCTCTGGCTCCCTGCGGTTCCCCAGATCTCCTGTGTTACAAAGAAGCATCAGCATCTGCCCTTTCTCCAGCTTCCCTGCTTGGAGGTTTAGAGAGAGTTATTATTGACTAAAGCTCCCAGCTGCCTGGAATAAGAATGAAAATAGCACAAGAATGTAGTCAGTACTTCTTGGGTAAAACAAAATGTCTTACACCTACTGATTTGTAATGAGTGCCTGTAAGAGTGCCAGGTGCTTGCATGTGATCTCATTTAATCCCCCCAGCATCAACCAAGTAGATATGCCCATGTTACAGATGAAGAAGCCTAGGCTCAAAGAGGTTAAGCAACTTCCATCTAAATAAATAATCACACTGTGAACTCCTTGACACGGATTATTGGTTTTACTCATCTTTGGATGCTCACTAACTAGCACAGTATCTGGATGTTGGGTAATTTGTTTAAATGAATAGCTGGATGGAAAGAGAAATTTTGGTTATTCAGCTAGTAAATATCAGAACTCTGTAGGAGTCCATAGCCAGTTCATCACTGCCCAGTCCCTGTGCTCCTCTGGGAAGTATGCAGGGCCTATTTTTGAACGAAGTGGCGATGCAGTGAGCCGTGCATACAAGTACAAAAATGCATCATACTCACAAAGGTGCATGTCAGCACCTTCTGTTCTGTCAGCAATTTTGTGAATGTAGGAGAAAAATCAACTTATTTTCTCTGCTCAGGATTTTAGATGTGACACATAAAGCTGGAATTATTTAATGGTATACCCACTATTTGCACATCTTCTTGTGCCTTTTAAAATACCACAAGTCCCTCGCATGCTGTTTGCTTATGCTAAGACCTCAGCCATCAGATATGCTACTTTAGCATGCTATGTGGCAAGAAGATCCAAGTTTATTCATAATATAACAAAGTGGAGTTTGTTTTTAGCACAAATTCAAGTTTGTTTCATTCAAGAATGCGAACTTAGTAGTTATGGAATCACACTCATGCAGATTCATTACCATTAAACTATCACATTTTCTGTTTATGTTGATTTCTAATTAATTCTCTCCTAAAAAAAGGGGGAATGGCTCTCTCAGCCAGACCAGAGCACATAATGATTCCCACTGTTGGATGAACACTGTTGGATCTGTCTCATGAAAAACGCTGTTATTACCACCCACTAACTCATGAACAGGTCCTGGCTCTCTATGGAATCTGGGCCTCCATTACCCCTATCCATGTTCTCTTGTCCTCTATTCACCTCCACTTGGGAACATGGCCACTTGGAGAAGGGGAAGCTTTCCCTCCCTTAGCAAGAGCTGGAGATGCTGACACCCGTAGCAGAGTGCATTAACCTTATGATAGATTTTCTACTTGTGGTTGGGAAAGAAAAACAAAACTATTTTTGGTTCTACAAGTGCTTTTTGTTGCAGTTTCAGTAGCAGAATCAACTATAGCTATCTGGTCACAATATGGTTTTCACTACTTTTGAAGAATCAACTTTGGAATTAGCTCTCAGGTTATTAATTCATTTAATGGAAAAAAGAACATAATATTGAGATTCTAAAAGGAAAGTTCTATTAGAAGTGAAACTAAAGTATTGTCACTCTAAATTATTTAGACTGTGTCAATATGCGTCGCTAATGGCAAGAATTCAGAAAAATACAAAAAATATTATATGCGAGATTGCAAAATGTTTTACTTTTTATTCTCTTTATTTGTTCTTATGATCTCATATATTTCATAACTTTGCTGTTTCTCCTCACCACCATCACCACCCCCACCACCCCCACACACACACACACACCCCCAGTAGAAGAGAATGAACATTTAAAACCCCAAAGCAAACTAAGAAGAACAAAGGAGAAATGAAACATTCCCAAGAGCAAAGAACATGCAGATCAATGCACAGTCTCTTCAAAGATTGGAATCTGAATGTAAGTTCCCAAGTTGTGGCTAGTTCAAACATTCTCCTCTAATATAAAAATTGATAAGAGAACATGTTTTCATGGAATAGAAGATGCTGGTTCTGTTCCATGACCCATAAAATTAACAAAAATTCAAGTGAATAACTATATCAGGTAAAATATGTTCTTTCCTTTCCTTCTGATGTTTACTTAGCAATGCAGAGTCTAGACGCACTTCGTATGTAATCTCGGCTATTTGCTTTGGTCCATGGGATCTGGCTCTAACCTCTTGCAAACCTCATCTCGTAGCACTCATAGCACTGCAGCCTCATGGGTCCCCCTTGTGCCGCTCCTCGTGCCTGGTTCTTTCCACAGCTGCAACATCTTTGCACTTGCTGACGCTCCACCTGGAATCAGGTTTTCATGGCTGAACCGTCATTCTCCATGTCTCAGCTAAAGGGCAAACTTCTTAAAGGGGCCTTCCTTGACCACCATATTTCAAGTAGCTCCCCAGAGTTATTCTCTTCCTTACCCACCTGTTTATTTCCTTCACAACACTCATCACAATCTTTAATCATTTAATTATTTGTTTACTTGCTTATTAACTGATTAACATCATGAGGTCATTTAAGAACAGATGTCTTGTTCACTCCTATATTTTCTGTATCATGTGTAGTGTTGGGTATATAGTGAGTTATCAGAAATTCTTGTTGAAAACCTTAATCATGTATATACAATGCAGCCCACTTTTGTCTGTCTTTCATTTCTAATCCTGATTCTATAGCCTGTGGATAGACAAAGCATAGCCACTGGCCACCAAGTTGGCATCTAGCTACCAAATATTCATCATATCTTAGATTTCAGGAATTCTATATCTGCCATAATTTGCTAGCCATTTTCTTAATATTTTGAGCTGGCTTGATTTTAGTGGAAAAGTCTAGCTGATTGCTACTTAATTCTAGGTCTGTTTTATTGCTGTGGTTTTATTTTAAAGTATTTATAGAATATAAATATTAGACTCCCTTCAGGAAATTATTATTCAGTAAGAGAAAGAGAAAGAGTTTCCAAGTTCTCAAAGAAATAGTTTCCATTAAAAACAGTATGTTTCCCCACATAATAACGGTGGTGCCCTAACTGGGCTGTATTCAGCAGCTGGTGAATACATTCCTCTCTGAGACTGTTAAGAATGTTATGAACCTATTGGTATGGGCACAAACTTTCAGAGTATTCAAGGTTGATTCACTGGGACAAAAGGTGTGGCAGATTCTATTATCCTAAGTGCTTCAACTCAATTAATATCTGTGCTATTGACTTTGATAAAAGACCAAATAGAACATGTGTGTGTCATGTGTCTGATTATGTATATATATGTATAGGTATATACATATATATATATACATGTACGTATACACATGTGTACGTATGTATATTTAAATAGCATAGGTGAATTTTAATTCATTTAGTGATTAAAACATTGGTATATTAAAACATTAAAACTATCAGACGACAGTATTTCAAAAATAGCAAAATCTATACATGTTTGTATATATAAACATGTGGCTCTTTGAACAAACTATTAGTCAAAAATAATAATAGAGGGCTATGATAGACCCCTACTCATCCAGAGATCATTTGAGAATGTAAAGGAGTGTTGTATATCAACAAGTAATTATATTCACTCAAACAGCTTTTGATATTTTGCTCTTATACCTGACACTCCCAAACTGCCCAAATGGTTGTGGAGACCCAACCCGTGGAAGCATTAACTTATGAACAAATAAGAAACACTGACTCTCAATATTTTCTGGGCTTGATTCAACAGAATTTGAAAGAGACTGCCAAGTAATTCAAATTTTTAACATTAGATTTTTCTTAAAGTGAATATTGCCAAACATTCCAGAGGAAACATGAAACATCTCTTTCTGTGACCATAACATTACATTAAACTTAAAAATTATTCTATAACAGCCAAGTCCGAAGATATGACAGAAATGTTCTGTCCTAACTTAGGCAAGGAAAAAGTCTACATTTTCTCTAAGTGAATGGATTACTGTAGTAAATGACACCTAGGAAAGGTTTCATTATTTTATTTTGAATGATTAATTTAATAATTAAGCATTCTCAAAGAGTATGTGATTTGAAACGTGATCTCTTTACCAGATGTTCATGGGCACAGTCCACTTAAAGGCAATTATTATAGATACTTTCTCTTAAGTATTTTTTGCTTTGACATCTTTATTATTTTTAAAAAGCACAAATAAACAGCTTATCTTTTATATTTATTGCCTTCATCCATTCACTAATCAAAAACTCTTTATTGAGAACCTATTCCATAAGCAGCTGCCCTGTGTAGAAGCTGGAAATTATCAAGAAAATTATGAAGAACAACCAGAGTCCTGCCTTCAAGAAGCTTCCAGTCAATGAGAACGTCCTTGTAAAAGGAGAGGACATGGAAGAAGGGGAAGATGTAAAAATATCTTTGATTATAGAATCCCATTGATCTCCTGTCCCTACCCTGTCTCTTAAGGCCACTCGTAGAGAAGAGCAGGCAGTGAATGTTGTGAAGACAACAAAGCTTTTAGGGAAAGAATCTGTATTTTTTTTTTTGGTTAAAAATAGCTTTTATTAAATTTAATTTATTAATTCTTGATTATCTGAATTATGAAATCACTAAGTTACTTTCATGTATTTAGCACTTCCTTTGAACTTAGTCAAACCTGTTTTATAAACCTAAAGTCTATTAAATTTTGTACTTCTGGAAATTCTCTAGCCACAAATCCATGACCGCAGAGGTAATGGGCAGCATGCAATAACGGATTTCTTCCACATGGCAATTTACAATAGACGTTAGTACATTTGCAGTTGGGCTTTAGAACGGGATTAAAGTAAGGCAAATCCTTGACACTTGCACTTAAATTGTGAGAGAAACAGAACCTAGATTCTAATGCTGCAATCAGTATGGTATATCATAAACATTGAAAATAACTAGCCGGGCCGGACCCATGGCTTAGCGGTTAAGTGCACACGCTCCGCTGCTGGCGGCCCGGGTTCGGATCCCGGGCGCACACCGACGCACCGCTTCTCCGGCCATGCTGAGGCCACGTCCCACATGCAGCAACTAGAAGGCTGTGCAACTACGACATACAACTATCTACTGGTGCTTTGGGGGAAAATAAATAAATAAATAAATAAATATTTATAAAAGAAAATAACTAGCCAAAGATTGTGTATTTACCAAATGCTCTAGTACCATTTAAAACTCTATATTCTGGATGTTTTATCAAAAAAGTTGAATTAGGTCTCGTGACAATAGCCCTTAGGAACTGTTGCATCAGTTATACATCACAAGATCATCAAATAGAGAAATAGTAGGGAGGCTTAACAGCTAGAGAAATTGAAGTCACTTACTCAGGGAGTGTCAATGGTTTAGACACTGAAAATTGGTTTAAGTTATGCATTAATATATACTCTTTGCATACTTAACCTTCATATACAAGTTGAAAAAAGATCCTTTCTTCTTTCCCAGTTTAGGGAAAGATAGTAATTTTACCATGTATTTGATACATTTGTAATCAGAAGTTCCCAATTTAAAGTTCCCGGGAATTCTGCCCATTTTTCCATTCATGTTTACCCACATTACACACCTAAAGGTTATTGTTGTTATTAATACCATCCAGTCGATTCCAGCTCCTAGCAACCCTGTGTGCAGCAGAGCGGAACGTTGCCCGGTCTTTTTGCACCGTCCTCTCACCTTCCTGCTCTGTAACAGACAATGCTCCACCGCTATTCCTTAGTATAAAGAGATTGGTACCAGATATTAAAGATGTAGGTTCTAACCTTCGATCTAAACTCACTATGGTGGGTAGTTTACATCATTTCATTGAGTCCTAGTTTGGGGTTTCAAAATAAGCAATTGTGATAGCTTCTACCCTTACTAACAGCAGTTACTACAGTTAATTTAGCTTTCTATGAGACGCATGCTTTGAAAGCAAAAGTGGTATAGAAATACAAGGTATCATTAAAATCAGCTGATAGTATATGTTTTTCTCTTACCAAATGTCCCTTATGTTGGACTATGCTTCCCTTCTTTGGCATTCTTCAGCACCTCCCCCTTTCAAGATGTCTTCTTTCATTTGAGTAGCTACCACCAGACACTCAGATGTACATCTCTAGCAACCAGCACAATGTTAAGCTCCATCTATTAAGCATCACTTTCTGGATATTTCATAAAATCTACAAAATCAATGATCCCAAGCCATGTTTATGTTTTTAGACCTTTTTCTTCTATGTATCTTGCCCCAATCCTTCAACGGCAGGCTTTTACTCCTCCAGCCATCCTTCTCCTCTCTATTCACTGGCTGGAACTTGAAACACACCTTCACAAATCCTCTCTCTTATTTAGTTCACATTCTGCTGGTCACCATATTTGATTGATTCCACTTCCTAAATATCTTTGGACTATGCATCTCTTCCTTACCATGTTGTACTGCCTCTACTATATTTTAAGCAATCATCAGTCTTTTACCTTGGCCACTACATTAGTCTTCTCCAAGTTTCTATGCCTGCCATGCTGCCAGAAAAATTACTTTTCTAATACACATATGATCATATCACTCACCAGGTTGAAAGCCCCCATATCTACAGAACAGTTTCCTTGGCACAGCCCACAAAGTTTCCATAATCCAGACATACCTGTGATTCCAATCTTCTTGATATTCCTCATACCTCCATTAACTACTACTTATGCACCAGTTTCACCAAACTCATGCCAGTCTCCTTGCTGTGGGTGATTGTGATGTTCCCTCCTCTAGCCCTGCCACGGCCACTTACATACTGATAACTTCAACCCACTTTCTAAGATTTAAGTTCAAACGTTAGATATTCTATGAAACTTCCCACCACCAACACCTCCATTGCTCGTATAAAATAATAGTACAAAAACATTGTTTGAAAAAGAATGATTCAGAAATACAATATGAAGTCATTATGAGAATGGAAAAAAGAAGCATGACAAAGTAGAATTCTGTTTTCTATCTTAGAATCATAAGATTTTAAGGCTAAAAGAGTTGTTACAGTCAATCCAGACCAAAGTGTTCTGTGGTTTCCATATAAAAAGTAAAAACTCTTGCCTTAAGATGAAGTTTGGGAAATTTGTACCTAGTTGTGTAATACTGACTGTATAATCTGAGCGATGCTTATACAGCAATCAAGAAAGCCATCACTACGCTACTCAACTGTAAAAAAAATTTAGAATCATAGAATCTGAGCTTGATAGTCTCAATTTTTCTCACTAACCACAGTATAATACTTAAATCTTCCTGAAGAAATAAAGTTTGCTGTCATTTGTACCTGCCTATATTCAAAATTCCCTGATTAAAAACAAACAGGAATTTTCTTTGCCAGTTAGGACAATTACGTCTTCTTTACTTTTTCAAAAATCTACTTTGTCAAAAACTTTTGTTTAAAAAGGCAAAATTTGAAAAAAAGACAAGCAAAAAGAATAATTGTAGCACAATGTGTGAGATGACAAAATTTTTAAAGACGGAATTGAGCAAGGTACTTGGGCACATCTCATAATTTCGATGGAAACTGTTAGCAGTCGTGAGACCCATACAGAGTTCTCTCCTGGAGAAGTTTCCAAACATCCCAAACCCAATTTTTTTAATGAAATTTATTTTAAGGTGTATCAGTTTTTGAGGTTCTGAACATGTAAATCATGTTTATTTTTATAACTGATCTATTTAAAGTTATATCATAATTGACAAAAGTTTTAAAGCGCTTAAAATTACAATTTTGTTTCCTTGGAGCTGCTGCATTTCAGAGATGGAGATGGATTGGGTGGACTAATCCAATCCGTCTTCATTTAAACTCAGAGTCGCTTACTGCTCTGAGCTTGGAGTGATTTTCCTGCAAAGTTAGGTCCTCTTTTCCATAGACAATTCTTATGAAAATGTTTAACAGGTTTTTACCTACACCTCTCACTTCTTGAAATGGGTAATTAGATTCTGAACACATGGAGCTCTCTTTACCCCTTTCCTTTTCAGAGTTTTTTTCTCTCCTTTAACTGTGTACACACTTTCTGTAAGTCTCCAATGCTGAGTTACTGGCATGAAAAATGAACCCGTTACTTGGAAAGCAGTTTTCACTTACAAGTCCCCCAGGTCCTATAATGTCTAAACTTCCTGTGCCACTTTATATGTCTGCCCCACCCCACAGAGGAGCATGTACAGGAAAGGCAGACTCCCTTCCCCCACACATTTCCTCAGTTTATTTACAAAATGTCTTGGAATGAGCATGAGCTGCTTGTGGTTCCTGTGGCTGATTCAGGGATGGTTTCCTCCAGGCAGAGGATGCTGGTCAACCAAATGACCTCTCTATAGCTAGCCCATGTACTGCTGTGGTGAGGCTAACTGGGCTTACGGGTACCCCTTCTAACTAAGCCTGGTGGGGTTTTTTTTGCGGTGAAAAACTTAGCAATAACAAACATCACTGTGAAGACAGACTTAATAACGGTAAGCTCCGTCAGAGCCTATCCCTCCGACCATCAACAAAAGAAGTCAGAAATACACTGAGATGGCCTTTGCCCTCCTATGCATCAATGTTTGCTTCTTATAAGGGTCAGGACTTTTCCCTTCTGGATTCCTGAAAGGACAATAAAACTATAATATTGTATTTGAATAGAGAATACATCAGTAGAAGAAATCATCCCAAACACCAACTATACGAGGGATGCTCTTTAGTTAGCAATTTTCCATCAGCTCACACACAGGTGTCGATAACCATCAATAGTCCTAAGAAGGGTTAAAGTTGTGAAGATCTCAAGTAAACACGAATCTTCCAAATGTTTGTTCATATTTGTTCAGACTTGCTAATGAACAGTCTCACCACCACACATATTGGTGACTCTTGAAAACCTTGGAATTCTCAGGAATATATGTAGCAGTAGTTCTTAGTGTAGACTGGTCGTGTCCTGACCAAATATATATTTCACTTGAGTAAATGGAAGATGAGGGCACAAAAACTGTAAGACTTCTCTCCCAAAAGATAAAACGTTGAAAATAAATTATTGTAAATACTCACATATGATCCATGTGGAAATACTGGTAAGACTAATATTACATTTTCACCATTATATCAATTTGAAATGATAAATATTAAACATATGTGATAAGAAATATTTCAGGAAAGCATTGAGGGGAGTGCTGAATAGCTATATAGTTTCAGAATCAGTTTGCATTGGATCAAAGAGTAAAATTGTGTTCTCTAATAGACCACAGTTGAAAAAAGATATCCTAGAACGTGGTGTCCTTACTCAAGCCCCAGCCTATGTTGTCATCCTTGCTTGAAAAAACTAGAGACGTACGCTTATCATCCACCAATAAATGAAAAGCAAAACTAATGTGTATTGATTTCCATGAAGGAGCATAAAATTACCCAGTCTCCAATCTGCCAGAGTGCTAATTCAATGAAGACATTTTCACTGTATATATGGTCTAGACGTAGTTTGAGTCAATATTTTCTTATTTTTCAAATGCTCAAATTTTAAGAACTTTGAAATTAAAAACAATATATGGATGTATTAAAGGAAAATACCAGCTCACAGAAAAAGGGGGAAAATCTTCCAGCTCATTTATCCATCACCACCCAATTGAAAGCTAATGAAAGAAAACGTATGTCTTGCCCAGAGAATGACGTGGACTTCCTGTATTTATGATTTAACCCTTGTTTTTGTCTTTCTGCATTTGTCCCGCCAGTGCATCCTAACGTCAGTCAAGGCTGCCAAGGAGGCTGTGCGACGTGTTCAGATTACAATGGATGTTTGTCATGTAAGCCCAGACTATTTTTTGTTCTGGAAAGAATTGGCATGAAGCAGATTGGAGTGTGTCTCTCTTCATGTCCAAGTGGATATTATGGAACTCGATATCCAGATATAAATAAGTGTACAAGTAAGTGCTCACACAAAATTATATTTTTATCTCATCCTTGGGGACTTTCCAGATTTGAAATGGCCTCTGGCGTATTTGTGATATTCAGTGTTAAGTAAATAATAATATTTACCTGATAATTAGACTAAAACCTACTTGGACTTAGCCCTCAGAATGGGAAAATTTCCACCACTAAAAAAACACTCAAGTTTTGTGGAGGTTTTTTTTCATTATAAAAGTGAAAACTGAGAACGTGGTAATTACTCATTGAACCTATAGAAAAGTACTGCCAGCATCAATGCCGTCTGGGTTCCTATTACCATCCCCAAATCTAAATATTTATGACTTGAAGAATCAATTCAGCTCTTTTCGCTTCAAGAAGGATTCCAGTATAGCAACTGAAACATTTATTTGTCAATTGGAAATAAATGCTGGAAACACTCTTCTATCACCTCTCATCTGGACCCTGAAAGTCTATTCTACACTGTGGACCGAGTAACCTTTCAAAATGTAAATTGGGACATATCACTGCTCTCTCATACACCACAGGTGGCTCTGCCTACCTCTCCAAATTCATCTACGTCTGCTGCTCAACCACTTTTCATTAAGCTCACTGGCCTTCTTACAAGATCGTCCCACCTCAAGGCCTTGCATTTACTGTTCCATACTCACTGTTCTGGCAGTTTGGAAAGCTCTTTGCCCACACCTTTGCTTAGCTGGCTCTCTCCTTTTATTCAACATTCTGCTCATGTGTCCTCTTCTCAGATAGGTATTTGATGACCATCTTATCCACAACAATCAACCTCTTCCCCTTATCAGTCATTTTCTATATCTTTTTCCTACCTTTTGTTGTTGTCATTTTTTCCAGAGTACTTATCACTCTGGAACCATATGGCTTGGTTTCAAAAATGACTCTGCTCTGTGGTCCTGAGCTGGGTACATAACTTTTCTAAGCCTTAGTTTCCTTATCTATAAAATGGGAATCATAATAGGAGCCACCTCTCTAAGTTACTGTAAGGTTTAAATGACTTAATATTGTAGAATACTTGTAGCAGTGTCTGACTTACAGTAATCACCATGTAAGGGTCAACTACTGTTCTTGTTTATTGTGTCTCCCCCCTAGAATGTAAGCTTTTTGAAGTCTGGGCCTTAACTCTCTTTTGTGCATAGCTGTCAACCACTACCTAGAATCATCCTTGGCACATAGTGGGCAATCAAATATTTGTTGAATAAATGAATAGATCTCAGGAATAGCACAAAGGCAATATCTCAGTATATTTCATTAAAGTTCTGATGAAACATTTTCACTATCATTTAATATTAAACAGATACTTGGTCTTACAAACATTCTTGGCAGTAGACATATTGCCAAAAATTTTTTCCAAAGGCAATAAGTACAATAATTTGGAAATCAATAACTGATGTACATCAACTAAATGACTGTGGAGGAATCCTGAATTAAGTTTGGCAAAATAATTTTGAATCCTAAGTGTTTGTTTGACACAAAAGTTGCATATGCCTGTGTTGTGAGCATACAGAACTGGAAGATAATGAAAGCATATTTCTCTTTTCTTTTTTCTCTTTCAGAATGCAAAGCTGACTGTGATACCTGTTTCAACAAAAATTTCTGCACAAAGTGTAAAAGTGGATTTTACTTACACCTTGGAAAGTGCCTTGACAATTGCCCAGAAGGGTTGGAAGCCAACAACCATACTATGGAGTGCGTCAGTATTGGTGAGGAGGAACTCTCAGATTTAGAAGGAATAAGACACACCTCAGATGATAATGTCAGTCTCCAGGGAAGTGCTGCTCAAAGTTCTACTTCACAAGAACCTGACGAACTGTCTCTAAGAGACTCTCTCCATTCTTCTTTACAAAGATACCGTCTTGACGGTGTTCCCATAGCCTTACCCAACATGTATCACAGCACAGTTTAACACCCCGTGGGTGCTCCATTATTTCTTAGGGGCTGTCAACAGCTGTTTCAACTATTCTGATCATTATAGATATTTTTTGTATGATTATTTAATGAAGTTTTACCTATAGGAATTATATCTATACTTACATGCGTATAATATATATATTACATATTTATTTAAATTTGGTCTTGAACTAAATTTCCACCTTAGGGCAAGAGTTTCACAAAATACCTAGGTCTAATGTCAACCACTGACCAAAATTATTTTCCAAGGGGAGAAAACATATTCTCTGGATACAGCCCATTAATACTCAGTAGATGGATCAAAGACCCAAAGAACCGGAACTGACATAGTTAAAAGTCTCACTTTTTTCTCTCACTGCTTTGCTGAACTGTCCTGCTTGCACAGGTATTCAGAAACAAGGAGAGGATTTTGGACTTACTCAAACTGACAGTGGGACACAGTCCCAGGGTCTGATTAATTGCAGGCTGAGTTTCCTGGAGGGGAGGTCCTTCAGACAAGTTGTTTGTCTAAATAAGGGATCACTGTCAGGCTATATTTTCCCTCTTTTAAATGTTGTGCAGCTACTACAGCTATGAGTTTGATGAACAGTTGGGGAGCAGATGCTAAAGCAAATGGGAAAACAGCACACTAAATCTCAAAATCCCCTGGGCAAGAGCTACAAGAACCTTTGATGCTGCACCAATGTTGGCATATGCACACAAATGTTCTCCTGATTCAGTACAAGATAGTGTCCAGGACTTCCCTGGGTCCCCACAGACAGAACCATTAGAATCTAAAGTGCTGGAGTAATAACGCTAAAGCGGGGATTTAACCATTTCAGTTCCACACGGAAAATTTATTTCTAAGCAAAGTGTTTGGGAGAATGAAATAAATAGATGATATTTTAAAGATCATTTCAGAAGCATCTGGAAAACAACAATCCTGAAACAGGTCATCACTCATTTTGGTTCAGTCTTTTTTTTCCCCCTCTAGACAATAAAGACACAGAAAAACAACTTAGAAATAGAGTGAAAGATATATGAGAAAGCATGTCAAGTTCATCTCTTTGTAGGTCTTGAGGGCTGATGATTAGAGGTAATAAGTTCCAAACTGTGGAAAAAATAGGAAACAATTCTATGGGATATTCGAGGACAAAAATTTGGGATGAGTTGTGGAAAAGTTCGTGGTATTTCTCTACCTAGGAAAAGGGGCACATGTTTAGTTTTCTTAGCTGTTGAAGGTGCAGTATTCAGTCCTTGAAAGTCTATTTATCTTAAATGTATTAATGCTTTCCTATCAGAGAGAGAATTTAACACCTGGCCCTGTTGGATTAACTTACTGGTTATTTAACTTACTGGTTATTAAAACTTACTGGTAATTTAGACTACTGTTTAGACAAAGACTGTTTCTTAACGCAATTAAATTTAAGAAATTTGTATATTTTAGAATAAAGGTTAGCAATCTAAAGGCTGTTTAGTGCATCTGGCTCATTCAACAGATAGGTATAAATGACTTAGGACATACTAATAGCGCAAATCGGCAACTTTTGTTCAGGGCTGGCACTTGTTGCTTGCTCCGTAAGGGATGTCTCCCATCATGCAGTGTCTAACCTGCAAACGCTATGTGGGCCATGCCCAGGGGCTTACTCCAGAATTTCACAAAAAAATGATGACCTGCTTGATTATCACAAAGGAACATTAGAGCCTATTTGTCTAACAAATATGAAAACTAGGAACCAGAGAGCTGAAATGATGATCCCAAGGACACGATGTGAGTTACTGTCAGCGCTATAATTAGTATCTTGACTCTAGCTCTCTAGTGCTCACCCAAGAGGCTGAAGAATGTGTCTCTCCCTTTGCAAAAATCTGCACTGTATGACTTGTTTTGTACCCAGATTTTAAGTTGAGAGGAAAAGTCATAAACAGAGAAAATACCACCTTGATATAGAGCTGAAGTGAAAGGCTTGTGTCACAGTGTGTCCACTCCCCATGGTTTGCAGGTCAAATTAAGCATAAATGTCCACTGAACCCAATTTTATAGGAGAACATATTTCTTCCACTTTGACTCCAGATATTTGCTTCCTTTTTGAAATGTCATTCTGTCATCCTCATTGCTCCTCCTGGAGAATTGGCTTTGTTCAAGTAGTCACAGAGGGAAGATATCCGGCTCCAAAGAGTAAGTGGCAAGGAACACACCCTAGCTATGTTCTCTATGGAGCCATACAGTCAGTCAACAAGAGTGAGAGCAAATGAGTAACCGTGTTGTAAGGCCATTACTGGTGGGACATCCAGTTCAACTTTTCTCCCAATTCAAGAATCCCTTTTACAGTGTTCCTGATCAACCATAGCATGACCACTTCCAGGGACAGGGAGATAATTACATTTTTGAGATGCTTCATTAGTGAATAAAGATTTCCAGTGTTCAGATTGTTCTTAATACAGAAGATAGAAGAAATACAGAAGTTGAGTAGTTCTGTTTTTTCTCAATTAATTCTTAACCAAATAGTGCCCCAGTTCTACATTGTTCATTTAATGACCTGAATATAATTTAAATTACCCTTTTTGTTGTCTTTACATGTTTTCCAAGGTGTCCATTTTTTCCAGAAATATTTTTTGGACACTAACATTACAGGTTCATGCTACAGTATTTCTCTAGGAAAAATTCTCCTCTTCTCAAGGCTTTGTAAATATCCCATCTTATTAGAGCTTTTTACTACCTGAATTCATTAGTTTTGAATATTTTTCCTCCCTCTTCTTCAATGCAATGATCTAAGATTGTCATTAAAATTTCATTTTTAGAACCATTCATCCTCTGACTAAGGACTCATAGCTACCTCTGCTGTGATTTTTTAAAATCTATTTTTCTGAAGTCTAGGTATACATTTACCTAGACTACCTCTCTTATTGTGAAAAAAACACCAAAGTTCTGGTCATTTCCACATCATATAAATTTTTCCAACTTAGTCCTCTTAGTTCTGGCCTTAAATGAATACTGGACAAAGTGACAGCTCACAAATCTTGATTTTTATTTTATTGTTTACTTTCTTGGAGGTGTTTTTATTTGTATGTGCTAAAGATCCACTGCTTTTTAATGATTAGTATTGGGATGAGAGATATGTCCTTAACTGGCAAGAGATTGTGATACCATTAAGTGACTTGGTTGCTCTATTCCTTAACCAAAATTATAGTGGAGTAACCAAGCATGAAGACTATTTTGAAAGTGGTTCAATAAAGTTAAATTCATAGAAACCTATATTCACTTATCTAATCATTTCCATTTAACTCTGTGTGTCATTCAGATACCTGAAAGTGATGAAAAAGCATATGAAAAAATGGATGGCAAATGGATTTAAATTTCTAAAACATTTAGGTTACATTTCTTGAGGCTATATGCAAGATAGCCTTCTACTCTAAAATAAGGATTCTTTAAATCAGAAGGCAGCAAGAAATGTTACTGGAAAGTTGTTTTGGTGGAAAGAGAGTCTTATGTCATCTGAAAGAGTTACTTCTATAAGCTGTTTCCATTGTTGTAACTTAGGAAGTTTTATGACATAAATATAAGAATAGCACCTTGAAGATATGTATTTTCATTCAAAGTGCAAAAGTCTCTGCAAAGAGCCAGCCCTGGTGGCCTAGTGGTTCAAGTTCAGTGCTCTCACTGCTTCGACTGCCCGAGTTGGCTTCCTGGTCGCGGAACCACACCACCTGTCTGTCAGTTGCCATACTGTGGTTGAGGCTCACATAGAACTTACAACTAGGATATACAACCATGCACTGGGGTTTTGTGGAGGAAAAAAAAAGAGGAAGATTGGCAGCAGATGTTAGCTCAGGTCAAATCTTTCCCTGAAAAACAAAAAAAAAATCTCTGCAAAAAAGCCATGATTGAAAAGAACAGATTAATACATACAGAACAAGGAAAAAAATCTACAAAAGAAGTTTTAGAAAAAGTACATCCGTTCATCTTAGAAATCACGTGGTCAAGTTAATTCTTGAAGCAGTTTATCAGCTGAAATTGACACAGAATTCACTTAAAATAGATGCCACTATGCCTGAACCAAACCCATTAATAAATGACAATGTTTAAGTATCCAACAGTACATGAAATAGAAAAGGCAGTGAATTGTAGGCCAAGGACTGGATTCATTTTTTTGTTTAACCATTCTCTAGCACAGAAGTTCTCAAAGTGAGTTCTCAGAACCTGCAAATCAGTGTCACATGTATTGTTAGAAATGCAAATTTCCTGGTTTCACCCCAGACAACCAATGCTCTGGGCGTGGGGTCCAGCATTGTGTGTTTTAGCAAGCCCTCCAGGTGATTCTTTTGCACACTAAAGTTTGAAAATCAATTCTCTGGCACATAATAATGAGAATTCTATCAAGTTATAGATAGGATAACCAATAAATGTAGCAGTGCTCTAGAAATTGCAAAGCATTGGTCAATTGTGAGTAATCATATTAGTGCCTGGATTAATCAAATCTAGAGTGAAAAGTAAACCCAATGCAAGAATGAATTTACCTGATAATATGAGAACTAAAAAATGGAAAACATTCTATTCCTGCCTTTCGTTTTCTCTCTGTTTTACCTTCAAGTCATTTTGCCCAACTTCATTCTGCAGGATTTTTGCTCAGAATTTGGGCAAGTATTGATGGAGGCAAACCTTTTTGTTTATTTAAAGATTGTGAAATATCTGTGAGCCAGCTGAGGCTGTTGCTGCTGTTCTGTTTCAGTGCACTGTGAGGCCAGTGAATGGAGTGCTTGGAGCCCCTGCATGAAGAAAGGAAAAACATGTGGCTTCAAAAGAGGGACTGAAACACGGGTCCGAGAAATAACACAGCATCCGTCAGCAAAGGGTAACCTGTGTCCCCCCACCAGTGAGACAAGGAAGTGTACAGTGCAAAGAAAGAAGTGTCAAAAGGGAGAACGAGGTACATTCATGCTAACAAAATGTGCTTGTTTGAATCCTCATAATCTCATGCAAATTTCACTTTATTTCTTAGGAAACATTTAGTATTATCATTCATGTCTAAAACTCTAAAATGTGTACCAAACAAAGAATATGTTGGCTGTAAATTACAGAATATTGATGTAGTATTTTTAAGAAATGGAGCCTGATATCAGAACTTTAAACTACTATAGAAGTGTGCAAGTTGAATCGTGGTGAAGGAGGCTGCATTGCAGGCATTTAGGCCTATATCTTTCTTTTAGTCCATTATCTTTCCTATCATCTACCTCTCTAATGCCTAGAGAACTCTTGGGAAGCGTCATAAACACAAGTTCTAATACCATTTAGTACAAGACCGTGGTGAACACCAGCCATCAACTTACTCCTTTCTTCATTGCCTATAAACCCAAATAGTGCAATTAGGTTCAAGCTTTTGTCACTAAACATGTTTTAAAGGTTACATAGGATTTTTAAAATTTTTCAATGGTAGATGTTTTTAATACTGACTTTACAGTTGAAGTGAATGAACAAGGCCATATTTTATAAATATAATACAAGCATTAATGACATTTTATTTCCAGATTTTTTTTCATATTACACTGATTTTACATACCAGATTGCAGAACCTATAGATAAATATTAAATAACTCTGTCAGAGCTTGTTCTGAAGTCTTATGATTGCCAAAGAGAAATATACCATTTAATAAGGTGATTAAACTTCCATTTAGAAGATTTGCAGTTGTTGACTTTTAAAATATAGTTTTTCCATCTGTCTCACTAATGTCCTTAGCATCACTGCCTATAAATACGTTATGTAGCTTTATATAACCGTTGGTAGTTATCCGGCGAGCCTATAAATGATCCTCTCAATTAATTGCAGCTGGAAAGAAGTTTCGCTGCATCTGTAGTTGAACTTCCTTTGCTTATTTCATTCACTCATTCATTTGTTCAACATCATTTTATTGACTTTTCACTTTATGGCCACACATAGTGCTAAGTCCTAGGGGGTTCACAACTAAATACGGTACTGTCTCTCTCCTAAAGGTACACTCAGAGTCCAATGGACGGTTGAGGTGTTTAAACAGATATTCACCATATCATACACTAAGGGAGATTATACGTGTGTGAACAAAGGTCAATGGAAACACAGAGGAGGGTGCTGTGCAAACTAGAACGGTGCTCATACAAGAAAGAATCTGGGTCACCTGTGCTTTGCATGTACCAAAGGATTGGCCGTCATCAGAATGTATGCAGCCTGTTGTTGCCAATAGTAACCAAGCAGTTAATGTGATAAAATTCCGGAAGCCATGGATTATTTTAAAGGGAACATCAAGCTTTTGTAAGAGGTTTTGATTAAAATTAGGTTTAAGGAATGAAAGTTGGCTAGTGAAAAATGTCTTTCTAGCATTTGTTACCAATTAATTTAAAATATCTTAGAGTTTAAAAGTTGGATTTGGAAATCAAATGTTTCATCACTCTACTTGTTGGTAAGCTCCCATAGCCGTACATTTACTTATGTTTACTAAATTTTCTTGAAATTTAATGACTTACAGGTGGTCTTTGCTCATATTATTCTTTCTACAAAGATTCGACATTGCTAATCAGTATTCAGTATACTTGGCTTTTAAAATATGTGAAGAAAATCTTATCTAATAGAAAAATTAAATTACAATACTAATTACATTTTTTTCTTTTATTCAAGAATGTGTTCTTTTAATATATTTTGCTAGCAATTGACTTAAACATTAACGTTGAAAATATCAGTTTTTAAAACTAGCAATGGATAAGACAAATAATGCCACAAGAAGTTTAAAATAGTAACCGGTGACAAAACCTTGGGTTAAAAGTTTCTTTCTGGTCTTTTTTCCTCTCCTCTGAGAAGGATACGGTGACAATTTATATTTACAAAGAAAACTTTACACAATCTTAAAAATGTAGGTGCTTTATTCTTTTTCAAATTTGATAATGCATAGACTACCAAGTAGGAAATGTGGATCACATTTATAAATTCCACATTTAGTCCCATTTTATTTAATCTTCATTCACCTTTCTATATTTCTGTCAAAAAATTTTCTCAAGTAGCCTAGAAATTTAAGATAGGAAGGAAACCACTTCTCCATTCCTTACTTCTCTAACCTAACAATTTTCTTAACTTCTTTTAATGGTATCTTATCAAATATCCTATTTGAATATGAAGAAACCAAATAGAAAAGTATTTATGACCTCTGGACAGACCACTATATATCAAATATCACCTCAAAATAATAACATTACCCAGAGTCGTCTCATGTAGGTTCTGAGATATATATATCTCAGATATATATACAATAAAGTGATAAAAGATAAACACAATAAAGTTATAAAGACATAATTTCTCCTACCACTAGAATAGTTATTACTTGAATTGCTTCTAAATGCTTTTAGATTCATAAAATAAGACCTTTTAGGTTTATGGCTTGAGCATTTCTAGATGAGTAAGCTAAAAAATAAGGTTGTTTTTTTTTTTAAATAAAATTTGTCCTTAAAATCTTGAATTTAAACTTACATCTATCATCCCTGCCTAAGAGTTAACAATAGACAGAGGTAGATAACTCATTTTTGGAAAAGGTATGGAGCATGTGTTCAGGATTTTTTCTGCTGTGTAATAATTGCCAAAGGCAAGGTCTCCGGGGAAGAATGATAAGATCCAGAAATGACTCTCCAAAATGTACACAAAGAAGAAGCTAAATAGAAGGAAATAGTTTTTAGTAACAGAATGGATTATTCTAGTTGTCAGATGCTTTTTCATAGATATATGTTGGAAAAACTGGTTGCAAAATCTTACACACACACATATTTTTCTTTATTAATATTCTTCTCTTGCTTAGAATAGTTATAGTAAATGAATATGAGGAGAAAAATGTAATTTCTCTAGCCCCAAATCTGAATTTTTATCTAATGTGCTACTTGTTTGCACCATTTAAGATTATTTCCCTTTACCTGATATGCTACCTTTTAATCAGTCTTAACTTCTTCATCAATTACTAGCTTTAATAAGTTATTACCATTGCAATAGTTTCTAGCTTGAGCCTACCTCTATTGAATTATATATCTGAAATGTCAAAGATATATAACATATTTTAAGAGATTATAAAGACTAACCTGTAGACTAGTATCACATATGCATTAAAACAATGTATTGAAATAGAAGTAAACAAGGAGAAAATGCACTTTCAATAGTTCTCAACTTACATTTATTGACTCTTGATATACTGGGTGTAACCATCTTGGATAAGGGGAAGTGGAACAGGACATGGAAACATATATATGTGCCTGCATTTGATGCACAAGGGTGATTTTTGTGGAGGGGGCTGGGGGGCGGGTTGGCAGGCAGAGGAAGGAGGATCACCAAACATATTTATCATTAATTTGTACATTTCTTTAATTAACTGCAGAGAATTTTCTATAGATATTCAATTTTAAAGCAATTCACAAGGAATGAAAGAAATTTTGTTCTTTGACTAATGGCATGAAGAACATACTAATTCATTACATGTAGTGCATGATCTTGAGATAGAAAAGAGAGAGAAGGGCAGAGTCATGGAAGAAATGGGGCAGGGTCTACTTTCTTGGTGTAAAGAAGAAATAGCATCCTGTCTAGGAGAGAAAGAGAAAAGGAATCTATTAAAATATAAATAAAGAACAAGACCAGAGGCATTTCCAGGGAAGAAACTAGAGTGGGAATTATTACATTATTTGAGTATATTATAGGTCACCTTATGTGCCTGCCCAAAATTAAAAGTCTACTAGGTTTTACATAAAGGAAAAGTGTTATATGTTAACTTATAAATTAATATTAATTATGCCTTAATGCTCAGTATTATAGATATACATCATGTTTATCACAAGCACAATATTTAAAATTACAGAAAAATCAGTTTTAAAAAATCAAGCAAATAAAAAATGATGTCTGTTTTGTTCCTAGGTTTCGTTCTCTGTCTTTTAGTTTACTTCTTAAAACCTTTATAACAACTCTTCCAGTGATGAATAGTTAAGTTTTTTACAGAAGGGATTTATATTAAGTATTCATTCAAATTCAAAACAAGACATCTAGCCAAGATTTCCAGAACAGTTCTCAAAATCCAAATAGATGGATTCATTAGCTCAAAATTGTAGGATGCCAACTGGCTTAGAGTAGTTAGCTGATGTCCTCTCCCCACCTTCACCTCATGGAGGAAGACCAGCTGGCCTACAGACACTCATCCTGTTTAAGCACTGGAGGATGGGAGCTTTCTGCTCTTTCCCTACACTGAATCAGTAGGCTAGCCCTTCAACATGGGTCAGAGAAAATTAACAAAGTACAGAGCTGAGATAATACTGGCATTAGAGACTGTGGTTCTCAATCAAGCATGATTTTGCTCCCCAAGGGACATTTCTGATGTCACAACATGGGGGAGGAGAACACTATGGCCATCTAGTGTGTAGAGGCCAGGGAAGCTGCTAAATATCCTACAATGCACAGAAGCTCCACACAATAAAAATTATCTACCAAGGCTCTTCCAAGTGCCAAGGATGAGAAACCCTGGTATAAAGTCAACAATCTCTCTTCGTTATTCCTTCTTGGGGTACAGTCAGTCCCTACCCAAATGGGTTGTTTGTTCTGGGAAGAACCAGTTGCCACCAATGAAAACTTGCACATGGTGCGAAGTTTCGATCAAGAATAAGATGGTGGAACAGAGGGGAAATTTTTGCTCCCCAATCAATATAAAGGTAATCAATTTTTATAAAAATTAATGTTCTTTTAATTTAAAATAGTCCAGTACCACACAGAAATATTCAGCCACGTCTAAAACTTCTGGGAAAGTGGTCCATTGCAGTAATAACATTTTTCACTCGCAGAGAGATATTCCCTAATATAAATGTATGTACTTCTTCTCAAAGACTAAGCCCAATTTTTCATTTAATGTCCTCAATGGAGATGCTGGCCCGTTGTTTAATCATTCTTTAGTTTTCTCTTGACCAACACTAATTATGTGTCTACCGTCATCTCTTGTTTTTTAATACTATCCTCTCTATTAGGTTGAACCATATGAAGCTGCCATTTGTGTAGTTCAAAAACTATTAGCAGTTTCATATGGTTCAACCTAATACTTCAAAAGTTATTGTCTCTAAATTTTGTAAATACTAGAACCAGACCTGGAATACGGTTGTTACTGATTGAAAGATTACAGTTTACATATACCACAACACAATTTAAATATTAGGCTTTTAATAAGGGTACAGGTGTATACTGTTTTTGAAGGATGTAAGCACTATTAATTTCTAAAGACCCCTATAAAAACGTGGTTCATCTTCAGACCCTTTTCAATCATATTCACTCCTGGCCTCTTCCCTGACTTTATGTTTTTTCTCCTTAGCTACATTACTGAACTCTTAGTCTTTCTTGTTTCTTTTGTTTGCCCAGCTCTAGTTTAATCCTCAAAGCATCAAATCAGCTTGCAAATTCCACGGATATGTGTTATAATTTATTATCCATGTAGCTAAAAGAATGTTATAGCCTCTGCAACAGGCCCCAACCTCTCTCATTGTTTCCTCTGACACTGACATTACAACGGCAGGATCTTTGTGAGAATTCTCTGTTGCCCAGATTTGTGCATTGAAGACCATGCCAAGAGCCTTTATATGTTCAGTTTACATCCCTCTGTAATAAAGAAGCAAAAGGATCACAGTCAGCACTTGGATAGATACTGAAAAAAGTGAGTGAACAGTTATTAGGTTTCTTGCCTCTGACACATTTTACAATCCCATTGTATGTTCTTAAACTTCTCAATGTTAGAGAAAAAGCTCTGCAGAAATTAAGAAGCCTTTTACTTCAGGCCTTGCAATCCTAGGTATAATACCATTTTTTTATAATTCAACCAGCAGTTATTATCATTTTATAGTTAATACCATGGCTCGCTAAGATTTGGGGGACATTATTCATGGTGGGAAATACTTAGGTATTACCAGTATCTGTGCAGTCTCTTCCTTTTTATAATGATAGAGAAAAAATTTTTAGGCTTGTCTGCTGTGTTAGTGTGTACCTCAGCATCCCTATTCTAAAACAATCTTTATGATAAACTATCCAGACAAATGGCTGTATTTTCTGAGATTTCTCTTCTATGATATTTATAAATATCTAATGCTTTTTGGCGCGTTGGTGTGTGTAACATATCACACACTGGTCAGGTTATTGAATAGAGTAATAGCTGTCATATACAAAGTATTCTTCAGCTCCTAAGCAAACAATGATCCTGCCATTGTTTAGATCCTGTGCATGAGAGTTTCAGTTAGCTTTTGCTGCATAACAAACCCAAAACATAGAGGCTTAAAACAACAATAACAATAAATGTGGGTGCACAATTTGGGCTGGGATCTACCATGCAATTCTAGCTGGGCTCCCTCATGTGATTGGCTGGCTGAAGACTGAGGAAATTGTGCTATGTTTCTATCATCATCAAGGTGACGAGGGATTCTACAGGGTTCCAAGCAGTTCCTCTTGAGGCTAGGCTCAGAACTGGCACAATTTTACTATCACCACATTCTGTTAACCTATACAGGTAACAAGACCAGTTCTGATTCAAGAGTTGAAGAAATAGATTGAACCTCTTGGTGGGAGAAGCTGCAAAGTCACTTTGTAGGGTGGCATGCCCACACAGGGATGAGTGGAGAATTGTAACCATTTTTGCAATCTACCACAGAGGTCTTTCTCTTGTTTTCAGTTAGATGAGTGTGATTGCTCATTCATTCAACATTCTTTTACTATCTAAGGTACTGATTGTCTCTTCCTT
This sequence comes from Diceros bicornis minor, assembly GCF_020826845.1. NCBI lineage: Eukaryota > Metazoa > Chordata > Mammalia > Perissodactyla > Rhinocerotidae > Diceros > Diceros bicornis. The sequence goes on along the minus strand of NC_080762.1, from coordinate 10,481,745 downwards.
TGTGAAAACACACTCAGTGGTAGATACAGCTATGTGCTAGGCACTCTTCGATGCTGAGGATATAGCAATGAACAAGAAAGACAAAAGTCTCTGCCATCATGAATCTTGTTTTCTAGATGTTGGCATCATGGTTTTTGTCAGTCCACAAGGTAATGACCATCGATGATCAGTTCTCTTGTAGCATATGCCTGTGTGGACGGTTCTCATCTTCGTGATTTGTTCCATCAGTAGCTGCAGTCTTCATTAGAGTTTGCTAACATGTTTACAAAGAATTTGTTTATGCTGGCAAAAACGAAATATCTCTGCCTGCTCTCAGTTTTGGTCTCAAGGCGAATATCTGTATTTTTTCTGTGACCACCATGTTGATGTGCTAGTATGTGTTTGTAAGCTGGCTAAGTAGGGTTAAAGGTACAGCTTGTGGCTGTGGAACAGAGCTGAGTTAACGGGCCCTTTGGAGGAATGACCCCAAGACCTTGGCTTCATTTGCAGCCTGCTCTAGCCAACTGAGATCCCTGCCAATTAGGAGGGTTCCCTAGAGAGAGACTCAGAGAGTATCAGCATAAATTTAAATTCTGGACCCCCAAGTATAGTTTCCAAAAGGGCCTTCTTGTCCTTTGCTAATTACAAAGTAAACATTTCTCCAGCAAGAAGACACTTCCTCCTTTCATGCTTCTGTCCTCCTTCCTACCTCCCTAATACAGTCGCTCCTTGAAACTGCTGGTATTGCTGAAACCTCTTTGGCAGAGAAGACACCCCACACTGGAAGGCACAAAAGAATTATTCTTTCCATAGATCATTATCTTGTTCTCTTTTTATCTACCCCAGCAACTTCTTCATAGTAATGTTACAGACTAACTTTGTAGATTGTTATAGCCCAACAAAAAAGACGGGATACCTTGTTCTTAAGCCCCCCAAGAGGTGTCACCAACCACACACAGCCAGGACACAGTTAAATTCTATGGCATCATTGAAACAGAAACATTCTCAGACTGTTTACATTAAAACCATATCTTTTTTAGCATTGTGAATGGGAATGCACCACTCAAATAGTGTAATCCTTGTACATTGCTGTCAAACTAGACCCCAAATAGAATGAAGTACATTTTTTTACTGATGGACAAATCTAAGCATGAAGCTTCTAGCACAGCGTGTGGCACCAGGGGCGTATAATTATTGACATGTACAAAGTGGATGTAAATGGAAAATTCTTCAAACCTCTTAATCCACTATGTGTCTGCTCTCTTCCACATGTACTTCTCTTTCCATTTCATTTTCAATTCAGTCCCTTTTACCTTGCATTGAAAGCACCCAATTTCTCATGTCTTAAATTGGAAGTACTTTTCTATAATTTTTCTGTGTTTCAGTTTCTCTAAAAAATTTATTTGCAAATATATGTAATTATTTCTTTAACAGAAAAACACTGTGTTATGTTTATCCCCCATTGATAGTCCTTTTTCTCCAAGCTCACTGTTACCCCCTGTGTATTCCTCAGGACATTTTAGATGAAAATGACAGATTTCAAATTACCTTAAGCGAAGAGAAAACTATTGGCTTTAGGCACAACTTGCTCTAAGTGCTCAAATATTATCATTGGGTCCACCTCCTTCTCACCGCTCTCTTTCTCACCATTTCAACTCACCCTGCCTCTGTTTCTCTTTGTTTATTGCCCTCATTCTCCCTGTTGCTGAGAGCCTTCTCCACTCACGGGAAAGCTGGCTCTGGACAGCCCTAAGTCTATATACACATTGCTGTCAATTCAAAAGGATAGTGCCCTCTGTCTTTCAATGTCCCCTCATCCAATCTCATGAAAGGACTCAATTGACCCTACTTGGTCATATGTCCAACCTTGAACCAATCACCATGACAAAGGAATTGAGGTACTGTGATTGGTCTGCCTAAGTCACACACCCACTATTGAAGCCAAGGGACATGTGGGCCATCTTGAATGGCAATTCTACCTAGAAACAAGGGTGCTGACAAAACAACAGATGTAAATGACCCCTTTCCAAAAAAAAAAAATTTAATTTACAAAATCTAGAAGCTTATACTCCTATAGGGTAATCTTTGTCCAATATTATTTGTGGAAAAAAAATTTAAGTGAGAAAGAATAACCAAACTTTTTTTCCATCCAGTTTAGACTAGGGAGGCATGTCCAGCATGATGCTAATAATATTTTAATTTAATTTTTTTCTAATTTCTCTGATTTGCTAAAAACATTTTTATGTGAGTAAACTGGCTCTGAAATGAATAGCAAAAGAATCCACTACTTGTTTAAATGGGGATTAATTCTGGGATTGAGTTGTGCAAGCTTAAGTCAAGACATGTCCATGTCCATTTCTGCTGTGTGTTCTGTGTGAAACGTACCAGTGTGGGTAATGACCTTTTGCTTGATTATGCACCAGGCCACTGAAACTTTCAAATTAACTCAAATCTAATTACTGAACTCTTGTGTTTATATTGTGCATACACCACCCGGTCATAACTCTAGCCTCTGTGAGCCCAGGCTGCCATAATTGAGAAATAAGCCTTGTAAGGGGTTGTTTTGTTTATTTGTTGTTTCTGCTGGAAGAGCCTGCTTTTCCTATTTTTGCAAAGGATCAGATTTAGGAAAGAGATTCTGAACAGAGTCCAATTACATTTTATATCTCAATGCAAAACATGTACATTTTTAAATGAGATAATCCTGGTACTTTTGCATCACATGAAATCTAATGTCTGGAAGCGCAATGCCACTTACTTTTCACTGAAGGGTTGAATAATATCACATTTTAGGCAAGGAAAAATCAACATACTAAACTCACACTTGGGAAATATGAATAATTGCTAATTCCAAAAATAAAACAGACGTAGAAATGCATGTATACTTAAGATCAGCAGTTAATATCTAATTAATTGCAAACTGTGAACAAAAATTATTATCCTAATTGACAGAAATAATAACCTAGTTTTTCATAATGTAAATAGTAGAATGTTAATTAGATAGCTAATTATTTTTTATGGAATATGGACATATTATAGTGAAATATCCCTCAGAATAATAAGTACACACTGTAGACACGTGATATGATAGTTATTTGGTTCACAACCAACACCAAAATCATAAAGGGCTTTTGTTTTATCTCAAATTTGGTTTGTTTCAATAGCTAAGATGCAGTTTATTGAATATTTCATGGGCATACCTGTGGTGGAGTCACACTTGTCCAGTTTGTCAAATTTTGTTTCAAAATGTGTAGGAGAAGGAAGTTTTTATATTTAATTTCTCTCCCTCAGCCACTTGGCTTCCTACCATGTTTTATGCTCTTGGTGCCCCTCCTCCTGCTTCATAACCTGCTTTATCATCCTTTCCTCCCACCCCTGCAGGTTTCTTCAATTTTCAAAGAATTATCTGCTTATAGAATCATTGTTTCTTTTCATGTTCACAATCTTCACAATGTAATGTTTAATATTTGCAACGTAACCTTAGTGAAGTAAGAAAGTACTGAAATAGTTTGAACTGAGCATCGTCTCAGTTCAACTCTGGATTTGAGGTTTATTTGTGTCTTTGTTTACTTTTCACAAAAGCATTATTTTTTAATATCAATAATGGTATACATGTTATGGTATGTATGGATATCATAATGGTATACATTTCAATATACCATAATGGTATACATGGACAGTAAAATTTTTTCCCATTTTTTGCTCTTACCACTATAATAAAAATCTCTTTAATGTTAAGGAACTGATGCACTCACTTTCTATCGGAGGTAAGAGAGGGGACACAGAATCGTATTTAGAACACGGGGTCTGGAAGCACAGTAGCTATTTTTAAATCTCAATTGTGCTTTTAACTAACTCTATGACTTTAAGCAAATTACTTAGCCTTTGTATACTCCATTTTCCTCATCTGTAAAATGGAAAGGATAACAGGAACTACCTCACAGAGTTGTAGTGAGGAGGTCATGAGTGTGTTTACAACTCCTAGACTTGTGTCTGGCACATGGTAAGCACTCCACAATTGTGAGATCCAATAGAAAATGGAGTCCCAAACATTGGATGGATAAATCAAAGGATGTGCACATTTTAAAATGAATGTGTTCTGCCAAATTACTTTTCAAAAAGATTTTAACAGTTCACATTTGCAGTATATCAGAAATGCCTATTTCCTTATATCCTTGCCACACTGGATGTTATCAGTCCTTCAAACTATTGCCAATCTGATAGATTAACAATGGTGTCCTATTGTTTTATTATTGGCATTTTTCTGACTACTAGTAAGGCTAATCACGTTTGTTATTTATTTGGATTTTTATAGGAAATTTATATTTATATAAATTTATATGTTTTGCCCATTTTTCTATTGACTAATTTCTTTTCTGAATCAGTTGTAGGAACTCTTTGTATATTGAGGATATTAACCCTTTGTCATGTGTATACCAATATGTTTCTTATTCTATTATTTATTTGACTTATGTTTATAGTGGGTTTTCCTATCTTTAAATAATCACAACCTTTCCTTCTGGATTGCTGATTTTTTAAAAACTGGTTACATACTGTAATCTTATGTGTGGATGTTCATTCAACAAACATTTATTAAACAGCAGTGGTGTGCTAGACATAGCACCAGGCACACTAGTATAAATGGATCTGTGTGTACATACGATGATCCATATATGTAAGCTATCTTGCCCAGTACCCCTCATGAACTCACTTCTGCCTCTACCAATATAATTAAGAGGAGGTGTGTGTTAGGACTAATCTTATTCCACTTGTATAGTAATAGCAACACGTGAAACATCAGAACAAGAGAGTCAAAAGAGACCTTAGAGATGCATAGCTCATCAGTCCTTTTTGGCAATAAATGACACCAAGACCTAAAGAGAGTAAATGACTTTGCCCAAATGACCTTATCACAATGCTGGTGCATTGCAGATTCCAGTATATCATGCTGCTTTATGGACACAATATTTTCTGTAGTATTGTTTTATTGCTTTCCATTAACTGTGTTGATGTTTTTAATACAATTTGTGGCACTACACAGATATTGAATAATGTATCACAATACTACTTTTACCTGCTTTCTCCTTTTTTGAATCACTTATCTGCCCTATTTTTTAACAGCACAGGGAGCCACCTACTTGAGCTTTCCTTAGCTGCTACAATGGAAAAGAGACAGTCTCCCTTCAATGAAATAGGTCTTTCTCAGTGAGTTTGTCCTCGTTGCCTGAGGTGGCTTAGGGCAAGGTATTCTAGAAAGGAGATTCAAGCATTAGGCTAAGAGAGTTCTCCCTGGAAAGGTGGTCTGGGAAGGGACACAAAAAGAGTGGGACCAAAAAAAAAATGTAGGGAAGCGGCAGGCAAGAAGTTTTTTATAGGGAGAAGAGCAGCTTTTTCAATGGGAATTTTACTGAGTGTTGTTTTGCTCCTGGTAATAGATTGCTGGGCTATCTACAGATGCTTACAAGATGAGAAGATTGGATGAGCAAAGTCATTTTATTATTATTATTTTTTTTTGTGAGGGAGATCGGCCCTGAGCTAACATCCGTGCTAATCCTCCTCTTTTTGCTGAGGAAGACCGGCTCTGAGCTAACATCTATTGCCAGTCCTCCTCCTTTTTTTCCCCAAAGCCCCAGTAGATAGTTGTATGTCATAGCTGCACATCCCTCTAGTTGCTGTATGTGGGATGCGGCCTCAGCATGGCCGGAGAAGCGGTGTGTCGGTGCGCACCCGGGATCCGAACCCGGGTCGCCAGTAGTGGAGCGCGCACACTTAACCGCTAAGCCACGGGGCCGGCCCGAGCAAAGTCATTTTAAAATGAGTTTTAGTGACCGAACCCTCTGCTTTAATGAAATCTTATGCAGAGCCCAAAGTATAAAATAGATAAAAATAGAAGAGTTTCTTGTTGGCGAGGAGAAATTGGAAACTTTGTGCACTGTTGGTGGGAATGTGAAATGGTAGAGCTGCTGTGGAAAACAGCATGGTGGTTACAAAACATTAAAAATAGAATTACCATATGATCCACCAATTCCACAGCTAAGTATATCCCAAAATAATTGAAAGCAAGGTCTCAAAGAGAAATTTGCACAACCATGTTCATAGCAGCATTTTTCACAATAGCCAAAAGGTGGAAGCCCCCAAATGTCCATCGACAGATAAATGCATAAACAAAATGTGTTGTATATACACACAATAGAATATTATTCAGCCTTAAAAAGGAAGGAAATTCTGTCACATGCTACAACATGCATGAACCTTAAGAATATAATGCTAAGTGAAATAAGCCAGTCACAAAAAGACAAATACTGTATGATTCTACTTATATGAGGTACCTGGAGTAGTCAAATTCATAGAGACAGGAAGTAGAATTGTGGTTGCCAGGGGCTGAGGGGTGGGGGGGAATGGGGAATTGTTGTTTAATGGGTACAGTGTTTCAGTTTTGCAAGACAAAAAGATTTCTGGAGACAGATGGTGATAATAGTTGCACAACAATGTGAATGTACTTAATGCCATTGATCTGTGCTCTTAAACATGGTTAAGATGGCAAGTTTTATGTTATGTGCATTTTGCCACAATCTAAAATAAAAAGAATATAGAAATGCTTGTATTGAAGTAAAGTCTAACCAATCGATTACTCTGTGATAGAGTATTCTACATGAAACCGTTAAACAAAAAGTTTATAAACTCTCTTTCATATTTTTCAGTTAGATTCAGGTAAAACCTGAATTTGACATTCCTAGGGACTCTTTACTGCAGTAAAGCACAATATTTTTTCTTAGGAAAACTGCTTGAATCTTGGAAGGGAGAAATATGTCAGTTTGCCCCCCAAGGCACCATGCAGAGGTTATGTCAGATGTTTTCGTGTTTGTTATGCTGTAGCTATAAGGATGTTTAGGTGACAAGAAATAACTAGCTGTGAACACTAGCTCTCTGGGGATATACTAACATGCTGGACTTTGTATTTGTTTCTTGGTTTTCTCCTCAAATTTGTATTCACTTATACTAATTTATGGAAATGTTGCTCCCACATTTGTCATCTGAAGCAGCAAAACTGTGGAAAAGAAACACGAAATTTTGTAACATTCCTAACACATACGCTTTACATGTAACCTTTAACTTGTAGTAATGTTTAATGTATGGCGCCATATCGTTTTGAACAAGATCTTTTCTTGTTATTTGTCCTACCTTATCCCTTCAATCAATGCTTTTTTCAGGATTTCTGTCATTTATCTCTCCTTTTTTGATTGTTAAATGCATAATCTATAACACTAGATTGCAGACCAGCCTTAAATTGCCAAGGAGCTTAGGAGAACCACTCTGAACATTTTTTATATAAACTCTAAGGAGGTCAGATTTAGAAAAATCTCAGCTGCCGTGCTTGGATCCCATGAGCCACTGACCATTTATAATTAATATTAATAAATGGCAGATGACAGATGTTTATTACTTTAACTAAAAATGTGTGTGCAATACTAAATTTAGAAAAAAAATATGTTAAAGACCCAAAGGACTTGAATATATGTATTTGGAATAATGAAAAGAATAAAACTACCAACACGTGACCCAGAATCCTCTAACTGCAAACACCCAAAGTTCCATAGGAAACATAAAAGTATTTTTAATTCATCATATTAAACATCAGATTGCCATGAAACTCTATTCCTTTAGACTAAAATGCCTGTTTCACAAGCCTATGTTTCTCTGGAAGGGAGGCTTATGAATCATTAATATGCCCTTAACTGTTGATCTCACCAGTCTAAAACCAAGTTGTTTAACATATACAGCTTTTATAATCAGAAATTTTAAAAAATAATATCCAAATTCTGAGTTGGTTTAAGTCCTAATGTTCCATGGAGTCCCACTAAATAATATAACAACTGGAAGGGAATTTATTCACCTCTGGATGCTAAAGGGTTAGGACATAGTAGTTCAGTTACCTAGTTATACTATTCTGGGAACCTGATAAGGTAATTAAAATAGAGATGAGACTTCTAGTTATTGAAGAAGTAAGTAGTTTTCCAGGGGAATTACAGTAGACCCAAAATCATCTTTAAAAAAGCAAAATACAGGAAAATAATTTGCTTGGGTTGTGTGTCCTTACTCAAACCAATAACCACATCCATTGACATAGATTCTTTCCAACTGGGCTGTGATTCAATAATATGATTTGCTTAAATCTTGGCAGTTTTGTGTCATCATCTCATGTAGTCCTTTAACTATTCCGGGCATCTCTGCATTGTTATTATCAATTCCATTTTAAAAATGAGGAAATTGAGGCTTTGAGTGTGAGTAGGTGACTTAAAATCCCTCATAGTAAGTGACAGACACTGGATTCAAACCCAGATCTGCCTCCAAGTCCATTGAGATTTCAAGTAAATGAGGCTGAAAAGAGTTTATAACTACCTTAAGAGTGTTAGCTAGTAGATAAGTGAATCTGGACTGGAAACTTGATGTTTTGTCTATGAATCCAGCCTTCTTCCCATTCTGTCTCTTTCAACACTTTTGCCACATGTTCAAGATGACCATTTATATCTATTTGACCTTTTCAAATTATACCTACCACACGTGTGGCTGGTGTTAGCAATTATTTCTTATTATTGTCGTTGTTGCGGATAAAATTGAGAATGTTCAATTTCTACCACCAAATCTGTTAAGTCTTTCTTTCTGTTTTATAACAATTCTCTTGTCAAAGAACAAACTTGAACTTAATGAGCAAATTGGCCAATGATTCTCCTTTGCCTCAAATCACACTGGTGTTTTAAAGCCAAATGGTTTTCACAAATTGATAACATTGTGTTCAAATGCAGTCAACGGTTATGTTAGTGGCATCTTGCTGCCTAAACAAAGATGCTGTCAGTCAATACAGTGACCTTCAGGCTTTACGCAGTTTATGCAGTTTTCACAGGGTGATGTTTAAATATGGATCCCAGTGAAGATCCTCATTTGGCTTTTTAAAAGGTTATGAAAATTAATACCCCATCCAACTACTATAAAAGAACATCAAAGACATAAAATGAAATACTCTAAAAATGTATTTCAAAGGTTCAGATTTTCGACTCAGTTTATGAAGTATATGTGGTCTCCTACGTGTCGTGTGAATCAGTGTATATGCCAAACATGGAGCAAAGTTCCCAGCCCAGGAGGATCCCAGGCCGGAAGCAAGCTGTGAGTTCCAAGAGAACATGATGTGCATGTGCGAAGAAAGCAGATGCAGCATGGCTTTTGGTTTGTTCTTTGGGAACTCACGACTATATGGAAAAATCTCATGCTGCTCTCAATTGCTGTAGACATCTGCTGAAGGCACGTGAGATTGAGGCTAGGGCAACAGTGCAGAATTCCTCCTAGAATATAGTAGTAGCTTAACTTTGGAAACAAGGGAAACTGACTGCTAACAGAAGAAGAGTTTCATTCTAACGTTATAAATGTACAGCATGCTCATCCAACTAGGCAAACAGAGGTCAGCAAGCTGTTTGTTTGCAAAAAGATGGCAGCATTTATTTCCTCTAGGAGTACTATTATTATTATTTTTTTTTTTTTGTGAGGAGATCAGCCCTGAGCTAACATCCGCCAATCCTCCTCTTTTTTTTTTTTTTTTTGCTGAGGAAGACGGCCCTGGGCTAACATCTGTGCCTATCTTTCTCCACTTTATATGGGACGCCGCCACAGCATGGCTTACCAAGCAGTGCGTCGGTGCGCGCCCATCTGTGCCTATCTTCCTCCACTTTATATGGGACGCCGCCACAGCATGGCTTACCAAGCAGTGCGTCGGTGCGTGCCCGGGATCCGAACCAGCGAACCCCGGGCCGCCGCAGCGCAGCGCGCGCACTTAACCGCTTGCGCCACCGGGCTGGCCCCCCTCTAGGAATACTATTAGATAGCTTTTTACAGCCTTTAGTTTGGGCTATCAAAGACCAGCCCATTTCTAATGGTGTGTGTGTTGGTGATACCTTGCTCTTAGAAAAGGCTTAAAATTTTAAAGAGGCTTTTAAATATTTTTCTGACATGAAATTGAGCTCACAAAATAAGCTTAATGGCAAGTTAGTCAGAAACACATGGATGTGTTTCCTTTAAATTATACACAGATTTTCAGAATTAAGATGTGGCAAAACCTACCAGTGGTCTATTAAGCCTCCTAAAGCACTTGAAACATAATTAGACATTTTCAGATTCAAGGATGGTCTAATGGAAATAGGAACAAATTGGTGGTTGCCATTTTGGCATTGCCTGTGTATTTTCACAAACACTTCATTTAGTCTAGTTTGGAAATAGTGAATCTGCTCCCATCAGGAACAGACCAAGAGGTGTGAAGAGAGCAAAAGAAACATGGGATGTTAAGAAATCAAGGGAACAGATAATGTTATGAAACTGCTTCTATGCTGGATTTTCTTTTGTTGCTAGTGGCCTAGGGGAAGATGAGGACCATGGCTTTTCAGGTTGACCTCACTGCCACCATTATTCTCTAGAACCATTAGAATGGAAGTAGTCTTATGCCATTTTCCTCAAAGTTTAATTATGTGTGTGCTACACAGTAATTAAAAATAATGTGTATGGAGTCAGAGAACTGCAAACATAGTTATCAACACATTTTTTTAACAAAGCCTATTTTATGATCTATTTGTATTTACTCTTAGCCGTACAATAAATTTCCATTGAAGTACTCAGTAAAATTTTCCTAGGTCAGTTTGCAGAGATGTCTGATGGAAATAGTGTTTAGATTTATGGAGAAGCTTTCTACCCTTGGCCAGATTTATCTTAAATCTTTAAACTAGCCATAGAATCCTATGAGTGAGGAACTCTTAGATTTCTTTCATTTATGTCCCTGACTTTAGGCACAGATGCATGAAAATTTATTCAATTTTCAAACTTTTTAGTGAATAGATTTTTATAGCACATTTCAATGCAAAAAGAAGTGATTTTTCTAGCTTATTGAAAGCACTCAATGCTCACCTCACCCTCTTTACATTCTATAATTCATTCATCCTCTAACATATACATTTTCCCAGAATCAGAGTTAACTTGTTGATTTGTAGTTTTATCCCTGTATTTGACTCTTTGAGTCTCTTATCTTCAGTTATTCTCATTTATTTTGTTTTGTTCATTTGTCTAACTTAGAAAATAGAGGTCCTTTATTGAAGATAAAGCCCCAAAGCACATTATTTAGTTTTTGTTGGGGTGGGGGAAGGGTATGCATCTTGCTGAATATTGAAAACCCAGAAAATCCAAAGAAGTAAAAGCTTTGCTAATATGAATTACGGAATATGTTTGAAAGACATGCAGTTGTGTTACTTTCCTCAATTGCATATGGTTACTCTGTTGCTGCCAAGTGAAAATTGGTTAGGTAATTGCTTCATTATCAAAGAATACTGCCTGGTAACATTGTTTTTTTTCATAAATTAGTATAAAGTGCTGGAAAACTTTATACTCTTTGATAATTTAAACTAAAAACCATGTTTTTTTCAATATTAATTTGCTTTACAAATCCCTTTTCTCCTGACGATGTTGCAAAGGTCAGTGTTAGCACACATCACAGTCTGTTCTAAATCACAGATTCCAAATTCATGGCCTTAAGCTGGTTTTTTTTTGTTACTCAACCTGATTTCTCCATCTCCATACTGGTCTCAGTCTGAAAACTAGTAAGAATAGACATAGTATCAAACCTGGATATTCTTAAAAACTATATTCCTTAAGACTGGCTCACTAAATTTTCTAATACTGGTGAGTGAGGACACATTATATTGAGTGAGGGTATTCTCTCTAAAATTTGTCTGAAATTGTTTTCTTATAAGCTTTGTGTATTTATCATCAAAAACCATCACTATTATTTTAAAACACTTCTAAAGTGCCCATCTGAAAATATGTTGTTGGATGCTTTGTAATGTTAAACAGATGCAGACATAAAGACAAAAGCAAATTCCAGAGTATTTTTGCAGCCATGAAATCACCATAAAAAGAGGTTTGTGACCCCAATGTTACCTTAACATTGTCTTCAGCATTTCATATTTAATTATAGCAGATTACTCACCAATATAATAAATATAGATTTATGAGATACTTTAATGTTCTTAAAACAAATGAAAACCACCCAAGAGGAGCCTCACCAGCCCTGAGGTTGTCCAGATTGCATTGGCTAACATTAAGTGGAAGATCGTTCATCTCCAAGGGTCATGCAATTAATCTTAGAGTGGGAGTTAAAGCAATGACTAAGCAGAAAAGGAAGCTGAAGTACAAGCCTGTAACAAAAGGGGTTGGAGTTCCAATGTCAGGGAACTTGTTATTTCCTTTTTCGTGAATAGACCTAAAATACTCACTCCTTACTATCAGCTTGTTTGGGTCCTAAAATCCCACTTATTTAGGTCAGCTATTTTTCATAACTATTATTGATATGGCCAAACTGATGTAAAGAATAAGCTTTTAAAAGAGCACGATGTTTTAATGTCTAAGAAAAAAAAACGGCACTTTATCTTAGGAGTCACCAGAAAGTAATTTAGCATGAATTTATGATAATCCAGGATTTGGACAATGAAAAAGCTCAAGGCATACCTTAAAGAAGAAATATTCTACCCCAGAGTTTACATATTAATTTAATTTAAAATAAAAGTCAAATTCATCTTCATTTAGCTGAGGTGACACCTGTTGCAAAATATGGCTTCCTTGTAGCTGAATTAATATGCTCTTGATAATCCCTGTGATTCCCTGATGTAGCACATTTTTATTTCAAATAAACATCACCTGTTTTTCCCCCAACTATACGGAGATTTGCAAACCTTACATTTTAAGCCAAGACTTCTTTTGAATTTGGTCTTTCTTTAATAGTAGGGCATTCCTCTAACTGAGGAGAATTCTGACCCAAGATTGGCCTGCCTTTGGGGTTTTTAATGTGATGTGCCACGGCTGATGGCCCATGGAAATGACTGCTAAGTCGATTGCTCACGTCAATGTTCCCACTGGATATTTTGCTCATTCCTTGGGAATTTAAAAGAATAACAAATAACCAACAAATCATCAAAAACTATAACATGTTACCCAATTCTTGGAATAAGCCAGTGAGACTAAAATCTGCTTAAATATCACAAATGTGAATTCCCAGCCTTTCAAGCTACCAAATTGTACCAAATGCTCCCGATGACAATTCCGTATCTCAGCTGTACAGAAGAGCCACATTCATCTGGTAGCTGTCAACTAAACCCAGCTGGCCAATTTGGAATTGATTTGAGGTTAGCACCAAATGTCTTATGCCAGTAATAAGTTCTGGTCACAAGAACTTGACTCTATATTCTATTAGAATTATTGATAAAGTGTGAACATAGTATGCCACAAACTATAGGAACAAGTAATCAGAGCTGGGTGACAAACTCAAATGGTAAAACAAGAACTGAAAAGAAGTTTTAAAAAATGTAAACCGAAAAGATTTGCATCAACTTTCTCTCTTTTTGTAACTTGAGTGAAAAAGATGAAAGACAAAGGGAGAAAAGACTCTCAAGAAGCCAGACTTTTTTTATAAATGTGTTTGTTTTTCCTCAAAAGTCAATTATAAATGCTATCGAGGGAAAGGAATCAGAGAGAGCCAAATAGTGGTCTCAAAGTTTTGTTTTGTTATTGGAGTTTTGTTGTTGTTTTTCAAAAATAGAATGGTGAAATAAATTTTATTACATTAGTATTAGTCTCAGAATCTGTGGGATACAGTCCTTCCTTGATGCACTTCTGAAATTGAAATGAGTGTGAAATGAACTTGGTATTTATTGACTATTACCAGGTGTTTACTTAGCTCTCTTCCAGAGCTGTGCATCCTGTAAGGATTCTTTGTAGTTATCTCAAATCCAAATTTCACTGTGTAGATTTTTAAACAGTAGATTATAGGGCCGGCCCTGTGGCTTAGCGGTTAAGTGCGCGCCCTCCAATGCTGGCGCCCCGGGTTCGGATCCCGGGCGCGGACCGCTTCTCCAGCCATGCTGAGGCCGCGTCCCACATACAGCAACTAGAAGGATGTGCAGCTGTGACATACAACTATCTACTGGGGCTTTGGGGGGGGAAAAATAAATAAATAAAATCTTTAAACAGTAGATTATATATTGTAGTTGACAACTGGAGACATTTTGTAGAATTTGGGCTGGACAACAACTATAAATGCCACAGACAACTTTTTGAGATTCTCTAAGATATACACACGAGCTGCTTAATTACTAAAGCCATAACAGAATGTATGTCTTCAAGCAGCTTTAATTTGAGCCCTATTTCTTTTACATAATCATAAAAATAAAAGATAAGCAATACGATTAAACATGGGGCAACTTAGTTTTAGGTACCCCTTCAAAGATTTTCCTAAAATGATTGAAAGTCTGATAAAGAAAGATACTCTCCATGCTATAAATATGCTCAGTTATAAGTCAGAATAAGTGGTAGAATATTAGTTTCCTAAGAATTTTCAAAGAAAAACTTGCTGGGCTAAGAATCAACATCAACATGATATAACATTTACTACTTTGTATTACATATATACTATAATAATAGTATATATACTACACATACTAGTATTATTATATTTTATATATATATAATCTTAGGCATTTCTAAGATATGTTTATATTTTGTGAGCTTTTATAAATGAAATCAATGAAATATGTGGATATACAAAATACATATTGTTCTAGATTTCAACTAGGTTTTTTCATATTATACTTCAAAAGTATGAAAATATTGCTGAGAAAGGAGCATCTGTGTCTTTTCACATATAACTTTTCTTGATTATTTCTAGGAAAGCAGACTAAACATGCAGTTCTGACATAATGCAGCATCCCATCTTGATTTCTAGTTCGCTCAGAAGCCTTCACCGGCTGAAAAAAATCTCTGAAAAGGGCAAAACTTTCTGACCCCAGGAGGTTCTGATAGGAAGAACTGAAGCAATGAACACGGAGAGTAGAGAAAACATTGGAATGAATTCCCCAAAGTTCTGTAACCACACTGGTGTGGGCGCATGGAGGAAGGCATAATTTCATTCTTAAAGAATCTCCCTGTTTTCACATTCTTTCATTTCTCTTAAAGCTGTTCTTGCAGATGATATAGTCCAGATGAATTTCTGCTTAATAGGAATCCTTGTTCACAAATTGACACTGAAAATGTGTCCACCATATATGTAAAAATAAGATGGGGAGGACGTAAGCACATTACAATTGCTTGTTTCACAATTTGGCTAGTAATTAATCAGCTCATTTTTAGGAAAGGGAAAATCTTTGGTTATCATAAGAATTGGATAAATAGTAGAGGTATGAACTTAAAAAAAAATTAGGATGTGGGGGCCAGCCGGTGGCCGAGTGGTTAAAGTACCCCACACTCAGCTTTGGTGGCCTGGGTTTGTGGTTTTGGATCCCGTGCGCAGACCTACATCACTCACCAGCCAGCTGTGGTGGCAACCCACATACAAAGTAGAGGAAGATTGGCACAGACGTTAGCACAGGGCAAATCTTCCTCAAGAAAAAAAAAAATTAGGATGCAGTTCTGTCTGGCACTTGGCTGCCTTTGATCTATTATTTAGCATCTGGTCATCAATAAATTCAATTTCTTCAAATTTCCTGGAATAAAGTTTCCAGAAAGGAAATTAAAGTGCTTATGTTCTAACAGTCTGTGTAGACAAGTTTGGTGCTGTTCATAACCAAGGTGATTCATTCAAGTTCTCTGAAGCATTTGAATAGTGGGATAGTGATCTTCAAAACTGTTTTTGGCACATGTTTATGAACTGAAATATAAGAAAACCATTACAAAGTTTGAGCTTGTATTAGTTTTCTATTGCTGCCATAAATTACCAAAAATTTAGTGTCTTGCAAATTTATTATCTTACAGTTCTATAGGTCTGAAGTTCAACACAGGCTTTATCAGGCTAAAATCAGGATGTCTGGAAGGCTGTGTTCCTTTCTGGAGGCTCTAGGGGGCAGAATCTAGTTCCTTGCCTTTTCCGGCTTATAGGGGCTGCCCACATGCCTTGGCTCGTGGTCCCTTCCTCCATCTTCAAAGCCACCAATGGCATGTTAAGTCCTTTTCACATAGCCTCTCTCTGACCCTCTCTTCTGCCTCTTCTTCTACTTTTAAGGACTCATGTAATTAAGCTGGGCCCACTTAGATAATCCCAGACAATCTCCCTGTTTCACAGTCAGCTGATTAGCAACCTTAATATCATCAGCAACCTTAATTCCCTTCTGCCATATCAAATAATAGATTCACAGGTCCCGGGATTAGGACACGAACATCTTTGGGAGGCTATTATTCTGCCTACCACAGGGCTGTTCTGGTAAAACAGGTCGTGCTTCTTGGAAATTTGAAGGGCCCCCAATTGACATAACACTCTCTTAATGGATTCTAGGTGAATGGTCACCAAGCTAAGGACAAACATTAGCTGGCATTGCTCATTTTTATGAAGTGGGCTATCATAGAGATTATTTCCTGCATGAGAAATTGTTGACAGAATCAGCTACATCTGCCCAGTTCTTTCCTTACTCTCCGTGTTTTTCCCCTGGAACTATCTTTCATTGATTTAAGAAGTTAATCCTTCTCATAGTGTAGAAAAATATGGCTAAGTCTGTCATGCCTAACTCAGCATGCATGTGTTGTGCTTATTAATCAGAGGACAAATTGAAACCTAGAAATTGGAAGCTGGTTGCAATGGTACCGTGAGTAAGCCTTGCAGACTCATTGCTCCCAGCTGGGGTGATGAAATGATGCCATGCTTCATATAGAACAATTTTATTTACTAGATTACATCATCACCAAAAGCAAAGATTCCTTTACTTGAAATAGCATTAAAGAAACTGACAAAGCAATATAATTGTGACATAAGTAATTCTAATAAAATAACTTGATATTCTATTAGAAAATTTGTTTTTATGAACGGAATTGTCATTAAACTGTTTTGTTGTTTAAGATTTGTGGTATCACCACTCGCCTTGCTTTGCATGATTCTGGCATTGAACATTCTATTTATCCTTTCATTCGACTTTATAAGTTGAATAACTACTACATGCCAAGACCTGTGCTCTATGCTAGAAGGGAAAATGACAAGGAAGATATAAAAGTATGTGTGCGACTCATTTGAGAGTTCATAGTTTCATAGGAGAGTTGGTTGTAAACAAATAATGGCAAAGTAGATCAATAGGTATGGTGTTCTGGAAACAGAGGAGGTAAATTGTTATTGACTCTTGTAGGCCAAGTAGAATTTTTCCAGCTAAAGAAGCTTTCCATTGAGGAGCAGCATCTAAGGCACAAAGCAAGAAAGAGCATGATATGATCAAACAATAGTGAGACATGTAGTGCGGCTGAAGCAAAGGCAAACTAGGGAAAGAGATAATGCCCTATAAAATAGGCTAGAGTCAGATTCTGAAGAGCCTTCTAAGCCATTACTCCCAACTTTGGGAGTACAGGCACTGGGGAGATTTAAAAACAAGAGACCAACAAGAACAACAGACCAGCCCCCTGCACTGTAAGAAGATAACCTGACAGCAAGGTGGAAAACATCTGGAAGCAAAAAAAAAGCAATGTCCCTCTTTTTGCCAAAATACATTCTAGAGTTAATAAGTGGCTTTAACTAAATGAGAATGAAGAGGGAATAACACATTTGAGAGATATGTAAGTGGTAAATTTTTCAAAATTGTACCAAAGCAGATAGACTTGAGCGGCTTCCACCAAAAGTCTTAAAAGAATTAAGTACCCCTGAGTTTTACCATCATCAGATTGAAGCTGTTCTATTTTCAAAGGTGACTTGATTCACTCAACTGTTTTATATTTTCATGGAGACCATCATCATCATCATCATCATCATTATTATTTTAGGGGTTATAATTTCATAATTCTTTCCATTTTCTAAGTACTTACATATCATTTGTTCCTCAGACCTACCTTAAATAGTGAGAATAACAGGAATTATCTCCTTTAGCTTATAAATGAGTCAACTGCAGCACAGAAAGTGCTTTATTTAAGGTGATATTGCTGATAAGCAATATAGCTAAGTCTAAAATGCACATTTTCTGATACCTATTTTGGATTGTTGACATTTAATTTAATGCCACACATATTTTTTAAGCACACTTTTAAAAAAATGAGGTCTTGAGAGTTTAAGTAACATCCCCCAAGGAGAGACAATGACTAAATGGTTTGGCAGAGAATCAGACTCAGATCTTTCTAACTTCAAAGTGCAAGGTCGTAGAAGCCGTGCTTCCTTGCATTCCCTCCTCACCTGCTAGAGGATGATCAGGGAAGATTTCATGGAGAAAGCAGTCTTTGAAATGTATCTCGAAGGATGTATATAGTCAAGGAGTGATTTTCAAAATATTTAACAACTAGTATAGTAAAATATGTTAATATATTAATTCATGTTTAAATCAAAAATGTTAAATGTATTAATATACATAAAGAATATAACTGCTTACCATGTGTTGTAAGCAGTAGTGAAAACCGTCTATTAGATCATTCAGTGATCTCTGAAATATTTGCTGATTTCTAGAAATCACTGGTATCCTTTTCTGTTGGTTAGGGCAGATTCACACACCCACATCTCATTCAGGGAAGGCTGCCCAGGAAACATTTCATGCTTAATTTCTCAAGGCCTCTGCTGCTAAAAAGTTCCAACAGTTTTGCAAGACCCAAAAATGTCCTTGAGTAAGGATGACCAAAGTATAATGGAGAAGAAAGGATTCTCCTTCCTATCCCCCCAAACCCCAGCATAGCGGAGAGACAAATCTGTCAATCTTGCTTCTGCCTTAAATATTTTTACTCCCCAGTATTTATAACCACCTCCTGACCACTACCCCTTTTCCTAAAAATTCCCTGGAATTTTATGTACAATCGTTGATCACATATTCCCCTTTCTACCTTAATACGGTCATCAGGCACACAGGAAGATTGTCCACTTTGCTCAGAAAATAAAAATCGAAAACATGGGTTATTGAAAACTTTAAACTCTTTAAACTCTTTAAAACGTTTCTTCTATTTCATTTGGCCTTTTTATTTCCAAGATCATCTTATTTGATTCTTAACTACTCGATTAAACAATAAATACTCATTTTCCTGGAGATTGAGTATGATAGAGTTCATTCCTTTGGGCATTGTCACATTTTCTTTAATTTGCTTAAGTCTTTCCTAAGACTTTCTCTCCCCATTAATTGCATTACACGTGCCATTCGTTGCCCTTGCTACACCCTCTTAAATTGGAAGTTTCATCACACTACCCAACAGCTCTTCATTTTTGTGGAATTCCGCTGAAAGCAAAATTCAATGAATGGCAACAAAAGCCACAGTCATTCAAAACTCCAGAGGAAGTCAAGCTTTTGAGACTGCACAGCACCACTTCAAAAGCCCCAAGACTGGACCAAGATGAGCCAAGGTCATATTTCATTATTTTAAAAGAAGATTACATTCCCAACTCCACCAACTAAAGCATCATTTACACCTGCTCTAGAAGATAATTTAAGGAAGAAAAGGTTATATTGCCATCTTTCAACTTTTCACAATCATCCAAAGCCCCTTCCTTTCTCCTCCATTTCCCCTTTCTGTCCCTCTCCCTGACCACTTCTTATTCTCCAGTCTCAGAAATATTTTGTTAGGCCACTGTCTCACAGCTTTGGGCTGGGAGACAGACTCTGGTCCACACTCCCAACCTCAGTGAAACCTTAGAGTTTTCAAATCTCTGAAACTACTCTAGAATTTAAATTTCTTCTCAAAATAGGAGAAGAGAATAGGGTCCTCTATAACCTCTCTGTTGCAACCTGGACTTTCTAAATTCTCTTCTTAAAGCGGCCTTAAGGATACTCTAGTTATTCATCGTTGGTTTGGTCCAAAGATGAGCTTCTAGGGCATGACAAGTCAAAATTATTTCCCTGAGGCTGTGATGTAGCTCTCTGGAGTGGGCTGTAGCCACTTCAAGCCAATATTGGAACAGAGGTAGATAACTGACTGAGGACTCCATAATAATAAGTGGGAGTCATTAGGATGAGTTGTTGGAAATACTGGGTAATCACAGCATGCTTACATATGTGAGAACAACACCAAAAGCATCTCTCTCTATGCCTGTGCTTGCCTGTTTCTCCCTCAAATAGAATGATAGGCATGAAATCAAGGAAAGAGAGCATCATTCATCTTTTCATTTTATTTCTCCAACAAATATTTATTGAGTAGCTACTGTGTACAGGCTCTTGCCAAAGAGAAAGAGAAAGCTACAACATTCTTTAGAACAATGGTAGCAATGCTTACCAGTGTACCAGGTATGTGGACCTCCTATGCCTCCGAGGTTCTCTGTGCAGAAATTATGCAAATAGATGAAGAACCCACTGCTAGAAGCCCCAATATTATCCACCCACCCACCCCCAAAAAACCTGACCTGTGAATTGTATTTCTCTTTTTAATATATTTATAGAGAATCAAGGCTGAGTTTCTATAAAGATAAGTTCATCATATTTGAAGTTATTACTACATTGTTCTTCTAATATTACAAAAAAATAGAAACATAGATCAATATCACCTTAACAAATTACAGAACAGCCTAGAAATATAGATCAAAATTCAGTAGATAATATATTGTGATGTGCTTAAGGACCCAATCAAAACAATGGAAAGAAATGAACTAGTTAGTAGAAGAGAAAGAGGAGGGAAATTGGGCTTCTAATGACAATGTCAATGTTGGGAGAGAAAGTCCACCTACAGAAGGTTGGGAATCCAAGAATGAAAGTAATTCTTTGATTTCCTCTGCACTAATCAGATGCTTATTAGGGGACCATATTCTATCTTCCCCATAACATTTTGAAAGTTTGTAAAGAAAAAAAGTTGAGAGGATGCAAGTGTGAATTTAACAAGGAAAATATGTTTGATAAGAAAAAGTTAAAATTCATATAACCTAGCAGTCTCTTAATTTTAAAGATTCAAGTTTCTGAAAGATTCTTATAATAGGATGAATCTTTCAGACTTATTGAAAATTAAATTGGAAAACAGGCTCTCTGTCTTTGACTCAATATTTTTAAATCCACCCGAAAAATAGAACTTTTCCATCTGTAGTAGGAGGAGACCTATAAATAAATATATGCAAATATATTTATATATATATACACACAAACATACAAACACATTTGTTGCACATGTGTCTACCCTCCCAACTCTCCTCCCCCACCCTAACACGCATCAAAATAATAATAAAGGGAGCACAGTGAAAAGCTGTAAAATGAAACTCAGTAAAATCTTACTAATCTTGCTTAATTATAGGGTCAATATTTCTAGATTAGTGAACACAACTGCCAAAAAATTTTAGAGAAATTAAATCAGTTGTATTCCACTCAAATATATGTAACCATTATTGATGAAGTAATTATAAGAAGCTATCTTGCTGGTTATGGAAATGCACGTGGAAAGTATTTCTAATTAAGAACAGGTATTTGCACCAACAGAGTGGGAGAAAAAGTACTTAATTAAAACAGTTTGCATTATCTGCCATAGGTGAAATATGCCCTTTATGATCTTATTTATATTATAAATAAAATTTATTTATTACAAATTTTAATATAGTAGATGTTAAGTGAGATTTTCTATGTTTTCCAAGCTAGTTAAGAAATCAATAGTCTGAGACAGAATCTGTAACAAAAATGAAGTACTGAAGCAAAGTGAAAACATTTGAGAATGTACTGAAAGTGCATTAAAAAATTAGCTTTACATAGGTAATCAATAAATAGCTGAAAATATTAAATTATAGCTATGAAAGTGTGACATCTTTACTAAAAATATCATGGAGTAGCATACACTAAAATAAGAGACTTGGTAGTTGTTTTTCCTCCTGTGATGTAATTCCAGACTAGAATTACATTTTTTCCCCATAGAACAGTAAAAAGCTTCAAAGAAAAGAAAGAGTGGGCTGTGGTAGAATGAGAATTAGACAGCAGAATCAACTAGAGCGTAAAATGCTGCAAGAGATTAGAATAATATCAACGTTTCTTGTATAATCAATCATTGCAAATGTGTCAGCAAGTATAAGGCAATTCCCTCCTGTCAATACGGCCACTCAACAGTTTGGGTACGGGAGTAATGCAGCACCATCAGACATCGCCATCAACACTTCTTTTTCTGTCTCGGAAGAACAAAATTCTGAGACAAGTTGTTGGAGCAAATGGAAATTTATCCAAATGAAAATCAAATGCCAAGAGAATATTCTTTCTTTGGAATTCTTTCAGTTCTTCAATTTAACCAGCTGGAATGCATTTTCAAGTAGCATTCTGTTCAGTCTTTTGAAATGAAGGACTTTTCTGTTAATTGGAAAGCTATATTTCATCAAAGATGAAGACAGTGCTCTTGGCTGAGTGATTTTCTTTTTTTTTTTTAAAAAAGCAGGGGGCATTTGGTGGATATTTACCAGAAACAGATTCCAGAACAGGTATTTCAAGTATAAAAGACTAAACTGTGAGCCCACACATCTAACTAAACAAAAATGGGGACAATTCAAATACCAGTGTTACTCTAAGCTCTGCATGAAAATTCGCTATCACTGTGGTCCCTCATGAGAGGAAAATGTAAGGATGGAAAAAAATTTTTAAAAATTAACTTTCAGTATCAAATATTGATACAACTGGTTTTTCTAAGTTAAATGAATTGGATGAGTCAACAAAGGTCTGCATTCTTTATTGTGTCACTTTAATATGTGTTATTGAGGCTGAGGTAGCATGATTGTCAACTCAGATTTAGAGCAAGAAAATAAAAATTCACCAGAAAAAAAATATTTTTCAGACTCAGATTTTCAAAGCGATCTACACTTCAGGCAGCACTTTCCACTTAATTGTTGATTAGTGATATATTAAATAAAGGTGTTGCATTTAAAATTTAAATTGATACAAAATTAAGGCAAACTAATTTATCACAAAGAATGTGAAAAGTTTTTAAAAGGAATTAATTATAATGAAATAATATAAAGAAATAATTTTTGCAAACTTCTTAACTGAATCACTCAATAGATGGTCTGAATGAAATTGTATATTCTGTTTAGATAAGTTTATAGGAAAACCTACCTATGATCTACTTACATACTTTCAGTCTGGCGATATGTGTATGATAGGAATTTTCAAAGACGCTATGTCACTGAGTTTTTTAAATATTTAAATTGCTGAGATACATTTTTTTAAAGGATGTCGTGAAAGAAATATTTGACATAAACATTCCATAGACACACATATTCTCTACCTTGAGATATAAGATGGTGGTCTACAGCAGCAGCCAGCATGAGCCGGGGGTGGGCAACGAAGAGGGAGACAAGGTCGAGTATGAGTATTACACAAAAGATAAACCCATCAATTCATTTTTGAGATGGTCATTAATACTTTGAGACGACTGCTCTAAGCTGAAAATTTCAGAACACTCGGCAATACAACTAGGCAGGCCTCAAAGGTTTTTGATAGTGGAACCAGCAACTCCACTGTCTAAATTTCTGAAGATATACAGTATCACATGAATCCTCCATTATAAGTTTATAAACAGTATATAAAACAATCAAAATATCACATGCAGACTTATTTTCTTTTCTTAAGGGGATAGTAACGTTCATTTCACAAACTAGTCATGAATTTCACTGCAAAAGTAATGAACAAACTTTGACTGGATTTAATAGGTGAAATTTACCAACACACCCTTTGACAGCAAGTGAAAATCAGAATAAGTTTACATGTTTATCCAATAGATATAATTGTATAAGACCCAAGATCTAGTTCAAAACACATTATGCAAACATGCTTAAAACAAGAAATTTTCAACATGTAAATTAATGTGTGTGATTTAGTTTCCCAGAATTTTGTAATCTAACCTAATGTGGTGCATAGAATTTCCAAGTCAAGCTAAGATTTTGCACTGAAAAAAGAAACACTGAAATTACTAATTTCAAATGAACTTTTAACCAAAAGGTAGTTGATCCAAGAGAAATAAGCGCACATAAAAGAATACTAAACTTAAAATAGCTATGTAATATAAATTGTAATGCACTATGTTTTTAAAATATTATAAAATAAAATACAGGATAGCCTTTACTTTTATAATGAGTAAATTGCAAATAGTAAAAAAATCGTTGGGTATTTTCTCTTTGCACTTTTAACTGTTCTTTTAATACTGATGATTTACAACAGGGAGACATCCTGGTAGGCAATATCCAATATCTTTACCAGTTTCTTCTGGACTCTAGCTAATGTTCCTTTTGAATGCAAGGAGTCCAGGCTAGGGTTCTGGACAACAGAAGCAATGAGGTGGAATGGAGTCACCTTGGGTGATAGAGCCATGGAAACTTCTGTCGGTACATAGAGCCAAAATTCAAAATTTCATATCCTGAATCTTCAGTGGGTAATAAGATTATCTACACAACAGAGAAAAAAAAAAATCTGTAAAGGCCTATTGACAATAATCAATTCATAAGGAAAGGAAAGTATTTGATTTGGGAAAAGAAAGTTCATTATGCTGAAGCAGATTATGAAAATACAGATTTTAAAAAACTGTGATTATTGATATTTATGAGGTTTGCTATAAAATGAAATGATTTATAATAGGACTGCCTTCAAACCTGAGTGGGATTTTAAAATTTAAATCCATACAGTTTTTCTTTCTCCTTTTTGGTATTAAGTGTAACAAAATACAAAAATCTCTGATAATTTTATTAAGATTTAAAAAATGTAATGGTGGTAGTTTAAAGGTAAAATAAAGTTTCTAAATTATATATAAATTGTATACTATATAAATAATTTCCAAGTTACAAAAATACTATATCCTACCTCTTTATGATTGCAAGGGTGTGTGGAAACACTGAAAAATGAATAGACTGTGGCGATAAGAAAAGAGAGAGTAGAGAATGGGGTAACTGAAAGGTGCTGACACAAAACATCTATTCCAAAATGCTGTTAGGTTCTGATGAGCAACTTGCCCTTCAGAAAATTCAGATTTTGAGAGATTAAGTATGTTCTAAACCTTAATTTTTATAAAACTCTTCTGTTTTAATAAGTTAGTCCATGCCTGGAGACTTTCCTTGCCTTTTTTCTCCTGCTCAGTGGCTTAAGTGTGAAAGAAAACGAGGATGCCATGTCACATCTGCTCTGTGGAGATGTCATATGGAGGTAGAAGAGTGCAATGCTGAGTTCTCATTTTCCTCACTCTTAAATGAGGGGATGACAGAGATTACAGACACCATGCTCCTACTTACAAGGATGCCTGGTACATAGAAGTTTTCATTGGATTTTAGTTATTGTTACTCTTACTATTTTTAAAATCAGACTCCCCAAGTCATCTTTACCTTGATTATTCCAACAGGTTACTTATAGGGAGTTAAGGGACACAGAGAGGAGAAACATAAATAATCCAGCCTGGGAAAAGGTTAGAAGAGCGAGGAAGGGGTGACGCGGGCAGAGAATTAAACACTAAGTCTGAGTGAGAGCAAAGGATGGTAGAAATTACACTCTAGGTAAAAGGACCAAACTATATGGGAACAGTAAACATGGGTTTCGTGAGTGAAGTGGAGGGGGTGACTAGGAGGAGAAATGGGAGGCCATTGAAGTGGACGCCGAAATGGGAGGCCAAGTCACAGAGGACAAGGACTCTGAGTGTCGTGTTAAGAAGCTTGGGTTTATCTGCTTTCGGCTCCTAAAATTTACACTCAATATCTTACAGTCAGGACAATCTTGTTTTGGAATTCCCAAAAGAATGTGACACAAATAGATTGCATCTCCTATATTAGCCCCTTTCAAGTGATGACAAAATGCTATCTCAATCTTAATATATTTTCATGATCAGAGCTGTCTTTGCAAAATGGGTTCCAGGTAATTTCCCAAATGAACAGCATTTACTAGAATATGTAATGATGTGTCAAATTATTTTTCTGTGAATAATTACTCAGAAGCATATTGGAATTTAATAGAAATGCAATTGAATTAACTCATGTATTAAACTACAGAGGAGATAATTCAAGTAGCTTTAAATTTTAATTTGGAGAAATTAACCGTCTGCCTATTTGCAAAAAAAAAGTTATCCATTCTCTCATATTTTCACTATATTTGTTATACATTCCTAGCTTAAAATAATAGCAAGGAAATAAGTATTTCTATTTTATTCGAAAAGCAAGCAAACAAAAGACAAAAGGTTTGGATATATTTCTCGAGTCAATTCTACTTGGTAATAATAAAGCTGAGATGGAATTTGGCCTTGTTGACTTTCAGCTGTGTTCTTCACCATGGGGTCAGGCTGTCCTGCGCTTATATAGCTCACATTCAAAGGCCTTTAAATATGTGTCTATACAATAGATCGTAATCGCTGCAGAAGCTGTGCTATAGCAATTTCCCCTCCTTTGCAAATTTTCCCCAGTGATATCTTAACTAAAAAG
Source organism: Diceros bicornis minor (assembly GCF_020826845.1). Lineage (NCBI taxonomy): Eukaryota > Metazoa > Chordata > Mammalia > Perissodactyla > Rhinocerotidae > Diceros > Diceros bicornis. The sequence goes on along the minus strand of NC_080762.1, from coordinate 10,455,413 downwards.
AACAAAAGTTGGATTTTCATCCTCTACACCTAAAAATCAGATCCAACTCTAGATCCAAGAATCCTTAGACTAATCCCATTTTCATACCATTCGTGCTTTTTTGAAGGTAAAAAGCCATTGGATTTCCAGTTGAATTTAATTCCATACCCAAAAAAGAGAAAAGACCTAGCAATAAATTTTATATTTTTAATGGGATATCTATTTAATTGGTTCGAGTCATAGACTCAGTGATATTTAGTCCTCAGTCTAGAGTGTGGGATACATTTTTAGCCTTTTGAGAAAAATTATCAACTTTGTCTTGTAAGCGGAGCTACTTAAAGCTCAATGGCTCCCCTTAGTGGTGTCTTGCAAGAAATTCACCAAGAAGCAGCTTTTATAAAGACCAACGCATAGATATTTCTAAATATTCAGAAAATCATGAACTGATATTTATAATTTGAATTTCTCAATAAATAAACTATATTTGTCATTCCATAGAGAAAGACCCTTTTATTCATAGCCCCATTACATTTAAAAGGGTAATTTAGCATTTCCTATAGTTTATATTTTCACTTGGAACTTATTGCAACTTAGGAAAAATAATTCAGGATCATTTTCTTCTCTCTTTGTTCTTTTTTACAGGTTTATTCTCTTTAGTTCATACTTTTATTTAACAGGTTTTAAAAAGACAATCTGCAACTAATTTTCATTTTGTATCTAGGTGTCTGTTCCAAATGTACCTAATCAGAAAACTTGCCTTAAATATCAGCAGCTACAGTAAGTCAGAAAACGTATTTGATATCCATTGGGAAAAAATACAAGAAATCAAATGAGAAACCACGTGATGTGAAATAAGTTCGGAAAGTATATGTTTAAAAAAATGGGATCTTCTCTTGATCCACAGCTATGGTTCCTAAATGTGGCTGCACGTCAGAAGAAACTGGGGGTGAACATGTTATTAACCTTAGGTTCCTGAGCCCATCATAAGAACTGCTGAATCATACTCCCCAGAGGTAGAGGCCTAGGGATCTGTATTTTTAAAAGTCACTTATGCTTGGAAACCTGGTCTACAGAAGGCCCTAGGAAGACCTTGTATAAATGACTATATATTTTTGTATTAATAGGAAATAATTTCAGAATATCAAAAACGCCTATCACTTATTCAATTATATGATACTATTTGCAGTGAAAGCTTAAATAATATGTGGCTATATGGGTCTGCACAGAGATTTTAGCTACTCTTTTAACGGTTAAGGCTCAAAAATAAATACCAGTCACTGCCTACACTCTCTCTATGGATTCTTATTACTTACAGAAGTGTTTATGAAGTAAGAAATAAGGTTACATGTCAGAATATCCTACTGGCCTTTCCTAAACTAGTCACAGAAACATCTGAACTCTGCTCTGCTCCCAGATTCTGATACTTGCCCTTTTCCAGTTTTCAGTACCACTGGTCCTCAGGACAAATTCCCAACATGGCAATCGAGTCCCGTATATCGTTCCAGCTCCTCTTGCTAATATCCTATATATAGACTCTGATCAAAACAAGGAAGTCTACTTTCAGTTCCCCAGATTCACCATGACCTTGCATGCCTTCATGCCATTGACATATTGTTCACTGCCTCACATGCCCTTCTTTCCCTCATCAGCCTGGCAAACGCTCCCTCATTCTTTAAGGCTCAGCTCCAGCATCACCCCATCTGGGGAGTCTTTTTCAATCTCCATTGGCAGAGTTCAGTGCTTTCATTGCCGTGTTCCCAATAGGATTGTGTGCATGCCTCTGTTTTAGCATCAGCTTGTGACTAATTATTCTGTCTGTCTCCATATCTCACTTGTATCCTCAGGTTTTAGCACACTTTTTGGCATGGAGTCGAGGCTGAATTCGTGTTTGTGTAATGAGTTAATAACATTAGCTTTCATTTCTCCCATGATTAATATAGCCACACACTATGCTAAGAGCTTTACAAGCATCTCGTGTAATCCTTACAAAGTTTAGCAAGTAGTAATGATTATCCACATTTTAAATATCAGACAGTTAATCCTGAGAGAGACCAACAACTTGCCAAAAGTCACACAGCTAGTTGGTGGCAGATCTAGAATTTGAACGCCATGTTTTTCTAACTCTAAAGACAGTGTTGTTAAATGTTACACCACGGTGCTTCCTTGCAAGGGCTCAGACTGTACTTGATTGCTAATTGCACTTTGTCTTTGATGGTTTCTATCCAGACACCACGCTCATAGCTGGAACATTAAGGGAAGATGAACATTCTTTTAATCATTGGAACCCTCTACCACCCAATTCTGACACACGTGCATGTGTACACACATAATCAGAGAATGACAGAACACAAACATATATGTAAGATTGTGATAGCTGGAATGCTTTGTTATCACGAAATTACAAAAAAAGTATAAAAATAACGATTGACCACATCAATGAAAAGTCACCAGAATAGAAAAAGAAGTCCCCTTTAATGAAAACCTTATAAAATTTCCCACATTGCAAGTGATTTTTAATGGACTACAGCCACTCTTTTGCATTCCTATTTTATTTCTTGGACAACAGGAAAATATATTATTTATGCAAAAGGATGGTTAGTGTTTCCAACCACTAACACATGGCCTGTAAAAAATAATAATCCCATTTTTCTATTGTGTAATAGCCCTCCGTTGGGCAACAACAATGTACAATGTGCTAGTTTACTGTTACTTTACTAGAGCCTCCCCTTTCACTCACCGCCCAGACTAAATAGTTATTCTTTGGATAATAAAACTATAATACTGAGTTTCAAGCTACTTCCAAAAATGTTTCTGCCTGTCTTAAGAAATAATCATATCAGTTTGCTAATAAGCAGAAATGCGCTGTAAGTTGAGTATATAGTCACACGTGACTAAAAAACATATAAATCAATCTGTGACCAAGAAAGAAACAGTATATTTCTTATGTGTCCAGAACATTATGGTTGGGATCACAGCTGTAAGATGTTGGACCATCATCAAGAGAACAATATCAAACACTGAACTTTTGGATGATTTTCATAAAAATAACATTTTGTTCGGGGTCAGTAGTTTTTATGGAACTTTGGAATGATTTTCACTGACAATTGTTTTAGACTTGAACGTGAACACCTCCAAAATGATTCTCAAAATGGAAATATTATGTAATCTAACCTTTGCAGCCACGTCCTTCTGAAAACCAACCACATACCATGAAAATCAGCATTTCTCTCTTTCAGTTTGTGCAGCTTTATGAAAATTAAATTATGCTACATATTCAAGAAGGTAAATTTACTCTTCAATTTTATCTGTTTAGTTACCAAGTTCAAGTTAGCACTTCCAATGTGTAGTAATTAAAGCCAATATGAAAAAAAAGAAACCAACCATGGATTCCTTCTGTAGAAATTTTATCAGTCCAACAACATTCCTTTCAATGAAAAGAATAATGGAATTGGTGAATCAGTGTACAGCTAGTTCAGCCATAGACACAATAATTGACTCTAATATTTTTTGTTCATCTCTACATATCCAAAACAATTTGACTGATATTTGCTTTATAGTGGTCTGAATTCTCATTTTTGTTAACTGTCCTTTTAGAGTCCAGAATTTGGAGGTGGGTTATGTTGAGCCCATAAGGCAAGTTTTCATAAAGTAACTAGAAGGTTTTGTAAATATAGTCTCAGACAAAGCTAGTTGTGGCATAAAAATCATTAACCCAAGGAGACTGTTTTGGCCGAGTATACATATGCAGTATTAATAACATTGCTCCCTAGGATTCTGTAACCAGAGCTCAAGAAAAGGAAAGCCAAACCACTGAATTCAATATTTGCGACCTATTTCAGGACATGAAAATATTTTGGTTCTCTCATGCAAATAATTTCTCCAAAATACCTTTGTCCAAAGTGACTTTTTGTAGACAGAGACTAATTTCAAATTTTACATGGTTTGGTATGTGGGGATACGCATTGTCAGAACCTGTCCCACATCAAGAAATAGTTGGTTCCTTGTTTTCATTTACAATGATATTGATTTAAATCAGTAATTTCTCATTGGGATATATGTATTAATAGATATCACTAAAACCATGCTCGCAGAAATTATTTTGCACTGTAAACTGTATATGTAAAATGTTTTACTTGTTAATATATTTCACTATTTAGAAATAAACTAAAAAATCCATCCAATTTGGTGCCAGGCTCATGCACGTTGATCCAATTACTCTCTTCCTCTAAAATTCTCAGCAGTTCTCCAAGGCCAACAGAATGAAATTCAGTTCTTCACCCTGGCTCCTGTCTACTTTGCAATATGTCTTCCCACATCAGAACCTTAAAAGCTGTGTTGAGTTCACTTTTTAAAATCCCTCACAGTGTGAATATGAATTAAAATCTATGCTTCAAACCCAGTTCAGAGTTAGGGACCTCCATGGAATCCAGTATATATATCCAATAAATATCTACTCTTTTGATTGATAGAGACACGATGTCCCAGCCCTCGTAGCTTATACCATAGGGTAATTGATGTTATAGTCACTGCCACCCCTGCATGTAGAGAAATTGCAATGGAAATTAATTTCAATGCACAAATAGTTGTGTTAAATAAAGTATAGTTATCCTGGTCTTCCTCATGAACCATTATTTGCATATTTGTTATGCAAATAAATTCTCTTCTAGTCGATGGCATGCAGATGTACGGGCAGATTGCAAATATGTAATTGCTACTTGGAAAAATTCGAATATAAAATAGCACCTTAATAGGAGCCAGATAACATATACACATTAATACATTTTTTTATATGGCACGAAATATATTCAAAACTTTCTGTTAAATATCCATAAATAACTATCATATAAAATACGTACCAAATTTATAATAATAGAATCCTCTAGAGTTAAGAACTATCCTATATTAATTGTTTCATTATATTTTGTATGTGTTTCATGTTTACATTGCTTGAAATACAGTGTAGGCTTAATAAAGAGTAGCTGAGTGAGTGATTTAAGTAGTAGATATTTGGTATCTATGCATATGGTATGCAACCTAAGAGAAATTTAACTCATTTTTAAAAACTTAGAATAACCAAATAGAACATAGTTGAATGTATTTTTTAAAGGCGTATCCTTTCATTTCAGGAAAAAAAGGAAGGGAGAGGAAAAGAAAAAAACTTAATAAAGAAGAGAGTAAGGAACCAATACCTGATAACAAAGGTCTGGAACCCAGCAGAGAAACCCCAGAACAGCGAGAAAACAAAGACAAACAGCAGCAGAAGAAGCGGAAGATCCAAGACAAAGCACAGAAATCGGTATCAGTCAGCACTGTACACTAGAGGGTCCCATGTGATTGTTGTAGTCTCGTGATGCTGCTATCTCAACCAGATGCCCAGGACAGGTGCTCTAGCCGTTAGGACCACAAATGGACAACGTGTCAGTTACCGCTCAGTCTAAACAACATTCCAAATAGTTGCTATATTCTTCATACAAGCATAGCTAACAACAAAGAACCAAAAGTTCAAAGAAGGGATGCTTTCGAAAGGTTATCTTACGTGCTTCTGTGTATTGCTAAGAGACAAGAAATTTTGTACATAATTATCAATAGGCTATATGATGTAACAACGTAATGATGACATCTGGAGAAGCAACATCTTTTCCCTATAAAAATCTTTTTCAAGCTCTTGTTTTAAGAAGCAAAAGATAGTTCTGCAAATTCAAAGATGCAGTGTCCCTTCAAAACAAATAAGAGATCAGGGGAGAGAAACATCTTTCAAAGGACAGTGTTGTTTTGTCCAGGAGGTGTAGAGAGTGCTCAGACATTAGGGCCTGGCATTTGGAGTCATAGGAATTATTAGCACAGGAACAACTGGTTTGAGATTGGTTTGATTGCCCTCATCCTGTCCTTCTGCAAGAAGCATGAGAGCGCACAGCGGAGTTCAGTATACTGTATGGGATTGGAGAAAGGCAAAATGTGGAAGAAACCATAGAATTGGAGATGACTTTTGTGCTTTACAAAACTGTGAAGGGTTATGACTACCTGGAACAGGTCTCCAATCTATGTCAGCACTGTGTGGTTCAGCCTCTGCTACCCCTCGGGTTATATAAGCTGTACACATGTACCTGTAACTTACTTCCAAAAAGAAAATCATACTTATTAGAAGAAAATTCTGATTTCATAGAAAACAAAAACTAGAGCAAGGAGGATATAACATATTTGCAAAGTCATGTGTTTTCTTTCTCTCTCAACGAGGGAAAAACAATTTTATTACCTGCTTAATGGTCCACCTGGAACTAAAAGGGGTACTACTTTCTAACAAGGTGTCTCTAGTAGGGGGAAAGCCACCACAATAAATATATTTGTTGATAGTTTTCAAAGTTTTGTTCATTTTGTTTTGTTGTTTGTTTTATTGGAAAATTGTTACTCTTAGAGACTCACAAATTAGGAAAGAGGTTTCTGTATCCTATGTAATTCAGAACATATTACATTTCTCAGTGTTTGCTTTTCGAAACCACCTTTATCTGAGCCGATGGAGATTTACTTACACAGTATTAGGAGATATTTATTCAGCTTTTTTCTTATTTTAATCAACAAAATTCTAGTTATAGACATATGGGTGTCCCTAAATGATGTCATTGTTTCCCCTTCATTGCTTAGAAGTTAGCATCTTTTCTTGTATGTGGGTTCCTCATGCATCTTGAACATTTGGCCTTTTCTTCTCCATATTTTCTCAGTCTGAGGATGTCTTTTGGGGACTAAAGTCACCCTAGCTGAAGGCCTTACCATTGTTTCACAGAGGACACAGCCAGCCCAGGGCTGGAGGAGGCATCTCTGAGTGTGCAGCACAGAATCTCATGACCCGCCTTAACCTTTCTGTTGTAATGGAAGGATGCACAGCTGCTCTGTCCACCATGCTTCGTAGCCTCTAAAGACCACTGCTTTTTGAAGAATTTGCAATGGAATTTGGCTTCTGGCTGCCTAGCTGTGGTCACTCTTTCTCCACCAAGTGTACTGTTCATGTGAACTGCTTGACTTAATTCATTTTCCACTTCTCTTCTTCTCTTCCAACATATAAAATTTTTGACTCATGTATTCTTGTTTCTTACTCTGGTGTTTTCTTTCCTTGTCCACATGAGATAAGTGTTTCAACTAACTAGATTTGTTCCCAATGTATAAAATAATTCTATCTTCAACTGCAACTGATGTCACCAAGGAGAAACAAACCTTTTTCTACAGATCTGTTAGGCAGAAGTGTATTCCCATGTTCTAGAACTTTTGAATGGTTTCAAACACCATCTTTGTCCTCAATCTTATCTAGTTAAGCATAAGTGGCCAAATTATTTTTGTGTATCTTTCTGTGTTGATCATTGTGTTCATCCTTTCAGTAAGCAATTACTGGGAAGGTCTATACCTGCACATGCAGTGCTGCAAAGATGGTTAAATAAACCAGGACACAACTGTGGCAAACGACTCTCATGTCATCCCATGTGTTTTGACTCAAAGCTTTTACCCTGTGGTCCTCCAGACAACAGTAGACGACCTAAATCCATAATGCAGCACTTAAATAAAAGTAGAATCATTACAAAGGGAAAAGAAATGAAAACTAACATGAATATTCATTCATTAGGTGTAAATGAAGACAAAGATAACTTCAATTTTAATTATAATTCTCAATCCACCTATAATAGATCTTCAGACACATGGAATCATTATGATCTTCAAACCAGCAGCCTACTTAACTTTAAGCAAAGACTTGTAATCAACTTCTGGTAAAGCTCCTGCACTAGTCACAGAAAGCACTAACTTTCTGCTCTGATTCTGTCTCTAAGATCTGGTAAACTGTTGATGGTAACAGATGGCTGGTAAATTCTTGATACAAAGAGAATCGAGAGAGTACAGCAACATAAATCTGTCTATGTCTGGCCACACTCCAGCTCTGGTCCCCAAATTCTGCTTTATCACTGAGGGAGGGATCTCTGTTCTATGGGCAGAGTCAGGTTCCTGTCTCAGATGTTCACCGTCAACCATTGACAAATCACTTAAATGGTCTGGGTCCTCTTTTCTTCTGTGCAACATGGAACGGGTGGGCTGGAGATGATCACTGTAGCCCCAGGCAAGGGAGCACTGGGTCCTCTGTTAGTACAGAGTGATGCCCCTAACGAGTCCTCATTAGCAACAGTGCTCTTTGTTCCCCATCCCTGCTTTCCCCAGAGTGGAAATGTAGAGGCTTTTAGAGGATACAGATTGAATTCTGCTGCTCTGATGTTATTGAATTAAAAGTTGTTCACATTAAAAGTGAAATTAAAAATTGTGATTATTAAAATATTGAAATGAATAACATTGAGAAGGAAGAAAGGAACATATAAGTAGGGCTAATGCCAAGAATAGAGGCTGATCCCCACAAAGGGAGACAGCAAAGAGAGTGGGAAGTACACCCTGGCTAAAGTTAGACAGCCTGGGTCAGCCCCCAGTTCTGTTCCTTAGCTGGTCATAACTCATGTGACCTTGGGCAGGTTGTGTAGTCCCTCAGAGCCTCATTTCTCATCTGCAAAATGGAAGTGGCAACATCTATCTTGCAAGGTCATTATGAGAGTTAAAAGGTTCATCACCCAAAATAGTAGTAACTAGTCTTCATCTAAATAAATATCAATAAAAACTAATGACTAACTCCACAAGTCACACATATAAATCATTTTTACTTGATTAATGATATGTCATATTATCCATATGAGGGTACATGTGTACCCTCATATTTTTACATGTGTAAAAATTTCAAGAAATAAGTATATATGTGAGAATCATAGAAATGAAGTGAATAATAGTTAACTAAAATGTAAATACTACCAGTTTTGTCTTGGATCCTCTTAAAATTAAGAAATTACTTATTCTTTAAAGTTTGCATTTTTTATAAATAAGCATAAATAAAGACACTTTATCTTTCTCATGCATATATTTTAATAGCAGAGGAAATGACTAGACTCTTTATCAATACAATTGCAACTATCCCTGGGAAAATTAGCAGGAAAAGGCCTCTTTCTAAGGCTGATTTATTACAAACAGGGCGTTACTTCTTGTAAGACAAAGAGAGTTTGTCTGGAAGCCAATGTAAATCCATCCTCCACTAAAAGAATAAGATTAAATAAAGCTTGTGGTCGGATCAGTTGAGACTTTTCCCATTTCAAGCAATAACACTTCATCTCACTAACTTAGTAGATATGTTATCATTTTATTATATTTCTAGATTTGTTAGAAAAAGAGAAACAAAACAAAAAAATTGTCTGTATCTCCTTTATGCTAGCCACTTATCCTTTGACTAAGTTACATTATGTAACAATCCCCAAAGCCCTCTGAGAGAGTTATTGATATCCTTGTTTTAAAAATGAGGAAATTGAGGCCCACAGAAGTACCCAAAGTCACACAACCAGCAACCAGTGAGCCTGGAAGCCACTCCCAGCTCTGGCTGACTCCAAAACCCATGCTGCTTCCCCTACATCCTATCCTTTAAAATCACATTTACTATTGTTCCAAGAATGTTCATGACACACATAATGGAAGTATTGTCCTGTGATCTGAACTAGTACCTCATGAAGAAGCCTGAGAAGTCAAATCACAGAGGCCTCAACCCAGGATAGGACTCTGAATCTGAAATGTGACTATGTGTGTATGAGTGTGTGTGTGTGTGTGTGTGTGTCTGGGTGTGTCTGTGTGTGAGCTCCAGAGGGCCTGTGGGCTGGCTGGTGGGGCAGTGGATGGCAGGAAGCAAGTGTGTTCGGCAGGAATAGGAAAGGAAAAGGGGAAATGAGAATTATGTGCCATCAGAAAAAGACCACAGTTCAGACACAAAAGGGGGACGGCAGGTGTGGCTCCTTGGGAAAGTCCTGGATTGCTATAGCCCTTTGTGACTGTGGACTGACTTCAATTCAGTTCTATTCCAGTGTAAGCAGGATATTTGCCAACACTGTCGTCTTTTCCCCGAGTCCTTGTTCAGAATTGCAATGATACAGGAAGAAACATCAATCAAACAACAGTAAAGATCTTCTTTACTGTTGGAACTGCCAAAAGAACTTCCTTCAGATATGCCTCACTTTCTCCCAGCTAATTCAGACATTCAATATGAATATTTTAATTGTCACACATCTTTCCTTGCCCATCTTGTCTCTCAAGTAATTCAGGGAGTAACATATCCATCACACAAACAGGTAAAAAAAATTAAGAAATGTAGGAAGGAAGGGAGGGAGGGAGGGAAGGAAGGAAGGAGGAGAGAAGGAAGGCAGGCAAAAAATAGTAAACACTTTTATTCATAGTCACTATAACACAGTTATAAGAGAAGCTCAACCAGTAGGAATATTCCATTAGCTGGAAAATTGGCCACATGATAATTTCAGAAGACAGAATTACATGATCATAAAATAACCTGATATATAAACAGTCTGAAAAATATCTTGCGCTTCAGTTGTGTGCAATGAAAAATATTGTTCAAAATGATGTTGAGACAATCCAAGATATTGAATTATCTACTAAAGATTCAGTTTTACTTTTAAAAATGGAGAATTAGCAAATATATGTTAGAAAAGTTTTTAAACAAAGCTGAATAATAACTTTAATTATCAAAGTTTTCTGGTTAATTGAGGTTTAACTGATGTACTAGATTTTGTATTGTTAATATCAGTTACCATTTTAGTTATGTCTCTCAAATATCCATCTCAAATAGATTTTAAGCAAGAGGTAGAATTTTTCAACCAATTTAACAACTCATTAAAAATTTTACAGAGGCACCTACTATATAATCAAAGCTGAAATAAGACAATATATTTATAAGTGCTTTGAAATTGTAAAGCACCATAAATATATAAGCTACTATTGTTGCTAACTAATCGCTAACTATAGCAACAGATTGTCTTTCTTTTCCCCACTCCTTACACTGTTGATCTCACAGGAGACTTGATTCTTGGAGGAAATTATCCACATCCTTCCCAAGAAGGAGTTAATAAAAGTACTAATTCCTGAGGTGACCACGTATTTGAAAATGCAGCATGCAGCCTCTCCTTCTGGCATATTTTTCTGTAGCTACTGGTATGGAGCTACATCAAATGTGGGACAGGAGGCACCTTCACTTTATAAATTTTGTGGTGCCCAAACACAATAACATAAGCTACCACTAAATCTTGAATCTATACCAGAGGCATTTTTGAGTCAGTTGATGCTACCTTGTGTGTGCTCTCTCTCCCCAGACCATGCACTCTCTTGGTTGGTCCCAACCTCCCAAGAGGTGGAAGTTCTACCACAGCTCTATCAACCATCTGGCCATGACAGTCTCAAAGTTTGAAAAAAAAAAGAAAATGTGTGATCTCCAAAAGAATGGAGGCCCTTACTTTCATCCTTATAGCTACTCAGTGACAACCATGTACTGCTTCTCCCCAAGAGTATTATGCAAAAAAGAAAAAAAAAAAAGCCATGCCCCTAGCCTTGGGACTCTGGGCTCCCCACGGTGGCAATGTCATTGTCCTGGGCTTTGGCCTCTCTCCCTGCTTTGGTCCTGTACTTCACTTGTTGATATTTTTTTGGTTGGCTAATTTGAAAAGGAAAAAAACTACCCAATGATCTAAAAATTACCCAAGAATAAGTTGAAGAAATAATTTAGTAAGTTCCTCTACTTTTAATATAAAACTAAGGAAAGAATATTATTTACACTTCTTAAAGCAGTAGTTTAATAGAACAAAATCAAAGGAAACTAGAAAATCTAAAGTAGAAACACTTGGTTTTTAACATCCAAGGGATTTTCCTCATGTGGTAACTATTTAGAAGCAGGTCCTATTTATCACTAAGTTTGCTCCTACTGATCTTTTTCCCATAGCAAAAAATAATTGTGACTCACTTTAGGAACACCCTGAATGCTACAGGAAAATAGATTTTAGTTTTATCCAAACCAGCGGTGAGAATAATTTACGATTCCAAAAAGACATAGGCAAGCAGAGTCAGTTTAAGAAAGTGAGTCATTTTCATGCAAATGAATTCTAGCTTTGTTGATTGCCATCTTAGTGTCCTTTTAAATGTTGGAGTTGTTAGGGTGGGGTGGGGGAGAATGAATTATTGTGGTAAACCAATATTTCCGCTTGTTGACTGTGGAATATTTAAAGCATAGCTTAATATGCAACATGTGAAAGGGTCAAGAGAATAGAGCTTAGTTTCTATTTTCATATGATCCAATCAAATCCAAAATGATATTTTTTACAGAAAGGAAGAGATCATTAGAATGTGCTATTCCAAGTCTCCAGATTTTCCAGATTTATTAGGAAAATTAACTTTCCCGCAATCATCAAAATAGATTGGTCACGGACATTCCTGCAGGCCTAAGCAATTTGAAATTAAGGGCCAGTGTCGGTTTCCTTGTCTCCACCCTTTCCACCCCCCAAAACAACCAGTCAATTAGATAATAAATAAACTAAGACTAAATTGACAAAGAATAATTAAAAATTAATAAACTTAAAGAGAAATTACTATAGAAAAGCATCACTTGTTTCAGATTTAATATAATCACTTTGGGAAATGAACCTAAAACCAGTCAGTAGAGGTACTTCCTATCTGTCTTAGTCCATCTGGGCTGCTATAACAAAATACCAGAGACTGGGCAGCTTATAGACCACACTTCTGGAGGCCGGAAGTCCAAGTTCAAGGCACTGGCAGATTTGGTGTCTAGCAAGGGCCCACTGTCTGGTTCACAGATGGCACCTTCTCGCTGTGTCCTCACGTGCTGGAAGGGGCTAGGGATCTCTCTGGAGCCTCTTTTATAAGGGCACTAAGCCCACCCATGAGGGCTCCACTCTTATGACCTAATCATCTCCCAAAGGTCCCATCTCATAATACCATCACATTGGGCATTAGGATTTCAATGTATGAATTTGGCGGCGTGGGGGCGGGGAGGGGACACACATTCAGCTCATAGCGCCATCCATTACTGAGGTATCATTTAAAAAATAAATAATCAAACTATAGATTCTGCCATCCTTATTGTATAGCTAATTAGCCACAGTGCCTTGAAAGGCCAATGGACCTACCCAATTAGACTTAGTATTTTGATATATATAGGCTACATAAATATTCTCCTAAAATTTTCTATCAATTCTCTAGGTAGAGGTTAACAGCCTTGTGTTATTTTGTAATAATCGCTCTACCAACCCTGGCATCCTTAGTAAATATTAATGTTTCCCAGTCTGTAAAACTGCTAAGAAAACATACTATTGCTTTTGTAGTTATATGACTTTATAAGTCGTATAACTTATAAAACCCCAGAAAATGTGAAAATACAGAAGTCTAACTTTGCAGAGATAAAGTAATTTAATTATCAGTTTGAAGGGAAACGTCTTTACCTGTAAAAACAATCATGACTGAACTACAGAACTAGCTAGCAAAACTAAGGTCTTGATCTGCTATCCAAACAGTGCTTCAAAGGATTGAAAAAAAAGAAGTACACCTTTGAGTAGCATTTCAGTTGGAGAAGTAGCCGGGTATAATATTATTTCATATCCTCAAAGAAATAGTAGCATATTGTCCTGCTTTTCCTGGTGTCAATTGAAACACTATACAACACTCAACCATTAAGTTAAAATGGAATTGACAAGAATACTTCAGAAAACAAATTCATTCCCAAATCACTTCTTAAAGTGTGGAGAGAAAAATGATGCTAAAGTGGAGGAAAATAATGAAAAGTGGAATCCCCTATAGTATACTCTAATTTGCAAGATGAAGCCTCAATCTTACCGCAAAGTGCTGCATTGTGGTTCGGAAGACACCACACCAGCCCTGACCCAAAACTGTCCCCAGCGCTTCCCCAGCGTTTGCGGGAGATCACATTCCCAGCTTCTCTTTTGCAACGTCCCCAGCCTGCACTGCCACAGACTCGGGGCCGGACTTCCCAATAGAAAGACCAAGCACATTCTGAGGAACTGGGCAAAGCAGAAGTAAGGAAAAACAATTTTCGGGGAAAAAAAATTGCTGTTTTATATTACAAAACAATTTTTGAGAAAAACGCTACTCAATATTACCGAAGTGACATTGAAGTCGTCACAATGGGAAAAATGAGAACTTTGTTGAGCTTTCTGATACAGGTTTTACAGTGGAATATTGTTTTATTCTGCAACACATAAAGGAAAGGGATAACAGCGTCTTGCAGCACGCGGGGCCCCCCAACCCTGATGGGGCCCTACTGCACAAACACCTCGCACCCCACCTCCCCCTGCCCGCTGGCCAGTACTAAGCCTGGTTTGAGAAGCACTAGAGATTCTATCAAAACACAGCACATTGCTCTCTATCTTCGTGCCTCGGGAGAATTTCCAGTTTCACCGTTGATGGGAGCCAGATTTGTAAGCAAATGTACCAAGGCCCACTCACCCATTCCGCCTTGGGTTTCTCTCGTTTCCTGTGCACAGTAACAGCGCCAGGAGCTCGAGTCTTTCTCACAGCGTCAATCACGTAAAACCTTCCAGGATTAAAAGAAAAGAAAAAAACAGAGTCCTCATAATGAAAGGAAATGAAATGAATACTAGAGACACGGTGGAGAAAACCAGCCACACCCATTCTTTCTGGTGCTGTGTAGCTTCAACCCACACCCAGAGTAAATTGTCTCCGCTTCAAGAAGCCGTCTCTCTATAAATAAACCGACCAATGTATCTTGAAAACATAAACGGCTTGGATGGTCATAATAAACATCGCAAAATAAATACGAACTAACATCTGGAGGCAGGGCTTGAGATGGGGCAGGGTGAGAGAGAGGACTAACTTTTCTTAGTTCCGTTAATGAAGGATGGATTTTAGTTTTTAAATTTAGGAAATGCTTTCCATTATTGACCAAATACAAACCAAAAATGTACTGATTTTACTTTAAAGTCCCAAAGAATGTAATACTGTCTATACATAATGTCTTTGTACAAATGAGGCTAATATTCTCAGGGATATTTTAATTCTGCTGTTTTCTACTATTTGAAATTAGGAAAATAAGCGTTCAGTTGCTGGCCAGTTAGTTTAGATATGAAACCGGTTCATATTTAGCTCTAATTATTATTGTACTGGCAGACAAGAAAATTACCCTCTTTTTGCAATGAAAAACTAAAATCTCCAATGTAATATACTAAGAAAATGCAACGCTTCCATTGTAAGAGAATATTATGGTAATTATTACATTTCATTGTTATTAATCATTGCAATTACAATCAAAAAGACCCTGTTTCATGTGCTTCTTATATGCATCCGACTTGTGTGTAGTATCCCATTCAATTAATATTTATAGAGAACTTCCAGCAATGGTCAGGCTCTCTTCCTGTGCAAAATAATTACCTGGAATGCTTGAGTTCTCCTAGTAAATTTAAGAATTATTATGTAGATACTTGCCCAGGAATCACTCTGCTTGTTTTATGCAATGCCCTGATAAAATTTTTGTACGTTACATAGTAAGCATTGTATGTCCAATGCAAAGGAACAAAAGCATTAGAAACTTATGTAATTTGTAATACCTTCTAAAAAATCTTTATGCCAATTTATAGTAAATAATAATAATAAGCAGTTAAATTATTCCAAACTTATATACTCTCAGTTATTTCTTCTTCCCAGTTCATAAATCTTGATCAAAAACAAATGAAACCTGTTAAATGCTAGTAAGATAATAAATATTTCTCATTTAGTCAAATAAGTATGTAAGGATATTTAATCTCATATAAGTGTTTTTTAAAAGCATCCTTATTTCTCTTTCCAATGGCAGTAGTATTTGGCAGAGGAAAACTGCTGGGATGTGGTCTGAGATATCATCTCATCTGCTAACAGTCTTCTGCTGATGACACATATTTATTGTATTTCTCACATGTGGCCTAAAGTATACCAGCAAAATAGGGAACTTAGTTTTCCGTTTTAAAAAAAAGTTCTCTTTTGAAAATAACAGTCATTTCCTTACATCTTTTTTCCTTCTTTCTTTTTCTGATTAACTAAAATGCCATTGGTATCCAGGCTGCACAAAGGATGTTCTAAATTCCAGTGTCTCTTTCGTGAGATACTGCAAAGGTTGGAGGTAGATCAAATTTACCCAGACTACAAGTTGTAATAAATTTAAAAGAATCATCCTCAGCTTTGATAATTAACCATTTCCTCTCTTTCAACAAACAAAAATTCAGCAAAGACAAAAATTCATTCATATTGCAAGTTTCAAAAAGAGCATTTTCTTTTCATTCTATAAGCTTCTTCTAAATATGACAAAATAAAACACATATCCAGCCAAAAACAAATATTCCATATAACTCAACAGAAAGGAAGGGAAAGGAAGGACAAACCTGGGGGGCACAGTGCTAGCTCTGTATGCATAAACCCTCCCCCAGTGCCCCTGACTGTCCCCCCCAACCCCGTGACTCCTGGCTCTTGTTTCTTTCCTAATCGGTAGACCCCATTTGACTGCATCATGAAACAACCCAAATACACTTCAGAAGAAACAGCCAAGATGAACAGCTAGACAGAATCATTGGAGAACACTGGGAGAGAAGTCTGGGGTTGCCTTATTGAGTGACAATTAGTAGAAACAGCACAGGCTTTGCAGACAGGAGGACTCACATTTAAATCCCTCCACCACTGCCGAGCTGGGCAATCTTGGAAAAATCATTTAAGTTCTTGAGTCCTCAGTGTCCTCTTATGCAGAAGGAATATATTATTACAGACTGTATAGAGTTGTGAGGATTAAAGGAAACAAAGTATACAGCATGCCAAGCACATGGTGGTGCTCCATAAATTATTCCTATCATCATCAGATTTGATATGTGCCTTGTTTAAAATATTCAGAATTTCCAAATCACTCTGAACAGAAGTTTTTATTTATATATATGTAAATATATACACATATATATATACAAATACATGTATATATGCACACACATATAACATCTCATTAATTAATCTTCCTATAATAATCAATTTAATCCATGAGTATTTACTGTATACCTACTGTTTGCCAGACAACATGCTTGGTACTGCTGATACAAATCCACAAGACAAAATCCTTATCTTTGAGTCTTCCTAGTGGAAGAAACACATAAGATACCCAAAGGCTATCAGTGTGTTTAACCTAAATATGTGCCTGGTGGTATGGGGGCCAAGAGGAAGGAGCCCCTAACCCAGCCTTGGGAACAGAGTCAGGAGAGGGTGAGTGGCCTCTAACCGGAGCTAATTCCTCAAGTGTGAGCAGTTCTTTGCCAGAGAAACAAGGTAGGAGAGGGGTGATGCATCACCGTCCATGAGAAGAGTCTGGTATAAAAGAGCATGTGCTGTTTGGGGAACTCCAAGGAGAATTGTGTTCTCTGGGAAGAGATGTGGGAGGTGTGCGGGCAGGGAACAGATGTCAAATGGCCTTATATGCTATGCAAGAGACTTTGGACTTTATCTTGAAAACAGTGATGAGTCTGTTAAGGGTTTGAAGAAGGGCAGTGTAATGATTCTATTTGCCTTACAAAGATGCCTTTGGTAGCAATAAAAGGATGGAATTTTTAAAGAATGAAGAAAGGAAGGCTCAGATAAGCAGCAGTTTTAAGTATGGCGAATAAAATTATATTACTCAGCTCCAAAATAAGTAGAGCCTGAATTAACACAGAGAGAAAGGGGAAGGGGACGAGGGGAGAGACATCAGAGGTTGTTTGGGAGTGGCAGCCACAAAACGTGGTGACCAGCAGGAGGAAGCAGGTGAGCCGAGTGGATCTCACGTTTCCCTGGGTGTCTCTGAGGAAAGCCATGGCACTACCCAGAGAATGGACCACAGGCAAGAGTGGGGTTGCTGGTGTGCTTTGTTGATTTTGAGATGTGGGAGACATTCAATGGAGATGAACTCATGGTAGTCTGAAATATAGATCTGCCCCTGATTAAAATGTATGAAATGTGGAGATACCGATTCAGGAATAATCATTGAGTAAATAAGTCAGAGGGCATTGGTGAGTGGGCCTGAGGAGAAAACATTAAAAGAGAAGAAAAAAGATTGAATACACTTAGCAATATTTAAAGAGTGAGTAGAGGAAAAGGAAGTTATGAAGGAAACTGAGAAAGGCAAGCTGAGAGGTAAAAAAAATCAAGAACAAAGAAAGTGAGAACACAGAAACAACACTGGGGTAGGGATCAGAAGAAGATGTGATTATATCGATTATATCAAGAGCCACAACAAAAGCAACCAATCTAAAGGCCCCGTGTTCCTGGGATTGCCAATCTGGTCATCTTTCAGAACTTGTTTCGAAAAAGTTAGGAGGCTAGAATTCAGATCTGAGTGTGTTGAGAATAGAATGGGAGGAGAGCAATTGCAGAGGTGGGACGCAGGCCATGTGGATGAGAAAGAGAACTCAAGCAGGGCCCACACAGAGGCAAGGTCTGATGCACTCGGGTCTGCTTTGTAGAGAAAGAAATGAGACCAGAGCACGTTAACCTGCTAAAGCAAAGGAGAAAAAGGAATTTCCTAGCTTAACAGACAAGGAGGAGAATCATGCAAACCTGTAATAAACCTGTAATTAAAACTAAAAGCGCAACTAAAAATATTGTGTTAAGCATAGTGGACAAATATCACTTTAAACAGTATTCCCATTCTAACCTGTTTCCCCAACACATCTTCCAACTCTCTCTCCAATCCCCATATCATTTCATAATTCTCAGCACGATAATTTTTTTTTGCCTTTTTATTTGACTGTCTCCTTTTCTATAAAAATGCATTTGGTATTGTTGTTTCACCTTTACTGGTTTTTCCATCCACAGCCAATCTATATTCCTGCCCTCCTTAACACCTAGGTCAAGTTTCTCAACTCTTCGGCAATACCGCCTACATAAATTTTTACCCAAAACTTATACATAATATATTAATTTCTACTTTTTAAATGTTACTTTATAAATGAGTTACAAAAAAAATTGAAAATGCATGAGTCCTTTCAAAAATGTAAAATATAAAGTACAACAATAAAATATATAAAGTATACATAAAGTATAAAAATAGAAAGTAAACAAATAATATTATTGATATCAATTCAAGGATGCCTTATCTCCTCCTCAATCAAGTTGTAAATCAGTGTTCGAATTGTGAATACGCATCATTGACAAAAAGGAAAACTGTTCAAGTCTACTTTCTGTTGCTAAGAAAAATTTAGACCTATTAAGTATATTTTATATGAAGCATTAATTTTTGGCTCCATATTTGCTTTCATTTTTTTGAATACACGCAGCTGCAGTCCACTATGTGCAGTCCTGTTTAATGAAATCTGTTGTATTTTGTTAGAGTTTATAACTCTGTCTTTTACTTATTGGCATAGTGTCAGCTATTCAATTAAAAATTAGATGTTTTATTAATGTGTTTGGTTGATGATAGGAAGCATCTTGTGCATAGCATACTCAGCAAAAATAGGGCTAAATTATCTCCATTAACTTATTTGATGTCTAAAACTAGAAACCTAATGTAACGCTTATAGTATAAATCCAATGATAAATATAGAATTCTGGTTTTCTGCCCAATAGAAACTCAGATAACCAGTAAAAATCATGTATCTTCACAATTTCTCCTAAATTAAAAAAGAGAAATGCTTGCTTTCAAGTCAGATTCTAAATCATAAAATCAGGTATATAAGGATCAGAAAGTCGAAGAATTTTCTTACATCTGTTGTACATCCTTTTAAAAAAAATCTATTGTTTTATCATCTCCTCAAAACTGCTCATTTTTTTTGTTACTTTATTTTCAAAACATACTGTCTTTTGCCTAAATAACAGGGCCTACCCTGAGAAACAAATGTAGATTCTGAAAACTACACCAAAGTTACACATTTATATCTGACAAAATTCTAAAGCTAATATTAAGCTACTGACGTAGAAGCAAGAAGACCAGACTTTACCCTCAGAGAAGACTAGAGAGCACTTGGAACCACCACAGCTCTCAGACATCAGGCTCTGCCTTACAAATCACACATTTCTGTCATATTTTTTTGGTTTGGAAGGTTTTCTTTTTAGATTTTTAAAGTAATAAAGAAATTTCATAGACTGTATCTTGAATTTAACAAAGGATTTCTCTAGATATTTTCATGAAAAGGTTACAGAAGTGGCAACAATTAGCTGGATCCATATCTAGCTGAACAACTCGATGTAAAGAGTATTGATAAAATACCTATGTCAACCTGCAGGTTCTATAATGGTGCACCAAAGTCTTTGTCCTTCATCCTTTACTACTACTCCATCTGAATAGCTTAAATGAAGCTAAAGAAAGCATGCTTATCTTAATTTGAAAAATAAGATGATGCTGAAAGAAATAACTAATGCTTTGGATGAAATGATAGGCTGGTACTAAAATGATAAAATCTATAAGAAAAGAAAGCATAGGCCTACATGAATATACAACGAACTACACAGAACAAGAGAATTAATAGCTGTGGGCATGGAGAAATTAACCCTTAGAGGTTTTAGTTGACCACAGGTTTAATAGGAGCTGAGAGTTGGATATGGTGCCTAGTGGAGCTAATGAAGCACTGGTGCCCTGGACAGCTTGCCATCTTTGGGGCTGCTGCTATTTCCATCTCGAGGTCAGGGCCTGGAAACAAGCTAATCTGAGTGTCTGTATACCTGGGCTAGAGTTTCTTTACAGATCCATAATAAAACCCCCATATCAGTTAGTTTGGATCTTGAAAAGGGACAGTTGACTCATGTCCTCAAGCCACAGTCTGCTCAAATTCACCTCTGAGCTCTATGGGGAAATGTGAGGCTGGAAGACGCCAACACATGAGGTGGGATTTTTCACAGGAGGGGAGAGGATCCAGGTTTGACTAATTAAACACTAGCTTTCCTCTCCAGTCCACCCTTTCTTTAAGACAATTATTCAAATTTCAGCTAAAGCAAGGAAAGAGCTCAATTTATGAAGAGTTTGGTAATATGTTGGAGTCTAGGTATGGGGTTGAGAGAGACGTAAGTGAGGAGTGGATAATTCAGACTTGAAACAACACAGATTAAATAGGGAAAGGGTGAAATCTGGGGGGAGTGACCGAGGATGAGAGGGATGTGCGTGGAGAAGAGGAGCCAGAAGAATAAGATTTCCCATTACTGGTTTTAAACCTTAACCGCTCCCTGAAGCTCAGGACGTCCAGCATAATTATGCTTTATGCTTATTTGCAACTGCCATTTTCTGACTCCCTACAAGCTTATCAAAGCCTTGAGCAGATCAATCCTAAGGTCAGCTTCTCACTCCAATTTCTACTGTGTCTTGGATGACTGCCACTTCTGTGCAGACAGTATACGCAACACTCCAACCTCATTGTCTGTATATGTCTATATGGACACCCTGGGCCATACCACTTCCAGAATTCTCCCAGCTCTGGATTTATAATTTCTGGATGGCCACACCCTGTCCAATCTCCTAAATTTCCTGCTGTCTCAAACTGTTGGTCTGCAAACAATTTTCTTCAATCTCATTAAGGACTCTAATCCTTGGTCCTTCAATTTATCTAATGTCATCCTCCTCCTCATTTTATTAAATTATTCAGCTAAGCTTCATTTTCCTCATTGGTAAATGAGAGTTGTAATGCCCACCTCACATATTTGGTGTGAGGATTAGAGATAAATTATGTAAAACACATAGCATTGCTCCTTGCTAAGTGTAGGCGTTAAATGATCATTACCAACCTTGGTTCGTCTAAGCCTCATGATTTATTACTTAAAAAAAAATCTCTTGCCATAACCATCAATGCCCTTGCCCTTTATCCTTCTTCTGCACCTAATTAGCAAAACTCGAGCCCTGGATCAATGAGGAGTGCCTTTCCCAGTCCCATATCCGGCTACCGAGCACCGCTGAAAACAAATGCCACAACCTCGTGCATTGAAGTCACTGCAAATTCATGGTCTACCACATCAGTTGAGCTATTAACACTACACAGTAAAACTTCTGACTATCCCTAGTCCACTTCCTGTCTCATCCCCCACAATAATATTTTTAAACCTTCACCACTCTGATTTTCTCCATCATTCGCAGCAAATCAACATTACTTCAGAAAGATATAGAGACCATCAGGCAGGAAGATTCTCCACTTCCTGTCTCTCTCCACAACACAAACAAATGTAACTATAGTTAGAGCCAGCCCTACCCCTTCTCCTTCTATTTTAGCTAAGTGGTTGTTTAGCTAAGTGGGTTTCCAATGTTAATCCTTCCATCTGGTATTTGAACCACATCTTTCCATTTCTTTGGGAACCTCCCTCACAAGTGTATTTCCTCTCTTCTGTATCTTTCACTTCTCTTTTTCCTTCAGCATCTCCCCTCTTGTCTCTTTATCTTCTTCTAGTGATCACCTTACTTTTCCTTTTCTTCTTCTTCTTTTTTTAATTATTTGTTTATTGCAGTAACATTGGTTTATAACACTGTATAAATTTCAAGTGTACATTATTATACTTCTATTTCTGCATAGATTACATCATGTTCACCACCCAAATACTAATTACAACCCATCACCACACACATGTGCCAAATTATCCCTTTCGCCCTCCTCCCTCCCCCCTTACCCTCTTGTAACCACCAATCCAATCTCTGTCTCTATGTGTTTGTTTATTGTTGTTATTATCTACTACTTAATGAAGGAAATCATATAATATTTGACCTTCTCCCTCTGACTTATTTCACTTTGCATAATACCCTCAATGACCATCCATGTTTTCACAAATGGCTGGATTTCATCCTTTCTTATGGCTGAGTAGTATTCCATTGTGTATATATACCACATATTCTTTATCCATTCGTCCCTTGATGGGCACTTAGGTTGCTTCCAAGTCTTGGCTAATGTTAATAATGCTGCAATGAACACAGGGGTGCATGTATCCTTATGCATTGGTGTTTTCAAGTTCTTTGGATAAATACCCAGCAGTGGAATAGCTGGATCATATGGTAGTTCTATCCTTGATTTTTTGAGGAATCTCCATACTGTTTTCCATAGTGGCTGCACTTTTGCACTCCCATCAGCAGTGTATGAGAGTTCCTTTGTCTCCACATCCTCTCCAACATATGTTGTTGCCTGTCTTGTTAATTATAGCCATTCTGACGGGCGTGAGGTGATATCTCATTGTAGTTTTGATTTGCATTTCCCTGATAGTTAACGATTTTGAACATCTTTTCATGTGTCTGTTGGCCATCAGTATATCTTCTTTGGAGAAATGTCTGTTCAGGTCTTTTGCCCATTTTTTAATTGGGTTGGTAGTTTTTTTTGTTGTTGAGATGCATGAGTTCTTTATATATTTTGGAGATTAAGCCCTTATCAGATGTATGGTTTGCAAATATCTTCTCCCAATTGTTAGGTTGTCTTTTCATTTTGTTGATGGTTTCCTTTGCTGTGCAGAAGCTTTTTAGTTTGATGTAGTTCCATTTGTTTATTTTTTCTATTGTTTCTCTTGCCCGGTCAGACATCGTGCTTGGAAATATGTTGCTAAGACCGATGTCAAAGAGCGTACTGCCTATGTTTTCTTCTAGAAGTTTCATAATTTCAGGTCTTATATTCAAGTCTTTAATCCATTTGGAGTTAATTTTTGTGGATAGTGTAATGTAAGGGTCTACTTTCATTTTTTTGCATATGGCTATCCAGTTTTCCCAACACCATTTGTTGAAGAGACACTTTTCTCCATTGTATGTTCTTGGCTCCTTTGTCAAAGATTAGCTGTCCATAGATGTGTGAGTTTATTTCTGGGCTTTCAGTTCTATTCCATTGATCTGTATGTCTGTTTTTGTGCCAGTACCATCCTGTTTTGGTTACTATAACTTTGTAGTATATTTTGAAATCAGGGAGTGTGATACCTCCAGCTTTGTTCTTTTTTCTCAGGATTCCTTTAGCTATTCGGGGTCTTTTGTTGTTCCATATAAATTTTATGACTCTTTGTTCTATTTCTGTGAAAAATGTTGTTGGAACTTTGATAGGGATTGCATTGAATCTATAGATTGCTTTAGGAAGTATGGACATCTTAACTATGTTAATTCTTCCAATTCAAGAGCACTGAATATCTTTCCATTTCTTTGTGTCTTCTTCAATTTCTTTCAGCAATGTTTTATAGTTTTCCGTGTACAGATCATTCACCTCTTTGGTTAAGTTTTTTCCTAGGTATTCTTTTTGTTGCAATTGTAAATGGGATGGTATTCTTAATTTCTCTTTCTGCTACTTCATTGTTAGTGTATAGAAATGCAACTGATTTTTGTATATTGATTTTGTATCCTGCAATTTTACCATAATCGTTTATTACTTCTAAAAGTTTTCTGGTGGATTCTTTAGGGTTTTCTATATATAAAATCATGTCTTCTGCAAATAATGACAGTTTCACTTCTTCCTTCCCAATTTGCATCCTTTTTATTTCTTTCTCTTGCCTGATTGCTCTGCCTAGGACTTCCAGTACTATGTTAAATAGGAGTGGTGAGAGTGGGCATCCTTGTCTGGTTCCTGTTCTTAGAGGGATAGCTTTCAGTTTTTCACCATTGAGGATGATATTAGCTGTGGGTTTCTCATATATGGTCTTTATTATGTTGAGGTACTTTGCATCTATACCCATTATATTCAGAGTTTTTATCATAAATGGATGCTGTATCTTGTCAAATGCTTTCTCTGCATCTATCGAGATGATCATGTGATTTTTATTCTTCATTTTATTAATGTGGTGTATTATGTTGATTGATTTGTGAATGTTAAACCATCCCTGCATCCCTGGAATAAATCCCACTTGATCATGGTGTATAATCTTTTTAACATATTGTTGTATGCGATTTGCTAGTATTTTGTTGAGGATTTTTGCATCGATGTTCATCAGTGATATTGGCCTGTAATTTTCCTGTTTTGTGTTGTCCTTGTCTGGTTTTGGTATCAGGGTAAGGTCGGCTTTGTAGAATGAGTTAGGGAGCTTCCCCTCCTCCTCAATTTTTTGGAAGAGTTTGAAAAGGATGGGTATTAAGTCTTCTTTGAATGTTTGGTAGAATTCACCAGGGAAGCCGTCTGGTCCTGGACTTTTATTTTTGGGGAGGTTTTTGATTACTGTTTTGATCTCCTTACTGATGATTGGTCTATTCAAATTCTCTATTTCTTCTTGATCCAGTTTTGGAAGGCTGTATGATTCTAAGAATTTATCCATTTCTTCCAGATTGTCGAATTGGTTGGCATATAGCTTTTCATAGTATTCTCTTATAATCTTTTGTATTTCTGAGGTGTCTGTTGTAATTTCTCCGCTTTCATTTCTGATTTTACTTATTTGTGCCTTCTCTCTTTTTTTCTTGGTGAGTCTAGCTAAAGGTTTGTCAATTTTGTTGATCTTTTCAAAGAACCAGCTCTTGGTTTTATTAATTTTTTCTTTTTTTTTGTGGTCTCTATTTCATTTATTTCTGCTCTGATTTCTATTATTTCCCTTCTTCTACTGATTTTGTGCTTTGTTTGTTCTTCTTTTTCTAGTTCCTTTAGGTGCATTGTTAGATTGTTTATTTGAGATTTTTCTTGTTTGTGGAGATAGGCCTGTATTGCTATAAACTTCCCTCTTAGAACTGCTTTTGCTGTATCTCATAAATTCTGGCATGTCGTATTTTCATTTTTATTTGTCTCCAGGTATTTTTTGATTTCTTCTTGGATTTCTTCGTTGACTCAGTCGTTGTTCAGTAGTATTTTGTTGACTCTCCACGTATTTGTGGCTTTTCGGATTTTTTTCCTATAGTTGATTTCTTGTTCCATACAGTTGTGGTCAGAAAAGATGCTTGGTATTATTTCAATCTTCTTACATTTATGGAGACTTGTTTTGTGGCCTAATATGTGATCAATCCTGGAGAATGTTTCACGTGCATTTGAAAAGAACGTGTATTCTTCGGTTTTTGGATGGAGTGCTCTGTATATATCAACTAGGTTCATCTGTTCTAGTGTGTCATTTAAGGCCAATGTTTCCTTATTGATCTTCTGTTTGGATGATCTATCCGTTGGTGTAAGTGGAGTGTTAAAGTCCTCAACTATTATTGTGTTACTGTCTATTTCTGTTTTTATGTCTGTTTATAATTGCCTTATATATTTAGGTGCACCTACATTGGGTGCGTAGGTATTTACAAGTGTTATATCCTCTTGTTGGATTGTTCCCTTGATCATTATGTAATGCCCTTCTTTGTCTCTTTTTACAGTTTTTGTTTTAAAGTCTATTTTGTCTGATATGAGTACTGCTACCCCAGCTTTCTTTTCATTGCCATTTGCATGGAGTATCTTTTTCCATCCCTTCACTTTCAGTTTGTGAGTGTCTTTAGGTCTGAAGTGTGTCTCTTGTATGCAGCATATATATGGGTCTTGTTTTTTTATCCAATCAGCCACTCTATGCCTTTTAATTGGAGCATTTAGTCTAGTGATGTTTAAAGTAGCTATTGATAAGTATGTACTTACTGCCATTTTTTAACTTTTTTTTTCTCAGTGTTTTAGTAGTCCTTCTCTCTTTCTTTCTTATTCTATACAGAATTGATGGTCTCTTTAGTTTGACCTCTGTCTGAAAGCTCTACTCTTTAACTCCCCTCCTCCCTCCTTTTATGTTTTTGATATCATATCTAACGTCTTTTTTCTGCATTTGTTTCCACTACCCTCTTATCATGGAAATAGATAATTTTTCCTATTTGTGGTCTTCTCTTTTCCCCTTAAATCAGTACCTTTAACATTTCTTGTAGAACTGGTTCCTTGGTGACAAACTCCTTTAATTTTTGCTTGTCTGGGAAATTTTTGATCTCTCCTTCCATTTTGAATGATAACCTTGCTGGGTAGAGTATTCTTGGCTGTAAGTTTTTTCCTTTTAGCACTTTAAATATATCACGCCACTCTCTTCTAGCCTCTAAGGTTTCTGCTGAGAAGTCAGCTGATAGCCTTATGGGGTTTCCTTTGTATGTAACTTGACATTCTCTTGCGGCTTTTAGGATTCTCTCTTTATCTTTAATTCTGGACGTTTTGATTATGATGTGTCTTGGTGTGGGCCTCTTTGGGTTTATCTTGTTTGGGGCTCTCTGTGCTTCCTGTACCTGGATGTCTGTTTCCTTCCTTAGGTTAGGGAAGTTTTCATCTATTATTTCTTTAAACAGATTCTCTGCCCTTTTGTCTCACTCTTCTCCTTCCAGGACACCTATACCACGGATGTTAGTGCACTTGATGTTGTCCCAGAGGTCCCTTAGACTGTCCTCACTCTTTTTCATTCTTTTCTCTTTTACCTGTTCAGTAATTTCTTCTAGTCTTTCATCCAGCTCACAGATCTGTTCTTCTGTATCCTCTACTCTGCTCTTGATTCCCTCTAGTGAGTTTTTCATTTCCAGTATTGTATTCTTCATTTCTGATTGGTTCTTTTTTATATCTTCCATTTCTTTGTTGACATTCTCATTGAGTTCATCTATTCTTCTCCCCAGATCAATGAGCATCCTTAACACTCTTTGTTTGAACTCTCTGTCGGGTAGGTTGCTCATTTCTGTTTCACTTAGTTCCTTTTCTGGGGTTTTGTCCTGTTCCCTAACTTGGAATGTATTCCTTTGCCTCCTCATTTTGCCTCTTTCCCTGTGCTTGTGTCTACGTATTAGGTAGGTCAGCTACGTCTCCTGTTCTTGGATAGGTGACCTCATGTAAGTGATGCCTTAGGAGGCCTGCAGTGTGCTTCCCTCTGTTCTCAATGTTCCAGGGGTGAGCCCTATGTGGGCCACATGTGTCCTTCTGTTGTGGCCTGTTTGCTCTCCCTGTAGGCGCCCAGGGAGGCCGAGTTATGCTCCTGGATAACTGTTGTAATGCTCAGCTGCTTGTAGTTGTTGTGGGCCCTTCAGTCTCTTTATCAGGTGTGGGGAGCCCCAGCACAGTTGGCTGCAAGTTCTAATACCACATTTGTGTTGCAGTATTTCTTTTAAGTGAGTAGGCCCCCAGAGTGGCAGGTTGTTAGGCTCAGGGGCTTATAATTGTTATAAGCCTCCAGCCTTTAGGTCTCTTGTCAGCTCTCTGAGGATTGCAGCTGGGTGGGGCTGGCCTCAGGCACGAGAGCATCCAACTGTTTCAAGCTTTGGAAGGTGGAGCAAACCCCCTACATGGGTCTTTGAGAAGCACAAGTCTTCTGCAGCTGACAAGCCCTGCCGCCACAGGTCCACACACCCAGTCAACACAGTCCTGCCCCATATGCGCGCCCCGAACTCCCGAAGTGGACCCAATCTCCCCACAGCGGGAGCCCCACACACTCCAGCACCATCCCACACTCTCCACCCGCTCCTTGTGCACACCCTGCCCCACTGAAGTTGGCTCAGTTGCCAGGCTGCAGAGAATCCAGTCACCAATCTATGCAGGCCCACAAGTTGCCTGAGGGCTTGTTGTTGAGCAGGGCCAGTCTCTAGGGTGGGCTGCCTGCCCTGGCTGAGCTGGATTAAATCGGTGCTCTAGCGGGTGGGGCAGACCCTGGGCTAGCAGGCCTCAGGGAGAACTCCAATGACATCTGTGTCAGCACACTCACACCAGGCCACAGCAATGGCCGCCGCAAATGTCCCAGTTCCTGGAGAGGTCTCACCCCTCACCGAGATGCACTCAGGGCCTATTAGGTGAGTCTCTTTTCACCACAGCACTGTGCACCTTTTTTTCTGGTGATTTTAGGTTCCTTTCTGAAACAGGTGAGTTTGCACGTGGGCCATTTAAGAGCGGTTTTACTTTCTTTGTGAACCAGCTTTTCTGGGGGTACTCCCCAATGTTTTAGTAGCAGGCATAGTCACATATTATGCCACTCATCTCGATTGTGCTGGGTCCACAAAATGCCCACAGCAGGGGCGCTCCTGGCTCAGGGCCCCGCTCCTCCAGGGAGGCTGCATACCTGTGGGCTGCTCCCAGGCGGCCATGAGGCGCTGCGGCTTGTGAAGGCAGCATTTTTTCTCTTCAGAAGGGAGTTTCTGCCTCTTCCACCTCAATTAGGATTGTCTGTTGTTGCAGGAGTTCCTCTTATCCAGTTTTCAGTTCTGTCTCAGGGGTAATTTTTCCACGAGTAGTTGTAAATTGGCTGTGTCCGCAGGAGGAGGTGAGTTCAGAGTCTGCCTACGCCGCCATCTTGACTTCTCTCTCCTTTTCTTCTTAAAGCCATGTTTCTCCAAAGAGCAAAACGTACATACTTGCCTCCACTTCCCCGTTTCCTAGGACTATCTCAACCACTGTATCTGTGCTTCTCTTCTTCCATTAAATCCAGTCTCACAGGACCTCTCTACTACTCATGATGTTATTTATCATCTTTGTTCTTGAAATTCTTTTTTCATATGATTGTTATGACATCACCTACTCTTGATTTTCCTCCTTTATCTCCCATAGAGAAAACCTCATTCATTTATAGGATTTTAACCACCATTTAACATTAATATTACAATATCTAAATTTCCAACCCTCGTTCACTCCAGATTCATGTATCTAATGGATAATCAAGAAGAAAAAATAAGCAAAACTTGGATATCTTGACTTGGATGTCCTATAATTTCAAAATTATTATGTCCCAAAGTAAACTCACCATCTTCCTCCTACCTTTAAACTTGCTTTTCTCCTGTTTTCCTTGTCTTGGCAAACTACCACTTCCCATCCATTTTCTCAAGTCAGAAACTGCATTCAACCTTCACATTTATTCAGTGATTAAGTTCTGTCAATTTTTTTCGTAATATTCCTTAAATCCATAATTCCATTGTTATTATTATGCCGTGCTCACTGTCGTATGCTCGGCCTTCCACGTGGTTTACTACAAGATGTTCCTCATTGTGTCTGCCAAAAGTGATTGTAGCCATACTCAACATCCACACCACTGCTAGGTATAGTCCCAATTGAAATTTTCCCCCAATATTCTCTATTGCTTAAAAAAAAATTGGTAATAATTACTATTTGTTAACTACTTACAATTTAAGTAAGTACTTGTGGGCCCTTTTGCCCAGAAGCCTCTGGAGAGTCTCAGAGTGGGAGGGACTTCCCCTTTCATGCAGCCCTGTCGAAGCACTGCCCAATAAAGCTTGCTGTGTATTACTGCTTCTCATGGGCACATTTCAAATCCTTTGAACCTTGACAATGACCATACTATACTCCTTTCAGGATAAAATCCAAAATTTTCAGAGCTTATCAGAGAATTCATCGTCTGGTCTCTGCTTCTCCAGCCTCATTTCTTGCAGATACTTTTCTTTGTACCTGCTACATTCTGACAGTAACTCATTAATTGCGTTTCCTCGAATGGCCATATTCTGTCTTCTCTTTGTGCTATGATAACTTCTTTATCAGGATAATACAATAATACCCAAATATCAGTAGAAAACTTTAAATTGACCAAAGTTAATAAAAGGTTAGGTAACTGTTTATGCTGCATTCCTCAGCATAATAATAATGCTAATAATTAATAATAATATTAAAATAATCACAAATAAATAATCATTCATTTATTCCTTCAACAAATATTTAGCACATACTTACTCTACGCTTGGCATTATTCTAGGTACTCAGGGTACCTCAGTGAATAAAATGGATATACACACATACACAAAATCTCTGTGCATGTGAAGCTTCATTCTAGATGGGGATAGGGTGGCAGTTGGCAATTTTAAATAGAGGGTACAGAGAAGATTTCAGGGAGGTGACACTGGAGTGAGTTTAGGATTTTACTCTGGGATAAACGGGAAGCCACTGGAGGGTTCCAGCAGAAAAGTGCCATGATCTAACTAACATTTTAAGAGAATCATTCTAGCTTCTGGGGCTGAGAATAGATTTTAGGGGACAAAGAACAAAGGAAGCATCTGAGAAAAGATGGTGTCTTAGAATAGGATGATAACAGCAGAGCTGTTTTGGAATTATAATTTAGAATTATATACATAATTTGAAATTATTTCAAAACATATATAATTTGGAATTATTTTGAAAACAGAGCTACCAGATTTGCTTATAGGTTAGAAGTAGGTTGTGAAAGAAACAAAGGAGTTAAGGATGACTCCAGTGTTTTTTGGTTTGAGCAACTAGAAGGGTGGCATGGCCATTAGCTGTGATGGAGAATATCACAGTTAAGGTCTTAGCATGTATTCTTTCTTTTCAAGCTTAACCTTTCTCTTCAGTGAACAGTAATTGTTATTGTATATCAAAGCTTTGAAAAAACATCTTGATCCCTGGAGAAAATAATAATCTGAACCAAGCAATTCCATCTCAAATTTCACAATGAAATAATGACAAGTTGGATGGATCCGTATGTTCTAGATATTCTGATATTCCATACGGTCTAAAGCATAGTACAATCCAAACTGCATCCATAATAAATGAGTCACAAACAGGAACTGTTTAAGACTCGCAAAAATGTAATATAAATACAAGTGGGTTTTAAGATTCATTGTGAAAAGTCTATTTTTCTTTAGTTTTGTTTAACAAGTTTCCTTTTTCTCTTCCTCCTCTCTTCTATTACCTTCTACTTTGTTATTTTTACCTCCTTTCAAAAATGGCATTTTTTCTTCGTTTCTCTTTGGCTCATTGAATTTTTAAGGCATTGGTTTTATCCTGAAGATAAAATGTGATTTCTGGAGCATGTGTGGCTTAAAGTTCATGCAAATCCATCACATTTTATCTTAATCAGTTTCTTCCTAGTAGCAATGCAGAAAGACTCAAATCTACTCCAAAGTCTAATTGGTCACAGAGGGGCACTGGTGACTCTTTCATTGAGAGTAGGTGGAATAAGTACTTGCCTCACGATTTGCCTGAGCAAAACATACACACTGCTTTAAAAATAGAAAGTCCTAGGATGAGGGGAATCAAATACTTATGTCAGCCTGAAAAAAAATGCATAAATTTTAAAGCCGTAAGACTTGGGGATTATACATTATATCCTGTAAACTGACTGTGGGCAAGTCATTTAACCTCTCTGAGTCAGGGTTTCCTCAGTGGCAAGACATCATTCTGTAGTTTTTGTCTTGCTTTTCTTCCTGTATATCTTATTTTTTCTTCCTTTCATCTTTACTTTCTTCTGCTCTCTTTCTCCATCTCACCTTTCCTCTCTTTTTCTTTCTTCCTTCCTTCCTTCTCTCCTTCCTTCCCTCCTTTCTTTCTTTCTATTACTCTTCACGCCATACAGGATTTGAAAGAGACTTCAATGAAAATATGTCCAATAAAATAATGAAAATAGGAGTAGAAAGCCAAGAGTACAAATAAGTAGCCTAAAAAGCACTGACAGAGCTGTAACAGTTGATCTCTAAGCAATTAAAATTTGAGAAGATTTAGCTTAGGTTAGTATACTTTTATTAGAATCAAGATATTCAATTAACACTGTCAGCTTGATAGAAGCAATCACACCACTTTGTGGAGGTGTTTGCATCCCCAGTTCTCAGTCCACTCCTCACTTGCACACATGATGTAGGTACTTCTACTCTTTTCTAAAACTCTCCCTCTTCTTCTGTGCACTTACTAGGTGGGTAAACTTTGGCAAGTTGTTTAACCTCTCTGAAATCAGTTTTATTTTCTGTAAACACCGAGATAAAAACATCAATCTGTACATTGCTATACGAATAAAATAATATATGTGAAAGTGTTTGTATTAGTTTTCTATTACTGTATAACAATATTGCCATAAACCTAGAGGCTTAAAACAACACAAATTTATTATCTCAAATTCTCCATGGGTCAAGAATCTGCTCCTGGCTTAAATGGATCCTCTGCTCAGGGTCTCACAAACCTGCAATCAAGGTGCTGGTCATGATGCTGTTCTCATTTGGAGCTCATGGTTCTCTTCCAAGCTTATTCAGATTGTTGGAAGAATTCAGCTCCTTGCAGTTGTAGGACCGAGGTACCCATTTTCTTTCTGGTTATTGGCTGGTGACCAGAAGCCACTCAGTTTCTTGCCACGTGGCTCCCATAGTCAGTTCACAACATAGATGTTTGCTTTCTTCCAGGCCAGTAGGAGTGTATCTGCTAATGCTTCTCATCTCTTTTAAGACCTCACCTGATTAGGTCAAACTCCTTGAGGATAATCTCCATTTTGAGATTGATCAGTCAACTGTTAGTAACCTAATCATAAGAGTAATATCCCATCATATTCACTGTTTCACCCACACACATGAGGTGGGGGTTATACAAGGTCATGGGTCATTAGAGGTCACCTTAGAATTCTGCCAGTTGTATGTAACCCACTATGACACCCACTTCCCAAGGAAAAAAAAAAAACAATTAAAACAAGATTTTATAAAAATTGCTACTTGGTTTAATCTTTTTGACACACCAGAAACTTGACTATAATAATCGAGTCTAGGTATCATTACAGAACAGTGTCACCACAATGATTTCTCAACTTCATGAAATTTTGCTTCCTTCATTCATCTCCGTCATTCATTTAACAAATATTTGTTGACTATCTACTATATGCCAGACACAGTGCTAGGCACTGGTGACATAAGAAGATGGGCATAGTCTCAGCCTTCACAGAGCTTATAGTTAGCCCTAAGAGAATAAAACAAATAAACAAAAAAAATCCCCAAACAAATAAGGGAAAAGATACAATCTTTGCTAATTACGGTAAAAGCTTTCAGTCTTTAAAGGGCTTGTAGCAGGATGGTGACATTTTTCAGATGGCCTTTTTAGAATATGACATTGAATAATATTAATAGATTAAAGCTTGTTGAGAATGACTGGACCCATTCATGAAATGAGAATTCAATATTTTTTATCACATACAAACATAAAAATGTTGGCCTTAAGGAGAACTCAACCCTCTCCTCTTTCATAAGCCTACCTTAAATTCCACTCACAATGAAGAATAATAACTCTAGTCCAATTTTGTTCAAGCCTCAGAGCACTATATCCGGTCACAGTCCTAGTAGATGGAATTAAGATGTGTCTGCTCCATCTAGTCACTGAGGTCTCTTTTTATTAGCCTCTGGATCTTCTTGCCAGTAGATGTGATCTCAATTGGAATTTTCTACAACTGGAATGGCTCATCAGTTAGGATTAGTTTGGTTGCATATAACAAAATAATAGTGACTTAAATAAGATAGAAGTTTATTTCTATCTCATGATGAAAAAAAAAGAAAAAGCCTGAAGATATGTGTTCCAGGGCTGGTATGGGGCTCCATGATGTCATAGATCCAAGTTCCATCAACCTTAGCTCATGCCTTCCACTTCACGGTCCAAGAGAAATGGTTAAGTGCCAGCCAAACTGCGTTACAGCCAGCTGAACAGAAGGAGGCTTGAAGAAGAAAGGGGCAAAGGGCATAAGCAGCTGACCATTAAGGAAGGTTTTGAGAAGCTGTAAAAAACAAAAACAAAAACCTTCTGCTTACATCTCATTCATCTCAATCACATGGCCACAAGTAGCTGCAAGGAAGATTAGAAAAGGAAGTCTTTTTTCCAGACAGCCATATTTCCAACTAGAATCTAGCGTTCCCATTACAAGGAAGAAAAGGAGAATGGAAACTGGAGTAGCAGTCTCTCTCAAGACACATAAACCAGGAGATAAATTTGAGTGGAATAGGCAAGTCACCACTTTTGTCCAGTTTTGTTCTAGGCTACTCATGTTAACCCAATCTAGACAAAAGGGGTCCTCTACATGGGTCATCCTCATCAACTAGAGTTCTCGATATAGAATTTGAAGTTGAAGCCCCAGTTAAGACTGGTATAGCAATTTTTTATGTAAAGAACGGAACAAATGAAAGTCTTGTATTGGTTAGGACTCTTAGATATATATGACAGAAACCCACCTTGAAATAGCTTAGGGAAAAAGGGAAGTTTTATTGGAAAGATATTTGCCTAATGCTCAGAACTTAAAAAATTACCAAACAATCAAGACTTTGGAAGAACAGGTGTTGAACTAGCCTCACGATAAGCCAGATACTGAAGAAATCTTCTATATATGGTAATATTCTCAAGTCATTCTCTCGACTTCTCACCTCTATTTCAGGAGGTGAGGAGGTCAGCTTTATTCTCTTGGATTTCTCATTATGGTGAATATATGAAATGCCTCATGACTACTCAATCACATCCCACAGTTCTGACCAGAGAGGAGATATAGAAAGAAATTCAATACCTGGAAAGGAACTCTGGTTTGCCCAGTTTGGGGACTATTCCCATCCATGGACCAATCACTGTCAGCCCCCAAGTGAACTAGGTAAATGAAAACAGGAAGATGAAAACATGGTAGCTGTACATGAAGAAGGAGGAAAACTAGTGAGCAAATAAACTCAACAGAGGTCTGCTAGACTTGGAGTTGACATTCTAAAACTTTGAAAGTCCTGAACACTAGTTCCAACAGCAGACTAAGAAGCAAAAAGAGAAGAGATGTTTCTGAACACATTTTAGAATTTTAATATATCTTCAAGGATAATTTGAGAGTAAGATCCATTTAAGGAACTTTTTATTTCTCTGTGGGAACCAGGGATGTTCTTGATTAAGAGAAGAGGTTCATTTTGTTTAGTTTTATAGAAAGAAAACAATTTTCAGATACTTTATATTCCTGGCCTCATATAACCGAACTAGGCTTTTATCTGGCGTATATTGCATAACCCTGGCTAGTTTTTCCACCCAGCTGCATAAGAAAGGCCAAGGGAGCTCCCTTGAGCTCCTCTCGCAGCCAACCCAAAAGACCCAAAGGAAAGGAATCTTAACCAGCTCTGCCTTACGCCTTGGGCCAAACACTTTCTTGGTTATCTGTGCTGTCTTCCACAGTTTGTTGCTAGGTGGTGTGCTTTACTTGACTCAAAGAGTGCTGACATTCAGAATTTAGATCTGAACTCTGGAGTAGAAGTAAAGAACGCAAGTAAGCCTTCCACTGGACCTTGGTCCGAGCCCTTGTAGGCCCAATTAGCCAAGTCAAAAGAATTGGTGTATGGTCGAACCTAGCCCAACCCACTGAAGCTCTCCATGGGAGTTTGGAGCCAACCCCAGAGAGCAAAAAGTGGTCCTTTGTTTAGTTTTGTTTCCTGTGCACATATTTTTTGTTTTTTTTTTTTTTTGGATTTGTACGTACGAGTATCCGTTAAGAATAGAATTAAGGTGATTTGGGATGCTCTGCCCTGGCTAGCCGTTTCTCTTTCCACAAAAATTTCTTGCAATTCACACATATATATGCACACTTACTCATATACTTTATCACAACTAAATACATACATACATATGTGGGGTTCTGATATACTAATATAATGGGGTTCTAAAAGAGACTTGAGTTTCTTTTTACTAAGGAGCTTATGAGACCCTCTTAGCCAGTGTAGACAAGAATATATAATATCTGAACTGCTTCAGTCTGGAATCCTCTTATATTCTCTTCTATGACTATGATAGTTTTTATCAGGACACCTACATTGGGATTTGTGTCTTTCTTATTTAAAAGTCCTCATTACTATTTTCAGAGTAATCTTCATTTTTTTATATCCACAGGCTCCAATTTCACTACCAGTTGATTTCCGTAGAGAATTGACTCCTTTAATTTGTTCCATAAGATACTTGCAGCCTACTTTACTTCTTAACCTTGAAATGCTCTCTCTCTTTCTCCCCTTCCCTGTCTGTTTCTTTCTTGGATGGATAGGTGGATGGATGGATGGATGGATGGATGGATGGATGGATGGATGGATGGATGGGCGGACAGAGATATGGATGGATCAAAGGAAGGAAGGAAGGAAGGAAAAAAGAAAGTTCTTAGAGAGCATTAGTATTATGCTCCACAAATGGCAAGAAGAGTTATCTCTGGATGGGGTAATAACAACTTTCATATTGACTAAAACATGAATATCTTGTGTGACATGTCCTATGTCAACACTGACTATAGCGGTTGAGGATGTGTCTATTTAACAGTTTCACACAGAGCGCCATAGAGCTTACAGCGAACATCGTTAAAACTCAGTCTTAGTTTCTTTCCCTTTTGATAGAGGATAACCACAAAGGCAATAGATTCATAGGAGTTGCAATGAGGGCAGAAAAATGCTCATAAAAGAGAGACTTTGGCTGTCAAATAGAAATTACTACCCCACTGCTTGACCTTTTCTGCGCGTTAGGAACAAGTCAGGGAAAGGCTTTGCAGGGCCTAGGAGTGGGTTTAAGAGTCCATTTGGCACCTCTGAAATCAGGAAATCACTAAGAGATGGCTCCTCTCTTAACTCCCGTTGTTTCAGAGTGGCCTGGGGCCTGTCAAATAGCCCAACACAGAAGAAGTTAGCTATTGCCTGCTCATTTAGAGTCTTCTTGACCTGAAAATCTTAATAAACTGTGCTATGTGTTAATGGAATGACTCCTCTTCTCTTTCTCACTTCATGATTACTGTGCCAGCTTGTAAGTATAATCATAATGTAAGGAAAAAGAGTTTGAATTAACACACAGATATACTATAGTTACTATTCCAAAAAAAAGAATTGGAACTAGTGTCTAAGCTAGTTAGATATAAACTGTGTTGTCATGACAGAGGAGGTATAGCAACCAGAGGTGGAGGATGCCACCCACTATGTGTTAAAGCACCAATGCTCACTGAATGACTTGTTTCCAGAAGTAAATTTGAACCAATTCAAATTTTATTCCCAAAATATTGTCACTCGCATTCCTTGCATTGTGATATATTACAGCCGGGGACACTCTCAGTGTCCTGCCCAGATCTCCTTGAATCCCCTTTACCATCCCTAGTCCAGTTTCTGGCCTGAACCTGAGACTCTTTGGAAAACTGCCTGAGGCCAACTGAAGCTGTTTGGCCCACAGACTTAGGGCAGAGAAGCTGGAAGGGCCTGGGAGC
Organism: Diceros bicornis minor; assembly: GCF_020826845.1. Classification (NCBI taxonomy): domain Eukaryota; kingdom Metazoa; phylum Chordata; class Mammalia; order Perissodactyla; family Rhinocerotidae; genus Diceros; species Diceros bicornis. The sequence goes on along the minus strand of NC_080762.1, from coordinate 10,417,760 downwards.
TCATGTACCTCCTGCACGCCCAGCCCTTGGCCAATTACTTACTGACACAGAAATATGAACACCCAGCTCGTGTCCCCTCTCATCAGGACAAATGCTGAGGTGAACTTTATATTCCGGAGAACTTAACATCTCCGCAACACCAGGCTGGGGCTTCTCCCTGACTTCTTTTGCTTCTCTGTGCTGCTAACCCTGCTTCCTTCCTGGTGTCTCCTGAGAGCACTTCCTTTACAAATCGCTTGTTTGGGGTTGGTATGTTTCTGAGAAACCTTGCCTCAGCCAATATGCTGTCTTGAATAGAAGAAAAAGTGATAAACTTGGAGACAATCTGTCAGAAATTGCACAGGACTCCAAGTCCACCCACAGAGCTGTTCCTCCTAGGAATGTCATCTGTCAGATGTGTCACTCCAAAAAAAAAAAGGTTGAAATCCCCCCCTAAACTAAGCCTGGTTGAGGAATCTTTTTATATATTCAGTCTTTGTGTCTCAGGAGAGAGAAAAAAAATAAGTTAATGTTCATGTAAGTTTGAAGATTCTTATACCAACTGTGGAATTTTTTAAGAGAGAGAAATGTATCACGATCTACTCATCTTTTAAAATTATTAATTGGAATGTTGAAGTATATTGATTTACTCTGAAAATGATAAAATTTCCACTTCATTTACTTTCCAGAGAAAGGTGAAAAGGAGAGGAAGAAGAGAATAGGGAAGATGGAATGGAGACTAGGAGACACAGTGAGACTCAAAACTTACAGCCATGCCTAATGCTTAGAGAGTGCTTATTGTGGGCCAAGTATCATTTGAATATGCACATGGACATACATATATACACATGTATGTCTGTAGGTATGTATTTATCCACACAATAACTCTATGAGTTGGGGACTATTATTATCTTTGTAATTCAGATGGGAAAACTGCAACACTGAAATGGTAAGAAATTTGCCCAAGGTCATCACACAGTGTGTGGCAGAGCTGAGGTCTGGTCCCAGGCAATCCGACTTTAGTGTCTGCACTCTAATCCACTGTGCTGTACTACCTGTCCCGGGAGAGAGTGAGAGAAATAAGGAGAAAGAGGCAGAGACAGAAAAGAAAAAGTGGAAAATTAATCAAACATATAAAACCTGACCCTTGCATAAAAATAAAGGATCAGGCTGAAAGGCATCGACAGAAGCACATACACATCCCACAGAGGCAATGGGAACCTGATATAAAGGCACTCACACTGCAACACAATCACAGAGAGAGATCCATACGCAAAGAAAGTTATGTGTATTTTATAAAGACAGACCGATATACAGACCAAGGCAGGAAAGGATGTACTTAAACAAGCAGGGCTCAAGAAGAATGGGATGGGTGAGCTAAAGGAGACTGGAAACTGGAATTAACGCAGAAAGGCCTTTAACTGTTGCAAGAATGACTTTGTTGGTGTGATTTGGAGGGAACTATCCATCTTCAGGGATAGAGAGAGGAGGGGGACTGACGTGAGCTATCCTATAAGGGAAAATTAAGTCCAAGATTCAGAATATCCATTTCTTTCCACTATCTACTGCTTTGTAAAAATGACTCCAAAACTTAATGGCTTAAAACAATAACCATTTTATTTGGTGAGTCAAGGATTTGGATTTACTCAGCTGGGCAATTGTTTTGCTCCAGAGGTTGCTGTCTCACTGATTGTCACCTGGTGACTGGGCTGGGATGGAAGATCTAAGGTGTTTCACTCTCATGCATGTCACCTTGCCACAGCCAACAGGAAGGCTGGGCTCACCTAGACCTCTCTGTCTCTCCATGTATTCTCAGGCCTTTCCATGGGGTGTCTCCAGCGCTGTAGTCTGACTTCTTATTTTGTGGCTTGGGGCTTCAAGACATCAAAGCAGAAGCTTCCAGTCTCATAAAAACAAGGTCTAGAACTGCCATAGTCTCTCTCACTGCACTCTATTAGCCAAAACAGTCTCATGCTAGCCCAGATTCAAGAAGAGTGCAAATAGACCCTACCTCCCGATAGAAGGAGTGTCAAAAAATTTGTGTCTATCATTCATCTGCCACACCATTCAAGCAGAAACAGGTTAGTCATGCACAGATGTCTGAGAAACCAGCAAGGGCTCAAGCCTTAGACACTTTCCAAAAGGAAGCGTCATAGGAAGCTAGAGTTTAAGAGCAGAAAATCTCTCTTAGGCAACTAGTGAGTGTGAGGATTGGATAATCATGGAAAAGGAAAGAAATAAAATGACAGACTGTGTGGTTATAGTCACACACTTTATTTGGAACTAATTAAACACACTGTTTTATTTGGCCAAAAATGTTGTCTTCAGGTTCTAGGTTACATGTTTACATTGTACATATTGTCTTGACTCTTTACGTGGCTTTCTCATTCAGCTGCTACAGCTATGCTTATAAGATTGTAAGTTCTTGTAGTTTTCATTATCCTTTATGTTTCTGAAGTATCTTCAATCTGTACATATATCTGAGTACATATGATTCATTAATAGCACATAGCCCCAATCAGGATAACTCTCCCGTTCTATTTGCTAATCAAGAGACATACACAAAGGTAGGAGTGGATACATGCCTGGTAATAGGACTGACCATTAAGTAATTATATCAGCAGGATTTTCTTCTTCTCAGGCCAAAATAGAATAGTTCAAAGCAAAATAGGTGGTGTGGGCAAAGCATTCACTCTGGAGTCAAGTAGAAATCTACCAGACCACTTGCAAGATAGGTAACCTGTTTAAGCCATATTTAATATGAGATTAGTACTACTTATTTATTCTAGCAACAACTAGAATTGTTGGGATTATTCAAGAAAATGTATATTATGTGGATATCACATAATAGTCATTCAATAAATTGTAGCAATCATTATGAATATCATACCACCTCTAACATCATAATGTAGATAAGGAACTGGAATAAAAGAATAAAACCTATAAGTGCACCCCATGGATCTGGATAAACCCCTGTGCCTCTAGAACTTCAATTTCTAAATATTTTATTTATTTTATATGTGTAACATATAATTACACATATATTACACATATAGTTTAGATGTGTAACTCATTTAATTATGTATTGTCATTAAATCGGAAAATACACGTTATACAGTATGGTTTTCACCACCATTTACTTTTAGAAATATTGATCATTCTATTGTAAATTTGGTTTGATCAGTGTCTGATTTGACTAATTATCTATTTGCTCATCCATTCTTCATGAACATGAAAATTTAAAAGATATCATTGTTAACGGAAAGTAATAGATTTAAAAGTGACATTTTTATGCTGTAATGACTGCTTTTGTGTCTAAGCATACTCTTTAGACAATGATTTTTTCTTAATTATTCTTATTGTACTTAAGAATAAGACACTTGAAAAATGCATACAGTACCTCAAAAGAAAGTTCCCAACAGGTTAGTTGTCATCTATTATAGAAGAGTATTTTTTTTCTTTTTTCTTTTTCTTTTTGTGCAGAAGATTAGCTCTGAGCTAATATCCGATGCCAATCCTCCTCTTTTTCCTGAGGAAGATTGGCCCTGGGTTAACATCCGTGCCTACCTTCCTCTGCTTTTACATGGGATGCCGCCACAGCACGGCTTGACAAGCAGTGCATAGGTGCGAGCCCAGGATCCGAACCCCAGCCGCCAGCAGCAGAGTGCGCACACTTAACCGCTACACCAGGGGGCCATGGTGTAGTTCTAAAAAAAAGAACTATTTTAGTATTTTTATTTGATGCTTTATTTAAAAGTTGTTTGTTTTTATGCCTACCTCCCCCATCTGATTATGAGCTCATGAAAGACAGAAGACCCTGAACCTATGTTCAAAATACAAATCAAGAGACTTTGTACATAAAAGATATTCAATAAAAGGGATTAAATTTGCTAATGCACACGCATCAACCAATCATATGCTTCATTAACCAACAAAAAACAGATGACAATATAAAACAATAAATACTAGCTTTTTAATAGCAACAGAAATATTTCTTAAGATGGGCTGTTTAAAACATATAGCCTTACTGGAGTATTTCTGACTAGTATTAATCCAAAAATAAATCAACTAGTGTCTTGAAACAGAATTGCACCCAGTATAATCTCTAGATTTTTAGACCAATCTACTCCAAGTGTAATCTGAGGACCAGCAGTAGCATTGGAACATGTCAGAAATGCACATTATCTGGCTTCACCCCAGATCAGAGTGTCTGGATGCAGGAATTAGGAATCTGTGTTTTGACAAACTTTCTGGTGACTTTGGTGCAAGCTCAAGTTTGACAGCTACTATTCTAGATACTTATAAAAACTCCAAGCTGGAAGAGAATTAGGGGATCTTTTAGTCTAGTCCTTTACTCATTGGATAAGAAACTGAGGCCAAGAAGGTGTAAGGTACTTGCCTCAACGGCAGAACCAAGATCACAACCAGAACTTTTAATCCAGACCAATGTTCTTTTCAGTTTAATCCCCCCCTAAAAAATCACTTTCTCTTAAAATAAAACAAAACAAAATGGCTTCAAACTAGGTGGAACTAATACTAGGTGGAATTCGAATTAATGCTAGGTGGAATTTGGGATCCAAAATATAGTCATCACTTGTCACAAATTGTCAAGTTAACCAAAAGCTATTAAATAAAAAGAAGCATGGAAAGGTTGTATTCTTTTGGCAACTGGGAAGGAATCACGCAGTGTGTGACCTTTCTATTCACCCTGTCACTGAGCAATAAACACGCAGGCACTTGTATGTACACACACAGTCATACACAGGGGAAATTTCACTACAGAAATCCAACTTCATCAGTATGAAGCCCTTCCTCCCAATGATGGATTTAAGAAGAGCAGACATGTCTGTCTTGCTCCTAATCTTAGAGGGAAAGAAAGCATTTGTTGTTTTACCATTAAGTATTAAGTTAGCTGTAGGCTTTTATAGATTTTCTTTTTCAAGTTGAGGGAGTAGTCTTGTGTTCCTTCTTTGCTGAACATTTTTATCAGGAATAGATGTAGAATTTTGTGAAGTGCTTTTGCTGTGTTTCTTGAGATAAATTTTCAAAGATGATTTTTTTCTTTTTTAGCTTGTGATATAATGAATGCATTTATTTATTTTCTGTTAAGTCAGCCCTATAGTCCTTGGATAAAGCCCACTTAGCCATCATGTATTATCCATATAATATGTTTTGGGGCTCAATTTGCTGAAATTTTGTTTGGAATTTTTGTACAGATGCTTATGAGGAATATCGGTCAGTAGTTTTCTTATTTGTTTGTTTTGTTTTGTTTCTTGGAATGTCTTGCCTGGTTTTGGTATCAGTTTAATGGTAGTCTCATAATTGGGAAGTATTCCTTACTCATTAGTTTTTGGAACAGTTTGCGTGGAATTAATATTATTTTTCCATTGAATATTTGTTAGAGCTCACCAAGTAAGCAATCTGAGCCTGGAGTAATCTTTGTGGGAAGTTTTGTAACTACAGTTTCAATCTCTTTAAACAGACATAGGAGGAGTATTCGGATTATCTATTCCTTCTTGAGTGAGCTTTGGAAATTAATGTCTTTCAAGGAATTTAACAATTTCTTCCCTCCTCCATGGCCTGAAACTCTCTCAAGGCATTATAGTAAGGCACTCATAGGATTCACCTCATTTGTTTCCCATCCGTCAGAAATCACTGTCCTCGTAACATTATGTATAGTGTTTTGAAAATAATTGTTTTATATTATTTATACATTTTGTATTTGTTTCATACGTGTGGGTAAACCCCATCCTTGTTTCTTCACTTTGGCCAGAAGTGAAAGTCCTTCACCATTCTTTTGATTAGCCTTTCCATGGTATAGATTTTCTCATGCTTTTGTTTTTAACTTATCTGCTCTTTTCTATTTAAATTCCATTTCTTGTAGACAGCGTAGAGTTGAGCCTTTCTTTAAAAAAAAAAAAAAATTCGATCTGACCATCTCTGCATTTTAATCGGTGTGTTAGGCCATTTACATTAAATATAATTATCAATATTTATGGGTTTAAATCTATCATTTTGTTATTTGTTTTATTTTATTTATTTATTTTTTTCCCCCAAAGCCCCAGTAGATAGTTGTATGTCATAGCTGCACATCCTTCCCGTTGCTGTATGTGGGACACGGCCTCACCATGGCCAGAGAAGCGGCGCGTCAGTGCGTGCCCGGAATCCGAACCCGGGCCGCCAGCAGCAGAGCGTGTGCACTTAACCGCCGAGCCACGAGGCCGGCCCTGTTATTTGTTTTCTAATTGTCCCATCTGCAGTTTGATCCATTTTTTTCTGCCTTCTTTTGGATTATCATTTTTTATTCTATTTTATTCCTACTACTGACTTACTACCTTCTCATTTTTATTTAATTGGTTGGTGATTGCTTTAGGGTTTACAATATACATCAACATTACAGTCCAGTTTCAAATAATACTTTTTTAACTCATGTAAAGTCTAAGAACCATAAAACTGTATACTTCCATTTTCCCTTCATGTCCTTTGTGCTATTTTTGTCATACATTTTATTCTACAAAGCTTTAAACTGCATAACACTTTGTTATTATTTTTGCTTTAAACAGTCATTATGTTTTAAGGAGATTAAAAAATGAGTTAAACATAAGATATCCAGGGGCCAGCCCCATGGCATAGTGGTTGGGTTCAGCACGTTCTGCTTCGGTGGCCCAGGTTTGTGGGTTCGTATCCTAGGCACCGACCTACACCACTTGTCAGCCACGCTACAGCAATGACCCACATATACAAAAAGTAGAGGAAGATTGGCACAGATGTTAGCTCAGAGTGAATCTTCCTCAGGAAAAAAAAAGATATCCATCTTCCATGTATTTACTGTTTCAGGTGCTTTTCATTCCTTAATTTAAATCCGAATTTCCTTCTTTTTTTTTTTTTTTTAATTTTTTGTTTATTGCAGTAACATTGGTTTATAACATTGTAAAAATTTCAGGTGTACATCATTGTACTTCTATTTCTGCATAGATTACATCATGTTCACCACCAAAATACTAATTACAACCCATCACCACACACATGTGCCAAATTATCCCTTTCACCCTCCTTCCTCCCCCTTTCCCCTCTGGTAACCACCAATCCAATCTCTGTCCCTATGTGTTTGTTTATTGTTGTTATTATCTACTACTTAATGAAGGAAATCATACGATATTTGACCTTCTCCCTCTGACTTATTTCACTTTGCATTATACCCTCAATGTCCATCCATGTTGTCACAAATGGCTGCAAACTGGTGCAGCCACTATGGAAAACAGTATGGAGATTTCCCGAATTTCCTTCTGATATCATTTTCCATCTGCCTGAAGAAGTTTTCTCAACATTTCTTGCTGTTCATGTCTGTTGGCAATGAATTCTTTCAACTTCTATTAGTCTGAAAAAAAGTTTTATTTTGCTTTTTTATTTGACATATATTTTCACTGGCTAAAGAATTTTAGATTGACTATATTTTCTTTGAGTTCTTTGAAGATGGTATTCCACTGTTTTCTGGCTTCCATTGTTTCTGCTGTTTTTCTTAGATATGTTCCGTTGTAATGTGACTTTTTCTCTGGCTGCTGTTAAAATTTTCTCATTCTCTCTGTTTTTCTGTAATTTGATTATGACGGGATTTGGCATGGTTTTCTGAGTTATTTTTATTGAATTTCATGGATCATTAGGTTTTTAGTTTTCATCAAATTTGGAAAATGTTTACCCATTATTTGTTCAAATGTTTTTCTGATACCCCCTCAACCCCTCCCTTTTCTCTGGGATTTCAGTTATTAGACTGCTAGATATTGTCCTACTGGACATTGATTCTTTGTTTTGTTTTTTTAATCAAGTTTTTCCTCTCTGTGCTTCATTGTAATTTCTATTGCTATGTCTTCAAGTTCATTGCTCTTTTCTTCTACTGTGTCTAGTCTGTTCTTAATTCCATACAGTGCATTTTTCACTTCTGGTATTGTATTTTTCATCTCTAGAAGTTCCATGTGGGATGTTTTTATATCTTCTATATAAAAGAAGATTTTCTCTTCATCGTTTTATGTTTTGCTCTACCTTCTTGAACATTTGGGTCATATTTATAAGAGCTGTTTATACATCATTGCTAATTTCATCATCTCTGTTATTTCTGGATCAATTTCTCTTGATTGATTTTTCTAATAGTTATGGGTCATATTTTCCTACTCATTTGCAGAAAATTTTTCATTTTAATTTTGATTGGTAATGGACATTGTGGATTTTATAGTATCAGTTGCTCTATTTTGTTATATTCCTTTAAATTGTGTTGAGTTTTGTTCTGGCATGTTAATTGCAGCATGTAAGATATAGATAAGTTGTATTAACAGACCGTTACTTATAATCAGTTAGATTATCTTGAGTGTTCTTTTAAACTTTCTTATAGTGTGTCTATAGCGTAAAAACTAAAATATCAAGTGCTGCATTGATATCTTTGAGCCCCATAGGGCCCCAAAGTCCTATTCTGTGAGTCCCCTGCTCTCATCGGATATGTCCTCCACCCACTGGGAAGGGCTTCCCATCTGGTTAGCTCTTCTGTCAGCTGGACGAGCTGCACTCCACTTGGTCCTCAATGTAACATGCTTCACCTCATTGCCAGCCCACAAAATTATTCAAACAAGCAAATCCCAACATTTTGTAATAACTGAGGGACACCTCTTGTTACTGCAAAGCCTGCCTCCCACAGCCCCTTTGGGGTTACGTTGCTGCCAGTTGCAGCTTCCACGTGGCCGTGCATCACGTATGGTGTCCACACTCAAGCTGTGAGTATATGTGGCCAATAAACTGCTGCCAATCTCTTCTGTCCATTATTGGGTGCCAGGTGTTCAGCCATCTCATACTATTTAGGGTGGGGGACCCTCCTTCACCAACAGGGTGAATAGGAGCTCATCAGAACAGTGTCCAAAGCAGCCTTTGGTCTAGGGTTAATGTAGTCCCACTAAGGTGGTACTCTTGAAAATTCTATCTTATAAACTTCTGTTATATGTATTAGGTCTTTACACATTTGCTCGTAGGAATACGAACAATTCCCAACTCTGTGTAATTTCTAGGAATTATTCTGCCTACTCCTTCATGGTAGTTCTTTCTGTGATCCTCAGGTAGTTTTCCTCTTACTCATGTGTAGATCACTTCTCAGCTAAAGACCCAAGACATCCTTCTAAAAATCTCTGGAACTTTTTTTGTGCAGTGTTTTCCTCTCCAGTAATTTCACAAGCAAATGCTAGCCAACTCAGCATCCCCAAACTCTGCCTTTTTTTCCCTTCAACTTTAGCAAGACTCTTGAGCTCTGTTTGGGTTCCAATAACTGTACTGCAGCATGAAAATTGTCCCTAAGCAGTAAACTGGTAAAATCATAGGGTTTGCACTGTTTATTTCCCTCCCTCAAGGATCACAGTCCTGTGCTGTTTGCCATCCAATGTCTGAACACTTTTATTCCTCATGTGTCTCTTTTTGTAGTTGTTTAAGACAATGGATGTGGGTACAATCTGGTCCTTATTAGTTCATCTCGACTGGAAGAGGAAGTTCTAACTCAAAATTTTAAAGTATATTTTTAGACAAATAATTATGTGCTCATAAATTTTTTAAAAATATTTATTTTTCAAATATAAATAAAGCTAATTTTCCTTTTAAAAATTTTGAGAATTTATAGACGTGTAAAGCACATAGTTTTTAAAGATTTACTTTGAAACCCTGGAAACTGTTGATTTTCACCAAGATGAATGCGTTATTCCTTGGCAATTGTTCTTATTTTTTCTCAATTCTGTCTTGCAGATCTCTTGTCATCATATATCTCTAGATTAAAGTAAACTCCTCCTTTCTGACCTTTCTAGCTCCTTTCTCAACCCCATTTCAAGTCTCTTGCTCATCAATGCCAAATAGATTGCTCTTGACCACTATCTTCATCATAATACTTTCGTGCTCAAAACTGAAAGATATCTTTCTACTGCTCGCAGAATTAAATCAGAACTTTCAAAATTTGAACTATCTTATAAACTATACCACAAAACAAATGTTATTTATTAATAGAATTATACTCTGCCTAAATTTAAAAACCCTAACTCATTTCCACTAATAGTATGAGTCAGAGATTCAGTGGTATTTAACTGGGATATCTTTAGCTTTCTGCTTTTTAAAAATTTATTTGTCGGTATCTGAATGCTGCTTTAGGGATGATTCTCCTTATTTTTTGATCTAACATTTATTGAATGTTCACTATTTACTAAGTGCTGTATTACATATGATAGATACATAAATAGATAATATAGGATTATCTACAATAGACTGGTTAAGCACTTTATGTATAATATAGTGTTTAATTTCAATACAACCCTATAAAGTAGATTCTACACCTAACTTCATTTCACAGTCGAGGAAATAGACAATAAAGGAGACACACAGTGAGTGTATCACAGATTTGAGATGTATATATGGTCTGTTTCCAGAATTGATCATCTTAACCATTATATATAAATGAGCAATGTAGAAAATATAAAGGATGCAATTTGTTATTTATTTATGGAATCTTGAAATAACAAATTATCATTCAAGCAAAAAAATTATAAATAGGAAAAGAGTGATATAGAGTGATGAAGAGTAAAAGCCATAATGACTATTTACTAGTTATGTAACTTTATATATCATTGCATCTTTTATATATCACATCACTTTTAAACTAATTTATCTACCATTTGATTAAATACCATTTATTAAATACTTTAAAAATATAACACAAAATAGTTAAAGAAAAAATTTTCACAAGTATAAAAGGAATAAATAAATGTACCATGTCACTCTCTGTTCATGAATGGTTAATTAGATCAAAAATTATAAGTATAGGGTATAACTAAATAATCTCACTATTAAGGTTTATATAATAGCTATGTTTTGACTAAATTCTACAGAAATTACATGGCCTTTTCAAGCATCCTTGTAATAGGAAAATTTTTTTTGATTGCATAATTTTGCACAAGCAAAACCTCAATAAACTGAAAAAAAAACTGATACAGAAGAACAAAGAACAGTGCTACAAATGAAAACGAAGCAAATGATATTCAAGACATATACCTCTCCTTCAAAAATTCTTCATAGAGAAATCAAAAGTCTCAAGGGCTTTTATAAAATTAAGTACAAAATAATGACAAGAAAATAAGGTGTCCAATCCAAGAGATTAGAAAATGTAATAGTAACGAAAAATAGGAAAGATACAGGTGAAAGGAATTAATAAAGCTAAAAGTTGGAATTTTTACCTTAGTAAAAAGAAATTAAAGGCAGAATTGGAAAGCAGAAGAAGAGCATGACCAAACATGACGAGCTGAGCTGGTATAGACAGGTTCTGTCTGACTATAAAGAAAATTCTGGATGAACTATTTTTAAGATGGCTTAATACAACTCCTAGCTTGAAAGAAAGACAAGAAAACTTCAGGTGCCATAAACAGAGAAATAAAGCAACAATAGAGAGAAATAAAGCAAAAGCCGATGTCCTGGCCCACGTAGTATTCAACTAGATCTTGCAGTAGAGGTGGGGTTAAGGGGAACAGAAAGACGGAAGTGTGACAAAGTATCTACCTAGTGGAAAACTTGAGCACACTTCTCTCAGAAACTGCTAGTTAAAGTAGATACATTTTTTAAAGATATGAGCAACAAAATTAATAATTTAGAGAACACTTAGGGAATGCACATTCTTTTCAAGCTCAAACGAAATACTTTCAAAAGTTGATCAGGTTCTGGGCCACAAAATATTCTCAACAAATGCCAAAAGATTAATAACATATACCACATACTATAACTACTCTGCTACAAAATGAAAAACCAATAATGTATAGGCTTAAAAAATAAACAAATCAAATCAAATCAGAGTAAAAAATATCTGGACATTTAAAAGAGCACAATTCTAGGGCTGGCCCCGTGGCTTGGCGGTTAAGGGCGCGTGCTCTGCTACTGGTGGCCCGGGTTCGGATCCCAGGTGTGCGCCGACGCACCGCTTCTCCAGCCATGCTGAGGCCGCGTCCCACATACAGCAACTAGAAGGATGTGCAGCTATGAAATACGACTATCTACTGGGGCTTTGGGGGAAAAATAAATAAATAAAATTATAAAAAAAAAAATAAAAAAAATAAAAGAGCACAATTCTAGATAAGCCATGAATCAAAGAAGAAATCATGATGGACAGTGTTTATTACTAAATATTAAGCATGAATTACAGCTAAAATCCCATATAGAAAAACTTGTGGAATGCAATTAAAACAGTTTTTAGAGGAAAATGTATAGTCTTAGAATATATATATTACAAAATAAGAAAAACTAAGAATTAATGAGCTGGGCCGGCCCCGTGGCTTGGCGGTTAAGTGCGAGCGCTCCGCTGCTGGCAGCCCAGGTTCGGATCCCGGGCGCGCACCGACGCACCGCTTCTCCAGCCTTGCTGAGGCCGCGTTCCACATACAGCAACTAGAAGGATGTGCAACTATGACATATAACTATCTACTGGGGCTTTGGGGGGAAAAAATAAATAAATAAAATCTTAAAAAAAAAAAGAATTAATGAGCTAATCATCCATCCAAGAACTGCAAAAATAATCACAGGGTAAATCCTAGAAATAGAACAAGGAGAACAATAAAACTAAGATCAAATATTAGTTAATATAAGAAACAAAGATACAAAACAGAGAATCAAATAAACCAAAAAATTATTTTTTTGGAAAAAAAAACTAATAAAATAGAAAAATATACAATAAGACTGATGGGAGAGAGAGAGGAAGAGAGGAAAAGAGGGAGAAGGGGAGAGGGAAAGTGTGTTGGTAAACCAGCTCTCTCTGGGGTGGGGGAAGGCCTTGACTTGTAAGAGTTCTGATTTCCATGGTATGAATATTCCCACTATTGCTGATTTTAATCTACCAACATGATGTCATTGTATGCAAACTGGGAAGAGAAGCAGACTTGGCTCTGGGCAGCCAGTACAAGCCACTCCAGCATACCACTAGAGAGAAGTCACAAATAATATTAGAACTGAAAAATAGGACACAATGCAGTAAAGATTTAAAACTTTCTAAGAGAATATCCTGAATAATTCTGTCCACGTAAGTGAAAACTTGGAAAAAGTGAACAATTTCTTAGAGAACTGTAACTTACCAAATAGACCCCAAAGGAAACTAGACCAGAACGAGATTATGAAGATAGTGAACTAATTGTTTAAGATTCTCCCATTACTTAAGAAAACAAGATGAAACAAACAACTTGGCCCATCAGATTTAATACGTGAGCTTTACCCAATGTTTAAAGAGTGGTTTTAAAGTCTAGCCCTCACAACAAAAGGATCAGCATCACCTGGGAACTTGTTAGAACCGCACATTCTCAAGTTCCACTTCACATCTACTAAATTAGAAATTCTGTGTGTGAGGCCAATGAATCTGTACAGTGACGCAGGCTGAAATTTGAGAATTATTGTTTCAAGAAAAAGAGCAACCTAAAAGTATACAAACCATTTTAATGGCTAGAAAAGAAGAAATTCTCCTCTCATTATCTCATTTTATGAGGCCAATACAGTCTTCACTCCAAAATCAGACATAAATACTATAAGAAAGAAAAATTATAAGTTGATGTCACATGGGATATAAACCCTCTAAATAAAATATTAACAAATGGAATCCACCCTTGCTTGTGTGTGTGTGTCTGTCTCTGAGAGTGCCATGACTAAGTGGGGAAGATCCCAGGAACTAAAAAATGTTTTTATATCAGGAAATCTGTTACTACATTTGCCACATTAACAAATTAAAGGAGAAAAGCCATATGATGATCTCTATAGGTACAGAAAGAATTTTTGATAAGTTTAAATATGCATTCCTGATAATCATCATCATTATTATTAACTCTTAGCAAACTAGAAATAGAAAAATTTTAACCTGATCAAAACTATCTATTAAAAACGTCACTAAACATAATATTTTTGATAAAATTATAGATATATTCCTTTTAAATTAGGAACAAGACAAAGATACCTACTATTATCACTTCTAGTCAGCATTGTATCAGAGGTCCTAGTCTATGCAGTAAAATAATAAAAGAAATAAAAGGATATGGACTAGAAAGAAAGAAAGAAGGTTCATTCTTTTTAAGTGATATTACTGTGAATACAAAAATTCAAGACACTTGATAAATTAATTAATAAAATTCAACAAGTTTGCCTGAGATCACTTTATATGAGAACACGATACAAAAATCAATAGGATTCCTCCGCAATAACAATGGATCTCATTCACAATAACTTTAAAATTTTAAGTCACTCAGGAGTAAATCTAACAAAATAAGCAAGATAAACAACCCTAATTATTTAGTGATATAAATGCTAAATAGACGGAGATTACAGAGTGTTTGTGAAAAGGATGACTCCGTATCTTAAAGATGTCATTTCTTCCCAATTAGGGTTGCCAGATTTAGCAAATAAAAATAGAGAATAATCAGTTAAATTTCAAATAAGCAATGAATGACTCTTTTGTATAAGTATGTCCCAAATATTGTATGGGACCAGTTTATGATAACAGGAAATGATAAAGGATACAGATGAACATCCAGACAGAAGAGATGTGTAGGGCAAGGTATGTGGGCAGGGACGCAGAACTTCCATGCCCTCTCCGGGTGCACCACTCTCCCGGCACCTCCACGTGTTCAGCAACCCGGAAGCTCCCTAAAGCTAATATCTTTGGGATTTTCATGGAGGCTTCATCACATAAGCATGATCATCATTAACTCAGTTTCCAGTCCCTCTCTTCTTCCTGGAGGATAGTGGCTGGGGCTGAAAGCTCCAAGCTTCTAATCATATCTTGGTCTTTCTTGTGACCAGCACCCATGCAGGAGCCACCAAGAGTCACCTCATTAGAATAAAACACTGTTATCACTCAGAGAATTCCAAGGGATTTAGGAGCTCAGTGTCAGGAACTCGGGTCAAAGACCAAATATTAGAACAGAAGATGCTCCTAGTGCTCTTATCACTTAGGCAATTACAAGGATTTTAGGAGCTTTGTGCCAGGAACCAGGGTCAGAGACCAATATATATTTTTTCTATTATCTCACAGGTAGGTTTTTGCCTTAGACCTGTATGATTAAAGAGATAACATTTAAGAAGTCTAACACAAAACAAGAAGCGTCTTCTCCAAAGACAAATTCAGTTTTTCACTCCAGAACTCAGAAATCTCAGCCCTGATTGGCCTATTCATTCCTGCCAGGTGGCAACAAGAGGGGAAAGAAGACCCTCCGCATCACTGGTCATTATTTTCATTCATTTTCTTCTCTTTCCATCAGGGAATCAAAAAGTGCTTTTGATTCAAGGTAATAAAAAGCAAAAATGACAGTCCTATAATTTAAAAATGAGTCATGACAGTCATTTGACCTCAATAACCACATTTCAGGTGCGATCTGATCCTGGCCTCATCCTGTGGATAGATCTAGCATCTCAAAAGAAAAGTAGATCAGATGGGTGGATGGTGTTGGTAATATCAATTCAGGATTCTATCCCAATAGACAAATGCAACCGAGGAACAGGAAACTTGGAGAAAAAGCATACTTACACAAGAATGCAATCATGAGTAAAGCTTATATCAGTTAAGATTCTTTAGGTGTAAGAAACAAAAATCAACCCAGCCTAACAAGCACAGAGGAATATATTGGAGGATGGAAGAATATAGGACATCTTTTCACAATCTCAGAGTCAGTCTTGGAAAAGTCAGGAGCCAGCGTATCTATGGGGAAAATGGAAACTAGTGGACAGTCGCAGCCAGATGGGACTGATCAACTCCAACTGCTTTTTCCACCTTTCTCTGCATTCCACATGAGCTTCAAATTCCAAGGAGAGGAGAGCATCTGATTGGTATAGCTTGGGTCACATGTCCATCCCTTGGCCAGGGGAATGGGGACATCTTGATTGATAGTTCCATGGTCGTATCCAATAATGAAGGAGTAGTTTTCTCAATGTACGTTCAGGGCACCATTTCAAAAGAAGAGGAAAGGGATTTTTGGCAGGCATAAACAACAGATGTCCACTGCGTGACTAAACAACACAGGTTTTGGGAAATGTATCAGTGTAGAACAACGTGGTGATTGCCAGTTGAACCTTGGTGCAAGACAATGATGTTTTTTTTTAATAAGAGAAAGGATTTTCTCAAGATTAATCACTCTGGGAAATGGTTAATACCAGAGTAGGAAGTGAGGTGGGCCTCTGTCAGGGAGAGGAAGGGTCTTTCTTCACTATCTGGGGCTGGAGGCATTATGCTGACACTTGAGTGTTATTCTAGAACTCCTCCTGTCTGTGGTGACTGCTGGGAATCTCTGTTTGCTATATGAGGCACAACAGCAACAACAACGAAGAAAGATAACCTACTTTCTGGAGCTTCCAGTAGCCATGACATTGGCCGTAGAATCCTCCCATGTCAAGGGTACGTCTGAGTGAGGGGTGCATAACTGGTGCCTGAAAAAACAAAAGCAAACAAAAAACTGCCCTCTCCAACAACAAAGCAAAACAAACCAAAACCTCCTAGTTATTTGGACTGCAGGAGAATTTTCGTTGTCCAAGATCAGCATGGGGTCTCCTCAGTGGTGACCAGTAGAGGGTCTGTGGCCAGCAGAGTAACACTCTAGAGAATCAGCAGCAGCAGCAGCATCTCACAGAAGCAAGATGAGAATCCTGGATGGAAGAAACTGTTTATTCCAGAGCAAGCATATGTACACTACACATTTAGTGAAAGTCCATGTAACCATTCTTGCATAATAAGGTAACACATAACAAGGAGGAAGACAGAAACATACACATGTACATAATATGTAAATATGTACATTTATGTATATGTATATATACAATAAACATAATATGTATTTCACTTAGGAAATAATTGCTACTAATATTTCCCACAGTTTTTCATTCCCCTTTTAATTTGTTTAAGGTACTTTTGATGTACATAAGCTTGCTATTATTTTATAGCATCAAACGTTTCTTTTCCTCTGTAGTTTCTTCCATTTCTTTTATGCTCGGAAAGTGCTTCCTTGAAAAAGGCCAGTATTATAGTGTCTGTAATTCACTTTAAAGAACATGGGCATAGACAGTGTGCTATTATGTATGTGCTATTTGGCTTAAGCTACACGTTATGTGTGGTCATTTGTCCTAATTAGGATTTCTGATCATCCAAAGGGCCATCAGCTAGCATTCAGTCAGAAAGGCCACACTCCAAAGCCTGCAAGTGCTTCAGCTGGTTTATCTCTGATTACCACTAGAGCTTTTGCTAATCAACATACGAATGGTAGAAAAGGGTTTTTGTTGGTGAGATGGGTTTTTATTGGTGAACTTAATGGCATTTGAGATATGTACCTTGGATAAAAAATTTCAGAAAATCCTTCCTACCCTTTCTTGAACAGTATAGAAGAATCGAGGGAGCCCTATATCCTGTTCGCTTAGGGATGGCACCAAGACTTCATCCCTAAAGAGATGTTTTGCCTATTTTCTAATAAAAACTTGATAAAGAGCTGTGTGTGTGGAAGAATTTGGTCTGAGAATTGCTTTCTTTTTAACCTGATAGAGAGATTGTGGGGAAATAGTTAATCCTCACCCACCTCTAACCCTTGGAGGCTACTATTAATAAACAAAAATAACCTATGAGTTGCACATGATCAAGTTGGCTTAGCCAATTTACAAGAACCAGTTAAATACCCACCTGTGTTTTCTTCTAATTTATTTCATGGGTGTATATTTTATATCTAACTCTTGATCCATCTGGAGTTTTTAATCTTAAATGGCTAAGGAGTGGGGCCATTCACATAAATGCATGAGGCAAGCTGGTATAAAACAGGAGGTAGGAAGAACTGTGCCAAATTGCAGAGCACCAGGGGGGCCGCCACTCCTGTTCATGCCAATTGCCGCCATCTGGGAATGTGGGTCCAGTGCTGTCATATCTTCTGATTTACTTTTTCTTTCCAAGCTTTTTTCTTTTTAATATTTATATTTTGATGAAAATTTTTCTGATTTTTAAAACACCATGCAATAAATGGTACACATTTGTGGCCCAGTTATGGTACAAGGGTGGCCAGTTTGCAATTTCTGCTTTATAGTATAAGAGGTGAATATAATATATTTTTCTCCAAGTAGGCAAATTTTCCCCAAAATTGTTTGTTAAAAACATAGCCTTTCTTGTTAAGATCTTATTCTTCCTTCATCAAACACTATACATTTGTTTACTAGCAGCTGTTATTTCCTGCATATTTGGGTAAATTTAAGAATAACTTGTCCATCTCCAACATCTTTTCAGATTTTGATTTGAAATCCTAATTTCAAATTAAGTCCTTATTAATTTGAAAAAAGTTTAAATAATATTAATAACATATTTAATAACAAATATTTATTTTTATACTTCAATAAAAATATTTAGATTTTTGTATATTTATTTTGTATCTAAATATTTGACTTCAGTTTTTTCTAGTTCTAAGAATTTTACAATTTATTCTTCTGGGTGTTCAAAATGTATACTTGTGTCGGGGGAAGAGGGAGAATCTCCCTCCGCCCTTTCCCTTAAGGTTCTTCTGGCTGGCCAAATAATCAACAAGACAGGTTAGCAGGAGAAAATAATAACCAAGTTTAATAACATGTATACATGGGAGAAACTCAGAAATGAGCAACTCGTCCCCCTGTCTAAGCTGCTTGCTTAAGTATTGCAGCTAAATGCGAAAGAACGTGTTGGGGGTGGGTAGTGGCCTGGGACTTCAGAGGGCAGAAGGACAATTCTTTTCAGGGTCATCTATTGATAATTTGGTCAGGGAGAGATAGAGTTTTTTTGATAAAAGGGGCTTGGTGCCCCTCCCATTGTAACACCTATTTTACATTATCTTTATAGCCATCATGATAGAAGATTTGTTCCAGGAATGAGCCACCATGTCAGATTCTTTAGGCAGTTAGTGGGGGAGGTCAAATGTCCTTATTGTCTTCAGCTCGAAATAATCCGCAAACCAGAGTGGTGCTTCCTGGGGCAGCTTGCCCTGAGCACCATCACTTGCATAACTGGTCGTCATTTTCTAGACTATCAAACATTTTACATAACATGGAGTGTTTTTATTTCTTGAAAGCTTGAAGGGCTCAACAGTGAAACAGTCATGACTTGGAACTATTTTTTGAAGTAATTCTATGATTATTGGATATATGTTTTGTGATTAGTCATTTTTATTTTCCTAAAAAGTTAATTTACTTATTTATATAAGACTTTTATTAATACCAACTATGTGCCTCTATGAGCATTGGCCAGTAAAGACTTACAAAGTCCCAATTCTCAAGAAACTTACATTCTCAGAAGCAAAGACAGATAATAAACCAAGAAATAAATTTTAAAAATGTCAAGTAATGAAAAATGCTCTGGCAAAATTAAGAGTGTGATACAGATAGGGAGTGACAGGCTGATGGATACTGGGGAATTACGGGTAGTCAAAAAAAAACTCTCTGAGGACATGACATTTAAGCTAACACTTCATTGACAAGAAGGAACCGTCAAAAATCCAGGGAAAGAGATTTGTCTGAGTCCATTTGGGCTATCATAACAAGATACCACAGACTGGGTAGGTAATAAACAACAGAAATTTATTGCTCACAGTTCTGAAGGCTGTAAGTCCAGGATCAAGGTGCCAGCATGGTTGAGTGAGAGCCCTCTTCAGGTTGCAGACCTCTCCTTGTATCCTCACAAGGCAGAAGGGCTAGGGAGCTCTGTGGGGTATCTTTTATAAAAGCACTAATCCCATTCGTGAGGGTTCCCCTCTCATGACCCAATCTCCCAAGGGCCTCACCTCCTAATACCATCATCTTTGGGAATTTAGGATTTCAGCAGGAACTTTGCAGGGACACAAACATTCAGACCATAGCAACATTCCATGTAGAAGGCAAGGTTAGTTCAAGGGGTAGGAAATATTTGTGTACAAAGATTGGTATGTTCCAAGTTACTCATATCACTGGAATTTTCAAATTCACTAGTATAGTGTTATGTAGTAATGTTAACTTCCTCCATATCTTTGGCTATTTTTCTTTCTCATTATTAATAATGCTTATTTGTATTTAAATATTTTCTTAATAAAAGTTGCCCAAGTTTTATCTGTTATATTGTGCTCTTATTTTTAAATCAAACAAAACTTTTGGATTATCAATTCTACGATTTTTATATTTAGGATTTTATTCCTCTATTCTTGTGTCCTGTTTTTAAATTCTTGTTTTTGCTCTTTATTTTTAGTAATAAAAATTATAAGACTATGAAATTTTCTCTGTGGGAAGTTTTGCCCATGTTAATAATACATTGTGCTCATTTTATTTTTAAGATTGTCTCAAATTACTATATTGATTTTATTATTGGCCCAAGATTTAGAGACTTTACTTTGAACTTTGAAATGATAGGGACTTTTTTTTCCATTTAATACTTTGTTATTAATATCCAGTTTACTTACATTGTTATCAGAAAATATGACCTGATGAACTTATTTTTTTTCTTTCTTTGTGAGGAAGATTAGCCCTGAGCTAACATCCAATGCCAATCTTCCTCTTTTTCTTGAGGAAGACCAGCCCTGGGCTAACATCTGTGCCCATCTTCCTCTCCTTTTTTATATGGGACGCCGCCACACCATGGCTTGACAAGCAGTGTGTTGGTGCGTGCCCAGGATCCAAATCCACGAACCCCGGGCAGCCACAGCGGAGCGTGCGCAATTAGTCTCTACGCCACCAGGACGGCCCCTACCCGATGAACTTTTGATTTGAGAAATTTATTGAAATATTCTTTGTAGTCTAAGTACATGAGTTTCTTTTTTTCCCTTTTTGTCTGTTTGGTAATTATTGCATAGGCATCCGAATATAAACTATATTCTTCTCGGGAATATAAAGTTCATTGTATATCTAGTGATTCAACCTTAAAATATCATGCAATTTCTCCTTGTCATTAGTTTTTTTGTGTGTGTGAGGAAGATCAGCCCTGAGCTAACATCCTTCTCCAATCCTCCTCTTTTTGCTGAGGAAGATTGGCCCTGGGCTAACATCCATGCCCATCTTCCTCTACTTTATATGGGACGCCGCCACAGCACGGCTTGACAAGCGGTGCCTCCGTATCCCAACCCTGGGCCACCACAGTGGAGTGTGCACACTGAACCGCTGTGCCACCGGGCTGGCCCCTCCTTGTCATTACCTTTTTTAAAATCTATGTACTCTCTCAAAGGTGAGAGATGTATCAGTTGTGCAAAACTTTTCTTCACATTTTGCCTTATATTGCTAACAGTTTAGAAGGACTCAGAAAGTGTGAGAGCCAGAAATCTGGAAGTTTGTAGCTAGAGTATAAGACTGTTGCCAGATCTAGGAACCGTATCACATGTCAGGATGTTTCTTGTTGCAAACACTACATGAAAAGCTAACTCAAACTGACTTACAAAATATAGGGGCTATACCTCTTGAATTGAGAAGTTCAGAGAAAAGGCAGCCTTTAAGTGTGCTTCAATGGCATTCTCTCCATCCTGCTGACCTTCATCTAGCAGTTTCATCTTCAGGCTGGTTTTCCTCGTGGTAGCAATATAGATGAGGCAGCTCAAGGTGCAACACCTGCACTCAATGCCATCCAAAAGAGGAGAGGGGCTGTATCCCAAAACTTTTGGCAAAAGTCCCAGAATTTTACATGGTAGCACTGTCTTAGGTCAAATGTCCACATCTTACAGTCACTAGCCTGGGGTTGGTATGTACTCGTTGACTTAGTCCAGTTCACATGCTCCATTTATAAGAATGGAGTAGTGTTTCCCAAAATCTCATGCACCCCCTATGGAGATCAGGGGCAACAAGGAAGAACAAATGAAGAAACTCAATTCTGGTCAGAGTAGCAGTGACTTCCTTGTCTGTTGATGCCCAGCCTCACACTGGCACTTCTATATTCTGCTTTATATCCAAGGGAGCTGGAAAAGGTCATTTTCCAGAATCCACCAACCATTGGTTTCCTGTATTTCTACCAATGGAAGACACCCGAAGGTGCACGGGAGAAGGTGATTCTTTTCTTGTTCCTTGCTCTGGCAGTGGCAGGGGTAGGTGACTGCTGGTGGCCATGAGTTCCTGGATTCCTGCAGCCTCTGAGCATATGGGGTCCTGGCTTCCCATTGTAGCAGTTCAAACAGAAATGCTCCAGCAGCCTCAGGGAGCACGTGAGTAGGCTCCTGGGACACCAGTAAAGCCTCTGCTCCTCCAACCTTAGGACAGCTAGTGACTTTCTGCAGTTACTGATTTCAGAGTATCCTCATCTTCCTTTTAAGGCTCCTCCAGTTTTATGTAATACTTTTGCAACCAATTCACCGCATTAAATTCCCTTTGTTTGAAATACTTAAGGTGGTTTCTGTTTGCTAAATAGGACCCTGACTGATACACTGCTGTGAAAAATGCTTCAAGTTTCTAGGTTATAATTGTATTAAACCAATAATGGATATGCATATCATTCCATAAACAAATAAATAAATGACCAAACGTACATGATTATAAAACAATTTAATGTTGACTTCCTAAATCCTAACCATTTTGAGAAAAATGTGGTATTGCAAAACATATTTGCTGCCTGTACAACTGTAAGCTATTTCCTTTATGTAATAGAGTGCACTAAGTGTCAGTTTTATTAAAATAATAATCTAGTTTTAAAATAAATGATTCCATCAAAAAATAAAATATAGCATTTATTCTTATCTTTCAATATCTTTCAATTCTTATCTTTCAATATATTTAATCTTATCTTTCAATTCAGTGAGAGGTCATGTCATCTAATGAAACAAACGTGGACTTTGGAGATAATATAATAGCTAATATTGTCAATATAAGGCATCTAAAAATCAATACATATATCATGTATACACACAACCAGGGTTAGGAACGGCATGATTGACTTTACAATCAAACTGTAAAATCTGACTCAGTGACTGTTTTGTGTTGGGCTATTTCTCAGGCATACAATTATCATAATTCAGTTGTAACTTCTGAGGCTGCAGTAGAAACACTGAAAACCAGTCAAAGAGAGAGCATTGATTATCACATTAGGTAAAGGAAAAACACAAGCAAAATTGTCTACTATGGTATTATTTACAAAGGAATTCTACTAGAAAAGTACCTATTATTTGATTACTGTAAGTAGGAAAACAGCAAATGGTAGGACGGAGACCAAGTGATGTATCAGCTCTTGGAACAAAATCTTCAATTGAAATGTAAAAGTCTGCTTTCCAAAACTTCCCTTT
Organism: Diceros bicornis minor; assembly: GCF_020826845.1. Lineage (NCBI taxonomy): Eukaryota > Metazoa > Chordata > Mammalia > Perissodactyla > Rhinocerotidae > Diceros > Diceros bicornis. The sequence continues at coordinate 10,394,544 of NC_080762.1, read as the reverse complement.
GGCTTAATTTCTATTCATCTGCTAGCTATAATGACTGGTGCATTCCTGAATCTGGTTTGCTCTGTTTCCAGACATATGAGAAAGTTGTGACCACAGTTATCAGATGATTGCTGGCAAGTGGGAAGAAATCGAGCTTACGGTTGGTACACAAAATAGCCCCAGATCAGTGTCCTCAAATTTTTTGGTCTTGGGATCCCTTTATACTCGTAAAAATTACAGAAGACTCAAAAGAACTGTTGTTTACATGTATTAATCTATCAATATTTACCAAATTAGAAACTAAGACTGAGAACTGTTTAAAATATTTATAAATTCATTTAAAAATAATAAGCTCATTAAGTACAAAAATAACTACATTTTCCAAAATAAAGATAACTTAGTGAGAAGAGCAGCATTATTTTGTTTTGCAAATCTCTTTAATGCCTGGCTTAACTGATATAGCCAAATTCTAATCTCAGCTTCTACATTCAGTCTGTTGGTACAACACATATTATGTAGCCTCTAGAAAACTGCACTGTATGAGAGAGAGAGAGAGAGAGAGAGAGAAAGGCAGCTGGAGTCTTAGTATTATTATTGAAATAATTTTCATCTCTGGGGTCCTCTGAAAGGATCTCAAGGATCCTCGGGGAACACTGGAAAACACTTTGAAAACTACTGCCCTAGATGAGTTACATCAATGGTTTTCAACACATTTTCCACTGTAACACATATAATTTTCTCATGCGTGTTTTCATGGATGTCTTCAGATATTAACTAAACGAAAAGAATATTTTGAAATTAAGGAAAACAAATAACTCAAACATTTTTGGGTGTTGGGAGGATAGTATGGGGAAGAGGTGATGGCTGGAGATGTGCGGTATTCATGAAAGCATTTTATATACTTGTGGGAAAGAGACAGTGGGTTATGAATAGCGAGCAATTCCTTGCAGTCTGTTGCAACTCCTTTATGTTTGATTCAATGAAGCAAAATAGAATGCCAGTGACAGTAACATTATTACAGAGATACCCTGAATTTGTTAGACTCTGATTTATTTCTTTAAGTAAATCACTTGAAAATTTGGACAGTTTAACAATTACTGGAAACCAATTACTTTTAAAACACTTCTGACAATGTTGAGAGGCGCTGTCCTGTATTATTCATAGAGAGAAACTCATCACTGTCTCTCAGGTGACTGGTGGAGATCGGGTGCATACGATTCCATACACTTAGTTCTCCTCTTTATACACAATTACTGACAAATAAGTTCTTATTCATTTATATATTATTTGGTATATAAATGTGTGTGCACATATTCTTTTGTTCATTCGACACATATTTATAGAGAGCCTCTCTAAAGCGTCAGGCACTATTCTTGGCAGTTGGGATACAAAATAGAATACAAATTACTGCTCTCAAGAGATTTATGTTCTAGTGTGGAGAAACACACAATAAAGATGAAAAAGCAAACTAAATCATCCTTATGTTGTGGTAAGTATTAGTGAGCAAAAGTAAAGGAGGGGCATAAGAGATACTGGGAGTGGGTGATGTCATGATTTAAAATAGGGTGGCAAGCAGAGGACTGACTGAAAAGATGGCATTTGAGCACAGACAGAGGGAGGAAGCATGTTCTAAGCAGAGGAAACAGCAACTGCAAAGACTGAGGTCGAAAGCTTATGTAAAGTCGTTTTGGAACACAAGGCTGAGTGAGCAGTTTGGGAGTCAGAGAGGCAATGGTTTTTACTTTGTATTGGGAAGCCATGGGAGAGTGAACAGAGGAGCAGTACGATCTGACATCCTTCTTCATAAGTTTACTTTGGCTTCAGTGTTGTGAATAGACTCAAAGAACAGCAAGGACAGAATCAAGAAAACCAGTCCCTGGGTTATTGCAATAATCCAAACAGATGATGTAGCCTGTAGTACAGGTGGCAAGTAGTCAGATTCTGGATGTGTTTTGAAGGAAGAGCCAACAGATTATTTGCAAAATGGATATGGAACATATGAGAAAGAGAGGAATTAACGATGAGTTTGGATAGGGAAAGATGGAACTATTCACTGAAATGACTAAGATTATGAATGTGGCTGAGGGTATGAAGCCTAGAAAGGCATTTTAGTGGGACTCCTGTTGATTAACTCCTTTAATTAACTGCAGATAGAATATAAATTATAATATTCATTTAGAGAAACTGTTCTAAACATGTGCCTAGAGCAAGTGAAGAACGGTGAATAACTTTTCCTATATTACAAGTATTTACGGATCAGGAAACATATCGGTGTTCTGATCCGGCCTCTATCTTGAACAGGAAAGTCTCTAAGCAAGTCGTTTAACCTTGTTATATCTATTTTTTAATTGATAAAATGAAGAACTGGACTACGTGAACTCTTACAGTGGCTGCCTGCCTCCACAGCCCAGCTGTGCCTGTCTCTGTAAAGTGGGAATAACAAGAGTACCTACCACATAGTTTATTGCCAGCGAAAACGTGTAAAGCACTTAGAACAACGCCTTGCACACTGTTAATGTTAGTATTATACCTTCAGTTACATATCAAATTTTTGCTATTATCTGTTCATGGGGTGTGTAGCATAGACGGATGATAACTTGGAATGTCCTAAAGGTACTTTTTTTTTTTTTTTTTGAAAGAGAACAAGCAGTACTTTGCCAAGGACTCTTCACCCCGAAATCCGGCCAGGCGCGCCCAAGGGCTTCTTCTGGATCTCCAAGCTGGGTTTCTGAGCAGCACCACCTGCTGGTCCCACACGCGCTTACCTCCTCGGCTCCAAATCTCTCTCTGGTAGACCTGCATTCTTTCAGAGTCTTCCGCACCTAATTACAAATTACAAAAATTGCAAACCAAAACATAAAGCAGCTAGAACAATCCAGGCAGCGAAATCGCAGGTCCCCCAAGGCAGGAGCAGGCGGTCCCCCGCGGCGCGCTCCGGGGCGGGGCGGGGCGTGGGGAGTGGGGCGGCGGGGCGGGGCTGGTGCGAGCTCCCGGGCGTGCGGCGCTGCTTCCGCCCCGCGCGGCCCCGCCCCCGCGACGGGCGGTCACGTGACGGCCGCGCGCGTCCCCGGCCGCTGCGGGCTCTGAGGCCGCAGAGAAGACTGCGAGGCGCCCGCGGCCGTGGCCGGAGAGGTGGGAGTCGGGGCGAAGCCCTCGCGGGGGCAGGGCGAAGTCTGCCACTCCGGGACCCTGACTTGGGGGGAGGAGTGAGGGCCCGCGGTGTCACCTCCCGTCGCGACGCGCTCCGGGTGGGCCCTGCGCGCCGGCCTGAGGGGCGGCGGCGGCGGGGTCAGGGGCCGGGACGTCGGTGGACGCCCTTGGGCCGGCGCGGCCGCGGCTGTGGGCGCCCGGGCGGGAGGGGACGGCGCAGGCCTTCCCGCCGCCCCCACTGGGGCTGCTGTCGCAGGCGAGAAGACTGTGGCGGGCTCCGCGCTGTCCCGGCCGCCGCAGCCCGTGCCCTGGGCGACGGCCCGGAGCTGGTCACGGTCGGGGTGCGAGAGGCGGAGCAGCGGCCATTACTGCGCAGCCTCTTCCGCCGGGTCCTCGTCGCTGCCTTGAGCGGCAGCCTGGTCTTCTCCTCTCCCCTCGGTGGTGTTGTCAGGCCTGTGCCCGGGGACCTTTTGGCCTCAAGACTTAGGGGCGGCGATGGTTTGAGGGTGTCCTGCTCCCTGTTTCGCGTGTGGAGGCCTCCGTCCGGGCCTTGGGTCAGATGGCAGCCGGTCCCTGTGTTTTGTCCTCTTCCGGAGTGTCTGTGGCTGTTTCGTTCTCTTCCCCGTCTCTCTCTTTTTTCCTCCTGCTCAGCGTCTGGGTCTGCCCCCATCCGAAGAGCAGCCCCTCCACCTTGTCCTGGTTAAACCCAGCGCTGCATCTTCTTCGTCGTTTTGATGGTTACTAAAGCATCGGAAACATTAAGAGCTCTCTCCGTACCCGTTGAGCCTCCGAAACCTCAGTGCATCTTCAAGCGGAGGCTGTTGCTTTGTTCTTCTGGTTGCTGGGTGCGGAGTTCTCTCCCTACCCCCATCCCGTCTGAACGAGTGCGGGTCTTCCTTGTCGCTATTTCGTTGTCCCTAGACGTCTAGAGAAAGGCTGCAAAATTGTGTTGAGTTCACACACCCATTCTGGCAACTAGATCCTTTTTTCCTTGTTAGCCGTTTTCGTATATGTTTTTGTGTCTTTTCCCTAAGTGCCATTTTAGTGAGCACTTATTTCTCAAGTTTCGAAAGTACGTAACATTTTGTTCAAGTAATATTTTTGTAATATTACAGTGTGAAATTGAGGGAGAAGAAAGCCAAGAAATGATTGAAAACGCTTTGTCTTTGTATGATGGACGTTTCAGGAGCTGGGGCACAGCCCTCCTTTCCAACGTGTTTACTTTTTAAACGGGATGTGAAAGTATAAGATTGGCATTGAAAACAGTATATCGTTACAGAAATTGGAAGACTTAAGACTGTTTTTGTCTTTTTAATAAGTGAATCTATATTTAGACTTTTAAAGACGTGGCATATAGGACACATGAAGAAAATGACCCGAAAAAATAACAGGATTTATGATGTTAGCTTTGCCCTTTTTGTCACCATCAAATATTGTTTATGTTGAGTGTCTGGGTGCTCTAAAACCACATGAAAATAGGTCAAGTAATGTTATTTTACAGAGAAAACTGGAAGAGTGAAAGCCACTCTAGAAGCAGATTTCAGATGTGTTTGTTTTAGCCTGTATATCTTAAATTGGAGCATTTCATTAAGCCTGATCTTTTGATCTTTGATTTAGAATTTATGCTTTAGATGGACCAATGTAAGTTGTGGGCAAAATGAAAACAATGGTCAACATTTGAAGGTTTTTATTATTTACTGGTTGTTAAAATTTGGTGGAATTATAATCATCAGGAAAAAATGTTTTTCCAACTAGCTGATCATTAGACAAGGGAAGAAAAAAAGAAATGGTGTTTTTTCTTTTCGGAGACGTGTGTCAGCTGGTCAATATTTTGTTTCGGTTTCCACCAACTTGAGTTGTCAGAAGAATGGGGGTAGAATATTTTTGAAAGGATCCAAAAATGATTTCTTGATGCTATAGAAGAAAAAGATAGTATTCAATCTTTTCACAGTGTTAGTCTATTCAAAGAATATTATTTTGTGTATTAGCCATTTACTAGCTTGAAACACCTGATACACTGTCAGTTGAGTATTTGAATGCTTTTTTTTTTTCCCCAGCGTTAGTAACAGAAGGTGCTGGGCCATTTTCATTCTCTTGCCTCATTTCTGATTGTGCCTAAGGAACCGGAATTTGTGAAACAGGCTGGATTAGGAACAATCTTTGTGGGTATGGAAACCATCTTATTAACATTCTGCTACAACTACCTGTGCTTATTTATGGACTATTTAGTGTTCATGGCTTATTACTTTTGGGGTTAATTAAAACAAAACCTGTTGTTAAATGCCTGTTAATTAAAGTATTTAGAATTTAGACTTACAGAAATATAGAGTAGGGTGAAATGACTGAGACATGGGAGCTATGACTTGACCAAGGTCACACAGATAATTAGCAGCAGAGCCTTTCTTATTTACATAATGGTTTCAGGCTATGAAACTGCTGTTTGATGTGATTAAAAGACAATATTTGTTTACATTCATATTTCTTGTTTTGTTAAAATACAAAGCCCATATTTTGGGGGGGGGGGGATGTAAAGGTTTAATGCTTGAGTATGAAGATTGTGAAGGCCATAGATTGCCATGCAGTAATTTTTTCAAGGGAAGTGCTATACAATAAGGGAAATAATTCTTTAAAATAGAGTAGTGTAAAGTATTGGGCCCCATTTAGTTGAAATGAGTTTTAACTGAAGACTTGTTTGCAAGTATGACCTGTTCTTTCTGTAAGCCAGTTTTAGCAGAGGATGAGAGGGAAAGCTAAAAATGGAAACATTAGGGCATTTAGTTACATCTCTCAATTTGGGACTCTTTCTTAAGAAACGTTAAGGTGTATCTGTTAAATTACACCCAGTTTCTCTATCCTTCTTTTACTGGCCCTTGTGGTTTTTTTTTTTTTTTTGAGTTTGTGTACCATGAGTTGAAAGGTTTGCAGTATTTTTCTTTTCTGTCACTGATAGCTTTTATATAGAACATTTCCTGTTTTGTGTATTTTGAGTAAATAAAGAGGAAAAACTACTTTATTAAACATCAGCTGTTAGTAATTGGAAAAAATACAGGAAGTCTTCAAATTTTTATAATTTGATATTTGTGTTATATGCTTTTTACTTTGATTAATTTTTTTAAAAAGATAATCATTTATTTGAATTATCTGAAAATAACTTGATTCTTTTTGACCTTCTGACTGACTTGACAGTGGAATTATAATTAATCCTAGATATTTTCAGAGAAAATAATAGTATATGCAAATAATAGGATATGAATTTGTTGAGCGGTCACAAATTATAAATAGTACAATATTACTTCATTTTCAGTGATGCTTATTTAATTGGTCGAGTGGGTAAAGGATTTAAATTCACGGATAATCTCTAAACTCTTTTATGTATTTTCAAATTTAGTCTGTCACTTTTTTTTCCCTTAGAACTAAGTGGCAGAAATATCTAATTTAGTTTCAAATCATTTTTCTTTTTTATGTTGCCTTCCTAATAGTTCGTTTCTGTATAAATTTGCACCTAAAGAAGGAACCTAAACCCATTAACTAATTGATATTTGCATGTCAAAATTGTTGGTATGTTTCGGCTCTAGTATTCATAAATTGTGTTGTTTGGTGTATGATTTACAGATCATCCATTGCAGCAGGAATTATGTATGTTTGAATTATTTATGTTTGCCCAATTAATTCTGGCCTGTAGTTAGGATTACACTATTCTGTGTTATATCTTTGGTTGAAAGTAAAAGCCTCTCTCTCCTTCCATTTAAAAAAAATCTTTGGTTTCAAATGTAGAAGTTCTCTGAGGGCTACTTCACGTGACCCTTCTGGGTATGACATGCCATGCCCTATGTTGTGCCCAATTGGCATTATAATTCTCAGAGGCTATAGTTGGTGGGTGGGTTTGGCAGAATTGCGACCACCTAAACCAGTCAATTTTGATCACAACAGAATATGCAGTTTTCTTTTTATCTGTGTCAGCAGAGGTGTGGGTAAAGTAACATGGAGTTCATTTTCTTTATTCAGTGATTCTTGTAGTAAATTGCCAGTTTTGTGTTAAAAATAATTGTTAATATGCCAGACATTCTAAGACTGCATTGCCCAGTATGGTAGCCACTAGCTACTTGGAGCTATGGAGCTCTTGATATGTGGGTAGTCTGAATTGAGTTCTGCTGTTAAGTGTAAATACACACCAGATTTCAAAGTGTGTATACTTATTTATATTGAATACATATGGAAATAGTAATGTTTTGAATATATTGAGTTAAATAAAATATATTATTTAAGTTATTGTTACCTGTTTCTTTTTATTGTTTTTAATATGGCTAATAGAATATTTGAAATGATGTATGTGGTTTGTGTCGTATTTTTATTAGACACTGCTATTCTAGACCTTTTCTCTGAGATACGATGTATTGAAGAAAAGGTTTTTTTTAAAAGATATGCTTGAGTATGAATCCCATCTCCCAGTATTGATAGCTTTGTGATTTGGGGTTAAATCCTTGTGGGCTTGGGTTTCCTCATTTATAAAATGGGTATAATCATATCTCAAGGATTGTTTTGAGGATTCAGTGATATAATGGGTCTGCTGGTGCTTCCTGATCCTTAGTATGCATATGAATACTAAGGATTCTGGAGATCTGATTCTGTAGATAAGGAGTGGGACTCCTGATTTTTCATTTGTAAGGAACTGCCAGGTAATGCTGATGGTGCTGGTTGGGGACCGGCAGTTTGCATAGCTAGGATCTAAATTACTACATAGGTTTTAGTTCATTTTCCTTCCCCCAACCGTTATTATCTATTTAGAGTCTACTTTGAAAATTATCCATGGGATATAGGAATTGGAAAAGTCATAGTAGCTTATAAGATTTACTAAAATTGGTTTTATTCTTGGATATTTTTATCTGCATTCTGGAGAATTCATTGCCAGTAAACAGTAGTTGGGTAAATGATGTGCTTGTCAAATGATATAAAGATAGCTTGAATCTTGTATTTATAAATGTAGTAAGTCCCTCTGTTAGATTTTAAGTTCTTTAAAGAAAGGATTAGAATTTAGCTATCTTTATATCTTTTGTGGCTGGATGCCTTTTTCATAATTAGAACTTAAATGTGTTGTGTGAGTAAATAAATTTAGTTTTTTAATATTTTGTTTCTCTCAAAAGTTATTTTAGGGGGTTAGTTTTTCATTCATCTGAGAAATATTGGTTTAAGTAGACAAAAACTGATTGGCAGTTTACTAGCCACTTAGAAACATAAAAACAGTCCCTATCTTCAGGGGCCTCATAGTATAGAAGAGTTAGAAGCAAACAAATAATTTCAGTCCATGTGATAAGTTCAGTGATAGAAGAATGTGCAGAATAAAGGGAGGGAACAGTTTTTTAGAGGTAGAGAAGGTGGTATTAGTATTCATAAGCTGTAAAAGAGATAGACTGTACCATCAGGAGGAAATACAGCACTACAAAGGGAAATTTGGAGAACTATGAGTAGTTTGGTATAACTAGAGTTGATCTGTGCGAGTGGTTGTGAGAAGTAAAGAAGACTAGAGAGTAGGTTTCAGGTCATTTAGGCCTCTGAATGTTGTCCTTAGGAGCTTTGCCTTTATTGTGTAGGCTGGAGAGCCAATATAGGGCTTCACATATGGGAGGTCCATTTTGCCTTTTAAGTGTATCACTCAGAGCCTTGGTGAATAAATTTGAGGGGTATAGATAATCAGGCTGAATAGTAGTCCAGGTGAGAGATGATACAGCTGTAAACTAGGGCATTAGCAATGGCAAGAGAGTAGATGATAGATTCCAAAGGTGTTAGGGAGAAAAGCTGACAGAATTTGGTGTGGTTGGTTGGAGAGGGGGATGAGAGAAAAAATTTTCTGTTTTTCTCCATCAGCACTCACTGGTGAAGGCATGGAAGCTGAGATGTCACATTGTAAGATTCATGCAGAGATGGAAGTTTGTGGAGTAGGTGTAGATGAGAGACAGTGATATGAGGGAGCCAGGCATTCAGTTAAGAAGTTAAAATGTTTGGGCTCCGAATTGGGTAGGAAAGCTAATGAGATCTGGAGCTGGATGAAGGAAAGGAGTCAAGAGACTGGAGGTCCCCGTGAAATTAAAGAGCAGGTGTGGGAATGAGTAAGTGTGCTGGAAGGACCAGAGCTTGTGATCTGAGAGTGAGTTTAAGATTTTAGAGAGGCAGCAGTTTTAGGTAGCATCTGGTTCCAAATGTGGCCATCATATTTTGTTGCTGGGGCAAGGTGAAGTTAATTTAGGATTTCAGGAATTGAAAATGGAGGACAGTCTTTCTCAAATTGTATTGATGGACTGCCTGCATTGGTATCATTTGAGGTGAGATTCCTGGGTTTATACCCATGTCTACTGGCTTAGAATCTCTAGAGTTAGGGCCTGAGAATGCATATTTCTACCAAGCAGTCTCAGTGGGGCAGATTTAAGAATCTCTGAGTTAGATGTTGGATGATTCATTCTCAAGGATGTTTTAAATAGGTTTGTAGCGATGTGTCAGGAGTTAGGATGAAGAGGAGGACCCGTAGTGAGAAGATTAAGTCAATGCCTTAACGGTTAAGAGAGAACACCTACAGGAGATTATAGCCAATGGTAGACTTCAAAGAATAAGTGTTTTTGTTAAGAGTAATAGTGTTAGAATGATAGAGTGTTTCCTCTTGTCCTGTGTGTGCAAGTGGGCAGTTTCTGTTTTGAGTAGGCTGCAGAAGTGAATGGGGTCTTCTGTGGTGCCATTGAAGTAGGCACCTAGAAGGTAAAGTGAAAGGGTTGGAGGGTGGGGGATGTCAGGACAGTGGAGTGCATATCTTGCAAAGACTAAGTTCTAAAGTCAGAGTAAAAAAAAAGTCAGGTTATTTAGAAACCCTTTTTAGTCAGTTGCTTTTGAAAATTCTCCAGTTTTGAAACATTGTTCTGTTCAACATTTGATGGGATAAGCTGGCTTGTATTTAAAGACCATATATCATATTAAAATATTTGTTTTCAAACATGAAAATCCCAGATTTTTTTAGGGAGATAGAGTCCCACACTATGAGAGGCACATGGAACTGAAAGAAGATTCAGATTTCTTATCTTGCAGTTACTGTTGAGGCCTATCATCTCTTTAGTCATGTGTGCTTGATTCTAAGTTCCATGTAATAGGTGCCTCCTGCAGTGGGCATGGTGAAGTGGAAGGAGGAAGTACTAAACAAGAAGAGGATTAATGGCTAAGATGATGTTTTGGTTGGTGCTTCTGGATTCCCTGGACAAGAGGCATCTTGACAGAAGGTTGGCTTAATAGTTATAAACTTGGACATACGTATGAATGGTGGAGGTCCTAGTTAATGTCATGACCTTGTCTTTTCACACACTTCCTCCTTGTAGGGAGGCGATGGCTGTGGAATACATTCCATGCAGGCTACTTTGTCCATATAGAATTTGTTTCACTTAAAATTTTTTTATTCTAAAATATAAATAACAAGATTTACTATTTTAGCCATTTTTAAGTGTAAAATTAAGTGTCATTAATTACATTTACAGTATTATGCAACCACCACCACTATATATTTCCACAACTTTTCATCACCTCGGACAGAAATTCTGTATCCATTAAGCAATAACTCTCTATTTGCCCTTCTCCCTCCCTGGTAACCTCTAATCGGCTTTCTGTCTCTGAATTTGCCTATTTTCAATATTTCACAATAAGTGGAATCATACACCATTAGTCCTTTTGTGTCTGGCTTGTTTCACTGAGCATAACGTTTTCAAGCCTCATCCATGTTGTAGCATGTATTTTTATGGCTGAATAATATTCCATTGTATTTATATACCGTATTTTATTTATCCGTTCTTCTGTTGATCGTCCTTTGGGTTGTGTCCGCTTTTTGACTTTTGTGAATAATTCTGCAGTGAACATTGGTGTGTGAGTATCTGTTTGAGTCTCTGTTTTCAGTTCTTTTGGGTGTATACCTGGGAGTGGAATTGCTGGATTATATGGTAATTTTATGTTTAACTCTTTTGAGGAACCCTCAAACTGTTTTCCACAGTGGCTGCACTATTTTTTATTCCCACTAATAGTGTGCGAAGGTTCCAGTTTCTCGACATCCTCGCCAACACTTATTATCCTTTTTTTTTTTAATTATGGCTATCTAATAGATATGAAGTGGCATATAATTGTGGTTTTGGTTTACTTTTCCCTAGTGACTAAAAACATGGAGCATGTTTTCATGTAGTTATTGGCCATTTCTATATTTTCTTTGAAGAAATATCTACTCAAGTTTTTTGCCCATTTAAAAATTTTTTTTGTCCTGTTGAGTTGTAGGAGTTCTTTATGTATTCTGGATATTAAACCTTTATCAGATATATGATTTGTAAAGATTCTCTCTCATTCTGTAGGTTGTCTTTTTAATTGACAATGTCCTTTGATACACAAAAGTTTTTAATTTTGATGAAGTCCAATTTATCATTTTTTTTTTGTTCATGCTTTTCGTGTCGTATCCAGGAATCCATTGCCAAATCCACAGTCATGGAGATTTATGTCTAAGTTTTCTTCTAAGAGTTGTTTGGTTTTACCTCTTATATTTAGGTCATTGGTCCATTTTGAGTTAATTTTTGTATATGGTGTGAAGTAGGGGGTCTGACTTCATTCTTTTGTGTGTGGAAATTCAGTTGTCTCAGTATTTATTGAAGAGACTATTCTTTCTCCATTGAATGGACTTGGCACCCTTTTTGAAGATCAAATGGCCATAGATGTATGGGTTTATTTCTGGACTCTTCTCTTCTATTGGTATATTTGTCTATCCTTATGCCAGTACTGCATTGTCTTGATTACTGAAGCTTTGTAGTAAGTTTTGAAATTGGGAAGTGTGAGTTCTCCAACTTGATTCTTTTTCAAGGTTGTTTTGGCTGTTTGGGGCCCCTTGCATTTCCATATGAATTTGGTGATTGGCTTTTCCATTTCTGCAAAAAAGGCTGTTGGAATTTTGATGAGAATTGTATTGAATCTATGGATCACTGGATGGTATTGTCATCTTGATAAGTCTTCAACCCATGAATACCAGTTGTCTTTCCGTTTATTTAGCTCTTTAGTTTCTTTCAGCAGTGTTTTATAGTTTTCAGTGTACAACTCTTTTACCTCCTTGGTTAAGGTGATTCCTAAGTATTTTATTCTTTTAGATGCTATTATAAATGGAATTGCTATCTTGGTTTCCTTTTTGGATTGTTGACTGCTAGATATAGCAACACAATTGACATTTTTGTGCATTGAATTTGTAACCTGCAGCTTTGCTGGATTTGTTTATTAGCTCTAATAGCTTTCTTGGAGATTCTTTGGGATTTTCTATGTGGAGAATAGAGATAGTTTTACTTCTTCCTTACCAATTTGTATGCCTTTCATATCTTTTTCTAATGTAATTGCTCTGGCTAGACCTTCTAGTACAGTGTTCAATAGCAGTGTTGAAAGCAGGCATCCTTGTCTTGAAATTTTTTCACTTTTAAGGTAAAATTCGCTGCTGAGTTTTGTTAAATGGAAGGATCATACATAATTGACTGATTTGGTTGATCTTAATTAGTCTGTAGAGAAGTTAATGTTGAAATTTTTTCTTTTGCAGCACAGGATGAACTAGCAGTGGAAGAGAAAATACTGCAAACTGGCTGACTGCTAGTGAAGATGCTGTTTTATTTTTGTGGCAGGCATCTGTGGGGTCTGTAATAGAAATGTAAGTATGGCATCATCATGGTTTTTCCAAAGCTGCAGTAAATTAAGTGCACTGGACTGGTATAAAATGCAGTAAATCAAGTGTCTGTCATATTTAGTTCTGATTATAAAAAATGAGCGTTGTGTATTGACTTTTAGTTGTTTTATTGAGTTAGCAGTTTTATTCACATTAAATTATTGTTAATGTAGATTTCCAGAAATCTCTCCATAGGGAAAAATGTCTATAAAGTGAAACTGGAGACAGAGGAATTTGCTCATAGGAGGCTATAAAACTGCAAAGATCTCCATGCGTTCTGGGTTCTACTTTCTCTTTACATAGTAATTTACTTAAATAACCAAACTAGGAAGACAGTGTCAGCTTTTATAAATAAGAGAGACTTAGGAGTTGTAAAAAACTAGTTATTAAAAACTTGTTTCACTAAATTAAATTGATTTTTTTTAATTAATTGATTTTTTAAAAATTTAGTACATTATTGCATTTCAATTCATATCGAATTCACTCTAGTCCCCAGTTTTACTAGTTGTGTTTTCTTATCATCCAGTCTTTGTGAAATATGCTTTAAAATGTTACACTACCTTTATCTTGCCCATATTGAACTTTATTCTGTTCTTGGTGGAACATTTTTACACAATGAACATCATATTTCCATCTTCCAAGTTAATATGAACACTGTCCAACTTGATGTCACTCATGAAAAATGCAGTGAACATTTTACTGACTTTTACAGACTTAGTGATTACAGTGTTCAAAATACTGGACCAAAGAGTGACCCTGGCAGATAGTATTTCACATGTTCTTCCAGTTTGACATGTAACTATTGCTATCTACTTTTTCAATATGATGCTTGGATTATATATTCCCTTTAAGTATGACCGTATCATTCTTAGTCAATGTTGAGAATTTGATAAAATAAAAATGAAACCAATAAGCATTTTTCTTTAAAATTGGGGCCAGTGTATCTTTTGTTTAATTCTGTTCATATGTTATCTGTCTATATACAGACATACTGTGTTTTATTGCGCTTTGCTTTTTGTGCTTCACTGATAATTGCGTTTTTTACAAGACCCTACGCCAGCAAAAAGATTACGACTTGTTGAAGGCTCAGATAGTGGTTAGCATTTTTTAGCAATAAAGTATTTTTTAATTAAGATACATACATTGTTTTTTTAGACATAATGCTATTGCACACTTAATAGACTACAGTATAATACGCGTAAACATAACTTTTATATGTACGGGGAAACCAAAAAATTGGTGTGACTCATTTTATTGAGATATTCACTTTATTGTGATGGTCTGGAACTGAACCATCAATATTTTCAAGTTATGCCTGTACATGTATAGTCATGTGTCATTTAACGATGGGGGGATGTTCTGAGAAATGCATCATCAGGCGATTTCGTCGGTTGTGTGAACATCATAGAGTGTACTTACACAAACCTGGATGGTGTAGCTTACTACACACCTAGGCTATATGGTACTAATCTTAAGGGGACCACCATCATATATGTGATCTGTCACTGACTGAAATGTCGTTACATGGCACATAACTGTGTATATTTTTAATCCTGTAGGTCAGATAGTCTAGGTGCTGGCCATCAAGAAACTAGACTATGCTCTAGTAAGTGAGACACGTGGAAGAAATGCCATATTGAGCTAACAATAAAATACTTTTGGAACCGAGAGGATTTATTCCATCTGAAGGGTTCAGAGTGAACAGAAGATCTTTTGGCTTGGTCTTAAAGAATGAATAGAGTTTTTACAATCTGAGAAAATTAGGAAATATTTTTCAAGCCAAGGGAATGAGGAGGGGCACAGCTGCCTAAACATCAAGGCATCTTAGTGGAGTCAGGAGCAATCCCATGTAGTGAGAGAAAGAAACTTCAAAGTTAGTACAGGGAATGAGTGCGTATTTAGTTCCTACTGTGTTGCCAGGTGCTTACTGGGTATTTTACTTGGATTATTGAATTTAATCGCTGTGAAAGATAGTAGTAGTCTCATTTACTCATGAAGAAACAAAATTAGAGAGGTAAGGTCAGTGTTTACCAAATTTCTCTGAGAATAAACCCCTGGGGCACTTGTTAAAAACACAGATTTTTAGACTCTAAGCCAGATATGTCCAAATTTCCAGGGGGGAGCACACCAGCTAGTTCTTACCTTTAGAAAAGTTTGGGAAACTGTTCTAGGGTCAACACAGTGAGAATAAAGGATGGAGCCAGGATTTTAACTAAGTCTGTTTTACTCTAAAGGCTGTGTCAATGTACTTGAAAGCTAATGCTTAGGAATTTGGATTAGATTAAAACTATTGAAGATTGAGTGGTGAGAAGACTAATTAGACATGACAGAACTGAGAAAAGATGAGAGGGAGAAAGGACGGAAGTCAGAGAGGCTGCTTGGGAGGTCAGTATTTTGTACAAGAGTGTGTCCAAGAGGCCAGAATTAGGGTCGCAGGCTTTGGGAATGAACGGGACACATTCTAAAGAAGTTTCTGTTATAGAAAAGAGAAGTGGCCACAGAGTAGGGGAGCACTGAGAATGGCTTCAAGTTTTATCCAAGACAGAAAAAAGGAAGAGGATGCGGGTTTAGAGGAACAGATAATTTTATTTTTAGTCATGTTTGATTTCAGGTGCCTAGAGAATGTTGAGGTAGTATTTTTTTGAATACAGAATTGGAAATATAGGTCTTAGGTGGAATGGTTCTGGATGTTAGATTTTGGGAGTCATGTAGATATTTATTAGTTTGAAATAGTAGATTGTCTAGGCATAGAATGTAGTGTGAAAATAGGGTCACCCACAGAGCCTTTGTGAAGAATATTGGTATTTAAGGGAAGCTAGAGAAGATAGAAAAAAATGAAACAGAAAGGAGAATTGAGCGAGAGTACTATCTTGGAAATGAAGAGTGTCAAGTTTTAGGAAAAAAGTTGGTAGTTAATAAAACCATTCAGTGCAATGACATCAAATAGCTTGAGACCAAAAGAGGCCATCAGACTTAGCATGTTAGTTGATTTTGAAATTTAGGAGTAGAGAGTATTGATTAAAATCTTGGAGGAATTGGGATGTGCTAACACCAGAAATTGAGGAGTTAGCTTTGAAAACAACCAGCAGTACCCCATCCTGAGCCAAGAGGAATGATGATAAAAGTAGCTTGAAGATAAAGATACATTCTGAGGATTCATTCTTATCTAATTTCTTAATGATAAGAGAGACCAGGATATCTCTTAACTGAGAGGTTGGAAGTTTTTTAATAGTCTTTGGGGGCACAGGGAAATCAAAATAGCTCATCAGTGTGCGGTGCTCACAACTTTTGCACTGTACATTTCACTACAAAAGTGGAAATTTTCATGAGTCAGAGAGTAAAAGTCCTCTCCTTTCTTAACCCTTCTTTTTTGCAAATGTATCCCCTCATGGCTTTTGTGGTGGTGATTTCTCTTTATTCCCCATCCCTTTTGGACCAATTCCTTACATCCTTTGCAGACTGTTTTGCCTCACTTACAAATGTTGGAGTGATCCGGGGTTCTGTGGTTGGTCCTCTTGTCTGCTCTCTCTACAGGTTTGATTTGGGCATTCATCCATTTTTATGTCTCCAAGAACCGTGTCTGTATTGGTGACTCGTCAGATTTCTTTCAGCTTAGATTTCTTCAGAGTACCAGTCTAGTAAACTCAGCTGTCATCTACCTGTCTACATCTGTGGACCTTATAAATATCTCAGAGTCATTATGTCTGAGACGGAACTCTCCTCAAATTCTACATCTTGATGGATGGTGCCACCGTCCATCAGTAACTAAATGCTTTCCTTTCTGTTTCCTTCATATTTCTTATATTCTATTGTTGTAATCTTAGATCTGCACCTCCCTCCCATTGTCTTATACCTAAATTACTATAAATCCTAGTTTCCTTTTTGCCTCATGCCAGCAAGTCTTACTCAAAACTACTGTCCAAATGATCTTGGTAAATTACTAAACTGTCACTTCCTAACATAAAACCTTTCAGTGAATTCCTGTTGCCTCCTTAGGAGTTCATATGTGGACTAGCTTCATAGAGATCTTTGAATCCCTTGAAATTATGTTAAAAATTTCATCCAGTTCTTAATAAGGCTGTGAGCTAAAAATGTTTAAGAACCATTGACATTTAGAATAAATGTTTAAACTCATTAAGATAGCACAATGTACAGGCTCTTTGCAGCACTTCTCCTTGCATAGTACGTTTCATCCATTCAAAATCTCTCTCTCCCCTCCCTGCTAGTTACCATTCCTTCCTCTGTGCTCCCTGGTATCTTGTGCCTATCATAAAACCAATAAATAATGCGTGTGTTCATTAACTTATCTGCTCCTACACTTTGATGGCAAGTATTGTTATGCATCTCCTTCCTAGTGCCATGGGCATGGTAGATGCTCACATACTTTGTTCAAAATTGAAATGGAATAAAGGGAAATACTGCAAGTGACAGAGAGCTCTTGAGGCAGGTGATATAAATTTCATTCCTTTACTAGTCTGTAAAATTTCTTAGTAATTTTTTGTGTGTGTGTGTATGTGAGGAAGATTGGCCCTGAGCTAACATCTGTTGCCAATCTTCCTCTTTTTGCTGGGGGAAGATTGATCCTGAGCTAACATCTGTGCCAGTCTTCCTCTATTTTGTATGTGGGATGCCGCCACAGCATGGCTTGATGAGCGGTGTGTAGGTCTGCGCACGGGATCCAAACCCGTGAATACTGGGCCACTGAAGCAGAGCGCACAAACTTTACCACTACGCCACCAGGCTGGCCTCTCTTAGTAACTTCTTGAAGCTTTATCTTTCCTAAAATTATTGATAGTGGTTCTTATCTTTGGATAGCCATAATTATTTTGAAGGCAGTCTGTACCAGTTAAGAGTGCAGACTCTGAAGTCAGACCACCTGGATTTGAAACCTAGATTTGAAGCTGGCTCAGTCAGTTATGAATTGAGTCTGTGGCCTTGGGCATATCAGCTGAGCTTTCTGTACCTCAGTTTCCTCATCTGTAAAATAAGGAAAATAATGACCCATTTCACAAGGTGGTGTGAGGATTAGATGTGAAGTGCTTCAAAAAGTGCCTGGCACATATTACACCATCAATAAATGTTAGTTGTTATATATTTATATTTTAATGTAATAGAAATATGTATCAACAAACACCCAACAGAGATTAAATACCCACCATTTACAAGACACTGAACAATATGAAAAGTTAAGACTTGTCTTAAGGACTTAGGAATGGTCATTGTTAAAATTTAAATTTTAAAGTTGTATTTTTAACTTGTATTAAACCTTAAACTCTTTGTATTCCAACAGAGCTAAAGATTTGAGGAATTTTTTTCTTTTAAAAATAGTTTTGGAAGGAAATTCACATTCTTTTTTGATAGGTCTGCGCTTATCAAAAGGTGGTGTGTTAACTTATTCTTTGTTCCCTTTTTTGTGTTTGTAATTGGATTCTGAGCCGGGACTTTAAAAAAAAATCTGATTTTTAATACTTGCAATTTTTATTGCTGGCTAAAAAGTTTTTCAATTCTATGTAAGCTAAAGACCATTTTCATTTATAGTAATTTTACCTTTCTTTTGACTAGGTGTCTTCAAGAAGATTAAACAAAATCTGAGTACTTGGAGATTTCTCCTAACTCTGCCCATATCCCTGTATATTTTGTCTTCTTGAACAGAAGGCTTACTAGTATTAGTAGACACTTATTTGTCTTCCAGAAATATTTTACATAGTTTATCTGTGGGAAGAAGAATGGAATTTATGCTTAAAAGTTATAATATCATATTAAGAATTCAGTTAGTAAAAAAAATCTTTGAGTGCTATGTTTATTATGTTCTTCAGTGGACTTGGACTAACTTCACTCCAAATTTCTACGTATTAAATTACTCTTAATTTAGTAACCAGGAAATAAATTCCCTTTTTCAAAACGATTTCTGGAATTTCCTAAGACTTTTATTAGTTAGGGAATACCTTTCTTTGATTAGCATTAACTCTTTATCAAATCCTTGGTCTACAAAAAAGAAAAAAAAAAAATTTCTTATTTACAAATTGGTATGATCTTCTGCACACATTTAGCCTCCAGCCTATTTGAACATCATTGAAACTATGCAAAATAGAGACTTTGTAGAGTAGATTAAAATGATAATAAAGATAACCTTAAAGCGTATGTCTTAACGGTGGGCTAGAGGTTTGCATTGCTTTGTCCTTATCTTGTTATATATCTTAGTTGTATCTCGTGCACTGTATGTGCCTCATCCAGAATTGTGTAAGAAGTTACTACTTTTTTCTCCCCATTTCTTAGTTGGTAATAGACTTACAGTACACTTGGTGGGCTGAACAGAATCGGAATTTAAAATTTGCAAATTGATAGTCGAAAGTGCTTTAGATGAAATAATGAAGGTTTAGTGACTGATGTCCGTTTGTTGCCTGATGAAGTTTATCCAACTTGATTTCATTCTACTGAGGAAACTGAAATACCTGCCCAAACAGAACTGTTTTGCCTTTCCAGGTGTGTGACTTTTACAGTTCATGCCTTCCCCTGGGGTGGTTGTAACTGCTATTTTTAGTTTTGAAATTATGCTTAGGTTTATTCATGCATGCAAGAGTAAGAGTCATATAAGATATTGATGATACAGGGTGGAGTGTACTGTTCTTAGGTTGAAAACTTTATTTTTTGTAGATAAGCTAACTGCATCTGATGGAAAATTGACTTTTGGGTCAATTTTACTTAAAACAACTACAACAGGTTGTGAAATTATATATTTTTTTTAACATATGGCATTCGTCCAAGTTACATATTGGATATTTTGTTTACATTTTACCAGGCTTTTATTTTTCTTTTTTAAATTTAAATTTATTGGCCTGTCCTTTGCCCAGAAAGTACCTAAATTGTTTAGGTTGTGGACTTCTTTATATATAAGATGTTGCTGTTGTTTTTCCAAGTAGTGATGAGAAGTAGCCCATTTCTCCATTTTGTCTTATGAATAGAATCAAACTTCTTTCTTACTCAGTTAAATTACTACTTGTCTTGATGGCTTACTTATTTTCTTTTTCTTAATTGGGGCTTTAAATAAATACGGAAATTTAAAAAAAGATTTTCAAGAATTTTATTGTCAACTAATTTCTTTGACCTAAATTGAAAGGGATGAAAGAATATATGTATTGTTTCCCCTTCTACGGCTAATTTTAGTTGTTTTTGTTGCCAAGATGTTTAAAGTTATCCTGAGATTGAATGTAGCAATAGGACCTGATGAATTAAAACTCAGAAGCCAGTCCCTTACAGTTATTTTCAGAGTTACTCTTCTCCTGAGATTGACCTATATGTGGCTTTTGCCAACAAACAGAAAAGTGAGAATGAGAAGCTAAATTCAGTTAGCAAATATTTAGTATATACTGTGTGGTGAACATGTATTAGATATTGTAGAAGAAACTTTCACTTACATGGTTTTTTGCTGTCACTTAATTTATTGTCACTTTACAATAATTTTGAGTCAAAACATGAATTATTCCCATTTTACTGATGATAAAACTGAAGTCCCATGCCAGAAGCATGGTGTGAGTGTTCTGATTTTTTTTTTTTCCTAACCTCTTAAAGGTACATTGGGCACTGCTTATAGGATTTGGCAGAATTGAAAGTAATATACATGGACTGTTAGCACAGTGTAAGAGTACCTGGAGCAGACAAAAGTATTCTGAATCTTTTGCCAAATGACAAAGGAAATATGTGGTACTTTGTCTCTTGCCATTTCGGGAAGTAGTAAGACTTTGTGTTTAAGAAATACATAGGAGTTTTTGAGAGTCTAACAAAATGTGTTGTACACAGCCAGTTCTTTTTAGGGGAAATAGGTGGGGACATTAATTGACCAGTTGAGAAGCATGTGCTTTCACTTATAGATTGTTTAATTACAAGGTCTTTGAAGGCAAGGGTTTGTCTCAAAATATTTTGAAGCTCCTGTAGTGCCTAACACATGGGAAGAGGTCATATTTGGTTAACTTAGAACTTACCATAGGTTTGGAAAAAGTTGTACTTTACTAGTTTCTATAACCTAGAGTTTCTGGTTAAGGAGTTGATTGGAAATGGAATTAAAAGTTGAAAAAAAGAGTTTGGAAATTAAGCATTTCATAGTGATCATTTCTTTCCATTGAGACTGTGTGTTCCTTCTTTTTCTAGATAAGTGCAACCTTGTCTAAACACTAATTTTCACCTTTGCCTATTGAGCAACCTGGGGCACAGAAAAAGTAGTAAGAGAATGGATTGTTGGCTGATTGAATGTGCTGTGATAAAAGCCTAAGAGTATTGTTTTGCAAGTTTTGATAAGTGGAAACATTTTTACTCGCTACCCTTTCTGTAACCACTGGTCCTATTTTTTGAGTGCTTGATCTTGGAAAAAAGCAAAGATCCTTATGGTGATTAAATTCTAAATATTTCATGTTTAAAATGGCTGAATCAACTGGTACAGAGAGATTGTCACTCGCTCATTTTAAGTAGCAGTTAATTAATGATTTCCAATCTCTGTGAGATCTTCATCTCCATTTCTCAGTCTGTTTACTTATCACTGGTCTAGTCCATCGTTTTTTCCCCTTCTAAAATATCTGTGGTTTCCTATTACTGTGGGATAAAATAAAAGCAGATGTTTCTTTAGCAGAGTGCAGTAAGGCTTTCATGATCTGGCTTGTGAGTCCCATTACAGCTTCATCTCCTGCTGTTCCATTGCTTATTTAGCTCAGTGTCTTGAATCTCCTCCACTCCCCAGCCTCCTCTGCACCTCAAACTTTCTAACCTCTGTCCATCCTCTTACCTCTCTCTCGTCATTATTAGTGTGTGTGTGTGTGTGTGGAAGATCAGCCCTGAGCTAATATCCATGCCAATCCTCCTCTTTTTGCTGAGGAAGACTGGCCCTGGGCTAACATCTGTGCCCATCTTCCTCCACTTTATGTGGGTCGCCGCCACAGCATGGCCTGACAAGCGGTGCGTCGGTGCTCGCCGGGCATCCGAACCCGGGCCGCCAGCAGCGGGGGGCGTGTACTTAACCGCTACGCCACGGTGCTGGTTCCTCGTCATTATTACTTTTAATAAATATCCCTAATACATTTCGATTACTGCAGGAATCAGGCTGTCTTGTGATTATCTGCTTGCTTGCCTGTATATTTCCTTATTTAACAGAGTAGGTGTGTGTCTTATTCATCTTTAGATCCATCCATACTCAGCATTGTATATAGATCATAATAGTTGTGTAAATGTTTATCTGAATCGATAAGGCAGAAGTTCCAAATTTTATGCCAATGTTTAAGCCCCATACATCCAATTTGACAAATCTTGTCTTTTTTTCCCTCTCTCCTTCCTCTTCAGGGCAACTTCAGTATTCATGTCATTTTCTCCCTTGGTCTTGCATGATTATCACAGTTGTGGAGCTTTGGTAATGACAAAGCATTTTTTTTTTTTGACTGTTCTTGCCTAAGTTTTATAAACTCTGATTTGCAGGTAAGGAAATTTACACTAAGGGTTTAATTTAGACTTAATTTAGCATTGGTGTCGCTGTATAACAGCTGCCTTAATTCAAGGTATCCATTCTCCCTTGGCCAGCTGCAGCTATTCCTTATATAGTCTTGAGTTTGCTTCTTCAGGGCTGATCTTTAAGTGCACTGACAGAATTTTTATACATTCCCAAGGTATGTATAAGCAAATGCTTTAAAAAAAAAGCATTTATGAGTCCAATGGTTTAACTTACTCTTATTTAAAATAAAACCCCAAAATCTATTTTATAATATGATATATTCATATTCTTCTTTGAAAAAACATATTCATTTTCTTAGCAAATGTTTGAGTGTTCTCTATCTGCCAGGTCCTACATGGGAATACAGAGATGAGCCAGAAGTGACCTGTCCCCTGCCCTTTTAAAGCCCACCTGCTTTAAGGGAAGTCTGACATTAACTAACAAAATAATCACACAAATAAGTGTAACATTGCAATTCTAAGTGCTAGGAATGAGAAATGCTTGGTAGTAAGAAGTTAAAAAAAATAGAGTGATTTGGCCTAGTCATAGAGGCTTTCTCAAGAGGGGTATAAGATGGGTAGTGGTTTGCCCATGGCGGGGCATGGGACGCAGGAAGTGAGGAAATCTTCCATATAGAGAAAACCTAATTTTGGAGAGAGTAGCCAGTATGGCTGGAAGACTGATCAAAGGGAAGTTTGGTATGAGATGAGGTGAGGCTGGCATGGGAGGTGGGGGCCAGACCATGCAGGGCATATAGATCCTGGTCTTGATCCTAAAGTCAGCATTTTTAAGCAAAGGGTAAGGCTGGACCAATTAAAAAGCATATGCAGTAGTTTAATAAACAATGTTTACTTGGTAGCTACGGAAAAGTAGAGATGGATAGTAGATAGGTTCAGGAGATATGTAGGAGACACAATTGATAAGACCTGCTGATGTCTTGGATGGGGAGGGGTAGGAGAAGGGCAGTTTCAATGATGGCTTTCTGGCTTGGATAAGCAGATGGATAGTGGTGTCACCAGTGGGCTTTTAGGGAGTAAATAAGGAGGAAAAGGATCTTGAGTTTGTTTTTGTGCCTTCAAGACATCTAAGAAGAGACATAAAATAGGCAATTAGAAGTATAGGTCTAGGGCTGAAAGGAGAGACCTGAGCTGGTAATATCAGTTTGTGAGTCATTTGTATATAGGTAACAACTTAAGCCGTGAGTATAGATGAGATTATCTTGAGAATACAGCAAGAGGAGCATATGGTTTAGAAACCTGCAACAACAACAAAAGCCATTAGAAGAAAGATTTTCATTGAGGGGGAATGAGATGACTGGTCTAACCAGTGTTTTTAGATATACAGCAGGGATAGGGAACTTCTAAGATTTCAGCTTTGGTATTTTTCATATGGTCTGCTTGTCAAGTACCAAAAGTATATTAATATATGGCAATATTTGCAAAATTGCCAGTAATACCCTAAAAGGCTACAAGATTATCACTTTCTGTAATTGTAATTTAAATTACTTTTAGCCATTTTCTGTTTCTCTAACTCCTTTCCAGACTGATTATAAAGTCAGTCTAGAATGGATTGTACGTTTTTAAATCTTTGCATTTAGTTCTATCTTATAAGTTCTGTGGCTGAGTAGAAATGGTATATTTATTTAAAATCTATATCTTGGTTGGATTTTTTTTTGGCTTATCATTTGTATGCCTCATTGTCCCCACAAGTAAAAATTAAAGACATAAAAATCAAAAAAAGATTTTTGTACGCAAGTTAGAGTTTTTTCTCTACTTTCATCTTTGTATCCCCATTGTCTAGTATGCTGCTTGCATTTAATGCATATAATAGATGCTTAGTAAGCACTTATTGAATTAATGAATTAAGATACTGGAAGAGTTAAAACATGATTTTCATATTGTATGTATTTTCTCTCCTTTTCTTAGGATGGCTGGCTGTGGTGAAATTGATCACTCAGTAAACATGCTTCCTACGAACAGGAAAGCGAATGAGTCCTGTTCTAATAGTGCACCTTCTCTGACTGTCCCTGAATGTGCCATTTGTCTGCAAACATGTGTTCACCCAGTCAGTCTGCCTTGTAAGCACGTTTTCTGCTATCTATGTGTAAAGGGAGCTTCATGGCTTGGAAAGCGATGTGCCCTCTGTCGACAAGAAATTCCCGAGGATTTCCTTGACAAGCCAACCTTATTGTCACCAGAAGAACTCAAGGCAGCAAGTAGAGGGAATGGTGAATATGCATGGTATTATGAAGGAAGAAATGGGTGGTGGCAGTATGATGAGCGCACTAGTAGAGAGCTGGAAGATGCTTTTTCCAAAGGTAAAAAGAGCACTGAAATGTTAATTGCCGGGTTTCTGTATGTTGCTGATCTTGAAAATATGGTTCAATATAGGAGAAATGAACATGGACGTCGCAGGAAGATTAAACGAGATATAATAGATATACCAAAGAAGGGAGTAGCCGGACTTAGGCTGGACTGTGATGCTAATACCGTAAACCTAGCAAGAGAGAGCTCTGCCGATGGAGCGGACAGTGTATCAGCACAGAACGGAGCTTCTGTTCAGCCTCTAGTGTCTTCTTCTGTAAGGCCCCTGACATCAGTAGATGGCCAGTTAACAAGCCCTGCAACACCATCCCCTGATGCAAGCACTTCTCTGGAAGACACTTTTGCTCATTTACAACTCAATGGAGACAGCATAGCTGAAAGGAGTCATAGGGGGGAAGGAGAAGAAGATCATGAATCACCGTCTTCAGGCAGGGTAGCAGCACCAGACACCTCCATTGAAGAAACCGAATCAGACACCAGTAGTGATAGTGAGGATGTATCTGCACTTGTTGCACAGCACTCCTTGACCCAACAGAGACTTTTGGTTCCTAATGCAAACCAGACAGTATCTGATCGATCAGATGGATCAGGAACTGATAGATCACTAGCAGGGGGTGGAACAGTGAGTGTCAGATCTAGAAGGCCTGATGGACAGTGCACAGTAACCGAAGTTTAAATAAAAAAAAGTCTTCAGCTCCATGCTCAAGGTTATCTGTACATTTCTGCCCACGTAACCTTATACACTCATCCCTAGTAGTGCATTTTGGGAGTTGGGGTGGGGAGGGGTATGGGAAGGATAGACCTGTAATTAAAATGTCTAACATGTCTCTGTTGAGAAATTTATTTAATGTAAGGAACTTGGGTGTTAATAGTTGAGAGCTGTTTAGTAATAACCCAGTTTTCTTGAGGCCTGTTTATTTTGTAGTTTTTAAAAAATTTGTTAAGTTCTTTTGGCCAGCGTCTGTGTTTTGTCTGTGCATTGACGGTCCCATCTAACTTGCGTTGTGTCTTATTTTTCTGCATGGATTGACAAAACCATTACTAAAATTTGGTACCTATGAGATGTGTGGTATCAGTATGAACAGGAAGCTTAATTAATGTGAGAATAGATGTGAACTTGAGATTTTAAAATAGATGAATAACAACTACTTAATAGTAAAGTTACTGAAATGGAACTATAAAGAAAACAGCTAATAACAGAATCTTGTCTGTAACACACTTCATGGCGTTCCCATAGGCTTTGCTGTCTAGTCCTTGTAGTTTGAGGTTCTCTTGATCCACATTTTTCTTTTTGATTACAGAATTTATAATTTAATAAATACTAGAATTTATCAAAAATAATTTGTCTCTTGTTTGAGTCTGGAAAGGGGATGGAAACATTTTGACATTTGTGGCCAAAGGTCACTAAAAAGGTGGTGGTTTGAATTAATGATATTCAGCTTAAATAGTTACCTGCTCAGAAAAGTTTGATTTCTTTATAGAGAATATTTAAACAGTATCTACAGGCAATGTGCATGGAATAAATACGTATGGAAATAAACCTAACACCAGGGAGACTTAAATTTCTTAAATAACTGATAGTAGAGACTATATATGTTTTAGATCTTCCTTGCCAGTCTTTATTAGTGCTCTAACACTAATCTGAATTAAATGATAGGCTTATTTATAAACAGCATTAGTAGACAGAAATTCACTTTATATAAAATGTTGTAGAATTTATGGCAAGGTAGGAAGTGTTGGGTTAACTTGGTAATCCAGAATTTGGTTCTGAAAAAGAGTAATGTGAGTTTGTCTCTATATCCTAACTCAAAACAGTAAAGTCATGTTGATGAAGCATATGCAAGTTATTTTTAGTATGATTTTCAAATGTGAATTGAATGTTACAATAGCAAATAAAAACTGTCACTACTTTGAAATTATCTTTTACTTGTTGTGATAGGTTAGAACTGGGACTTAATTTTTTGACTTAAACGTTTTTAAAAGTGAATTATTGAGCTGATCATAAAAGTTTGAATTGTGTATTTTTATTAAATTTACTTTTAAAAGATAGCTAGTTATTAAAGAAGAAAGGTTAGTTACTTTTCAGAAGAAAATAGAAATCTAATGTAAAATGCAAATGTATGTTACAGGATGCTTCATGAGTCCCTTTGAAGTCTTAGGCAGTTTTGATTTAGAGTTCAATTTCATTACTACATAAATAGTAGTACTTACTACTAGTTTAGAAATCCCAGTGCACACAAATGAATGGCCAATTTTGTAGAGTCAGTAGACTTTCCAGGTAGTGGCTATCACTGTTTAGTAGATAATTTAAAATAGAAAACTAATTATTAAAAAGATCAAATAAATAAGGCTCCAAAGTTTTAGTGGGGGGAAGTGGGGAGCATCTTTATTTAAAAGAAGGGTCATTCCCCATGACTTCTTTATTTCAGCTGCTTGGAGCAGAAGAAAATGATTGATCATACCTTTTCTCATCTTCTTGTCCCCTGATCCCTCTCCACTTTTGTTCTTTAACTACAAGGTTCATTCAGTTATTTTTGTAAGTAAGTTATTTCCAGGTAAGACAAAGAAAGACTTTATGAAGGATAACCCCAGGAATAGGTTTTGTATAGAAGTTTTCCTTTTAAAAAGTGATCTTTGGTTATAGGCTAAGAACTATTATGGGAATTTGAGAATTGATGATAATTTTTAAGCCAAAAGTTTTATATATTTTAGCCAAATGTTCCAGATTACTTGGTAAATACCCAAATATACTGAAAACTAGGCCAATGAATTCAGCTATTCAAAAAATTATTAAAAACCCAAATAACAGTGGTAGCCTTCAAAGTAATTCTGACGTTCCTATTTAATATCATTTAACTTTTATACACATGATTACAATGATTACATTGGAGTTTTACTGGTAGTACATCATATTTTAAAAAACTACTTATTAAATTTTCCTTTCCTAGCAATAGCCTCTAAATTTGCAGGTCCACCCCAAAGTGTTCCTACAAGATCTCTTTCGGTCTGTAATGCCTCCTCTAAACAAAGCTCTTTGCCTGAAGAAACAGATTTTTTCAAAGCTCTGATTACTTCTGGTGGCCCTTTGATAAACTGCTTTAGCCACTCTTGTGCTGCTTCTAGAGATTGAGTTTCATCTGAAGACTGCAAGACCTCTTCAACCATTCCTATGTCTAAAGCTTTTTTTGAATCCAGTTTGAGGGCCCCGGTTAACACTTTAAGAGCTTGTCTGCTGCCAATTATCTCAACCAGCCGGACAGCTCCGCCCCAGCTTGGTACTATTCCCATTTCCTTGTGGACAAATCTGATCTCGCTCTCTGTCGTCATTAATCTGCAAAAGAGAAAAGAAAAACCTTAATTGTAACTAAGTATGTATGCTTTAGTCATAAACTACTACCTATTCATTATCTGATCTGAAATCTCCATAGATCTTTATAGGTAGATATATTATCATTAAACACTGAACATTCAAAAAATCTGGCCATGTCTAGAATTCAGTTTACTACACGGTACTTAACACTTCCCTTTGAAAACAATGTCAGCATTTTTGTTGTGTTTGCTTACCCTTTCCTTTACAGATAAGAATCTAGTCTTTATTTAATGTTTATTTCTAAAAGCCCAAAGTTTATCTTCCTAGAGTAAGTGGTGGCCTAATGAGAAAACTTGGATTAAGTGAAAATATGGGAGTAGGAGATATTAGGTGCATACCACGAAAAAAAAATGCATAGTAAGTTAAGGTCAGTAGTCCTCAGGAAAAAAAATCAATTGTTTTAACCCAGCATCTATCCAATCTTCCCGCAAATATTTACTAAGCACTACCAACCCAGGTGGTCTAGGTGTGGGACTATGGGCATGACCAAAATAAAGTCCCTGTGCTCAGTTCACATTCCAGTTAGGAGAGAGACCACTAGTCAATGTAATGTCAGGGGTAGTAAGTGCTACAAAGAAAAACAGAACAGGCCCAGGGACTAGACAATGAGGACATGTGTGCTATCTTAGATGGAGCTGGCCTCTGAATATTTGTGCAGTTACCAGGGGGAGAGAGAGAGAGTGAGTGAGGCAAAAATCGGGGGCGGGGGAAGTATTCCAGGAAGAGGCAATTGCAAGTGCAAAGGCCTTGGAGTGGAACTGCTCAGTATCCCTGGGGGGCAGGCTAATGGAGCTGGAGGAGCGCAAGCACAGAGAGGGGAGATGAAGTCACAGGTAGGCGTATCGGCCTTAGGTAGGAGTTCAGATTTTATTTAAGAGTGAAGCTATTTAGAGGAGATTGACCAAGTGAGTAGCATCTGACTTATTTTATAAAGGTTGCCCTGATTGCTGTGTTAAGTCTTTTTTAGCATTTCACAGCACTTACACCAGTTATTTAAGGAACTTGATGTTAACTAATCCTCAGAACAACCATATGAGGTAAGTAATATCCTCATTTTACAGAGGGGGAAACGGAGGCAACAGAGATTAAATAGCTCACTCAAGGTCATGCAGCAATGGCAGAGCCAGGATTTAAACCCAGATAGGTTAGCTTCATACCTTAACCACATGGTACACACAGTAGTTAGCTAGTCTAGAGTGGAAGCAGGGATACAATTAAGAAAGTTGATAGTGGTTTGGGTTGGACTGAGCAGTGATTTCCTATAGCAGGTATTCATTTCCCCCCCACATCTTGGGAGTTTTATGAATAGTGTGATTAATAAGCAAGTGGAACAATAAAGAGGAGTTAACACAAAGAAATTAGTAGGCGTATCAAAAGGCTTCACCTTTGCTGGTTATATATTGTGTGCTATCAGTAGACTGTATAGAGGTATACTGTTTAGGGAACACTGCCTGAGTTTTACTTTGACTGCATGGTTCAATGAGAAGCTTTCCTTATGTTAAAACCTCTGATTTGGTCCAAAGGTCATGTCTGAATTTTAATTTTTTTAAGAAAAATGATTGCTTTCAAATTACCCATTACAAAATAGAAGACCTTAAGTGAGTTCGGCTTTCCAAAGTGTTCTTTGCTCAGCTGCAGGTGTGGTTTGGTTCTATTAGCACCAAGAACAACAGACTCTTAGTCTTGGAGCCTTTAATCAGGAGAAATATTCCAGTAGAAAATTCTCACAAAAGCCTATTTATTAACTCACTGGGAAAGAATTTTCTCTTCACAGCTGTGAATTCCTACAAGGGAAAATCTGCCTCAATTATGAACAATTGCTTTTAGAGGCAAATAGCTATGAAAATACTAGTAGGTTTTAATAAACAGTTTTTAAATGGGAAGGAAGAAAGAATAAGCCTCATAAGAATCTGAATCTAGCCCAAAATTATGAGAAGTACCACCTTGTCATAATAAACAGAAAACAATATTAAAAATTAAGAAAGTAGAAGAGAAATGACAGAAACAAAAAACAATGTCTAATAGCCTTGGAGATAGAAATATTGTTAATACTGAAAAGTCCTATAAAGCTTTTCACAGAATAAATTAAATATGTCACAGTTCTAAATTATATCCTGGAATTGACACTGATGCTGGCTCAGAGCTATACCTCCAATACAGAAAAGGATTATGTCAGGAATAAATTCATTTAGAATCAGCTGAACATAGAAATTGGTTAAAACCCTAGATGTTGGGATAATGTAGATACACCTATGACAACAAAAGTTATTATCTGTGGAAGTACATTTATATTTGGAATTGTTTGCTTCTAAAGAAGGCTGTATCATCTTTATACTATGTATTTTTTTTCCTTTGCCATATTTGACAAGGTGAGGTATGCCTTTTTGAATCATTTTTTACAACTCTCACAAATCCTGAGGTAATCCTTGTAAAATACCTGTTGTGATCAAACTCTGACATCCATTCTTTATATATGATACGCCTAAGGTGTGCCTGTGTACTGATAAACATTTAATGTATGTTAAAAACAGGACCACAAACTCTACTTGTGACAAAAGAACGCATGGTAGTTTAACAGTGAGAGAAATGGAACATTCAGATGGTAACCTTTGACAAGACTGTTCATTAATCTAAAAATCAAAGTTTAAATCTGAAATTTTAAATGTTGATAACCATAATTTATAAAGAAAATGTCCAACCAACAAGATATATCCACAAGGAGAAACTGCTTCCTGATAGACCTCACAGGATTATACACTGATTACTTCTCGAGTTTAGAGGCAGTTACCTGGTATCACCTGCAATATAATTTACTGCAAGGGATATTCCATTATATGTAGAATACTGGAAGACCTAAATTTTTAACATTTTGAAGACTTACAGCAGACTCAATTTCTAAAACCATATGAAACTCCCTTATTTTGACAAGCAAAAGAATTTTAAGTATCTTCTGTTTATTAGTGTAATTATTATTGGCAGTGTTTTAAAATTTCCTGTGACACCTTAGGAGAGAGGAGATGAGGGAATTAATCAAATGTAGTTATACGACTCATTACTGTAGGGAAGCAACAGTGTGACAGGAAAAACTACCCATAACTGGGTAAAGCCTATCACCTTTGACAAGTGTTGCCAAGTCATCGTGGATACCTGAAAGGACTGCTCAGGGTGCTGCTACTTTCTGATGAGTTAGTTATAAGTTGCGGGTCTTTGAACAAACGTATTCAAGAAAAACAATTTTAAAACAACTATAAAATTTTAACTAAAATAGGAAGTTTTTAGTAAAAGTTAAAAAGTTTAAAAAAATGTTTATTATTAAAGAACAGTACTTTTAGTGAACTCTGTGATAAAAGATGGAAACACATAAATAATTGTGTTGGGAGACAGTACAGCTTTGATGTGATGTGCATAGACTCGAGCCAGACTGCCTGCCTTGGCCACTAGACCGGCTGCACACTACACCTTGTAAAATACAGCAAAGAAAAAAAGACACGTGGTATATGGAGGATGAGGAAGATGAAATTACCTAACATCTCTGGGCCTCAGTATTCTTACTAATAAAATAGCAATAATAAGCGTAGATAGATTATGAGTATTAAATGACTTAATATACGGAAGCTGCTTAGAACATATATATGCCATAATCCTTTTAATTAGAATCTTGGAGTGTGTTTATGTATATTTAAAAAAATCAGTGTGTAATCTTCTGCCTCAGCCACATCTAGTAGAACACAGTAGTATTTATACATTTATTTGGAATATAAAGGTTGTATATATTTTGTAGCCTCACAGTGCCTGACGTGTATTAAGCTTTTATTATTATGAAGCTGGTTGCACTGATAGGTAGGTCACTCCAAATAACCGTGGTGTTTCTGCTGGAGAGGTAGTATAAAGTTGTTTCCTGGGCTGAAATCACTCAACCCCTAAAGTATCAAAAGTAAAACAGCTATACTCACACTGTGAGCCCAGCAAACGATGGTGTGCTATCCTTCCTCAGTATCTGTTAATGGAGACTACAAAATATACAAGTTTTATATTTCCAAATAAAAGGTAGAAATAATACTGTGTTCTACTACAGATATGGCTGAAGCAGAAAATTCCAAGCTGATTTTTTTTTAAACATAGACAGACATATATCTCTCTTAAGATTATCTTAAGGAATATTGTGCAATATAAGTAAAAGCATAAATATTTTAAAATTTTAAGGAAAGCATTTTGATGCTACAAAATTAAATAACATGATGTCATAAATTTAAAGTTTGGGATCATTGATTTAAATAAACTTTAATTTAGGACCAGACATGCTAGTCCTTTTACATTGCATAGTAAGAACCCAAGACAACAAAGCACACTGGTGACAGGGGGGAATATGCTAATACAATTATATAATTAGCAACAGCATCTCCGACCACAAACAATACTTTGAAATCATGCCTTGAAGATAAGCACGTATTTGTCTGCACATGTACTTTCCTAGCACCTTCTCCCTCCTGCCTTCTCCTGCCATCACATCTCAAGACAAATTATGGAAAACAGAAGGAAAGAACCCAAAGATTCTCCCCATGATCTCGCCTTTCTGATTTCCTACTCAGATGATTGGCCTCATGAGGCTCCATTTATTTTAAGCAAAGACAGTGCTTGAGTAAGAAAGTAGTTGAATGAGTGAATTTTTTAAATTGTGTGTGTCTGTGGTGGTGGTAGAGCTGGGGAGGAGCAGACAGGAAAATGTTTTGGGATTGTCAAGTCTGATTTTAATAGTCAGTCAGTAATCTCAGCATGCTCAGAGGTGGATTTTCTTGATATCACAGGCTCTGAAGTAAGAATTTCCACATAATGTGGTAACCAGGAAACAAAGCAACATGGGTGATGACTGCTTCCTGAGGTGGATATCTCATGTCCCGAGTACAGGCACTGCCACAGCAAAGGACGGAATTAGTTTTTAAAGACTCTAGGATGTGTTGGTTGGTGTGTGTGTGTGTGCATGGACGCATTTGTGTATGTGCAAGTGTGTTTATTATATATATGTATGTGTATATATATATTTTGTGTTTTATTTATTAAGTAAGTATTTTACGAAAAGGGCTGCCTACAGTAGCTCTCTTGGGACAAGCATATTTACAGCTCTCTTTCTTTGTAATATACTTTAAACTAATGGGTAGCAGCTGGAAATGTTAATACTTTGGGCTGAGGGTTATTTATATTCATGAAAACAATGTTAGGATTGGAAACAAATTAGATAGGCAGGCTCTAAATTGCATAGTTGAGAATTTTATTTCACTAGGGAGATGGAGGAATAAAAATGTGTTTTTCATCCAGTGGATAAACAGCTAAATCCTTGATACTCCAAAGAAAAACAGGAAAAGAAAACGCAGACAATTCATACCATACACACAAACACACACATACACACACATCAATGAACATATGAAAATTTATGCCTCACCAAAAACCTTTAAAAATTCTAATTAAAATATAATTTTTGATTATAAAAATCAGAAAAGATTTTTTAAAAGATTATACTCATTGTAAGGAAGGATGCTCTCAAATAGACACTCATATACTGCTGGTAGTAGTATAAATTGGTAGAATCTTTCCTGGAGGATATCCTGGCAATATATATCAAAAGTCTTGAACATTTTCATGTCCTTTGATTAAGGACTTGATCTCCTTACAGGATTTATTCTAATCTAAGGAAATAATCTGAAATGTGGACAAAGCCTTATGTATAAGATAGTTATCACAGTATTAATCATGATAAAGAAAAATTGGAAACAACCAAAGGAGTATATTTTACTACATCCATATTAATGGAATATTTTATATATATTAAATTCATATTTTCATAGTATATATAATAATATGGAAACACTGTCATTAAATATAAACTATAAACCACGTGAGCCTAATTTTTAAAAAACAGAAGATCACACGTCTATTTAAACAAGACAGGATGAAAGCATGCCACAGTACTAATGCGAGTTATCTTCGGATGGTAGCAACTTTAATTTTCCACTCTACACTTCACTGTATTTTAAAAACAATTTAGAACCTTATTATTCAATGTGTGATTTGGGGACCAGCAACATCAGCATCATCTCAGAGTTCACCCCAGACCTATGAAATCAGAACTGCATTTTAATAAAATCCCAGGTCATTCATATTCACTAGAATGAGCACATATCCTTTTATAATCAGAAAACACGATAAATATTTGAAAAATATCACTTGTATTATTTACTACTGATGCTGTAACACAAACTTAGTGGCTTAAAAAATACCCATTATCTCAGTTCTGTAGGTCAGAAGTCTGGGTACACCATGGCTCAGCTAGGTCCTCTGCTTAGAGTCACACGAGGCTGAATGAAGGTGTCGGCAGGACTGCCTGCCTTTCTGGAGTCTCTGGAGATTAACGCACATCCAAACTCATTCAGGTTGTTGGCAGAATTGAGTTCCATGCGATTTTAGAACTGAGATCCCTGTTTCTCTGCTGGCTTTCAGCTGGAGGATTGTTGTCATCTTCTAGAGGCCACCTGCATTCCTTGGCTCATGGTCTCTTTCTCCATCTTCAAAGCCTTCTCAGGCTTCCAATCTCTCTGACTTCCCATTCTGCCTCATGTATTTATTTTTAAAGGCTCATGTGATTCAATTGGTACACCCGAATAATCCAGGATAATCTCCCCATTTTCAAGTCTGGAACCTAAAATACATTGGCAAGGTCCCTTTTGCCAAATGTTAATATAATAACAAGTTCTGGGGAATAACAAAGTGTGGGCAGACATCTCGGGGGGGCCATTATTCTGTCTACCACACCATCTAAAAGCTCAATGGAAGTACTTAAGCCTGACTTTCCGTTCACTCTGTTGTGCTATTAATTTTCCTTATACCTTCCCCTCATAGCACTACAGCAACTGGCTCCCACCACCACCATCACTCCTCATCTGTCTTTCTCCTTCTGGATAACTTTTGGCTAACTTTCAAGAATTCGTTTTGTTTTACTGTTTTAGTTGTTAGTAAGTAAAGACAGTGGGGAAAAAGATCTCTGTTAAAAATAAAAAAATGAGGATTTGCTGGACCTATATAACATACTACTTTTAGGTGAATGTTAAAAACGCTGTAACACTTGTTGAGGAGTCCAAATTTCCTAAGTGTAGACACTAGACCTGCATAGTTCCAGAACCCCAAATAAGTTTTTTCCCCCCAATGTTAACTTAGTAAACCAGAATATAAAGGCATGACTGGCTCCTCTGCTGTCACTTTAAAGAACAGCAGCGGCTAGAAATCTAATTAAGGCCTGACTAAATGTGAAAAAAAGGTGTATATCATTGTTAGTGGAATTAATGCATTATGT
Organism: Diceros bicornis minor; assembly: GCF_020826845.1. Classification (NCBI taxonomy): domain Eukaryota; kingdom Metazoa; phylum Chordata; class Mammalia; order Perissodactyla; family Rhinocerotidae; genus Diceros; species Diceros bicornis. The sequence continues at coordinate 10,359,207 of NC_080762.1, read as the reverse complement.
TAAGAACTTTTTCTAGTTACAACATATTTCAAATACACAAAAAATAATAACATACTCATGTACCCACTACCCAGATTTAACAGATGTTAACATTTTGCCACATTTATTTCTCAACTCTGTTCTCATCTCTTTCCTGTCTCTTCCTGACTTCCTTCTCTCCCCAGTGGCAACTAATGTCCTGAAGTTGATGAGAATCATACCATGCATATTTTAACTTTTATAAAATATTCTATATATTAACCAAATAGTGAACTTCTGTGTGAATTCTAGAAAAGAGACCAATAAGTAATAATATTTCAGTGTTATATCCAGTATCTCAAAAGACAGGATACCCCTGACCAGCCAACATTGGTCTTAAATTGGTCAATATTATTTTAGCAGGTAATTTTTACATTGGAAATGAATTCATCAGACTATCATAGTTTGATGACATAGCCATTAAGATAATTCAACTAACTTTGTCTACCATGATTTATCCCTTCTATTGTTGATGGCCATTTAAGGTTGTTTCCAGTTTTTAGCTATTATGAATGGTGCTGCTATGAACATTCTAGTACATATCCTTAGGTGAACGTTGGTATGCATTTCTATTGGATTTATACTGTATTAGTTTTCTATTGCTGCTGTGACAAATTACTATAACTCTAGTGGCTTGAAACAACACAACTTTATCTTACAGTTTTGTAGGTTAAAAGTCCAATGTGAGACTCACTGGCTTAAAATCAAGATGATGGTAGGGCTGCATTCCTCTCTGGAGGCTCTAGGAGTCCATTTCCTTGCCTTTTCCCGCTTCTAGAGGTTGTCCACAATTCTTGGCTCATGGCCACTTTCCACCATCTTCAAAGCCTGCAGTGGTGAGTTGAGTCCTCCTCACATCTCATCACTCTGACCTTGCTTCTGTCATTGTATCTCCTTTTCCGACTCTGAACTCTTCAGCTTCCCTCTTTCATTTTAAGGACGCTTGTGATTAGACTGGGCCACCCACCAGGATAATCTCCCTATTTTAAAGTCAGCTAATTAGCAACCTTATTTTCATCTGCAACTTAATTCCCCTTTGCCATATAATGGAACATATTCACAGGATCCAGGGGTTAGTCTATAGACAATTTTAGAGGGCCATTATTCTGCTTACCACATATACCTAGGAGTAGAATTAGTGTCACAGGGTATATGACATTCAATTCTAGTAGATACTGGCCATTTTCCAAAATTTTGTACCAATTTACACTCACATCAGTAGTTTATGAGAGTTCCAGTTACTCCATACCTTTGAAACACTTGATACATTCCATGTTTTTCATTTTCCCTCTCTGGTGGGTGCATAGCAGAAAGGCATTGTGATTTTAATTTGCATTTCTTTGATGACTAATGAAGGTGAGTACTTTTTAACGTATTTTTTGGCCATTCAGATATCCTCTGTGAAAAGTCAGTTCAAGTCTTCTGCCCATTTATTGTAATTGGGTTGTCTGTCTTATTGCTTTGAAGGAGTTCTTTATATATTCTAGATATGTCTTTTACCAGATATAAATATTGAGATATTCTTCTCTCTGTGGGTTGCATTTTCATTCTTTTAGTTGTGTCGTTGATAGACAGAAGTTATTCATTTTAATATAATCTAATTTATCAACCTTTTTCTTTCTGGTTAGTGATTATTATGTCCTATTTAAGAAATCTTTGACTACTTCAAGATTACAAAGATATTCTCCTACATTTTCTTTCAAAAACCTTAACTGTTTGACCTTTCACTTTTAGATTTGCAATTCATCTGAACTGATTTTACACAAACACATACCCTTACTGAAGAGACCATTCTTTCCTCACTGCACTAAAGGGTTACGTTTTTGTTGAATTAAATGGCCTTATTTTTATTTCTGGACTCTACTGGTCAGATTTTCTACCCTTGTACAAATAGCATACTGTTTACATTAATATAGTTTTATAATAGGCTTGCTCTCTGGTAGTATAAACCTTCCAACTTAGTTTTTCATGACTACTTTGATCATTCTTCGTACTCTGCATTTCCAAATGAATTTTAGAGATTGTCAATTCACACACACACACACACACAAACTTACTGGGATTTTTACTGGCATTACACTGAACCTGTAGATTAATTTTGGGGAGAAGTGAATCTTTACAATATCGAGTCTTATATTTCATGGACATGGTATATTTCACTATTTATTTAGGTCTTCTTTAATTTCTCTCAGTAATGTTTTTTAGTTTTCAGTGTAGAGGTCTGACACGCCTTTTGTTAGATTTGTTCCTAGGTATTAGTTTTTTTTTTTTTAATGCTACTGTAAATGGTATTGTTTTTAAAATTTTGTTGTCTATTTGTTTGCTGCTGGCATATAGAAATGCTATTGATTTTTATGGACCTTGCAACCAACAAACTTACAAAATTAACTTATTAATTTTAATAGATTGGCTACATATTCTTTCGGACATTACATGTACACAATTATGTCATCTGTGAATAATAAGGTCTTATTTCTTATAATCCAATCCCTCTTCTTTAATCTTGCCTTACTGAACTGTATAGGATCTGGTACAATGATGACCATAAGCGGTGACAGGACTCTCCTTGTGCCTGATATCAAAGGGAAAGCTTTCATCGTTTTATCATTATGAGATGTTTGCTGTAGGATTTTTGCAAATGTTCTTTATTAGACTAAGAAAGTTCCCTCCTAGATTGCTAAGAGCTTTTATCATGAATGAATGTTGAATTTTGTCAAGTGCTTTTTCTGTATCTATCAATGTTGTAATTTGATTTTTCTCCCTTTTTTTGTTAATTTGGTATATTATACTGATTGATTTTCTAACGTTAAACCAACCTTGCACTTTTGGAATAAGCCCCTCTTGGTCATGATGTATTATCATTTTTATCATTAGATTAAATTTGTTAACATTTTGTTAAGAATTTTTATATTTATGTTCGTAAGAGAGGCTGGTCTATAATTTTCTTCCTTATAATGTCATTTTTAAGTTTTGGAATAAATATGCTTATTAAAAGAGTTGGGAAAAACAACTTCTTTTTCTATTTGGTGAAAGAGTTTATGTAAGATTGGTGTTATTTCCTTCTTAAATGTTTGGAAAACTTCACTGATAAATCTGCGGCAGTTTTAAAAAATAAAATTTCAGAGGTTAGTCTGGAGGATATTCGCTGCTGATTGATTCCTAATCTCCCTATACATCCTCCCCAAAATTACAAAATTAACGAGGAGCAAAAGAAAACCAGACATGATCCACACCTACAGATTACTCAGAGACAGAGAATACTACATCTTTAAAATTATCTGTAAGTACAGAAATGAACACCAAATTAAAAAAAGATTTCCTGCTGCTGTTGCAAGCCAATGGGTACAGAGTATAAAGAGGAGGCTTAACGCCTCCATGCAAAACAGGAGAGGGGCATAACAGACTTTGAGGAAGCACAATCAGAGTCACCCCCAGAATAGGGAAGTCTAACACTATGTTCTAAAAGCCTGAGCACAATTCTGGGATTTGGTAGTTCACAGATTGACTAATAGAACAAGAGCTTGAAAATGAGTAAGGCTGAAAGTGACAGTTTTGTGTATGCATAGCTTCTGAACTCAGAAGACCCAGATAAGTAGAGGAGGGGTGATTCCCTTGGAGAAATAAAAGAAAAAAAAAAAAAGAGGGGAAAAATAAGGATTCTGTGGAAACAAAAGAGATACAAGTCATGCCAACTCCTGTCCCATTTCCACTGTTATCACCATCACCAATGTCATTCAATAACTAAACTTTTAGAAGATGGCACTCTCAAATTAGGAATCCTAGCGACAAAATACTCAGAAATAGAAAACATCAAGCCAATTCTATAGAAATCTACTGTAAGAATAAAGCAGAAAATGTAAATGCAAACATTTCAGCTCATGAAAAGCACCTCCCTCCCCAAGAAAAATCATGAAACTGAAGGAAAAAACTGTAATGATCACTCCAAACTGAATTCAATATCTTCAAACAGCATATAGGCATATCTTGGAGATACTGTGGGTTTGGTTCCAGACCACCACAATAAAGTGAATATCTCAATAAAGTGAGTCACAACAATTTTTTTGTTTCCCAGTGCATATAAAAGTTATGTTTATACTATACTATAGTCTATTAAGTATTCAATAGCATTATGTCTAAAAAAACAATGTACATTCCTTAATTAAAAAATACTTTATTGCTAAAAAATGCTAACCATCATCTGAGACTTCAATAAGTTGTAATCTTTTTGCTGGTGAATGGTCTTGTAAAAATGCAATATCTGTGAAGCACAATAAAGTGATACATAATAAAATGAGGTATGCCTGTAGTTATTTGAAAAAAGAAAAATCTTGAATCAGAAATTTAAAAACCAGGAATAGAAATGGACCAAAAAAAAACCCAAAAAAGCATAGGGGGTGGGGAGACAAAATGAATGAGAATTGATTGAACTCAAGAAAGAAATAGAAGAAAAAGACAAGAATAGGTTTGAATGAAAATTTAATAAAGGGCATTGAAGAAAAGCAGGAAAACAACCAAGAGAATGAGAACTGGTCAAAAAAAGAAAGAGTCAAAGAAATAGGCAAAGAAGATTTAATATATGTATTATTGGAGTAGCTGAAACAACTAATATTTACCCATTGAAAGAGTCTATTGGACATCTGGGAAAATTGACTCTAAAGGATCAACTCTGAGACATGTCCTAATAGAAGTATTAGAGTTTAAAGATAGAGAAAACTCAGGGCCTCCAGGCAAAACAAAAACAAAAACAAAAACCCATCAAATAACTTACAAGGGCAAAAGAATTATAATGCCATTGGACTTATCAAAAGAAAAAAGCACCAGACCCAGATGATTTCACAGGGCAATTTTACCAAATCTTTACATACATACAGTTCCAATTCCATATAGATTGTTTTTGAGATAGGAAATGAAGGAAACATCACAATTCTTTTAATGAAGTAAGTATAACACTTACTTCATTAGTGTATCAAATTCAATACCTGAATTTGATAAATATAATACAAAAAAATAAAATTAGACTATTATTATTTATGTATTTTGTAGTAGGCAGTCTCCAAGATGGCCCCCAACGATCACTGCCTCCTGGTATTTACACCCTTGTGTAATCTTCTCCCATTGAGTGTGGACTGGACCTAGTGACTCGCATCTAACAAAGAGAATATAGCAAAAGAGATGGGATGTCACTTCCAAGATTAGGTTACAAAAAGACTGTGGGTGTCCGTCTTGTGTATTCTCTTTCTCCCAGAACTCTCACTTTAGGTTCCAGGTTGTAAGCAGCCCTATGGCAAGGCCAGGTCAAGAAATCAATATCCCCGGCTAACAGTCAGTGAGGACCTGAGGCTGCCAACAGCCACTTGACTGAGCTTAGACCCAGATCTTCCCTCAGTTGAGCTTGGCTGACATCTTGAATATGGCCTCATGAGAGACCCTGAGCCAGAGGCATCCAGCCAAGCCATATGTGGATTCCTGACCCCCAGAAATAATAAATGTTTGTATTTTATCTCATATAATAGAGACAATAAATGTTTGTGTTTTAAGCTGCTAAATTATGGAGTGACTTATTACTCAGCAATAGATAACTAATACAAATATCAAAGCAAAAATCCCAAATAAATATTATCAAATAGATTTTAATACCACATTAAGAAAATCATACACCATGACTAAAAGGGGTTTATACTTTAATTAATATTAGGCGTCAATTAATATAATTAATCATATTAATAGGTCTATGGAGAACAACCATTTATCTCCAAAGACGCCGAAAAATCCTTAGATCAAATTCAGTATCTCAAAACTCTTGAAAAAATAGGAATGGAAGGATAATTCCTCAGCATGAATCAATAGACAAATATAAACCTCCATCCTAAAGCCAGCATCTTATTTAAAGAGGAAACCCTAAAGGCATGTCCACAAAGGTCAGAACAAAGCAAGGATGCCAAGTTCTTCCACTACTGTTTAACACTGTACTGCAGGTATAAGAACAGAAAACTATTAAGGAGATAATAGTTGGGAAAAACTGAAACTATCTCTATAATATAATTAGAAAACTCGAAAGAATCAATGACAAAACCACTCAAACAATAGAAAAATTCAGGGAAGTAGCAGCATATAAAATTAACATAAAAAGAACTTCATCCTATAAACTTTCATCTTATAATAATCAATTAGATAACATAAAGGAAGACAAAACTCACTTTGCAATAGCAACAAAAATTTTTAAAAATATTTCGGAATAAATTTACAATGAAATATTTTTTAAAAAAATCTACGGAGAAAACTATAAAACTCCCCTCAGAGATATAAACACAGACTTGAACAAATGTTAAGACATCTCTGTTTCTTGGTTAGTGTGTCTTACATTATCAAGAGGTCAGTTCCCCCTAAATTAATTTATAAATTTAATGTTAGCCAAATAAAAAATATCAACACCTGGTTTTATCCTGGAAATAGACAAACTGATATGAAAGCTCCTATAGAAAAAATAAACCTGCAAGAATAGCTAGGAAAATACTGAAAAAAAGCTATAAGCAGGGACTAGCCCTACCAGATATTACAACATATTAAAAATACTCGATAATAAAATTGTGTTGTACTGGCACATGAGTAGGCAAACAGACCAAAGGAATAGAATATCTATCAGCAGACACAACTACATGCAGAAATCTAGTATATGATAAGGTGGTATCTCAATTCACTAGAACACAGAAGTTCTTAAATAGCGTTGAGACAAATGGATAGCCACTTGGGAAAAAAAATAAGATTCATTACTGATTCCATATATAAAAATAAACTAAAAAATGCATTATAATGCAGATGTAAAACAGAAAACTATACAAGTTCAAGAAGAAACCATGAGTTAATTCCTCTACAATCTTTGCATATGGAAAGGCTTTTTAAAAAACACTCAAAATCCATATGCAATTAAAGAAAAGATTGATAAATAGGACCATATTAATAAAATAAAGCCTTGCATGGCAAAAACAAACAAACAACAACAACACATAAGCAAAGTTAAAAGACAGAATGACAAGCTGGGCAAATATATTAAAAATATATCATTGATAATGACAAATATCCCTAATATTTAAAGAATTTATAAAAATTAAGGGGAAAAAAAGCCAAATGTCCTATAGCAAAATAAGCAAACGCACAAGGAAAGGGTAAGGAAGAGCTCTTCTTTATAGCAGAATAACAATGGATATACATGGAGGAGTGGTGGAGTTAGAGAAATATAAATTTGCAAGCATCATAGTAAAGATGGTTTGGGAAAGAATAATCTAGTAAAGAAAGTTCGGTGAAAAGCAGAGTATTAGACTTGCCTTAAAGCATCTCCCACAGATTACTGATTGGTTACAACAGGGAAAAGAGCATCTATAATGGAGAAAGCAAACATTTTGACACGATGATCAAAATTAGCATCACCAACCATGGGCAGAACATCGTATGGGTCCAGATGTGATACCCCGAGAAGAGTACAATAGCACTTTTGTAGGGATATTATCCAGGGATACACAACTTGAATCCAATAATGAGAAAACATCAGAAAACCTCAAAATGAAGAACAATCTATTAAAAAACAACAAACAAAATCTGGCCTGTTTTCTTTAAAAACGTCAATGACGGGAAAGACAAAGACAGGCTGAGGAACTCTTCTAGATTAAAAGAGAGTAAAGAAATCTGACAACTAAATGCAGTACATGATCCTGCAACGGAGGACAACAATGCTATACAGGACATTATCGTCAAATTGACAAAACTGGGATGTGGAGAGTATATTAGATAAGAGTATTGCATCAAGGTGAAATTTCCTGAATATATATACAAAGGAGTAAAAGAGTAAGATGTTTGCAACATACTCTAAAATTTCTCAGAAAAAAATAATATATATACACACACATATATAAACAAACACAGACACATATGAGAGGCAGAAAATAAAAACAAAACAGGAAAATGTTAAAAATTGGTGAGTCTAAGTGAATGGTACAGGGAAGGTCTTTGTATCATTCTTGCACCTTTTCTGCAAGTTTGTAATTATTTCCAAACAAAAAATACAATTCTAGTTTCTCTCTTGCACCAAATTCAATAGCAAAAAATTAAATATTAGACATGTAATTAAAATGTTTACATGCTTTTAACCACCAAAAGTTGATGCTAAAAGACCAGCAGTCTGAGTTTGTCATTTGCTACTTCCTAGGGTAGTTTTGAGAGATTTTCTTTTCTCTCCACTCTCCCCCTTTCTTTGAATGATGTGTAATAAGACAGAAAGTAGAATCAAGGAATGGGTGTTTAAGTACCTCCTAAAGCACATTCTGGAATTTTGAGCTTGAAACCAATCTAAGAAACCATACTATAATTAGGCTTAAAATAATGTATCAGTGAATCTTTATACTTCAGTATATATAGGAACTATTATTAATGTTTTCTGAAAGTATCTAAAAAAGTTAAAAACATAAAAATACAATTTACAAAGCTAACTTAGAACAACATAGTCACCAATTTTCATTGGTGATTAACAGGAATGTAAAAGTTAGCAAAAAATCTGGTAATTAGATTCTCTATGCCCCCAAGCCCATATGTTGCAGGTAGAATGGTCCCGCAAAGACGTCCATGCCCTAATCCCTGGAACCTGTGCATATGTTACCTTACATAGCAGAAGGGACTGCAGATAGAATTAAGGTTACATACATTAAAATAGAGAAATTATCCTGGATTATCTGAGTAGGCCCACATTCCAACATACTGATTTTGGCCTTGTGTGACCAGGTTTAGAGAAACCATCTAAGCCCAGCCGGACTTGGGACCTACACATCTGTGAGATAATAAATTGATACTGTTTTAAGCCACTAAATTTGTGGTTATTTGTTATGGCTGCAATAGAAAACTAATACACATATAAATATTTTCTTAATTTATATTTCATTCTAAATATTTTTAATTAGTCAAGACAGACTAAAAATTAGAAGCAAATTATTTTATCACAGTTCTAGCTTTTTATTCCCTCACATCAATTTTGTCTAAAAGGGAAAAGTAATGCTCAAGTGACTAGATTCTGAGCACCGAGAATACCAATTTTTAATTCATAAGTTAATCTCTTGCTTTTAAAAATGTTTTTAAAAAACCATTTTCTCTAAAAATGTTTTACATGAAAATTCTCACTCAACTGAATGCAATTTACTATGAGGGTCTATATATGCCAAGTAGACCTGAGTGCTCCTGACATATTAATTCATTATATGTCTTATCGGCTAACGCTTACAGGGTTTGGGGGCAGGGGGTGGGTGAATGCTAGAATGCTGTATGAGCTTATTTCTTTGAACATTCGTATTAAGTATCTCTCTCATCTTCTGAAATATTTTCCACGGGTAACGGAAGAGCAGCAGGGACAAAAGCGTCAGCTGAGTGAATTCCAGGCAGTTCTCCAAAGTAAGAAAGTTAAATGAGCTAAAAAGGGCCAACAATATATACCTAAGGAAGGAACTTATCTTTTTATCACAATGCTATGAAAGCTTTTGGTGTTCTTTTGGAACAAGCAGATATTTTTAGAATACAATTAAAGCAACTTGTCATATAAGATAACTGACAGGGTACTGATAAAGTTAAGGGGAAAATCATCAGAGCAACTTGTAATGATTTATCACTTCCTTGAAACTGTGGCTACTCATGTAGTTCAGGATGAAATCTTCTCTATTAGCCTCTAACGTTTAAGAACCTTTTGGGGCCAGCCTGGTGGTATAGTGGTTAGGTTTGCGCATTCTGCTTCGGTGGCCAGGGTTCAACGGTTTGGATCCTGGGCACGGACTTACTCACCACCCATCAAGCCACACTGAGGCGGCATCCCACAGAGAAGAGCTACAACTCGACAACTATGACACACAAAATGTATTGGGGCTTTGGGGAGAAAAAAGAAAAAAAGAGGCAGATTGGCAACAGATGTTAGTGCAGGGCCAATCTTAAAAGAAAAAGAACTTTTGCTTTTGCTGTGTAAGTTAAAAAGAGCTGAATAGTCTAGGACAGTGCTTTTCTATGGTGAAGGATCAGTTCCCTACTTTTTAAAAATTTCTGATTGGTTGTGGACCAATAATTTTATAAAACGTAATAAAAATATATTACTAGAAAAATAAAATAAGAAATCAAGACGTAAGTTTCTTGAATGGTGGTGCCTGGCATATACACATGCTAAACATACGTTTAATGAACGAAGACACCATTTCCAGAAAAGTTGGTCCACAAATGAACATGGCTTCATTGGAAACTGCTCTGTGAATGTATCTGGCATGTTACTCGATATATCTGATGAGGGCAGTACCCTCAGACATCTCATAACCAATAACACTAAATATTTTATGAAGCTTCAGGACATATGACACTTCCTTCATTTAGAGAAAAACATAGGAAGGCAAATTAGCAGTATTAAAGGATTAAATAGCATGATTATTTTTCCTGTGATTTTTGCCTTCTGTCCTAAACCCTGACTATACCCAAACGCAGATCAGGAATGAACATGAAGGATGATGCAAAAGTCTAATAAATGCTTAAAGATGAACACCAGACTCCGTGTTAGAGGGTACACTTTCTCCAAAGGACACCTATCAAGTTTTAATTTGCACTGACTTTTATGTAGAGGTTTATTAAGTGTAATAATGCACAGTCACATACAGCTTAGAATTCTTTAAACATATTAAATTATATATTTAAATACATACTTTATATACTTAAATTATATACTTCATAAGTACTTGTATTTCAAGGTAAAGTGAGAAAAGTGTTTAATCCTTTCACACACAGAGCATTTTATATTTAGTCTCATGTTGTCCCTAAAGCCAATGACTACTTCCTCCTCACAGAAGAAACTGCAGCACCCTAATGCGATCTGCGCTGACGACAGCAGAGGGCACTGTCATATGACACGGCCAGTTTTCATTACGTATAAGAATCCTCTCCAATTAGGAAGTGCTAGTTTTCAAAGAGGCTAGGATCTTTGTAAATTATCTTATACATCAAAACTATTTTAAAATCTCTGCGTGAATACAGTGATATATTTCAATTGATAAATTAAAACCTGAGTCATAAAGTATAAAAAAGAATAATAGGAAATTCTGCTACTTTGCATGAATTAGTTTACTGAATCTTTCCTCATACTATTTCTATTACTAAATGATGCCATTTATATGAAGTTCAAAAAGGAAAAAAAAGAATATATTCGTTATAGAATAAAACTACAAAGGAAAGTAAAAAAGAAAATATCATAAAATTCCAGGGAAGAGTTTCCCCCAGATGGAAATGAGGGGGCTGTGGCTTAGAAGGGGTGTGTAGGGGGCTTCAGGAGTGCCAGCAACGTTCCATTTCTTGATCTATATCATGGTTACATAGGTTCCTATTTTGTAACAATTCATTAAACTGAACATTTCTGTTTTATACACACAAAACCAAAATATTAGAAGGCCCTATCAAACCACATCAGTAGTCAAAAGAAATATCTTAAAACACAGAAGATAACTATACAATAAATAGTATATATGTAGAAATATTTACTTCAAAAACAGAGGTTCTAAACCAAGGGTCAATGGATAAGATTTTATGTGAAGTTTCCTAAGACAGGTTTCCTAGCTTTACTACATTCTCAGAAAACTGGAAGAATAATTTGGAAATATCATTGAGATACCTAAATGATAATATAGGTCCAGCTATCTTAGAAGTAATTAAGTTCCAAAACTATTCAAACAACATAGAATTAAACATATCTAATACTAGATGAGTGTCTGGCTAGAGAAATCATTATCTTCATTCATGAAGTTAAAAATTCAGATATGCTTAAACCTCAAAATTTTTTCTGGTAAAAATATAAATAAATAAAAAGGCATTTTATTCTTATGATGTTTATTTCTTTAAAAGATAACTGCATGTTTAAAGCAAAAACATAATAATAATTTGTGGAGTTATAACATGTAGAAGCAAAATGTATGATAACAATAGCATGAAGGACAGGAGAAGGGAAATAAAAGTATACTGTAATGTTCTTATATTTTATGTGGAATAGTACAATATTATTTGAAGATGGACTGTGATAAGTTTAAAATGCATATTATTAACTCTAAACCAACTAGTAAAAAGATCTATATATGTAAGTATATGTTTGCTTGTGTGTGTATATATCTCTAATATACTACTAGAAAATATATTTTTCTATATTTTAGAAATAAATAATTTTCACCTATATATGCCAGGCACTGCCATTCAAGAAATTTGCATGTCTTGGTTTTTTTGATTCATTTTTTCTAGTAATATATTGTGATATATATATATCTATCTCAACGAGGTGTGGTCAATAGTAACGGTAAAATGGGGGTCATAAAAAATAATCCAGCATGAGGCAGGAACAGAGAGGAAGAAAGAACAAACAACAGATGGGACAAATAGAAAACAATACCAAGATGGTAAATTTAAACTCAATCATATCAATAACAACACTGAATATAAATACTCCAATTAAAAGGCAGGGATTGTCAGACTGGATAAAAATGCAAGACCCAAATATATATTGTGTACTAACTAGAATTGCCTTTGGAAAACACAACACATCTTGAAAAGAGAGGACACAAAAATATATACCACAATAATGTTAATCATAAGAAAGCTGGGATGGCTATATTTATATCAGACAAAATAGATTCTTGATTGGATCCTGGACCAGAAAAAGGACACAGTATGATAATTTTAAAAATTTGAATGAGGTTTGTAGACTAGTTAAAAGTATTGTATCAATATTAATTTTTGTAATTGTACTGTGGTGATATATGATATTAACATTTGGGGAAACTGAGCGGAAGGTATATTGGAATTATCTGTATGATTTTTGCAAGTTTTTCAAAATGAAAAGTTCAGAATGTTTTAAAATTTAAAAATTTGTGCTCTTCAGAAGACATTAATAATAAAAAGGCTGAAAAAATATATTGACAATACTTACATTTGACCAAAACCAACTATATATTTGATTATGCAGAAGGACTTTTATCTAGAATATATAATAATATATACTATGCATAGAAAGGCATACTACTGAGCAACTAAATGAACAAACCACTGATATGTGGAATAAGACAGATTAATTTCAAAAACAAACTGCAGTATATCCACACAATAAAAAACTTTTCAACATTAAAAAGGAATGAAGTAGTGATACATGGTACAACACTGATGAATCCCAGAATAATGACACTGAATGAAAGAAGCTGGACACAAAAGAGTCTATCCTGTATGACTCTATGGATATAAAACTAAACCAGGACACAAATTTAATTTAGAGTGAGAAGGCGGGCAGTGTTTGCCTTGGACTAGGGTGGGAAGTGACTGGGAAAGGGTACACGTAACGTACGAGGGTGATAAAAATCTACATCTTGATTGTGGAGGTGGTTACACGGGTGTAGAATGTAAATTACATCTCAGTAAAACTGATTTTAAAACTGTCAAAACGCAGGTTAGAAGAGATAGGTCTGATTAATATACATCTTTTAGCATCCTTAATTATAGGTCTTCCTTTTTCTTTGTGATGGGTGTTTTTTATATTATCATCACTATTTTCGTAGCATTTCAGGACAGTGGAGAGATTACAAGAGTTAGCTTATATACTTTGAAAATTTGAACTTGGAAAGTATGAAAATTTGTGATTCAAAGAAACAGAGCTGGAAGAGAACTAAAGAGCTGAATTGTTCACCTGCTTCAACTATATTTCCTCCAGCCCAAAGCACTACATGCCAGAGTGGAATGGCTTTCTCTTTAGTGTCTGAAGGGAGAGCCAAAACTTTAAACACTGAAAAGTCTCCTCTTAGTGTATGCTTCAACATTTTTCTTTGCCAGGATCAAGTGTATCATGAATAGAAAAAAAAGGAGTGATTAGCCTTAAGGCTTAAAGTTGAAAAAGATCCCCAGTGAAAGGAGAATTCATGAGTTTAAAAGTATGCCAGCACATCACCATACTGGCTTTTCTGTAAAGTAGTATAAGGTAATCTTAAGACTCAAATCAATATCATGTGTACATTGATGTGTACTTTAGATTAAGCATTACGCTAAAATCTATATATTCATTAACTTATTTAAATCTATCTATAAACACTTAAGGGAGATTATTTCCATTTTATGGATAAAGAAATTGAGACTTAGATGAAATTCTTACTTGCTTCAAGTCAAATAGATACAAGTGGCAAACTGGGAATGAATCTAATCTCTCTGACTCCAGTGCTCGGGCTCTTGACTGCTTTGCCATTTTACCTCCAAGTATGCTATCCACACCGTCTTTCGCATTATCAAGAGGCTCAAGCGTGCAAGCCTGTACAGATCCAGAACGCTGTACTGCTTCTCCTTCCAGCCCAGCGTGTGGCTCCTAGGAAGGCTACTCAGAAGGCGGCTTCAAGCACATGTCAATCATCAGATTCTACAAAATGTCCTTCCTATAAAGTGTAGCTATCCAATAGCAAAAAGAACTCTGGGGATTGAAGGGCAATTGGTCCCACATAACTTCCTCTAATTTTATTCCCTAATCAACCCAAAAACTCCACAAAGTTACTACCTATCAGAGTAGAGTGATGATATGAAATGGATCTCAGAATCTCTTTTTATTGGTAAGAGGACGACTACAGCAGTCTCTCTCCACTCTCTTTTTTTTTTTTTTTCGGTTGTTTACTTTTCTTTGTATAATTCTTTTGAATCTTAAAGTTTCATAGATTTCCTCGACTTCCCTCCCCAGGGATTTTGCCAATACGGATCGGCTTTATTCAGAATCATTTTGTTTTGTGAAACTTTTGAAATGCATAGTAATAAAGTAGGGGGAGTTATTATACTAGACTGACAAATTATCTACTTTAATGACTGACAACAAGAAAACATTTGCTAATTGATTATCCTACTGAAGAAAATATAAAATATTGATATGCAGGAAAAAAATAAATTTGAGCATATATTGATTATATATGTGGAAGAAGTAATGCCGCTCTCATCCCACCTGAAGTCGCATGCTGTGGTAAGTTCCGCTCCTCCACCCAGCGCCCAGCCTTCAACCAGCGCAACGCTGACTAAAGGAAGTCTGTGTCACGCAGGAAAAAGGAAAAATGAACGTTAAGATTGTTAATTGCAATATTAATTCACAAATGTTATTAAAAAAACTTAAGATGCAGTGGAAACAAAACTATTGAACTATGTGTAGAATAACTAATACACCTCAAAGGACAGTGGAACCTTGAGCCTTTGCATCAAGAGGAGAAAAACAGTAGAATACTGAAGATATAATAATTCACTGAATGCCACGTAAGTTTATCAAAATACCTCCCTGACCCATTATGTATTTTTAAATTATATCCATACTGTAACTTCCTTTCAAATAAATGGAGTTTTTGTATAATTTACAGCTGCTGGAACTTCTCAGCAGCTGGCAATTGGGAATAATTCGATGTGATATTACCTTATCCATTTTTATTGAGATCAGGTTATGGATGGGAAAATTAAGGCTGCATCCAAAGGGAGGAAATGTGGTTCAGAAGATTGAGCTCCAAAACTGGGTGATTATGAAGGTTCCTATCAAAAATCTTTTCATTACTCACTGAAATGATCCACAGACTAATCCTATAGAAAGAATGGTTCTTTGGTAAAAATAAATCTCTTCACCTTTCCTGTTGGCAAAGACCCACTTTGCAGGAGTCTGTGAATGTTAAAAGGTAAATCTAAAATGTTTTGAAACTACAGAATTTTTTTGTAGGTTCTAACCAAAATGCAAAGCTGAAGGTCTAAAGTAATTGAAAATTTCTTAACACACACTGCTTCCAAATAAAAAGAATTATTAAAAGAAAAAAAACTGTTTTAGATTTATCTAAGAAAAAGTCAAATGTAATAGGGAGAGGGTGGTGACAGGAGCTAAAACAATGAAAAAGTATTATAGAATAGCAATGTTATGATTCCATTATTCTTTTTAGACACTCAGATATGAAGACTAACAAAAGTACAATGATGTCCAATTAAATAGCATGTTAAATAAATATAAATTTCCTTAGTTTTTGTAACTTTTAAACTGTCAACATTCAGAATATGGAAGTAGAAAGCTCCTCAGCCCAAACAAGTCATAGTGTGCAACCCCCAACTGCATAGTGATAGGCCAAGAAGAATTTTCTTCCTTTTCTTAAAACTTCACCAAGGTACACAGTGAACCAATCTTCCTCAGAACGCCGTGAAAACCTCTCCAATCCGGAGTTCTTTCTCTCTCCTCTGGACACACACCACTTCACTATACATTCTACAAATTTTGAATATTAGGTGATCTTTATGCGTTATCTCTTGATCAGTGCCTTTATTCTGCTCCAAAATCAGTATTTAACTTTCCAATGTCTATCCATAAATATAGCTAGTAATATAAACTCTTAGGGAAAAGGGCCATGTCTTAAATTCTTTTTCTATACTTGTGTATACTTCACTAACATATAACTAAATGACTATCCTCGATGGCACAAATAAATTTCATCTTTAGAATAAATATAATTTGAAAATCAGCTATTATTTTTTTAACTGGTACAAAAAACAGAATAAGAGCTATTTTTGGTATTTTAGAAAAGGTATTTAAAAAAGAAAGATACATTACCTCATAAGTCTTGTTAAGGTGTTTTGCATGAACATACATAAGGCCACTCCCGCCTTTAAATAAGAATAAGCATAAACACAAAGATCAATGCAAATGTATTATATAAGAAATTAAAAAAAAAAAACATTTTCAGGATTTAGAAAGTAATAAAACCAAAAATACACCTAACTTTGTTTTTAATGAGGTTTTCATTTAAAACTTTTTGGGGCCGGCCTGTGGCTTGGTGGTTGGGTGCGCGTGCTCCGCTGCTGGAGGCGCGGGTTCGGATCCCGGGCGCGCCCGGATCCCGGGCGCGCCCCGACGCGCCGCTTCTCTGGCCATGCTCAGGCCGCGTCCCACATACGGCAACTAGAGGGATGTGCAACTATGACATACAACTATCTACTGGGGCTTTGGGGGAAAAAAATAAATAAAAAAAAAACAACAAAAAAACAACTTTTTGATGCTTTCTGAAATGCAAATGATGCAGTATTTGATTTCGTTGATCTCCTGGGCTCCTTGAGCTCAGCTTTGCATGAGATATTATTAGCAAAGACTCAGGTGTGAGAGTCAGATAATATACTCATTAACACTGTGGAGTTTTACTCAGGGTAATTTGGGGGGAAGGGCATAAGATACACCCACCTATTATCCCAGACTGTGATCCCCTGAGAATATAAACATATAAAAAACAAATTTCTTACAAGTAGTCTAAACTCATTGCCTCTTCTTTTGTTCTTCACACACTTTCTTCAACCTAGTGTAATCTGGTCTTCGACCTTCTCTCAAAAGACTCCCCTCAAAGGTTTCTAATAACCTCCCATTTGTTAAATTAAATGGCTTTTTCTTATCTTCATCTTCCCCTCTCTCTCCATACCATGTGCTACCTTGCTTTGACCAGTTTCTTCATTTTGATATTCACTGTTAGTTTCTGGCAACATTTTCTACTCCTGTCTCTTCCTAGTTCTTTGATTGTTCTTTCCAGTTTTCTTCTTTGTCTCTTCTTATTCTGCTAATCCTCTAAATGCATGTATTCTCAAAAGTCCAATCTATGCTTCTCTTTCCCTTCTTTATCTATAATTTCTTCCTTGGAAGTCTCATCCATTATTACCATTGCTTCAACTATCGTTTTCATGTAGAGTCCCAAAACGTACGAGAAATTTCCACATACTGCCAACACTTCAAACTCAGCATGGCAAAACCAACTGGTAGTGAAACAGCTGAGTTTGAATCCCGGTGTTATCACTTAATAATAACAGGAATTTAAGCAAGTCATAACTGTGAACATCAGTTCCTTTTCCACAAGGAATGAGCAATAAAAAATATCTGTTTTATATGACTTACAAGACGATTGGAAAGATGAAAATGAACCTAGACACTCTGTGAAAAATTACATAAATGTAAGAGAGTTCTGAATTAGCGGGAAAAGGTCTTCTGGTCAACAAGGCTCAGAAATTGGTATTTCTTCGATTTCACAGTTCTCCCACACTCAATTAGTTACCAAGTATGTTCCCTCAATTCTTCCTTTGAAATTTTTCCAATATAAATTCCTTCTTTTTCTGTTTTCACTACCACTACACTAGTTCAGACTTTGTCACTCATGCTTAGATTATTACAACAGCCTTGCTTCCTAACTGATCTCTCTGTATTTAATTTCTTTTTCCTTTTTAATATATCTTGCATCCTGCTGCCTGACAAACCTAAATAATAAATGATCATTTTATCACCAATAGAATAAAGTCTAAACTCCTTGGGAAGGCCTGATTGTACTTGATCTCAAACTATTTTACCAACTTTATTGACTACCATACCCCTCATCCAAGCATCCTAACTTCATCCACAACAATTTGCCACTCCTCCAACATGTTATACTTATTGTTGTTCCTGTGTCTTTGCTCACATCCTTCCAACTAGCTGGAATAACCTGTCCTGTCTCCACCTATTTCAAGGAACACCCAGATCAAATAATATTTTTCCATCGGGATTTTCTATATTCCATAGTAACAATCTTCTCCTTTGTGTTTCCATGGTGTTTTTATTTTTGTAACTTAACAATAGTACTTATAGATTGTCTTGTAGGCATTGTGTTTGGATTCATTACTAGACACATCATCCATACAAGATAGGGGTTAGAGAACATAATAAGTGGAATGCGTTCCCAGTTCTTAGTCCCCAAAAATCTTATGAGAGATACAGAAATGCAACATGTATCAAGGTATTGCATGGTAGGAATTTTAAGAAATGCTTGAACAAACTGAGAATAGTGCCAAATAAGAAACAATTCATTTCGATTGCGTTGGGGTAGTTGGGAAGGCTTTACAGAGGAGAAGGGGAGGTGGCATTTGCTGGGCCTAGACCATAAGTTTCTTGAGGTTGATAGTATGTCTTCTTTATCCTCAGAAGCTAGTACAATGTTTTGCATATAATATGTACTTGCTGAAGCTAACTGAATCAGATGAATTTTAGATGGATAACTATGTTGATTTATAAAACAAATGCAGTCAATGAAAGGTAAAATCCAACACGGTACAAATTTCCTAATTGAAAGCCTTTATATCAAGAAGGTCAGTCTATACTATAAAGTGATGAGAAAATTAATACAAGCAGAAAGAGCTAAAAGGCTCTAAAAGTAGACTGATTTATAGTCTATTAAAAACCTGTCCAATAGGGCTGGCCCCGTGGCTTAGCGGTTAAGTGCGTGCTCTCCGCTACTGGCGGCCCGGGTTCGGATCCCGGGCGCACACCGACGCAACGCCTCTCCGGCCATGCTGAGGCCGCATCCCACATACAGCAACTAGAAGGATGTGCAACTATGACATACAACTATCTACTGGGGCTTTGGGAGGAAAAAAAAGGAGGAGGATTGGCAATAGATGTTAGCGCAGAGGTGGTCTTCCTCGGCAAAAAAAAAAAGAGGAGGATTAACACGGATGTTAGCTCAGGGCTGATCTTCCTCAAAAAAAAAAAAAACCTATCCAATAGAATCTGTTAAATTATCTCAATAAAGTCACTTTAATAGGCCTATTTTCTATTACTAGATTTAGAGTACTTACAATTCTGATGGAAGTATCTAAAATTGGTAGCAATAAAGGTGAAGCAGGTATTATTAGCCTGTGTACTGTTACAATTTTCATTCAAAAGATAAAAGTCACACTGAAAAACGTTTAAAAGCAGTATGGAATAATGGTCAACAACACAGACCCTAGAGCCAAACTGCCCAGTCTTGAATCTAAGCTCTACCAATGACCGGCCAGTTTGACTTTGGGCAAGATACTTAACCTCTCAGTGCCTCAGTCTCGTCACCTGTAAAATGGTGCAAATAATAGTACCTATCTTACTAGGGGAGTAAGTAATGATTAAATAACTTAGGACAGGTAAAGAACTTAGAACAGGGCCTAATATATAGTAAGAGAACAAAAATGCTCTCTATCTTGTTATTATTAACATCAGTGATAGCACTGGCAATCAGATAACAAGTATGTTTTGGCCTTAAATGTACCATAAAGTAGAGATTACATTGTGCTAGCCAACATGACCTAAGGAGAAGAAAGATTTAATTTATTAAATTTGTCCTCCAAAGCCATTGAGCCAACAATGGTTATATGCTCAGGTTTCTCACTGGACTGAAGGAAGAAAATAAGCCAAAGAGATAAACTCCTACCTGTGATAGAATAAGTTGAGGGAAAGGGACCAACGAAAAGCTAGACCTACTCTGATAGCTGAAACCTGGAAGCTGGGATGTACTGAAAAAGGGTTTTGAGAGCTGCTGCAGACAGTGATATTTTCATCCATCTGGATGATACTCTGAGACCCAACCCTACTCCTCCAGCTCTTCCCAGTATAACAAAGATAAGAAGCACAATATTCAGCCTAAGTGCCAAAAGGAACTATTAACATCATATTTACTCCAAGCCTCATGTATCCTGAGTGGAAAAATGCCCAGACTGTAAAATATCTTATCGCAGAACATGAGCGAGCCTCTCTGTTTTCCTAAGTCCTCATTGTAGGGATTATTAATTTGCTCAAAATACATGTAAGGGTTTAGAGAAAATTAAAATAACTTGTTGATAAATTAATGACTAAAATGGAACTGTACAAGAGTAGCAGCAAAAGCAAAGAAGTGAGACAAGAACTTTGAGGTCACTGGAGAAACTTAAGCAAGAGAAACAGGGGCAATAGATTCGCAGAAAAGTAAGCACAGAGGCCAGAGGGCAAAAACGGATGTTATCTTCAAGCTAGATTAAGAGAACAAAGGTTTCTAAAATGGCAAACTTTTCCTTGAGGCATGAAGCCCATTCAGAGTAAGCAGGGTTTTATTTCCCCATGTCTTGAAGCTTATTCTTAGATTTTGCCTTCTGAAAAAAGACTTCTTGCAGTCTACAGAATATCTGTGGCATCAAATCCAAATCTTATAATTGGGTTAATAATAAGACTTTTTTAAATTTTGTTCTTTTCTCTGTCCCATAACCTTCCAGGGCTAATGTTTGTGTTATGCTAATCCATCTCCCTGCCTCACCTCCCCTCACCTCGACCTTCTCGACCAAGGACTAACTGCCTAAGAGG
Organism: Diceros bicornis minor; assembly: GCF_020826845.1. Classification (NCBI taxonomy): domain Eukaryota; kingdom Metazoa; phylum Chordata; class Mammalia; order Perissodactyla; family Rhinocerotidae; genus Diceros; species Diceros bicornis. The sequence continues at coordinate 10,338,023 of NC_080762.1, read as the reverse complement.
GACAGCTGGAGCTCTTTTCCTGATCATTAAACAAAGGATACCAAAATGAAACCAACTTCTTAAGGGACCAGCTACATAAAAAAAAAAAAGTAATATAAACAAATATAAATAAATATAATAAAGTTAAATATAATAAAATGTTGGTGATGGTTGTTGATGCTATTATGAGTACATGAGGATGTCATTGTATTAGCCTCTTACTTTTGTTTATATTTGGTAATTTTCATTAATAAAATATTTTAAAATTTTAAAAAAATACAGGGGCACAAACATCAACATAATTTTCTTTTTTTAAAAAATCTATTTAATAATCACTTTCAAGTGTCTCATTATAACTAGAAGGGAATGTAATCCAATTACTAAAATCATCATCTATTCTAGTTATCGCATCATCCTCAGAAAAGCAAATTCATCAAGTAAGCAGATGCTAGTGACGCATCTGCAACAACAAGAGAGTAAGCACATTAGATAAAGAAGAGCCTCATTGAGAGAAAGGCTCTTTATAACTTGAAGTCATGTTGAGGGGTTCAGAATATCACAGCTGTGAGGAGCAGATGTTTCACACCTGCAGCTGCAACTCATATACATGTATGAGCCTCAGAAGTCCAGAGGCCATTTTAAGTCTCAGTTTTACACATACAGTAGTCCCCCCTTATCCGCAGTTTCGCGTTTTGTGGTTTCAGTTACCTGTGGTAAGCCGCAATTCAAAAATATTAAATGGAAAATTCCAGAAATAAACAATTTGTAAGTTTTAAATCACCCCCTGTTCTGAGTAGCATGATAAAATCTCGAGCTATCCTGCTCCACTCACTCAGGACATGAATCATCCCTTTGGTCAGTGTACCCACGTGGTATATGCTACCTGCCCATTAGTGCCTTAGTAGCCATCTTGGTTATCAGTACATTGTTGCAACATATATAGTGTTATAATTGTTCTATTTTATTATTAGTTATTGTTGTTAATCTCTTACTGTGCCTAACTTATAAATTGAACTTTATCATAAGTATGAATGCTTAGGAAAAATATAGAGTATATACAGGGTCTGGTACCATCCACAGTTTCAGGCATCCACTGGGGATCTTAGAACATATCCTTGGCAAATAAGAAGGGACTACTGTATTTATAGTTATTTCTCAGGCATATAGAAATATAGACTATATGAGAAATGGAAATAGGTTTTGTTAGTCTTAAAATCAACATGTGACAAATATACCCCATACTTTATATATATTACTATGTTTCATAACATTATCCACAAAGAATTTTACTCAAATTGCTTATTTCTATGCTATATATTTTTTATACTATGACTAGAGAAATTGCATAAAAGTACAATAAAGGATCCATCTACCCAGGAAAATGCTTTAAATAAAATAAGATATTTTAAGTACCAATCTGGGTTCTAAGCATACACAATGTAAAGCAGAATCATAATTCCAGATTTTCTTGATGAGACTGGCAGAAGTGCATAACTACAAGTGACAGGCATCTGAGGTGCTGTTTAAGCATTGGGGCCACACCATCCTAGTTCTCAGCTGTTGATCAAAAGTCAATCTTACTTTTCTGCAGGCATTCAAGAGAGCAGATTACTTAGAGAATGTCTGTACTAGAAAGAATAAACTTTATTAAGTGACCCCTTATCTGAAGTCTGAATAAAAACTACATATGTATTCCTACATGACTTACATCAGACCCACAATATATATATCAAACAATTAGCATGTCCACTTTTAGCTTTTACATAACAGGAAAAAAAATCCTGCATGATCTAAAAAAACAGAAACAACCTTCTAACAAGAGGAAAACAAAATATCTTTTCACCTTTTTAGGGATGTTTTCCTACCTGACTTATATCAGACCCACAATAATCTATCATCTCATTCTATCTTTACAGTGTCTTTTGTGAACAATGTAAGGTGCCTAGCAATGCAATCATTCTAAAGATTAAAAATTATAATCACATGACTTGCAGGTCACATAGCTAATTATTAGTAGAGCTTGGGCAAGAATCCATTTAGTCAAAAATCTCCGGCTAGTGCTCTAACCATTCAGACTCATTACAAAGTTAAGTCTAGGGGTGCTACAAATTATAGGTCATTTCGTGAATAATAATGTTTATTAATATCAAGATCTTTGAAATAAAAATAATAGCTACCTTTTTCAGACACCATGCTACTAGGCACTTTATATACATTATCTTGAAGTCTCACAATAGCTCTACGAAATATATAATTCTCATTTATAGATTAGAAAAATAAGACTTAGAAAGTTTAACTGATTTGCCCAATCACATAGCCAGAAAGTGTTGAAACCAGCATTCAAACCCAAGTCTACCAAAATTACCAAAAGAGAGCTTTTTCCTCACATATTTATGCAAATAGAGATCATATACTACATAGAGTGGTATGAGAGTTGTGGAAACCATTATTACCTACATACAGCCCACATCTATAATTCAATGGCAACAAACTTACATTTTTTCCTTTTTCTTTTCATTTTTCTCTTTTTTTTTGCCTAGGGCATGTGGGCAGAGGGCTGAATTTAAGAAAAACAGGCTCTTGGAGGACTGATAATGGAAGATGATTAGGATTCTTTTTCTATGAGGGTAACCCAAAAGCAAATTTTTAAATTGTTACCATTTGCTGAAGTCTCCTATGTGCCAAAGCTATGCGAGGTAATTAATATATGTACCTGAAGAGGTTCAGAACAAGTGGCCCCAAAATGTGCCACTTTGAGCTGAAGGCAGTCAAGATGCAGCAGACTCAAGAAAAACTTCTCTCTCCATTAACTACCTAAAAAAATTTAGAAGGGGACCTGGTCCAGAAAGAGAGCTATTTCCAGAAATGACTTGTTATCTGAATGACCTGTCTGTACGGCAGGACAAACATCTAATTACCAAACATCTGCCCTTCCTACTGTCCTGTGAATTACCCTCCCTCCCCTTTGAAGCCCCAGGTCCCTATCCCACTCCTTAGCTCAGGATGGCAATTAAGCCTCAATTGCCTGGCTTGTCCTTGGGTCTCATATTCTTATGGGGCTCCCATATGTATGTAATTAAATTTGTTTGTCTCCTGTTAATCTGTCTTATGCCAATTTGATTATTTGAGCAGCCAAGGAAACTAGAAGGGAAGAGGGGAAAATTTTTCCTCTCCTACATACCTCATGTAAAATTTCTTATCATGAGATGCTAACGGGCTTTCACTTAAAAGAATTGAAGCTCTTGCTGGCTTGGGGCCGGCCCGGTGGCGCAAGCAGTTAAGTGCGCGCGCTCCGCTGCGGCTGCCCCCAGTTCGCCAGTTCGGGTGCACACCGACGCACTGCTTGGTCAAGCCATGCTGTGGCGGCGTCCCATGTAAAGTGGAGGAAGATGGGCACGCATGTTAGCCCAGGGCCAGCCTTCCTCAGCAAAAAAAGTCGAGGATTGGCAGATGTTAGCACAGGGCTGATCTCCTCACAAAAAATAAATAAATAAAACAAAAACAAAAAAACAAACTCTTGCTGGTTTTAATAAGGAACTTTGGTCATTGCTAATCTTCCTGTCCCTCCTTTTTTTCCCCCAGTACTTCACATTATTGCAACCTAATCTTTAAGATGAAAAACAAAAACTCTGATCCTTAAAAAGCTATTAAAGAGTAGCTGTCATCATAATAACCAGATAAGCAAAATATAATAATCTCAGCCACGGATGTCTGATAAACACGTAGAACGTAGTGCATAGTCCATACAATACTTGCCTCTGGAGTTCCTAGTGCTTTCACAGCATTCAGATCAGATCCTGAGGAGAAAGTATTTTTTGCCCCACGGACAATGAGACCTTTCCCTTCTGTCCAATTTTCCAGTTCAATCACTCTTTCCAAAAGTTGTAGCATCATAACACCTGCCAGAGAGGGGAGGAGGATTCACAAACATATAAGATACTGGAAAAACAGAAATAATTTAGAAACCATAAGGCATCAGACAGGACTCTTAGGCCACACATTTTACAAATATTTACTTAAGGTCTATCAAACGCCTATTGTGTTGGTTCTGTGGCATATATACAAAAGAAGTATACATGACAGCCCCAGCTTTAACAGCTTACAATTTGTTAGTGATCTCTCTCTCTCTACCTATCTATCTTAATTAAGAAATCACACAAATATACGGTGAGGTAGAAAAATAAGAATATATCATGCATGTCCTAGGGATAGGAAAATTGAAATGAATAATATGGGGTATGGTGGTAAGAAAAAATTATTCCTTAGGGTCAAAATGAAATACAGATCTGACTTCAAAGCAGTACACATTAAGCGTCAGTCAACAAGCTCAACAAGAGTTGTAAAGCCATAACAAGAGTTATTCCTGTATTCCCAGCTCAAATATAGTATTGCCTACCAGAAGACTGTGAGATCTTATGATATATTGGGCATATGGTATACAAAACAAAGGGGAGATTCCTACTCTACTCATTTAGAACTAGTGTAACGGGATGTTAGCTCAGGAAAGGAATAGTAAATGTTATCTTGCTCCATGGCTGACAAACTGTGCTCTGATAAGCCCAAGGCAAACTATGGGAGGGCTTCACAGGCTGCCAATAAGATGCCTACCAACCATCAGTTCTATGATTTATAGATTAGACTGTTACCTTGATATCAGTCCAAAATTCTATTGGAGCTTCTTTATAAAGGACAAATTTAAAATGGAAACAGCAGGAACTGTCATTCTTTCAGATATACTTATTTGTGGTAATGGTCCAAGTTCATGAGGTTCATAATTAAATTTACTATTTCCTCTGCTTAAGAAAATCTTTAGAAGCCAATATAAAGATCATAACAGAGTGTTAAAATTGGCAAAGACTCTGTACCACAAGGCTCCAAAACTTACTATATAGCTCCCATTAAACTATGCACAGTTCTTTGGAATATAAACCTCATGATGTCAAGAACTATTTTTTTTTTTTGCCATTTTCTGAATTAAGCAGTAGTGAAGCAGCTCCACAATAAATGTTAATGTGACTGATTCACAAATGACTAATGCAGCTATCCTTTCTAATTGCTAATTATGACCTAGTTACAACAGCAGCCCTTCCCAAGGATGTCCTAGATGCTTTGGAGATAGTTATTGCTCTCAAAAAATTTATAGTCTAGTAGTTTTTTACAAAAAAACACCCTACATATTTAGGGTAAGACTAAATCCATATAGGTAAACATGGACCTTCAATCATCCCTAATATTTAAGTTTCTAAAAAAATAATGCTGGCCTTGAGTATGAGGAATTTATACTAGTAGTTAATCTTAAATTCATCCTTTGGACTTTGTAAAATAAACGTTATGAGTTGGAAAGAACTTTAAAGAGTATCTGGTTGGGGGATTTTCAAACAAGGATCTTGGGAGTTGTGTGGTGTGGGCTCACTCATCATCTCCCAACCCAACCCAACCAAACACGATTACCCAAATCAAAGCAGCCCTGCTGATAGTTGTTTTAAATATTAGGCATCAAATTAACATTTGTTTCCATCTGAATAAAAAGTTTTACTAATATAAATTGTTATTTATAGCTATTCAGTAGTAAGTTAAAACGATTAATCTAGTCTTATTTGCTAGAGAAATCTTACGTTTCTAATTTTATTTTTCCTAAGCTAATATTAAAATTGGCTTTTATTCTCTGAACCAATTGAAGGTATGGAGCTCCACTGTCCAATAAAGTAGCCACCACCCACATGTAGCTATTGAGCTCCTGAAATGTGGCTAGTCCAAATTGAGATGTGCAGTAAGTGTAAAATACACACCAGATTTCAAAGACTTGGTATAAAAAAAAAGAAAAATACCTCATTAGTAATTTTTTATATCAGTTATATGTTGAAATATTTTGAATATATTGAGTCAAATAAAATATATTATGAAAATTAATTTTACCTGTTTCTTTTTACTTTTTAAAAATATAGTTAGTAGAAACTAGAAGGATGTGCAACTACGACATACAACTATCTGCTGGGGCTTTGGGGAAAAAAAGGAGGAGGACTGGCAACAGATGTTAGCTCAGGGCCAGTCTTCCTCAGCAAAAAAAGAAGGATTAGCATGGATGTTAGCTCAGGGCTGATCTTCCTCGGGAAAAAAAAAAAAGCTGTTAAAAAAAATATAGCTAGTAGAAAATTTTAAATTACCTATGTGGCTCACATTTGTGTCTTGCATTATATTTCTACTGGTTAACACTAAGAGAGAGAGACATCTCTGAATTCTGCTGAGTAGAAAGAAAAGTCATCTTGGGTTTAAAGACCCACCATTGATAATTTACAAAGTTTACAGTCTATTGACTTACATCTACAGGTATGATTATATATGTACACATGAAAATTTATTGTGATATTTTTGAGCCCAGTATTTCAAATACTACTACAAAATGTAATTTACCCCTTCATGAAGTGCATAACTGGCAAATAGAAATTGCCAAAATCACCTTGAAATACGAGTGCTGGGTAGTCAGCAAAGTGACTCATTTATTTAATGCTCTTGCATAACATCATGGTAACATAATTTGAATTGGAGCTTTGGCAAAAAATTACAAATTACCAAATGCCCTGGACATTCAGGTCTCTTAAATATAAAATTCTCATATGCCAAGATTGCTGCCTAGCCAATAGAAGGTATTTATCAGTATCTGACAGTTACAAAAGGAACAAAAAACAGACAAGTGCAGTGTTTTCATTGATTATTGGAATTGCATGGTTAAAAACTAATGACAGTCATTTTAATTCACAGAGAAAAAAATTTAAGCTAAATAATTTTCTTTTTCATTTCTAGGCTTTTCTCTTTAGTTTTTAAAAATCTTTGAAACCTCTTCCTCCTTGTCTCCCAGTGACATTATCTGAACACAAACAAATGAAGTTATTAAGCAGTTAATAGATTTCAATGAAAAAGATTATCAAGATTAATTTGACATTTTCCTTTTTATCAACATCTGTATTCATGGGTTTGTTAAAAACATTAAACTGTTCACAATCAATAAAAAATGTTCCTGGTTCATGTGATAGTTTTGTTTGTGCGTGTGTGCGCGCGTGTGTTCTGCAACGAGTACCACAACTTCCATGACTTCTATCACTAAAGATAAAAATCATGTGACAGCAGGTTAGATTTAGGGTCATTCTTTAACTAGCAAAAGAAAGACCTCCACACCTGAGAAGGCATTCATTTTACTCGGATTGTTCAGAGTAAGAATGCCAATGCCACTGTCTTCCTTCTGAAGGTCAACGGATCCACCGGGAAACTGCTGCAGCTGTTTTTTAACCTCTTCCTCATGGAAGCCATGAGATGTGTTATAAAGTGACACTCCTGTTTTCTGCAGCAGTTTTGTTCTTACAGACATAGATGATGTCTTCAAAAGACTTCCTGCCATTTCTGAAAAAGAGAGAGAAGCATGCAATAGTCCAGATGAACAGACACTTTTCTAATATTATATGTTAATCGGCTTTAGTGACAGACCTTCCTATTTAGTCGGGAGTACTTCCCCACTTCTAAAAGCACTCTCTGAGTGCATTTAGTATGGAATTCCCTCCCCTCCCCCCCTCAACCCAAATAATTCACAGAGTATATCATTTCAGTATATCATTGAGAGATGATGACATAGTTACAGGGCATTTACTGGGATCCAACACACTAGGAAGGTTTAGAAAAATGTTGCTGTTCTGGGGGCCGGCCCGGTGGCACAGTAGTTAAGTTCAGCGCACTCCACTTCGGCGGCCTGGAGTTCGCAGGCTCGGATCCCAGGCGCAGATCTGTGAACCACTCACCAAGCCATGCTGTGGCAGGCATCTCACATATAAAGTAGAGGAAGATGGGCACAGATGTTAGCTCAGGGCCAATCTTCCTCAGCAAAAAGAGGAAGATTGGCAACAGAGGTTAGCTCAGGGCTGATCTTCCTCACACACAAAAAAATGTTGCTGTTCTGCATTTAGCACCATCTCCTGCCTCCAGGTAGTCTTTCTCATGACAGTTCTTCCTCCAACTCTTTTAACTTTTCCAAAATCTAAGAATAAATTCAGTGCAAATGTCCCCTTGGAAACAGTCTCTATGCAGAAAGGCTACAAGAACAATCCCACTCCCTAACAGAAATTTTATTCTTAGCATTATCCTTACCTCATGCAATGCTTTCAGAGAAAAAGCTGAAAGGGGTCTGGAGGAAAATGGGGAAAGAAACAGGGATACGTGTGAGAGGTTTCTGTGTTCCCTGGGGTTCTGTCACTCTTCTCTTCTCACTCCTGGGTAATCTCATCTCTGCCAATAGGCTTTTTTGCTCTATGTAAGCATTTTTGTTGACATAAAACATACATTCAGAAAAGTATACAAATCATACATTTCAGCTCAATGAATTTTCACAAGGTGAACACATTCAAGTAAATAGCACTCAGATCAAGAAACAGAACATGAACCTCAGAAGGTCCATTGTGTCACCTTTTGGTCATGACTCCAAATAAAGATAACAACTATTCTGACTTCTAAAACCTAAGATTAGTTTGCCTGCTTTTGAACTTTCTATAAATTGAATAATACAGTATTATATTCTTCTGTGTCTGGTTTCAACTATGTTTGTGACATCCATTACTGTTATTACATGTAATTTGAGTCTAAATAGTACGTTCTTCTCATTGTTGTATTTCATTATATGAATATACCACAATTTACCTATTCTTATATAGATAAATATTTGGGTTGTATCCAGTTTTTGGCATTACAAATAGAGTTGCTGTAAACATTTTAGTGTGTGTCTTTTGGGTCAATATCTATGCATTTCTGTTGGCTATATATCTAGAAATGGAATTATTGGGTAGGGCAGCAGCCAGCTTATACTGATTGTTGAATACTGAAGAATTTTGAAATTTGGTTTTTTAAACCATTGGTAGCTTGAAATTGACCACAGTGGGACTATCAGCAAACTCTACATCTCCCTCTCTTTCTGTCTCTCTCTCATACACACACACAGCCAATTTCCCAGTACACCAATAGTCATAATAATGGCATCTGTCACCTGTTTAACTTTAAAAGATACTGTCAAAGAGTTTTTCAAAATGGTGGTACAAATATAAACTGGTACTTCCACAGCTAGTGAATGTTCCAGTTGCTCCACAACCTTGTTATCACTTGCTAATGTCTTTTTTTTTTTTCTTTCCATTTTAGGCTTCTAGAGAGTGGTGTGTCACTGGGGTTTCACTTTGCATTTCTATGATGTCTAAGGAAGTCAAGCTCCATTTTCATGTACTTATTGGTCATTTGCATATCATCTTTTGTGAAGTGACTGTTCAAGCTTTCTGCCCTTTTTTTCCCTATTTTATTTGCCTTTTTATTATTGATTTGTTGGAATTTTTGCTTGCCTATAGCTTTTACTAAAACCCACAAGACACCAAATCCCACATTTCCATCTCCAGTTGGGACCTTAAGCTTGTGTACTCCTAACTCAAACAAAAATGTACTTCCTGACTCCTCCCTTCTACATGTACCATAGGCTTCTCAAAATCATTGTCTAAACCTGAACTTATACTTCTCCTAAAACCTGCTGCTCCTTCTTTATTCCCTCCGTTCACTAATTTGCGGTATCATCAACCCCATAAGCCACACCAGAAAACCTCCAGGCCAACCCAATCTACTTCCCCTCCCTTATCTCCCATATGCAACCTCCCTCTAAAATCTTTCCCATCCTCTATTCCTTCTACTCTAACATAGATCAAACCTCATTACATACCATCCAGACTAACGCAATGGTCGCCATTTAGTTTCACACTACTCCTTAAAGTCAGATCTATTTTGGTAATCCAATCAGTTTATTTCAAATTTAAGGTTTTTCAACAGCTTTGCACTAACAAAAGGATCAAGTCTCATGCTCGCTTTGATTTGGCCCTTACCTATATCTTGAATCTCCTCTCTCATGTCATCTCTATACACAATCTACATAGGACACCAAACAACCAGAGTTCCACAAATTTACTTCGCTACATTATTACCTTCCCTGATGTCTTTCCTTCCTTGTTGTCCTGGTAAATACCCAATCATCTTTAAAAATGAATTCCTAAGCTTCCTCCTAAAAGTGATCTCCTAAGCAAGGACAATCACTCCCTTTATTTATCCCAACCCAGCATATTATATTATTCCATTTTAACACATTTCACACATCATTTTAATTTTATTTTTCATTTGCCTTTCTCACTAGACAGGAAGCTTCCTGAGAGCAGTTCTTTGAGGTACATACTCTGTGTCACTAAGGTCTAGTACAGTGCTCAACACATAGAAGGTACTTAATAAATGTTTAATGAAGAAAATGTGGGAAAGTAGAAAAATAAATCATCAGGCAGCCAAATGGAATGTCACAAACGTTTTCTAGCTTTAGAAATATCTCTAATATGTGAATTATAAAATGGTATCAGAAAGAGATGGGGAACAGGGCATCATAAAGAAGGTTACCATACAATCTGCCTCCCTTCCACTTTAAATTGCTTCACCTCTAAGTGACATTTTTGTTAAAGTGTCTCAGCAGAACACTTGAAACTGTATAAGTATCTAAAAATATTACACAGTTAAATACAATCCCCTAAACAGATATACTTTAAGAACTTGGGAACAATATTTCAAAATTTCACCATTAAGGTGACTTGTAAATACAACATTGAGGAGACCAAAATGTTTCTTAAATCTCATTGAGGAGACTAAATAAAATATAATTCATATTAGGTAAATTGTAAGCTAACATTCTGTAACATATGGTGGAAGGTTTCACAAAAAAGAAAGGTACTGAGTGAAGTGCTTATTGCCTTAGAGAACAATATCCAAGAATAAGACCTTGATGCTATTTTTCCAAGAAAAAACTTGTGCTAACTTGCTATCATAAGTGTTCTGATGGGGCCTGTTCTCAACTGCCATAACTTTATTCTCTCCTTACTATCAAATTCCTTATGGTCTTACTCTGTACTCCATAATTAACTCTGCTTCTTTCCTACTGGAAAAGACACTAATTAGTAAATATCAAGGCTGACAAACTGACATTTCTCCCACATTTTCTGAGCTTAGTTTGGTTATCAGAAAAATAATACCTGCCATGTAGTCACTCATGGATGAAGGGATAACCTTTATAAAGTTTTAATTCTGAAATGTTCCAAAATTATAAAAAAAAAAAAGAGAGAAAATAATATAAGATACCTATCCCTCAATTATAATGAATGTTAACATTTTTCTCATATTTCCTTCAGCTCGTTCTTTTTTTAAAAAAATTCTCATTTCTGAAACTTTCCAACATTTACTAAAGTTGAGAGAATAGCACAGAGAATTTTCATAACCTAGCTACAACAATTATCAACATTTTTGCAATCTTGTTTCATCTAATCACCATCTCACATACAACACACATAACCCACTTCTGCTTCCCTTAAGTATTTTAAAGAAAATTTACAGGATAACTTTTAAGTGTTTGAACACATAAACCTGAGATTCTAGACCAGTGGCAACCTAAGCAAGAAGCCCTCTGAAGCCCTGCCTAAAAGACATTAAGAGCACCTTAATATAACAATTTCTTTGAATCCAGAAGTTACTTATCCCAGAAGTGGAGCTTAGCACTCTGCAACTCGGCCAGTAAGATTTATTCTTAGAATCTCTCATCAATATTCAACTTGGACATACATCAGTCCATACAATAGTTTTCAGAATTATTTCTAACAACTACTGGGGTTATTCCTAATGGGGTTAAGATTCAAGAATCCTATCCAGAAGCACGTTCTTTTAGGTTCTTATCAATTCATCCCTAAAACTTATGGGAAAAGAGGACTAAGAAAGGGGCTCTATTTACTGTAGTTTAAGTTGAAGAAGATCTAGGCAATCTCTCCCCATTCTGGAATAAAAATGACTAGAATTGAGAAGAAAATATACAAGCAAATGGAAAGGATACCAAGCGCTCACATGCATGGGGGTAAGCAGACAAGTGTTTATTTATAACAGAACATGTCCACCCTTCTCTCTCCCTTCCTCCTCTACAAAAAGCCCCCATTGCCTTATTGAGATTATCCATCAGTAAAGAATAATAAAAGCACTGGGGACCCGCTAATGGATTATGATTAACACTGCTCTAGGTCAAAGTGATAAACAGAAGTAAGAAGCAACCAAGAAAAGTAGTCAAATGTAATACAAGTTGCAAAATAAAACATCTAAGCAGTTAAAGTTACCTTTAATTTCTTCACATGGTGCCAATTCCATACTCCTTTTCCAAAACTCGTGGAGTATCCTTACTTGTACACCACTCTCCCATCCCCCCATCAGTCCTAGCTATCAGATTAGAAAATGATAAATTAAGATGAGAGAATCTATGGTTTTAACTGGTTTTAAGGTATCTAAAGCCTCTTGAAGACCTAGAGAGCAAGAAGGAATGCTTATCAAACATAATTCTGCAACATTCCAGGACATTTTCAGTTAACTCAAGGGACATTGCAAGATTTTTGAAATAAATTTCCAAAATGAACAAATGAATCCAATTAGAACACAGAAACACATAATGACACACTAAATGCATAATAAATTTATATTATAGGGGTTCCCACCCACTAATTAGTGCAATAAAATGTACTTTATTGGTACTACATAAAATTATTGGGCAGATGGGAGAATTACAGGATACTGTGCAACTAAATAACAGGCAATCTCTAAATGTCAATAATCATTACCATATACTTGAATAATAAATTATTTAATTTTAAACAAATGATTCATTTGAAATAAATAATTTTCCTGCAAATATTCTTGCACATTATTCCCCATATTTAACTTATTCCTTTCCCTTGCATAGCCCCAGTTCTCAAAACTTAAGCATGGTTCAAAGACACAGGTCCCTGCTTTCCCAGAGGAGAGTAAAAAGTTCTGTCTACGGAAAGGAAGCACTTCTGAAATTATGGTCATTAGCATCTACCATCACTAGAAAATGAGCTATTCTGGTCAAATAAACTATCTCACTGAAGGCAAAACCACCCAGGGCAAGGACAAATCCTTTTGTTGAAAGCTTTCTTGCTCTCAAGTACATAGAACTGTAATGTTAAATATTTCAATTAATTTTAAGATGCTTCTATTTATTTTTCTATATTTTACATTCCTAACCATATATCTGAAATGTACACCCTTAGAAGTACAAATCTATGTATACATTTTCAAAGAAATTGAAAAGTTTTAAAGTAAGGTGGCCTCTCAGGACTGGATCATGAACCTAAAGAATGAACCTGAAGGGGAAATAAAGTGATAAAGGTAGAAAATTTAAGTCTATGGGAAACGGAAGTGGGGGAAAACCTTCGAAAATAAAATGTTATTACTTATTAAGAAGTATGAAGTGGTTATGAAAAAAAAACACAGATTTTGGAGGCTTCCTAAGTTACTACCCAAAAGTAAATATCAAGTTGCCTCAAAATCTCTTAGCTGGGGGAAGAAACCTACAACAAAAATTTCAGGAGTTATTGAGAAATGACAAGCAATGTGGCTTGAAATAAATTAAATGAGCTAACAAAACCTGTATCCTCATGACAAAATCTATTTACATTCCTAAACTCCAGCCTCGTGCATCACCCCTTCCTCCCCGACCACTGCTCTTTCTTTTCCACCTCCCCGTCACCATCCCTAGACCCAAGTTTGGTGGTCAAAGTCTGTGGGGAAAATAGCGAAACATAAGCAAGTGTATCATTCAGAATGGGTTCTGAAGCCTTTACTTTTTCAAAGCCAAATTCTGAGAAACACACATAATGACTAGATTAGCAATTCAGATAAATATTTTAAGACAGGACAGTATTCTTTATTAGAGTACTTAAAGTAGATAATAGCTGCATTCTAAGAAACAAAAAAAGGTTCAATAGTTTCTTTTTGTAAGGGCCATTAAGGAAACTACACTTATGCGTAGGTATTTATAGGCAAGAAATTCATAGACTGGGATCCTGGTGTATAAACACACATGCGTATAACAGCATTTGGTAAGAAGTAATTGGTAACAACACAATGGGTATTTATTGAGTTCTTATGAGTGATCTCCCCTTTGCTACCTAGCTATTTCAGAGAGGAAAACAAATATCTTAACCTTCAAAAAATTTTCAGTTTTATCAGGGAAACAAAATATGCACACATAAGGCAAAAATAATTCAATTATCTAATTGAAAATAGAACTAAGTCCCTCAGCTCTATTAGACATTTGCATCAAATTTAAAATATAGTCTTAACTTAAAATATAGTCATAAAAGGATATCTTTTTCTGTTCACCAGTAAACTTTTATCATGTTGTCTAACAATTTTTCTACAGGCAGAAATGGATCCAAAGACATTAAATCAGTGCATAGGATTATGATACTCTATTTCCCTTCATTCTTTCCAAGTTTTAAAATTCAAAGCACAAATACAACAAAAATCAGGTAACAATCCAGTTCTGCTGAGGAGTAACCAAAGGAAAACAAACTCAGATCAGCTTTTCTTTCTAGCGTCTTGTTTTGCAGCCAATATATTGGCAGAGGGAGCTATCCTTAAAATACTCTCATCTTACATATTTTCAGAGCATCGTTTCTTCAAAACATTATGTGAGTGCTAATCTACTAACATGAAAATTATATAGCCCCACTCCCCTCCCCAAACAAATCTAGAAAAAAACATAAAATAGGGCCCACATTTTCATTTTACAATTCATTAAAGCTTTCCTTGTGTGCATCTTTCTTCTAGAGAGTAACCTACTTACTATCAAATTCTGAAACAACAGAAAAGCTCTCAAAGTTCTCACTCTCTGCTTTTTCTCCAAATAAATACATACATTTAAAAAAACAATCAATCAATTTCTATAAACCTTTAAAACTTGAAACACTGTTTCAGGTAACTCCATAGCTGTCTAGAATCACAAGCCTTTTGAATGGACAAGAACCTACTTTATATACAGGCTATCTGATTAAATCAAAACATTTATCAGCTAGTCATGAAATTGTGCAACACTTCTGTTCATCTATTACTTCTATAAAAGATTATTTTTGTTTACTGATTTGAAATTCAGGTTGTATTACAGTTGGCCAGAATGAAAATACAACACAAACATGAAGAATGAAGAAAACTATTGCCTGAGTCACCTTACAGGTACTCAAAAATTTAGGTTTCAAAATATGAGTGTGTTTTATTTCTATCATTACCTAGGTAATGGATATACGGGTATTTATTTTTGTTGTTATTGTTCTTTAAACTCTTCTTATACATTTTTCACTACATGTATGTATGCTACATTTCTCAATAAACTTTTTTTTTTAACTAAAAGGTATCATTTCAAATTTTGGGGGGGTGGGTGATGTCTCTGTCTTTAACAATAATCTCTCCCAATCTTCTAAATTGCCAATTTCAAAACTAGTTTCTTAAGTACTCTATTTCCTCACATAGAAGATATTTAATAAAGAACACAAATATTGCATCGGTAGGCAGATAGGTGTCTGAAGTCTCCGGCAGGTCTGGCAACTAAGAAAGAGTCCTTATTAATTATATTTCTTAAAAATTGATGTACAACCAGAAACCAGATAACAGAGAATTAGAGATGATGCTCCTGCCTCCTGTACATTAAAAAGTTCTTATGGGCAGGGATTGCACCTTACTCACAGCCTTTAGTACACAGAATTTTACATTTAATATTTGTGGAGCTAAATGACACTTATTGTGTTTATTGTTGTACAGGGATTACTGTACCTAACCATCATTTCCTAATCTAAATATAAGAACTCTGTTTGCAAAATACAACAAATTTATTTCATTGTTGGATTTCTAGGAAATCCAAGTCCCGGATGAACAGCTACAAGTGTGCAAGGGTATCACAGCCAGCCAGAGAAGCAGATTCTCCTTTTCACTGGTCTCTGGTCAGTTTGCCACAGGACCACCACTCCTCCATCAGTCCTAACTGAGGAATCTCTGCTTCTCTTCAGAAAGAGAGGCCAAGAGCTCTGATTTTTCTTTCATGTTTATAAAACGGGTTTGCGTATAACACAACCTCTATCGGATCATTAATTAACTTTTTAAGAAATGAGGTTAAGTAATAGATAAGACATCACTCTACCTGGCTATAATATCTATAGTTGGAAATACATATTTTACAAGGGTCTGGTTAGTAGTATTCTTTGTCCTTTAACCATATGACTAGATTTCCCTGACAAGGCTGTTGGGTTAGGACTAGGCTGTTATAGTCTCTAACTTGCTCAGAATCAGAGGCAATTTGTGGGTACTGAGTTTAATACTTAGCAACTGTTAGTGGCAAACTTCAGTGGGGAATCCAAGACTTGACTTATTTTGCCCTACCTTCCCCCACTTCCCCTTCCAAAGGAAGATATTGGTTCTGAGCCAAAGACAAGTAATTTAGTCCAAGTACTATAGCTTTCTGTTGGAGGCAACAAAGTGAAACTCCTTCTGCCATTTTTGAGTTTCTTAGTTCTGTTCTCCCTCTTTTCCCTTTCTACTGGATTCTCTTTCTCTCTCCCATGTGGCTTGTGTGGTAAAAGGAACCTGAGGTCGCCTTCACCTCAGGAAGTGTCCCATTTGAAGAAGGTCAAACAGAGTCGGGCTCAGGGTTCCTTAGGCCTGCTTCTAGTCCAAGGAAAACGAACTCTCAAGGTCACTTACCAGGTCAGTTCACAAAGCTGGGAGGCCCACAGAGTCAGAGCCAAACACAGTATGTCCAGGCTTGCTTTTGCCTGGAGTACGCTCTATGCATGTTTTACCCCTGGGGATAAGTCAGATATAGAAGAGACAACTCAACGGAAAATTCAACTAGGGCAGAGATCCTGATCTTCTCCACATTGATCATGACTTCAGTGTAAAAGAAATGTGCCCAAGAAACTTGATAAGGATTCAGATGGCTACTCTCAAAACATAAATTTGCGTATGTTTTCCACAATACTCTGTTTAGGAAAAAGGACAAAGAGTTACACTAGAAAATAAGGAATAGGGCTTATAAAATCATTAACATTTTTAATTATTATTGTGGGATAATAGAATCAATAAACAACATATCTTCTCTTGTTGTTAGGAGTTGTGTGTTCTCTCTTCACATATTACTCCTCTCTCCAAGATCCAACAACTCAAGCACAGTTAGTGTAGACGCCATCAGGTCTCTATCTCCTTATCCTTAAATCATTACAAATTGAAATATTTATTTAACAGAGATATTTCACCTCATTAGCCATCTCTGCTCTATCTTTGATATGCTGATTTCCTCCAAGGAAACTGTTAACCTAAAAATAAAGAGCTAGAAATAAAGGCAGTAAGTGTTTATTTGGGATCAAAGAATTGCAATTCAGGAAGCACAGATTCAGGTAGAAACCCAAAGTGTCCACCCTACAGGAGAGGGATTCAGGGTTTTTACGGGGAAAAGGAAGAGGGGGTAAGTTGTATTAAGAAGAGTTCACTGGTGCTAGATGAGGTAAGGCTAGATTTGTACTTCATCGATTGGCTTAAGATTCAGTCATCAGACAAAAGGCAAGATTTGTACTTCACTGATTGGTTAGCAATTCGGTCATCAGCAAAGTTCAATCTCATCAGTCCTTACAAACAAGATATTCTCATTCTTACTGACTTCTTGGAACACTGGTAGTTTGGTCCAGTTTGGAAGATAAATAAAACAAGACATGCAAGGCAACTCCTCTGAAATGGCTGTCCCAGCTCTATTTTAACACAGCTCCACTCATGTCATCTTTCACAAAACCTTACAATCATGTATCCTTTTCTCCATTAATTCCATTTTTTCTCTCTTTCCCTCTCACTCCTGTCCCTCTTCCCCTACTAACTCTCCCTTCTTTTCTCTCCTTTCCTCATATTCCCTTGTTTGTGTTACAGAATAGCACCAGAAAAACTTGAGCACATGTCTTATGCCTACTAGGTTTGCTGACCCCCCAGTTTAGGAATCCAAATCTAGAAATTTGATAATAGCCTATTATGTATACTTTCATCCCAATTCTAAATTCAGAGGCTAAATTAGACAAGAGTTCAGCGCTGAGGAGATGACAATGTTTTAGCCACCATTTAACTACTCAGTATCTAAAAGAACAAGCAAACAAAGCTTGAGATTCCGGTTTTGTATAAGCAAACAGTTAAGCAGTCAGCATTTTGAATTTGCTCCAGAATCATAAGGCAATGAAAAGGTTCTAAGGCATTTACACTTTTATAAACTTTCATTCAGGGCAAAACGTATGTTTAAAACTTGTTATGCAGGATGCTTTGCTGTCCTGCCACAAACAGATTCAGTATAGCTGAACCAGCTCATACCCAAGCCACTGAAGGAGGAAAGAGAGGAGAGCCCGTTGGACACCAGAGATCAAAGGTGTCACTGTCTCCATTTTTTTTTAAAGTTATGCAAAGGTTGATCAAATAGTTTCCCTCCCTTCACAGGAAATAAGCTAGCCGTTCTCTTAAACGCTGTAACCTGTTTCACCATATGCTGGAATTACTAAATTCAGAAACAACACAAATACATAAGAAAACAATTCGCCTAAGGCAGGTAGGAAATGAGAAATCAGTAATAGTCTATTTTGGACCATCAGTATATGACTTGTTTCTCAAGCTTTGATTCGGTTTGGGGCTGTCGTCATATAACCCACCGAAATTTCAAGTTTCATTGCATGCCACACACACCCCTCTCCCCCATACAGCCAAAAATGAACTTGTTTCAGTTCCTCAAATCCTGAAGGTTTTCTATTCATTCCAAGCCTCTGTATATGTGATCTCTCTTCTTGTTACACTTTTCCCTTCCTCAGAGTAACTCCAAGTCATCTCCTCTAATACTCTAGAATACATCAAATACTCTTACTGTCTGCTCTGGCGACATTTACATCCTTTATTATCCCTCACTCACACTTTCCTGTAATTACTTTAACCAAATCTACTGACTAGATTTAGGAGCAAGGAGGCATTTGCAGTGCCTAGAACAGTGCTTGACAAATAATGTGTGCCAATAACAATTTGGCATATAAGACTTAAGAATCCATAAGGCCACAAGATAAGCTTAAGAATCTATCCACAAACCAACCGTCCATCTACCCTGTTTATTAATCCCACCACTCACCCTGTTTCATTCCATTCCACTCACCATTCCGCTTTGCAAGCTGGTGTCTCTTACAGGCTGATCACTTTCCCCCGCCAACAGTTACTCACTCACCTTACAGGTCAGAACCAGTAAAATGTCAAGAAAGGATCGGCTGTTTAATTTCTATGCTCCTCCCTCTCCCAGGAGATTTCACAAGTACATCTTTCCTCCCAAGCTTACTTCTTCCAAGAGGGTGCTAGGTCTTCACACAAGGAGTCCTCTTATTCCTGCCCACGTCTAGTGTATCTCCATACCTCCAGCCCCCAGAGCAATAGTTGATAAACAGTTCTCTCAATGTGGCTCTCAAATGTGGAAGCGAGGAAAGGAAGGGGGGAGCGGGGGACGGTCGATGTAGATTTTCTTTCAAGGTTCTTATCCGTCTTTTCAGCGTGTAAGCAACTTAATCTGTGGTTTTAATCCCCTACGTCTGTGACCCGTGTATGTGTGTGTAGCATTAAAAGGATTATCGAGGCTCCAAAGCATTCTAGAATAAAAAATTCACACCAAAAATGAGGTTTTTTGGTGAAAAGTTGGCTGCACGAAACAAAGTTATGCAGGATCATTTAACATATGGGTAGTGAGAAGCACAATCACAGAGGTCTTAGGAAACATTACCCAGTTAGCACAGGGCCTGGAAAGTATTTGGAGTTTAAATTCGTGCGTCGGAACCCTGCCTCCCTATTGTTTAAAAAACGTTCACATCAGCTATTTCTCCGCGTTCTCAGGGAAGTCATCCTTTCCCCGCCCCCATCTTCTCCCCAGCCCGCGTTCACCTTGCCAAGTCCCACGCCCAGCAGAGGGCAGTGCGCCTGCGCGGGGGCTTCTCGGGGACCGCGCCGCCGAGCCCGGGCGGGTCGCGGTTCGATGCAGTTCGTGCGGAGAAACGCTAATGTCCGTTACAGAACGACATGCTGGGGTTCATCTCCCTGGGGAGAAAGTCCAGCCCTACGGCCACACAGCCGGCAGGCCTTCTTCCCTCAGGCGGCGGCGACTTCCCCTTCCGCTCTCCCGCGCCCCCTTGCGCTCCTCTTCTGCTTCCCCGCAACCCCGTCCCGCTCCGCCGCTCCCGCCTTCCGCTCCCCCGTGTCCCCCTTCCTCTCCTCGTCCCCTTTATGCTCCCCGGCCCCCATTTCTCTCCCCGGCGTCCCCATTCCGTTCCCCTGCGGGCACCCGTGACCCCGTAAACCTCCCGTAAATCCTGCCGTAAAGCGCCCCATTCTCCTCCGGGTCGCGCGCGGTCGTGCGCCCCCCGCCGCCCCCGACTTGTGTCGCGAGCGAGCCCAGCATGGCGGCTCCCGGGGGCCGGGCGGGGCGGCTTGGGCTCTGGGACACCGGGGCAGCGCTGGGGCGGGGGAGCCGCCTAACCCTGCTTGTTTCCAGGCTCCCATGTAAACGGGGGAGAGTGGAGAAGAAGGAAGCCAGTTGAGGGAGATTTTGGAAGGGGAGGGGAGAGAAAGGTAGGAAGGCTCTACTTAAACATCTGTCTTTTCTGCGTTATTAAGCGGGAGAGGTATTTTTGTCTTTTTTTTTTTAACCAAATACTCAACATATGTCCTACATGTGATGTCGTCTTGGTAAAGCTCAACAAGCTTAAAATTCTGCGGGATACCTCCAGTAGTCCCCTCTTATGGGGGAGAGGGGAAAGAGGGGTATATGTTCTAAGACCCTCAGTAGATGCTTAAAACCGCGCACAGTACGGAGTTTTGTATATACTATGTTTTTTCCCATACGTATATACCTATGATAAAGTTTAATTTATAAATTAGGCACAATAACAGATTAACAACAACTAATAATGACAGAACAGTTATAAGTATACTGTATACTGTAATAAAAGTTACTGAAGATCTTAGCAACTTCAGCAAATGATTTTTTTTGTTTGCTTAAGTCCAGAACTTCCACCTTTTTACTTAAAGGGAGCACTTTATGGGTTCTCTTTGGCATATCCAAATTGTTAGCGTCACTCCTCTTGCAGTTTGGGGCCGTTATTAAATAAAGTGAGGGTGACTCCAGCACAAAGCCCTGGGCTCCCTGACAGTCACGTGATAATGTGGCCGGCTACTAAGTGACTAATGGGCAGGTAGTATCTACTACATGGAGACGCTGAACATAGGGATGATTCACATCCCTGGTGGGAGGGAGCCGGAAGGGCTCAAGATTTTATCAGGCTACTCAGACTGGTCTGCAATTTAAAACTTATGGATTACTTATTTCTGGAATTTTCAATTTAATATTTTAGGACCATGGTGGACTGCAGGTAACTAAAAAGGCAGAAAGTGAAACCACGGATGAGGGGGGAAACTACTGTATTGTATGAGGCAGACAGGAAGTATAAAAAGGGAGGTCATTTTTTACCAGAACTGGGATGTTTTGTCAAAGAGGAGGAACTGAAGGTAGATCTTAGTAAATAAGGGACTTTCTAGTGGAGAGGAGGGAATATGCCAAGGCACTAAAGCAGGGATGATAAGCAAGTTTTAGGGTACCGAGATGTGTATGATAGAGAAGAAGTGGGAAGGAAGTTTGTGCCTAGTCATCCTGTAACTGCTGGCTCAATCTACAAATGTTGGCTGGCTATCTCTTTAATCATTTGAGTTTCCATAGAATACATATCCAGTTATTCTCCCCCTCCTTCACTTTACTCTCTGTTAAACTGCTCTTCGTCCTTTTACCCCATGTCATGTTCAGCACTCAAGACTCTTCAGTATCTGCTCTTCCTGAGTGATTGGATCAAAGCAGCTTTCAGTCTTGAGGCACATAAACTTTTCTTTTCTATATCACGTTTAATTACTTTTTTTGCACTTCTATAACTATTCCAAAAGACTTTGTGAACCTTAAGAAGTACTTTGTCCCAACTTTATAACTGGATAGGTCACCATTCATCCATTTCTAAGGAGTTGAATGTCCAGAAAAACCCAACTGAGTGATAAAAGTGGATATTTTTATCAAATACTAAAGACATCAAGGGGCTACAACTTGTTACTTTGTGATTTTCAGCTCTCTCTCTCTATCTCTATCTTTCTGACACATCATCACTTCCTAGATAGTAAGAGATGTTCCCTGGTATCCTCCCAGCTTAGTAAGTAGATTTATCGTACTTATCCATTACTCTCAATAACTCTATCTACTTGCCACAGAATTGTACATAATCAAGTTATTCTCATTCATATTTACGAACCCTGATAAGAAATAAAAATGTGGAAATATCAGTTTTCTTCCTCAAGGCACATTTTCAAAAGACTATAAAATCTTACTAACCAAATCTTTTAGCAACACAAATGTCAACCACAGGTTTTGTATAAAAACATTAAAAAAAAAAAAAAAAAAGATTGTGTAATTCTCTGTTGGCTAAAGTAATTATTTTTTTCTGTTTAGGAATATAATGTTCCTGTGCACATACAGAAAAGTTAAAAAAACAGCAAAAATCTTCCATAATCACATCACAGAGGTAACTGCTAATATTTGAGCATATTTTAAAAATACAGATTGATAAATTCTATCTGTAGCAATATCTATATCTAGTTATATGTATCCACATGGATGTACATATGTATACACATGTAAAATCTATGTAATACTTAAGAAAATAAAATATATGTGTTTCTCCACATGGATAAATATTTTTAAATTTATGTTTAATGATTTGTTAATATTCCTCCCCCCCTCCCTTTTTTTAAGTATGCCTCTTGTAAGCGGCATTTTGCTTAACCCCATCTTAGAGTCTTTACGTTTTAGGGGAGTTTAAACCATTTACATCCATGTAATTGATTTGTGACCTATTTTTACCTTAAGGTTTATACGTAACGCATGCTGTTTCATTTTGTCTGAAAGGATAATATTTTCAAATTGTTAACGTATGTATTTTTTTAAAAAATATTTCTCTTCCACTCAAACACATATCTCAATGCTCATTACCTCATGGGAGTGATGTGGATGGGAAGAAACCTGAAATAGCCTATGAATATCTTTGGTTTTATTTTCCATAAGCCTGTATCTTTTGGAGAATCTAGAAGATTGCTAAATAAATAAAAGAGACAGAGGATTTGTGGGCATAAATGAATGTCTTGGCCAGTAATAGGTAACTAGAGAAGGCTTCAGGAACAGTAAGAAACGTGTTGTCTTTGTCAGGTCTTTGGTCACTTAAGAAAACTAAGTCTTCTTGTGGAAGCAAACCAGTGCCCATCAACAGATGAATGGACAAATAAGATGCGCAATGGAATACTACTCAGCCATGAAGAAAAGATAGAAGCGTGCCATTTGTGACAACATGGATGAGGGGTATTATGCTAAATGAAGTAAGTCAGACAAAGACAGACAAATACCATATGATTTCACTTGTATGTGGCAGATAAACACATAGATAAGGAGAACAGGTTAGTGGTTACCAGAGGGGAAGGGGGTAGGGAGAGCGAAAGGGGTAAAGGGGCACGTGTGTATGGTGACGGATAAGAACTAGACTATTGGTGGTGAACATAATGCAGTCTACACAGAAATTGAAATACAATATACACCTGAAAACTACACTATGTTATAAGCCAATATGACCTCAATAAAATAATTTTTTTAAAAAGAGAGAAACATTTGGAAAGAGACCATAATCTTAAAAAGTTTTTGTAAAAAAAACCCACTACTGTATCATCTGTTACAATATCCCTAGATAAATCTTTACTCTGTGATTAAAAAAAAAAAAAGAAAACTGAGTTTTCGCTATTAAAAGAGCTCAGTTGTTTTGGGTTATTTGTTTTACAACCGTGTAACTTCCTATATTTGCCTGTGAGTCTTTAATAGTCACTTTGGGAGATTGTTAAATAAGTGTTGTTCCACAGTGACCTATGATCCTATTTGACCAAGTGTTTTAAAACTTTTTCATATTTTTGACAAACTTCCCAAAATCAAATTCTAAATGAAGTCTTTTTGACCTCAAATTAACTTTGGGATCCCTGGAACATCTCAAAAGATTTGTTCTCTCTCCTTGTAAAAGAAAGTTGTTAAACTAATTAGGCTTACTTGATAAGTTAAATTACATGGGAAGAATTGTCAAATAAGAAGTAATACTAAGCCTTCTTAATGTTGTAGTTGTAGAGGTATGTTACAAGTATTCCAGAAACTGTATGAAACTCCTGGATGTCTGATATGTCCTGGTATAATGTTGTCAGTTGTAATTCCAGTTATTATCTTAAAATGTTGTATATCACAGGAATAACTACATTTCCTTATCAAATGAACTCATCAGATCTTTTAACAATTAGCATTTTTAAAGCCTATTGTCATTTAAAAACAGTTATTGTTTTACTCTGATGCTTTTGCAAAAGTGAGATTCACGGAAAGGACCCCACCAAGAACTCTTGTTCACTGACATTACTGCCAAATTACAAGGTGTTGTACCTTGAATGCATATTTCACAACTGAAGAAGGCCTCACCCGATGTCTGGTTCTGTGCAAATACCGGAGGCCTCAAAATCAAACTAGGAAGAAAAGGAGACAATGCTAAGGTAGACTGCTTCCTCCCAAGATGTCAGATCAAGAGGATCAAGAACATTTCTTTCTATTCCTCCTTCCCTCTCTGACCATCTTCTTCTTAGTTCTTACACTTTGAAGGTGTTTATGATTCTTTTGTCCACCTTTTGCCTTGCTCTGGGCTGGAAAGATAATGATATGTCAGGCCGTTAAAAGGAGGGTAATCCAACCTCAAAACAACTGCTGACTTGTCATGATGCTGGTGATCCTGTAGTTCTGCCCATCACAAACTTCTCCCTGGTTTCCAATGCCTCAGTTTCTCTAGAGCAACCTCAGCCCCCTCTCTATTTTGTTAGACTCGCTAACCCTGGGGGACCATTTTCCTGTTTTTGGTTAACAACTCCAGATCCGGGGAACCTTGTGTCCAGGCTCTGTACAAAGAAAGGGACACAAGGCAAGGGTAACCAGAGTGAAACTGCCAGTGTGGTCTACAGACCCTTAAATTTTACTGGCTTCCATGGTTGTCACCTTTCCAGTCCTAAGCCACAGACTCAAATGGGAATTACTGGGAGGCACTCATGATTCAAATTTCACTTCCTTCAGCAGATTCAGACTCCTCTGGCTAGGAGTGAGTGCATATGAGGTGATGATCAGGAGCCCCTCGTTAACTCTTGACTCTCTGGCTAAAGTTGTTCTTGATAATAGGATAGCCGTTGATTATCTTTTAGCTGAGCAAGGAGGTGTCTGTGCTGTGGCCAATACCACTTGCTGCACCTGGAGTAACATTTCTGGGGATGCTGAAACTCAGCTACATAAGATCACTGAACAAGTCACTTGACTTAAGAAAGCGACTCCTTCAGTGTAGTCTTTCTTTGACTTATTTGATTTTGATTGGTTTGGGTCTTCGGGGCCATGACTTTGAAGTACACTCCAGACATTGGGAATTATCCCACTTATAATAATAATAGTATTCTCCCTGGTATGCTGTATTCTGTCAAAAGTTATAATGCAGCCACTAACCACCAAGCAAATGATCTCCCTGATGCTAGAATACTACAAAAAGAATGACGAAATATCCAACTTAAAAAGATGTGAACCTGAAGTTGTGACATCTGTATACCACAGAGATTCAGCAAAAAGATGTCATCACCTGTAAATACCACACAGAGGATCAGCAAAAACTGAGAATTTCAGAGTGATATCTGGGAGTGGCACAAATGCCTTAAATTTTGATCACATCTCTCAGTTAACCTGAGGATCTGATCAAAAGGAGGAATTGTTAAAAAAGAAACAGGCCCAAAATGGAGTCACTTGTGCTAAGCGCACATCACCAAACCAAGACTTAATACCTAACTTAATTACAGTTTCAACCTCTCCCAGGAATGGAATCTTAAACCAGTCAATCTGGAATTACCTGGTCAGCACTAGTGGAGTAATCTGCCTGATAGACCTCTACTGTCCCCCAAAGGAAGGTGACCTTGCCTGAAACAATCAGCTCTTTGCTAGAATAACTTCCTTGTGCTGCCTCAGCTGACCCCATCTCTTATCAACAGAGTGATTAAGAATTATCTTTCAGAAAAACTGCAAAGTCACATAGCCAAAGCATGTGTAAAAGAAGAAATCATGACCTGAAAGGATCTCAGAACTAAAGATCCTCCTCCCCATGGAACCCAAGTACCGGGACATGACCAGAACTTGAAAGTCAGACTCTTATCAGAAGCGAGGGGTCCTTCATTCGGGAAGATCTGGGGTTAAAATTCCTTCCCCACCTCATCAAAAATGTTTAGAACCCCATCATAAATGTTTAGAACCATGTCATAAATGTTTAAACCTTACCATGAATTCTTGAAGCCCATCCAATCAAAATCTGTGTTTCTACATGCCAGCCTGTTCTCTGTAACCTCTTAAATTTCACTCCAAATCGTGAATCAGGGAGATAGATCTGAGAGCACACGCCCCCTGTCTCCCTGCAGATCAATCCCACAGGATAAAAGCTAATTTCTTCCTCCAAAGGTTGATGCCATAATTAATTGGTTTATTTATGCACATTGGGCAGAAAACCCCAATTTTGTGCAGTAACAGAGTGGTCTCAGCAAGATATGGCTTCAGTCTTTCAAGTATCTTGTATAATTAAGGTAAGAGACAATATCATCTCTTGCTCTGAGCCTCTTTCTAGGTATTAAGGAACCTATTTATTCATTTCTTTACCCATAGCTACTATTTTTTCCTTCTCCCCATTTGTACCCCAATTTTTCCACCTTTAGAAGAGACATTAGGTTTGTCCACTGTGCTGGTCTAGATTGCAGGCAGCAATACTAGTCTACCAAGTGCCTCCCCCACGGCCCACTTCTATTTAGAGAAGGAAAGGTTACACAAGTGCAGAACTAGTGAGCTTTTTTTACCACCAGGCAAAATAGATGCAGTAAATGTATTGTTAATCCTGATTTTGCCAGATGGGGTGAAGGCATATCCTGCTGCATCATGCCCTTAAATTGTGGCATAAAGGTAAAAAACATAGATACAGTTTCTTGCTTACAAATTATCCCTATTTACAGTCCTTGTAGTTGTAGCCCTAGTCCTATAACCACAGCATCAAGTAGGGGCAAAAAATTGAGGTGATGTGGGGAAGAAAGTATACTAGCACCTTCCCCACTCCTTCTTCCCCAAATCCACCAGAAAAACAGAGAAATCTATCCAGAGGGGACACTCTTTTAGCCCCACTCATGTTCATGTTGTGTGTGACACACACTCTTGAAGGTGTGTAAGCCAGCCCTTCATGCATTCATATCCCCCCACTTTAGATAACCAATGTTTTAATTGCCCTTTCCAATTCTCTATCAACATAGCACTCTGAGGAGGAGATCTCTCTGCCTGTTGTTGGACATTATGGGCTGTAAAGTGTGTTCCTTGGTCTGAAATGATAGTCAGCCATCCGAATTTGTCCCATATCTTCTGTTCTAGTTCTTTTTAGCACTCTAAGCATTTGTATCTACCACTGGGTATGCAAAGCCCAGTCTAGAGTCTGTTTATTCCTGTCAAGACCCATTGGTAGCCCCCCAGGGCTACCAGCATCAGTCTGACTTATCATCTATGCTCAGGATCTTCCCACTAGGGAACCTGCCACATAGCCATTTGCAGTCTGTCTCTTTTGCTGGCAGACAGAACAGTTATTGGCATTTTGTGCCTCAGAGTGTGCAAGAGGAATATGTCTAGATTCAGCCCATCTCTGCATTGCTACAGACCCCCAATGTCCACTTATTTCATGAAACCAGGTGGCTACTCAAGTGAGCACATGAGAATATCTGGATGTTTGTTCCAATTACTTTCCAAACCTGGAAGAGAGTTCTTCTGATGGGCATCAACATGTCCTACTTGAATGCACTCCTCAGACTTCCATAGGGCTGTGCCCCATATAAGCATCCCTTCAATGGGCCATGTTTCCTTTACGCTCCTCCCTGACCAAATGGCCTGGCCATTAGCCACTTCCCATGAGTCAGTAAAAACCCAAACATATGGGCTTTACCACTGTTCAATTCTTCCATCACTGCTGGGAGAACAGCATGCAATTCAGCACACCAGGCTGATCTGTTTTTACCTCCTTCCATGAGAGTGGTGGCCTTTCCAAACAAAATGTTGTCCATTCACCTTAGAACTGCCAT
Source organism: Diceros bicornis minor (assembly GCF_020826845.1). Taxonomy (NCBI): domain Eukaryota; kingdom Metazoa; phylum Chordata; class Mammalia; order Perissodactyla; family Rhinocerotidae; genus Diceros; species Diceros bicornis. Next base: position 10,309,844 of record NC_080762.1, on the reverse strand, counting down.
CCACAAATCAAACAGTTCTTTGTTGGTCAGTCAAGACCTGTTTATAGGGCACTGTCGAAGTGACAGTGGAATCCAGCAGCTCTTCATGCAGTTCCAGAGTCAGTCCTAGGGGAAAAGAGGATCCCTGCTTATAAGGATCCCTTGCATTCCCCAGGCACTGCCATCCCCATTAGAATATTTCTCCAACATCACCCTAGACATTGTGAGTAGTTCAGTCTTCAAGATCATTTTATGTTCTTCAGTCATAGGAGTGGCTTCAATTAAAATATCCAATAGCAAGGTAGTAAATGCCCCTCAAATGGGGGCATTTGGCAAATAGAAATTCTATTGTCCAAAGTCCCAGTAGTCATAGCTGGGAGGCATTCACAGGCTCTTGCCAGAAGCACCAGTATATGCTCCAGATGTGACTATGGCGCAGAGAATTTGTCCTTACCAGCACTCCAGCTTCTAGTCCACACTGTGTAGGCTCAGGCAGTCTTACTGATTTCCATGTAGCATGTCCAACTAAAATTACTTGAAGTGCTGATTTACACGCCTTCTGTTTTACAATACTAGGTAGGGAAAATGTTCCCAGTCAAACATAATGTCCATCCCCAAAATACAATCAGGTAAAGACTCAACCACTTCACATAAAGCCTTTTCAAACATACAAATTCTCTTATAAACTTTTACCTTAATTCCATCAATCCTTATATTCCTATCTATAGCCTCCATTAGGACTTCATCAACAGGATTTTATTTTATAATACTAGGCAAGGGAAGTGTTCTCCAGCCAGACATAATACCCATTCTCATAAAACACTGAGGTAAAGAAGACACAACTTCTTTACATAACAGCTGCTTAGACATTCCAACTTTCATAATCCTATCAACGATTATATTTTTATGTTCTCTCAAACTAATTGTAGCCTGAGTCATGGCTTCACCAATGGGCTTTTGATACCATAGTTTGTGGGATTGCCATATCAAAGAGACCTGAAAACTTCTCTTCTCCACTCCCTGACCATTTTACCCACTCTTGTGCAAAAGTCTTTGGGTCCTCAGTGAGGGGTGGACCAGAGAAATGCTGAAAAAGAAGAACAAATCTAGAGACATCACACTTACAAATCTCACACTATATTACAGAGCTATAGCAATCAAAACAGTATGGTATTGGCATAAAAACAGACACATAAATCAATGGAACACAATACAGAGCCCAGAGATAAACCCATGCATATATGGTCAAATAATTTACAACAAAGGAGCCAAGAATATACAATGGGGAAAAGATTGTCTCTTCAATAAATAGTGTTGGGAAAATTGGATAGCCACACACAAAAGAATGAAACTGGACCCCTATCTCACACCATACACAAAAATCAACTCAAAGTGGAGTAAAGACTTGAATGTGAATCCTGAAGCCACAAAACTCCTAGAAGAAAACATAGTGGGTAAGCATCAGCCTTGGCAATGATTTTTTTGGATTTGACGTCAAAAGCAAAGGCAACAAAAGCAAAAATAAGCTAGTAATATTACATCAAACTAAAAAGCTTCTGTGCAGCAAAGGAAACAATCAACAAAGTGAAAAGGCAGCCTACCAAATGGGAGAAAGTATTTGCAAATCATATATCTGATAAGGAGTTAATATCCAAAATATATAAAGAACTCATTCAACTCAATAGGAAAAAAAATCTGATTAAAAAATGGGCAGAAGATGGGGCCAGCCTGGTGGCATAGCAGTTAAGTTCGCATGTTCCACTTCAGCGGCCTGGGGTTCGCCAGTTTGGATCCTGGGTACAGACCTGCTCACTGCTCATCAAGGCACGCTGAGGCAGCATCCCATGTGGAATAACTGGAAGGACCTACAACTAGGATATACAACTATGTACTGGGGCTTTGGGGAGAAAAGAGAAAAAGAGGAATATTGGCAACAGATGTTCGCTCAGGGCCAATCTTCCTCAAAAAAAAAAAAAAGCAGGCTCAGAATAGCCTGTCTAAAGTAAAAAAAACTGGACGAAAGAACTGAATAGACATTTTTTCAGAGAAGACGTACAAATGGCCAACAGGTACATGAAAAGGTGCTCAACGTTATTAATCATCAGAGAAATGCACACATCAGGGAAAACTACAATGACATATCACCTCACACCTGTTAGATGGCTATCATTGAAAAGATAAGAGATACCAAGTGTTGGCAAAGATGTGAAGAAAAGGGAACCCTTGTGCACTGTTAGTGGGAATGTAAATTAGTGCAGCCACTATGGAAAATAGCATGGAGGTTCCTCAAAATATTCAAAATAAAACTACCATATGATCTAGTAATCCCCCTCCAGGGTATATATCCAAAGGAAATGAAAACAGGACATCAAAGAGACATCTGCACTCTTGTGTTTATTTTGGCGTTATTCCAAATAGCCAAGATATTAAAAAAATCTAAGTGTCCATCAAAGGATGTATAAACAAAGAAGATTTGGTATATATATGGCTATACACACACACACACACACACACACACACACACACACAGAGAAATACTATTTAGCCATGAGAAAGAAGTAAATCCTGTAGTTTGCAACAACATGGAAGAATATTGAGGGCATTATGCTAAGTGAAATAAGTAAGACAGAGAAAGATAAATACTGTGGAATCTAAAAAAGCCAAACTCATAGAGACAGAGACTAGAAAGGTGGTTACCAGGGGCTGGGGGATGGGGAAAATGGGGAAATGTTGGTCAAAAGGTAAAAAATTTCAGTGATGTAGGATGAATAGCCAGCCCTGGTTATCCAGTGGTTAAGATTCAGTGCTCTCACCACCCAAGCCCAGGTTCATTTCCAGTCAGGGAACCACATCACTCATCTGCCAATTGTCATACTGTGGAAGCCACGTAAAAGCTATGTCACTGGTATTTCAAATACCAGAAGGGTCACACATGGTGAAAAGGTTTCAGCAGAGCTTCCAGACTAAGAAAGACAAGGAAGAAGGACCTGGCCACCCACTTCCAAAAAAATTCACCATTAAAACCCTAAGAATAGCAGCAAGGTGAGATATAGTGCTGGAAGGTTGGAGGATGGCAAAGAAAGACAGGACAGAGTTCTGCTCTGCTGTGCAGAGTTCCTTGGAGTCAACATCAATTGGAGGGCACTGACAACAAAAAGGATGAATAAGTTCTGGAGATCTAATATACAGCGTGGTGACTATAGTTAAAACTGTATTGTATACTTGAAGTTTGCAAAGAGAGTAGATCTTAAGTTTTCTCATGATGGATATGTTAAAAAGCTTGATTACGGTAAACATTTCACAAGGTATACTTATATCCAAGCATCACATTGTATACCTTAAGTATATATAATTTTTATTTGTCAATTATAACTCCATGAAGCTGGGGGAAGAAAAGAAAGTGGGATAATGACATCTTAGGCTATTACTGATGTATTTCTATTTCTCTAAGTCTCTCCCTTCAATTTTGTTAACTTTTTCTTCACGTATTTTGTGCCTCTAATTTTAGGTGAATATGTGGTTATGAATGTTATGTTTTCCTAAGGATGACATTGTTATTATTTTAAATAAGTTCTTCTTTATCTCTTGTAACATTTTTTAAAAGTCCAATTTGTCTTATATTCATAGGACATTCCAGCCTTCTTATTGCTGTTTATGTGATGTATCTTTTCCATCTTTTACTTTCAACTTATTTGTATCTATAAATCTAAAGTTTGTCTACTTTAGACAGCATATACTTGGTTCTTGTTTTTTCATCCTATGTGATAATCTATGCCTTTTTATTGGTGTGTTTAATTCACTAACATTTAATGTAATTAATTTTTTTTTGAGAAGAAAGGAGATTTTTAATTGAAATTGACCTACACCATTCTGATGCTTATAGGCATCATTGAAGAATTCTATAATATATATAACCAATAACACTCCTGCCTTCTGGTTGATGAGAAGTTATTTAACTAGGTTTTGTTCATTTCTTTGTTTTCCTTTTCTTTTTTTTAATTGAGGTAATACTGGTGTATAACACTATATAAATTTCAGGTGTACATCATTATATTTCCACTTCTGTGTAGACTACATCATATTCACCACCCAAAGAATAATTACCATCCATCACCATACACACGTGCCTGGTTGCCCCTTTCGTCCTCCTCACTGCCCCCATTCCCCTCTGGTAACCACCAATCTAATCTCTGTATCTATGTGTTTGGTTGTTGTTGTTGTTGTTTTTATCTTCTATTTGTGAGTGAGATCATGCGATATTTGACTTTCTCCCTCTGACTTATTTCACTTAACATAATACCCTCAAGGTCCATCCATGTTGTTGCAAATGGCAAGATTTCATCTTTTTTATAGCTGAGTAATGTTCTACTGTGTATATATATCACATCTTCTTTATCCATTCTTCCCTTGTGGGCACTTAAGTTGGTTCCAGGTCTTGGCTATTGTGAATAGTGCTGCAGTGTACATAAGGGTGCATATATCTTCACACATTCATGGTTTCAAGTTCTTTGGATAAATACACAGCAGTGGAATAGCTGGATCATATGGTGGTTTTATTCTTAATTTTTGAGGAATCTCCATACTGTTTTCCATATTGATCACACCAGTTTGCATTCCCACCAGCAGTGTATGAGAGTTTCCTTTTCTCCACATCCTCTCCAACACTTGTTATTTCTTGTCTTGTTAGTTATAGCCATTCTGAAGTGCATGAGGTGATATCTCATTGTAGTTTTGATTTGCATTTCCCTAAGAATTAGTAATGTTGAACAACTTTTCATGTGCCTGTTGGCCATCTGTATATCTTCTTTAGAAAAATGTCTTTTCAGATTTTTGGCCCATTTTTTAATTGGGTTGTTTGTTTTTTTGTTGTTGAGATGTATGAGTTCTTTATAGTTTTTGGTTGTTAACCCCTTATCAGATATACGGTTTGCAAATATCTTCTCCCAATTGTTAGGTTGTCTTTTGATTTTGTTGATGGTTTCCCTTGCTGTGAAGAAGCTTTTTAGTTTGATGTAGTCCCATTTGGTTATTTTTTCTTTAGTTTCCCTTGCCTGGTCAGACATGGTATTTGAAAATATGCTGCTAAGACTGATATGAAAGAGCACACTGCCTATGTTTTCTTCTAGAAATTTTACGGTTTTAGGTCTTATATTCAAGTATTTAATCCATTTTGAGTTCATTTTTGTGTATAGTGTAAGATAATAGCCTACTGTCATTCTTTTGCATGTGGCTGTCCAGTATTTCCAACACAATTTATTGAAGAGACTTCCCTTTCTCCATTGTATGTTCTTGGCTCCCTTGTGAAAAATTAGCTGTCCATAGATATGTGGGTTTATTTGGGGGCTCTTGATTCTGTTCTACTGATCTGTGTCTCTGTTTTTGTGCCAGTACCATGCTGTTTTGATTACTATAGGTTTGTAGTATATTTTGAAATCACAGAGTGTGATACCTCCAGACTTGTTCTTTTTTCTCAGGATTCCTTTGGCTATTCAGGGTCTTTCTTTGTTCCATATAAATTTTAGGATTCTTTGTTCTATTTCTGTGAAAAATGTGATTACAACTTTGATAGGAATTGCATTGAATCTATAGATTGCTTTAGGAAGTATGGACATTTTAACTATGTTAATTCTTCTAATACAAGAGCATGGAATATCTTTCCATTTCTTTGTGTCTTCTTCAATTTCTTTCAACAATTTTTCATAGTTTTCAGTGTACAGATCTTTCACCTCTTTGGTTAAATTTATTTCTGGGTATTTTATTCTTTTTGTTGCAATTGTAAATGAGATATTATTCTTAATTTCTCTTTCTGCTACTTCACTGTTACTGTATACATGCAACTGATTTTTATATATTGATATTGTATCCTGCAGAATTACTGCATTCATTTATTATTTCTAATAGTTTTTTGGTGGATTCTTTAGGGTTTTCTGTATATAAAATCATGTCATCTGCAACTAGTGACAGTTTCACTTCTTCCTTTCCAATATGGATCCCTTTTATTTCTTTTTATTGCCTGATTGCTCTGGCTAGGACTTCCAGTACTATGTTCAATAAGAGTGGGGAAAATGGGCATCCTTGTCTTGTCCCTCTTCTTAAAGAGATAACTTTTAGTTTTTCTCTGTTGAGTATGATATTAGCTGTGAGTTTGTCATATATGGCCTTTATTATATGAAGGTTCTTTTCTTCTCTACACATTTATTCAGAATTTTTATCGTAAATGAATGCTGTATCTTCTTGAATGCTTTCTCGGCATCTATTGAAATGATCATGTGATTTTTTTATTCTTCATTTTGTTAATGTGGTGTATCACATTGACTGATTTGTGGATGTTGATCCATCTGTTCATACCTGGAATAAATCCCACTTGGTCATGGTGTATGATCTTTTTAATGTATTGTTCTGTTTGATTTGCTTTTATTTTTTTGAGGACTTTTGCATCTTTGTTCATCAGTGATATTGGCCTGTAATTTTCTTTTTTTGTGTTGTCCTTGTCTGGTTTTGGTATCAGGGTAATGTTGGCCTCATAGAATGAGTTAGGAAGCTTCCCCTCCTCTTCAATTTTTTGGAAGAGTTTGAGAACGATGGGTATTAAATCTTCTTTGAATGTTTGGTGGAATTCTCCAAGGAAGCCATCTGGTTCTGGACTTTTGTTTTTTGGGAGGTTTTTGATTACCATTTGAATCTCCTTACTGGTGATTGGTCTATTCAAATTTTCTATTTCTTCTTAATTCAGTTTTGGAAGGTTGTATGATTCTAAGAATATATCCATTTCTTCTGGATTACCCAATTTGTTGGCGTATAGCTTTTCATAGTATTCTCTTATAATCCTTTGTATTTCTGAGATGTCCATTGTAATTTCTCCTCTTTCGTTTCTGATTTTATTCATTTGAGCTGTCTCTCTTTTTTTATTGGTGAGTCTAGCTAAAGATTTGTTAATTTTGTTTATCTTTTCAAAGAACCAGCTCTTAGTTAAATTGATTTTTTCTATTTTTTTTTTTTTTTTTTTAGTTTCTATTTCATTTATTTCTGCTCTGATTTTTATTATTTCCTTCCTTCTACTGATTTTGGGCTTTGTTTGTTTTTCTTTTTCTAGTTCCTTTAGGTGCACTGGTAGATTGTTTATTTGAGATTTTTCTTGTTTGTAGAGGTAGGCCTGTATTGCTATAAACTTCCCTCTTAGGACCGCTTTTGCCGTATCCTATAAATTTTGGCCTGTTGTCTTTTCATTTTCTTTGGTCTCCAGATATTTTTTGATTTCTGCTTTGATTTCTTCATTGACCCAATAGTTGTTCAGTAGCATTTTGTTTAATTTCCACATATTTGTGTCTTTTCCAGTTTTCTTATTGTAGTTGATTTCTAGTTTCATACTGTCATAGTCAGAAAAGATACTTGGTGTTATTTCAATCTTATTAAATTTACTGAGACTTGTTTTGTGGCCTAATATGTGATCTATCCTGGAGAACGTTCCAAGTGTATTTGAAAAGAATGTGTATTCTCTAGTTTTTGGATGGAATGTTCTGTATATATCTACTAAATCCATCTGGCCTAATGTGTGATTTAAGGCCAATGTTTCCTTATTGATCTTCCATTTGGATGATATATCCATTGATGTAAGTAAGTGGAGTGCTAAAGTCCCCTATTGTTGTGTTACTGTCTATTTCTCCATTTATGTATGTTAATAATTGGTTTATATATTTAGGTGCTCCTATGTTGGGCACAGAGATATTTACAGGTGTTATATCCTCTTGTTGGATTGTTCCCTTTATCATTATAGTGCTTTTCTTTATCTCTTGTTATAGCTTTTGTTTGTTTGTTTGTTTTGTTTTGTTTTGAGGAAGACCAGCCCTGAGCTAATATCCGATGCCAATCCTCCTCTTTTTTTTCTTTTGCTAAGGAAGATTGTCCCTGGGCTAACATCCGTGCCCATCTTCCTCTACTTTATATGGGATGCCACCGCAGCATGGCTTGACAAGTGCGTGCCCAGGATCCGAACCTGTGAACCCCGGGCCCCTGAAGCAGAACACAGCTTAACCACTGCCCCACTGGGTGAGCCCCAGAGCTTTTGTTTTAAAGTCTTTTTTTCCCCTGATATAAGTATTGCTATCCCAGCTTTCTTTTCGTTGCCATTTGCACGGAGTATCTTTTTCCATCCCTTTACTTTTAATTTGTGAGTGTCTTTAGGTCTGAAGTATCTCTTGTGTATGCAGCATATATACGGGTCTTGTTTTTTTTATCTCATCAGACACACTATTTCTTTTGATTAGAGCATTTAGTCCATTGACATTCAAAGTAGCTATTGATAAGTATGTACTTATTGCCATTTTGTTACTTTTTTCTGGGTATTTTAGTAGTTCTTCACTATTACTTTCTTCTTTCCTTGGTCTCTTCACTTGTGGTTTGATGGCTTTCTTTAGCATTACGTTTGGGTTCCTTTTTCTTAATTTTTTGTGTATTATAAGTTTCTGGTTTGTAATTACCATGAGGTTCATATATAATAAGCTATGTAAAGAGCAGTCTATATTAAGTTGCTGGTCTCTTAAGTTTGACCTCTTGCTAAAAGCTCTACTCTTTTACTCCCCTCCCCCCACATTTTATGTTTTTGATATCAAATTAATCTTTCCGTGTGTGTATGTTTGTGTGTGTGTATTTGTTAGCCTCTTATCATGGAAATAGATAATTTGAGTACTTTTGTCTTTTGACCTTCATATTAACTTCATAGGTGTTTGATCTGCTACCCTTGCTGTATATTTGCCTTTACCAGTGATTTCATTTATTTTTCAAAATTTTCTTATTCCTATTTGTGGTCTTTTCTTTTCTGCTTAAATAAGTCCCTTTAACATTTCTTGTAAGGCTGCTTTATTGGTGATAATCTCCTTTAGCTTTTGCTCGTCTGGAAAACTCTTTATATCTCCTTCCATTCTGAATGATAAGCTTATTGGGTAGAGTATTCTTGGCTGTAGGTTTTTTCCTTTCAGCATTTTAAATATATCATGCCACTCTCTTCTAGCCTGTAAGGTTTCTGCTGAGAAGTCAGCTGATAGATTTATGGGGTTTGCTTTGTATGTAACTTGTTGCCTTTCTCTTGTAGCTTTTAGGATTCTCTCTTTATCTTTAATTCTTGACATTTTAATTATAATGTGTCTTGGTGTGGGCCTCTTTGGGTTCATCTTGTTTGGTACTCTCTGTGCTTCCTGTACCTGCTTGTCTGTTTCCTTCTTTAGGTTAGGAAAGTTTTCAGCTATTATTTCTTCAAATAGGTTCTCTGCCCCTTTGTCTCTCTCTTCTCCTTCTGGGACACCTATTACACCCATGTTAGTACATTTAATGTTGTGCCAGAGGTCCCTTAGACTGTCCTCATTCTTTTTAATTCTTTTTCGTTTTTTCTGTTCACCTTGGGTGGTTTCCTCTACTCTGTCATCCAGCTTGCTGATCCATTCTTCTGTATCATCTGCTCTGCTATTGATTCCCTCTTGTGAATTTTTCATTTCCATTATTGTATTCTTCACTTCTGGTTGGTTCTCCTTTATGTTTCTCAATTCTTTATTGAAGTTCTCACTGTGTTCATCTTTTCTCCTCCCAAGATCAGTGAGCATCCTTATGACCCCTAGTTTGTACTCTTTGTCAGGTAGATTGTTTATGTCTATTTTGTTTAGTTCCTTTTCTGAGGATTTTTCCTGTTCCCTTATTTGGAACATATTCCTTTTTCTTTTCATTTTGCCTATTTTTCTGCACTTATGTCTGTGTATTAGATAGATCAGCTACATTTCTTGATCTTGGAGAAGTGGCCTTATGTAAGAGATACCTTATGAGGCCCAGCAATGTGCTTCCCTCTTGTCATCAGTTCCAAATGTTCCAAGAGTGTCCCCCGTGTGGGCTACATGTGTCCTTCTGTTGTGGTGGGGTTGCTGTTACTGCAGGTGCAGGGGAAGGCTAGGCTGTCCCCCTGGAGGGCTGGTTGTAAGGCTTGGCTGTGTGTAGCTGCTGTGGTCCCTTTAGTCACTTTCTTGGGCAAGGGGAGTCCCAGCACAGCTGGCTTCAAGGTCTAATAGCACATACCTGCTGCTGTTGTGCTGTTAAGTGTGTAAGCCCCCAGCATGGCTGATCCTAGGGTCAAGGACTCACAATTGCTGTATGCCTTTGGCCTGCAAGGCTCTTGTCAGCTTTCTCAGGAGTGCAGCTGGGTGGTGCTGGCCCCAGGCATGGCAGCACACACTTGTTTTAGGCATTGGAAGGTGGGGCAGATCCCCTATGTGGCTGTTTGAGAAACACAAGTTTGCTGCAGCTGACAAGCCCTCGCAGGCCCACACACCCCATCAGCGCAGTCCTGCCCCATGCACATGCCCCACACTTCTGAAGCAGACCCACTTGCCCTGCTGCAGAGGCCTCATTCATTCTGCCAATGTGAGTCTACCCCCTCGTTCACACCCTGGCCTGCAGAGGTAGACCCATTCACCCTGCTGTAGGAGTCCTACAGACCCCACCTATGTCAGCCCACAAGTTGCCTGAGGGCTTGCTGGTGGGTGGGGCCAGTCCCTGGGGCAGGCTGCCTGCCGTGACTGAGCTGGATTAATTTTGTGCTCTAGTGGGCAGGGCAAACCCCTAACAGGCCAGGGGAAGGGTTCCAATGATGTCTGCCAGCCTCTGTGTCAGTACACCTGTACTAGGTCAGAATAATGACTGTGACCAGTGTCTCAGTCCCTGGGGAGGTAGTCCCAGTCACCTCCTGTCTCCCTGAGATGTGCTCAGAGTCTATCAAGTGAGTCTCTTTCACCAAAGGACTGTGCACCTTTATTTCTGGTGATTTTCTGTTGCTTTCTGGAATGAGTGAATTTGTGCATGGGCCCTTTAAGAGCAGGCTTTTCTTTCTCTAATGTTCAGTAGCTTTTCTAGGGGTATTCCCTGTTGTTAATAGCCAAAAAAGCCAGATCTTATGACACTCATCTCAGTTGTGCTGAGTTTAGAAGCTGATTATTGTGGCAAAGCTCTCTTGCTCAGATCCCCCACTCCTCCAGGAAATGCTTCATACCTTAAGATTGCTCCTGGCCGTTAAGCACCATGGCTAGAATGTGGGTTTTTCCTCTCTGGAGAGGTTTTCTGCCTCTTCCACCTCAGTCAGCGCTGTCCCTTGTTGTGGGAATTCTTTTTATCCAGTTTTCAGTTCTCTCTCATGGGTAATTTTTCCAAGGGTAGTTGTGAATTTGTTGTGTCCATGGGAGGAGCTGAGTTCGGAGTCCTCCTACACCGCCATCTTCCCAGCAATCTGATATTATTATTGATATTGTGGATTTACATCTGCCATTTTACTTTATGTTCTCTATGTCTCATGTCTTTTTGTTCAGTTATTTTTCTTCACTTCTTAGTTTTGTGTTAATGAGTATTTTCTAGTGTTAAATTTTCTTTCCTTTTATAATGTTTTCATTATTTTGGGGTTATTTTCTTAGTGGTTGCTCTAGGGTTTACAATATACATCTTAACTTATCGTGATCTATTTCAGATTTATACCAACTTAACTCTAGTAACATATAGAAATGTTACTCCTATATAGTTCTTTTTTTCTGCCTTTTGGTGCCGTTATTGTTATACATATTTCATATTATTGTTATACATATTTCACCTCAACAATACATTGTTATAAGAATTTATATTATTGTATGTCTTTTGAAGAAAAGAGAGCAAATGTATATTTATAGCATTTATTATATTAACCTTTTTTTTTTTGGTGAGGAAGATTAGCCCTGAGCTAACATCCATTGCCAATCCTCCTCTTTTTTTGCTGAGGAATATTGGCCCTGAGCTAACATCTGTGCCCATCTTCCTCTATTTTTTATGTGTGGGATGGCTGCCACAGCATGGCTTGATAAGCATTATGAAGGTCTGTGCCTGGGATCTGAACCTGTAAACCCTGGGCCACCGAAGCAGAGTACATGAACTTCACCACTACACCACCAAGCCGGCCCCATATATCAACTTCTTTATTTATCATTTATGTTTCCCTTCATTTATCCTGCAGATTTGAGTTACTGTATGGTGTCATATCCTCACTCCAGTACAGCTTTGCTCCTACCAATCTCTGTGCTGTTATTGGCAAATATATTATAATTCTATATGTTATAGGCCTAACGATAAACTTATATACATATTGTTTTATACAATTGCTTGTGAAATCAATCAAGAGAAGAAAGAAGAAATAATGCATATTCATATAATGTTTTATAATTACATAGTTATCTTTACCAGTGCTCTTTTTCTTCTCTTTTTTTCATGTGATGTCCAATTATTGTCTGGGGTCACTTGCTTTCAGCCTGAAGAAGTTCTCTTAGCATTTCTTGTTATTTAGGTTCACTTATAGTGAATTCTTTCAGTTTTCGTTTCTCTGATATTGTCTTTATTTTAGCTTCCTTGTGCTGCTTTCAAAATTTTCTCTCTAGACAAAGATATGTTTAGGTAGAAGTGTCTGAACATTTGACTATGATGTTTCTGGGTGTAGCTCTCTTTGAGTTTTTCCTATTTGGAGTTTGTGAAGCCTCTTGGATGTGTAGATTAATGCTTTTCATCAAACGGGAAATTTTCAGTCATTTTTTCTTTGAATAAGATTTTGTGGTTTTGTTTGTTTGTTTGCTTCTTTTTCCCTCTCCTCTCCTTCTAGTAATCCCATTACACGTATGTTGGTGAGCTTAATGGTGTCACACATTTCTCTGAGGCTCTGTTCATTTTTCCTTCATTTTTTTGGGTCCTCTCTGTTTTTTGGATGTATAATCTCTATCAACCTTTTTTTTTATATTTGCTGATTCTTTCTTCTGCCAGTTCACATCTGTGGTTGAGCTCTGTAGTGACTTTTTTTTGTTTACTCTACTTTCAACTTTATAATTTTCATTTGTTTCTTTTTTATAATTTCTTACTGCTTTTTGATATTCTATCTTTGATGAGACATTATCATAATAGCTTCCTTTAATTCTTTAAGCATGGTTTCCTTTAATTCTTTGAAAATATTTATGATAGCTGCTTTGAAGTCTTTGTCTGCTGTGATCAACATCTGGGCCCCCTCAAAGAAAGTTTATATTGCCTGCTTTTTTTTTCTTCTACTGTGTATGGATCACACTTTCCTATTTCTTTGCATGTCTCATAATTTTTTTAAAACTTTACATTTTAGATAATATATTGTAACAACTCTGGATATGATTTTCCTCCACCCATTTGTTGCTTCCTATTGTTGTTTGCCTGTTTATTTGTTTAGCTACTGGTGGTACTATTTTATTTTGAAGCCTCTGATGTTGCTCCTGAGAGGGCAATCCTTGTGCATGGAAACAGTCACCTGGGATAATAATAGTGTTAGCAGGGCTCTCTGTGACTTTCTCTTTTCCTGATCACACCCAAATGTTAGCCTCCTTTAATTGCTGGCTGATCGCTCTGTTGTTTTTACAATGCCTTTGCACATAAATCACTCCATAGTTTGACGCAATTAAATTTGGGCCTCATTTTTGGGGTAGTTTCTGAAGCAGGTGTATGAGGATTGCTTTGAACTCCAGATTGGTTTTCTTAGGTATCTCTTTCCCTGTTTCTCTCTGGCAAACTTGCTGGCCAACCTTTTGGCTCATCACTCTCACTCCCAATAAACACCTCCATTGTTTTTAAGAGCACCTCAGGTTTGACCTTTCCCACACTCTGTTTCAAATAAATTTAGTTCATTTGAAAGAGCTTCCAAACTCTCTGTTCTAAAGGCCTACCTGTCCCCTGAGAAAAAGTCTCTGAGCTGTGAAACTGTGAGTGGAGACTTCTCTATGTACGGCACCTTTCCTTTAGAAGGAGGGTGCTGGGTATAGCCTGTAGCCTCTGGTTCTCTTGGCTTGCCTCTCCCGTAGTGGAAACTTCACCCTACAATGAGCTTGGGTGAGAGAAATCAAGACCCCAGTCTTCTCAGTCTACCACACTTGTGGCAGAGCCTCTGCCCTATGAGTAGGGGCTAGGTGAAAGAAGGGAGACTTTGACTTCTCATGCAGTCACCTGGAATGTAGCCTCTGCAAAATGTAGCTAGGGTATTTGATAAATGCTGGTAGCCTGTGCCTTGCATAGCAGTTAAGAGGAGCGGGAGCCCTGTGTTCTTGGCTGCGCCTGTCTGGAGTGAAGTGTCTTTCATGCTGAGCTGGAGCAAGGGAGGGAGGGAGCACGTTGTGATTCACATGCCCCAGAGTCTCACTGTTTTTACTGAGTTTTAGTAGATTTTCTTGAATAAACACTTCTTTATTTACTGTATGCTCTTTTGCCAATTCCCATATACATCAAATGGTTGTAATTTTAAAATAATTTTTACCACTTATGCTTATTTGGCTAAGAAATGAGTCCATGGAGCTCTCATGCTGCCATTCTGAAAGTCGGACTCCTGAGCCTGGCTAATTTTGAGAGAGCAGCTTTAACTAAAGTGGGAACAAAGAGTGCAAATGAAAACTCAAACGGTCTTAATGAAATGAAGGCAAAGGCTGAACACTCCTCCTTTAGATGTCTGGGTGCCAGGTAGGGTAGCTATAAAATCATAGGTGAGAAGTACAAGGGTGGAGAGATTTTTTTTTTAAATAAAGGCAATCTCTTTTAATAGTGTGTGCTTTTTAGTGTTGAAAATAGATAAGAAAGGAACAAGGCTAGACAAGGAGAAAAGACAGATTTTCCCTAAGTGAACAATGATGGAAAAGTTAATTGGAGAAGTCACTGTATATTTTTTGACGAAGGGAAAGGTGTGGCAACGTGTCTTGAGATGAAAAACAGGAAAGATAAAATAAGTTACGAGAGCTGGCTTTGATCTTCGTGCTAAAGCATTGATTCTCAAAAGTGTGTACGAGGGAATTACACATTAGAATTTCCCAGTGTCTTTTTCGCCTGCCCCAGAAGCAGACCTTACTTAACCCGAGGGTTCATGTGCAAGCAATTTATTGGAAGTTGCTAGGAACACAGGTGAGGTGAAACAGAGAAATGACAGAAGTGTCATTAGGCATGCGACCACAGTGGGAAATGGAGCCCGATCCCTGGGGAAGCTCTGGAAAACAGTGCAAAACACATGTCCAAGACTTTTCCCATGCAGAGAATGACGAGAGCTGGAGGATGTCTATTCCCACACTAGTGAGTCATTGGTAAGTGTCCCTGGGGACGTCAGTTTCCCGGCACCTCTGGCCTGTTGTGATTTCCAGCAAAGTGAGTTCTGGCGGCTCTGACAAAGATGCAAAAATTAGGCAGCAGAAGCCATGCTGGTGT
Organism: Diceros bicornis minor; assembly: GCF_020826845.1. Taxonomy (NCBI): domain Eukaryota; kingdom Metazoa; phylum Chordata; class Mammalia; order Perissodactyla; family Rhinocerotidae; genus Diceros; species Diceros bicornis. The sequence continues at coordinate 10,294,625 of NC_080762.1, read as the reverse complement.
GCACAGAAATTATGGTCATGGACAGGGCATCCACAGTGCCTGCTACACTAGGGAGTTTTTCAGACAAACCAGCCTGTGCTCTTCTCTTCCCTTCACCAGCTACCCTGAATTCTGATTACCTTTGTGTATAGCAGTATTGAGAAGAGCGCATGTAGACATATCTCCTTCATAAAGTGATTAATAGCCTCAATTTATTGGTTAAAGACCGTAGAAGTTAAATGAGAAAAAATTCCCACTGGGACTGAATGAGGCCATGGTGGGACTGGGAGTATAAGGAGGAGAGAAAAACACTTTTTAAGGTCTCTTTGGGAAATACGATTGTGAGTCCACAAGAAATGAATTAAAAGATTCCTAGAATTGAGGTGAAAATTGCAAGAATTCATATGATCCAGTCAGCGTCATCTTTGACATACAGTAACAGTAGGTGTTCTAAGGAAGAGAAGTGAAGATTGTAACTATGGCAGTTATCAAGGTTTATGACTTTGTAAGTCGGTGGAAAGTTACAGAGTCTAGGGACTCAGAAGTTCTAGAAAGAAGGGTAGAGCTGAAATGTATGAGCATGGAATTAGGCTAAATAGAGAAGTAAGAGATGCCAAGAGGGGCTTTAATGTACAGAAGGAGAAAGGAAAGCAGAGGTCATATGACAACAAAGATTAAGGGCAACAAATATGGGAGGAAACAGCAGGAAGAAAGAATTAGAGGTGGAGCTTGAAATTTAATCTTCAAAGTAGAGCAATTCAGAACTGTCAGTGTATGACTGATATGAAGTGGAGATAAAAGGTTTTGGAAACACAGAGCTTGAGAAATTGTGAGGATAAGCTTTCTGTTGAGTCCCATTTATGTATACAATGGCATGGGATTAAAGGAAAAAAAATTCTCAGCCTAGTATTAAAGTTGTAAAAGGAGATGATGTGGGATGTTTTATAACTGGGAGGTGTTGCAATCAAGATTTGGAAAGGATGGTATAAATTTCAAAATTATGCATCAAAATTACACATCAAATTATTTTGATATTGACACAGAGATATAATGTCTTATTTAGTATTACCCATACTTTAGTTTTTCTGGTTCACACAGAAGAAACTCAATCAAGAATAAATTCTTTGGTTTTAACCATTATTTTAAGATTTGCTTATTGGAATAATGACTTTTTGAATTTTATAGTAAGTTCCCCTTCAATATAATTAGACTGTCACCTAAGGAATTCAGTTGAGTGTTGGCTACTACTCCAGTGAGCATTCTCTTTCCATAAAGCATTTGCTCCAATACGGAAACAGTAGGTTCATTCTTTCAACTATGAAAGCATGTTGGGAAGCAATCTCTAAATGTCGAACTGTAGCTATCAACAACTTAATTATTTCAGAATTACCAGTTAAGCAATCAATTACTAAAGTGGAGCCTGCATTTCAACATGATTTTGGCACCTTTCATGTCCTAGAAGGCCCTGTCCTCGGCACTGAGGATCCAATAGGAAATAAGACAGACACCACTACAGTTTAGGAAGAGGAGGAGATGACAAACATTGAACGAATAGTCACAAATAGTGATTACTGTTGAGAAGGAAGAAATAGAGAGGGTTTTTTTCTACATAACCTTCTAGTTTATTCTCATTGGCAGTAAATAGATGAACATGAAGATTGGGATGACATAACGAATAATTTTCCTTTCAACATCTGTGTTCCAAATGAGTAAACTACACACAAAGTTGTACTTAATGACTTATAAACATAATGAAAGTAACTATTTATTGAGCATCTACTATGTATCCAAGTGGTTAACATACAGTCACTCTAATTGGTGCCAGTACCAGTAGGCAGTTGCTATTTTCTGTGCGAACATGAGTTTCAGCCCTGGCTCCCCCACCCCAAACAGCTTGCCACTCTGAAGTCTCTGCTATATGGAAATCCTTGTAGCCCACCTCAAGGTAGATATTTTTAACTTCATTTTATAGGTGAGGAAACTGAGGCCAGGTTGATTAAATAAATTGCCCAAGGTCTCACAGCTTGTAAATGCAAAAGATATAATTTGAACCCAAATCTTATGATGGTTTTTCTTTATAGTGCTTCAGTAATGGTTATCTTTCTCTTTTGTATCTATATTGAGTACTCAACTATAACCCCACCCCCCCACGAGGCCAGCCCCATGGCGTAGTGGTTAAAAGTTCGGCACACTCCACCTCGGTGACCCAGGTTCATGGGTTCGGATCCCAGCTGCGGACCTACACCACTCGTCAGTCATGCTGTGGAGGCATCCTATATATAAAGCAGAGGAAGATTGGCACAGATGTTAGCTCAGGGCTAGTCTTTCTCAGCAGAAAAAAAAAAAAATCCCCCCTCCATTTGGTTCCTTATGCTATTTTTAGAAATTCCTCCACCTCATTTTTTTTCTTTGCTCAGATTTATGTCTGAGTAAAAAGAAGGAAGAGTACTTTAAGACGCCAGCAAAGATTTCTGACTGTCTGGCTACATAGCCAGGCTGATGCAGAAGTAGGGAGTGAGTAGATAGTTCAAAGCTGATATTCCCAATCTTAGGTTAGATATTCCTGATTCCTACCTTATATTTCCCGTGCAGTTCTTGGGCCAATTTGTCCTCGGATACCCTTGTTGGTCTGCTCTATTTTGCAAAAGGATGAACTCTCACATGCCAATTGGTTTACTACCAACACGATTACTGGAGAGAAACTGAAGGATGGGAGGAAGGCAGAAGCCACGGCTTTTCCCCACCTCCTTGCCAGTGGTGGTGTAATTGGGGGCAGTTGTGTTTCCTAATGTGGCTGCTGCTCCTGCCAGATGACCCTTGCCCCTGTGCTCTGATAAACCTGCCTCTGCCGTTGGTCCCTTCAGACTGAGACAGAGGAGACAATGGTTCCTTCTGTTACTTGCTTCAGAATGGCCTCATTGTCCTCTGTTGGGCTTCTCAGTTTTCATCACCTGTGTAACCAATTCCCAGCAATAAAGTCCCTCTGCTTCAAACACTCAAGTGGCATTGTTTTCCCGGTTAGATTTTGACATACACCAAAATACTTTATGTGTGTGTGTGTGTGTGTGTGTGTGTGTGAGGAAGATCAGCCCTGAGCTAACATCCTTGCTAATCCTCCTCTTTTTGCTGAGGAAGACCGGCTCTGAGCTAACATCTAGTGCCAATCCTCCTCCTTTTTCTCCCCAAAGCCCCAGTAGATAGTTGTATATCGTAGTCGCATATCCTTCTAGTTGCTGTATGTGGGACGCGGCCGCAGCATCGCCAGAGAAGCGGTGTGTCGGTGCGCGCCCAGGATCTGAACCCGGGCCACCGGTAGCGGAGCGCGCTCACTTAACCGCTAAGCCACGGGGCCGGCCCACTTTATACTTAATTATAAAGCTCAGTGCTCTTATGAATATATATTTAATAAATGTCTTCTTACACAAACTCTAAGTTTCATGAAGGCAGAGACCATGTCTGTCTCTTTCACTTCTGTATTGCATAGTGACTGCCAGATGAGAGGTGCTTGATAATTTTTTGTTGAATGAATGAATGGATGAATGAGATGTGCAATAAAGTGTTTCTCTCTTATCAATCACCATCTCAATCACCTTCTTGCTTGTTATTGTTGCCCTGGAATAACGAGTTAAATAACAACAGACAAAGCAAAGCTGTTCTTGTTCTATACTTGCTGACACATCTTCACATTGTTCAAACACCCAGAAAAGTCAACTTACACACAAAAAAACAAGTAACATCTGCCAAAATAATTAAAATAAAAATGAACTATTTGAATGCACCAAAGAAAAAGAGAAAAATTTTATGAAACTAACTTGAGAAGCTGACAGTGGGGAAGCTAAACCTGATGTGGTTTTGTAGATCCAGCGAAAAAGCAAGTGAACACTGAATTAGTTTTATTTTAACCTGAAACTTGTTCTTTCCCGTCATTTTTTTCTGTCAAGTAATTTGAATTTGAATAAATCATATCAATGACTCAAGCATTTTGAAATGCATTACTCTTCATTGAATTCAGTGGGAAAGAGGGGAGAATTAATTTTGAAGTTTCAGAAACCCTAAAAGATGTATTCATTTGTAAAGTGCAAAGTTATGTGTGCTTTATCCAGAAGTCACAATTTGGGTAGCCCCTGCAGATTTTTCAGCTCTGTTTTCATCATAGCAGAGCTCCTTGTGTGTCTTCCTGATATTTTTGGAGGGCCTTTTATCCTTCTTTCTTTTCCTTCTTTACTAGGACAGCAGGAGGGCACCATGGCGGGGGGTATGAAGAGTTTCAGTTCAGTCTTTTGCTTGCCATGATTATGAGAAAGTAACTCAGTTCCTGTGAAAAGAAAGTGAAGAAATACTCAAAGTAGGCAAAAATTATTTAGTATCAAAAAACGATGAGCTGAAAATGGTCTCTTTGTGTAAAGAAATTACACAACATTAAGGGTTCATCTGGATGGAATCCAAATTCTCAATAACATCTGAAATGCTGCTCAGGGTGTTCTTATGATTAACTTAGGATAAGAGACAGAGAACTTCCAGCTGTAATTTTGATTTAAAATATCCATATAAAATTAAAATAGGTGCGCTACCTGCAGCCCAGAGAATAGCATCTCCCTGGTATATAGCTACAGTGGTTCCATTTAGAACAGGAGGGATGAGGCAATTGAAGGGCTGTAAAAAATAAATTCTTTAATACTGTATTTTGTTAAGTTGCCATTTTGAAGAGTGCCCATTACGTATTTATCATGATATAACTCAACCAGACAAACATGAACAGATTTAAAGAAGGGTTCAAAGTAATATAAAAACTACTGGCTCTGCTTTAACTTCCAAAGCAATCAAATGACTTTAAGTACGCAAAGCACAGATGATGGCAATTCACGTTCTCTTTAGCTAGTGTGTATATTACACAGAGGAGAGGTGTAAAAGATGAGTATCTTACCGACAAAGGCACGGTACAGAAGTTATAGGATAAATCCTCACCATTGGGTTCCTTAAGCAAAATGGCAACACAATCAAAGATGTTGGGATACTTGTGATCCTTTTTATCTTTAAGACTTCCTCACAGGGTTGTTGTGAGGATCAAGTGAAAAAAATGTATGTAAAAATGCCTTGTGAACCAGAAGCTTCTTTCCAGTTGTCATGAACGATCAACTCTAGGCCTGAGAGGTAAGAGGAAGCCAGGCCACACATTGTCCTCCAGGATGGGTGCCCCTTGTGTTCCAGGATTTGGGGTTGTTTGAACTGTTTAACCTCTATATAGCTGAATCTGAGTGAACGCAGCATATACCTCAGTTACGTGGGCACTGAAGAGCTCTGGAAATAGAGGGGGAAAGTTGTGTGACGTGTTCATGAGTGTGCGGTGGTAGTGGGGCAGAGTGGAAAAGAGGGAAGAGGCACACTAGTTTATTTTTAAATGGTGACATATTCCTCCCCTGACCACTAGGCAGTGGGATGTTCCCTCCTCTGAGTTCATGCAGCATTTCGTCTATTCCTCTTTGTAAGTACATGCAGTATTCTTTCTTTATTTTTATTTTTTTGGTGGGGAAGATTGGCCCTGAGCTAATATCTGTGCCCATGTTCCTCAATTTTATATGTGGCACGCCTGCCACAGCATGGCTTGATAAGCGGTGCGCCATTCTGCGCCTGGGGTTCCAAACCTGCGAACCCTGGTCCGCCAAAGCAGAGTGCACAAACCTAACCACTACACCACCAGGCTGGCCCCTACAGTCAGTATTCTAATGGCCATTTTCCCATTAAGATCTGGGCATCTTGAGGGCTCAATAAATATTTGGCATGTGAATAAAAAAGGTGTTTCAAAATTCAGTGGTTTCAGGACTAACCAACTTTAATACCCAGGGCCAAAATGAATAGCATGATATAGTAGACCTTGAATTACTTCAAAAATTCTGATTAAACATTTTGTTTTCTTTAAAAAAGGCACTGTGTTAGATACAAATGACAACAGGATTTACAATGTACAGCCCTGAGGAACTACAAATGTAGTAAAGAAAGTAGATTTATAATGACAAATTATACCAAGGTCGGAAATCATGGAAAACTTCGAAACACAGAAAACTTAAAATCGGGGGTGTATGCAAACAGTATTAGTAGTATTTTACTAGGCTAAAGAGTGGAAGGAAAGGCATTTCAAATAGGGAACAGCATGTGCAAAGCTATGGAAGTAGGCAGCAGTACAGTTCGTGCAGAGAACTGGAAATATGGCTCTACAGCTGAAATGGGGCAAATAGGACATGTCAATGCCTACTAAGTCACCTGCATTTCTCTATTGTTCTTGATTACAATTGTTAAGGATTGCAGAGTCTGGCAGATTGAATTACTGACCCTATTCTTCATCTCTCCCTGTACCCACCCCTTTGCCATGTAACTGGACATTTCCTTTCTCTAAAGCAGAGTGTCTTTCTCAGCCTCTTTACTTTGGCCAATGGGATGTGAGTTGATGTAAGGCAGACAGAAACTCGAAATGCACTTGAAAAAGAGGGTTTGCCCCCTTGCATCTCTGCATTTCTGGAATTATTATGGGGAGAGGTTCCCTTGGGTAACTGCTGCCTCTTTTGTCTGGACCACAGAATAAACACACACAGAGCAGAGCCACACCATCTAACCCGCAGATCCAGGAGTGAAATCAACGCTCGTTGCTGCACGCCACTGAGATGTTGTGGTTTTCTTTGTGCAGTGTTGTTGCAATGGTTAGCTGGCACATGGGGGATTAGAACATAACACCTCTTTTTGCTGCCTAATTTCAGAATCAATTGAGAGAAAGAGGGAGAGAAGGAGAGAGGAAGCAGGCAGCTGGAGAGAAAACACCATCTTTATTATGAAAATCCTTTGTTGGAGGTTGAGGCTTAAGTATATTTGAACACTGGCTTCATAATACCAGCCCCTGAATCACACAGCCCTCCTGATCTGGCTATAGCAGATTTAGCGTGTGGAGGCTGAGCCTCTTATCTTGAAACTCCGCCAGGAAGAGGAGAGCAGAATGGCTGTACTGGCTGGCAGATGCTAATGGCAGAGGAATGGGAAGGGGTGAGATGTGCAGACCTGGTTCCCACGATCAGGTTTACCCATAAGATAATTTCTATCTCTAAACCTGACTAATTCATGCCTACTTTTCAGAGTTCAATGAGGGTTAAATTAAAATATAAATGAAGCACTGATGATATGGTATATATGCTGATACAGACTATGTTCCACAAACATCTTTGCCTTTATTCTTTCTCTACCCTAATTTGCCTCTGTTTTGTGTCTTTGTTTATCTATTATTCTTTCCTTTTCTCCTCTGCCTCTTGATTTTCTTCCTGTCCCTCCATCCTTCTGATTCGATTCTAAATTAATAATATGTCCTATGTCGTATTTTACCAACTTTATGCTCCTTTACTTAATTTACAAATCCAGTGCATGAAATATTTATTTCCTTCTATAAACATAAATCAAACTAAATTAAATTCCTTTAAAAAATCAGTTTGGGTATTCAATTGATTTTCACTTTTTGGGTCATTGGCTCTTATCAGTAAAACTTTTCATCCCCTCAGTATGTGACTGTCAAATTTCTCATCAGTTTTCTATTTCCACTTGTGATTTTCTGTAGAGGACTTACTCATTCTAATTCAATATGTGTTTGAGCTTATTGTACTTTTTTGTGTGTGTGTGAGGAAGATCAGCCCTGAGCTAACATCCATGCCAATCCTCCTCTTTTTGCTGAGGAAGACTGGCCCTGGGCTAACATCTATACCCATCTTCCTCTACTTTATATGGGACGCCGCCACAGCATGGCCTGACAAGCAGTGCGTCAGTGAACGCCTGGGATCCGAACCTGGGCCGCCAGCAGTGGAGCGCAGGCTTAACCGCTACGCCACAGGGCCGGCCCAAGCTTATTGTACTTTTGATTTCAAATCTGTTGAGGGATTGACACAAGAGAAAGTCTACAAAATCTCAGCACAGGGTCAGGTGAAATGGTTACTCAATGGCTGGATGAAAGGAAGGAAGGAAGGGATGGAGGGAGGAAGGGAAGAAGAAAGAAAAAGAATAAATTCAAGAGCTGTTACTTAGCAGGGTGGTACAAAAATGAAAGGAGTAAATAAAGACTATGTGGAGAGAAGGGAACTCTCATACACTGCTGGTGGGAGTGCAAACTGGTGCAGCCACTACGGAAAACAGTATGGAGATTCCTCAAAAAGTCAAGGATAGAACTACCATATGATCCAGCTATTCCACTGTTGGGTATTTATCCAAAGAACTTGAAAACACCAATTTGTAAAGGTACATGCACCCCTGTGCTCATTGCAGCGTTATTCACAATAGCCAAGACTTGGAAGCAACCTAAGTGCCCATCAAGGGACGAATGGATAAAGAAGCTGTGGTATATATACACAATGGAATACTACTCAGCCATAAGAAACGATGAAATCCAGCCATTTGTGACAACATGGATGGACATTGAGGGTATAATGCAAAGTGAAATAAGTCAGAGGGAGAAGGTCAAATACCGTATGATTTCCTTCATTAAGTAGTAGATAATAACAACAATAAACAAACACATAGGGACAGAGATTGGATTGGTGGTTACCAGAGGAAAAGGGGGGAGGGAGGAGGGTGAAAGGGATAATTCAGCACATGTGTGTGGTGATGGGTTGTAATTAGTATTTTGGTGGTGAACATGATACAATCTATGCAGAAATAGAAGTACAATGATGTACACCTGAAATTTTTACAATGTCATAAACCAATGTTACTGCAATAAACAAAAATTAAAAAAAAAAAAAAAGACTATCTGTTATGAGAAAACAAAGGAACAAGCAGTCCCACTGGCCTTAGAGCCTTGTGAAAATAGGAGCAAAGCCAAGGGCAGCATACAATGTGGTGGAGGTGGGGGCACAGCGTTTGAGTCCACTGACTAGACAGATAGTCTGTGTGAAGATAATAAATATCTGAATCCATATACGGTTGTTATTTTCTGCTTATATATGGCCTTTGGACATGAAAGACAATAATGTGAAGAAAAACCTAAGTAACTTAAAAACTTTATATATCAAAATAGTTTAGGAAGACAAAATAATAGTCACATTTGAACAGTATGAAAATTTCAGCCTACCATCAACAAGTACTCTGGGAGCTCTTTATTTGGGTAAAATATTTCCTAAGATTTGGAGAAAATACATTTTTGTTTTATAGCTCAGTTTTTGGAGCATTTAATGGACCTTGCTCATTTTTTTCTTTTGCACACACTCTTCTACGGAAGGTCTGCAGCACCTTAAGCATTAGAAAAAGGAAAGGCAGAACCGGTCATGCCTCAGCAGCAATAACATTTGCTTCTTTTAAGGACCTGCTTCTCTGATCTTCCCATATTTAGTAAAGCAGAGAATAACAGTGAGATGCGTTAATAACACTGGCAGGTTTATGTAGCAATGCCTGAGGTGAAAAAGGAAGAAAAATTTGCATACGGTGTGCATTTTAGCCAGAACAGAGGAAACTTTTGAAACTTTTTATCTAGAATGTTTAGAAAGTTTTTTGGAAATGAACTACTGACAGTACCAAATATTAATTTTTTGTGACTTGATCTGTCTCTGCTCTGTGTGGCAGGCTTGGCTTTATTCTGGCATCCTCAACTGGCTGAGGATTATGAAGTAAACATTTTTCTTGCACCTCTCTTGAGCACAGTAGATGGAGGGAGGTGTGCTCTGCTTTATTTCAATGAAGTATAAGCCTTCCATGTCCTCTTGTTTGAGTAGGAAGCCTTGTAGCCATTATGCAGAGTATCCAGGTAGGTTTCAGAAGCAAATTCAAGTGAGTTTACCCCACAGCCCAGAGCCAACTTACTCAGCAATATCAATGTAATGCATATCTGATGCATTTTATATTTTTATCCAGTTTTTCTAGTTGTTCTTGGTAAGAGAGCTAATCTACAATAAAGTACTCTGCTAATACCAGAAGTGAGAACACCATATAGATGTTAATTAACATGTAGAGGAAATATCTTTTTATTTTCTTCTTTCAGCAGGAATGGATATTAAATTTTCTTTTGGCTTCTAGTGAGATAATTATACACTTTTTACTTTGATTTATTGATTGAATTAATTATATGAATAAATTTTCTAATATTAAACCATTCTTATATTTCTTGATTAGGGCCACTTAAACTAAGTTTATTACATTTAGCATATGACTGAATTCATTTTACCTAATTTGTATTTAGGAGATTAAGAATGTATGTTTATAAGGAAATCACTGCTTTAATTTTTAAGTGCAAGTTTGATTTCTTCTTGCATGAAAATGTTATGAAACTTCTGAATTTTAAATTGTGATAGATTTTTGTGTGTGTGTGTGTGTGAGGAGATCAGCCCTGTGCTAACATCTGCCAATCCTCCTTTCTTTTTGCTGAGGAAGACTGGCCCTGGGCTAACATCCGTGCCCATCTTCCTCCACTTTATATGGGACGCCGCCACAGCATAGCTTGCCAAGCAGTGTGTCGGTGCGCTCTCGGGATCCGAACCGGCGAACCTGGGGCCGCCACAGCGGAGCACGCGCACTTAACTGCTTGTGCCATCAGGCCGGCCCTGTGATAGAGTTTTCGTTCATAATTTTATTATTACATTGGTTTTATTGCATTGTATTCAGAGAATGTGTCCTATGCCATTTATGTTTTTGTAATTTGAGACTTCCTTTGTGGCCCAATAAATAATTAATTTTTGTCAATTTTCTATGGTTATTAAGAAATAAGTTGTATTGTTTGTAGGTCAAAAGTTTGGAAAAATTAATAAATCTCATTAATTATATTATCAGATTACCTACATTACAATTTCTGCCTACTTTATTAAAGACTGAAAGGCTTGTTTATATTTTCCATTACTATTGCGTTTTGGGAGGTTTTTCCTTTAAATTAAAATAGTTTTGATAGTTTTAATGTAATATTTTTTAGTACATACAGATTGCTCCCAAACTGATGAACACACACACACACACACACACACACACATATACTGTTCGTTGTGAATTTTATCAATATAAAATGACTGTCTTGATCCCATTAAATGCAATTTCCTTGAATTCCTTTCTCCTTGCTAATGCAATATTACTTCTGTTTTAAAAATTATATTCATGTATTATATTGTTTATGAAAAACACATCTGTCAGATGCTTATAAATTTAAACTGATAGTGCATTTTTTGTTGAGGAGAGGCTTAATGTATCAACATTTATTGTTATTCCTGAGGTAGTTGATTTTATTTAGATTATCTTGTTTTATACTTTCTTATCAGGCTTATTTTCTTTGCTTTCTTTCTTTTACTTTGCATTCATTCCTTTCATATTTTTTCCAAAGAATATATTTTTTAAAAATATCCATTCTTTCATATGACTTTATTAATATTGCTATAAAGGAAACAAAACTCCATGTAATTCAGTAACTCTTTGCCATAATCATCCACATGTTATGAAGGATTCAGAATTTGAAAATAACATCATTTACAAATGAGTAGATGAATCCTTAAATCACCACATCAACCTATTACCTGGCACTTTAGGCTGAATATACTACCAGTATCTCATTTCTATAACACTGAAGCAAATGAAAGCTGATTAGAATGGTCCCAGTTCTACTATTTTCAAATATCACACCCATATTTCATCAACCAAAATTTATGATAATTAGAGAATATTCAAATATATTTAAATACTATTTAAACATAGTATATTTACATTTAAATATATTTTAACATAATATATATAGCTAAGTATAATAATAGTATTGGAACTCTTTTAAAAAAGGTTCCCTATTTCTTAGAAAGACATACTGAAATATTTATGTATGATTCATATAGGATTTGTTTTGAAATATCATAGGAGAGAGTTAAGTGGTCGAGGGTATGGGGTGCTATGAAACAGCAGTGAGAGAATTCAACTTTGCATCTTTTTTTTTTTTAATTTTCTCCAATTTTATAGGCTGCTTTTTCATTTTTTGATGGTTCTTTTGCTGTGCAGAGATTTTTATTTATTTATTTTTTTGTGAGGAAGATCAGCCCTGAGCTAACATTCATGCCAATCCTCCTCTTTTTGCTGAGGAAGGCTGGCCCTGAGCTAACATCCATGCCAATCTTCCTCCACTTTATGTGGGACGCCTCCACAGCATGGCCTGACAAGCGGTGCGTCGGTGCGTGCTGGGGATCCGAACCCGGGCTGCCGGCAGCAGAGCACGCGCACTTAACCACTACGCCAGGGGCGGCCCCATGCTTTGTATTTTGTTGTCTTACATTTCTAGGTAACTTCTATTCCAAAACGTTAAAGCAATGTTATCTGAGAATATATTTTGGTTATATTCCAGTGAGCCTGGGAACACGACATTGGAAATAACTATAGGAGACCATATACTACATTCTAGAAGAGAAATATTTTGCACCAAACATGTTATAACACATTTTTTCTTGCTTTTTCTACCAGAATCCGATTTTTTAAAATTTAATGGAAAGAATTTTTACTACTTTTACCATCCGTTTTTAATCCTTAACACTGATCTGATATTTCCCCACTAGTTTCGGAAACAATCACTTCTCCCTTAAGAGGAGTACCTGGAAATATAACACAAAATCTTATAATAGTATTATGTCACCCTTGGTTTAGTAGAAAGAAGCCTCTTGTGAGGGAAACAGGTGGTCTTAGTCTAGATAATAATTGCTTTTCCATTAAGTGGCAGCCAAGCAGAAGTTTCTCATTCTGTATAATACCAAGAATGGCTTACATCAATTTTTGTTTTAGAAATACATCCTTTTCTTTTCCAAGTTAACTCTGATGTATTTAATTATGTGCATGCATGTAGATATGTAAATATACACATATAATCCAAATAGTACTTCATTTCACTTCCTCCACTCCCTCAGACCTTGAAGCACGGGGCAAGGAACCTAGGACCTTTTGAAAACACTCTGAGATGGATCCTTTGTAGCTCTAACTTCCTTCAATTCAATAGGAATTAAAATCTTTTATTCGATTTACAATGATCTTTCCTACACTTTGAAAACTAGAGCACTGTAAAGTTAGATGATGACATATTGATGAAGAAATTTGGAATCTATATCTAAGAAGTGTCTCTTTATGATGAATTAAGTAAACTAATGGTGACTCTAAATAGATGATTATAGGATGATCTTTATTAAAACATAAGAAGTTCTGAGTGATAATTTCAGGTTACTTTAAAATTACAACCAAATATAAATCTCCTTAGATTTAAACCAAATTGAGCACAGTGATATTAATTGGGTTTTGTAGAAAATTGAATTGATGACTATAATGCCTTAAGTGGAGGAGAAAAAAGAAAAAAACCCTAAATAAATAAGAAGTGGTGAGATTTCCTGGCAGCACTAGCCTTGCATTTATGATGTTTCCTTTTGGTTAATTATGAATACATCCTTCAAATCGCTGCTCAACTGTGAGTGCTCTGTTTACAAGGTTCATGGTGTTGGGTGGTCCTTGTGTTGCATCTTGCCCCAGTTAGGTTTCTAGTTCTCCAAAGTCATAGCACGTATTTGCACTCATACCACCACCACATTGGGGATCCTACTCATCCGCTTCCTTGCCAACACTTTACATTATCAAATTCTAGCTTTTATCTCAGAGCTGTGAAAAGTTTAAGCATCTTTGGTGTGTTTATGGCCCATTTTTCCCCTTTCTGTGAACTATTGGGTCACGTTCTTTTCCCATTTCCGATTTTTTTTTCTTTTATTGATTTATAGGGAAACATTTTATATTTTCGGCATTAACCATTTATCAGTTACGTATGTCAGGAGCTCAGCTGAACTGGAAGAGAGAGTGAGCTGAGCTGGCAGATGTCAGAGCAGCCAATTAAAACAAGCCAGAAATAAAATATCAGACCATTGATGACTTACTGCGTGGCATAAATAGGAGGCTAAAACCGGAGAAAGCGCCAACTCCTCGCCTCCCTTCCATTTTTCCCCGGGGAAAGGTGCACTGGTTGAGAGTGGGTTAGATCAGCCTAGACGTGGGGGTCGTCATACTGTGGAGAGAGCCACAAACAAAAGGCTCTGGCAGTTTTATGAACCTTGGGATGGGGAGAAGCGGAGGGTGTAGGGCTAGCAGTGGACAAGTACAGGCTGCTCAGGCAGAGAGAAGTGTCTTCAAGGTTTCCCCTCCTGTCCCTGCAAGGAGGTCTCAGCAGAGGTGCCTGAGGAAGACTTCGGCCCAGTGCCTCAGATAAAGAGAACTAGGAATGAAGACAAATAAGGAAGAGCACCCCCCGCCAGGGGTGGCTGAGCCCTCGACTGCAGCTCTCTTCGGAGGCCGCAGAGCGCCGGCTGCGCACCGATCTGGTGTGGGAAGTTCAGTGCTCTCCATGGGCTCGGCCGGTCAGGTAAAGCCGATGATCAGGCCTGAAACATCACACCTAGGGTTTCAACCAGGAGCCAGCTGCCCCTGCATGTTGCAAATGTCTTCTCCCTATACGTGGTTGATTTTTTAACTTTTTTAAAAAAGTTAATATAAATAAGTTAAACTTCATTCTTTTCTGTCCCAAAGTAGTGAAATAGTCCTAAAAGTCCTATGCTTTTGCTTATCATATTTAGGACTTGAATCTGATATTGATTTTTGCATATGGTGTGTGGTACAGATATATTTTATTTGTCCATACTTAGACCAGTTATTTAGCACCATTTATTGAATTGCACATTTTCATTATTGATTAGCAATCTCATTCGTCACTGATTTAAGTGTGGTTCTGTTTCTAGGCTTACTTTCTGATCCTTTAATCTTTTATTTTCTCCGGAGCCAATACAATATTGTCTCAATTATTACTGCTCTGTAACAAACATTGGTATATAATTGAGCAAATCCTTCCACCTTGTTCTTCTTTTTCAAAATTATCTCAGCTGTTCTTGGCTATTAGCTGATGCATATGCATTTTCAAACCAGTTGGTCAAGATGTATAACAAACTTGGGTGGGATTTTGAAAGGAATTTACATTAAATTTATAAATTAAGATATGATCATCTTAATATATAAAATCTACATCTTAAGAAATGATAATATCTTTACTATTTAGAAGTCTCTTCTGCATGTACTTGATTTATCTCTTTAATATTTTTCAAAGTGTACTTATTTTCTCCACTAAGGTTATACATTAATTTTATTAGATTTATTCCTTGTTATTTTATATTTTTTGTTGCTATTATGAATGCTATCTTTAAAATGATATTTTCTAGTTGTCTTTTTTTGGATAATAATCTTATACTGTTCTTTTTATCTTATTAAATCAAACACTTTTGTATAGGTTCTTCTAGATTTTTGGTACAAACGCATTATTTTCAAATAGTGACTGGTTACTTTTGTTTATTTCTTTTATTTACTGTGCTCCTACAGCTTTCTTTGTGATATTCAATGTTGATGAGGGCATTGTTGTCTCAATCCTGATTTAAATGTGAATTATCCTGATGTTTCACCATCAGGTATGGTAAATTTCTATAAGTTTGTGATAGGTTCCATTTATCAGTAAAGAAGGTTTCTTCTTTTCCTAATTTGCTGTGAATTGTTGTGATAGTAAATGCTGAATTTTATTAATGCTTTTTCTCCATTTAATGAGATGGTCAGATAATTTTTTTCCTTCATATATTAATGTGGTGAACTCTATTAATAAACTTTCAAATGCTAAAGTGATCTTGCATTCCCGCCTGGGATTAATCCAGTTTAATCATGATGTATTATCTTTTAATACATTGTTAATTTGGTCTCCTGATACTTCTACAATTATTTTTGCATCTATTACTCATAAAAGACCTGAAGATTTCCTTTCCTGTTCTGTTCTTCACTGGTTTTCATGTAGTTTTTCTTTTTTCCTGCTTTCTAAGTATCTTAATTTTTATGTTCCCCTCTTTTTTTCTTTCTGAATTTCTTTTAGATTACTGCAGCTTTTAAAAAACTACTGTTTTCCCTCCACTAATTGGAATTATAAATTCTATTTCTCTTAGTTTTTTCTTTGAAAATAACAAACTTTAAATATTACATATTTACATATTCTAATTACATATTACATATAGCTCTGATCAACTCTATCTTACTATGTAATTATCCACTATTCTTGTTATCTCTTCTTTTCTTGCTCCCTGGGTTAGACATTGACATTATTTTTTTATACCATCTTTTAGAAAAAGATTTATCCACGTTTTTATTTTTATCAGTTTCTTGATCATGATTCCTTCTTTTCTGTGGAACCATTTTTCTGGGACTGTTTTCCTTTTTTCTGAAATATAATCTTTGGAATTTCCTGTGTTGAGGGTTTATTGGAAGAGAAGTAACCTACTTTTGGTTGTTGTTCTGAAATGTTTTTATTTTGTTCACATTCTTGATTAATAGTTTACCTGTGTATGTAATTACAGGTTGAAATTAATCTGTATCAATACTTTGAAAATTTTCTGGCTTCCATTGTTGAGATTGGGAAGTCTGAGTCTAATTGTTGAGTCTAATTTTTATTTCTTTGTAGGTGATCTTTTTCCTGATTGCTTTTAAGATCATCTCTTTGTCTTTTGTTTTCTTTATTTTTGCAATTATTAGTTATGGAAGAATTTTATTTATTCTGCTTATGAGCATTTATCTTCCATCAATTATAAAAACTTATGAACTATTATATCTTCAAATATTTCCTCTTTCTTTTTCTATATGCTTCTTTCTTCTGGAACACCACATAACTGTATATATATCTAAATGTATATATATAAATATATATACACAGACATGCACATATACATATATATGTACATATATGCATATATTTTTTCTCATTCTACCCTTCATGTTCCTAAATCTCTCTCTTTCTCTCATATTTGTTCTTTGTTTCTGTGTGCTATTTTTTAGAAAATTAATTTGGATCTGTCTTCCAATTTTTCCTATGAGCTATGTGTTGTCTGCTCTTTAAACTACATTGAGTGTGTAAATTAAGTGATTATACTTTTTACTTCTACAACCTCTATTTGTTTCCTTTTCAAATCCGCCCATATTTGTTAGCATAATATCCGGTTAATTGCTTAGTTTTTCTTTCTTTCTACTTCTCTGAGCATTTAAACTTCTTTTCTTTGTGAGTTTTGTAATCCTGAGGTATGAAATCATGTTTGGCCTGATTTTATCTGCTTGACTTTTGGACTTGCGAGAGCTTGGATTAAACTTATGCCCTTTAGGGAGAATGTTCTGCCAGACGCCTAGGGCCCTGGCAACAGAGACCATTACAAATATATTTCTCAACTCCGTACTTCTCATGCCACCCAAGTGGTTTAAATTAAATCCCTAAGACTCATGTCTGTGTGTACAAATTCTTAAGGGAGACTTTTTCCTCACTCATTGCTCAAGTTAAGACAGCCGCATTTTCTGGTTGGATAGATTTTGCCTCATTTATCATTTAACAGAAAGCATAGCCCTGTAAAGCTCACAACTTTGTGCAGGAGTGGGGGGGGGCAGGACTCACTTTCAACTCACTCTTAACCTCTCAGTTTTAACTCTCCACTCTTCCAAGGCCTTATTTCTTTTTTCTGTCCTGTCCTTAAAACAGAAACCTCTAGATAACCCAGATCAGCAAATACTATGAAGGCTACTCTAATTCACCATCATAAAGCTCACACAACAGTAACCAGCAGATAAAGCATTATATAGAAATACGCGTTCAATAAGTAAATAGAAAATGTCACATAGGAAATGGCTGATGAAACCAGGAATGTTTAACTGGGAGTTGTTGTGACATTTTGTTAGAGTTGGGCATGGGTAGATAGATCCTGGTAGCTCTCTCTACCCAATTTCAAATATTTAAAAGGTGATGAAGTTGAAATAGATTTGCTCTATGTGCCTAAATGAGCAGGATTAAAATCGATCCATCAATAAATATGGCAGCCATTGTTGTCTGGCAGTGGAAAATATAAAGAACTGAAATACCATCATTTTATTTATGTATTTTTTCACAAACTTTGATGGTCACATATGTAAAATTTTACCCATTTTTCAAAAATTTAATACTAAATCATAAAGCTTTAAAAATAATATTAAAAAGCTTTAAAACATAGTTATTGGCTCCACAATATTTCATAACGTGGAAAAGGCATGATTTATTTAACCATTTCCTTGTTGGAGAGTTAATTTTTGCTCTTAAGCATAGTACAGTCACATGCCACATAATGACGTTTCGGTCAAGAATGGACTGCATATAAGAAGGTGGTCCCATAAGGTTAGTATTATATAGCTTAGGTGTGTAGTAGGCTATACCATCTAGGTTTGTGTAAGTACAGTCTATGATGTTTGCACAATGACGAAATTGCCTAACAATGCATTTCTCAGAATGTATCCCTGCCGTTAAGTGAGGCATTACTGTACTGTGAAAAATATCCATATAATCTTTTTAAAAGATCTCTGATAAAGTCCTTGGATAGAATGATAGAAGTACCAAGAGGTCATGAATAAGTTTTAAAGGCATTTAATATTTGTTTCCAACTTGTTTTCCGGAAAGGTTAGACCCAATTTACACTTCCAGCAGCAGTACATGATCTTGTTTATCTATTTCTGTAATTTCTTTTCTGGGTGTATTTAGCACAATTTTAAAAACAGGAACTCATGTTTGCAACCTGTAGTACTTAAACTACAGATGTTCCTCCTCAAATATTTGCTAGATTTGTCTTGTAAAGATAGATACTTAGATAGAGAGTTGCCAAATTGATGGACATACACGTTATTGTTATAATAACTTGTCGTGTCCTCTTTCTGCTGTTTCTGTTGAATCGTCCCCTTCTTTCTTTTGCCTAGAGGAGACTACTTGTAGTACCATATGGGACCTGTTTGAAAGTTGTGTGTTTTTAAATGCCAACTGTAATGGCCTTTTACAGCACTAGACATAGAATCTAAAAGTAAACCCATTTTAGATTCCTTCTCATATGACATTTTCTCTTCCTACAATAGCATGAAATCCTTGATATCTAAGAAATGGTGCTTATTAAAGGTCAGAGACTACATACTCTTTAGAATTGGAAATTTTTTATTATTTTAAATTTGAAGGTATTGGGTTGCAACTTAAACTTTACTCAATACACAAATTATATTGTTATGGGTGGTGGGAAAAACTGAAGCAGCATTTGATAACGTATTTCAATAATTCATTTTTTGTAAGTGAATCAGTGATCTAGAATATTTATTACTATTCCACTCCGAGATATACTATTCAAACTTTCCCTGGGCAAAGAGATGTGTGATATGGGATCAAATTATCTCATTAGATGAAAAGTTGAGTATTCTACTGGCATGACTGAATCAACCTCATTCTTTTATGCCTTGAAGTAAATTTAAAGCAACTCCTTATGTTGCATAAAGTATCTTCATTTATAAGTCCTCCTTTTAGAGAGAAGGAAAGCCGTCTTCCTCTGTAAGGGCATTAGGAGTCAGTCTATACGTAGGGGAGTTGTTTTGAGTGACAGGCAGCCTTCCTGTTATCCAAGGAACGTTGCTTAGGCAGCCAACTCCTCAGACAAGTAAGACAGGCTTTGACCTCTTGACCTCTTGACCTCATGGCTATATGGTATTTGGACACACAAGCCATATGCTCCTGGAACTCATTTGCTTTTACAGTTGAGCTAAGAAATCAATATGATGAAGTACATGGTGTTTTTTTCCCTCTACTGCAGTCGTCATTTATATTTTAGAAATGCTTCTTTTTGAGATCTTTAAAAATTTGAATTTCAGGAAAGAAAATATCATAACTGGAAAAAAGCCAGACTTGTAGGGAAAAATATGTCTGTGCCATCTGTCTGTAAATTGATCACCAACTGTTTTTCTCTAGGTGAATGTAGCAACTTATATTTTAAAAGACAGCAAGATACAAACTAAAAATATAACCTCCACTTACTTTGAAAATTAATTAAGTGAAATATTATTCTTTATGATCTTTCAGATGTATCAGCCTGAAGTGTAAGGTCCTCTGTTCATCAGCCTCCAAGACTTTAACTCAAGTCACCCGGCTGCAGAGCTGAGGCTCCTAACCACTGTGCTATGCTGCTGTCCACTCTCCCTCCTCCTTGCCTGGTTTACAATGGCTCATCATTCCTTGTTCCTTGATATGCTTCTCAAGAAGACCACGGTCCTTCACTCTCCCCTGCCCATCTTGTTCTCTCACCCAGAGAAGTCTCCCATCTTTTCACTACCAATTGAAATGTTACACTGTCTGACTAATGCCACCTTACACGTCAACATTTTACTTAATATGTATACAGAAATGTACCTCTCTATCTTGCATATATCACATAGTGCACTTTTAGAATTATATTCAGGTTGTTTATTTTTGTAGACTTTTTATCTTTATTGTTTTTAATTTATTTAATTTCTTTATTACATTTCATAATATCTAGTACAAATCTGGATATAATAGGCCCTTAATAAATACTTGCTATCTAGAAATAAATAATTTTAGTTCGTTCTAAAATATGTAATGATGAAAGGGTTGGAACATTATCAAGATAAAAGTTTATAAATGGGATAACAATGACAACAACAAAAAACATTTGGCTGTTGGCAACTTTTTAAAGCATTTTTTTTTTCAACAGAGACTAAATAAAAGATGATAACGCACACCTTTGGGTCTAATTTTCCCAAGGGTGGATAAGTGTGGAAATACAAGCCCCAAGTTGGAGTACCAAGGGATATGTGGTGTGGGTATAGTGGGGATGGTGGGCGGTGAAAGGATAGTTCCTTGCTACCTATGCTGTTTAATGTATACGCCTAAGAAAAAGGCAACAGACCACACCTCCTTTGGGAAGCAAGTTGACGGTATAGGTGTCTGCAAACTCCTCAGAGATTGAGCCTCTGTTACAGTCAACTTTGTACCCCCAGGGCTTGAAGATGGCTCTTGAAACAACAAAATAATTAATTTTGATTGAATTAAACTGACTTGCCATTAGTATTGAGGCAACGAATATTTCTCATTCCTAGCACATTAATTTGAGTTTTTAAGACATGCTTTGCCTACTTTATAAAAATATTTGAAACTCTTTAAATAGTAAAGAAAATATAAAAGTAAAAGATGAAAGCAGAGCAAAAACATTTGACCAAAGCCTGGTAATAAATTGATATTTATTACCAGGCATCTGACTCTAGTTAATTACTGCAGTTGGACATTCTCTTTTACTTTGAGTTTTCTGACAGATTAAGATATAGAGAGACTCATTTAAGGTGTTGCACTTCTCATAATCTTATAGCGGAAAGTGTATAATTTGAGTTATAGTGGGAATCTTTTCCTTACACTGCATTTAAAGAGGAATTTTTCACCTCAGTCCTTACATGAGGGAAGTGAGGTACTATTTTAGTAAATAATTTCATGCATTGTTCAAACAGTTTTGGAATTTGGAGTTGAAGAATCCTGAATTTGCATCCTGGGTCCTGCTAGTTGTAATTGTTGCACACATTCTTTAATCTCCCTAAGTTTGAGTATTCTCATATGTATGTGCAATGAGAATAATACTAGTGCCTATCTTGTAAAATTGTTTTAAGTTGATATATGGGATGTAGAAAGTATTCAATAAATGATAGAAATATGATAGAAACAATGTTATTGTTTCACTGAAGGCTAATTTATGACACACATGCAGAGGAATTCGAGGATCCTGTCCACTAAAGTCACTTTGCAATATCAGGTATCCAAAATAATCTTGTGATAAGTGTCAAATCACAGTCAACTTGGGGTGATTTTTCTGATATACTTCGAATGTTGATGTTTCACATTTCTGATCACAAATATAGCTAACTCTGAGAAATCATATTAATACTGTATCGTGAAATGTTAAGATCCTAGCTTATTTTTACACAAAAATAAGCAAGCAATCAGAATCTGTCAAGAAGAAACAAAGACAAGTGAAACTTTCAGAAATAAAAAATATATTTGTTAAAATAAAACCAAAATGGACAGTTAAACAGTACATTAGAGGAGAATTAAGTAAATGGAATATATATCTGACAAAAATTACAGACTACAGACTAAAGGGACAAGAAATATACAAAAGAGTTGTTAAAAGATATTCAGGATGCAATAAAAATGTCTAACTTACATCTAATTGAATTCCTAGAAAATGGAGAGGATTGATAGATTGGAGGAATGGCAATGTTTAAAGAGATAATGACCAAAAATATTCCAGAACTATTGAAAAATATAAATCCACAGATCCTGGAAACAAGATACATTCAAAAATGTATTGCAATTTATAAAAATAAATCCACACATAGACAAATCATTGTGAAAGTGTATAACACCAAAGACAAAAAACATCCTCTTAAAATTAGCCAAAGAGAAAGGACAGACACCTATACATGATCACAAAGACTCAAATTATGAGTCAAACAGACTCACACACACACATGCACAAAACTGAGGTGTATTCAACACCAATATCCATGAGGCCTCAAGCTCTGAGACCCCATTTCCAGAATCCCTTCGCCTCACTAGTATGTGTTTGGTTTTAGAGTGTTGAGAGCTGAGTATGGGCCATTTTGCACAGGAAAGCCACTGTACATGCCTTCCATTCTTCAGTGCAACTGCAGTACATAAATTGCTGGTTATTTTCAATGGCCAATCTGGCTGGAACAGATACACCAAGCTAAAAGCATCCGCAGCTCTGCAATCAGTGCATAGAAACCCTGGCATTACCCTCATATATTTCTTAGTCAATAAATTTCACTAGTCAACATTTGCAAGGAGTTCTCCTCAGGGTCAAGCTTGCAACCAGTGTCAAAAAGCAATGAGTTACAGATGCATTGTTATTCTTTCCACTCCAAGTTGCAGAGGAATAACAACAGTGGGATTATAGCCAACTTCTTAACAGCAACAATGAAAACCAGAAGAGAGTGGAATAATATGTTCAAATTATTGAGAGAAAATAATTGTCAATTTAGAATTACATGTTTAGTAAAGCCTTTTTTTTTTTTTTTTGGTGAGGAAGATTAGCCCTGAGCTAACATCTGTTGCTAATCCTCCTCTTTTTCCTGAGGAAGATTGGCCCTGAGCTGACAGCTGTGCCCATATCCCTCTACTTTATATGAGGGACATCTGCCACAGCATGGCTTGATAAGTGGTGCGTAGGTCCACACCCGGGATCCGAACCGGCGAACCCTGGGTGGCGAAAGCAGAGGGTGTGAACTTAACCACTACGCCACCAGGCCGGCACCAGCAAAGCCTTTTAAGAATGAGGGAAAAATAAAAATATTGATAAATAAAAAATTGAATATACTACCTACCAACAGTCCAACATAAAGCATTATTGAAAGATATACTTCACAAGAAGTAAGATGATCTCAGATGTTCTGAGATACAAAAGAATGGCTGAACAAATAAAATGGCAAATTTTGTTACATTATTATGTGAAAATTATATAAATTAATGTAACATTTTTAAAAAAGCAAACAAAAGAAGAAAGTCTGGCAGAATGATAGACAAAGACTACTCTAGTGTGCTCCTCTTCAAAAACACATGGAGATATTCAGTACCACTTGATTCCAAAAGAGGAAAGCCCAAGTTTCAGTGGCAAGGGGACAGGCATTTTAGAAGGGTTTCAACATGCTCAATTAGATTGGAGCATGGATTACATGGTATGGCAGAAATGAGTCCAAAGAGACATGAAGGCGCCCTATGACTGGGAGTCTTGTGAGCTATGCCAAGCAGTGTGGATTTTATTGCTTTATTTTTTTAATTTTTTTTTTATTGCAGTAACATTGGTATGTAACATTGTATAAATTTCAGGCATACATCGTTATACTTCTATTTCTGCATTGATTACATCATGTTCACCACCCAAATACTAATTACAATCCATCACCACACACATGTGCCTAATCATCCCTTTCGCCCCACTCCCTCCCCTCCTCACCTCTGGTAACCACCAATCCAATCTCTGTCTCTATGTGTTTGTTTGTTGTTGTTTTTATCTTCTACTTATTAGTGATATCACATGGTATTTGATCTTCTTCCTCTGACTTAGTTCGCTTAGCATAATACCCTCAATGTCCATCCATGTTGTCACAAATGGCTGGATTTCATCGTTTCTTGTGGCTGAGTAGTATTCCATTGTGTATATATACCACATCTTCTTTATCCATTCGTCCCTTGATGAGCACTTAGGTTACTTCCAAGTCTTGGCTATTGTGAATAATGCTGCAATGAACACAGGGGTGCATGTATGCCAAAAAACATTGGTGTTTTCATGTTCTTTGGATAAATACCCAGCAGTGGAATAGCTGGATCGTATGGTAGTTCTATCCTTAATTTTTTTTTTTTTTATAATTTTACTTATTTATTTTTCCCCCAAAGCCCCAGTAGATAGTTGTATGTCATAGTTGCACATCCTTCTAGTTGCTGTATGTGGGACGCAGCCTCAGCATGGCCGGAGAAGTGGTGCCTCGGTGCACACCTGGGATCCGAACCCAGACCGCCAGCAGTGGAGCGCACGCATTTAACCGCTAAGCCACAGGGCCGGCCCCTATCCTTAATTTTTTGAGGAAACTCCATACTGTCTTCCACAGCGGCTGCACCAGTTTGCACTCCCACCGGCAGTGTATGAGAGTTCCCTTCTCTCCACATCCTCTCCAACACTTGTTTCCTGTCTTGTTAATTATAGCCATTCTGACGGGAGTGAGGTGATATCGCATTGTAGTTTTGATTTGCATTTCCCTGATAGTTAATGATGTTGAACATGTTTTCATGTGTCTGTTGGCCATCTGTATATCTTCTTTGGAGGAATGTCTGTTCAGGTCTTTTGCCCATTTTTAATTGGGTTGTTAGTTTTTTTGTTGTTGAGAAGTATGAGTTCTCTATATGTTTTGGAGATTAACCCCTTATCTGATGTATGGTTTGCAAATATCTTGTCCCAATTGTTAGGTTGTCTTTTCATTTTGTTGATAGTTTTCTTTGCTGTGCAGAAGCTTTTCAGTTTGATGTAGTCCCATTTGTTTATTTTTTCTATTGTTTCCCTTTCCTGGTCCGACATGGTACTTGAAAATATGTTGCTGACACCAATGTCTAAGAGTGTACTTCCTATGTTTTCTTCCAGAATTTTCATGGTTTCAGGTCTTACATTCAAGTCTTTAATCCATTTTGAGTTAATTTTGTGTATGGTGTAAGCTAATGGTCTACTTTCATTTTTTTGCATGTGGCTGTCCAGTTTTCCCAGCACCATTTGTTGAAGGGACTTTCCTTTCTCCATTGCATGTTCTTGGCTCCTTTATCAAAAATTAGGTGTCCATAGATGTGTGGGTTTATTTCTGGGCTTTCGATTCTGTTCCATTGATCTGTGTGTCTGTTTTTGTGCCAGTACCATGCTGTTTTGGTTACTATAGCTTTGTAGTATATTTTGAAATCAGTGTGATACCTCTAGCTATGTTCTTTTTTCTCAAGACTCCTTTGGCTATTTGGGGTCTTTTGTTGTTCCATATAAATTTTAAGATTCTTTGTTCTGATTCTGTGAAAAATGTTGTTGGAACTTTGATAGGGATTGCATTGAATCTATAGATTGCTTTAGGAAGCGTGGACATCTTAACTATTTCAATTCTTCCAATCAAAGGGTACAGAATATCTTTCCATTTATTTGTGTTTCTTCAATTTCTTTCAGCAATGTTTTATAATTTTCAGTGTACAGATCTTTCACCTCTTTGGTTAAGTTTATTCCTAGGTATATTATTATTTTTGTTGCAATTGTACACGGGATTGTATTCTTAATTTCTCTTTCTGCTGCTTCATTGTGAGTGTATAGAATTGTAACTGATATTTTTGTTTGTTTCTTTTTGGTGAGGAAGATCAGCCCTGAGCTAACATCTGCCAATCCTCCTCTTTTTGCTAAGGAAGACTGGTCCTGGGCTAACATCCGTGCCTATCTTCCTCCACTTTATATGGGACCCCCGCCACAGCATGGCTTGCCAAACGGTGCATCGGTGCATGCCTGGGATCCGAACTGGCGAACCCTGGGCCACTGCAGCGGAGCACGCACACTTAACTGCTTGCGCCACTGGGCTGGCCCCAAAATGCAACTGATTTTTGTATGTTGATTTTGTATCCTGCAACTTTATCATATTCGTTTATTAATTCTAAAAGTTTTTTGGTGGATTCTTTAGGGTTGTCTGTGTATAAAATCATGTCATCTGCAAACAGTGACAGTTTCAATTCTTCCTTTCCAATTTGGATCCCTTTTATTTCTTTTTCTTGCCTGATTTCTCTGGTTAGGACTTCCAATACTATATTAAACAGGAGTGGTGAGGGTGGGCATCTTTGTCTGTTCCTGTTCTTAGAGAGATAGCTTTCAGTTTTTCACCACTGAGGATGATATTAGTTATGGGTTTGTCATATATGGCCTTTATTATGTTGAGGTACTTTCCTTCTATATCCATTTTATTCAGAGTTTTTATCATAAATGGATGCTGTATCTTGTCAAATGCTCTCTCTGCATCTCTTGAGGTGATCATGTGATTTTTATTCTTCATTTTATTAATGTAGTGTGTCACGTTGATTGATTTGCAGATGTTGAACCATCTCTGCATTCCTGGAATAAATACCACCTGATTGTGGTGTGTAATCTTTTTAATGTATTGTTGTATGTGATTTGCTAGTATTTTGTTGAGGATTTTTTACATCAACGTTCATCAGTGATATTGGCCAGTAATTTTCTTTTTTTTTTGTTGTCCTTGTCTGGTTTTGGGATAAGGGTAATGTTGGTTTTGTGGAATGAGTTAGGGAGCTTCCCCTCCTCTTCAATTTTTTGGAAGAGTTTCAGAAGGTTAGATATTAAGTCTTCTTTGAATATTTGGTAGAATTCACCACGGAAGCCATCTGGTCCTGGGCTTTTAGTTTTGGGGAGGTTTTTGATTATTGTTTCGATCTCCTTACTGGTGATTGGTCTATTCAAATTCTCTATTTCTCCTTGATTCAGTTTCAGAAGGTTGTATGAGTCTAAGAATTTATCCATTTCTTCTAGATTATCCAATTTGTTGGCCTATAGCTTTTCATGGTATTCTCTTATAATCTTTTGTATTTCTGAGGTGTCCATTGTAATTTCTCCTCTTTTGTTTCTGATTTTACTTATTTGAGCCTTCTCTCTTTTTTTCTTGGTGAGTCTAGCTAAAGGTTTGTCAATTTTGTTGATCTTTTCAAAGAACCAGCTCTTGGTTTTATTAATTTTTTCTATTGTTTTTTTAGTCTCTATTTCATTTATTTCCGCTCTGATTTTTATTATTTCCCTTCTTCTACTGATTTTGGGCTTTGTTCTTTTTTTCCCAGTTCCTTTAGGTGTGCTGTTAGATTGTTTATTTGAGACTTTTCTTGTTTGTGGAGATAGGCCTGTATTGCTATAAATTTCCCTCTTAGAACTGCTTTTGCTGTATCCCATAAATTCTGGCATGTCGCATTTTCATTTTCGTTTGTCTCCAGGTATTTTTTGATTTCTCCTTTGATTTCTTTATTGACCCAATCGTTGTTCAGTAGCATTTTGTTTAATTTCCACATATTTCTGGCTTTTCTATTTTTCTTCCTATAGTCGATTTCTAGTTTCATACTGTTGTTGTCAGAAAAGATGCTTAGTATTATTTCAATCTTCTTAAATTTATGGAGACATGTTTTGTGGCCTAATATGTGATCAATCCTGGAGAATGTTCCATGTGCAGTTGAAAAGAATGTGTATTCTTTGGTTTTTGGATGGAATGTTCTGTATATATTCTACTAGTTCCATCTGTTTTAGTGTGTCATTTAAGGCCAATGTTTCCTTATTGATCTTCTGTTTAGATGATCTAGCCATTGGTGTAAGTGGAGTGTTAAAGTCTCCTACTATTATTGTGTTACTGTCTATTTCTCCTTTTATGTCTGTTAATAATTGCTTTATATATTTAGGTGTTCCTACATTGGGTGCATAGATATTTGTGTGTTATATCCTCTTGTTGGATCGTTCCCTTGATCATTATGTAATGCCCTTGTCTCTTTTTACAGTTTTTGTTTTAAAGTCTATTTTGTCTGATATGAGTACTGCTACCCCAGCTTCCTTTTCATTGCCATTTGCATGGAGTATCTTTTTCCATCCCTCCACTTTCAGTTTGTGAGTGTCTTTAAGTCTGAAGTGTGTCTGTTATATGCAGCATATATATATATCTTGCTTTTTTTTTATCCAATCAGCCACCCTATGTCTTTTAATTGGAGGATTTAGTTCATTGATGTTTAAAGTAGCTATTGATAAGTATGTACTTACTGCTATTTTTTAACTTTTTTTTTTCTCGGTGTTTTAGTAGTTCTTCTCTGTTCCTTTCTTCTTCACTTGCTCTCTTCCCTTGTGGTTTGATGACTTTCTTTAGTATTATGTTTGGGTTCCTTTCTCTTAGTTTTTTGTGAATTTATTATAGGTTTCTGGTTTGTGATTACCATGGGGTTCATATACAGTAACCTACGTATACAGCAATCTATATTAAGTTGATGGTCTCTTTAGTTTGACCTCTATCTGAAAGCTGTACTCCTTAACTCCTCTCCTCCCACATTTTATGTTTTTGATGTCATATCTAACCTCTTTTTTGTGCATTTGTATCTATTAGCCTCTTATCATGGAAATAGATAATTTTTCTTATTTGTGGTCTTCTTGTTCCCCCTTAGATAAGTCCCTTTAGCATTTCTTGTAGAACTGGTTTCTTGGTGACAAACTCCTTTAATTTTTCTTGTCTGAGAAACTTTTTATCTCTCCTTCCATTTTGAATGATAACCTTGCCAGGTAGAGTATTCCTGGCTGTAGGTTTTTTCCTTTTAGCACTTTAAATATATCGTGCCACTCTCTTCTAGCCTGTAAGGTTTCTGCTGAGAAGTCAGCTGATAGCCTTATGGGATTTTCTTTGTACGTAACTTGTCTTTCTCTTGAGGCTTTTAGGATTCTCTCTTTATCTTTAATTCTGGACATTTTCATTATAATGTGTCTTGGTGTGGGCCTCTTTGGGTTTATCTTGTTTGGGGCTCTCTGTGTTTCCTGTACCTGGATGTCTGTTTCCTTCCTTAGGTTAGGGAAGTTTTCATCTATTATTTCTTCAAATAGATTCTCTGCCCCCTTTGTCTCTCTCTTCTCTTTCTGGGACACCGATAACATGGATGTTAGTGTGCTTGATGTTGTCCCAGAGGTCCCTTAGACTGTCCTCACTCTTTTTAATTCTTTTTTCTTTTGTCTGTTCAGCTTGGGCGATTTCTTCTAGTCTTTCATCCAGCTCACTGATCCTTTCTTCTGTATCCTCTACTCTGCTTTTGATTCCCTCTAGTGAGTTTTTCATTTCCAGTATTGTATTCTTCATTTCTGATTGGTTCTTTTTGATATCTTCCATTTCTTTGTTGACATTCTCACTGAGTTCATCCATTCTTCTCCCAAGATTAGTGAGCATCCTTAACACTCTTTGTTTGAACTCTCTGTCAGGTAGGTTGCTCATTTCTGCTTCATTTAGTTCCTTTTCTGGGGTTTTGTCCCCTTCCCTTACTTGGAATGTATTCTTTTACCTCCTCATTTTGCCTCTTTCCCTGTGCTTGTGTCTAAGTATTATGTAGGTCAGCTACATCTCCTGATCTTGGATAGGTGGCCCTATGTAAGTGATGCCTTATGAGGCCCAGCAGTGTGCTTCCCTCTCCTCTCCAGTTCCAAATGTTTCAAGAGTGACCCCTGTGTGGGCTACATGTATCCTTCTGTTGTGGCGGGGTTGCTCTTCTTGTACATGCCTAGGGAGGCTGAGCTGTCCTCCTGCCCAGCTGGTTGTAATGCTCAGCTCCATGTTGTTGTTGTGGGCTCTTCAGTCTCTTTATCAGCTGTGGGGAGCCCCAGCACAGTTGGCTGCAAGGTCTAATAGCACATTCCTGTTGCAATTTTTCTATTAAGTGAGTAGGCCCCCAGTGTGGCTGGTTGTTAGGCTAAGGGGCTTACAATTGCTATAAGCCTCTGGCCTATAAGGCTCTTGTCAGCTCTCTGAGGATTGCAGCAGGGTGGGGCTGGCCTCAAGCACGGGAGCACCCAGTTGTTTCAGGCTTTGGAAGGTGGGCCAAACCCCCTATGTGGGTCTTTGAGAAGTACAATCCTTCTAAGCCTTCTGCAGCTGACAAGCCCCACTGCCCACAAGTCTCTACACACAGTCAACACAGTCCTACCCCACATGGGTGCCCCGACCCGCTGAAGTGGACCCCATCTCTCCAAGGCAGGAGCCCCACACACTCCACCAACACCCCACACTCTCCACAGCTCCTTGTGCACACCCTGCCCCACTGAAGTGGGCTCAGTTGCCAGGCTCTGGAGAATCCAGTCACCAATCTATGCAGGCTCACAAGTTGCCCGAGGGCTTGTTGTTGGGTGGGGCCAGCCCCTGGGGTGGGCTGCCTGCCCTGGCTGAGCTGGATTAAATCGGTGCTCTAGTGGGTGGGGCAGACCCTGGGCTAGCAGGCTCCAGGGAGAACTCCAATGCCGTCTGTGTCAGCACGCCCACACCAGGCCACAACATTTGCTGCCGCCAATTTCCCAGTCCCTGGAGAGTTGTCACCTCTCACCGAGATCCACTCAGAGCCTATCAGGTGAGTCTCTTTTTACCAAAGGACTGTGTACCTTTCTTTCTGGTGATTTTAGGTTGCTTTCTGAGAGGGGTGAATTTGTGCATGGGCCCTTTGAGAGCCGCCTTTAATTCCTTTGTGAACCATCTTTTCTGTGGGTATTCCACAATGTTGTTAGTAGTGAGCAAAGTCAGATATTATGCCACTTGTCTCTATTGTGCTGGGTCCACAAAATGCCCACAGCGGGGGTGCTCCCCAGCTCAGGGCCCTGCTCCTCCAGAGAAGCTGGCGGCTTGTGAAGGTGGTGTTTTTCCTCTCCAGAGGGGAGTTTCTGCCTCTTCCACCTCAATTAGGATTGTCCGTTGTTGCAGGAGTTCCTCTTATCCAGTTTTCAGTTCTCTCTCAGGGGTAATTTTTCCACAAGTAGTTGTAAATTGGCTGTGTCCGTGGAAGGAGGTGAGTTCAGAGTCTGCCTACGCCATTGTCTTGACTTCTCTCTGATTTTATGCTTTTTATGTGCCATCACTCTTTCTAATATCCACTTCTATAATTGCACTCACACTAGATTATGATCATTTACTTACTTGTCTTTCCTGTGCGAGTGTGAAGCCCATTATAGAAGTATCTAATTTGCCTTTGCAGTACCAAATACTTAGCAGTTCCTGGCACACAGTCACTGCTAAAAGAATGCTCATTAATGATTAAATTGTTAACATTGTGTTCCTTGACCTCCGCAGGTAGACTTTAGTACTTTCTTGTTTGTGGTCCCATGGCCTGTATATACCTCTAATATTACATGTACTTGTTAGAAAATTTGTCTCTGTTGGCCGATTGACCCTTATAGGGTAGGGTTAATCTTTTTATCTCCCATTACTGTCACAAGACACTCCATAAGTGTTAGCTTAGTAAATGAATATAAGTATGCATGCATTAGTAAATGAAACCAAATTCCATAATGGGCTGAAGAGGAGAATCCTACAAGAAGGAGAATCGGTGATGTGCCAGAGTTTGCTTATACCAGCTCATGAGAGTCAATTGATAAATATTTAGGAATTTTGTGAGCAAGTTGACATCACATTGGTATCTGAAAATTAGCCGTGATAGAAACACTTTATGTCATAGAAATTGGCCAATGCTATAACCGGGGTGTTTTGTGTTTTTGTTTTTTTTCCTGAGAAAGCTAGTGTACAACATTTACCAGCACCCACAGTCAGACCCTTATTCTTAGCTCAGATGTTTACACATGTTATATCTTGGAAGGAAGGAAAAATTTGTGAATAGGCAAGGCAGGATCCAGTTGTTCCACAGCTGTTTTAACACAGCCCCAGATCACTCACCAGAAAATAACCTCCCTCACTCCTTTCAGCTAAGCCCAGGAGGTGAGATTACTGATTCTCATGCTTTGCAAACTGCATTAGCTACACTGGATGCCTACTATCAGAGGGCTGATTTCCCACTGACTGAGAGGATCAGATGGAAAGTGTTTTCCCCTCTTTCTCACATAGAAGAGTGGACCTGAAAGAATAATTTGTTGGCTCAGCTGTTTGTAGTTTCTTGCAAGTTACTTTATTTGTTATTTTTTTTGTCAGTCTACACCTCATTTTCTTCATTCTTCAGGTTTGAAACCCAGTTTGAGTAATGCTGTGATCTTATGCTCATAATATGAGTTCAGAATGAATTTATCTCCGTAAAACAAAGGAATTGACTTAGCTCTAAGATTTAGTAAAAGAGGAAAATTATAAGGCAAAATAAATGGAAGCCCTAAAATAAAAATAGTATTAGTAGTTATGTTGTGGCAATACAAAATGAACTTAGCTGATTTTGCCGAATGTGCCATGGGAAGGATGACAAGGTGTCTAGCTCATTAACTCTTTCCCTCAATAAACAGTATTGGCACAACTACTAACTGCCACACCCTGTGCTAAGTGCATGGGATTCCTTGGTGTGCAAATCAGTAATGTCCTTTCCTCCATGAAGCTTATAGTCTAGTGGGGGATCCAACAATGAAACAGACAATTAAAGTACCGGGGTAGTTAGGTGCTCTGATGGAGCAGTACACAATCACTGGCTCAAGCTTCCACCATAAAGCAGAGAATGCTAAGTCTACCATGCAACCTCCAAGAAGTGTGTCTTTCTTTAACTTCAAGTCATCTCAATTGTAACAGCGTTCATTAAATTCTTTTGGACGGGAGCAGTAGGAAACAATTTTGATTAGCATAAGCAAAACCAGGGAATTTGTTGGAAGACTCTGGACATATCTCACAAAATCAAAAGAAAATTCAGAGTGCAAGAAGGGAAGGAAGTAGGCAGATTCAGCAACCCAGTAGTGGGAGACAGTGAACACTTTTGTCTAGATTCTCCCTGCCATCTAAAGAACTGAGCTCAACTAACTCATAGGCTCCCTTTCTCCTCTTCTGATTGACTAGTTTGGCTCTGGAATCCACCTTTGGATAAAATAGCTATGGCTATGTTGACAATGACATTTTCTACAGATATTGACCTTAGGAACCCTTACTTCCTAGTGTTGGGGTTGGCTCCCAGGGAAAGGTGACCTCTGGGTCTGGTAATCAGCTCAGAAGGTGCCAAAAATACCAAAGTTGTTGAAGATGCCTGTCGCGAAGAGACATGATGAGCAGATAAGCTTATAGGCATGGAAGCAGCCAGAGTGAAAGTAGAGTGCTCTGTGACTAGCACTCTCAGTCCTGATCCACCCAGAAGGATCTATTAATTAGCCACATTCAAGGGCTTTGTCACTCGGGCCTTACTTTCTGAAGTCTTTTTACTGAAGCAGGAAGCATCATAAGCTTGTAGAGTTCACTGTGTTGTCTCCTCGATAGCAGTCTTATTCTTTAAACCAACTCCATTCAGTCAATTCTTACACACCAGTGTAATTCACACCAAAAGAAAAAGAATACTTGAAGAGCAGAAAATAATAAAGACAACCTTGTGTAAAACACGGGACTCATGTCTGTTAACAGTGTGAACACTCTGAATCTGCTGTAAAGATCTCTGCCTGTGCTGTCACTCTAGATAGCACGGTGGGCCAGCTAGTGAGCACTCGGTTAATACCCATCTCCATTACTCTGCATTGTGCTGAGGATCAGAAAAATTCCCTAGACAATCACGGATAGTGCCAAACTTTATCGCTTCTTCCTTTCAGAGTTCCTTACCTCTTAATATTTCCTATATTCTTCCCACGGAGGTGGGTTCTCTCCTCTTCATTGAAACTATCCTTGCTAATTCCTAAATTTCATTTGGGTGCAACTCTTCTCCAAAGCCCCATTATCAGCCCTCCCTTTTTTTTTTTTTAACATCATCACTTTCTTAGGCAGCTTTATCTATTACCTTAGCTTCAACATTTACAGATTATTTATAGATATTCTCACCTGTGTATCTGTAGTTCAGATATCTTAGCTCTAAAGAGCCCACTAAATATGTCTTCCTGTCTATTCTCCCCAAAATCTAAATTTTGAAATTTCATCTTACCTTGAAAATCCATTTCTATTTTTGCTATTGAATGGACATTCGTTCCCTGTGGTTGGCCAACTCCTTTCAATACCTCCCTTTATCTTTGTAATTCCTCAAACTATGAGTCCTGCCTTCCTAAGATAGAAGCCAGAAAACTCACACCCACAAACTCCTTTACATCTACAGTGCAGGCATAAGAACTAGGTTTGACCAATCAGATTTTATGCATTATATATATTAATAACAGAAACTGTAGGAACTTATGCAGCACTGATTATTCCTTGTTGAACTAGTCAGTTGTCAGGTCTGACTGTGGTGTCAGATCTACACTGTGACATTCAGGTGAGTCTCCAAAGCCTCTCCCTTTCCTTCAGGATAATGTACAGTGCACTAACATGATCCTCTATAATCTGGTCACTGCTAGTCTGTATAACTTGGTGTCATATCAATCCTCTTACCTAAAAGCAAGGGGCTATTATCTTTCATATAATACTCACATTTTAAACATCTCAAGATATATCTCTGAAAAGCAAGCAACCTTTTTCCCTTATTCAATTAAACATA
The DNA here is from genome assembly GCF_020826845.1 of Diceros bicornis minor. Lineage (NCBI taxonomy): Eukaryota > Metazoa > Chordata > Mammalia > Perissodactyla > Rhinocerotidae > Diceros > Diceros bicornis. The sequence continues at coordinate 10,260,082 of NC_080762.1, read as the reverse complement.
AATAATTACCTTGGTTTGTTAGTATGTCCTATTTCTTGTGCACAAATTAGCTATGATTTGACAGGAAACTGTGAATTGACTATGTTTCCATATATGTTTTATATCACATACACATATTTTTGGATTTACAGAATTTTATTTCCTAAGCTCATTCAATGGATATAAATATATTTTAAAGAGAATTTAGTTAAGAATCAACTTGGAGCTCCCCCTCTTGTTCAGAAGGCAATCATAAACTTGGGAATTTAATTGTGAAGTCCAAGAAAGAGCTCTTGCTTCCTGGATTGACTTGATGAATTCCCACACCAGCTGGGCCTGTCTTGCTCTCAGACTTGCATAAAGAATAGTGGTCACAGCAGAAGAAGTAGTGATAGTCTCCCTACTGCTACCACCAAAGGCTGTCTGAATGGTCACTATTAATCTTCCCTGTAGAGCCGAGTATATCCATTTGGACAAACAACACACCCTTCATATTCCATCTTCCCCAGGTCAAAGCTGGATTGAGGACAAAATTGTATACAGAGCACATTCATTCAGGACAGCTGAATGAATAGCTTGTGAAACAGATTCTTCCTTAATAAGGTAATTAAGTAATCAGACACTGGCTTCGCCAAGCTCTTCACCAGAAACCAAAATAACAACAACTTTCAGGGGAAGCCTCTGAGAATTTTTCCAGGAGAGAGATTCTAACTCACTCTCATTCTTCTTATTGTGCAGCTACATATAGGGACTTTGAGAGCGTGAGACCCCCACAGCTTCAGTTCCATGGGTGCTGAAGAGAAGATTCTCCACAGAATGGCAACTCAGTATCCTCTAGGCTTCACTGCTTGGCACCCTGCTCCAAACCAGTTTCTTCTGTGAGGCACTTTGGAATTGAACAAAATAATGGCTAGAGTCTAGAAATTGTTATTATTCTAGTGGATGTAAAAAGTAAGAGAGACAGAGAGAGTTCTTTTAATGAAATCTAAGGCTACTAAGAAGGAAGGAGGAGTAGATGGGGAACTAACATTTACTGATGCCTAGTCTCTAGCTCACTGTGCCAGGAGCTTGACATGCTATCACATTAAATCTTCACAAAGATATTTCCCATACGAAGTATTTTCCTATTTCAAAGATGGAGAAACAGAGATTCATGGAAGTCAAGTCATTCTTCCCATTGCACAGAGCTAGTAAGGAGCAAAGTTAAGATTCAAAGCTAGAGATGTCTGATTTTAAAAATCCTGCTCTTTTGAGCCAGCCCTGATGGCCTAGTGGTTAAAGTTTGGCACTTTCACGATTTTGGTGGCCCGGGTTCTTTTCCTGGTAGCAGAACCACACCACTTGCCATGCTGTGGCTGCAGCTGTTAGTCTGTCAGTTGCCATGCTGTGGCTGCAGCTGTTAGTCTTTCAGTTGCCATGCTGTGGCTGCAGCTGTTAGTCTGTCAGTGGCCATGCTGTGGCTGCAGCTGTTAGTCTGTCAGTTGCCATGCTGTGGCTGCGGCTCACATAGAAGAACTGGAAGGACTTACCACTAGGATACACAACCATGGACTGGGGCTTTGGGGAGGAAAAAAAAGAGGAAGATTGGCAACAGATGTTAGTTCAGGGCAAATCTTTAAAAAAAAATCATGCTCTTTTTACCGTGTGACTTTTTAAAAGATTTCTATCTTTGTTTTCATTTTAGCTTCTTTAAACAAACTAAAAAACCTCACTTAAAATTAATCCCCAAGGTTCATAAATTACCAATTAACTGGTAATTTCCTGTAGGAGGCAAATAAAAATTAATAAAGCCATATTTAAAAGAGCTGCATTCTAATGTCATCAGTGGCATAAATTATTAAGAATGGAGAGGAAAACTTGAACATGTCAGTTTTTTTAAGATGTTGAAGAAAGAGATATATGGCAAGACATATTCCTAACATTTAATATTTCTATTATATAAAAATATACTAACAACACTTCTCTTAGAATTTAATTCAACATGTTAGACAGATTTTGATATTCTATTCTCTACTAGAGCTAATAAAATAAATGAACTCAAAATGCCTTTTGTGGGGCCAGCCCTCACGGTCTAGTGGTTAAAGTTCGGCGCTTTCACCGCTTCTGTGGCCCAGGTTCATTTCCTGATCATGGAACCACACCATCCGTCTGTCAGTTGGCATGCTGTGGCTGCCATTCACATAGAAGAACTAGAAGGACTTACAACTAGGATATACCATGCGTTGGAGGGCTTTGGGGAGGAATAAAAAGATGAAGATTGGCAACAGATGTTAGCTCATGGCGAATCCTTCCCTGTGGGGGAAAAAAAAAGCCTTTTGTGAAAAAGGGACTGAGACAAGCCAGAAATTGCATTTGAATGAGAACACACATTTTATAGGGCCAAGAAATCTCTGGACACTTTACTGTGATTGAATAAGGAACAGAAGGCAATAGCTATAGTTTGGGGTAGAGAGTATCACCCGTTTTTGCAATGCTGTCGCTATTTCCATGACTAAGAATATGATGTCTCAGAGTCATCACGCAGCCAGGAACCCCTCATGTACAGACAAATTGAGAGGACGAGTGTGCACTGCATTGCAGTGACTGTGTGCTAGCAAGCTAGGTGGAAACTTCATAGCAATAGAGTATGCACAATCCAACCCAGCTCACAGACACCTGTTCACCACTGTGTCTCCCAAAGCTCCTAATTGCCTATGAGTGGTTCACCTCTGGCAAAGCCTGAGGCCACATCTGTGTTATGTCAAGAATGTTCTGTGTGGATGTACGGCATCCCATCAAATATATAGCTATTTTGCCTGAAAATATCAAGCAAATAGGCATTCATTCATTCTCGCTTTCATTGATCACATAAAGTTTTCTATTCTCATTTGGATGCTTGATATCATTTAAATATGATCCAGGACTTATTCAGAAATTAAAAACATTCCTTTCTTATACAGCTCAAATTGCCAGCATGATATCATCACCTGGCTATAAATAACAGGCATATCAATTATCCTGCTGCCTCCCTCACACAAGGCGGATGACAAACTCCTACCCCTTTTTTCCAGTGGAAACTCGTGTTTTGGTATTTCCAGTTTGTGGTTTATGGAAAACCTAATCCACAATGTTCTTCTAATTTTACATCTGCCAAAACTGAGCCTAGGAGACATAGGAGCTATTTAGAATGTTTTAGCTCTGCCGGCCACATTGACTCAAAGACATTTGAGAAGCCCAGTCTTCTACAGTAAAGCCTAGCTCACTGTTTCTGACACAGCTGCCTGCTTAGGCCAGGTGGCCCACTAGGAGTGTGGCTTCTCTCAGCTTGACCACTGCAAAAGTCTCCTTGAGTTATTATATCACTATCAATCTCAGAGACCTTTAGTCATGGTACAGACTAGTGATTTTTAGCTGGCAACACAACAGATAACCTATGTTATCAGTATAATCTGATATTACCATTATTAACATTAGAATCACAAAATTTTAGAGCTAGAAGGAAGCTTCTGGATCATTGGAGTTTCTCTCCCATATTTTAGATGGGAGGAAACAGAGGCCAGACCAGGTGTTGGTAGAGATACAAGGCTATGCCATGAACCAAGGTGAAGTTGTCGAGTTTTATGCAGAACAAGGCCATGCACTTCTTAGGTACCTGACTCGGAGTAGTAGGCAAGGAATGGTAAAAGACAGAGAGATGGTCTGCACTGTAAAAATGCCTGAAAACTAAGAATTGTCACAGGCTAGAAGACAGCTTACAGTGAGTTACTGTGCAAGAGGGATGCCATCTTTGAGAGGAAAGACTTCTTGCCAGGACCTGGCTGGCTGGTTTCTCAGGCCTTCTTTCTGCCATCGATTTGAGTTGTTCCTAAGTTTGATGTAAGAATTCTTCTTCTGGACCCCAGAGAACTTCCATTCCAAAAAAATGACAGTACACATACATATACTGGTATTCTGTAAATTTCAAATGGGTAAAAATCCTTAGTTCTTACTTCCTAAAATGTCTTAGCTCCTTCTCCTCTCCCTCATAGAGATTAGCTCTTTAATTTCATTCTATTTTTATTCATCCATTCATTTGTTTTTTCTTCATTTGTATATTCCTTCATTCCACATTTTCTTTTTTTTTGGTGAGGAAGATTGGCCCTGAGCTAACATCTGTTGCCAATCTTCTTTTTTTTTTGCTTGAGGGAGATTGGCCCTGAGCTAACATCTGTGCCAATCTTCCTCTATTTTTTTGTTTGTGGGTCACTGCCACAGCATGGTTTGATGAGTGGTGTATGTCCATGCCCGGGATCTAAACCCAGAACCCTAGGCCACTGAAGTGGAGTGCATTGAACCCAACCACTATGTTACCGGGCTGGATCCAATTCCACATTTATTGAGTATTGCCTTATATGATGCACATTCCACACCCTGGGTAATATACAAAAATATATAAGATATAGTCCCTATTCTGGAGGATTTCATAGTCTCCTGTGTCAGACAGGCATGTAAACAGATAAATTACAATACCAGAATACCATAAAAATGATAAAATTGCTGTTGGAGCACAGGAGAGGGTGTTACCTACTATGCGTGGAGACATCTGAGACAGAACTCGAAGGATAAGAGAAGTTGGCCAGACAGAAAGATCCTTCCTTGCAAGTAACAGCATGTACAAAAGCATAAAGTTATAAAAGGAACCTGTGATGTTTGGGAAAAAATGAGCACTTTTATGTGGGCAGAATAAAGCAATTCAGCCTGATGTAACATCACTAGAAGTTATTTAACTGGATAAATGTTGGAAAAAGAAGCTCCAAGCTTTCTAGCTTAGAAAATAGAATAAATATTGCATATAGTAGAAACGTCTTTAAGCAAGTCCAAGAATATAGCATAGAGTTCAGTTCAGAATGTATAAAACCTGAGGTCATTTGTAGAACAATTATTATTCTTCATTTTCGGTAGTTAAAAAAACAGTGTTCACCAATATAGATGGTGTTGCTTAGTTCTCAATCATCAGGAGATAAAAGGATAGGTAAATACAGTGCAGATACTAACTTAAAAAAAAAGTTTATTTCCTGCTATTGATAATAATACTGGAAAGCTGGACCACGTCCCTACTGCACTTAGTTCATTAACCCGGGATACTTAATTAGAAGTGTGGTCCAGCTTTCCAATATTATCCATTTTTTAATTAATTGAAACAGTTACACAGATAACTTGCAACACTAATCGTTAAAATAATTGAAATTAGAATGGATGCAGATGGATAGGCCTGAACAAGGTTGGAACACACATATTAAAAATAAATTAGATCATGATCAGGGAAGTAAAGCCATTATATTAAAAAAATTACATCAGTAAGAAATTTGGTTTTCTGCTAATTAGGTGCAAATGTCTATTGCTCTATGGATGTATCTACGTAATCTATTATAAAATGCTATGACTTATGGGAACAGAATAATGTATTTCTTACATGTTCTTTTCTTTTTTCCAGACTTTTTATTTTAAAATAGTTTCAAATTTATAGAAAAGTTGTAAGAAAAATTTGAATAACTTACAGTACAGTTATCAAATTCAGTAAATTTAGAATCGATACAATAGTTTTATCAAACTTATAATCTGTATTACAATTTCGACAATTTTCTCATAATGTTTATACAGTATTTTTCCCTTCAGCACAAGACCAGTCTAGGATCATACACTGTGGGAAGTTGTCATGTCTCTGTATTCTATCATCGGGAATAGTTCACCAGCCAACAACATTGATATTTTGAAGAATACAGGCAAGTTATTTCATAGGATGATCCTCAATTTTTATTTGTCTGATGCTTCCTCATAGTTAGATTCAGGTAATACCTTCCTGGCCAGAATGCTATAAAAGTGATGTTGTGTCCCTTTTAGGGTGCCATGTCTGGAGACACATGATGTCCACCTAGCCCTCCTTGGTGATGTTAATTTTGGTCACCTGTCAACGTGACCAAAATTTCTCCACTACGTAGTTACTAATTCCCCCTTGAAACTGATAAATAACCTGTGGGGAGACACTTCGAAACCATGCAAACATTCTGCTCTTCATCAAACTCATCCTCTACCCTCTGCCTTCATATCCATCCATTGATTACCCTTACCCAAACCAATATTTACTATAATGGAGGCAAAATAACGATTTTCCACCTCCAGCACTCCTTCCGTGTTTATCAGTTGTCATTCTACTCTAAGGCAGAGCCCTTTCCTCTCCCATATTTATTGATCTCCATTGTGGACCCATGGATTCCTATTTTATTTGATGAGATTACTGTCCTTATTTGCTTGGATAATTAAAATGTCTCAGATTGCCAAAGCAGACACACTTCAGGCTGGCGTCTGTGTTTTTATTTATGCCTCCATTTTTTTTTTCTTTTTTGCGAGCACTTCCTTAATTTTTGGTACAACAATGAGTTTCAGGTTCATCTTGTAACTTCCTTGCCCCAGTCCTGGAATCGGTCATTTCATTTTATCAGCTTTATGGAGCCATTTAAAAGATTTACATTTTAACATTTAAAACATAACCCAAAGACTTGTTCTGGCATTCTGGATATATTCCCCATTATTGCTTACTGTGCTACTGAGAAAGAATATTAAAATGTTCTCTTTTTAGCAAATATGCAGCTCATTAAAAAAAAAATTTAATCACACGTCTGTGGATTAAAAAAACATCAACACTAAAAGACCTCTAATAGAATTTGTAAATCAGAGAATCCTATGCTGGATCAGAATATTTTTCTTGGCCTTTAAGGCATGTTAACAAGGACTGAGGTGCTAATCACACAATTAAATATTGCTGAAATCATGGAAGCAACTGTAAAATCTATATTTGTCTGCCCAGCATCTGCTGCTCGTTAGCTCAGTACACCTACCAGTTCTGGCGATACATCCCTTTGCACTCTGCCACAGCTGTCAGCAGTAAAACTTTGCTTTCGTCACCGATTGTTAAGCAATTTGAAGCACCATATATTTCTTAATTGATATTTTTATCACATGATCCAATAATGACTTTCTGCTTCTCAAAATGAAATACTGTATATTCATTGACCAAAAATATCAGTTTAGTTACATTAGATTACAAAGATGGGGTAAATTTGGGAATAAATTAATGGACCCTGATTCTAAGACAAGCTATTACACAATGAAATGAAACTGCAGTCTGACCAATTTTGTTTCTTTAGTGCATTATGCAGGTTGTAGAGATCACACTGTAGTACTTTAAGTAATGCAAATTAGAGAGCCTGGGATGCACTCTCTTATTAGAGAGCCTGAATAAAACCTTATGACCGACAAAGAAGCAATTTTGAAATGAGTGTTGTTGGGTTTTTCTGTAACTTTTTTTCTTCTAGAAGGCTTTTTGTATTTCTGCACCTATTTGAGAGACAGCAAAGACAAAGAACTATCTTTTTTCTTTTTTAGTATGTTAGCCAATATTTCTAAAGAAATAAGTATGGTTTGATATGAGACATATTGTATAAATTTTGACAGCTTTTTCTGAGCTTTTGATGTGGCATCAGCAACTCTGGGGATAGTTTATAAGACCCAGGGCTTCTACCTCGCTAGTTGAGTTATAAGTTGAGCAAGGATTGACTATGTACAATGGTTTTCAGGGTTGCCTCCCAGATTACAAACACGTGAGATGTTTGTTCTGTGATAGCAGACTGTGTTCCAGCATGGTAAAGTCAGAGGGCACAGGATTGGGAGCCAAATGGGTCTCTGTTTGATTCTGACCACTTCAAAGCTGTGTGAACTTACATAGGACACAAATTTCACTTTCCTAATCTATTAAATGGAGGATGATAATAACCACTTCACAGGATTATTTTAAAGTTTAACTGAGATAAACTAATAAAAGTGTTTTGAATGTTTTGAAGTATTACATATGCTTCTTCTTCTTATTATTATTATTAATGTTAACATTATAGGCTTGCCTTCATCTTCTCTGGATGGTCAATAAATAACTTTGGAATCAATGCACTTGGATAAATACTAAACAAATGAAAACCACAATAAAACAGCTCTACTAAGAATTTTGTCACAGCAAGCATCATTGAAATACTTTTATAAATACTCATTTATTCTTAACAATTCTATAAATTATAACTTATTCCCATTTTGCAAATGAGAAAAATGAGAAATGGAAATGTTAAATAATGTACCCAAGGTCTATAAGTGACAAAGCCAGTATTTGAACTTAGATCTGCCAGACTTCTGTCTTCGTCAATTTCTGTCTTCGCTGTTAACTTTGTTGTGTGTCTTGCTAACCTTCATTCACAACTGGAAGAAAGCTGAGACATTATAAAGGGAAGGAATTTTCCATGGGCTACAATAAACAACGAGTAGGACTGGAAGTGCTTATCGGTGAACCTCCTTGCGAACAACTGAGAGTATCATCAGAGACGATCACCATGAAAGGCAAAGGAGAGGCTGAAAGAGAAAATCTGCTTTCCGATTTTTCAGACAGTGGAAAGCATCCAAGAAAGAATTGCGGGAGGAAGCTCTGTCAAGAGTTGTTTTTTAAAGATCAGTGAGGAAGAGCAGCTCTACTTTTCTTAATTTTGTAAATTAAAACAAAACAAACACACCAACCAACAACAGAACCTAGAACCTTACAGGTGCAAGTTACTGTGAAAAGAAAAGAATCAGACTTCCTGAAATCTAAGATACTGTGGTTCTTGTTAAGAGAGTGAATAATAAAAGGAGATTGAAAGGTTAGTCTAGAATTTGCTTACTATCACATACCATGTTGATTTAAAGCACACTTCCCAGGGTCAGACAAAGAAGAGAGACAGCACACCTAGTTATAATTTGATTCACTCTACTTGCTTTTGTTTTTTTTACTTCTTATGCCTAAAATTTTAATTTACTGATTTTATCATATGGATTTGGCTTCATGGAAAACCACACCAAAACTTAGTGCCATAAAGCAACAAATATTTGTTTGGCACATGAAATTTGATTTGGGCTCCACTGGTTGGAGTCTGCAGGTCTTCCTCAGGTTGGCTGGGGATTGGTCCGGGAGGCCTCAGCCGGCATGGCCTGTCTCTTCTCTATGTGATCAGTCATCCTTGGCCTCACCAGCTGTGTGAGCTTGTTTGCATGAGCAAGCTCCACGCACAAGTGCTTGTCAAGCTGCTTGTGTCTCCTTTGCTAATGCCCAAATCAAAGGTGGAAAAATAGATTCCACCTTTTGGTGGGAGGATCTGTAAAGTCCAACTGCAATGACATGGGTTCAGAGAGTGAAGGAATTTGTGGCCATTTTTAGAATCCATCACATTGATCTACATTTTAATATGAATAATATAAAATTATAAGTAAATTATTAATTGTAAATACTTATTCTTTTACATAAATACAGATAATATTTCCCTATTGTTCTAAGTTTTCTTGAAGTGCAGCCTATTTGTGCCCATGCCTTGTTGTCTGTTATAGCACTTGACTAAAGGAAGACCCTACATCATGCTAAAGTGAATGTGTTGGACATCTGTTATTTTTGCAGGTGTCCCCTTGTCAGCTTTTCCAGTGTCTGTTAATGGCACCTTGCTCTTCCTTTTGGGAATTGTCCCTCCCTCATCCCAAATTCAAAGGGGTGCAAGGCAAGCAATACATTGACTCCAAACTGTGCTAATCACCACCTTTTAAAAACGGGATTCTGAAGCCAAGTCACGCAAGCACAGAAGGCAGGGCCCTAAAAAGCCCACATGAGGATTTCTGTGGCTGAGATCCCCAGATATGCCCTGGGTCTTGTATTTCTTGGAATCTGATTTAGCATTTCCTTCAATTCTGTGAGCTTGTATCTTCAAAAAGTTCTACTTTGCATAAATATAAATATATATTTAACATATATGAATAAGTTACTATATTATATATAAATTACATGTAAAGCAGAACATTTATGAAGATATAAACATATATATCTTAAAGGGGTGTATGCCAGCCCTGATATCAGTTCCCCCACATTAAACCCAGCATATATGGGGTTAAAGCCAAAAGCACCCATCCTCTTTCCCTATTTCTGTAAGTTACATTCATATGTAAATATCAGTTTTTAAACCTTTGTATCCCTGAACTTCATAAGGCAGATAGAAGTTACAGATTGTTAGAGCCAAAGTGGCCTCATGCTAATATTTTGGCTAGTTATGGGTCCTTGGAAGTTTTGTTACAGGGAACCTGATATCCAGAGAGTATCAAGAAGCTGAAGCTTCCCAGACCCCAACTCCTTGGCTTCCTGGCGCCACAATCCACCCTCCACCACAGAGGCAGACAACCAAGGACACTCGCCTGTGGATTCTCTTATCTCCCCATTCTCCTCCCTGCAAGCAGCCTCACAAGGCCAAATGCATGCTGGTGGGCAAGAACTGACCTGCAAAGTCATAGTTCCCTCTCCCTACCTAAAACCTCAAATAAAAACCCCTACCTTTTTCCCTTTGGAGAGATGGATCTGAGTTCTAACTCACTCCCATCTCCTCATCTAGCTGCCTTTTGATAAAACTCTTTTCTTGCCGTAAGCCTGGCGTTCCTGTTTTTATTTTGGTCTCTCTCTTGTGTGGTGAGTAAATGAACCTGTGTTTGTAGCCAGTCACAAATGTACATATTCGTTTAAGTTTGTCAGAGTCTTTGTTTTGCTCTTTTTTTCAGCCAAAGTATGCTTCATAATAAATTAATATAACTCATTTCAAAAAGGATATTACAAGTCCTAAATCCCAAAACCTCACTGAGGGCAGTATGTTCTTTCATTCAACAAATATTTACTGAGCACTAACTATGGCCAGGCCATGTTTGATGTGATTGGCACAAATCAGTGAACATAGCAGACAGGAATCCTTGCCCTCCTGGAGCTGATGCTCTGGCAGGAGCCTACGTGGCTCCAATGGCTCTAAGAATTCACAAGGGTGTAGATCACTGAGCCCTGAAATGCTCAAAGAAGTCTTCGTGGAGGATGTAATGGTGAGCTCTGCATTCAACCGAGTGGGATTTAGATAACTAGAAAGAAGAAACAGTACAGTAGTAAATGTATGTTTTGTGTGCCAGTCTCAGTCTATTAATAACCAACACTGTTATAAACACGGGCCCATCAGAAGCAGGTCAGACAGGCCCCATCACTTATCAACAGAGTGATTAAGAACTGTCTTTCAGAAAATTTGCAAAGTCATGTAGCCAGAGCATGTGCAGAAGAAGAAAGCTTGACCTGAAATGACCACAGAACCAAAGATTCTCCTCCCCATGGAACCAGAGGACCAGGACATGACTGGAACTTGAAAGTCAGACTCTCATCAGAAGCGAGGGGTCCGTCATCCAGGAAGATCCAGAATTAAAATCCCTTCCCCACGTTACCATAAATGTTTAAAACCTTACCATAAATGCTTAAAGCCCACTAATCAAAACCTGTCCCACCAGCATTTCTGTGTGCCAGCCTCTTCTCCCAAACTTCTTAAATTTCTCCCCAAATCCTGAATCGGGAGACAGATCTGAGAGAGATCTCTCCTGTCTCCTTGCAGATGGATCTCACAAATAAAGCTGTTTTCTTTCCCCAAAAGTTGATGTCATAATTTATTGGCTTTTTTATGGGCATCAGGTAGGAGAACCCCATTTTTGTGTGGTAACACTGTGGTTGGACTACCCCTTGTGGTTCAGCAATAATCATCAGGAAACTTCGGAAAAATAAAAAGATTTATTATTTACAGGATCTGGAAATTACATGGCACACTGGGGGCCACACAGCGAGGTTGCAGGTAGAGAGAGAAAGCAAGCATGAGGGCCTTGGGTTCTGCTTTTACTGGGGTTGAGGTAGGGGCCTATGATTTTGCAGACTCACTCTTTTCAGGTGAATTTAAAACATATGAGCAGGAATTTAAAGCATGGAAAGAGGAAAAAAACAGTAGCCAAAAACTCAGTTATGGAAATCAACCAAGATTTCTAAAACAAAGGAGCTTGGGGAGTAGGAGGCAGGCAGCCTGGATTCTTGTTTAGTTGTGTGGGTGGCAATGTGTTTGTTTGAGATAGCCATGTTTGAAGTGGATGCATCAGGACAATCAAAGCTTAAGTCAGGCACTTGCATTACAAAAAGAGAAAAGCCAACTGTCAGGCCTGACACTACAATGTATTCCTGGAATTTGGTATGCATTTTCGTGAGTTAAAATAGCAATGGTTTATTCGGTATTGGTAACAAGAAAGCTGAAATTGGCATTTTTTAATGTGCAAATAAGGCCAATCTTGATTTAAATCCTTCAATGTCTTTCCATTGCTCATAGGATAAGATCCAACATCCTTAGCAGGCTCCTCCAAGATCTGGTCCCAGCATACCTATAAAACTCCTTCTTTAGCCTTTCTTCTCCTTGGTCGCACGGGGAGGGAGAAATATTCCTCTACCCTTCTAGGTTCTTCCAGCTGTTCTAAGAAATTGACATTAGACAGAATAACAGGAGGAAATCAGACAAGTTTAATAATATGTATACGTGGGAGAAACCCAGGAAAATTGAGTAACTCACCAAAATGGCCAAAGCCACAACCTTAAATAACTCCTTCAGCTAAAGACAAAGGAGGATGTTGGGGATAGTGGTTTACTTCAAAGGGAAGGAAGAAAATTCACATGGAGACGGAAAAGTAAATGTTTGGTACACAAATGTTTGCCATGCCTTCAGAGACAATGAGACACAGAGAGGACTTTGATCACATGGGCCTTGCTAGGTTCCTCCCTGTCTACCACACCTAGTTCATATTATACTATAGTTATCTATAGTATTAGCTTCTTCCTGAAACAGGCTTTCTATCTTAAATTCTTCTAGGGAGTTAGCGGGAAGGTAAAAGTTTCTTCCTGAGTCTTTTGTTCTTAAATATAATCAACCTAAAGAGACACGTTTTGAGGTAGCAAATTCTGCTCCCCTACAGTGATTAAACTCTAGCCACACTGACCTACTTTCAATTCTTATAGCTTATCAAGCCTCAGGGCAAGCTTTATGACCACTTTTTCCATCAGTTTGCTTAAGTAACTCCTATTCACCCTCTGTTTCTCAATTAACTCACATTTTCTCAGGGAAGCCTTTCTTGAAGCCCTAGATTAGGCAAGGTCTCCTGTTATATACTCTCAATATCCTGTATTTTTCCTTCAGAGCATTTAATAGAATATAATTAAATAATGATCTGTGTAATTACTGGTTTAATATGTGTCCTCCCACTTGATTGTAAAGACTTTTAAGGACATTTGATATTTGTTAAATAAATTAGTGAATAACATGAAGGCATTGTACCTATTGAGGCCCTTTCTTGCTCCAGTGAGTGTTTACTGTAGTGATTGCTCATGTCTGGGAAAGAATAACACTAGATATCCTCATGGTGGGATTTGCCAACAAGGGACTTTCCAGCAGAGAGAATAACCTCTTCAGTCTCCTTTGTCTAGAACAGGGTAGAGACCACAAGAGAGATTGCTTTCTTAGGGTACCAGTGAAAATCCTCCTTTCCTCTATCCCTTCTCACGGGAAAGCTAGCATGTTCCCCCGCACTTCCATCTACCCAACCACTTGGATGCTTGCTGAGTTGCAGGATCTGCTCTCCATCCGGTGCCTCTGACGTGTGGAGAAGTAACTTTAGGGTAAGATGGCATAGTGGATATATAGGGAGCAATCAAAAATAAAAAAACTGGAATAAAGATATTAATCAATTCCGTAGTGGTGAGTGAGACTTCCTGGGAAAAATATAAAAAGTACGAAAAGAAGAGAACTGAAAGCTGTGGGCCGTCTATATTTAAGGGAAGATCAGAGGAAGGAAAAAAGCATACCAAATGGGAGAAGCCAGAGCTTCAGAAAGCTCAAACAAAGCTGTTTGTTTGCTCAAACAGCAAAGAAAACAAAGCTGTTTTCTGAAAAGAAAACAGAGAAGCTGCATGTCATGGAGACCAAGGGAAGAGAATCTTTCAAGATGAAGGGCAAAATCAGTGCTTTAAAGGCTGCAAAGAGGTTGACTATAATTTGATAATATTCCAAATTATTTCCAGCAAAGAGACCATTGATGACCCTGGGGCAGGATAATTTTATAGGGTTAATGTGGGTTCATGCCAGAATGCTGTGAATTAAGAAAGAACTGTGAGGCAAACAACTCTACAGGAATCATGATTGTGAAAAGGGAGACGGCTTGCGGCATGGGGCATGTTGAGTTGGGGACACGTTTTAAAGAGAGCATATTTAAAGACTCATGGGAAAGAGATTGTAGAGAGGGAAAGGTTTACATCACAGGAACAAAGGAGGGGACACTGGTTGGAGGGAAAGCCCTTTAGGGAGTAGGAGGAGATAGCATCCAGGGCACAGGAGAAAGAGTCAGCCTTTGAGAGGAGGGAGTGGGGGTCAAGGCTGGGTGGCTTGACGTGAGTATGGGGAGAAAGTGATCCTGTTCTTGCAGAATGACTTCTATTTTTTTTCTTTCAATTAAAAATGAGATGAGGTAAACTGCTGAAAACAAGGAGGAGGTGTGAAGTCGAGGGTTTGGGAAAAGTGGAGGACTGAAATGCCCATAGGGCAGTGGAAGAGAGAGGACTTGGGAAAACCAAAAGCGTGTCAGGCACTGAGGCCCAGGTAAACTTCAAGGTTGCCCCTTGTGGCAACACAAGAACCTTCAGAGGTGTGGGGTCTCCTCTAGCTTGCTCAGTAGTCCCAACAGACAAGACAAAAGAAACTATTGGATTGACAGAAATCTGATATTTCTCCAGATGAATAACATGGCTAGCTGTAAAGACTTCCCCCTCCTCCTAACATTTATTATTTACATCATAGAAGAAATTCTAAAATTTAGAAAACAGAGGAAAGAACACATCTCATCACATAAACAAAAACACCGGAAGCACTTTGGTATAATTATTTATGCCTTTTTAGTACATGTTTTTATTGTTTATATAATGAAAATCAATGAATATATAATGAGATATATTTTCTTCAAATTTAAAATAATGTTTTACAATAATAAAATTATGTCTAAGGCATGTGGAAAATTTAGATTCAAAATACTTTACTGACAATGATTGGCAGGTGCCCCTGAATCCTGATCTCTTTTTGATAATGTGCAGAATGGCCTATCTTCTCAATCTCCTGCCTCTCTTGTGGCCAATTAGATAATTATCAATTATCTTTTGCCCAAATATGACCTTGTAAATGCTATGTGCACAGTTTTCCAAATTGCTCTGTTGACCTGGAAGGAAAAAATAAAATAAATATTCTCCACATTCAGAGGCTTGTGAGAATATCACCTCTTTCAGAAATGTTTAATTAGAAGAATTATTTTTACATTATATGGATTTTTACATTATATGGAAAAAGAGATGAGTCAAGAGATTAGAAAGTTTCTTATTTTCATTTTTATTGTGATCTAACTAGAAGAAAAGGCCAATGAATATTTGTTGAATAAATAAGGAAAAAAGGCAAATTCCCGCATATATCTGCATATTT
The DNA here is from genome assembly GCF_020826845.1 of Diceros bicornis minor. Classification (NCBI taxonomy): domain Eukaryota; kingdom Metazoa; phylum Chordata; class Mammalia; order Perissodactyla; family Rhinocerotidae; genus Diceros; species Diceros bicornis. Next base: position 10,244,690 of record NC_080762.1, on the reverse strand, counting down.
GCCCTCCAGGAGGAAGGGTAACGAACAGGCTAACTTTGATTGTTACAGACAGGATAACACAAATTTAAAGATATAAAAAATTTTGGATACGGACAGCTAATTTTAGACAAAGGAGCTAAGAACATACAATGGAGAAAGGAAAGTCTCTTCAATAAATGGTGTTGGGAAAACTGGACAGCCACATGCAAAAGAATGAAAGTGGACCATCTGCTATCGCCATTCACAAAAACTAACTCAAAATGGATCAAAGACCTGAAGGTGAGACCTGAAACTCTAAAACTCACAGAAAAAAATATAGGCAACACACTATTTGACATTGGTCATAAAGGAATCTTTTCGGATGACATGTCTACCCAGACTAGGGAAACTAAAGAAAAAATAAACAAGTGGGACTTCATCAGATTAAAGAGCTTCTACAACACAAACAAAACCAGAATCAAGATGAACAGACAACTCACCAGCTGGGAGAGAATATTTTCAAAACATACATCTGACAAGGGGTTGATCTCCATAATATATAAAGAACTCACACAACTGAACAACAAAAAAACAAACAACCCCATCAAAAAATGGGCAGAGGAAATGAACAGACACTTCTCCAAAGAAGATATACAGATGGCCAATAGGCACATGAAAAGATGTTCAACATCACTAATCATCAGGGAAACGCAAATCAAAACAACACTAAGATATCACCTCACGCCCGTCAGAATAGCTATAATCACCAAGACAAAAAACAAATGTTGGAGAGGATGTGGAGAAACAGAAACCCTCATACACAGCTGGTGGGAATGCGAACTGGTGCAGCATCTATGGAAAACGGTATGGAGATTCCTCAAAGAATTAAAAATAGAGATGCCCTATGGCCCAGCCATCCCACTACTGGGAATCTATCCAACGCACCTGAAATCAACAATCCAAAGAGGCTTATGCACCCCTATGTTCATTGCAGCATTATTCACCATAGCCAAGAAGTGGAGGCAACCTAAGTGTCCCTCGACTGACGATTGGATCAAGAAAATGGGGTGTATATATATATACAATGGAATACTACTCAGCAATAAAAAAGGACAAAATCGTCCCATTTGCAACAACATGGATGGGCCTGGAGGGTATTATGTTAAGTGAAGTAAGCCAGAAGGAGAAAGACAAACACTGTATGATCTCACTCACATGTGGAATATAAACCAACACATGGACAGAGAAAACTGTATTGTGGTTACCAGGGGCAATGGGGGTGGACGGTGGGGGGTGGGCACAAGGGCTGAAGGGAGTCGTGTACATGGCGATGGACAAACAAAAATGTACAACCCAAAATTTCACAATGTTAAAAACTATTAAAACATCAATAAAAAAACAAAACAAAAAACAACAACAACAACAACAACAAAAATTTCAGGGAGGAGTTTTGCCCTGCCTTTCTCTATGTTAACATCCATTTGAGCCCTGATACCAATATTATGTTTTTTGTTAAAATTTCCCAGTTTAGATGAGGTTCTTATGTCCTTTCTCATCTGATCCTTTTCATCTCAGTCTTCTCTCTACCTGCCTAGAGCTACATATCAAATCTCACAGCTCGGGAAGAGGAGTCCTGTGTCCCACCTGTTAGAAGACCAATTGTATTTTTCCTTTGTCTCCCACTTGCACAAACAACATTCTTTTATAAGAGTTGGTCAGCTACTCAATGTCAACAGCCTCCCCCCTCTTTTTCTCTCTATCTGCCACATCTTTGGCTGCTTGGCCTCCTGGCCTCCGACTTGGCCTATGAAGAGTTCCTGACTATCACCGCTGGGCCTTGAGCCTGACGCCTGTGCTTTTGACGTCCCTCGTCACCTCTGTGAGGGTGTTTGTGCAGTCTACCATGGGCGTTTCTTTCAAGCACATCATTACCACTTTCTTAAGGATGAAAAGGGGAGGTCCTCTCGCCTGTGTCCCTTCGGATGAAAACAAAAGTGTGTCCTGGATACCATCCTGGTATTTAAACACTCAGGAAATAGCTCTCCCACGATATGTGTCTGCATGTGTCTATGGGCTGGAAGGGAGGAGGGAGGAGATTGAGAAAGAAAGTAGATTTCCTGCCTTCTTCTCTCCTGTGACCAGTTGACCTTCTCCCCAGTCAGCGCTAATGTTCTAATCTTGCTCCACTGCAAGGTCATGCTGAGAAGCGAACTTAACCCTTACTCTCCCTGCCTCCCAGCCTGCTCCATGAGAAGTGCAGACTCCACATAGATACCTCAACACCTTTCCCTCAAACTCTCCACTCTGGTGGGAAGGAAATTCACTTCCCTGCCCCTGTGATCAAACCCCAGGCCCCATCCTGTGCCCGCACATCCTGAATGTTCCAAATCCCTGATTACTTCCACGTTCTAAATGAGCCAGATTCAAGAGAGAGATTTAAATTTTTTAAGATAGATGTATCTGAATCTGCTAGCTTTACTTGAATTAGCCAGATAATAATCCATACGAGTGCTATGCTTAAAGATCCAGAACCTCTCTGACAGAAGGTAAGTGACTTCCAATTCCTTTTCAATTTCAGGGTTATCTCTGGGAACTCTGAAGTCCTTGATTTCACAAGATACTCATTGATTTATATAAAACAGGAAATACAGTTTTATGGGAGGTAGTTGGGATGCTGTCCCTTTCCTCTTGTGACTTTAGTTTAGAAATTCTTTCCAGGATTTCAAGTTTCTGAGAAGAAGGAGGTCTCTCTGGGTGTGATTTCCTGGCAGCTCTGAGATCGTGCCACGCTCCAGGTGCTGCAGACTCTTCCTATTCACCAGCCAAAATGGATTCAGAGTCCTCCCCACCTCCCATCCGCACAGTTGCGGAATCAGGCTCACAGTAACTCCATAGATGGGGAGAAATCAGGGCACAGCACAGCCGAAACTGGGCTTTGAACCTAGGCCTCCCGATCCTGAGCCAAATTCTACACCTCCAGGCCTTGTTCTGACATGCTCTTCTTATGTCTGTTCAAGGAAATGATTGAAGGAGCAGTAATCCCTAAAAATGTTCTGTCTTCCCTGCCTCAGAAATAAAATGAAAAGGGGAGTTACTGCCAATTCGCTGTCGACTGCTCAGTGCCAAGTTTTGGCTAAAGCATGTGAAAGTAAAAGTGTGCTATATATTTTTTTAAAACTTTCAGTAATGTTTTATTTAAGCCGATACATCCAAAATATTATATCAATATGTAATCAATACAAAAATTATTAATGAGATACTTTACATTCTGGTTTTTTGGTAGCAATTCTTCCAATTCTGTGTGGATTTTATACTTACAGCTTATCATTAGTGGTTTTGTCAAAACGAAGACGAGAAAAATGCATTTAATGGAATGTATGATTATTTATGAATTATGTTTAGCTTTATTTCTCATCACATCACCAGTCTATAAACAGAACACCAGACGTATGTAACAGTAATTAAATTCAGCCAACTTTGGTATTTTTCAGACTTTCAAGTCATATAAAAACCATAGTCTTAAACATAGCTTACAATTTTGTTGTTATAAAGGTATGTAACATGCAGAATATGGGCCTCCATTTGTATTCTTGCCCCAAGTCCCCCCAGTGTTAGGAGGGGTACTGATTACTTTCTCTCCACCACATGACCAGGTACAGTGGAGGGGAGTATCTTTAGGCAGCCATAGACCCCCTCTGTGACTGCACTTACCACCGTGTTTTCATATTCCTAAATGTCTTCCCACATTCCCTCTATTCTCCTTAACCTTTCCCTTTCAATGAAATAAATATTCATTGACTAAATAAATTAATGTTGCATTTTTTTCTTTGCAATCTCTAAGGACTTTCACATATATCATCCAGTTGGTGTATAACACACTCTATGAGGTAGGTAATAGCAGATAAGGAAACAGGTTGAGAAAGTTTAAGTGACAGGACCAAAGTTGAACAGTTAGTCACTTAGGTTTCCTCATTTTAACTTCTTGCTCTCTCAGCTTCATTTTGGGTATGATTCGGACCAGGAGAAATGGGAGTTAGGGAAGCATTTTAGGTGGAGCAAATAGCGTGAGCAAAGAAACAGAAAATAGCTGTTTGGTTTGGCTAACGTTCATTGTCTGTGTTCAGGAAAAATAGAAAATATGGGCAAGAACAGGGCTTTGTGGATGAAGCCTTGAATGTCAGGTTTGGAATATTGCATTTTACTCTGATGATTGTGCGCTATTTTTTTTAGAGAAAGTTATTAAGTAAAGAAATCTTATTTTTAGTAATAAAAATATTGTTTACTTGTTCTTGAGAGTAAGCTGATATTCATCTTGGGGGAAGCAAGAGCAGAGATAAATAGTTCAACTCACACCTGCCAATGATAAGCTCCTGAGGCTCACAGCTTCCTCTCCTTCCCCAGCGTGGGAACGAAGCACCTAATCCCGGCCAGCTGGCTCCTTGGTGGGTACGACTGGCCACTAGGACGGCGAGGCTGGAGAGAGTGGATGGATCAGATCCAACTTCACCACCATTTTTCAGCCAAATGGCTAAATGGGGATGAATTAGCCACATCTTTGTACAAAGGACAAGGTATTTCTTTTTTCAGCCGCTACGTGATACGTTTATGGACTCCTTGTATTCAAGGCAAAAGAGAATTATATGTGTAGATCTTTTCTCTTTTTAATTCTCAACACAGCAGTCAGAGCAATCCCTTTAAAACATGTGTAAATCATGTTGTTCCTTTGCTTAAAGCCCCACAACGGCTTTCTAGTTTACTCAGAGTGGAAGTGTTAAGTCTTTAAAACATCTCAGAGGCCTTACACAACCTGGCTCCCCATAACCCTACTAGTTTCTTTTCTCCTTCTTTCTCTCTTGTTCACTCTTCTCTAGCCACATTGGCCTCTTTGCTGTGCCTATAACACACTAGACCCCCTGCTGCCTCAGGACATTTGTTATTCCTTCTTGTTATTCCTTCTACCTAGACGACCCTTCCTCAGACATCTATAGAGTTCACCCTCTCCCCTCCTGTGGTCTTTGCTCAAATATCGTCTTCTCAATGAGGCCTCCCTAATCACTCTACGTAAAGTGAATCTCCACTCCAGCACACCCCATCCTCTTTCTGTTTCATTTTCCAGCATACTACTTATCACCATGTGGCGTCCTACATCTTTTATTTATGTATTTGTTTTTGGTCTCTCTTCTTCCACTAGACTGTAAGCACCAAGGGAAGGGATTTGATCAGTTTTGCTAATGGTTGTATTTGCCAAGACCTACAACAATGCGGCATATAAAGATGCTCAATAAATATTAGTTGAATGAAATAAATGAAGTCTTCTGTTCTCTGGTGATCGTGCATGGTATTTCTTTGGATCTTTTGGTTTGCTAAAGAAACTGTTCATCTCCTTAGGGATTTCTATGAATCTGGAGAAATTTCTTCATCTCTCTGAGAGTTTTGGGTTACCGTGTTAGAGACATCATTTTTTTTTTTCAGGACTGGCAATGTCACCAGGGTTTTAGTCAGGCTGAACAAAGATGACCTATTTCTTCTAGGGCATAGAATGGGGCTTGGCAAAGCCTGGGACCTTGAACAACTCTCCATCTGCTGGCTGGGACGTGGGCACCATCTGTGGTCAGAAATATTATTACTCGATCTGTCTAGTCTGTCATTTCCACTCTAATTTTATTTTATATGTATGTGTTTAATTTGTGCTATTACAATATGTTTTATGCTCACTGACTGCTAACTTTGGAAATACTTCAGAGGAATGTGTATTTTTCTCTCTAATCAAGTTTTAATACTTCAGGGCAAAGGACCAGGTTTCTATGATGCTAAAATGGTAGTGCACAGACGCTTAATAAATATAGGTTGACTTGGTGTAGTGATGACTGCCTTTTAATTATGAGAGTCGAATAACACCATAGAAATTATAATCTTATCCATGGGTACCAATTATACCAAGCTGTTCAAGACCCATTTAGGAACAAATAAATCTTGCGTGTCCTTAAAATATCAAGAAATGTGGAATTAGAGGATGGAGTGAAAAGATAACTTTCTATTATATTGCTTCAACATTTATCTCCAATTATTTAAGCATTGAGAATATTTTCAGAATCCTAATTAATCTTATTCATCCTGTTGTGTCTTGCTTCCATATATTGTTATAAAAGTGATTGGTATTGAATTCATAAGAACAATTTTAGTGAATCCTTTAAACCCATAATCCTTTAAACCCTTTTCCCTAAGCTTCACCGACAGAGAATTTTAGAAGACGGGCAAAGTTCTGTTGGAGAATGAACCAGTGGTGTAGGCCTTTATTTTGTTTCCTCAGCAAGATGGAGGCAAAGTATTTCAGCTCTGACCTGGAAAAGAAAGACAAAGAAGCAATGTTCCCTAGCCCTGGATCTGAATCCTTGGTAGGTCTTACAACTTCACTCTATAGACTCCAAACCAATGCCATTCACTTCCCCTCTACCGTGCCTCTTCCCAGTTTCCTGGGAATCTCAAGGCTTTTGAGAAACAGCACTGTGCCTCAGAAAATGTTCAGACTCATTGAAAACAAAAACTATTTATTAGAGATGATAATGATCCAAATTGCCTATCCAAAAAATCATTCTTAGGATTTCTGAGTATTGCTACAAAGAAGCAATGGACATAAGTGGATATCCTGTAGTTACTGTCAAACAGAATTGGAGCATCTATGAAGGGACTTTGACAGTTCAATGATACTTATAACATTTTTGCTAAGATTAATGGTCTGAACATTTATTCTGTCATAGTATGGCAGTCTTGAGTTCCTAGAAGTAACTTATAAAAAAAAAAAACACTTCTGACTCATGTACCTTATTGAAGCCTACTGCCATTTTCTTCAAAGATATAATGTCACTCCCTTGTTCCAAAATTTTCATTAGTTACCCAATGGTGTACTGAATAAAATACAAATAATTTAACCTTGTCATTCCAGCCTCACCTGAAGTCTCCCCTCCAGGCAAGCTGGTCTACTCCCTGCCCTCCAAATTCCAATGGAGGCTGCAAGAATTCCCATTGTCACGCCTTTGGCAAGAAACTTGTCTTGCACTTAACATAACCTATGTGCCTAGATCCAGCCAAATCCAACATCTGTTATGAATGCTCCCCTGATCAGGCCATGCTCCTGTTCTGATCTTCTGGACATTTAATTGTCTGGAATACTAGTATCATGAATTTGATGTCAGACCTTGTCTCTTACTAGAAGTGAAATCTTAGGCAAGTGCCTATCTTCCTAAATCCCAATTTCTTCATCCATTGAATGGTGGTAATAATACCAAATTCACCGTTGTGAAGGTTAAACTTTGTAAACTCTAAAAAGTTATAGAAATATTAGGTATATCATTATAATTTCTGTTCGGTCTCCCATAGTGTTTATATTATTTACCATTTTGTGTGCAAATATCTTATTTCTCCATCTATATCCTGAAATCCTCAAGAATGCTGTATAGTTCTTTTGCTTTGTCTCCTCGATATGTCTGGCCTAGTATCCTTTCTGTTTTATATGAATAAAAATGTTTGTCAATTGATGGACTGGATTTGAAACAGTGATGAAATGCTTCCAGAGTATCTCACATTTGATAACTTGTTCATTGGTTAGTAATATGTGAAGATAGTGCTTAATTAATTTTTGTTGTTAATTACAGGGGATCTAAGGTAATTTAAAACATAATTATTGTGACAAAGAAGAGCTATGTTCTGTACATTAATAAAAAAATTACAGAACCCTCCCTTTCATTTCTCTGCCAGAAAACCAATGCTGAATTTGATCAAATATTGCCTATTATCCACTGTTTTAGCTTTAAAAGCTGAGACCCAGTCTTGAGTCTCTAATTGCAGGACGACTTGTAATTAAACCTATTGGGAGCTGGCTTTGTATCAAAACACAGCGGCTTTAATTAGAGGTTTCAAACAGCTGATGAAAGTGGAAAAGCTGGTGGGTGGGGAAAAAGAGAAAAGATGCTTTGTTTTAGGGACCTATTTTTTTATCTATTGATCACAGGACATCAGTGGCTGCTTCAGGGACCCAAGTCAGTGGAGTCTCCAGGGTTTACTTTAGTAGGTCTCTGGGGTAAACGTGACAGTCTGGAACAGAGCAAGAAAAATATGTAAGATAGCCAAATAGATTATTTAAAAAGCCACCTTTTGGTTACTAATACAAGATTGAGCAATCTGTTTCTCTATATGAGTATAAAATTAGTGCTCGTTAAGGCTTTAAAGCATAGTTGAAGGCCATCTGAGATTCACCTAGGATTCCTTCTCCTCCCCTCTTTGACAGCTGCTATCAGGCTGTTAGTGATGGCTCATTGTCCTTCCAATGAGGGCAGAGGGTTGGGCTCTCCCTAAAAAGAGGGAAAAAAGAATAACAGTGATGTCCTTTTCATGATTCCCAGTGGTTTTGAACAATTTAGAGTATTCAATTGCAATAAGAGGAAGGAATTGTTAAAGTCGATTTAAAAATCATAGGAATTGTGGGCCGGCCCCGTGGCTTTGTGGTTAAGTGCGTGCAGTCCGCTGCTGGCGGCCCGGCTTTGGATCCTGGGGGCACACTGACGCACCGCTTCTCCAGCCATGCTTAGGCCGAGTCCCACATACAGCAACTAGAAGGATGTGCAACTATGACATACAACTATCTACTGGGGCTTTGGGGAAGAAAAAAAGGAGGAGGATTGGCAATAGATGTTAGCTCAGAGCCGGTCCTCCTCAGCAAAAGAGGAGGATTAGCATGGATGTTAGCTCAGGGCTGATCTTCCTCACAAAAAAAAAAAAAAATCACAGGAACTGTACAACTGCTCAAAGAACAAGGGATGAAAAACAATTGGATAAAACATATTGTGTTATTTAGAAAAATAACTAATAGCAATTTGGCAACATCCATTAACAGCTTTAAAATGTTCATTCTTATTTACTGAGATATTCTATTCCCAATAATCTTTCAAAAGGAAATAACAATAAATATGAAGGAATAAGAGCTTTGTTCACCAGGATATTATCTGCTGTATAAAATGAACCATAATGCAACCATTAAAATACTGCCATTAAAAGTGATATTTATAATAACATGGGATAATGTTGACAAAAAACTCGGACATAAAATTATGGTTATACTGTATGAGTAAAGCTATAAAAAGCAAACAAAATAATATATAAAATATTACATAAAAATATACCAAAATGCTAATGGGTTTATATCTAGGGATAGGTAGTACCAAGTTATCTCCTTAACTTTTCTGTATACTATGTAAGGACAAATACAATTTAAAAACAAGAAGTTTATTTCTCTCTGTTAAAAATAAGGGAAGAGATTTCCCTCCTCTCCTTTTCTGAGAACATTTACTTTAGAAAACTTGTATTCATAAGTACAAAAGTACTTCCTCTTTGAAATATATATAAATCCTTTTGAAGACCTGAAGCCTAGATAGGCCTTAGTCAGCTTTATAACCCAGGAACATCTCTCTCAAAGATCTGGAAACCGTCTCTTTGAAATGTAAACATCAAATTTTTCTGCCATATGAGGACACAGCAAGAAGAATGAACCTGGGTCTATGAACCAGGAAGGGTCCTCACCAGATACGGAATCTGCTGGGTGCCTTGATCTTGGTCTTCCCACCTCCAGAACTGTGGGAAATAAATGTTTATCATTTAAGCCACCCTTTAGACACACACACACACACACACACACACACACACACACACACACTCAAAGGAAATGTAAATATCAAAGGAGATGGCTTACCCCTATCTCCCAGTTTCTGTGGGAGGGCAGGAGCCTAACTTTAGTGGACATCTTGCTCCAAGTTGCAAAACTATCTTCTGTCGTAAAAATATGAGATGTTTGTTTTTCCTCTGGATAAAGTCAGTTAGCTAACACAGATGGCTACCCCAATTCCCAGGTGAATTTAGGATGAACTATGTATGAGAAAGGGTGCTGTTCAGTCCTCTTACTTGAGGACTAGTCATTATTATCTTAAAAACATGTATGTAATGGGTTGTATCAGCTTGGCTATATACAGTAGTGAAACTCCTTTCTGTCTTTGTAATCACTTAGCAGATTCCCTTGTGATATGCTTTACATTCTGTTTAATGCTTATTCAATAATAAAAGTGCTTTCTTTCTCTATTATCGTTTTGGGCTGGGAAAACATTGTGTTTTTAATTATATTTCTCCAACAATTTCAAATTTTACATAATGAACTTTATTATGCTTATAATGGAAAAATATTTCATTTTATAATTAGCTTCTGTTTTCTTAATTGGCGATTTCTTTATCTTTCTGTTAACAATCAGTTTACAACTACTTTATTGGTTTATCCTACTCTAAGCTGTCAGCTCCTCTCCTCTCCAAATTCTTTTGACTTGGATACTATTTCATTTTCTTCTGAGATACACGTTGCAGAGTTTTAAGCCTGGAAAGTACGTATCAGTACCATCTTGCTACAACTAGGAGCGCCATCAGTCTCCCATTAAAACTTCCCCTGCTTTTCAAAGCAACCAGTTTATCATTAGTTCTGGTTAGCCCTTCCTTTGGTCTCTGCTTTCTGGTTTTAAAATATTCCTTTTCTCTATCCTCTGATGCTCCTTCAGGAAGCATCAAACAACAAAAAAATGTTTCAGTATAAATATGTCCCAAACGTTGCATTTATCTATCTGTCTATCATCTAACATCTATCTATCTATCTATCTATCTATCTATCTATCTATCTATCTATCTACCTATCTATCTATCTATCATCATCTATCTATTCATCTAGCCAACTTTGTGTTAACAATCAGTTCAGAGAATAATAAATCAATAAGGTAGTTATGAACTGATTGTTGTTTATCTGAAATTCAAATTTAACTTGGCATTCTGTATTTATATTTGTTAAATCTAGCAACCCCACATGTATGGTCATCACATACATGCTTATTGGAACAGTTTTCCTCGGGAATGGTAATTTCTTAATCAGGGTCAGTGTGAGTAACTCAATATTTTATAGTCTATTATTTAAATTAAGTTAGTAAATTAAACACAATGAAATTAACAATTAATGCTTATATAATTTAAATGAATAGAGAGAGACTAATTTATAAGATAAAAAGATTATTCCTTAGAAATTAATTTTCCAATTAGGACACTAAAAGATAAACATTATTTGAAAGACTAAACAAAGTAAATCATTTTGTTTATATCTTTTAAACCTGCTTTTCTCTTTACACATATTTGTGAGTAGAAAATACAAAAATATTTTGCTGTGCGTAAGTGATCTCATTATTTTTTTCCATTTTACAATATAGCAACATTTTTTCCTACAGTCAAAAGAGTAAGTGCCTATTTGCTACTAAGTCCTGCAAAGTTGTCCTCTAAATTCTTCTTTCTCCTTGCCCTGGCTGCTATAGTTCACAAATAGAATAAGGAGAGACAACTCGAGATGACTGGGGTTGGTAGCTCATTTCCTCCCCCTTTTGGTAGCTGGCTAGACACTGGTCTGAGTCAGCTTGATAAAAGAAAAGGCTGATGGCAGTGCCTGAGATCTGGGTCTCCCCCTTTCTAACAAGGCTATGTTTTTAATGTCCCATGACACTGTTAAAAGAAGCTCCCCTTGGTACACTGTCACAATCGAGTGACCATTTTCTACCCCTCTGTCTCTATCAATATGTAGAATAATAGTATTTGTGAGATTCTTCTCCTAGAGCCCTTTCCATGACACGTCGTGCTCCCCCCTCAGCTTACCTCTGTGAGATATGCAGGTCAGTGGGATGGTCTGTGCCTCGCTGTTTTCCCTGCCTATGCATTTCCCAGGACACCCACATTATTTTATGCCTCTAGTTGCCAATGTTGCGTGTGTCTGTGCCCCCATTGCATGACATGTACTGTCTGAATTTGGGGACAATAACAGTGGTATGATTTAGAACCAGATCTGCCTTTTCATTTTACTTTATGAGACCTAAAAGATTCTGACCCCAATTCCAGACTGAAACCAGAAAATCCAATCACTTCATTATAATCTCTTAAAAGCCGTCCTTCTTTCTATTCTGAAAATTTCCCTTTGCTCTTTTTAAAATTTCAGAAAGTCGAAGCACTGTTAAGGAAAATAAATATTTTAAATGTCAAGATTTCAATTAGATTTTGCCCCTAATATATTTTTTTCTCTCTTGAAATGAGCCTGAGATTTAAAGAATTATGGAAGCCTTGTTTAATAAGCCATGAACATTTTAGAGTGTAAATGACAGAGTTAGAAAAGAGATATTAGGTGAGAAAATATATTTTCAGGCTTCGTAAATTAATTTAGGATGAACTGGGTAAGAGGTGCTTGCTTACGGCACAGACATGAAATGTAGTTTAAAAAATAATCCTCAATGACTTTATTAATCTTTTATCTTCTTTTTTTTTTTTTTTGGAATGGGTTGAGTACTTTTATGGTGAAAGATTTAGTCCTTGCTTTCTTCCTTCACGTGAACAAATTAATATCCTGAGTACAATTTGAAAAAAAAACAAAAAAACAAATCTCTTTGTTCTCTTCTCTAGCAGTTTAAAATTTCTATGTAGCACCCTCTGCCAATTTAAGCTTATAAATCCTTTTTGTTGATTTTACTGTAAGTAAATGATCCTGCTACATATTGGGGATAATTTTATTTTGCTCCAAAATATGGAATAATCTGAAAGTCACCCAACAGAAACCATCTGCTATCATTTTTCCTATTCTTTAAGTCATTTTCAATCAAATGTTTACTTTCAGAATAAGTTCGGCACAAGCATTTTGGATTTTCCCACTTGTCTTTATATACTCTACTGTGCCTGGCCAGGGCTGGGAGACTACAAATTATATATCCTGGGCTCCTTTGGTACTGGCAGGAGATCAGAAATGATAAAGGAAGAGAGAAGCTTCTGCTTTCCAGCTCATACCCATGGTAATTGCTGGTAGTTGTTGCAATGGTAGTGGAGGTCAGGTGATTTCAGACTCTACAGTCTGAATGGAAGCAGCACGTTTCTATATGAAGTGGTCCTTACTTAGCATTCCAGAATCAGCACTGCCAGAGCTTCCAAAAATGCAGCATCAAGTGTGTGCTCCAGGCCAGGAGCATTAGCAGCTCCTAATCTCTAGGAATCATCTCTTCTTCCTTCTTACTCCTCTAGCCTTCATCACCAGTTTGTTCTTCCACATATTTTGGTACCTTTGTTATCAATTTCCTGTTGTTATGTATTTAAATTCTTACTGTTGTTTCTGTTCTCTTGACTGGATCTTGACTGATAAAGTACAGATAAGAAGCTACTAGAAATCCTATACTACAAACAGAATATCTGTCTTTGACACCAGAATGAAAAGGCACCTCAAAAATTATGCTCCTTTTTTAACAAGGTATACGATTTCACAAAAGAATAATGAAGTACAGTCATGCTTCTGAAATGGAAACGGAAGTGATGTTTCATATTATAAACTCAACACAGCTTTCTGGAATGTAAGTTTTACTTGAAGATATGTTTTTAAAAAGACAATAGCTTTTTCAGTCCTAAAAGTTTTGGCACAGATGATTTTACTAGTGAATTCTACCAAACACTTAAAGAAAAATTAACATCAATCCTTCACAAACTTTTCGAAAAATAGAAGGAGGGAGGGAGAACACTTCACTTCTCATTCTACGAGGCCAATATTAACCTCATACCAAAGCAATACAAAAACATCACAAAAAACTACAGACCAATATCCACTATGAATATAGATGCAAAAATTCTCAATGACAAAATACTAGCAAACTGAAACCAGCAACATATAAAAAGGATTGTACACCATGACCAAGTAGGACATATTACTGGAATTCAAGGTTGGTTTAACATATGAAATCAATCAATATAATACACCATATCAATAGAATAAAAGACAAAAATCACATGATTACCTCAATAGATGCAGAAAAAGCAAAACCTAACCACCTTTCATGGTAAAAAACACTCAAAAAGGAATAAAAGGAAAATTTTTTCAAACTGATAAAGGAGATCTATGAGAAACCTACATCTAACATAATACTTAATGGTGAAAGACTGAATGCTTTTTCTCTAAGATTAGGAATAAGATCAGGACGTCCACTCCTGCCACTTCTATTCAAAATTTTACTGGATGTTCTATCCATGTCAAGTAGTAAAGAAAAAGAAATAAAAGACATCCATATTAGAAAGGAGAAAATATGACTATGTCTATTTGCAGATGCTTTGATCTTGTATGTAGAAAAACCTAAGGAACCCTACACACAAAAATATTAGAACTAACAAATGAATTCAGCAAGACTGCAGGTACAAGATTAATATACAAAAATAAAATGTACTTCTATACACTAGTAACAAACAATCTGAAAATAAAAAGAAAATAATTCCATGTACAATAGCATCAAAAAGAATAAAATACATAGAACTAATTTTAATTAAAGAAGTGTAAGACTTGTACACCAGAAACTATAAAACATTATCAAAAGAAATTATAGAAGATCTAAATAAATGAAAGAATATCATGTTTATGGATCAGAAAACTATTGTTAAGATGACAATAGTCTCAAATTGATCTACAGATTTAATAAAATCCCTGGCAAAAACCCAGCTGTGTTCTTCTTTTGCAGAAATTGATAAGCTGATACTAAAACTCATATGGAAATGTAAGGGGCCCAGAAACTTACTATAATGCTATAGCAATCAAAAGAGTTTGGTACTGGCATAAAGATAGACATACAGATCAGTGGAATAGAGTTGAGAGTCCAGAAATAAATCATCATTATATATATATGTATATCAATTAATTTTATCAGTGATGCTGGAGAAATTTTATATCCACATACAAAATAATGTAGTTAGACCCCTAACTCACACCATATACAAAAATTAACTAAAAATGGATCATAAACCTAAATGTAATAGCTAAAACAACAGCATGCTTATAAGAAAATATAGAGGTAAATCTTTATGACCTTGCATTAGGCAATAGTTTTTTAGATATGATACCAAAAGTATAAATGACAAAAGAAAAAAATAGACAAATTGGACTTCATCAAAATTAAGAACTTTTTTACTTCGAAGGACACCATTAAGAAAATAAAAAGACAACACACAGAATAAGAGAAAATATTTGCAAATTATGTATCTGATAAAGAACTTGTATCCCCTATAAGTAAAGAATTCTTACAAGTCAACAATAAAAGACAACACAATTAAAAATTGAGAAAGTACTTGAACAGACGGCTCTCCAATGAAGACACACAAATAGCCAATAAACACATGAAGAGATGTTCAACATCATTAGTCATTAGGGACACGCACATCAAAACCACAATGAGATACCACTTCACACCCAGTAGGATGGCTAAAATCAAAAAATCTGACAATAACAAGTGTTGACAAGGATGTGAAGAAATTGCAACCTTCATAAATTGCTAGTAAGATTGTAAAATGATGAAGCCACTTTGGGAAAATATTTGGCAGCTCCCCAAAATGTTAAACATAGACTTACCATATGACCCAGAAATTCCACTCCTAGATATATATTCAAGAGAAATGAAGCATATATTCTCACAAAAACTTGTATCCAAATGTTCTTAGCAGCACTATTCATAATAGTTCCAAAATGGTAACAACTCAAAAGCCTATCAACTAACCAATGGAAAAAAATGTGGTATATCCATACAATGGAATATTATTTGGCAATAAAAAGAAGTGAAGTACTGATACATGCTACAATGTGAGTGAACCTTGAAAACATTACGCTAAACAAAAGAAGCCCATTATAAAAAGCCATATATTATATGGTTCCATTTATATGAAATTTCCAGAATAGCCAAATTCATAAAGACAGAAAGTAGATTAGTAATTGCCAGGGGCTTGTAGGAGGACGGGATGGAGAGTAACTGCTATTAGCATAGGATTTATTTTTGGGTTGTTGAAAAGGTTCTAAAATTAGGTAGTGATGATGGTTGTATAACTTTGTTAATAAACTAAGAAACACTGAATTGTACACTTTAAAATGATGAATTTTATGGTATATGAACTACATCTCAATAAAGCTGTTATAAAAAAGAAATAATTTGGAGATACTTTTTGTTCTGGCCAAGATGAAACAGCCCAATTCTTCCCAGGTCCTTCTTCCTTAAAAACCCTGGACATAACACAATAAACAAAGTCAGAAGACTCTGAAAGCTGGGATAAAGATGGAAGAGTGACCAGTTACCCCAGGATGTGAGGCACGACACAGGATTGAGTTCTCTGTTCTTTTTTTTTTTTTTTTTGCCTTCCATATATCCCAGACAGGGCACTGGGGAAGCTTTCAACCTGGACCACCAACAGGCACAGACAAAAATAATTCCAAGAGAAGCCTATTTGCCCTGATCAAAGGACCAGTAAAAGGTAGCATAACAGAACAAAAAGCTTTTTGACATTTACTGTACTCCAGAAAAATGCCAATATAATACAATACACTCTCCACCTCACTCACTGCACACGCTTCATGGTTTTTTTTTGTTTGTTTGTTTTTTGGTGAGGAAGATTGTCCCTGAGCTAATATCTGTGCCAATCTTCTTCTATTTTGTATGTGGGGTGCTGCCACAGCATGGCCTGATTGAGTGGTGTGTGGGTCTGTGCCAGGATCCAAACCACAGAACCCAGGGCCGCCAAAGAAGCACGCAAACCTAACCACTACGCACCACCGGGCCAGCCTCCACACACTCCGTGGTTTTGGCAAAGATGAGTGGGGAGCCAATTCTACCTCCCACTCAGATGAGGCATGCAGCAATAGTCTGATATTCCTGTTAATGGGGTTCTACTCAGAGCTAGTTCCACACCAACCTGGCATCAATGAAGTAGAATGAGGAGGTGCAAGATGGGCTAGTCTTTACTTGCATACCCACCCACCCTGCTGTCATCAGAGCCCAGCGGGGAGCTGAGCCTCCACCCTTGCCTGGCGTCAAGGTGGGCCAAGGTGGGCCAAGGTGGTATGAGGTGGGCTGGGTGGTACTCTGGGTTCCTCCATTCTGTTGCATCAGGGGAATGTAAATTAAAACCACAATGAGATATCACTACACACCTATTAAAACTTCTAATATAAAAAATAATAATAACAAATATTGGTGAGGATGTGGAGAAACTGGATTTCTCATACATTGCTGTTGGGAATGTAAAATGGTACATCCACCCTAGAAAATAGTCTTCCAGATTTTACAAAACTAAATCTGCACTCACCATATGACCCAGCAATTATACTCTTCTGCGGCATTTACTACAGTGAAACGAAAACTTACATTCACACAAAAACCTGTATACAAATGTTCAGAGCAGTTTACATAGTAAAATGCTAAAAACTACTCAAATATCTTTAAGTGGATGGATGGTTGAACAAGCGCTAGTATCCATACAATGGAATACTACTTGGCAATAAAAAGTAATGAACTAATGATACATGTAACAAACTGGATGGACCCCAGGGACATTATGTTTAGTGAAAAAAAGTTAATTTCACAATGTTACATATCATTCATATAACATTCTCAAAATGATAAAACTAAAGAAATGAAGAATAGGTTAGTGGCTGCCAGGGCATAGGGACCAATGTAGTGGAGGAGGGGCATGCAAATACAAAGAGGTAGCCCAGGTGAGTTCTTTTACGATGATAGAACAAATCTGTATTTTGATTGCGGTGGTGATCATACAACTTTATACTTGGAAAAAAGTGCACAGAACTGCACACACAAACACACATATGGATGCAGGTTTTAAAACGGCAATGCGCCAAGGTCAGTTTCCTGGCTATGACTTTATACTACAGCTTTATAAGATGTCATCATCAGGCGAGGCTGGGTAAAGGGTGCCTGGGACTCTTTGTTCTGTTTTTCCAACTTCCCATGAGTCTGCTATTTCAAAATAAAAAAATGTGTTTGGTACATGCCAACTCAATGAAAATAAGAAAATCTGGTTTTCTTTGTTGGTGAATATTTTGTGGCTTTATGTAAGCTCAGAAAGCATAACATCTTTTGTGCAATTGTTGATTGGAAACTTTGGTGCTTCTGCGCTTGAGGAATTAAGTGGTGTCAACACTGGAGTCCCAGGAAATTGATCTGAACACGATACTAGGAAAAGAACAGTGTGCTAAGGTTGCTCATGGCACTGGCTGCTGGAGTGGAAAGGCTGAAAAGTGTCATTTCATCATGTATCCCCACAGACCCGCATGGCTAATCTTTTGAGAAATTATTTTGTTACTGCAGGAATCAGTGTTTTGTTTTTAAAATTTAGATTACACCCCACCAAAGTCATTGATTCAAAAATAGAGTTTAAGAATTTCTAACAATTACTCTCATTTTTATATTTCGTTTATAAGTGCTTGATTCCTTTTAGGTCTACTTCCTGCCAATCTGTACTATGTGTGATGTTACTATTTTTTTTGAATTATACATTTAAAGTGTAATAATTTAAAAATTATATTTATAATAGGAAATGCATTAGGTGATTTAATACAGGAAGTTTGGATCAGAAGCTGGATATTGGGTAAAATAGAAAAGATGATTTAAAATTTTTAGTACATCCAGAAACCAGCGAAGGTGGGAGAGATGAGGCCTTACCAATGAAATTGATGGTATAAAAGATTAAAGACTATTCTCTTTACTACTGAATTGGTCCCAGGTAGCTGCCATCTAAAGATAGTAGAATGTACTTAGAGGCATATTTAAAATATGAGCTATAATATTGTGGAACTGCCAAACATCTACTTCTTTATATCTTTCAGTGGTTAAAATCCTGAGAATAATTGCATAAAACATCATTGTTCTTGTGGGTAACATTAAAAATGAACTGTTCAAACAACCAGAAAATGTTGCACCAACAAAAGAAAAAAAATATTGGCTAGGAATGAAAAGCACAATTAAAAAGAGAAAATTGCTTGAGGATTAATATAAAGTCTATTTAAAGAAAAAAAAACTTGATAAAACTCCATGCTATAGTTATGGTCAAACCTGTTGGGGCTTAAAAAGAAACTGCCAAGGTGAAAAAGATACTCTTATTGAATGATGCTCCATAGTTCTAACGCTCCAGAAGGATATCCTAGAATGACTAGTTGAGAGCTGAATGCTAACCTTACTCTTTATTTTAAATTGGAAAGCATGGACACTAATAATTTAGCAATTTAATTAGATACTGATCTTTGTTCATTAATTTTATAAGGATAATTTATAGTAAACTATTCAGTAAAAATAATATTTTAAATATATATGAGATTTATTTTTAATGAATGGAAAAGCACATATTGATGGGTGCATGCAGGGAAATGAATCTATGATGCTGACATTGGCGGGAAAGTTCATCCTTTTGTATCCTGTATGGATCAGCAGCTCTGAAGCAGCCCATCAATATCTCCTCTCAAAGAGTTTGTCTCTTGTTTTCTTTGTGTATTAATGGGCTGGAAAGAAATGCTGAGTTTTGTTGAAAATTAGTAGACATAGTTATTTAGATACTTATCTTTACAGACAAATTTGTAAAGAAATGCGAAATGAGTGAAAACTTGCTCTTTGACATATATATGTGTTGGCTTAGGTAGAGAAAAACACTGATCAGATTTGCAATTAGTGGAATTCATCGTTTTTAAACGGATATTTAAAGACATAGTATAACAATTATTAACACATGGTTAAAAAGATGAATCATTGCGTTGCCTAACGATAAACAATAGTTCTCAAAGTTGACATATTCAGCAAAAATATTTTAAGGGTGATTTCTTTGTGAAAGTGAAATTGTGTAAGTTTTCACCTGGTGTGATAAGATTGCAGCAGAATTAACGTGTGAGAGTTGTGAAGAGTTGACTTTATCGAGAAGGAAATTTTGGAAACTTTAATTCAATTACATGTGCTAAAAGTTAGCCCATATAATGTCATTTTTTTTCCTTCAAAAAGGCCCTTCAACTATTTTTCCCCTGAAACAATAAAAGAGACAGCCTTATAATATTTCATATGACATAAGTCATTTGACTTTTCAGTTAAAAGACGCTTAATAAAATGTCCACCAGCAATTCTCTCAACATTCCAGTGTACTATCTCTTTGGTAGTGTTCTCATCATCTTGCCTTATATTTATAAAGTTTGCAAAAACAGTCAAAAAACTATTTCAGTTTGCATGCACATTTTTAAGTGAGTTTACGGTTTCAAAATATGGTGTCTTTCTGACAAGAGAAATTACTATACAATGTAAATTCAGGTTGGCTCAATTTTATGAAATAAGTAAATTCACTCCAGCTGTGATTAAGTAAGGCCGAAGAGAGGAAAATTTGTTTTGTTTTTCCTGATAGCAAGTGATTAAAACATTTAAAATTTTTGTTAATTTAGTCAACAAATATTTATTGAGCCTACTATCTGCCGGCACTTTTCTAAGTTCTTGGAACAATCCCCGAACAAAGCAGACAAAATCTGTTTTGTTTTAAAAATTGTAAAAATGTTCCAGTTACAACTCCCCTAACTTGAAGAATTGTAGACACTATCATTGGTATTTGGATAGCGATTTCTTTTCTCTATTAGAGAACTTTCTGGAAACATTCAGGAAACACTAGTCTACATGCTCTCTTACTTCCCTAAATATCTAAGTAGTTAATTTGAGAGTCAGAAGGCTTCTTGAGTTAGTGTGCAAAAAGTGAGCTGATGGAATTGGATGACCTTGAGGGATATCTGTGGGGCACAGATCAGTCTGGGGGAACCGCCTGCTTCCACGACAGAATGGAATAGTCTTGTTGCCAGAAATTTAATGTTCTCAGACCTTGGCCTTTTCTGCTGGACAGCAGTGGATCAGCACTGGATATTCTTGCTCTTGGGGTACCTTTTCCTGGGCTCCATGCAGTCCATCTCGTTTCCATTCAAACAGAGATCAGAGCAGTCCATTAAGTTTCCCCTTTTTTAGTTATAATCACGTTGCATTTCTTTTTCTTTGAGACTATAGTCTATTCTCGGATGCAATCTGGGTGTTCCCTATGCTCACTCACTTCATATATACAGACAATTTTGTGTAATTTTCTAAATTCTTCTAAAAATGGTCTTACCCTTTGATTATGTACCTATCTTTAAACTTTTATTGCAGAAAAATATCACTTTCAATTTCCGAGGTATCTAATTTTGCTGTATGGTCTATTAAATGAAGGTATAGATGGCTTATTTTCTCAGCTTATCTAGATAAAAATTTTAGATTGTGGTGATAGAATCACAAGAAAATAACAATAAAGAGAAGGTGAAGAGAAGAGAGTTTTGGTCCACACTTCATCATCTTTACCTCTGATGGCCTCCTATCAATTTTAGTCTGTACAATATCCCAGATGAGAGCTCAAGCTGCACTGACCCTCCATTTATCTCAGCTTCGTGATGGTTACACTCCTCGTTGCCTTCAAATGGGTGCTTGACTTGCTACCCAAGTCTTCTTGGCTCCCAACTTCAGTAAAGATCTGATGTGTTTGTGAAGACCTCTCCATTCCTATTTCCAATGAAAACTTCCCTCCCTACCTCTAGCTTCATCTCTTAACTTTCCTACATGCTGATTCCCAGGACTGGGCTTCTTGATCCAGTATCTCGCTTTTGCCAATATCCTTTCCTGGACACTTCATTCCTCCCCTGGCCCTGGACTCAGTGTCGAGTGTCTGCTGTTTTATGAAGAATCTCCTCGAGGATGACCACCTGCCTGACTCCTGAGCATGGTCCACCCTGGAGTCCTTGATGTTGTGTTTTTCCCAGGTTCTTGAACTGTCAGGGAAAGCCTAGTGCTTGCTTTTGCTGAGTTGGATACGTCATGAATTCTTTTAGCTTTAGGTCACTGGGCTACACCACCACCAGCTTCCTTTTTAACAAAGTGACTTGTCTGGTTTCAACTCCCCTCTCCTTGCCTGGGATTTCCAAGGAAGAATCTTTATTCCCAGTGCTTTATCTCCTGAGTTTTAACGTATACAGACTATTGTCCCCCTTCACTCCTACATGTAACCCTCTTTTAAAAATATTGTTGGGGCCGGCCCAGTGGCACAAGCGGTTAAGTGCGCGCTCCACTGTGGCAGCCCGGGGTTCGCCGGTTCGGATCCCGGGCGCGCACAGACGCACCGCTTCTCAGGCCGTGCTGTGGCAGCGTCCCATATAAAGTGGAGGAAGATGGGCATGATGTTAGCCCAGGGCCAGTCTTCCTGAGCAAAAAGAGGAGGATTGGCAGATGTTAGCTCAGGGCCGATCTTCCTCACACACAAAAAAATGTTGTTAATGGTTCTCTGGCTTTTATTGCTAATTAACTATTTCATTCCAGATATCATTAACTCAGAGAATATTTTACTGAGTTAATTTTAACACAAAATTTCTTGCAAAGATTGACATGAAAATATATATAATTTAGGTTATGTAATTTGGCATTATTTTGAAGCCGAATAGCATTATCTAGAAAAAAATCTGCAGATCCCAAATACCTGGATTAAATTTGTTTAATGATTTTTATAAAATTGCATGAGTAAATAATTTAATTGGAGAATAAAGCCTCAAAAAGAAATTGGTGGGACACAATTAAGGTTGGATTGAGATTATAAATTGAAAATAACTACATGCTTCAAGCAAGATGCTCTCATTTACTCTGGAGCACATTTAAGTCACATAGCACGAAAATTTTCTGTGATTCTGTAAGACTGAGGAGGTCAGGATTTAGTTGATGCTATAGATAAGGATTGCTTTGGCTGCTTATTGAAATACTTATTGGTTTTACCTTCAACATTTTGGCCTACATACAAAATTTATATAATATCAGAGTATAAGCATTAAAAATGAAAAATATTTTGATAAAATGAACCTTCTTCATGATTTCTTGAATATGATCTCCTGAAACCATTGAAACCATATAAATTATGAATGATGACTTTCAGTTAAGGTCATTGAAAGACAAAATTAAGAGAAACTGTCAATGTCAACAAAATAAACAACTTCATCATGCATAAAACACAACTGTTTGCTCTTTGCCTTTCTCTTCCTCTTCTTTGAGAAAAAAGCCTGACTAGGAGTCTGCAGAGCTACCTATTTCTTTCTAAATATTATCTTGGGAAACATTTATTCTATTATTTTGGCTGTTTAATTTTTTCTTCTGTAATTAGACATCACAACGGCTGCCTTGAAGTTTCGTTTTAAGAAGCAAACAAATCAAGGAGTATGAACCTGCTTTGCAAACCACCAAATCACAGACGCTGTATACATGGGTATACAGCAAGGCAGGACACTGGTGTTGGAACCTGGCTTAGTTCCCATCCCTGTAACCTTGGCAGCCATGCTGACCGCTCCGAGTTTCAGGTTTCTCACTTCTAACTGAGACTGTTCTCCGTGACTTCTAAGGTCCTTCCTATTCTAGACTCTTCCCTCACTTCTAGATTCCATACTAGCTTTATATAAGCAGAAGTTTTTTCAGAATTTGCCAATCTTACCTGTTGATTCATAAGATCACTGCAATGCGTATCAGATTTTAAGCCTTATCATTTTTTCCCTAGTGAAATAAAAATTATTTCTTATGATAAGAAAAATTCCTACTGTAAAAAATGTGTAGATACTTGCCTGAAAGGTCATCCTCCCAATCTTTCTTTTGTTTTGATTTTTACTTTATGAAGCCCATTTTTTGAAGGGGCATATTTTATGGGGTATGATAAAATAAATAAGTCATAGTTGCGAAGTCAGATAAAGCTACTTGCTACTTAGGAAGAAACGTGCAGAATTTGAAGCAAAATATTTCTATAATAGAAATCTGAATCTACCTAAAAATAATTTAATGAATTTTATTATGTAAAGGCAAATTTCAGAGGAGTATGCCTTTTTCAAACAAAATATAATCAGACTCCATAAGCAATTAAATAGGCACAGAGTGGATGTCAGTGTATAAGAAATTATAAGGGGTTGTGCGTGTGCAGGAATTCAGGCAGGCTTTGCTTTTAGATTCTACTATATAGAGATATTTTAGGGGAAGCTAGTACTTGAACTGTGTACATATTTAAATTTAGACTTTATAAAATTCTCAGCTGAATGGAGATCACTGTAGATAAGGAGGAAAATCAAAATGTTCTCAACGTATATAGATGCCACAGTAGGTGTTTCCACACCTATTTTATTTGATAGCCTCCAGTGGCTGAAGGAAATTTCAATACCAAGTGTTGTTTGTCAGCAAATGTGCCTAAAATAATTTTAAAAATCTTTGCAGGGAAGCAGATTCTCTTTTTGAGGTCCAGGTGTTTTCTCAGGATGACATGGAGTCTGGCTAAATCCTCCATGGAGAAGTAAATTGTGTTTGGCGCATGATAATATCTGGTCATCTTCATGGTCTATGTAAAAACAAACGAAAGTTGTGGACAATTCTTTATAAGGTAAATTATGCAAAAATTATTTATATTTTTATATTTGGCTTTGAACATAAGGCAATATAGAAAACTCATGCAAGGTTGTGCATGCGCACACACGCACAAACACACACACACACACAGAAACTCAAGTGCTCTTCTCTGCCTCACTCTTCTTCCTTTCTGAGATCAACCCATATCAGCAACCTTCTCTTTAAAGATTTTTCCCCCAAAAGTATGCTAGGGAAAACTTCTATTAACACAAGTGCTTCTTTTTTTTTTTTTTTTTTAAGATTTTATTTATTTATTTTTTTCCCCCCAAAGCCCCAGTAGATAGTTGTATGTCATAGCTGCACATCCTTCTAGTTGCTGTATGTGGGACTCGGCCTCAGGATGGACGGAGAAGTGGTGCCTCGGTGCGCGCCCGGAATCCGAACCCGGGCCACCAGCATCGGAGCGCGCACACTTAACCACCAAGCCACGGGGCCGGCCAACACAAGTGCTTCTAATGAAATATTTCTGAAATATTTACAAATCCCTTATGTCCAGCAATGATAGCATAAGTATGTTGTTGGGAAGAAAATGCCCATCCAAAGTAGAAAAACTACAGGTTACAAATCACAATACATCAGAAAATATTTTTCAAGGATAATTTCCATTTACCTGATAGGTTGTTTTCATAAAAAAAACTATAAAATATTTTAAGAGACAAAGCAGAACATTCAAATAATCTGTTTTAGTTTCTTCATCCTTACTATTAAGGAGTTGGACCAGATGCTTTTTTTTCAGCTTTAATATTCTATGATTTTAGTCAACATAAAATGTTAAACTTGTGTCCCACTGTTTCATTCAAATGGTAATAGAAAAGGTGGCTTAAAATTGTGAAGCCTGACAATAGAACCCTTTTAATTTACAGACAACAAAGGCAAGTTCCAGGGAAGTAGCGTGACTACCCAACCGTACCCATCCATTAGGGTATCAATCAATGTCACTGCTTCTAAAGCTCCCTAATCGTCAAAGAGTTTGCTTTGTTTTATTAAAGATTCAAGATTCCCACTCCCTACCCTTGGAAATTTTGCTTTAGTAATTATGGGTTGAGGTTAGGAATCTAAGTTTTAAAAAGAGATCCTCAATATTCTGACAAGTAGTTGAAGGTGAGAACCACAGATCCACATCAGACTACCTGGGATACAGCAATGGAGAGGAACAGAGATGTCTCATGATTCTTAGGCAGGCTCTCCAATATTACACAGCAGCATCTTGTTAACACGTCCATCACTTTATGCCACAGGATACCACCTCCCCAGTGTTTTCTCCCTCTAGATGAAAAGCATATTATATGAGTGACATCGTTTGGCGTCTAGGTTACTTTTCTCTGATAGGCTTCCTATGGAAAAGGATATCCCTGAAAGAAATAAGAATTTAGAGTGGATCCATAGTCCTTACTTACCATGTGCATCTGCTCCAACCTCACGCTCTAGAAGTTTAATTCAGCTCAATTCCTGGAAACTCTCTTTATTGGAAAGTATGAATCTGTCCATCACTATGCAACAGTCTTGAGCCTTTTAAGGCAGTCTGGGATTGTAAAATTATTACTTTACGTGAAGTCATGGTGTACAATGAAGTGAATTTCTCTAAACTGTGAGAATATATCATAAGCAGAAGGCTCCTTGAATACTTTTGTTATAAGAATTCCTTAACCTTTTTTGTAGTAAAAGAAAAGCTTAAATAGAATTAATATTCTAATAACATCGTTGGTTTTATAAGAGACAATGGAGAGCAAAGTTGCTTCTAAGAGCTTCCATGTAGAATTCCAAGCACTTCAACATTCATTTTTCTGTCAGTTCTCAATACAGATTTTGTGTTCACTGTTCGCAAATTGTGGCCAAAAAAATCGTTTCTGTTTCTTATGCTACTCAAGGATGCCAAAGTTTAGCTTAAAGCTTTTTTAATGTAGTACACTCTAAGAAATATATTATATTTCAGCTCTCAGTGAAATGTCATTCCTGATTTTCCTTATTAATAAAAAAAGTGAATTAGTCTTTTATCTACTAATTTTAGGGGAAACGTTAGAAAAAGGAAAAAGTAAAGGACTTACCTTTCAATATGTATGACTCCAAATAAAGTAGCTGAACTAAAAGTTTACAATAATTTTAACAAAAAGTAGAATTCAACATAATTGAATTTCTTTTCATATCCCATTTAAGGAATGTTTGTTACTGAAGTTGACAAAATAAATTCATTACTTAGTCATATCGTTTATAAGGCAGTCTCATGATACTAGCTCTATCGAGTATTCAGTAAAAGCCGTAATAGACTACCAAATGATATAACAAAGATTTTATGAACTTTTATGTTTGCTTTAGAAGGCTGATCTGTTAAACCCATGACAATTTTATTTATTTAAAAGAGAAAACAAGGAGATCAATGGTATTAGTCTATCCTCATATGGGTTAAGAAACTATGAGTTGTATATAGAAATATACCAATGTTAGATACGTGTGTAATTATTTTTCAATGTAGTTGGGGCCAAGGAAGTGATTAGTTAATATATATATCTCAAATGCCTTAAGTGGATACCTATTAAAAGGTATACAAAATATAAATAATACTGTATATTTTAAAAAATTTTAAATAAACACAAAGAATATATAGGTATACATGTTATAATTTCAAAGTCAACACTAGCACATAAATTTTTCTTATCTAAATACATACTAAGATATTTCCTGTTTCAACACATGCACCTACAAACACATGGCATGCACATAAACTTGCTTTTTCTGCCACTCGCAAGAAAGTTAGAATATACAATATAGTACATTGTTTCAACTTAAATCATGTTGGCAAATCTCATGAAGATGGCATTAAAAAATTCTGATCTAAGAAATCAAAATACAGGAAGATAATTATTCCATAGATTAAAAACACTGAAGACTGATGGGAAGTTAAGTTTTAAACTGTTTGTCCCAGTGATCTTGAAAGATACTGTAAGAGACAGGATTGGCTGTAAACACTCAGAATGCTCTGTTTGGCAATTGGGACTTCTGTAACCAAGCAATCCAGGCCAGAGACTCAGACCATTGATGCTTCAGATCGCAGAGAAATGGCATAACTGTGGGCAGTTCTCTGAAAGGCAGGGGGCGCCGATGGAGATCTGGATGCCCATCTGGACGGGAGACGGCGATTTGCTGGTCTAGCAGGTCGGGAAAATCCTTTTCCATGTGAGGACTTCACTGCCATGGATTCCTATGACACAAATGAAGACATTCATCTCACTATAAAGGCACCAACAATGGGCTCAATATATTATGCATCTCAACTATGGGATTAATGTAGTAGCTTATTTACAAGCAAGAAAAAGCATCAAAAACTGAAGAAGGTATTTGTATAGTATTTGTGGTCTTGAATATCTTAATCAAAGCAATTCACTTTTAATACGAATATAGCATTTGATAATCTTGTAGATTTCTTCATGGTGACAAATTTTAACACAACTGATCTCTTTTCAGAACTAATGAGTTGAGGATTCAAAAGTTCATGTTAGATAACTTTGATATGATAAAACTATAGATGTTTCTTAGTGGGATATTAGGATATTTGAGCGTTATTTAAAAATAAAAAGATGACAAAAGAAACTGTGTACATTTATGTCAAGTTATTGACACTTTTAGAGGTCATAAGCAAAAGGCACACAAACCACTAAATGATTTATCTGATGCCATCTTTTTTTTCGTTAAGAACCACTTACTATCTCTAAACAGTTTCAACATTACCATTAAAAAACTTTAAATAAAACTTCATTCTAATTGCTAATAAAGGGTTACTATCTATATTGGGCATCTTCTGATGAGTGAAAACCTTTTCCTTCTCTTTCCTTCCCTTTCTTTCATTTCTTCCTTCTTTTCTTTCTTTTTATTTTAATGGAAGAAAAGCATCCTTGGACCTTTGCAATTAAAAAAAATTAAAAGGCTTTCATGACACGTTTTATGCCTTCGGTTCTTATTGACCTTCTTAACAAAGCCTGTGCTCTGTCATCTGAGATGGACAGTGAGGTTGGTCTCTGTTTCTACGACAATAACATGCATTTGTTTTTATCTCTTTGGAATTTTATTTTTTTAGATTTGTTTCTGGGGAAGGGTGATGGAGAACTACTACTAAGGAACTACAATAGAGGACTCCTCCCTAACCCCCAGTTAATGCAGAAATGGGAAATATTTAGTAATATTTCTTGTTAGCTAATGAGAATTTTGGCTAGTTATTGTATAAATGTTTCCATTTCCCATGTGAAGCTACAGAACCGTACAGGTATTTATGGGCTCAACTAAAAAACAGAGCAATACAGGGGCCGGCCCGGTGGCATAGCAGTTAAGGGTGCGCGCTCTGCTTCACTGACGCACCACTTGTCAAGCCACGCTGTGGCAGTGTCCCATATAAAGTAAAGGAAGATGGGCACAGATGTTAGCCCCGGGCCAATCTTCCTCAGCAAAAAAGAGGAGGATTGGCATTGGATGTTAGCTCAGGGCTAATCGTCCTCACACACACACACAAAAAAACAGAGAAATACAAACGCAGAATAATTATTTGTACCTTGTGCAAACAGGCAAGTTTTCTGATAAAACAGATGAAAACTGATATTTTCGTAGGGTTTGAAAGCCACATAAAAATAATATTTTTACATCAGGAGGCAACCTGCATAGCTTAAAACAATGCTGCATACACACTGCATTATGTAAAACTAGGATTTTCGAAGCATTGGCTAATTATAACAATTTGTCACCTTGTAACTTTCAGTAAATTATGCATAAAAAAGGACTGTTGGGTAGCTCTTCTTTGTAAATATCAATCTCTTCAACCCCTTTTTCTCCTGTTAACGAAGACTAGATTCTTTTGCAAACAGATTGGAACGAGAAAAGGATAACAGTCTATTTAAATATCCTCTTTTTTTTTGGCAATTTCCACGCTAAGAATTTATACAAATAAGAACAATTTTAAACATTCTTAAGTTATCACATTAGTTTTTGTTTTCCTGTACTTGCCTTTTAGCTCTTAAAGTTTTTAAGAGAACCTTATAAGGCACTATTTTAAATGATGTGTTTTACCCATACTCACATTCGTGTGACTAATCCTATGAGAAAGAACGTAAATCAAACGCTGGGGATGACTGAACCAATCATAGCTAACAACTGAAAAGTGCAAGTTATTTTAAAACTATTTCCCATATACTTCTTAAACTCTAAACACTTCAAAAGAATAAAATTCTATAATCAACAAATCACCTTTGGAATATTTTTTCAAGAAAGAAATTTACAAAAAACCTTTGATATGAGGTTCTTAAGTCCATTTATTATATTTATTTTGTCCCATTTCAGAATTTAAGAAAAAGTTATAATGTGCTATTTCCAGTCTTAAAAACTACACTTTAAAAAGTTCATGTTGAGTTATAATTCTAAGGTCCATATTTATTCACAAATGACATGTCAAGAACTTGAGAAGATGCCAAAACATGTGCCTACGTTCCACTGACATGAACGGGCAATTGACTGAACTCGGAGTCAAACGTGGATGGAGTTCTACCAAATATATTCATTGCTTTCTCACCTCTGTTATCTTTTTCCGATCTACTCCTTGCTTCACTTGCTGTGCCCCACACATGGTTGTCTTTCGCTGAAGCTCTTGTTCTATTTGGAACGTTTCTAAATGCTGACTTAATGTGGCCCCACCACTGACATCAGAATTACATTTGGTCCAATTATCCTGGAAGCACTTAGAATTTTGTAATGCAGACCCTGTTGATGTCTCATAGGTTTTCAGCAGCTTTTCCACAACACCATAATTTGACCTAGGATCAGCTGATCTTGGCCGGCCAGACAAATTACTTGGTCTCCAGTCATGCTCGTGGAGCATATTACGATAACTGCTAGGACTTACGTGTTCCTGCATTTGTCTCACCAGGCCTGTTGTGGATTTTTTGGTGGGATTATCAGCCACATTTTCCCTGGGCACAGGCATGTGGGCACTGGTTTTCAGAATACCAGACACATTGTCATTTTCTGATATGTTACCTGCATGAGTAATTAAGGTACCACAGGGCTTAAGATCTTCAGATGATTCTG
Source organism: Diceros bicornis minor (assembly GCF_020826845.1). Taxonomy (NCBI): domain Eukaryota; kingdom Metazoa; phylum Chordata; class Mammalia; order Perissodactyla; family Rhinocerotidae; genus Diceros; species Diceros bicornis. Next base: position 10,214,301 of record NC_080762.1, on the reverse strand, counting down.
AGTAGCTTTGATTTTGCTGTATTGCATGACAATGTCTATCTGTTCTAAACACAGTTCTGTTAAATTCATCAGTCTTTGCTGCTAGCTTTTCATTCCTCGTAGTCCTTTCAAAGCCACAACTGAAACTTCTAAGTGGGCCACTGTTCTGTGTCACTGAGGAGCTATAGTCATTGCCTATATGAAGGTCAGGATGAGATTTAGCAGGGTGATCTGGGATCACCTTTTCATATTTTGGCTTATTGGGAGTAGAGCAGGTTTTCTGAAACCACAATGTAGAGGGGCTATTTTTTGCACCTTTCCCAATGTCGAATGACCACATGCTAAGCCCAACATTTTCATCATATGGAGGCTTGTTATCTATTCTGGCTTCTGGTGCCAGAGAAGAAAACATGATACCATCTTTCAAAGTCTTCCCTTCACTTAGACACCGTGTAGCCATCTCATTGTGCCTCAAAAGGAAATGAGGATTGCAGGTCCTTTCACCTTGACCCTTTTGGGCTACCCAGCTGCTGTGGTCTAAACTTTCCTTCAGACTTTCATGGGCTTGTTCAGAATATGAGCTGGGAAAATTTCGAGATGTGCTTCTTGGAGGAGGAACTGGTGGAGTTTCATTTCTTTGCAGATCAATGGTATCAATTCCACATTTTTTCACAGAATTGCTTTGGAGCACATTGGTACAGTTCAGTTTCTTTTTATTTTTCTGTTTTTCTTTCTCTAAATTGATTGGAAGAATGCACTGGCCATCACTGATCATGTAGTCTCCATGAGGCATATTCATTGCATTTGGCATTTCCTGGAGAAAAGAATCTGACTTCATCCTAAATAATTATAAAACATGGTATATATTAGTAATAATTTTATTTAGGATAAGCTCTTAAAAGAAACCATAGCTTAAGCAATGGATTTCTGCTTTAGGAAAAGGAGTCACAACTTCCTCAGACATCATTTTTATATAAATCCCCTAGTCAAAACCTCTGAGTCCCTTTTAAAGTAGGATAAAGCCCACCTCAGAGTGTTGCATTCAAGGCTCTACATACTCTGACCCGAACTATCTTTCCAATCTTGTCTTTTATTTTTTCTATTATCTGAAACTTCACCTACACTCAGACTAGACTGTGTGGGTGTTTGCTATTGGCTTTCTCATTTCTATAGGTTTTTTCTTGCCATTTCTTTACCTCAGCTCTGCCTACTGAATTCCTATTCATTATGTCATGTGAGTTCAAGTTCCACCCCTTGAATTTGAAATAACATTCTAAGTAGTATGACAGAAATATGAATAAGAGTGCAATGAGACATGAGTAATACCAAATGGAAGGTGTCATTTGGGCTTGAAAGAAAAGTAAGAATTTTTTGGATGAGTGGAGTAGAGGGCATATAGGCAAAGTGAGCTGTAATAAAAATTGAGTGGTTATTCAAGGAACAGTGAGTACTTTGGTGTGGATGGATTATAAAGCAGGGTAGGGAGGATGATGGAAAATAAGAGAGAAACACTAGGTTAAATTGGAATGTCTTTGAATTACATATTAAGGATTTTGAACTTTTTTCTAAAGGTCATGGATTAACAAGGAGAACATTATACCAGGTGTGATTTGTAAGAGAAAATTGGCAAGTAAGTCTTTTCTGAGTTCAATCAAAATAAAAATCTAAATATAGCAACAATATGGATTCATAAATTAAAGTTAATTAATCATATTGATAAATATAAATCATATTTATATCTCTTCAATTTATAAAATATTCTGAGAAAGCTTACAATAAAGCATAAACGCATTAACAGAGAATAGTAGGCAAAAGCTAAATGGACAAGTAGAGGGTAAAATTACGTATAAAACACGGTTGGATGAGAAAATCTATTGTAAGTTAGTACAAATTCTCTCTGAGCTTCCTTAGAACTAAAGAAAAATAAGGGTATACATTGCTATAGCTTTCAAAGAGAAAAGCATACTGTCTCACTGGGAGATAAATGTTGATTCTAGAACAATCCATCTTTACTTGTGGAAAATTCCAACTTATTTTTTAATTTAGCTAAAACTTACTTTTACAATTATATAGGTGTTTCTGAACTGAAACACCATTTTTATAGCATTGTATATATGTGTGTACATACTTATAAATATGTTGCTCTGAAAATTATATATGCTTCCATTATATACATAATGAATGTAGAGAAATAAATAACTCTTAGGTATAAAATATTTCAGTAGAACATCATTGTATAATTAAAACACCACATTGTAAAATCTGACATAGTTTAAAAACGTATTTAACTGGATTCGCCCAGCTGTATACTTTTCCACTGGCCAAATACCCAAAATAAAAAAGAATTACATTAGAAGATACTTGTTAATTTATCATGGAGAGTACACCCTAACTAAACACCAAAAGGGTAAATATAAAGAGAATTAGAAGATTTGCTTTAAGAATTAGTGAATGGAGAAATATACGATTAAAATTTTTATCTTCTAAGGTAACAGATTTTAATAACGCGTTAATTTTCACTAACAAAGTGTAAGGAGGAGGTAGTTTGGACTCATTAACTGAAAATAATATTTTTCTTGATTTTCCAAATAAAATAATCATAGATGTACCAGCCTACCTTCTGTGGTTAGACTGCCTTCGAATTTCCTCTTGAAAGCTGCATAATTCTTCACTAACTTTGGCAAGTTCCTCAAGAGCCTTTACACATAAGCAATAGCATGTTAGCACTTCGAAATGTAAATATTTCTTTAGCAACAGTTCTAGGCCAATTACATCTCACTTACTGTGCTGACGGCGCCAGAACAGCTCTTGCTCTCTTCCTCAGAAGTCCGCAGGTCAGGCCAGGCCTCACATTCCGTTTGGCTGTCTGTGGCCAAAGGACCCATAAACCCGACTTTTGATTTTTTTGTTGCTTTTTGTTCCTTACACATTTGATTTCCTTCACTGAGTAAGCTCTGCTCTGTTTTATTTTCTTTTTCCAGACCATCCCTGTGATTCATCCCTGTAAATTCACATTGTCCTGAATTGGGGTAATTTGGAGAAGATTCTACCACTTTATCTTGATGGGCCTTCTCATGATCAAGATCAATGGTCTTAGCACGTTCATTCATGTTGATTTTCCTCCGAAGCTTTACTTCATGGCAAAGCTATAAGAGAAACAAAGAATTTTTTTTCCCCCTAATTCACTCTGTCAATATTTTTGATACTAAGCACACTGTTTTGAGTTCTCTTTGCTATATTACTGTATACTACCCTGGAATATTAATGCTTATGCCTCCAAATAGTGCTTCTAAAATCTGGATTAGCTGGAACCGTTTGACGAACCAAAAAGACTAAGCATGGGTGGTAATTTCTATCTTCTGAGTAGAAATCAACTCTTTTAAAAATAAAATAAACGTGTATCTATATATAGATGTCATGATGATACAGAAGCACTGTCACAAAATTGGAATGACCTGAATCAATTACTGGCCATGCTTTCTAATTGCTTTGAGAGAGAAGCAAGAATTGAACTAATATTACAGTCATGTTTTTGAAATGTATGATCCTACCTGTATGCCGACATTTAACTGTCTAAAAAGTTGAGAATCTCATATGTTAAGTCAGTTCATTCTGTTCTCTAAGTAGACATTTTGCAATCAAATGATGTTTCCTTTGGAAGTTACCTTGGTGAGGGCTAGATATTAACTGAGATTTTTTTTGGTGAGGAAGATTAGCCCTGATCTAACATCTGCTGCCAATCCTCCTCTTTTTGATGAGGAAGATTGGCCCTCGGCTAACATCTGTGCCCATCCTCCTCTACTTTATATAGGACCCCACCACAGCATGGCTTGATAAGTGGTGTGTTGGTGCATGCCTGGGATCCGAACCTGTGAACCCCGGGCCACTGAAGTGGAGCATGCAAAGTTAACCACTACATCACAGGGCCAGCCCTGAGATTTTTTTTAATGCCAAGGCCATACACATTCTAAAAAAGTTTCTCCTAATTAAAACAAATGTGACCCTGTCCTATGTGATACAATAGAACTCTAAGGCTTTGACCATCTATTAGTCTACGTTAAAGCAGACCCCAAATTATTTCTAGACAAGGACTTAGTTTAACCTGCAGGCACTCATTCAGCTCACTCCTGAATAGAGGAAGGACTGGCTTTCTCTTCAGGCTTGAATTCTGGGAAAGCTTGTCAAATTTCAAAGGAGACAGTCAGACAACTATTAAAACATGTGACTGTACATTTTACGGCCATAACTTATGTCTGCACTACATCTATTATTCAAGGAATATAATACAGATTTGTTGCTGCTCAGTATTTACCCAAATCTCAGATGAGGGAAGCACTATACGTACTTGATGCCTGAAGGACACACAGCGCATTTATTTCCCTACATACTCAGAAATCCACCACAGGATGAAGTCAGAATAGCATCAAATTGCAGCCATGAATCAACTGTGTTGGCCGCTGTAAAATTATTTATACTGAACTGTTGTGGGCATTATGATTTTGGCTGACCTTGAGGGATACTGCAAGAAGCAACCCTCAAAAGTACTATGTTAAATCTAAGGATGCTGTTGGGGACACTGTCTTCTCTTTGAAGAGCCATGGGTAAAAACAAAATTGCTTTAGTTTAAAATCAGGGACAAAAGTGCTACTCCTGGTAAATAGATTTGCTTTTGTGTTTTGAATATTGAGAAATATGCATCTGATAATTTTTGTGTTAGTTACTAGAAAGATAGACTTGCTGCATGCATTTCACATGCAATCCTTCCTCTTGTCTTCACCTCATCTTTCTCTTCTAGTTTCGGCATACTTTACCTTATATAGAATTTTATATGCCATCTTAAGTTCTCTTGGGGACTTAAGCCAGGTATGAATAAACAAGTAACAAAATGTTATTGATGGAGAACTACTTATTTTGTATAAGAGAATCTGTACCCAGCCCTTGTTGATGGTTATCTGATCATTTGAACACAGAAGACAAGCAGGAAAGATTACAGTGTGAGTGAAAGAAATTCCGAGGCGTGTGTTAACTCTATCCAGGGATTCTATCTGGATTATATCAGGTTTCAAATGATCCAAGTATGTACATCTTGGATTTGCAAAGCAAATGCAATGGTTGTGGATAGAGGCTAAACAGAGAATCATTAGCGTCTTAATTACCCAACGCTGGATCCTCTTACTAGATGATATTATCACTTGGAATCACCAAAGTTATGTGTGTGCACTTAGGAATCTACAATTCTCTAATACACGGCTTAATAATTTGTGTCTGATTTAATACAAAGAACTTAGTGATAAATGTCAAACAAATAGTTTATTATGCTTGTGGCATGTTATAATTTTTTCAAGTGTTGATTTTTTAATTTTAGTTTAAAAAATTGTCTTGATTCTCTGTGACATGTGTGGATACTTTCCTGCTGTCTTCCTCAATCTTTTCTACTACCAGCTTTGCAGCCTCTAAGAAGGGATGTACAAAAGGTACGTTCTTACAGGCTACAAAGCTGGGAGTAGAAAAGAAATATATATTAGTATGATAAGGGGAGCATAATGCTAGTATTCAGGTATTGAAGAGCATCATCTATGGGTATTATGGGTAAGATCATTATCTAAACATATTCCCAGGTATGGAGCTGTATACTGCAGACAGCAAGACACAAATAGCACCACAGCTACTGTCCAAGATGAAAAAAAAATTACAGCCATTCTGTCTCCTTGATGCAGAAAGAGACAGTATTTCTATGGACTATGATCCTGTTTAAAGTATGTTTAATTCTTGCTAATTGATATGGCTAATATTTACCACAGATGGACTCTACAGAGATGTCAGAATAATTATTTGACGATAACAAAATTAACCAGATGCAGACTGTTTTAGCTACATGGCTTAAACAATTGGCTAGACTAACCTGACTCCTTAAATTATTTTGCTTGGAAGCTAGAATTATCTGAGATTGTTGCTATGTGGACCTTCCAAACCTTTGGGAGCCAATGACCCACGACTTCAGGTTTCTAACTGGAGTTTGGATTCTGATTTGACCTAGGCATCTCCTGGGGATCCAATCTGAGTCTCTGGGTGGAAGAGCTAAGAGAGTGAGCAAAACACATTTTCCAAACTCTAGAGAGACAAGAAGTGGATTCTCCTTTCAATCTCTAATCGTACACTACACGCCTGCCATCTCAGCTCTATTTCAGAGGAATAGTTTAATATCTACTCTTTTTAATTTTTCCATTTAGCATGCCAATTTGTATTTTATTCACAACCAATTATATGGCTGTTAATAAGAAAAATATTTGCACTATAAACACATAAAGCGCCAGCTTTGATTGCCTGCGAATAAAGGCCAAGGAGTCTGTTAAAATAACGACTTTGGCAACGTGCACAAAACCATATAAGTCAATACCATGGATGTTATCAGAAGAAAGCAAGATAAGCATAAATAATTTCCAGTTGGAACAAGCTTGAATATACATCATTGTAAATACTTAAAGGAAATATTCCAGGCACAACAGGCTGAGGGATGGTTAATGGGGATAAAATAACCATTTGTAGCAGAGTCATGGCATGTCATTTTTCATAAGCCCTTTCCTAATAAATGCGCTAATAAATGTGGCACACCCTGCCAGAATAAATATCATGTCTACTGCCATTTTCTGTTTGCTATATGACACTCATTTTGATTACACTGAATTATCTAATATGTAATTTCCTTTAGTAGACATTATTCATAAATCGTCTTAGGAAAGATCTCTGTTTTAATGCCTAATTGTAATTTCGCTAATATATTTCCCACCAATTATGTCTTTTCTACGTTTTCCTCCTGGGCCCTGTATTTGAAAACTCATGCAAAATACAGACCTCACTTTTGATAAGGCATTCTAGTCAGAAAATAATAAATTGATACACTTTAAAGTGACATTTCAAGTTCTTAATTTTCATGCAAGGCTATAAAATAAGCATAGTCCCTGTGATACCATTGGGTGAGGTTATGCTATTTTTGGTCTAGTAAATGTCATGGAGACATGCATCTCTTAGGTGGAATAAGGAAAATTAAAATGGTTTCCAACACAAACAAACTTCAACAGAATTTTCATTCTGAGCTTTAAGTTTACAATCCATTCAAAACAAATCAACTTTTACCTCTTCTATCTTCTTCTGCATGATCTTCCATTGACTTTCCCATTCCTTCCTTTCATTGTCAAACTGGTCCAGTAATTCCATCTTTTCCTTGTGCCAGTTCGTCTCTGTGTTCTCCCACTGCTTATGAAGGTCCATGGCAACTGCGTGAGTGTTAGTGAAGGGGTGTTCCTGCTCGTCTCTGCCTTCTCTTAACTGTTTCTTGGAAGCTTGGGGTTGTTTTATTTGAAGCTGTCTCACTTGCCTTTAAAATAAAGCCGAATATAAACATAACAAGAGAGAGTTCCAATCCACATGCTTCCTGGAAACATTTTATCATTTCGTCAAGAGCCATCGACATAAACTACAGGAAAATTGGACTCAAAAGAAGAGAAGAGATGACAACAATCTGCTTAAGAAGAAGAAACTAACAGTCAAAAAATAAGTATTGTGCAAAGTGTTTTTTTCCCCTTTCTGAGACCAGACAGCAAAATTATAGTGGACAAGACGGTTAAATGCACATGTGAGATATAAGTATTCCTTTAACTAACCACCTAATCTAAAGATAGAACTCTTCATGAATATCTAAGAGTGGAAGTAGGAAATTCAACTGTATGGTCATAGCTACACAACTGTGGTAGATTCTGCTGCAACAAATTTACTCCTTCTGTTCTGATGCAACCAGATTATATATTTCTGTGACTTAAGGTCCTGAGACAGTGCTGGACTACAGTCTCCATTTTATATTCAGAGTTCAAGCTCATGCCAAATGTGATTACTGTATTAATAAGACCCTAGAGTTGGTAGTCTGGGATTGATGTATCAGCAAGAAACCAAACATTTTTTTAATCATAAAAAATGTTTTCATTATTTTTACTTCATCAAGTGTAAAAGCAGCAAAACTATCTGGGGAACAGTATGTTAAAACTTATCCACGCTCTCTTTTCCTTCTGATAGACTATATATGAGAACCTATTTAGGATACTGAATACAAAGAACTAAAGAAAACATTTTGCTCCGTTTGCAAGGATATCCTCGATGACATAAAGCAGTGACTGAAATAACGCGATTTCTAGCAGTTAGTGTTGGTGTATGTAGGGTTTGAAGATGCAATTTAAAACACCAGATTGGGGCCGGCCCCGTGGCTTAGCGGTTAAGTGCGCGTGCTCCCCTGCTGGCGGCCTGGGTTCGGATCCCGGGTGCGCACCCACACACTGCTTCTCCAGCCATGCTGAGGCCGCGTCCCACATACAGCAACTAGAAGGATGTGCAGCTATGACATACAACTATCTACTGGGGTTTTGGGGGGAAAATAAATAAAATCTTTAAAAAAATAAATAAAATAAAATACCAGATTGGTAACTCTGTTATAAAAGTCACCTAAAATTTCTGAGATTTTGTTTGTTTACATTAAAATGGAGGACAGTCACAGGGTGGTTATAAAGATTGAATAACATATGGAATGCAAAGTAGTATGAGAAATTTAAAAAATCTTGCTCTAAAAATAATTTTTATTAATAAAGTCATGTACTTTTTTTAATGGATAGAAAACATGTTTAAAATGTTTGAATCTCCATATAAGATAATCATGCCTATAAGAAGTCTAATTCTTCAGTTTTCTAGGCTGTGACCAAAATGCCCTAACTTACCAGGTGGCAGCTTACGCTAACTATGAGCAAAGTTTCCGAGAGTCAGTAGCTGCCTGGGTGCTGGTATTGTGGAAGAAAGCTGACGTAACCAGGCAGCAGGCCCCATTTTGCAGTCCCAAAACATGCAGAAGATGGCTGCATATTTCATTTACCAAATAAAAGATAAACATTGAAGACTAATTTTATTTTTGTCAGACTGTTCCGAACATGAATATGCGAGTGGCAAACTGTTTTGAACATATATTTTTTGAGCTGCAATCTATCAGTGAATTAGACTAATAAGGATAAAAAATGTTAGTGCTATATGCAGGGCTCCACCTTCAAAAACACTCGAACATATTGGGATCCGTATTGTTATTCTTCTCTCAAACAATTTGCTACAGATACTTTGATCGTTTTTACCTATTTCTTTGGCACTCACAATACTATGATTAATTCAATCAAGAAAAAGGAGTAATTTCGGATTTAGCCGTTAAAGATGCTGTCATGTCTCATTTTATCCACTTAGCCATGCTCTTTTCTAATCTCATTTTCTACCCTTTCTGTCATCCTTCCTGTTTTTCGCTGCCCTCCACAACTATAAGCCAATGAGTACAGATACCTGCCGTAGCAAGCGCAAGTTGTCCACAAATAAATACCTCAATGAAGACCCAACAAAATGAAGATAGTAAAGAATATACAGAATTCTGGTTTTTGTTTGTTTTGGTGAATCTGTCATTGATCTTGATTACCCAGCAATCTTTTAGGTTCATCTTATAACTATTCACAGGAAATGCAGACAGTGCTTATTTCAGAGACTTACAGACTGCTTTAAAACTGTACATAATTAACTGTGAGCTGAAACTATCCATCTTGCTTACTAGCAGGTATGTAACATTGGAATTTCTTAGGAAGAGTGGAGCAGTTTAAGAACAAGAGATAGCTGCAGATCTAACCAAGGAAGTTATAGAAAGGGAGCAGACTAATTTTAAGCTACCTGGAAGAGGTGCTATGCTAGTCCGTGTTTCACGCTAACTGTTGAACACTAGAAATGTCCAAAAATCACTATAAAGTTTCTCCTACAATTATGTAGCAAATGGCTACAACTTTTCTTTCTATTTCTAACTTTCCTTGAACCACTTCCAGACCAGGGTTAAAGGCATCAGACCCCTCTCTTTTTTTACCTACCTGAAGAGGTTCATCCAGGAAAACTCTAAATCAGGCTTGCTCCTGGTAACAAGACTATACATGAACCCAAGCAATGTTCCCGAAGCAGACAGAATCCTGCACTTAATTGCAAAGAGCCAAACTCATCACTTAATATGGAGAAGGGCCAATCTACAGAGTTTCCCCTTTCAGGGCCAGAGCAATTTCTAGTGCCAGGAATTATAATGGTTATGGATCAAAAATAAGCTTTTGAAAGAAAATTCTTAAGAGCAATATCTGTGCCAAGTTTTGTGGGAGGATTTATTTCGCCTTCCTTGCATCTATGTCTTGTCATAAATGTCAAATGCAATATGGCTGAATATATGCTTTCTCCTCTAACAAAAATAAAGGGGGGCCATAGAGTTGTTGTGAGGCTTAAATGAGCAAGAGAGAGAATGCTTAATAAAAGTGCCTGACCCTGTTTTGGATCATAGCGGGTGCTCGATAAATGCCTGTTTCTTGATTTCTTCCTTCTGTCCTTCTCTCCCTGCACCTTTTTCTTGTCTTCTCCCTCCCTCCTTCCCTTCATCTATCTCTCTCTCTGTTTTCTTTCTCTGGCATAAAACTGATGATTTTGATCTTTATTTAATTAGAAAATTGATAAAAGCAAGTCTAATTGTATGAACTCACAAAAATTTTCAATGATTTTTCTTTGCTCTCAGTATTTTTCAAGTAGCTTAAGGACACACGGCAAGGTAAATATTTAGGAAAATTTTTATTGTTAGTAAAAATTTGAATAAACAAATCTTATATAAAACTGCCTGTTATAATTCTCCTTAATTATTTTTTAAAAAATCCAACTAATGGGGCAGCTTGGTAGGGACAGAATGTTCTGCAAGGAGAAGTTACGGGGTAATGTGGTTCAGCAGACTCAAAAACTCACTTTCAGTGACTCGACTGAGGCAAACATAAAAGTTCTCTTTGTTCTTAGCTGTCACTCTTTTTCACCCACAGATACTGGCATCTATGTGGGGGAGAAGGAAGGATTTCTGCTATCTGCACCCCTTCCGGTGTCCCTTTGACTCTCCATTTCATTTCACTCCTTCTAGAATTGCATTCAGAATAAAAATTTATTAGAGCAAATGTGAAAGGAGAGAGTGAGCTTTATTACTTAGTCCTGCACACGTTCTTCACCCAACAACTCCAAGTCAGCCTTCCCTAATCCATTTCAACCCATTTCCCCCTCCCCACAGCCGGAAGCCAGAACGGTAGAGTTGTGAGTGGGCTGCATAAGTGCGGTGAAGGGAAGAAAATAGTTCTGCCAACCTTCCAGCCCTACTATTAAGCAGATTTAATGTGCCACAGGAGTCTCACAATAACTCATTTTCATTTCCCACATTAGCCTCAATTTGGTCATGATCATACTTCTTTGTGGGAGGGGTGTTCCATTCTTACTACACCTTGGTCGTTACCATTTCAAGATCCCACTGCCCCACTGGAAACTGGACTTCAGCCAGACAAATGAAACAGTGTTAGGGGAGCTGACTCCGATGTTACTTCTCTCTTCTGAGATTTTTGTTCAGAATACTTGTTTCTTGCTCTCCTACTTCCTTTTCCTAACATATTAGTTTTCGGATAACTGGAGATTTTTCATTTGTAGGAGATTACATATTCCAATAGGAATGCCACACAGAGTAGGTGCTGTCAATCTCACAATTCCTAGAAGAATCATTGCCCTGGAGATGCTTTGCTTCCTCTGAACTTTGAGGAATTAGGATCCCCACACCCATACCCATCAGAGTTATGCACCATTTGCCTCCAAGTTTCTCTAGCCCTTTATCCAGGCTACTATGAGTCACCTGCATCATTTCAACTGATTAACAGACCTTATTCCTCCCTTATTGTTCTCTGGCAAATGCATCTTTCCAAAGACAACCATGATTTGATTTTGTTACAGGGCAAAAGGGAATATTTTTTATTACTATTTCTCGCTATTTCAGCATGTTCTTCATATTCCAATACTGCCACATGCAATTCCAAAGAAACCAACTTTGCATTCTCATTTTATTATCTTCTCCTTCCTTGTTTTCTCTCCACTTATACACTCAAACTAGAAAACATCCAAGATATAGGTGCACTGATTTTACTTCTCTTAACTTATAAAATAGAGGCTTTGAAAGAAATTTTCAGCTTGGGTAAACAAATATCTAAAATTAACCAGTTTAAACAGAAGATGTAGTGGTAAGGTTCTCTCCTAATTGCAGATGAACCCATTATGAATGGCATGCACTTAACTCAAATTACAGAAACACTCACCATGCAGGGAGCAAACCATCATCTTGGATGAAACTACATTTATTTTTCATTGCAATTTTCAAATATCAGCAATCTCAAGGGTTGTGAACTCTACTTTGCAAATGTTAAAAAGTCCTCATCCTAATGAAAGTAGCATTCTAATAAATATATTTAGAGAAATCCCACGGTAGGCAAAGTGCTGTTCAAAGTATTGAGAAGCCGTGTTTGAAAAACACTGTCTCAGAGAGCGGATGGCACCATCAGTCCAGAGCTGAGAAATCCACTCACAGCAGCTGAACCCTCTCTTCCCCGGGAGTCAGTAAAATCCATTACACACCCCGCCCCACCGTTTTCAAACCCAGACACAGACACTGAAACAGACAGATGTTGACATCATCCTCCACTTAAACAGTATCCACACTTTACAACACGGCAGCAGCAGTCCCTCCATATTTTGCCACAATTAGTCACTTGCATTCAAACTGCCCGAAAGAAACATACCTTTTTGCTCCAGCGAGAAATCCTATGGATGTTCGACCAGTGGTCAACCTAGCAATGAAAGGACAGCTAGTTGTTTTCAAGAGAAAAGTCTCAGCTTGGTGAATCTTGCTTCTTTGCAAGAAATGGGAATGCAAAATAAGTCTGACCATTCAACAGAGCGGTACTGACAAGCCCCTTTGGAACCTTCACCACTTTCACGAGTCACGAAGCTGCTCAATTCAGTATCACAGCGGCAGCTGAGACTACTGTGACGTCAGTGACCCGGAGGCGGCATTCCAGCCACCGCTTCCAACCAGAGCTCTGTAACTTTAGAGCAGCTCGTACTCTGGGTAAACAACTCCACGTCCAGGACATTTTTAGCTTTTATCATGGAGCCGAGCATTTTCAAACTCTCCAAAAGAGCTGGTGTTAACAGCACACAAAGACAGTGGCCCATTTTAGATTTCTTTTATTTGGAAAAGTAAACTCCTTTTTTACAGTCAAGAATTATCTCCTTGCATCTCTCTCTTTCCCCTTCTCAGCTCGTGTCAGAATGCACTTTTCAGTGCCTTTAGAAGTTGGTGTCTGGATGTGGCAGAACAACACATGTAGCAATTTTATAGATATATGATCTCAAAAGATTTGTGATCTCAAAAGATATATAGGATCTCAAAAAGATTTAAAAACTTCTGTCTTTAAATAAAATAGAAATGGGACATATACAAACACCAACCTCCTAGCTCTTTGTGATTCTATGACAGCTTGCTTCCTATATCTACAGTGGTAGTAATGTCTTTCTGCTAGAAAAAACTGGAGCCCATGGGAAAGGATGATACTTATTAAGGGAAGGAAAAAACCAATGAGATACTCACATGCTTGTTTTCAACTGAGGTGTGCTGTAGCCCAAGTGTATGGAGAGGCTCCCTAAACCATAACCAGATCCATCTGTCCTGGAAATCCCCCCCAGCAACATTTCCAGGTTGTGTGTGAACTTGTACACACATGCATCTGCTCATGTTTGGTTTAATGGAGTTAAAGGAAGCATCTACAGCAATTTGTGTCTAATTCTCAAAATAACCTAGATAAGAGTTTAAATAATAAGGCTTATCATCAAGTCTGAAGAACTTTCTCTGTGTGGTCGTTAAAGCATTACATCTTCACTTTCACATTATTTTTGCTTGCTTTCAGATAAATATTTCATGGGGAGCTAAAAAGTTTAAGAATAATAACCTGCTCATAGTAGGACATTAGTACATGTAGGACAATTGAATGAAATCATACTCTGTGTCTTGAAAGCCTGGCATCATAATCTCAAAATCAATAACAACAACAATAACAGTTATAGTACTAATAGTGATTACTCATGGAGGGATAGCTCTCTGCAAGTCTCTGTGCTAAGTACTCTGAATATATCTTTATCATAGCTCACCCTCAGAGCAACTATGTCTCTAAGTATTGTTAACCCAATCTTACTGATAAAACGGTGACTCAGAGAGGTAATGTAGTTTGCGGAAGTGCACAGAAACGCACACCCATGCAGAGAAGTAGGGATTGGAACCAGTTTCTTGCAACTCTGAATTTTGTCACAGAGATCTTGGTTTCAATCCCACTGCCACCAATTATCTGTGTGAACTTTGAGTTTCTGTTTCTTCTGTAAAGGGATAATCATATTTACTTCATGAAATTGTTGTAAGAGTATGAGTGCCGGGCACACAAGTTATGTTAGCTCATTTCTGCCTCCATCCTTATGAGGACAGGAGGAAGATCCTGGGGGGATTGCCTCAAAGCATCTCTACAGAATTACCTAATAACAGTGTTCCCCCTACCCTCTCTTCCTCTCTAGATTTCTTAATTTCCACGTGTCCTTTGTAAAATTAAGACTGTTTCTAAATCCTATCAGAACTTCAGATAATATGTGGCTAAGTTATAGGAGAAATTATGTTGAGCTATACTCTATACTATCACTCAATAGTACCTATTTCACTGCCCTTTTTCATGGATGTCCCAGTAATTATTTACTGCAGGGGATTCGTTTGTTTTTTATCATGGTAAAGTTGACACAAAATTATATATAGATTCAAAAACTAGGGAAAGACTTTGACAAGAATTTCACTCCAAGTCTACCACTTATTCTAGTATTTACAAACCCTTTCTGTTGAATTTTTAAAAATATATATTAGCTAAAATTTCCATGCTATATTTCATACCCAAAAGAAATAAAGTCACACAATTAGACGATGGCATACGAAGGCAATAAATATTCTGCACAGGTATTTTTGAACCTTTCCACTAAAAGCTTTTGTTTTAAGAAAAGTTCTTACTGTTACGTACATAAAATGAAGGGATTTAAAAGACTGATGCTGGTGTACTCAGCCATATAGTGATATTCAGAGTTAAATAAAAGTCCCTGACATTTTCAAGCAGATGTCAGAATGCTGAAAATCTTATGGAAAAGATGCAATTTGTTACATAATCCAGGCTACTTTTAAACCATTTAAATATTTAAACCTTCAAATACTAAATTGACCCAAATGATTGCTCTATGTATTGGAGAGAATTTGGAAGAATCCGATGACACACTAATCCTATTTCAATGCATAACAAATATGTAAAAATAATGTGTATAACAAGACAGTGTAAAGTAAATGTAGAAACAACAGCTGCTGTCAAGAAACAAAAAAGAAAATCCTGGAGAGGATGTGAAAAGGTCTATATGAATAATGATATTAAGCCACAAACTAAAACATTTTGGAAAGAGTGAAAAAGGAGTACTGAGTGCATAAATGTCACTAGCAGGTGTTCCCAGACTTATAGAAATTTAGAGCCAGAAAGAACCTCTGAAATCATCTAGCCATCCTTCTCATTTTACAGCTGAGGAAAGAGGACCTGATGTTAAGTCATTTGCCCAAGGTCACAAAGCCACTTACTAGAAATGCCAGGAATAGAAGCCAGGTCTTCTCATTCCTCGTGGAGTGCCTTGAAGTTCAAAATTCCAAGGAGTTCAAGGGAAGGGGATAGAATAAAGGGATAAGAGTTTTGGTCATAAGAGGTTGATTTCTGGCTTTGTTAAATTTTAAATTCAGTTTTCTTCTAAGTTCAAATGAGGGAGATGATACTCCATCTTCCAAGTATAACATAGGAGTCATATAGCAGAGTATTTATCTTGATGACTATTTATCTAAAGAGGCTTGTGTCTTCAGCTATATAAATCCTGGGTCAAAATACGAAGACAAAAGGATTTTAACTTAGTGGTTGAAAAAAAATCCAGGGATAAATGCACCAACTTTGCCTTTAGCATGCTAGTACACATTTAATTTACAGTATCCTGTTGGCAGGAAAATCTTGAAGCATCACAAAGCAGTTATTTATTTAATCTCTTAATGCTATGATGACACTGGCTGTGCATGAGACTGGGTGGCTTCTGACTTCTTGCTTGTATAGTTTTTCAGTCCTTTCTTGCTTTACTCTTTAAAGATATTTACCAGTAAAGGGGTACTGTATTTCTACTTTCATTGAAAAGGAGATGGAAAAAATTGGAAAAAAGATGACTTTGAAAAACTGAACTCATTCTTATGCATATTAAAATTTAGAGGCTATTATAGGTGACATATTTTAAATAATCCTTCCTTCTAGAATAATGTTTGCTCTTTGCAGTTTTCAAAGCACTTTACGATATATGATATCAGTTGTTTAGTAGAAGTCTCTTGAATCTTAAATTATCTTCCATTCCTAGGGAGAGGTCTTGGACACTCCAATTAACATTTCATTTAACAAATATTCATGAGCCAAGTCTGTGCCAGGTGTAGTGTTAGATCCGGAGGACTGGAAGAAGAATAAGACATGTCCTTGTCCTCAGCAAGCTAGGTCAACTCTGAAGATCCCTGAAATGTGACCTACAGCATGACTGCCCACATCCTGAATAGCTCACTACCTTGAAATAAATTTACAAACAAATGCGGAGAGCCCCTTCCATAGTCGCCACAGCATTACTTCAAGGGGACAGTATAGTGTTACTCTCAGCCCTTGCTGTATAGCACAATCACTCAGAGAATTATTTAAAGAATTACTAATGCTGGAACTTTCCCCCAGACTTTCTGAATCAGACCATTCAGTGGTGTGGCCCAGGTTTCTTAATTTTTATAAAGTTGCACAACTGATTCTGTCAAATTTAATCCTGTGTTGAGTCCTAGAATGGCAGAGTTTGGACTCTGTGTTAGTAAAAGAAACATAATCTTGATATTTACAAGAATCTGTTTTGGGTTATAAAATTATGAGAGTCACACACAGAGTATTTATCACCCATGGAAGTTACATATTTAGATTGCTGTGTTTCAGCTAATGTGCTATTTTCCCAGGGCTGGATGTTTTCCCCCTAGAATCATGGGATGCTGGCTCTCTCTTCTATTCTGAGGGCTGGTAACATGTCAACAGATTTTTCAGCCAAGCAGATCTGTCATGGGGCTTATGTACAGGCATTTCCAGATGACAGAAATATTCAAAAGAAACAGTTTCAAGCTATTTGTTCTTTTTAAATACTGGTCTGTATGCTGAGGAAACAAAACAATAAAACATTTGAGAAATGTGGGATATTTATTAAAACTAGAGACAGATCTTGCTTGTTTTCAAATTTGTTTTTAGCATCTCATTATATTATTTCTAGATTCTTGAATTGGGAGATGTTGCTAATGATGACAACAAAATCTAAATAATAAAGGGACAGTTCTAGGGCTACCTCTCATTCCAGAAAAGGGCCTTGGGAATGTCTGTCCACCACAAGAGGGCACCCTGAGTCACTCCTCTCTGTTAGGTAGTTCTAGCAGTGAAGGAGGGCTAAGAGAGGCTATTTAGCAAGTACAATTTGAAGGACACAGTAATTAATCCCTACTCTTCCCGCCCCATAGAGTTGCTAGCCCACCTACATCATCTCCCAGAAATGTTAGATTTATCACTATTAGGTAATAGCATTATATTTTCAGTAACTGTCTAATAACGTGCCATTGGCAGAGGATGCAGTTACTAGCTATCACACCTTGGCACAGAAAAGAACAGCTAACACACAGAAAGGACTGGAAGGGACAAGTCAATATACGTAAGTTTTGATTGGAGCCCGCAAAACAAATCTGTTTTATTCATGGGGCATGGAGTATGGATAGGGAGGGAAGATCAGAATGAGGAACTGTATGAGCGTGTGCTAGATTTTGAGGAGTTCACATGAGAAGTCTTGGTGCTCAGGTGAAAAGACACATGGCATCATGACAGGAGATCCGGAGATGAGGGTACAGAAAGGGAGGCCCAAAGTCACACTTCAGTATAGCCTTGGGCCCACTCTGATCAGAGGACTTCTGCAGAGCCAGTCAGAACATTCGCCACACCAAGGTCTCCGGAAGTCCACACGAGACTGTAAACACAATACTTTGATGGCTGAGCCTGGCCCTTACACTCTATTCTTCTGTTGTTATTGTTGCCATTGAAATATTTTGCATGATCAGATGCCTATAATTTCATTCTTTCTTTTCCAACCATTTTGAATCCACCTTGCTATTTTGAATCCATCTACTTTCTACAAATATTAGTACTTCAAACAATTAGCTACTTATAAATAAATTACATTCCCTCTAAAGTGAGGAGTGTGACCATAGACCTGAGCTTCTCCTCCTAGAGAACATTGTCACCTCAAGATTTGTGAGGTCCAACGCCGGGGGATCCCGACTTTCCTTCAACTATCTTCTTTGGTTGCTTCACTGTGGCTTTTCCCACCCTGTGGAGTCTAAGCTGTCAGAGTAATGCTAAGACTCTCCACGCAGTGGCCATAGTCCCTCGGCAGAGACAGTTTCCTTTCAGGTAACAGAGCTCAGATCCATAGGAGTCACCTAAAATCCAGAATAAATTAATTTTTCTGTACCCTCATCTCCAGATCTCACATCATGATGCCACAAGTCTTTTCACCTGGGCACCAACACTTCTCATGTGAACTCCTCAAAATCTAGCACCCACTCATACAGCATGTTAAACTCCCCTTCCAAAGTTCTAAATATCTGATTTAGGCTGACACATAGGATGTTCTGTTTTAAAGATCTAACTCTGTTTTATCTGTCCAGGAGGTAGTAGTACAGAGGAAATGACATGAATTGTGCAAAAACTTCACATGTTAATGAAAAAGAAGAGAGAGAATGGTAAACTAGATGCTAAACCGAGTTTTCAGACTTTAAGAAATAAAAGACTATAAAGTATATATATATTTTTTAAAAAGCATACATTCTCTTCCCTTTCTAAATCATTTGAGGCAAGTGGGCAAACTGATGCACTTCTCTCTGTCCCTCACATCCTCTTAATTTTCAAAGGCATAGGTTAAGGGAGGTACTTTAAACATGAAATTTAAGAGCTGACTTGCTGACTTTAAAGGTACCTTACGTTGGACAACCTCAGAAAGGAACAAATGTTGTTTGCCAGTCTTTGATAACCACTTACACATCTTGTTTGTAAACACAGATTATAAGCAGCTCAAGTCAAAACACTCAGAAAAGATTACAGAAAACAAACATGTAACACACACTTTTTCAGAATCAATAAATTCCAGAGCTCCATCTCTGGCATATGCAGTAGAATAAAGTTCCTGAAATAGCTGCACCATTCCTGAATACTTCAGGGTCATTTGCCATTTTGTGAAATGAGTCAGTGTTCTAAATTTTTCTGAAAAGTTCTAGTTTTTAAATAAGTGCAATCCTCCAATTTACTTTTTATTTAATATTTATTTTGGCACAAGACAAAAACTTTCAATTATTTATTTAATATATTTAAAAATGTACTGATAATTTAAAAGAAAAATAATCAAAACAAAAGCAAAATATGAACTGAAATACCCTAAACAGAAATTTTGGTTTAGACAACATTCAAAGAAACATTCTAATACACAAGTCAATGAAGTTACATGAATTTTTTTGAAAAGTCTGAATAATTGCTAAAACCACTAATTATATATTCTTATGTCACAGTAAATTTTATGAATTTATAAAATCTTGCAATTTTATTTTCAGATGTTGGGTTTTGATGATACCTTATTTTGAAAAATAGCTATAGGAAAACTCATACATCTATGAGCTAAAAAACCTTTTATAATTGTAACAATGAAATTGTATAATCAGGAAATGTCACTACATTTAAGTTAATTAACCATACATATCTGAGATACAAGATAAGATGAGGGTCTTTAGGACAACACAGCCTGGCTTAACAGCGGGCAGTGAAAGGTGGAAATTTCTGAAGTTTCTTCTTATTTTTAAGAGGCTGCTCCTATTCTCTGACCAAGTGAGGCCATAACACTACTCTACTTGAAAGTTGTTCCTGGAAGTGATTTAAAAACTACCCACAATTTCCCTAGAACAGCCACAATGTTCTCTTAAAACTGCAAGTGAGTAGTTTAGAGTAAGTGAGTCCCTAAACAGAGACGGCATGGACTAAAAAGTATGTATTAAGTTACATGGAAAGGACTTGTAGAGATTCTATGATTTTACACACACTTTAGAATGGCCAACATTTAAAACAGCTAACACCATGTCCTCCTCTCCCAACTGATCAACACAAAAGTACTGTTTAGAAGCATTGAGTATGTTACCACATCTACTACTGTAACTACAAAGGTTTTCCTGCCATGGCCAGGCCATAAAGCCTTCTTACTCTGAATGAGTTTCCCTCTGCAATTCCACAAGCAGGCTGTTGAGAACCCAAGACCTACTCATGAAATGTTAATTTCATCAACATGTGTACGCAATCACTTCCCTTATCAAAAGCTAGATCAAAATTACAAAATAGAATTAAAACTATCTTTCATTAGACCTAACTGGTTTATAACCAGGGTTTAAGCAGCACTGTCTTCATGAACATTGTTTTTGAACTCTACTAAATCCCAGTAGATTAATAAACAGTCAACTTTTCTCACTTTCTGATACTATCCTCCACCACCTTTCTCTTCAATCCTTGAATTCAATTAGGGCATCTGACCCCAAGCACAACTCTACCGGATGAAAGTGGACTGTAATTCTCTAAGACTATAGCTACGACCCCTGCATGAATATTTGGAGTTAAGGTTTAGCTACCAAACTGACATTCCAAACTTCACTGGCGGCTGATTAAATAACTGTATCCCACTCTACCACACAAATTGAAGCGAAGGTTGGGGAACACAGGCCAATACACATTCCAGGCTCAGCACTGAATTTTCTTTTGATTTAGGAGTTTGAGTCAATTATGCTTAAAAATAGCCAACTGAATTCTTTTTTTCTTAAATCTAGGCCAAATTACCAAAGACATTTCTTCCTACACCCAAGAATGTGCATGTAAGGGAATTTTCTACAATAAGATTTATTTGTTTGAATTTATTTTTAGCATGATGTTTAAACAGCACAGCTTCAAGGTGCAAACAGGAGAAGATTCTTTGTCTCAATAACTGGAGGACTTTTTGTTCTCTTGATGAACAAAGCAGCCTGAGTGTTCTTTTAGAACTAGCTTTACACAACAAAGATCATGTGAGTAACAGGATCCAAGGGGAGGAGGGGAAAGACATGCTGGGGATTCTCTTTCTAAGCTCTTGGGCACCAGCCTTGTTAACTTCTCTCCCCAAGTCTATGTCCTGTGATGTAAAGGAAAGATGCACCCTAGCTCCTGATTGCCCACAGAACAGCTGAAGTTCCAGGGAGAAGAAGGCAAGGGACAAGGTCACTTGGTGCCCGCTGGCAGTTTGCTGAGACCACCTCCCAGCTACTGGCCCCCAGCAGTCCCCCGAGATAGAGGCAGGTCTGAATTCCCTGATGTTGAATGCATCTCTCATTGCACACCACAGTGTGGTAGAGGTGTGTGCATTCAAGCAGGCACAAACTGGGAATTCAGCTATGCAGTGGGTAGGGCAGAGTTGGAAAGAGCCTCCCTGGAATTTGACTATACAGTTGCCTCACTAACTTCAGAGGAGCTGTCAGAACGACCCCAGATGCTCCAGAATCTGTGAGCAGTAGCCAAGTCAGTCCTGTTTCCTCTCCCCAATCTCTTACTGGGGTTCCATATATGGAGGGCCTGGAAGGAGCTTATGATTCTCACGAAATTCTTCTATAAAATCAATGC
Source organism: Diceros bicornis minor (assembly GCF_020826845.1). Taxonomy (NCBI): domain Eukaryota; kingdom Metazoa; phylum Chordata; class Mammalia; order Perissodactyla; family Rhinocerotidae; genus Diceros; species Diceros bicornis. The sequence goes on along the minus strand of NC_080762.1, from coordinate 10,192,552 downwards.
CTTAGGAGTTCATAGGTAAGATTAATACTCCTATTGCCAGCATGACTTTAATTCCTAACAAGAGATCTGAAGACGAGGCTGGCGTTTTGGGAGCAAGACCTCTCTTGGTTAGCCTCTCCTTTCTTATTCAGGTCACAAGATATCGTTGAGGTATATATACCACCCCTGCATTTATTTATGGCATCATTCCATCCAAGAATGCCTAGGAATTTTACTGTGTTTTCTTAGGGAAACCTTACACGCTATCAGGTGTCCAATAAACAATAAATTGCAACCACAAGCCTTTTTTTCGCACTTCAGTAAGAGTACATGTTAGCTGCTTACATGTCTGTCCTGGTTAATCAAGCAATCGAATGCTCTAAAAGAGTAGGAACTGAGCCTCACTTTCCTCTATACCTGACATAGCCAACACTTCACAATGTTTGCTAAGAGACAAAGGAGCCGTGCTCTATCTTTTTGCTCCATTCTCACATCTCTTGTCTATGCTTTCTCATCTTGGTTTGGAGGGTAGATTCAGCAGGCATCCATCATTCCTGGTGGATTTGTGGCATACCATATCCTTTCTTTGGATTGACACAGGGAAGCTTTGTGGCAGAGATAACTGTATAATGACAAAGTGGTGGCTTGTCAGGGGGGGTGTGTGGGATCATCTGGAGGCTTTAATTCAGTGTGCATGTGTGCCTGTATCTCCAGGTGTGTGTGTAACCTTGCACACACACAATATTCATCTTGGTTCTCCTTTCTGTCATGTATTATTCCTATTTGTCGTCTCTCATTTTGTTGGTTTCAAGAACCTGTATTAATGAAAGGAGAGTTTTCCAACACTATCACCAGTGTGAAAAATAGAACTGCTTTGTCATTGGGGTCTTCTGGCAAAGGCCATATGACCAAGGCGGAAATGCTCTAGAGAGGATGTGGACTCTACTGAACGGCTGGAACTTTAAAGTCTACTCAAACCTAGACAACTGATGGTTCTACATAGCTAGTACCATACAGTTTTTACTGCAACCTTGGTATAGGCTGTGTATACATATTTTAGATAATTCAAACTTCTAAAGCAGTGGTTCTTGGGAGTTTTAAAAAATATAAATGCCTCGATCTGTACATTCAGTTTCAATTAGTGTGAAGTAGGGTCTCAATTCTAAAAACACCCCAGGAATTCTAATGGGCACCTAGGGTTGAAAACCACTGATTCAGATATTTAGTTCTTGATTCTTATGATTAAGAAAGTTAAACTTCTGAAGCCAGTTTCTTAAAGCCACACAGGGTAGTGAATATCCATGATATTTCTGAAGTGAACAAGTGCACTGCACACCACACTTTCCCACAGGGACAATCTCAGCAATTTGAGCAGGACAATTATTTGAAGTTCTGACCCCTTTCCTCTAAATGCCAATAGAGCTTCCTAGTCACTGTGACAACCCACAACGCCTCCGTAAACTACCAAATGCTTCAGAGATAGGTGAGAATCACTGCCTAGCTGGGTGTATCTGGCTCCAAAGGCAATAAACATTTCAGATAAATTTCAGCCTTCAAACATTTCCTTTCAGTTCTGTTGCCAAAACTTCCTCTGAGATGGTGGTCTAAAGGCTTATCAAGGATCTAACAGACAAATTTTGATTTTTAAAGTGGTTGCTTTCCCTGAGATGAATTTTTTTTAAAAAGTAAACACTTGAATAACTGATTAAATATAGCACTTATGTTATTTCACTCCTTTTTGTCATGAAGTTCTACCTAGCCTTTTGAACCTCTCAGACGAAAAGCCAGAGGTACGTAGTGACAGATTCCAAATGCTGGGGGCCACGCCTCACTCCAGGTCTCTCCTCCCCGCAAAACGAAAAGAAATAAAAACCAAAAAGAAATTTAAAAACATGGAGATTAAGAGCAGCTATTTTAAACTGAATTTTCAACTACTGTGAATTTTTTTTAAATTAATACTCAAAGGGAAATGGATATACTAGGGCACCAGGATTCAAAAGATTGTTACTAGTACCAATTTTTGTAAGAGAGCAAAGATTTTCCACATATTCTTTATCCTGAGGTGCAAGATACTTCACTTTACCACAGATTTTCATATCCACCAACTAACCTGCAAGTATTTCCAAGTATATGACTTAAATGAGTGCTGGCATCTCTGAATCTTGGTGGCAGTGGTGCATTCCAGCTTTCCACTGGGTAAAATGTCAACAAGACGGACAGAATAGGGCCTTTTGGGTACATGGAACCTATCCAGGCCACTTCAGGTAGGAGGAGAAAGGGGGATGTTCAGGTTCACCAAAGTAAGTTTATGTCTAGAGAGCAACTCCCACTGGAACTATGCTACTGGCCTCGGATTGTGATTTAATGAAATTCTAGAGAATGACTATATTTTTCCCTACTCAAAATATTTCACATACTATAGTTCTTGCATATTTCTTGCTCCGGAGGCAGTTCTTTGTGGTAATCTATTATAGAGGACAGAACTCCAAATTTAACAGGTAAATGCAGAAATTGCTGATTTGGTTGGAAGCTGGTCTAATGCAGTAGGATGGGGATAATTATCTCCTCAGTGAACTAAGGCTTAATCCACTCTCGTGGTTCCACACACATCTTTTTAGACAGAACACCATCAGCATTGCAACAAATTATGTGGTTTCCATGATGGTCACATTTCATTTGTTCATCATAATTTTCATTGATATTTATTGGATATAAACATTACCTTGTCAGTCTGATGTAAGCTAGCTAAGGTACTTTACAAATCTCTATTTTTTTTGAAATGTGACCAACTTGTCCAGCTTTTGAATTATCATCAAAGTCAACAACTGAGAAATAACTGAGAGATTTAGTCAATTTTTACAGCCATTCTTACAATTATTTATCAAGAAGAGTACAAATCAAGATGTAAAAGAAATAAGCAACAATTAAAATGATTTATTAAAAAAAGGTTACACTTCCTTACCTGAAATATTTTAGTGCGTGGGCTTCACACTGAATTTGGTAGTGGTAAGAGGTGTCTTTTTAAAGAAATAAGCAGTCTTCAGTGTTTTTATAGCATTGGTTACTACAGAAATAATATTCCTTTTACTTCTTGTCTTGAAGAGTAAACAAAACAAACAAACTGAAAATACTACAATGAATGGTAAATGAGGAAAGGTTTACAGTACAAAAAACAGCGTAAAAAGGAAGACAAGTTTAAATATTGTTGTGTAAGAAAGTGATGAAAATAATACAAGAATGAGAATAAGTAAAATGATAGGCTGGAACATCTGGGAAGGTAAATGCAAAGACAAAGAGAAGAGTTAATTAATAATAATTTTAAAAACTTAAGTTTATATCAACTAATTTAAGCATTCGTTCAACTTAAAGAAGAACCCTCCTTACGCCTCTATTTACAAAATCTGAAACCTATTATACATAGTGCTTTTTCTCACTCTGATTTCTATTTTTTCCCCTGAGGATATAACTGAAAAACCACATGCTCGAAATATTCAAAAATATTCAACAAGAAAACTAAAAACCAGTTATTTGATATAATAAAAAGAAAAAAGAATTAGCGCTAACATTTCAAAATCCAACAGGTTTTATCATAATTTTTTTTCCCAAAGCAAAGCAAAGCAACATGCAAGATAAATAAGCGATAGGGTTGCAATTTTTCTAGTTGTGACTAACAGGCAGTTAATCTAATGTCATGCTTCTGTGTATTAACTGATCTTTAAATTTAAACTTCTTGTGTGTCTCAAAAGCCATGCATGCTGTTGTACTTCTGTGTTTTCTCCAATAGAGACAGGACATCAGGCTTGTCAGAGGGGGTAGCACTGCCTGTTTTGTTTTACAAATTCTCTCTTATGTGGTTAACTGACAAAATGCGTTGGTCTTTGGCCACCATACCTGGCTACAGCAGCTCAGTCCAATTCATCAGGTGTGCCTCTACAAATCAGGATGAAGGAAAATGCTGGTTTCCCTGTTCGGGAATGGTCATTACTGTTTCTCTGAATTAGTGTTGCCTTAAAACTGAAGTATAACACTCCTTCCCCAGTCCTGAGATTCTCCACTACAGAGATGACAGTGACTTTTTCTAGAAATAATGATGATGTTACTTCCACTTGTGGTGAAGGAGCAGCTTCCAGCTGTTCCTTTTGGTAGGGTTTCAGACACAGGATCAGCTGTCTTTACCACAGGTTTCTACATTTACCAATAGCTATGCATCAATTCTGGTTATTTAGTAATTTTTTTGTTTTTTTGAGGAAGATTAGCCTTGAGCTAACATCTGTTGCCAATCTTCTTTTTTGCTGAGGAAGATTGGCCCTGGGCTAAGACCCGTGCCCATCTTCCTCTACTTTATACGGGACGCCGCCACAGCATGGCTTGATAAGCGGTGCGTCTGTCCACCACCGGGATCCGAACCGGCGAGCCCACGCGAACTTAACCGCTGCGCCACCGGCCGGCCCCTATTTAGTAATTTTTTAAAAAATTACTTAAAACTCAGTTTGGATCTTGGCTCGAAAACCTCAAGTCAACAACTGAGGATTCCCATTCGGGATCTTCTTGCATCTCGATCTATTAGAATCAGTAGAATAATATTGAAAATGTTGACCTTCAATAATAATAATAATAATAATGTCTTAAAAACCCTTTAATCTTTACACAAAAACTGGAGGAGAGGAGGGTTGAATTTCCCTTTTAAACAGAACAGAGGGGCAACAGTTACCAAGCGACTGGGTTACGACAACCTCAGGCCTCAGGAAGGACGGCGAGAGAACAGGTGCGCCGCCCAAGCCCGGCGAGGCTCTGCGCTGGACCTCCCTAGAGCGGGGCGTGGGGGTCGGTGCGCGGAGACGCCCCGCCGGGGCGCGCGGCTCCGCGGACCAGCCTCGCCATCGCCGTGGCTCGCAATAGGCAGAACTGTACCTGACTCACGGATATGGGCTCCTCCGCGCCGCGCTCGTCCGCGGACTTGGGCACCTCGAGGCGGTCGATGAAGGTCTGCAGCTCCTTGCGGAAGGCCTTCATCTGCGCGTTGATGCGGTAGAGCAGCTCGTGCTCGCGGATGCGGCTGCCGTCGTCCTCCTCGTCCATCAGTCCGAACAGGTCCCCGTTGGCCACGTAGATGCGCGCCTCGGTGATGATGGTGCTCGTGTCGGCGATGAGCCGGTCGATGGTCTTGCCCAGGCGCTCGGCCTCCGAGCGGATGTCCTTCATCTGCTGCCGGTCGGAGAAGCTCTTGGGCCAGGGCCCGGGCGCGGGGTAGAAGGAGCGGGTGGGCGTGAGGCAGCGGATGTTGCGCACCTCCTCCGAGTCGCTCTCGCCGCCGATGGGCCCCTCGCGCTTGCGGTGCGGCGGCCGCGAGTCGTCGTCGCTCTCCTTCTTGCCCGCGTCGCTCTCGGCGTCGCTGTCGCGGGGGCTGCCGCGGATGCCCAGGTGCGAGGCCAGGTCGTAGCGCTGCATGTTGGACATGAGCACGCGGTTCTCGTACTGCAGCTGCATGACCTTGCCGCTGAGCTCGTTGACCTGCAGGCGCGCCGCCTTCAGCTCCTCCTGCAGGGCCTCGGTCTTGGCGCTGTCGTGGTGCCGCGCGCTCTCGTGGCCGCCCGCCTTGTACTTGTACTTGTTGAGCTCCGCCGTGATGCGCTTGTTCTGCTCCTCCAGGTCGGCCACGTTCCTCCGCAGCAGCTCCGTCTCGTCCTCCACCAGCTGCAGGTGCTGCCGCAGCTCCGACAGGGACTCGCTCTGCTCCCTCACGAGGGGGTTGGCCGCGCCGTTGAAGTCGTCGCCCCTCAGGTCGTCCAGCTCCGCCTTCAGGCCCCGGTTCTCCACCTCCAGTTCGACGATCTTCCTGCCCAGGATGTTGGCCTCCTCCTCCACCAGCCTCAGCCGAAGCTTGAGTTCCGCCTCCCTGGTGCTCGGGGGGCCCCCGGCTTCTCCTTTGGGCAAGGGGCTGTCCAGGTCCCCGTAAAAGGATCTGTACTTCTGCAGCTCGTGTTCGAATCTGTCCTTTTCCTTATCAATCTTGGCCATTTTCTTTCGCATCAAAGCAGCTTCTTCCTTCACGAACTGCAGCTGGCATTTCAGGTCTTCATTGTCCTCCTCATTTGGGGAAAAGGGGGGAAGAGGATAGAGATCATTTTTATGTAAATCAAGAAAGCAACCAAAGGACACCTGCGAAGGTAATTCCTTTTTCTCGTAATTAAGATTTAATGGGAGACCGAGAGAGAGAAGTAGGATGCTGTATATTTTTTCCAAATCATTTAAATCCTTTGGCAAATAAAAGATTAAGACAATATTGCGTCCTGGAAACAAAAAGGGAAAGGAATACATAGAGAGAAAAACTGTGGTCATCACTATTCAGAGATTATATGTTGTAACTGCACACAAGTGTTTGGCTGTCATTTCAACAATGTTCATCTTGTTTGTTTTGTTTTGTACATGGTTTGGATTCCCCTGACTGTGATAAACATGAAACCTATTCCCTGGAAGGAGCACGTGGTTAATATGCACTCACTGCCATTTATTGAGCACTGACTCTCAGCCAGATTCTGTAAAGTTCTTTATAGATATGACCTAATTTAATGTTCAGAGTAAACTTATGAGTAGGTATTAAAATAGCTGGTTTAAAGATGTCCAATAGCTTGCTCCAGGTCACACAGCTAATAAGTGGCAAAGGACAAAGGTGAAATTTGAATTCAGTTCTGTCTGACACTAAGGTTTAGGCTCAGGAGCACCCTGCCATATGGAAAGTAATCTGTCCTCCATCTTTTTAAAGGCCTTTAAAGTAGGGAAAGTGTAACACTGGAACAGCCCATCCAAGAAGAAACAGGCAGGTGTTCATCTAGATCCCTTATAAAATACGATGTACTCCCATCAGTCTGAAATGGATCGAGTTGATTCTGCCTGGTGAAACGACGATGGAGTAGACCCTATAGAAGTTCTTCTCCCTTTCTAGGACAACCTTCAAACTCTCATCATTAGCCGAATTGAAAAGTACAAACAGAAAAATGAAAAGCAACTCTCTTTCTGAAAGCTAATATAAAAGCACATTATTATTTTCAAGGACATATTTCCCAAGGACAATTTCCCAAAATTCTAAGTATGTACTTTGGGCCAATCATGTAACTTCTGTGGACTTTGCTTTCCTGATTTTTTAAATGGAAATAAAAATGCCTTCCTTTCCCAGCACCGAGTCAGCTGTGTTTGAGATGAATTCTGGTAAAGAAGTAGCAACCACTGGTAGTGACGGTGAGGAGTATAGTGAGCTTCTGCCAGAGATGCTCAGTAAATATGGCCCAGAGCCTCTGAGATGGAAGAGATGGAGACCCGGGCACGGGGCTCCTGTGCTCCCATCTACTAATGAGAATTAGTATGAAGGTTTGAGGGCTGCTGAATGTGCGGAGCCTGATCATCACATTCCTTATATCTTTACATCCTCACATCAGCCCCGTGAGGAAGTTGATACTATGTCTACTTTATAGATAAGGCAGTGGAGCTTCAGAGAGGTTTATTAACATGATAGAGCACAAGTTAATAAGTGATAGAGCACATGTATATTCAGACTGATTCCAAAATTCATATTTTTTCCACTGCACATGTTGCCTCTAGAAAAGAAGCACAAGAGAAGAAAAGTAGGACAATGGGATAAAATAAAAAGAATCAGATGTGTTGGCTTGCATACTTTCCTCTAGAAGGGATTTAGAAGAAAGGAGAGAAGCACAGAGAGAAGAGGAGAGAGAACCTCAGGAGCAGAGAGAGAGAAGGGTAAGATGTATGTCACAGAAGGATTTGATGTGAGCATCCACTTCACAAGGGAAGAGCGAAGCTGACCTTCCAGAGACCCTGTGTTGGGGCCTCAAACTAATTCAGTGAGGATGACAGCAAGGACATGTTACAATGTTTAATTTCACATCAGCAGAAGAGTCAAACATAACCCCAGTGTTTTGAACTTAAGTGTCTTGATGGATTGTGCTGCCAATAACAAGGATAGAGAATGAACAAAGAGGAGCAGGTTTTGTGTGAAGAATATGGATTTAAGTATACTAAAATGCTGTCTTTGAGGTGTGTCAGTGGAGGGATACTTAGAGGAAACATCTATCAACAGGTTTGTGGAATCTCAGGCCCAAGATTACAAAGATTACACGTCTGGACCTGTAGAGAGCTCAGGTCCAGAGGGGAGGACATGAGAATGAGATGCATAGAGGTGATGGCTGAAGTTACTGCGATGGTTTCACAGGCAACCAAAGAGGAGAAGAAAAGAAAGGGAGACAGATAAAAAATAGTTAAAGGTTGGGGCGGGTGGCCAGAAGAGTCAAAGCTCATATAAGCTAAGAATTAGAAACAATGTTTGAATAGAAAGGTGACTGATAATATGCATATCTAATATGCTCTTACATAGGCTAGGTTTTGCTGGGAAGTGACAGTAGGTGAGACTGGGAAGCTAGGTTGGGCACATGTAGGCAGAAGATCTTGACTGCAGAGCTAGGTCTTTATATGCCAGTAAACAAAACATGCTGGATAATGCTGCAGTTTGAATCTAAGCAAAACAGCAGTGGGTGTAATATAAGTCACAGATTGGAGCAGAATAACACTTCACTGGGCTGTGTTAAGCAAATATAAAAGAGGGGGAGATCTGATTTGTGTATATGAAAGCTCTCCTGCCCACAGGAATGAAAACATGAAAATTAGTTTAAAACTTTGACATATACTGCATGTAACAAAGTCATTATGAGGGAAGGAGAATGATGGGCACCATAATTATTTTATTTATTTAAAAAGAAATCTTTTCAAGATACAAAGTGTGATCGTTTCTGCAACGCCAAGAGGTTCAGAACCCTGTGTGCCAATGTGCCTCACATCCTCAGCCTGTAACCTAACTATTGTAGGCTGCATCTGGAACTGGGCATGGATAAACGTTGAAAACATTTGGTAAGAGATTGCATGGAAAGTGCCTGGTTGATAGTAACTGAGCAGTCAATGCTTGCTCCTATTTTCCACTGCGAAAGGTAGGCAAGAAACATCATAATGCTTGGAGATGTGAAGCAAATTGTCTCTTATTTTTGTGTATGTTAAAGACTCACTCTTAAGATACAGATGACATATGAAGAAGGAGAACATAAAGATGACGAAGGGCTGAAAGAAGTGAGTGAGCCTGGCTTTGACTTAGCCAGTACTAGAAGCTAAATTGCACTCTAAAAAATTACATATACTAACTCATTTAATCTGTACAATAACTCTCTATTACAATCCCCATTTTATAGATGAGGAAACAGAGGCACAGAAAGAATAAGTAAGGTGTCTAAGGCCATACAGCTGGCATATGGCACAGGGTTCCATCTAGAAAAACTGGCCCTAAGGTTACTGCTCTTAATTGCCATGCAATACCATTTCTCAGTGACTACAGTCACTGTGCTGCTGGAGGAGCACGTAAGGAATACGTCACAGAAGCTGAAGCAAATGAACACAATGAAATGCAAAGCTATACAAATAACAGTATGTTGAACCACACAAAATTGCCATTTCTGTAAGTCAAAATCAATAGCATGTTGGCAATTTCATATGGCTCAACCTAGCAAAGGGGGACATGGGAGTTTTCAAAAGTGCATATTAAGCATGTGCAGAGTGCCAGACACTAGGCACCAACAAGTCAAAGCTGAATGAGATAGCCCCTGCCCACAATATGCCCTTGCTAAGTATGGAAGATGAATATGTAACTAGAATTACAATAGAACGGGATGCTTGCAGTAATGTTCAGTATGTGAATCAATGGTCCTCAGCCTTGACTGAGCAATAGAATCATCTATGGACTCTTTTATAATTGAGATCTCCCATCTGAGGCAGTCCTGATCAATCTGCTGGGGTGGGTTTTTGAAAAAAGACAGGTAATAACCTCTAAAAATAAATGAATTGGAAATGATAGCAGGGACTTCAAAGGCCACAACAGCATACTTATAAATTTCCCAGGACATTTGTGCCCATGAAATAAAAACTGGCTGATTGCGATGTATCTTGACTGTTGTAAGATCCAGGCCCACTGAGAAACTGGTGAAAGCTGTGGATGTCTTTTGCAGAAAGGTGCCCATATGCACATGGAGTGGGGTCTGGAGAGCCAGGAACAAACAGTTTAGAATTCCTGGATTAGAGAATATTGTTGAAAAGAATAAATAAACTTTTACATGGGAAGTATAAGAATAAGACTACTGTGAATTTAAAAACAAATCAACTGTTGATTAAAGCTGACTTAAGATTTTAGAACAGGGAGCATATAGCATCTTCTCCCTAAATGAGGTGAGGAAGAGGATTTATGGCAACATGTGAAATGACTCCCAGCAAAATATTTAGAATGAGGTGGCTAAGGTTATGGCAGAGACAGAGTGAGGAAGCTGTGGTGACAGAACATATTTGAACTTATGAAGGGAATGGAGAGAAAAGCACAAAAACGAGTAATGATCTTAGTATGAGATAAATGGTAAAGTGCTAGGAATAAAATTAACCAAGAACAGAGCAAGGAGAGGGAGGAAAACAGAAAATAAACATTTAATATGTTATGCTTGTAAAAAAATGAGATCAACTTTTTCAAATTTTGAATATTTAAATATTGCTTTAGTGGAAATTATCTAATGAGAAAACACCTTGTAGGAATAAAAAAAAAATGTATGCTATAGTGCTATCGATTCCACCTTACACATGTAAAAGTCAATATTTAGCCAAATGTTTTTGGAGAGCCATAATGTCACTTCTGCCCCCAAATGTTTCCTCTTCTGTTTCAAAATCTCCTTCATTTCCTCCATCAGCAACTTCTGCTCTCCCTGAAAGCAGAGCTAGTTTTTACTGTGGCTCTGTCTCTAAGGATCTTAACAAGCCCATGTGGAGTACATCTTTTTTTCTTTTGAGGAAGATTGGCTCTGAGCCAACATCTGTTGCCAATCTTCCTCTTTTTCTCCCCAAAGCCCCAGTACATAGTTGTATATCCTAGTTGTAGGTCCTTCTAGTTCTTCTATGTGGGACGTTGCCTCAGCATGGCTTGATGAGCAGTGAGTAGCTCCACGCCCGGGGATCTGAACTGGTGAATTCCGGGCCGCCAAAGCAGAATGTGCGAACTTAACCACTCTGTCACTGGGCCAGCCCTTCGAGTACATCTTTTTTTGTGTGTGTGTAAGGAAGACCAGCCCTGAGCTAACATCTATTGACAATCCTCCTCCTTTTTTTTTTCCTCCCCAAAGTCCCAGTAGATGGTTGTACGGCATAGCTGCACATCCTTCTAGTTGCTGTATGTGGGACGCCACCTCAGCATGGCTGGACCAGCGGTGCATTGGTGCGCACCCGGGATCCGAACCCGGGCAGCGAATAGCGGAGCGCACGCACTTAACTGCTAAGCCACAGGGCCGGGCCCTCGAGTACATCTTTTAAGTTTTATTTTTATTCCTTCACTTCCTTGCTTTTGCTTCCCTGGTCACTGGTACAGAGAATTACTTCATTCTAGGACTCTCTAAAGCCATCATGAGCCTCTCTCTCCCCTCCACCGTCCCTTCCTGCAACATTCCTTTCTTTACTCTCCCCAACACTATAGAAACAGCCATTCTATTGACCTTATTAATTACGAGTGAACAAGATTAGCACCAGGGGTACAGTTCTCAAATACAGCAACATATAAAGTACTAACGACATTTTTCTGTGTGCTTACAATGTAAAATCATTATAACAGGGATGTTAGTGCCAGCTTTATAAGCAAAGATACTGAATGCTTTACACTGACTGTAGCTACAGCTACATAATTGATACGCATAATTTAACTTCGTTTCACATAATTGTGTTTGGCTATTATGTCTACTTACAGATGTAGCTTACTATTATCTACTCTAAGAGGTGCTTCATATATTAGTTGAAATTTTATTTCCACATACCTCTGTGGGAGTCTGTTGACCCTTTTTTTCAGATTTTGGCAAATCTTTGCTTCCTCTTCTTTTTAAGGATAGCTGAAACAGAGCATGAATATATTTAGTTTGGTAAACTGTAATTTTAATTCAATTTTATGTTTTTAAGTGTCCTAATCTCATATGATAAAAACAAGCCAAATGAAAAGTGTTAGTTCAATAATTGTAAAGGAGGAAAAGAACACAAGCCAGATAGATTGAGATATGTTTTTACTTTGGAGTGGGACACACATCACAGTAGAAGAGTAGCTGGCAATTATCTACCTAATTTGAGAAATACAGAAAACATACTGTGAAAATGCAGAAAAATAACTTGGACAAAATTGAGATTGATGACCCAATATGCTATATATTCCAAATGAAAGCAAATCCTTCTTAGCATTCTACATCACTAAGGAAAAAAAACCAAAAACGGAATAAGCTATTATTTCCAGTGTTGGAGTCAAATTGCTATAAATTTGTAAAGATAAACTTTCAGTGGATTTATGTAGAATTTGAAGAACTTCATTCTTTCTTCACCACATATCCATGCAAATGAACACAATACTCATATATACACACACACACACACGTAGTACAATAAGGGATATTAGGGTTTGTAGTGAAATGGAGAGTGTGTGCTCCATCTAAAGGAGCAGGCGGAGTGGGAATTAGCTTCAGCTGATTGGTTTAATACAGGAATGTGGGTTTTCTCCAGAGAAGCTGGAAATCTGGATTGTTATGTAAAATCTCCCAGGTTTTATTGTCTGGCCCTAATTGAAATTCAAACAAACAACGTTTTGTAGGTCCAAGAATACATATCTAATGCCAAATCTTTTCACAGACCAGCAGTGTATGATCTCTGGTGCTCGGTTCCATTTCCAAGCACCAACATAATACGGAGAGTCTCTCTGTATAAATAATAATCTATATATGTGAATAGCTATCATATACCAGATATTGAGCTGGAGACCCAAAGATCAATTAGATAGTGCACCTACCATTAGGAAGCTCACAATTAGCATGGGGGACAAAGAAGCAAACAATCATGGGACAAGTTGGTAAATGCCATGCTTTAGGTTCTGTGAAGCAGGGACTTTGTCTTAGGGGCATCACCACCATGGGAATAATACTTGTCATATGGCAGATGGTGAAAAAAATATGCTGAACTAATGTGTGAATATAAGATATGAGGTTCTGAGGTCAAAGAGGAGGATGGGGTATGGACTGACAGTAAAAGCTGGAAAGGCTTCTCAAAAGAGGAGTATTCATGAATTTGCAAAGAACTGCAAACTAAATTCTCTACATGTTAATTTCCAACCCATATCCAGCGTTACATGAAGGCCTGTGTTCAGGCACAGAAGGCAGGGGAATATAGTGCTGCCACTACTTTCATTGAGTGTGAAACTGAAACCACAGCATCAAATGAATAGTCCTTGAAGGACACTGAATAAAGTTTGGATTTTATCTCACTAAGGTCAAATTATTGTTCTATGGCCAATTAGGAGTATTAAAGGGTTTTAGCAAGGAGTGTCCATAATCAGACTGTCATAGAAGAAACACAAAGACACAAAGGTGGCAGTCCAAATGGCCATGAGATCAAGGGATTGTATGCAAGGGAAATGAGAGAAAGCATGCTCTAGTTCTGAAAACTTTTTTTTGGTCTTTGTTGTTCATTCATTTCATAGGTATCTGTTGAGTTCTGGCATATACAGGGTATTGTATGGTATCAAAATATGATTGAGAAATATTTTGTTCTCCTCCAAAGATCTCACTGTTTATGATGATAAAAGGATGCAGATAATTAGCTAAAACAGTAGACAGAATTTACTAAGGGCAATAAATGAAGAACAAACAAAGGACTGAGAGAACAAAGCAGCAGCTATGATTTCAGATCGGAGAAATCAGAGAAAATCATCCAAGAGGACTGATCTTTGAAGGATGTGGAAAATTTCAACAGGAATAAAACCGAATAAAAAATAAGAGCAAAGACTTGGAGGAATGAGTGTGCCTTGTAGATTCCATGACTTCTGAAAAGAAGTAATGGAGGGAGAGCCACTATAGAGATGGGAAGGCACTTACAGGATTGAGGTCAGCTTGTGGAGCTGAGAAATTTAGACTTCATCCTGTAGGCCACGTTAAAATGAGCTCTCTAAATTAATATAGGAGAAATGCTGAAACTAGGCCATTCTTTCCTAAGAGGTATTTTCTATCTTACTTTTATTTAAATATCACTCAAGTAGGGTGTCAAACTCAAACAAAGCTCTGGAAAAAGGTTTTCCCTTGAATAAAGGCATATTACCTTTAAGGCACCTTGAGGACTACAAGTACCTTTAAGTATCACATTCAAATTTCCAATAAATATTTAACAATCTTTTCATATTCCAGTAAGTTTTTATTAACTTTCCGACTCCTATGAAACAAAGATGAGAGATTCATGTGGGTAGAGAAAGTTGGAGAAATAATGTAAGTCCAAACACTCTCTTTCCTGTGAGCATAAAATTTTGTCACCTCCCCTCCTGTCATCCTGCCCCACCTGCATCCACTAAATCTAGGACCCTCTATAAGGTGAGTGTTTAAGAAGGCTAGAACTAAACCCCATATTTTCATCTTTGTTTGCCAAGTAGGCACTTTAGATAGTTCTCTAGATAAATATATTGAAAACATGTCTTGTCCATGTCTTAATTCTTTACATTCCCAGCCTCAACGTGTCCAAAAGAGGCTGCTGTTCTTTTTATCCATGTGAAGGCCAGGAATTGGAGAGTTTTGCCAAAAATTATGTTTGCACAGCAATTACATAAAATGGCTTATTTGTGTTCTAAAAGTGTTTTGAGACTCCCTTTCTTCCTCAATTGAAATTTGGTACACTTCTTAATAGGTAGTATCTTTATATTTTCAGCAATTAAACAACAGAGAGGAATAAATGCTACTGAATGTCTAAAATGCTACTGAAAGACATTTGGATAAGTCTCCTATGTTTTTGATAAAATTAAAGAGAGATCCATCCATATTGTGATTAAATGAAGAAGGAAACTGTAACTGTATTAATATCTAGGATTTAGTGAGTACCTGATGTGTGCCATGCACATTTCTAAGCACTTAATATGTATCCACTCATTTAATCTTACAACTGCCTTACGAGTTTGACACCATTATCTGAAGCACACAAAGGATAATCACTCAGCTAGTAAGAGTTAGAAATGGGATGTCAGTTACCCAGCTTCAGAGCTTTCACTCTCAACAACTCCATTACACTGTTACTCCAAAGGAAGAAAAATGCAGGGTTACATTATTTCCGAGCATATTCTTCTCTATGCTATTATATCATGGTTGCATGGGTTTGAGGCACTAATACACGTATATTATACATGATCAATGTGTTTTTGTATTTTCAACATAAGAGTCAGCAGAAGTGACATACACACTCATCAGTTCTCACAGTCATCCTCTAAATACTTGTGACTTCAGAGTAACATTGGGAGGGAGAGACAGGGATTTCTGACTGAAGGCTGGAGGGAGACTGAAGGAGGCAGGAACTGGGGCTCTGCTATGGTCCGAATGTTTGTGTCTCCCCAAATTCTATGTTGAAGTCCTAGTGCCCAATGGGATGGTATTAGGAGATGGGGACTTTGGGAGGTACTTAGGTCATGAGGGTGGAGCGCTCATGAATGGGATTAGTGCCCTTATAAGAAGAGCCAGAGAAGTAGCTCACCCTCTTTCTGCCCTGTGAGGATGCAAAGAGAAGTTGGCAGTCTGCAACCCAGAAGAGGACTCTCACCAGAACCCAACCATGCTAGCAACCTGATCTTGGACTTCCGGCTTCCAGAACTGTGAGAAATAGTTTCTGTTGTTTATAAGCCACTCAGTCTGCGGTATTTTGTTATAGCAGCCTGAAAAGACTAAAACAGGCTCCAACCTGTTTTGGAAAGGAACAGAAGGGGTTCTTGTCCCTAGAAGTCCTCCTCTTTTCCTTCTATTACTGTGCATCCTGGACATTGACCAGAGAGCCTGGCAGAGGAGGGGCAGGTGAGGACACCCGAAATCTTGCTCATGATGGCGTTCTCAACTCTCTCCCCTCAAAGGGTGAGGCAGATCCCAAGTGCTACACTAAGGCATGATCTTGGGGCCAAGGGGCATGTGGGTGAAAGAGGCATGCCACGATGATCAGTTCGTGTCATTCTTCTGTGCAAAATATTCCAGCCATTTTCATCTCGCTCAGAGTCACGCTTAATAAGGTATAGGACACTTCAACTACACACTGGATCTATCCTGGTCATGTTTTAAAAAGACTTGACCAGGGGTCTGCCCCGTGGCGCAAGTGGTTAAGTGCGCGCACTACACTGCGGCGGCCCGGGTTCGCCAGTTCGGATTCCGGGCGCACACCGATGCACCACTTGTCAGGTCATGCTGTGGCGGCGTCCCATATAAAGCAGAGGAAGATGGGCATGGCTGTTAGCCCAGGGCCAGTCTTCCTCAGCAAAAAGAGGAGGATTGGCATGGATGTTAGCTCAGGGCTGGTCTTTCTCACACAAAAAAAAGACTTGACCAGACTTCAACCCTGACCAATTAAAATAGATTCTGGGGTTGGGCTCAGGCATATCTTCAAAGCTACCAGGGTGAGTATAATGTGCAGCTGGCTCTGAGAACCACCACCCTGCTCTACCGGGTCAGCCCCACCCGCAACTCCAAGTAAACCCTCCAACCTCATCTCCCACCACACTCCTTCTCTGCTTTCCTTACTCTAGTGTCACAAACATCCTTGTGGTTCCTCAAACATGCCAAGCACGCTCCGGATTTGGGGGCTTTCCTCTGCCTGCAACACTCTTCCTTTATCTGCTCTCATGACCCACTTCCACAGCCCTTTCAGGGTCCCTAGAGAGACCTTCCCAGACCACTTCATATAAAATAATAAATACCTCCATATAAAATACTTCCCCTACTCTGTGGCTCCACATACTCCTTGTCTTCCTAACCCTGTTTTATTTTTCTCCATAGCTTCTCTCACCATCTGACTTGTGTATTTGTTTCACGTCTGTCTCTCCTTCTGGAATGTGAGCACCACCCACACAGGAACTCCGTATTGTTCTCTATTAGAGCTCCAGGCTCTTAGAAATACACCTGGCACAAAGTAGTTGCTCAGACAATATCAGTTGAATGAGGAAATGGCTCCTTCAACCTTATTTCTTACATCGATTTGTTTTTGAAGGATCCTAACCCAAGAAGTTGGTAGAAGGTTAAAACAAACAAATAAATAAAAGCCCATTTTGAAAGTTCCACTTAAAGCTGAAAAATAAAAATGTCTCCACCTTTTCAACAGAAAGACTGAACAGCAAAAAATGTATGAGCTGAAAAGTATTTAAAATGGAACACATGATACACCTTCTTCCTGTTCTAATACTTTTCTCGATTTTTACCCACCCATTTTCACCAGAGTCCGGGCCTCAAAATCATCTGGTAAAGAATATCTGGTGCTGACACTCTTTGATGGCCTATCTGCCTTTGTGGTTTCTACTTATCAGCCCCTCTCCCACAATTTCTCTTTTGTCATTGGCCCTCCAGGTGCTCAGAGCCTCTGCTTCTATCTTCCTGCCCTCAAGCCCAGGTCACAGGGACTCTTCTCCATCTTGCTTTCAAAAGTGCCCTCTTCTTTGCCCTCAGTCATGGGAGGAACCAAGTCAATGACTCTCCCAACTCTCACTTTCCCTAGCCTTGGGGAAACATCAATGTGATCATTCTAATGTGAACTAAGTTATTTTCCATGTAATATAATTCACCAAGAGTTTTCAAAAAATAATCTGGGCATAAAAGCATTTAACCTTTGGGCCCCAACCAATGTCTACATTTACGCATTCGACTTAAGACTTTTATTACTGATTAAGCCTTTCTATGGTAAAACTGTTTATAAAACTGGCTGTATTTTTCCCCTGCCAGTAGGCGGTCCATTTGCAATGTGCCCGTTAAATGGCAATCTTTTTCTGCACCTCTTCAAGCTGGGCTGGCCTTGTGACTTGCTTTGATCAATAAAATGTGGTGTAAAATGTGACAGGAGAGGGGACATGCTAGTTCTGACTCTACCCTCAAGAGATCTTGCACAATTCTGCTCATTCTCTCTTGGAAACATGCTGCTGCATGTGACAAGTCTGGGATAGCCTGCTGGATGAAAAGAGTCTCATGGCCCAGTGGTTCCCATTGTGCTGGCCAATAGCCAGCCAACCCCTAGAGGCAGAGCCTCCCAACTGACTGTCAGCTGACCACAAATACATGCGTGGAAGCAACTGAGACCAGAATAACACATATAGGGGACCACAGAATGACGTAAATAAATGATTGTTGTTTTAAGCCACTAAGTTTTGGGATGGTTTGTTACACAGCAAAGGCTGACACATTTACCAAATATTCTTCACCACTGGGATTAAAAAAGACATTAAGCTAATGAACTCAGATGATATTTATGAAACAATTCCCTTATTCCAATCCTAGAAAAGCAAAAGACATACATAAAAGGTCAAGAAAAAGAGTTGAAGGGGGTTATCAAACATAGGAAAAAAATAAAGCTCAATGTATTTTCTTTGTTTTCATTTTTTCCCTGCCTTTGCCAATATTTTGATTCCATAAAAGATTTCTGAATAAAACTGAGCTTTAAATAAATTATTTTAAAAGCTCACCTTTCAGTTCTAAACTGCAGATGCTTCTTTTAATAAAAGTAGGTGTTTAATTAGCACCAAAGTTGTGATGTGAGGTAGAAGCTAACAAAGTTCATCCTAATAGTCAGGCTGATTACGGCATTGGGCTCAGCACATTTTTGAAGTACTGGTTCTATTTGAACTTAGCTTTTACTCTTCCTTTTCAGGAAGAAGTGATATAGACATCTTTACAGTTCTCCCCTGGATCTAGGTTTCTAATCTATATCTGTCAATTCCAACCCTACTTTTAGCAAATGTTGTTTGTCCTTCTGTTTCTGTAGTTTTCTTTGGCAGGAGAAGAAAAATAACTTCAACTTTACAAGATTCCCTGCTTAAGTCAATTTACAGAGTTGAAACACAAAGACAAATTCAAAGGAAGCTGTACCCAGAAAATTCTTAATTGTAACTGAAGGATTAGATTTTCCAAACTTCTATTGATTGTTTGTTAAGAAGGCCAGAATTTAGAAAAGAAGACAATGGAGGAGAGAGGAAAAGAAAGTCGTCATTTATTCATTTACTCCAAGAAACAACATCGAAAGATATGGGAAAGGAAATTGATCAACAATTTAAATCTGGAATTTGTTCCCAGAAGATACTAATAAATAAAAACGCTGTGACCTTTTCATTTTTGGGGAAGATGGTGACCACCTTCTGGATTTCGTCATAGAGGTACGTGTCACAAAGGTGAAGACGTGTGTCTAGCATACAGAAGTGCATGCCGCAGAGGTGGAGCCCCATATCCGCAAAATAAGTTAACCTTCTTCTTCTGATATCTCCTTCTTCTGTCCCATAAGCCCAGGCCCCATTCCTATATATATATATATTTTTTTTTAATATCTTTTTTTTTGCTAGGAAAGATTTTCCCTGAGCTAACATCTGTTGCCAATTTTCCTCTCTTTTTTTCCCCTCCCCAAAGCCCCAGTACACAGTTGTATATTCTAGTTGTAAGTCCTTCTAGTTCTTTTATGTGAGCCGCCACCGCACCATGGCTACTGACAGCTGAGTGGTGTGGTTCTGCGCCTGGGAACTGAACCTGGGCTGCTGAGGTGGAGCAAGCCAACTTTAACCACTAGGCCATCAGGGCTGGCTCCCCATTCTTATCCTATGAGGGCTTCTAAACTTATTTTTTTCTTATCTCCTGAATGCCTAAATAAACTTTTACAAAGTAGAAAAGCTACATCTTTGCTGTAAAAACCTCAAAGCAATGCCAAATTGAAATAGTGGGATCTTGTTCTTTGATTTTTTTTTTTTAAATAAAAGAATCCAATGAATTTCCCTTCCTTGACTCCTCCATCCTTCTCCCTTTGTGCTGACGTAGATATCTATAGCATAGGTCAGACTGTCTATAGAGTTCTATGAATTCTTTATTGCTAAGGAATATTAATGAGTGAACTTTGTAGAACATGCTATCAAACCAGGCCACCAAAGAAAGAGAAAATTTTTGAATATTTGTCTATATGGGAATCAGGGTTTGTCTATATGGGAATCAGGGTTATCTCCTCAAGGCCAAATGGCTTTGAGAGGCTCTAGAGTTGCATAGTTTCTTTCCTCTTTAAAAATCATTCTTTGGTGCCAATAATTACTTTAGAACACTTCTGTTCTTTTCCTAACATATTGCTTGCTAATAATGCTTAAATGTTTTTAGATTGGAACTCATTTTCCATGACTAGTACGGTGAAATTAAGGTAAGCCAGAAATTTGAAAGTAAAATATTGAACTTAACTCCAGAAAATCTAAGAGGTCTTAAGGACCATGGGTTATCAGAAGAAAATAAATGGAGGCTTCTCTTGTCAATGGGATGTGGTTGCTATGGAACCAGAGGAGGTGGGATTGGGAGGAAACTGGAGATGATCTTGTCATAGCTGGGGCTATGGACCCATAGCTTGAGGCTTGGACTCAATAACTGCCTGCCTTTCATGGTGTGCTTCATACAATGTGATCAAAACATCTCTAGGTCCTTATGGAGAATGAGTCTCTGTATTCTTTAAGCTACTCTAGGACCCCCAAGGGGCTCAAGGCTACTGGTGAGAAAGTTTCTGATACAAAAAACTCTTAAATCATTGTAGAAACCCTCTTTTGGAGCAGGGTATAGGTTGTTAGAGGGTTTTCCAAATTACCAATAATGAACTTATCCCAATGCAAGATCATCTTGCTTTAGAAAAGCAAAGGCCTTTATTATGTTGAGGTAGTTTCCTCTATGGAAAACAGTATGGAGATTCCTCAAAAAATTAAAAATAGAAATACCATATGACCCCACTATCTCACTACTGGGTATTTATCCAAAGAAATTGAAATCAACAATCCAAAGAGACTTACGCACCCTTATGTTCATTGCAGCATTATTCACTATAGCCAAGAAGTGGAAGCAACTCAAGTATCCATCGACTGCTGAATGGATAAAGAAGATGTGATATATATACAATGGAATACTACTCAGCCATAAAAAAGACAAAATTGTCCCATTCGCAACAACATGGATAGACCTTGAGGGTATTATGTTAAGTGAAATAAGCCAGACATAGAAAGACAAACACAGTATGATTTCACTCACATGTGGAAGATAAACTAACACACAGACAGAGAGAACAGTTTGGTGGTTACCAGGGGGAAGGAGGTTGGGGGGTGGGCACAAGGGGCAAAGGGGTACATTTATATGGTGACTGACAAATAATAAGGTACAACTGAAATTTCACAATGTCATAAGCTATTATGACCTCAACAAAAAAGCAAAGGCAACATGATAAGTGCTTCTCTAATATTCATTTGATATACTACACTTGGACAGGTACAATGCAAAGGCCTCAGAAAGCCCCACACAAGCAAATGAATTTAGGACTGGAAGCTTTCTCAGCTGAGATTTTTTTTTTAATCTGAGAATCTTGTTAATGACTTTTGAAATAATAATTGTTAAAAAATTATTTTATGCCTTAGATACTTGACCCACAGTAAATGTATGCTTACTAAGCTATGAATGTCACCAGCAAAAGCAGAGATTTATATTTCCTTCTACTTAATTTGCTCTAGTTAATGAATTTGGTTCTAAGCAACATTGCATTTAGCAATTACAATGCATTTAGAAATTATGGTTTGGCAGTGACAGAAGTTCCTCATGGCCTTTCTCTATAATGAGGTAAAGAAAAAAAAAAACTGAAGCCAGCATTTATAAGTTGAAATGATGATTTGTCCAGTCATTTGTATATTGTGTCTCAACTAGCCTCTACCTTATTAACACAGTGATATTAACATCATTGTTGTATCAAGTTCAGAATCTCGTAAGAGATACGCTTCAAGTACCATTACAAGATGGCAGGTAGGTATTATTTATATAGGTGCTTTAAAATTATTCTTTATACAGTTACACATTTAAGATATTTTATGATAAAATTTTAAAGGTCAGAGTATTCAATAATTCCCAAAATGCACTGAAAGGGAAATTTTCTGGGGTAATTCCTAGACTATGTTAAAAAGTGATAGCCCACAATTGTGCTTTAAAAATTTTGGAATTAGTTGCCAAATTTTAAAATGTAAACAATCTACATTTTAAATATCAAGATTTCCAGTTTCACTTGAAAAACTGGAAGATCTGTTAAAGTTGGGTCTTGGTTATGGCATGGCAACCTTGAGCTGGAACTGAATATTGAGACATACAATGTCCAGTGTGCCCCATCACTCTTACCACAGACAGCTTCACTCATTCATATAACCTGCTTGGCCCTTAGTAACAGTGGAGAGTTCAGACTCTGCCCTGGACTGCTAAGCTCATGCATGTGGAAGGGGCTCAAGAAATGCAGTCTTCCAGCCCGTACCTTACAGGAATCCTTTCCGCACCACCTAGACCCTGCCTGCTCTTTTCCAGGAGCTTGCTTCTATAGGAGGCAGGCAACGCAGTCCTTTACAGGTGATTCTAATGGATAAAACGTCTTTATTTTGATCTCAAATCTACTTATAGTTAGAAATCACTTAAAGTGATTCAAAGAATAAGTCTACTTTATCTTCTATATTAAATCCCTTCAAACACAGGAAGCGAGTGACCACATCTCAAGTATTTTCTTTTCCAGACTATATATTCTCCCCAGTTCTTTCAAGCATTCATCACATGACGGTTTCCTGTCTACCTTATGGTCAACTAAACTCCCTAAGCCTTTTTTTGTGTAAATAGCTATGAATATATTTCTCTCCTTTTGTATTTGTGTAAAATTAAAAAAAAAACTGTAGGATACCACATCTATTCATATTAAATGTCATATTATTAATTTGAGTTTGTCATTCCAGTATGTTGACATCATTCTGATTATTTGTTCTGTCCTTGCCTGTATCTTTCTTGATTGCTACTAAGGAGGATTCTGCCTGGCTGTTCTTTTATTTATTAGAGACATAGTTGAAATAACTTGAAAACAAATGGCATAAGAAGAAAGACTGAGCTAACTTCTGATTCCAAATTTATGAAAACATGAAAATATTTATGAATAAAGCATGACAAGCATAATTTCTGTAACCTCTACCCATGTTCCAAGTAAGTAAAAATCATGAATAAACTATGATTATAGAATATTTTCTCTGCAAATTTAAATGGATTAGAAAAAAATCTTGTTCCCATGGTTTTATTCAATGATATCAACTATTTCTGGGAAATTAGCCCTTTCCCATTTTTAAAGACAAAAGAAGTAGAGAGAGAAATAATTGGCTTAATAAAAAATTCACAGAGTATATTTAAAAGGACAAATAAGTTTGCACCTAAGCTTTTAAAATAAAATAACATATCCACGGAGTGTGTTTTTGTTTGTATGTGTATGTGCACATTCACAGAGCAAATGAGTTTGAGGGTCTGTGCATGTCTATGTGCATATGCGTATATGTGAATATGTGTGTGTATGTGTTGAAGCACGCATGTCTATGCGCATGTGTATGTACGTATGTGTTTTAGGTCCTGGAAGGAATTTCAGCACATCTTAAAAATTGCTCAGTGAATTCTAAAACACAAGAACAATCAGAAAATCTGTAACCTCTATCCATATACCAAACAGACAATTTGAAATCTATTACAGATATCAGAAAACAAGCTCACTGAAATAAGTTATAATCTGATTTTACTTATATTAAGGGGTATCTTGACACCCTTTAGAAGTGTATTGTATTTGATCAAATCAGCTCATTTCAAAGTTATTTTGGAATAAATAGACAATCACTAAATTTCTGAAATTTTAATTTGGACAAAAACAAGTACCATATTCTAGGCTAAGTAAATTTACTTAGTCCTTTGAATAATGCTAAAGAATATACACATGCACACACATCTTCCAGACATGAGAGCAACTTAACAGCTACACGTATAGTAATGCCTTAATCAATAATAAATAAGTACCTGGGGAATTCATACATGAACATAAGAGCATGAGATATCACTGAAATAGGAATAACATATTCCACATATTAAGGAAGTTATGAAAAGTAATCATAGATGAACAAGATTCATTTCCTAAAGTATTTTTTTAAGAAAATTCACCCTTTTCACATTGTTACTCAAATTGAAAGAATTTTGGGTTAATACGGCTTTAAACAATGACTTTCTTCCTATTAAAATATACTTAAAGGCAGAGATAAAAAAAAGTAGATGTAGTAACACCAGAAACTAAGGTTAATAGTCAAGCATTTGCCAGAATCTGAGAAAATTTTCCTTTAGCAATAGCATCAGTGGAATTCAACCAGGAAATATAAACTATCCTTTATGTAGACTTTACTGTCTGAAACAGAAGAACTGGAGATGCAGACCAATCAAAACTAGACATCCCTGTTTCTTAAAAGGTTAAACATAAATTTGCCATATGACTCAGCAATTCTACTCTTAGGTATATACCCAAGAGAAGTGAGAACTTGTATTCACAAAAGGACTTGCACAAGAATATTCTTAACAGCATTATTCATAATAGCCCCAAATTGTAAACAACCCAAATGTCCATCTAGCGGTGAATGGATAGACAAAATATGGTATCCATACAATAGAATATTATTCAGCAATAAAAAAGGAACGAACTACTGATACAAGAAATGACATGGATGAGCCTCAAAAACGTTATGTTAAGTGAAGAAAGTCAAACATAAGAGATCACATATTGTATGATTCCATTTATATGAAATGTCTAGGAAAGGAAAATCAATAGACATAGGAAGTAGATTATGGTTACTTGGAGTAGCGAGAGGGAGGGAAGGAATGGGGATTAACAGTAAATGGGCATGAGGGATCTTACTGAGGTGATGAAAATGTTCTAAAATTGATTTACCATCATAATTGCACAGCTTGGAAAATTCACTAAAAAATCACTGAATTGTACAGTTGAAATGGGTTAGTTATATAAGATGTAAAGCATGCCTTAATAAAGTTATTAAAACACAAACAATAGGCAGCCGGCACGTCTACATCCCAACTCTACCTTCCCCAATACACGCATAAATATTGCACAGACACTGCTTTATCATGTATTTGGAGAAGTGGCCTAGCCCATTTGCAATCAGCAACTCTCTGGTTATTAAAACTCCAGTACAAGTAGGAACAAAACAGGGAAGGAGCTAGGTGATTAATTGTGCAATGAATCATGAGATATATTCTTTTCTTATTCAGGGTTTCCTGGGTAGAAGCATAGGGAGAAAAGCCTTGGGAGCACCAATGTCAGTGTTTATTGTTTCCCATATAGGAAAGGTAGGCAAAGAACAACTACAAGCTGCTTCAAATTTTCCTCAGAGTCAATGTACTTGAGTGCTGCAGTAGTAGACTTTCCTATATTCCTTCAGAATAGGCCAGAATTACAGGAATGTCTACCAGCGATCAGAAATTGGGGGAGAGTGTGCATATCAAGTTGCACTACAGCTTTGGATCTGAGAGCGGGCAGTGAGAGAGACTAAGAAAAAAGTTACCCAGTGAGTGTCTTGAGTCAACATTGTATTTAAAAAGAAAGTTTGATGTTCAATGATGATGTTTTCTAAAAAGAAAGAAAAAGTAGAAAAGGACATAAAAGTGCATTGGATGAAAGCATTTCGATGGGAAAGGACAGTCTTTTCAACAAATGGTGCTGGACAATTGGAGATCCACACGCAAAAAGATGAGTTTAGATGCCTAACTCACACTATATACAAAAATTAACTCAAAATGGATCATAGACCTGAATGTAAGAGCTAAAACTAGAAAACTCTTAGATAAAAGCAGTAGACTGAATTTTCCTGCAGGTTAGACAAAGATTTCTCAGATAAGATACCAAAAGCATAAGTGATAAAAGAAAAATAATTATAAATTGGACTTCGTCAAAATTAAAAACTTTTACACTTCAAAAGATACCATTAAGAAAGTGAAAAGATAAGCCACAGAAGAAAACATGGCAAATCATACCTCTGATAAAAGACTTGCATCCAGAATACAGAGCTTAAATTAGAACTCAAGAACAAGTAGAAAAACAGTCCA
Source organism: Diceros bicornis minor (assembly GCF_020826845.1). NCBI lineage: Eukaryota > Metazoa > Chordata > Mammalia > Perissodactyla > Rhinocerotidae > Diceros > Diceros bicornis. Next base: position 10,166,540 of record NC_080762.1, on the reverse strand, counting down.
ATTAAAAATGACCCCAAAATTTGGATAGATATTGCACAAAAGAAGACATATGAATGGAAAATAAGCACATGAAAAAATGTTCCACATCATTAGGGAAACACAAATTTAAACCACAATGATATACCACTTAATGCTCAATAGAATAACTATAATAAAAAGACAATAAGCGCTGGCAAGGATGTTGATAAACCGGAACACTCATGTCACTGCTGGTGACAATGTAAAATGGTGCAGCCACTTAGGAAAATGGTTTGGCATTTTCTCAAAAATGTTAAACATAAGTTTACCATATCACCCATAAATTATACTCTTAGATATCCACCCAAGAGAAATAAAAACACATCCACACAAAAACTTGTATGTGAATGTTCATAGCAGCATTATTCAATAAAAATGGAAAAAACCCAATGTTTATTAACTGATGAATGGATAAACAAAATGTGGTATATCATACAATGGAACATTATTTGGAAATAAAAAGAAATGAAGTACTGATACATGCCACAACAAGGATGAACCTCAAAAATATTGGCAAAGTGAAAGAAGCCAGACGCAAAAGGCCACATATTGTATGATTACACTTGTATGAAATAATCGTAAAATACAAAGCTATGGATTCAGAAAACAGACTACTGCTTGACTAGGGTTAGAGGTAAGACTAGAAGGTCATTGCAAATGGGCACTAGAGATCTTTTTGGAGTTACAGAAATATTCTAAAATTGTATTATGGAGATGGTTGAACAACTGTACATTTACTAAAAACCATTAAATCGTACACTTAAAACAAGTGAATTTATGGTATGTAAATTATACCTCAATAAAGCTGTTAAAATGTATAGAGTCAATAAAAAAAGCATTCAGCTGAAAAGAAAGGAAAAAAACAAAAATATATGTCTGAAAATTATTTAATCTGAAAAACAAAAGGCAACTTTAGAAAATATTGGATTCTTAATAAGATAACAACTACGGCTTCTATGAACTAAAAATAGAAGGTCATAAAGAGTATTAAGCTCTGAAGAGTAGGGAACTGTTGGGAATAAGAAAACTCACAGAGGATACTAAAATTCAACACAAGAATTAAATTTTGCACTGGAGTCTTCAAAAAGCCCAACTGGCATGGCAGAAAATTCACTTGATATTGAGAACAAACATTAGAAATTGTCCTAGGATACAGGTGAAAAGGATAAAAGAAGGTTAAAGGATCAGAAGACAGTAGTAAAGAGTATGAAGTGAAGAAAATCCTAAGAAGAAAAAATAGAGTGCATGTGATTATCAAGCTTATAATTCAAGAAAGCTTCTCTGAGATAATTAATAAATAAATGCTAATTTTTAGAATAAAGGGTTTACATGTTCTAGACATGTTATAAACAAAGACCATCACCCAGATAAGCCCTGGCAATACTTTTGAACTGGTTATTCTCCTTTAGCTACTGAGATTCATTCTTGCCCCTTCTCTGCCCTGCTCTGAGCTCCAGGAGGCTAACCTCTGCATACTCTTACCTGGGCTCCCTCCTCGACCAGTTGGGTTTGGCCGATAGAGGCACTGGTAGAAATGCTGAGGAATGGAGTGTGGGAGGACAGACAGTTCAGGGTATTTCTCCTCGCTCCCTCACTTTTTCAACCCCACATCTGAGCAGTAGCTAAGACCCCTCCAGAGGACAGCTCCCATTGAGTGGACCCTCCTCCACAGTTCCAGCTTTCACTGGCCCCTGTGCCAATATTTCCTCAGCAGCATCTTCATCTCTAGAGATGTTGATGGTTTCCAAGTGTTGCTGGTCTTCTCTGAATGCCTCACCAGCCCAAATTAAGAATATGTTCCCTTAATCCTGCCCTCACCACTGTGAGTAATCCTACTTATTTGATCCAACTAGGGTGAATTTTATTCCCTACTGGAGGACCCTGATTGATATAAAGGGTAAAGAAAAATATTCATAAATATGTAGAGAGAAAATAATTTAATCTACAAAGGAATCAAAGTCAGACAGATCTCACACTTCTCCACTGCAAAACAAATGCCAGAAGCTAATGGAACAGAGTAGATAATGTGAGAAGAAAAATTTTTGACTCAATAATTCCATTCTGCCATTCCTGTGTGAAGTCAACCAAATGCTATTTTCAAAAGTACAAAGGCTCAAAAAATATATCTACAAACTTTTCCTAAAAAAGAAAATCAAGAGCATTATCTAATCAATTAAAGATTATTTAAAATTGAGGTCTCAGAAATGTTGAAGTTATGATTTAAAATCATTGCCAGTAAGTATTGAAATTGTTTGGATATGTAGAATTGTTGATATAACAATATAATTACATGTGAAGTAAAAAATATCCTTTAAATTGAAACTATGTACTATATTAGTGAATAATTTAATAGTAACCATCTTAGTCTATAATCCCATATTAAATTAACAAAGGCCAGACAATAATCCAAGGGGTTGGACTAACTGAAAAAATTCTTAATTCCTTATTTCATTCTTGATTTTGGTAGTTGGAAAAATTGAGAATCATACATGTGTCACCAAAAAAACTTAGTTAACACCCGTAGAATTAAAAATAGGATAGCTACCACCCGTAGAATTAAAAATAGGATAGCTACCTTCTGAATCATTGCAGAACATAATTATTCTAATTTAAATCTAGCCATACCTCTAAATAAATGAATTCAATAGCTGCAGTTTATCCTTGAAAGACAATACTTCCCATATAACAGATCCTCCTAAATATACACAGATGGCTACCATTTGATAAAGTTCTATGAAAACCTCTTCTTCCATAGGCAAGGAGGCAGTGCATACAACCACATACCAACACATTAGTCGCTCATTACACACTTGACTATAATAATCAATTTGGCTGTCTAATTATTTCTACTATTATTCAAGGTTCTTGGCCAATGTAATGATAAGAATGCTTACTTTGTGAAGGAAAGAAAAAATAATGCAGTTTATCTTATTAACCACTCACCACTACAATTAATTGGCTAGACATATTGGAAATTAGGGAGGTAGGCAGCAGATGAATATAGAATACTGTGAATTTTTAACTTTAAGCACTTCTGAGTTGAATCATGCTGAATATAAATGACCCCATTAAGTGAAATATATAGGCATAAAATGGAAAATGTCAAGAGAGAAGCTAAATGACATCTTTAAATGTCATCTTCAAATGTCATTTACCATCCAGATAAAGATCAGTTTAACTGACCCTGAAACGTAAAAATGGAATTAGAACAGACGTATCAAATAAGTGATTGTATTTCCATTAAAATGCAATCAAGTCTAAAATCTTCATGATATAACTGAATTTTCAATTGGGAAAATACTTCCTAATATACAGTGAAATTGCATGTTATACTTACTCAAATGTAACACAAGTACTGGAAATAACAGGAACTGAGTAAATTCTAATTTAAGGACTAAAGACGAGCTCCTCTGACAGCAATCATATTTTCTTAAACACCTCTTCTCTTGTCCAAGCATTTATTGATACTTTTTGTATGTACAAGAGTCTTTGTGTGTGAATTAAATAGAAATATGGCTCTTAAATTCAAAGAGCATAGAATTTAGCTGTGGAGTCAGTAAAAGCTACAAAACAACCTAAAGTAGCTTGTGCTTGAATACACTAGCCCTTCTCTCTCTGTTAAGGTGTTTCTCTTTAAGAGGAATATTTATAGAGCAGCAAACGTAGGAGAGAGACATTTATCCAGACACACCAGCATTGTTAGCCCCGTTGAATGCAGGGACAAATAGTGCAGCCGCATTATCTGCACGTCCCCCTGAACTTTGCAAATGTGAGCTAATGGATGGTGAAGCAGTAAGGACTAAGCACATGCCCGGTGGAAGAGGAAACGGGACAGGAGGAGGAAGCTAGAATGGCTTTAAAGTGAAGTGAGATGTAAAGGGGAGCTTCAGAGAGTGGTAGACATTCATGGGAAAAGAGAAGGCACAAGTGTTTCAAAGGTGTGTATAAATGAATCAGAATCCTAGATAGATCTAAAATTCAATCTCATGGACTTAAAAATTCTTTCTAGGATTTAAGTCTTAATCAGTTAATCTAGAGCTAGCGATAACAACATCATCTGATGTCCATACTGTATCTTACAGTTTATAAAGCACTTTCACACATATTATCTCCCGTTATCCTTGTGAATAGACTAGATAGGGGAAATATTTATTTTCCTTTAAGAGGTGATTAAATTGAGAGTCAGCTATTAAGGGACTTATCTGAAATAACACAGGTGTTAAGTCTGTAAAAAGAAGAGACACAATCAACAGACCTGAAAACATTTTTTTAGCCCTATGTTCCTAGTTTTTTTTCCTCCAAAGATTCTCTTTCTGTGAGATAAAATAGATTTTTCCTGTAGACACCTTGGAAGCCTTTTCTCAATGTTTGCTCAGAGCATTTCCTAAATTGGGCTAGAGGTACAGAACTTGGAGATTCTGGTATTGAGGTCCCTAAAGAGGGCAGGTCATTTGTGGGGCAAGAAGGTGGAAGTGGCTGTGGAAGGGACAGCCTGAGTCCCTGTAGAGAGGTCGTGCAGCATTGGCCAGCGGAGGCCATGGGCTTGGAAGCAGACAGACCGGTGTGGACCCAGCCTGCTGACTAGTGAAATTCACCTTTCTGAGCCTGGAGTATTCATCTCTAAAATGAACCTATTGGGCCGGCCCCGTGGCTTAGCGGTTAAGTGCGCGTGCTCTGCTGCTGGCGGCCTGGGTTCGGATCCCGGGTGCGTACAGGCTCACCACTTCTCCGGCCATGCTGGGGCCGCGTCCCACATGCAGCAACTAGAGGGATGTGCAGCTATGACACGCAACTGTCTACCGGGGCTTTGGGGGAAAAAATAAATAAATAAATAAAATGAACCTATTAACAGCATAATTATTCATAAAGTATCTGGCACAGTGACTGGCTTATAATTAGCACCCAACACTGGTGGCTATTGAGCAACTGCAGCCCTGGAGTAATTTTCCATCTCTCTCCAGTCAAATTAACTGCTGAACTGACTGTCCCAAATCTTGATGATTTAAAGCTAATTTAGTTGGATAGTCTCTGGAAGTGCCAAGATCTGCAGTCTTCTCTCATTCTCTAAAACTGCATTTCACATTTACTCCTCAAAGCACAGAGAAGTTCAACTGCAGAGCTGACATCCAGGGTATCAGAGCTGTCCTCCTGTTTTTGAGCTCCTGTTCTCACTTGTCCTCCAAGAAGCCTATGAGACCTTGTTTCAGGGAAGACTTGTTGATTCTGGGGAATAACTGGGGTTTGAGAGAAGCAAGTTAAAGGACTATTAGTTTCTAGGAGGTAACAACGTCTCAAGAAGCCTCTAATTCTGGAAGTGGGGTGAGGCTGCAGTTACTCATCTGCTTCCTTCTCATCTTGTTTGTATGGCACTAAGCACCGTGGAAAGAGCCCTAGTTCTGAGTCACATTTCATGTTCTCTCTGCAAAATAGGGCCTGAAACACCTCTCCTAATTTCCATTCATCATCTCATTCAACAGTATTTATTGCTTATCCACTTTGTATCAATAACTTCCGGTTGTGGTGGACACATTGATGAATAAGACAGACTCAGTCCTTACTTGCAGGGAGCTTACAGTCTAGTGCAGGAAAAAGATACATACAAATTAAATATGAAATAACGGTTGTTATAATGTTACAGAAGAATGTGGTCTGACTGACTAAACGCAGGCACTGAACTGGATGCTGAGAATGCTACAGCGATCAAAACACGTATCAGGCCTGTCCTCATAGAGCTCACCGTCCTGAGATAATCACCATCAAAGTATTCAGTATAGTAAAGCATGTGGGTAACTACTGTCAAAGTACAGCCTCTACAAGGCTGTCTTTTCTATCACAAAATAGTTAACTTGAGGTCAGGGACTACTCTCATGGTGACACTAACTGTTAACCCCCTTACAGATTATATATATACTCAATCAAAGGTTGCTAAAAAATGTTTCCTAAATTAAAGTCAGATCAAAGTTTTTTGGTTTTTAGCCTTGAGGAAAGGGCTGAGATAGAGAGTATATGCTATTTTCTGCCACCGAGGCAGCCAAGGGTGGTCATGGTAGAGGGGAGTGGTAGAGATTAGTGTCATTAATTACTGCCCAAAAGCCTGAAGGCACCACAGGGACTAGTTAGGTCACAGCTACACCCCTCAGAGACCATTAAGGAAGGGACTAAGTTGTTTAATGGGAGTTGGTTCTACATGAGGTTTTTGTCCATCATACTCACAAAGGCCAAGTGACCTCAAGAGATTCTCATTATGCTCTCGGAAACATAAAGACTTTCACCTTCAGAAAACATCAGAGAAGTCATAGGGGGATGAAAATAAATTTCAATAACAGCAAAAAACAAATGTTTGGATGTTTAACTGAGACCAGCCCTGGCTAACTCAAGGGCCACACCCCCTATGGTAAGAACCTGGCAGTCTTCCAGGGGCAGATTCCACCCCAGAGTCTGTAGTTAAAGAACCCTCCTCAGAGATGTTCCGCACAACTTAGCATGTCTAGGTACCATCACTCAATATTCTGGTTTATTTCTTATTGGAAAAGGTTGGGGAATTCTTTGCTTACCACGAGACCTTTGTGGCCTCCTGGGGTGGAAAGCTAAGGCTACATCCAAAGTGTGGCTCAGATTATTTGGATGGCTCCACTTGTCCTGAGCCCGACGCATCAGGTCTTCAGTTCTGATTTCTACCCTAAACCAGGGCCTGAATGCTGAGTAGAAACAACAACCAGAGAGAACATTATAGGTCTTAGTCTTTGTGGTTAAAAACCCTTCAGTAGAACTCTCACCGAGTGCAAACTCTGAGTTTAATGCAATGCTTTGATATCTGTATCTTTGTATCATCTGTAGTATCTATACGGCCACACTACTGCAGGTCTATAAATTGTCGTTCAATAAATAGATGTTGATTGAATAAATGAAAAAGATAATTACAGTAATAAAATAATAACAATGAAATGGAATGGCATACCTGACTATGAATAAAACTTCCAGGGAGAACAGAGATGTAGAAACAGAGACAAAGTAGAATGTGCCATTTTTATAGGAACCTTTAAGAGCACTCCATTTAACTTCTGCATTTAGGAATACAGAAACAGAGGCCTATAAATTTTGAGTTATTTACACAAGGTCACAGGGAATGAGAGGTGAGCCCTCGAAGCTAATTTCCAGCCTCCAGGACACAGGCACTTTCTAATAAACCACACCCAAATTTCTAGCTAATGACAAAATGTCTTAATTTTATTTTCTGCAAAACTTCAATTCCTATATTTATTGACTGTATAGATGAGAACTTGACAACTGTTTAGAAGGCTCATCCATTCATTGGTTGCCATGTAAAATCTGTTTATAATTGTCAACATTTTGTTGTACCATAATTGATTTTCTTCATGCTTGTTCTGTAGGCTTCACATGAAATTCGATGTTGCCTCCACATCTGGTTATAGCAAGGAAAGAATTTCTTTCAATATTTCTCTCCCTGCCTTGATTGCTATTAAACTCAGAGCTGCTTCATAACAATGTACATCTCTTGGATTAAGTTTTCCTTCATCTTCTCAGAATTCTAACTTGATCAAATTTTTAAACGCTGATTTCAATGGTTACAATTCACTGTGAACCATTTCAAATCCCCTTTTAAGGTAGGTTGGTTATAGAAGTCAGAGAAGTAAAGAAGTAAACAACTCTTCAATAACTATGTAGGTAACATACTTCCATGGAGATATTTAAACACTGATAAGCTGCTCATCTCTCAGGGGCAGATCATTCAAAGTTCAGCCTAGAGCCCCAGACCTCTGTTAAACTGGCAGAGTCCAGTGCTGAAAACTTAGTTCTCATGGATATGGTTTACCGCAAATGCAACAAACATTTCAACATACATTTATTAAACAATTTCTATGAAGCCATGACAGTGCAAACATCAAAATCAACAGATATTTTAAATGGGAACTGCATATATACTCAACAGGAGATGCTTAATCAGGTAAAATCCATAGTTGTACAGTGTCTTACTGTTTCAAGAATATAAAGTTCAGCATTCCAGCCAAGAAAGGAACTGGAATCTAATTAACTATGTAGGGTGTGTGATGCTGATGTGTATTTTCATGTAGAAAATCAGAAATTTGAAGTTTATAATAAAAGTTCAATATCTTCCACAAAATAATCCACCAACAGAGATTTTCTCATCTGTGTACTACTTTGCTTTTGCTGGAGGCTTGGCATCTGGGTGAAAGAAAGAGCCACTTAGCCAAGACTGCATCTTGGAAATCACCTCAGAATGCATGCAACTGCATATGTAATTTCATGAAAAAATCCAATAAAGTTTATAATTACTAAATAAATACATCTTTAAAAATGCATTCACAACATATGGTGACCCAGAAAACAAGCCTTCCTATGCTTACCTGGCATGTTCTTCTTTGTTTTTAATTTAGTCTCTATTATTCCTGCCTACATGGTTCAACAAACTGCTGCCTCTGAGAACACGTGACTAAAGTCACGGTGTTCAATTGATGCATTTCAAAATATTTATGGCAATTTCATTAAAAAATATCAATGACTGCTGTTCCATTTTTTTTCAAATTATAAGTTAACTGCCAGAACCAGGGGAAAATATTCAAATGCCAAAGAAATTCTCCATTAAAACTGTCTCTTGACACTTCTCCAAAGAAGATATATAGATGGCCAATAGGCACATGAAAAGATGTTCAACATCACTAATAATCAGGGAAATGCAAATCAAAACAACACTAAGATATCACCTCACACCCGTCAGAATGGCTATAATCACCAAGACAAAAAACAACAAATGTTGGAGAAGATGTGGAGAAACAGGAACCCTCATACACAGCTGGTGGGAATGCAAACTGGCGCAGCCTCTATGGAAAACGGTATGGAGATTCCTCAAAGAATTAAAAATAGAAATACCCTATGATCCAGCCATCCCACTACTGGGAATCTATCCAATGAACCTGAAATCAACAATCCAAAGAGGCTTATGCACCCCTATGTTCACTGCAGCATTATTCACTATAGCCAAGAAGTGGAAGCAATCTAAGTGTCCCTTGACTGATGACTGGATCAAGAAGATGTGGTATATATATATAATGGGATACTACTCAACCATAAAAAAAGACAAAATCGTCCCATTTGCAACAACATGGATGGGCCTGGAGGGTATTATGTTAAGTGAAATAAGCCAGAAAGAGAAAGACAAACACTGTATGATCTCACTCATATGTGGAATATAAACCAACACGTGGACAGGGAAAACTGTACTGTGGTTACCAGGGGCAATGGGGGTGGGGGGTGGGCACAAGGGGTGAAGGGAGACTTATATATGGTCATGGACAAACAAAAATGTACAACCCAAAATTTCACAATGTTATAAACTATTAAAAAATCAAAAAAAAAACTGTCTCTTGAGCCGCTTCTTTGCTGATTTACCACTCAATATTTCTTTTTTGCACTTTAAAACTTAGATAAACATGCCTTATCAAAACCAAATATAGCTAGAATAGTTCTTTATTTTACATAAGAAAATAAACAGGTAATTGTAAACAGGCAGGACAAGCATTTGTTTGTTAAAGTGTTCTATCTTGTAAAGAGAGTCTGAGTAAACAGACGTATTCCCCATGTATTCTTAAAAAAAAAAAAACCGAAAAAACAGAGGCACTACTGTTGAAATTTATAGTATTAATTATTTTTGTGCTCTAGAATGAAAGTTCATTGTAATGGATAGGATATATTAACCAAGTGCACAGAAAACTAAAGTCCCAAGACAGATGGTACTATTGCAGTAGGCCAGTTAAGAGCCCTCTAGAGCAAAGACCAGGAAAAGTTAAGGAAATCATTTTCTTTTAAGTCCCTTGTGTGAGGGTGAGGGATGAGATAACACAGAGTACAGATTCTGAAATGAAAAAGATCTGTCAGACAGTTCTCATCATCATCACCATCTCAGCTACTCTTTCTCCCTTTTCCATCTTCAAAGGTCCTCTGCTGATTCTTTCTTTCCCAAACATCTATCATCAGCGCTTCTCCAAGCACCAGACCTTTAATGGTGACATGAGAAGACCTCCCACCTCGTGCACAGCAAAGGGGTTTTGAAATAGAGCTTTGAAAATAAATAAAGTCCTGAAAAACAGGACTTCATGGAGGGCAGTGACCCTCAACTAACTGTAGCAGAGAGCCACCGCGCACAGAGCCTCCTCCCTATTACACCAGCTTCCCCCATGTCCTCACTTAATGCTATATATGCATTAACTCACCCTGGCATTCAAAGAGCTAGTCGTAGTTTCCATGAAATAACTTTTACAAAAACCTCTGTCTCTCTAGTTGTTTGTGATGCTGAAAGATAGACCATCATTTTTCCCAGGTTACATAAAGGTAAAGGCATTTTCTACTGCAAGAAAGCATACTGCTAGTGGCAATCAATGTTTTATAATCAGGAAGAGAATGCCGTTAAGATTCTAAGGCAGCATCCTAAGAGGTCCCTCTAGTTTGCAGTTGGCAGAATATCAGCTGTTTTGATACAAGCAATGAGTTGCAGTAGACTCAGTAATTACCTCTGTCCTACCTCTACTCAACTCTTCTTACCTCGAGGTGCCTACTCCATAATCTTAGGGGGAGAAGATAAGCAGATGGATGTGAGCAGGTGCATAAGACCTTGTGCAGCCACTAGCCTTGAGAGCAATTGATCAACACCCTCAAAGCCAGTTAAACTCTTAGTAAATGGTTTCCAAACTTCAGCAGATGGCTTATTGGTCCCAGTTGTGCTGTTCAGCATCCATATGACTCCATACAAGAAACTAAAAACTGGGAATTGGAGGATTGCTTCTCTCTAGTATATTCTATTTCACATTTTATGATTTTACTCCATAACTAGTGTCTTTTCTTCATAATGGAAAGGTTGGGCTGGCTCTATTTTCTCCACTGGTAGAATGCCACAAAGGGATGACAGTTGTGTGGTTAAAACCCACCAAGGACTTGAATATGCTTTCATTTTACAACCCAGAAGCCAATGATTAACTAGAGCTGTTGCAGTCATACAAGGACAATTCAGGCTTCAAACTTACAGCTCCTACCCAGCAAAATGAGCCAGTTATTACTGCAGCTCGGTCTCTTCTTGGAGGATAATGAAATTACCATTACAAAAATCTCATTCTAATGGACCATTTCTGATTTCTAAACAATAATTTTAAACTACTTTTTCTACTTCTGACACTTTTCTGAACACTGTGAAGGTCAACCTCAAATGAATGATTATAAAACTTCCTGCCAGAATATTTTCACTTTCCCTGTATTACATTTAGAACCCCTCAGATCTTCATCTTGCACTCACTCACCCTTCCTCTCTAGTTCTATTTCTTCCCCCCCCACCACCCATATTCCAACCTGTAAATGCTATTTTAGAGCTCATCTTTTTAATAAAAGGTTACTTTAAAAGCTGATGTTCTGCATACCTGCTCCTAAATTCCTTACACTTTTACTGTTGTAGTCCCTAATGAGGGATTGGCATTCGGCTTTTATAACTCCAAGGAGAATGTGAATTGCCTCTTTGGCATGAACATATTTACCCAAACTGCTTGGTATTCCAAGTGTTTTCCCAATCCAGAGTTAGAGCCCTGAAGGAGGAAATAGTCACAGGGAAGGGTGTGGGGAACCGAATCAAGGAAATGCAGGTTCACAATGATTCTCCTTGAGGACATTCCCAGGTTTCAGCCCTTCTTTCTGGTAGCCAGATTATTTTGGCTTTTATGTGAAGATGGGAGAGATCCCATCTGTCTGGCTAATGGACAGCCAGTCTACAGGCATTTTCCCCTTTCCTGGAACAGGATGAAAATCAGAAAGCTCTTATGCCATTCTTAAATTCAACTTTCCAGATACCCACTTGAAACACATTCATATGATACCAAATCACAAGGTATTTCTCTTTCATCCCTGTTAATCAAGTGAAGTTTTTTGACTTGAATGTTTTTAATTGTATAAACACAGAATATGGAAGAAATCAAGAGAGGTATGAAACTGGAATGAAGCCTAATGGAACTGACAATGAACTTTCTCTTGGCCCGTAACAAGGTATTTAATAGCTACTGTTAGAGGTTGAATTGTGTCTCTTGGATTCATATGTTGAAGTTCTAACCCCAAGTACCTTAGAATGTGATCTTACTTGGAGATACAGTCTTTACAGAGGCAATCAAGCTACATTGAGGTCATTTGTGTGGGCCCTAATCTAATAAGACCAGTGTCCTTACAAGAAAGGGAAATTTGGACACAGACAGCTACAGAGAGAATGCCATGTGAATGTGAAGATGGCCATCTATAAGCCAAGGAGAGAGGCCTGGAACAGATCCTTCCCTCACAGCCCTCAGAAGAAGTCAACCCTACCAACACCTAAATTTTGGACTTCTGGCCTCCAGAATTGTAAGAAAGTAGATTTCTATTGTTTAAGCCATCCAATTTGTGGTATTTGGTTAAGGCAGCCCTAGCAAACTAATACACCTGCCTACTCAGTTTGTTTCTTGGAACTCAAACTTTCCATATTTGACAAGTATTGCTGAGGAAACATATATTTAAATCTATATTATTTTCATATGTGATCTCCTAACTTTAGAAAAAAATCTATGCTGCTCTTTAATGGTAATGTCTTGGGTTTCATGATAAAAGTCATGATGGCCGCAGGAGATGTTGAGAATCATCGAAAACAGCATTTTACAACTGAATAAACAGAGGCAAGTAGAAGTTAGAGGCCTTTTAAGTCACCCAGTTAGTTACTGGTGAAGACAGTCACATGGCTCCCAGTCTCCATGTTTTTCTACTGCAACACACAGCCACCTTTAGGTATTAGCCAACAATTACATATCATTAAAATGATTTTGCCCTAATTTGTCATGTTAAAAAATGTTTCAAGTCAGGATAATATAAGAATAAGTAGAAACTTAGATCACAATAGTTCATTCCACTGAAACGGTTTTCTACAAATTCTTGCCACTAAATATTATTAATCAGACTATTGATATTTTCACCGTTACATGGTAGATATATTTTTATTCCATTTTGAGATAAGCACAGCAATGGAAGGTGTGATTTCTGTTAGTTCACAGAAAGATTCGGATTTTCATTTAAATTCTGCATATTTAAGCAGAGGAAAATGTTCCAAGTACCACGTATGCATTTGCTAATTCTCTTTAGCTTTCACAAGTTGCACTGTACATTCTCAGGCAGTTTTCAAAGAAGAATATTATTTTAATTCAAATTGTAACTTATCACAAAGCTAATTATTTCTTGTTAGATCTTTTCAGTTTCTTTTCTCCTCCAATTATTTTCTTTGACACTGATTTTGTTCTTTGAGAAGAACAGGGGAAACATGGTAGGAATCTTCAAATAGCTGATGTGGAAGAGAACTCTGACCCTTCTCCCCTAAAGGGTAGAACCCAGATGAACTGGCGAAAGTTATAATTAAATAGATTTCAACTAAAGAAAGCCTTTAAACAGCTATGCTGTGATAGCACTGGCTTCTGCAGAAGATCTTAAGGGTTTATCACTGGTGAAGCTCTCAGCATTAGATTATTTGGGGGATCTGTTACAACAAGGATTCAAGCAATGATTAGATTAGATTAAATGACCTTTTTCATCCTAAAAGTCTGTGGTTCTACGAACTCAGTAGTAATCTCACAGGACTAGCTCTTTACCTCCACTAATACAAGGCATATTTCTTCATACTCTTGACACACTTTGTGTTTGGTTTAGCTGTGTAATTTATTTAATTAACATACACATTTAGATGACGCAGGATGAAACATCAGTCACAGCTCATATATGTCAAATTAGAGGCAGGGCTAAGGCCGAAATTTTTCCTTTGCTACTTATTTATTAGTATGAAATCATATATCTGTTACTATACTGGGTAAGAACAACTAACTTTCCTACAATCATAAAAAAACTGAATTATTTTAATAGTCCGATTAGTCCTTGGGAATCTTTTCTAAGGAGCTAAAATACATAGCACATTATGAGATAATCGAACACTAACCTCCTTCATTTTTTCCAGTTCATTCTGTAAAGCCTGCTTTGCAATCTCAACTTCGATAAGCTGTTGCCTCAGTTTCTCATTTTCATCTTCTGTTGTTGTTCTCTTTTCTTCCACATTTTCCAGTTCATGGTGAAGTCTCACAGATACATCCTTTGCAACCTAAATGAAAGCGTTTGTAACAACAGAATATAATTAAAGACAACAAAATAAATGACCTAAAGTGATATTCATATTAAAAGTAGTAAGAGCCAATACTTATATAGTGTTCACCATACGCCAGGCATCCTTCCAGAGGCTTTACATATAAGCCATTCACACATAGAAACCATTTAATCCTCACAACAATCCCATGAAATAGGTACTATTATTATTCCTATATTTTATAGATGAGGAAACTGAATCTCAGAGATTTGAAGTAAAATGCTCAAAGTCATACAGCTAACAAATGACCAGGTAGTCTGGCTCTCAACTCTGCTCCCTTAACCTTTACATGACACCATGATAATAAATGTTCAACTGTGTTTTATTATGTGTAGAGAAATTTCACATATCTCCTCTAATTCTACAAAAAAACTATGAGGTAGATGCTTCTATTAATACTCATTTTGAAGACTAGAAAACAAAGTTTTCACAAGTGGGGTATGGGGCTTGAATTTTGACCCTGTATCTCCATGTGCTTAGTTTTAGGAAGCATTTCAGTCCTTGAGATTAAGTTTTTTTAAAAAAATGACAGTGTGCATTTTTGCCTCCAGTTTTGAAGTTATCTGGAAAATTTTAGGGCTTGGAAGAAAGTAGAGCAGTCTGGTGTAGTGGCTCAGGACAGGCTGTGGGGTTAGACTGAGTGGAGAGCGAGCCTAGCCACCTACTAGTTGAGTTCCAGGTCTGGAAGCTAGGCACTTCACCTCCGGAAAAGGTTCAGCTTGGGCACCTGTTAAATGATGCCATTAATAATCTCTACCTTATAGTTTTTTTTTTCCTTGAAAACTAAATGAGATAATAATATGTGTAACAGTACTTGTCACAGTGCCTGGTGCATAGTGAGCACTTGACAAACGTCAGGAAAAGAAAAAAAAGAGAAATACTACAATGACTTGGATAAAATATTTTCTCATAGTTTTCAATAAAACAAATATAGGATACTTACACTTGATTTTTTATATCTTGATGAAGTTAATACAATCAAAATTATATTTGTTTCTTTGTCCACGGCTATGAAGATAACATCTGATTTGCATTGTCAGTGAATCTGCCTACAGCCAAATTGAACTGAACGGCCCACACCGGCCTAATTCTGAAGGAGCAACTTCACACTAAGAATGAGGTTCTTTCATTTAGTTCCCTCTCCCCTCACTTCTCCAAGAAGGGCCGCAAGCGGAGAGTTTTCCTTTCCGGAAGTTACTGTAGTGCTAAGCACAGAAAGGAAGGAGTCCCAGAAGAAGGGGGCCGGGGCTCTTGCAGAGAGAAATCTTAGCTCTAATATCTTCCCAGTGTTGTTCCTATTCTGGGCTTCAACTCCTCCAGAGAAGTCTTCATCGCGCTGTTCTTGAGTGCCTGGTTCCACCCGGCCTTCACTTGGAAGGCAGCCTCCGGAGGCCAGATCAAGGCCGGAGCCTGCGCCCTGCCACGCCCTTGTTTCCGCTAGGGACGGAGGCGCCCTCCTCCCACCTCTGGAAGAGTCTCTCTTACTCCCAGGAGAGCCCACAGGCCTCTCTCGCGTCAAGACCTTCCACACATACTCGAGTCTTCAGACCCACCTGTCTGTTCTCCCTCTTCCCCTTCCCGGATCCTGATATTCTGCGGTCAGCGCTGCGAAGCTCCGTGTCGCTAAAGCTCTTTGCCAGTCACCACTGAAGCCCTTCAGCACAGACAGCCCTTGACCAGAGGCCCCCCCGCCGCCGCCCCTGCCGCGCGCCCCCGAGCCCCGCGCCGCAGACCTTGAGGTCCTGCTCCAGGCTGCGCAGTAGCTCCCCGTCGACCTCCCCGGTCTGCGCGTAGCGGAGCCTTTTGCGCTCGGCTTTGCGGAGGCGGTACTGCAGGATCCGGCAGTTTTTGTTGGCTCTCTCCAACTCGTGGCGCATTTCCTGCAGTTGGCAGGCATCCTCCTCGAAGAAAGTGTCCCTCATCTCGTCCATCTCGGTCCTCAGCTCATCGATCTCGTTCTGAGGCGGTGACAGGCCGTGGGTCAAAATGAGACTCGCCCTCCACCCCTCCGACATACTCCGCGTACACCCCATCCCAACTCCAAATTCTCAGCTTTATTGCCTCCTCTCCATGAGACAGGAGTGACACGGAGCTGAATGAAAGAGAAGAAACTAAAAAAATGGGCCCTCTTTAGGCCTTCTCTCTCTCTCCTACTCTAGCTTTCTCCATGAAAAAGTGGGACAAGCCATGATAATTAGAGAAACAAAGGCCTAGATTTGGATTTAAATTAAAACCAGACGCTACTAATCTCAGGCTGTTTTAAATCCAGAAAAGGCCGAGGAACCCCCTCCCCTCATTTCCTGTTCCCCTCCCTCTTTAAGGCTCCCTAACAGGTTAGCAGCCTCTCACCCCCGCCCGGACACGCCCTAATCCTCCGAGGCCCACACCACCCCTCCCCCACCAGGTTCCCCCCCACCCTCCTCACCTTGAGAGTCTCGTTTTCCTCTCGCAGCTTCTCCATCTCCTCTTGCATTTCTTCCTGCTCCTGGAGCTGCTGCGGGTGCGGCTGCGACGAAGGGGGCGCCGCCGCCTGCATGCCCCCACCGCTCGCGCTGCCCTCCGCGCTCTGCTGGGGGCCTTCTGCTGCCGCCGCCATTGGGGAGGAGGAAGGGACTGCGAGGGGCTCGCAAACGGCAGGGGCGCCAGCGACCGGGGAGCTGCGGCTGCTGCTGCTGCCACCGCCGTTCTTAGTGTGCATCTGAGCCGCGGCCGCCGCCGCTGCCGCCCGCTCTTTCTTGAGATGGAACTGGATGAGCTCAGACTGCAGACATCCTTCCTTCCAGTAGCTCCCTCCGCCACCGCTGCCGCCCCCCACCACGCCGCTTCCGGAGTTTCTGCTGCCAGGGCCTGGGGTTTTGCCCGCAGAGGAGGAGGATGGCGAAGGGGAGCCCCCCTCCCCGCCGCTGCCGCCCCTCTGCTGGGCGCGTACGCCTTTCCCTCGCCAGCCCCTGGGCGGCGGCGGCGGCTGCGGAGCGCCCCCCTCCCTTTCCCCGGAGCCGCTGCCGGCTCCTCCTCCTTCCCCACCCCCTCCTCCTCCTTCCCCGAGCGGAGGGGGTTCCCCGAGTTTAGAGGACACGGGTTCTAGCTCCCGGGGCGGCTCCTCCGACGGGCCAGGCCTCCTGCCTCCCACCGGGGCCAGGGTCGCCGCGGGGGCCGCTTCAGCACCAGGCGCGGGCTGGACAGCTCCCGGCGCGGCCCCTTTGGGCGCCAGGGGCGCTGCCTTCTCCGCCCCGCCTCCGCCGCCTCGGGCGCTGGCCGCAGGCGCCGCGCGGCTCCCGGTCTTGTTGCCTTGCTGCTGCTGCAGCTGCTGCTGTCGAACAGAATTGACCTTAGTGCCGGCCCCCGCCGGGGACCGAGTGGCCGCGGTTGTCTGTCGGACGGAATTGTCCCTCAGTCTAGCGGGTGACTGAGCACGCTGCTGCTTTCTGCTGCTGCCCTCCGGGTGCAGGCGAGCTTCTGTGGCAGCGGTGGCGGCAGAAGCTGCGGTGGCGGCAGGGGCAGCGCCCCCCGTCGGTGGCTGACTCATGGCAGTCTAGGAAAAATCTACCGGATGCGATTTAGAATGGTCCATCACCGGATCATTCTCTTTCCTCCTCACCGCCACCAACCGTTCTTTCTAGTCTGGGACAGAAACAAAAGAAAGGAAGCGCACGGCATGTCTGAATTGTTACAGAGCAAAGAGTGATTTTCTTAAGCAAGAGAGGCCCTAGAAAATGAGATTTGGAAGGCGCTTAATATAACCCTTGACTTTAGGAATAGGATGCACAATTGTCAATTCTCATTTCGCCCAGGGAGGCGCTATCTCCATCTCACTCCACTTCAGCAGAATGATGACGATCGGAAAGCAGCTAAACCTAACATCTTCACGGGAGCAGGTTTTGGCAAGGGCGAGATATGGAGTCAGAAAGGATTGTTAAGAGAGATTAAAAAAAAAAAAGAGGATAAGCTCAAGACAACGCTTCAGAAGGAAAAGGAGATGTCTACATGCTAGCATTGTCAATGCCCTGCTTTTTCAACTTTGCTTTTCCTCACTATCAAACCTGCACTTTAAAGCCTAGTTTAGTGGAGATGGTTTTATTTAATTAATATTCCCAAGGGTCAGTTAGAGGAAAAGAGTTATGATGTAGGTTCCTAGAGAAAATTTGCTATGGATAAATGGCACTTCTCTCAAACAGTTCTAACGCTTAATGTTGTTCTTGGTTAGAGAAATGCATCCAATTTCCTTTAGAGTAGAACTAAAAAATATATAAATAATGAATGACTTTAAATCAACTTCAGTTTCAAGAAAATAATGGCATTAGGAATCATCTATATGGTCTAGTCATTAGCAACCCTAAAGGGATTTTTTTTGGCTTGGGGAAATAATTTTTAAAATGCTTTTGGAAAAGTTTATTCGAGGCTCTGCACAATTTCTTAAATTACAGGTGATGACTTTTTCTAAACTTATCCAAATTCCATAGTTTTTGTGAATCATTTTAGTTTTAAGTGTAATTGTTAGATATAAAATATTTTCATTCTTAAGCATCTTCTTACATGGCATATCATAAGCAAAGTTGTACTTTTAAAGTGCCCAGTCCCTCCTATGGAACCAAATTCTGAGGCAGAATGACCCTGCACCCAAGGCAGCTGGTGCAGCCTCACTCATGGTGATAAGGTCAAATTGCATTGTGCATTTTTTCTAAGATAAATCCATCACTGGCTTTTAAAATCCGGAAAATAGCAAGCCATTGCCTCCTGGGTTCTTCTCCCTAGTGATCCAGCTAGCTAGTCAGCTAGTCAATCAGGTGCCTTTTCATTAAAACTATAATTTCTCTCTAAAGTACTGAAAAGGGCATGACTAGGCAGAAAGTTCTACTTAGAAAAAAACTCCTCCTTTTAGGAGAGGAGATGCCTGTTGGTTACTTTACTCCCATTATTCCTGTTATTTGTCAATGTGCGGTAATGCCTCATTTTATAAAGGAATATCACTGGAAGCATCCTTGTCCACCTCCCTTTCTCTTTCCAGCATCTCCTTCCAACTAGGTTTGGAAAACAACAGTGAACAAAGAAGACGTTAGAGAAAAAAAAAAAGTTGCCGGTCAACTTATTTTCTACATGTTCTCCTGGAGCCACATGCTCCTGGTAGAGCCCAGTTCATCAGCACAGGTCACAGTAATGTGGACCAAACAAGTCATATTGCCAACACAACCTTATTTTTGTTCTGAATTAGGCAGAATGACTCTGGAACTGAGTGCCACCAGAGAACGCTTCAACTCGGGCCCCATACAGCTCTAACCCAGGAGAAAGCTCGGGTTCCAGGAACCCAGCTCCCACAATCTGGCTTCTGTCACGTGGTTCTTACAAAGTGACAAGCTGTGTCTCTTCAAAGCTTCACCCGTGGAAATCACCAACCAAGCAACCCCCGCGCGGCCCAAACCAGCATTTTTAAACTCCAGTTTTATCTGCCCACTGACCCACCCCGTCTCTCATCCCCATCCCTTTAGAAATCCAGAGGAACTGCTCACTTCTCAGCAGAGGCGATGTTTCGAAGTTGATGCAAATCAACAGCCTTTCCTTTTGATCTTCCAGGGATCTCAGGGTTTATTACTGTGGCTTTCAGAGACGAGGAAAGTTTAACTTCGTAGTATATTATGCGACTTTCTGGCTGAGCACGACTTTGGGCCCGCTCGCTCCAATTCCACACCCACTCGATTTCTCCAAACAATGGCGTTAACGTGCAGACTCAGCAGCCCCAGAGCGAGTTCCTTCCGGGCAGTCCGCGGCTGGGCTGGAGCTGCGGCTCAGAGGAGGCGAACACGCGAGGTACCAAGCCGTGCCAGACGCTCCCCAGGAAGTGCACAGATATTCATGAGCTGACCTCACCGGACCCCGCAGGGGAGGGGGCAGAATTGCAAGGGAGGACAGGGTAGAAATCACCAAAGAGAGGCTACTTTCAAGAGGAAAGAGAAGAAGGCAGGGACGGGGGCGAGGAGGCGTGGGTGGGCAAGAAGACAAAAAGGCCAGAGCCACGCCCAGGATGGAAGACCAGTGGTCGCGCTCAAAGTCCCATATCCTGTACTTGGTAGAAGATTCCCAAACCTCTCGAAATCGGAAGCACTGGTTTTCTGTAAAGCTTTGTCCTGGGCTGGATCAATCTCCATCAATTATTTACTCGAGCTCTTTTCTCAGGGAGGCGGATTCCAACAGCGTCCTGGGCGTGACTGACGTCTCATGATGCTGCTGCGAGGCGCTGGCGGGCGGCTGCTGGGAGTTCTCTTTGTTCGCTCACTTTAATTCTCAGTGGAGCTCTCCACGCGGTGCACTTTCCCCACCCCCAGCCCGGGCGGAGTCAGCAGACGTCGTTTCCACGAGGAGATAATGGTTGCCAGACCCACCGTCCCGCGGACAAAGGGTTGTTGTGGAATTTAGTGCAACGACTAATTTAGTGCAAACCGAATAAATATCGGTTTACAGAGATCGTTTAAAGACTGGTTTGCCTTCGGTACATTTTCTTCTCCCCTTTATGAAGTTCTAGTTTCCACTGTGAATCCAAGGAACAATTGCTAGGATCCGTAATCTTTATAGTGGTGCATGAGGATAACAGGAATCATCAGGAGTGTATTTATAAGATATGAGCTTAAAGAGAATTCAGGGGAAAAAAGGGAATTCAGAATATATGCCTTTACAATGTACACTAAACCATAGCATTCCACAGTAATAATATTTTTAAAATACGACTGGAAAATTCTCTTTTCTCTTCCAGTTTCGTTTTTTTCTTTTTGGGAGGGGGGAGCTAAGAATTCCTTGGTGAATTTGAAGATGAGAATAAAAGTAAGGACTGCTTTAGAAAGGGGATTTTTTGTAATTAAATTTCTTTTACATCAGTATCGTGGTTTTGTAGGTAAAAGGAGATCAATATCTTGAAAAACTAATTGTTTATGCCAGCATGAATATTAGTGTAAGAGATTTTATTTTCTAAGTGTAACATCTTGCATTAAAAATAAAATAAAAACAATTTAGGAGTAGTTTGCATACAAGCAACACCATTACAGCAAAATAAAAAAGATATCCAAGCCCTGGTGATTAGTATCTCCAGCTTTATATAAGACAACTATAGTATCAGGACAAAATCATTCATGTATTCGTCTGCTCCAAAATAGATAGTAAGTGCCTAGTTTACGCCCGGCACTGTCCAAGGTGCTGGGTATGCAAAGCTAAATTAAATAGTTCTATTCTGGGGAAGTTCAAGCATATTAATGAGAATTGGAATAATTTCCGTATAATTCTATGAATACTTTTGGAAAGTGGAATTGTGATATCTATGGACATCTATAATGAATAGCTCTGACCTTGACTAGCATACCAAAAATAAAGGAAAATAAGAAAGTAAAATGTAATCACAATTTATTTGGAACTTATATTAGGCAATTTGTCATTATGTACCCACACTTGAGTTGTGATTTCCTTAAGAAATACCAAGATCCACAGATCTCATCCAACCAAAAATATTTTTTCAGATTAGTTGTTAAAAATAAAATAATGAGGGGCCAGCCTGGTGGTGTACTTGTTAAGTTTGGGCACTCTGCTTCAGCAGCCCGGGCTTCGTGGGTTTAGATCCCAGGCTCAAACCTACACACTGCTCATCAAGCCATGCTGTAGCAGCGTCCCACATACAAAATAGAGGAAGATGGGCACAGATGTTAGCCCAGGGCCAATCTTCCTCAAGCAAAAAAAGGAAGATTGGCAACAAATGTTAGCTCAGGGCCAATCTTCCTCACCAAAAAAAAGAATAAATAAATAATAAAAAAAATAAAATATTGATATTATAAACATACTCTAAGGACACAAAACCTACCTGGTCCCTCCTCTCTAAGAGCTTGTACTCTGTTCAGGCATCTATGTTTCAAATTTTTCCTAAGGTAGTATTATTTGTTTCAATGCAATAGTAACTTTAAAAAGTCTAGGGACCAGCCCAGTGGCATAGTGGTTAAGTTCATGCGCTCCTGCTTCAGAGGCCCAGGGTTTACAGGTTCAGATCCCAGGCCTGGACTTATGCACCACTCATCAAGTCATGCTGTGGTGGCATCCCATGTACAAAGTACAGGAAGACTGGCACAGATGTTGGCTCAGGGCCAATCTTCTTCACCAAAAAAAAAAACAGTCTAATAAAATCAATGAATTGATTATCTTGCATGCTCAATGTGCTGAAATGTGTCAATTTATAATTTAGTATTAGACAATTTCAGAGTTGAAATCTAATAATAAAGGATAAATATAAGTGATATTCAGGATGCTTCTTTACTTATGTAAATATGCCATAAAAATAATTTTTGAACTGGAAATTTATCTGGCTTATTCCTTTTTTTGCTAGTTAAAATTATATTTCTCTAATTAAGCAATCCCCAAAGATGATTATTCAAAGATTTTGTCAGAATTTAGAAAGTCTTTGGTATTATTTTTACTATGCTTTGGAAGCAGACAGGCCAACTGCTGCTTTTAATGTCTGTAGTAATGACTCATCTGCTCTCTAACACAGTAAGAAGTGGAACTTCAGCCAAGGAAGGGAGGCTGAAGTCTCAACTTCAAAGTCTTTAAGAAATACGTAGCTTGAAATAGCTACTCTTCCATTTTCATGACCTTAACCATATAAAGCATCTTTATCTACACAGCTTTAGAGCTTGCAGAGCCCTTTGTCTTTGCATGCTCGGAATACTGTGAAATAACTACTATCTTCTCCACTTAAAAAGTAACTGTGTTTCAGAGATATTAAGCGACTTAACTCAAGTTCAATTTCACAGTCAGAACTTGAACTTGGGTCCTCTCTTCCATCAAGTCTGCTTTTTATATTCTTCCCATGTGCCTCTTTTTCCTATCATGACTTAAAAATCTGTCTCCCTAAGCCTATTTTTGTCCCTGTATCTTAATCTGATCTTTTCACCTAAGCACAGACTATCTACATTTGGAGGTAACACTGTCCCCTTAAACTCAATATTAAATTTTTCTCTCTCCTTCAACTGATGTCGATTTCTTTTCTTTTTTTCTTTTAGGGAGGAAAGACAACATATTCTATGTCTATTTTTCTTTTAGTGAAATCATCATTTGATATACTTGCCCACTAAACACTGGTTTCTTCCTTGCTTAATCTTTTTCTTTCTCTTCTATATCCATTTTTTTCTTTCAAAATATTTCTTAGGCTTTTCTTTTTTATTTCCTGTGCGATCACTACCAAAATCCAGACCTTCATAATTCTATGTTTAGATTACTGCAAATTCTTCCTATATTGGATAGGTTCTTTCTGTCAAATCCACACTATCCAATGCAGCCTGTTTACACCTTTATTAAACAAAAATTTCCTCACGTCTCTCTGCTTACAGTCACTGCATCATGTTCAAACTCTTCATCCTAGACTTCAAGGAAATGTATTGTTCCCATCCTATACCAAAATGTACTCCCTATTACTTCACCACACAAATCCTTGTCTAATCCAAGAGAGATTAGACGTAATCTCTCTTATTCTCATAAGCATGTGGAGTTCATCCTGCTTGTGTACCCTTTCCTCTTGCCGTTTCCCATATTTGGCATCTCCCCTTTCCTTTCCTGTCCAAAAGCTACTCGTATTTTAAGGCTCAGCTTAAGTTTCAAATCCTTCTGTCATATGAATTTAGGAAAGTTATTTAAACTTTCTGAGCCTCAGGTTTTTGCTACTCACTCATCCATTCATTTGTCTATACATTTAACATATATTGTTGAATTCATGTCATCAATAGTACCCAATTTATGTGATTACTATTATAAAATGGTGAAAGTAGTTCTTATCACAGTGCATAGGACATACAATAATCATAACTAATGATAGGTGATGATTACTATGTGCTTGGCAATGTAAGGTGGCAATAAATATTAGCTATTATTGTCATTATTCATATTTTAGGAATATTATTACATTTATTTACACCAAATTCTACCATTTCTGAATTTCCATAGAACTAATAAATAATGTCACATTGTTAGAAACACTTGGTTAGTCTTGGATTATTTTATACTTGTCCACCCAGATGGTAAATATCTTAAAATAAGACTCTTGTTTCCCTCATTATCTCTGGCAGGGAGTCGGGCACATAGAATCTGGTCAGTGTAGGGGCTGGATTGATTGGTAGACTTCTAGTGTCAGAGAAAAGCTGATGTTTTCAGATCCATCCTCTGTTTTTGGAGAGTAATTTAGCTTGCATATATATGCCACTTTCTTAAACTTTACTGACATATGTATGCAGTCACAAGCCAAATTTTCTTTCTAGATTACATTTTAGATAATAATTTATGAATCATAGACTCCTTGGGCTGTAAACACCATGATTCATCTTTTTATCTCTAAGCAGGCTACCCAAACCATATGATACTTTGGGTTTAGCCAAATTTCAGGCATCTCAATAAAGTATACTCTACGATCTCTCAGAGTAAATGTTCACATGTTATAACTTGACATTATGACCAAAAACTAATGGTTTAACTCATATATTGAGTTAAGGCTGCTTTGTGAATGGCAGAAGTTGCTACTCCACGTGGATGCTTTAGTTATACTTTTGCTGTTGTCTAAGTTTGAGTTGGATATTGTATAGTCAAACTTCTATGGTATTATTTGTATAAATGCTTATGAATATTCACTCTTGGTAATTCAAGGTAATATCTAGTCACTTATTATAGCCAAAATACTGTGAGATTTCTGATTTCAACCCCACTCCATTTTAAATCTTATCTTAATCTTAGTGGAGATTTTTTAACAAATCAGGTAGTTATTATGTAAATGCTATACACATTTAAGATTACCATTAAATTTCCCCTGATATCACTAGTTTAATAACTCAAAATTGTCAAATTTTCTATAGCAGTGCTTTAATAATCACTTATCTCACTTACTCTAAATCCTCCTTCTTCAATAATTAAACTGGCCTAATATGAGTACAGTAGGCTAATTCTCATTATCCCAGACCAACAAGGATGGCATCCTAAGTTACTCTGTATTTCACGGGGAAATTTTAGTACAAGTTTTTCATTTCTACTTCCTACCTTCCTCCATGCTGTCTGAAAAAAACGTCTAAGGGTCCTCTGCATAGACATAATCAAACAAGGATCCTACTAACTGTAAATAGATCTGGTAGGGTTTTTTTTGCATTATTATATACTCAATATTTGTTAAGTAAACTGGAAAAGTAATATTTTAATATTCAACTGGTCTACTTATAGAAAAGATAAGCAAAATGCCACCTATATTTTATATTTTAATATCTTGTTTTCCTTGTTGTTCTTAAATATCAGTGAGGTTTTTATTCAATGTCTAGTCACTAAAGTTTTGTATAATACAATATGTCATGTCAAGACTGAGGTACTCTTTTATCTGACAGCATGCTAGATTACTTAGACTTGATTTCTTCACTCAATGATATTTATTGTACATAGGTGTTCATTCAAGCACACTTAATTTAAGATAATTTGAAGAGCATTTATTTACAATGGAACTATTTACGAGATGTGGATCAGACGTAGGAGAAACCACAATGGATACTTCAATAACCTGTGGTTAAGTAACAGGTAGGAGCTATCATCACACTTGGACATCATTGGCAATAGTACTAAAAAGATGAGGAGACAGAGTGGTCACTGGAACCAGAAAAAAGAGATTTGTGAGGAGCGTGCCACCTTGAGGAGAACAGTGATTTTCTACTAGGTGACAGTCAGCCCAAGATGATATCATTCTCCTCCCTGCCTCTGGTCTCCTGCTGAAACTCTCCATTGGTTGATCCAATTAAATCCAGAGGACTATGGAGCCATTTGATGTGATCCATTCTGGCCAGCATCCTGGTTGGAAAGGAGATCTGAACGAGTCAAATGCAAGATATTCAGCACAATAAGCAACAATAGTATCAATAACTCAGACTTTAACATTACTAGGTCCCTCACAATCTCATATCTTTTATATAAGGTGGTGATCTTAAAGTTTCTACTTTCAGAAAAAACATATGTTTGGAATTCTTTCTTCCAATACCAGTAATGAATTTTCTCTGTGGGTATTTTCATTGGAATTGCATATTAATCAATTGAAGGGATTATCATTTTTATGATACTAATATTACCTCCACATTAACATGATATATCTTTTTATTTAATTAATAATAATTTTATTTAATTCAGATTGTCTTTCTGAATCTCAATAACTTTTTTTTTGTTTTTGAGATCTTATACGTTCTTTGTTAGATTTGTTCCTAAGTATTCTATATTTTATGCTATTGTCAAAGGTGTCTTCTTTTTAAGCACATTTTCTAATTGCTTGTTGTTAGTGTATAGAATGGCCATGGTCTTCTGTGTAATGATCTTACATGCACACACCTTGCTATATTCTTCTATAATTTCCAAAAACTTTTCTGTAGAAGAATTTTTTAAGTAGATAATTATATCACATTAAAATAATGATATTAATTTCCTTCTTTCCAATGCTTTTGCTAAAACATATTTTTCTTATGGTACTAGCCAGGACCTCTGATTCATATTGAATAAAAATAGTGATAATTGGCTATTGCCAAATTAGGAATAAATGAGAAATTTCTCATCTTGATATAGTATCTCCACAAAATTATTCATAGCAAGCAGCATTCTTAATGATGCTTAATTAAAAATATTCCATTTAAAATTAGAGCCATGACATAGAAGAACTATCACTACTTCACTTTAATATTGTACTGAAGGTTCTACAGTGAGCAATAGAAGAAAAAATACGTTTAAGTGTTGTAATGGAAGCAAAAATGGTCATCATTTTAGATGATATGATTATTGATATGATTGTCTACCCCCAAAATCCTAAAGAATGCAGATAAATTACTAACATTAGAGTTAGGAAATATTGCTGTATAATAAAAGGATCATTTTACAATGCATGTCATTACAACAGTAACAAATAGATAGTATGATTTAAAGAGATACATATTATTGTAACTAAAAAATATTTAACGTATCTATCAATAAATGTAACAAGAAATGTATAATATTTTTTGAAAAAAATGATAAACTCTTATTCAGAAAACTTAAATAAGGTCTAAGTCAATTAATAGATTGATGTTAATGAATGTTGATAAGAGGACTCACTATCCTAAACATGTCAATTTTTTCCTTGTTAATTAAGTTCAAAGAATACCAATCAAAATGCCCCAGGTTTATTTTTTGAACTTTAGCGCTTTGAGTCTGAGTTTTATATGCTAAGTGTCAGGACCAAGAATAGCCGTGACACAAAGTGAGTTATCATACCCTATGATATATTGATATTTAAACTATAACACTTAGTATGCTATTGGCTCAGGGATGAAACTGAGGGAACAGACTTGGGAAGTAACAGAGGTGGCATTAAAATCAGCAAGGAAATGACGGATTATTTTATAAATGATACTAAGACAAATGGTTAAATCTGTGGAAACAAAAGAAATTGGACCACTATATTTCCTCATGAAGAAAAACCACTTAACAATGGATTTACAATGAAAATGTGAAAGGCAAAACCCTAACATTTTTAAAAGAAAGATTAGGAGACTATATATTTTTTAGTCTGAGATAAGGAAGGATTTTTTAAAAATAAGATTCAAAAAGTGTATAACACAAATGGGAAGATTAGTACATTAGACTTTATTAAACATAGGAATTTCTATTTATCAAAGATAATATGAAAATAAGAATGAAAAGAGAAGTCACAAACTGGGAGGAGTTGCTTAAAATTTATAATAACAAAAGATTAGTATTCAGAGTGTCTCAAAGTGTTCCTATAAATTAGTAAGAAAAAGATTAACAGCTTAATAGAAAAAAATGGTCAAAAGACACAAATAAGCATTCACAGAAGAGCAAACACGAATGGCCCATAAATATAGAAAATATATTCAATCTTATTTGTAACAGAGAAAATATAAATAAACATGACTACTGTATTGTAACCACCATATTTTAAAAATATTAAAAAGTCTGATAAAACTAAATATTGAAATGGATATGGAGCAACAGGAAGTCTTATAAATTAGTGTAAGATTAAATAAGATTATAAATTGGTGCAGTCACTTTGAGAAACAGTGTAATGTTATGCAGAAATGTTGAAGGAATGCAGTTTCTACAATCTGGCACCACCCGTCATAGGAATAGAATTTCTTGTATGTTTACCAGGATGTGTGTTCATAGAGACATTTGTAATGTCAAAAACCTAGAAATTAAACAACTAAAATTGTGATATATTTATTCAATGGATTACTGTAGAGCAGTGAATGCATAAACTATATCTACAAACAACAACATAGATGGTTCTCAAGAATACAGAGCTAAGAAAAAGAAGCAAATCACAAAATACATCCACAAAAAATTTTACACATGTAAGTTTAAAACTTATGAAACTAAGCAATGTATTATCTAGGGACGCATGCATAGAAATGAAGCTAGAATGAAAAGCTAGGAAATGAGAACAAAATTCAGGACAGTAGTTAACTCTGAGTATTAGTAGATTAGGGGCAGAACCAGCTTCAGGAACAGTTGATATACCTGGATTCTAGTGCTCAAGACATATCTCCCATTTGTCTTTTTCCTCTCGTGTCTCTGCTTTCCCTTGTGTTGGCTTCCATCTCGAGCAGGCTCTCCATTTATGGGGACTACCAGCAACCCCAGGTTTACCAATCTTTGAAGAATAAAGACATCTGTTTTCTAGTAGCTCCAACGAAATTCCAGGCATGACTCTCATTTTTCCACATTGGGTCTTGAGTCCACTCTTGCATTGGTGGTGGGGTTGTGCAATTAACACTACTAGGTCCGCGCCATGTGTTAGCTGCTTAAGCTTAAGTGTTAGGGTCATCCCACCAGTCCACATGGACAGAATGGAGGATTCATGGTCTTCTGAAGGAAAGTTAAGGCACTGTTACCCAAAGAATGGGATATTATTGATGCTGAGATGCCAAAACAAGAGATGTGTACTTCAGTCTTAAGGCAAACAATGACTCTGTCTCTGAATCAAATACCTGACAATCTTTAAATGGTGGTTGATAATAAAGAGAGTCTCTAAGATGCTTAGATGCTTAGTTGAATTCTGATCAGAAATTAGTAAGTGGGAGGAAAGACTACCATCTATGTATGACAAGATACCACGGCACTATGCGATACACTTTAAAAAATCTGACTCGGAGTAAATGATGGAACAACTGACTCCACATCATTACTGGTCCATGTAATTACAAATTCATTAAAAATCCATAGGACCCCCAGAATTCATATCATTTATGAAGCTTCTACTACAAATAGAAAGGAAACAAAATTGTCTGCTCTGAGGTAACAGAACTAAATTCTAAGGATGGACTTGAGGTATCAATTTAGATTTGGAGAGCTGGAGTTAATACAGCCACTACAAGTTGAATTCCTGATAAGCAGGGCCCTGGGAGTGGGTAAAGCATGCCGCTAATAAGAAGGGTCCTGAGTGGAGGCTTTCAGAATGAAGGTCCTGGGACCACCCAAGACGGCTGGGACTTCTAGCTTCCTTGAACTCTCTAGTCTATATAGGTCAGAGATAGAAAAAAAAAGTTTTTGAAACGTGAAGTTTAAATTCTAAAATATAAAACCCAGGAATTTGATCAGCGGAAATACCACCCACCTATTTATTTTGGTTATGTTGATGAATATATTAGTTAGAATATTTTTATCTGCAGATTTCCGGAGTTAGTCAGTCTCAGTAATAGTTAATTTCATAACTCAACAGTGGTAAGGTTTTGATTCACCTTCTCTAACATTCTCTTGGCTTTCCCTCTTGTAGTAGCAGGATCCCTGTTCTGGCTTAAGGCACCACATCCACATGGCACAATGTCTAAAGGGAAAGAAAGCTGGTGGAGGGTTCTCAAGAGAGTAGATTAGTCTATTATAAACTTGCCATAATTTTATTCGTACCAAGACACTCTCAGAGTAGTTATGAAACACTTCAACTATATGCTTAAGAGAGGGATTATACCACAACTCTGTTCACATTTCTATACACTGGATTTGAGGTACAAAATGGGGCAGAGTTGAATTGTTCTGCATTATAGTTGGGGAAGGGGTTGAAGTTCCTTGCGTGGCAGAAAATCTTAGATGGAGAAAGAGAAATCAGTGAGACTGGGCATTCTGTGGGGCAGCAAAAATATCATAAAGCTGGCTGAAAAGGAGACTTGTAGAATGGGAAGGTCTACTATGGATTATCTATTTATTCTATTTACATATAAGTGATGCCTAAATATATTATTGTAAAACATTTTTTTAAATATACAAATACATAGACTAAAAAGTGAGTCTACCTTCATATACCACTCCCACTTGTTCTATTTCCCAACCCAAAGGTGATAATTGCTGGCAGTTTACTGTGTATGCTTGCTGGCCTTTCTTATGAATTTTTATTACAAATATATGGATCAAAAAAATAAAATGTGGTCACACTATGCATATAGTTCTGCCAAATGGTTTATTTTGACTTAACAATATGAGTTGGATACCTTTCCCTTCCCAGTTGATGCTTAGTACATCACGCCATGAATATTCCAACATATGACATTTATATTGTCTAACTTTTTATTACAAATAATAATGTAAAAAAACCCACTTTGTACGTATGCCCCCGTGCACCTGTTTTTTCTGCAGAATAGATATCCAGAAGTGAATTACTGATTAAAGTAAATGTTCCTTTAATATTTTAAAGATTTGCCCTTTTACTTCCTAAAATGTCATTACTAGTATGTTTTCCTACTAACAGTGCCTGAGAAGAATTATTTTTCCCCTTTTTGTCAAAACCAGATATCTTTTTAATTGTTGCCATTATATTACATAAAAAACTATATTTCATTTTTATTTAATATACATTTCTCTGATTATTAGTAATATTGAGCATCTTTTTATGTATCATTTGTATTTGAATTGCCTCTTTATCTTCACTTATTTTTCTATTGGATTCAATATTACTTATTGATTTTTAGGAGTTTATTAATATTCTGGTTAATAAATTTTTCTATATTTTATTCATAAATATTTTCTCCAGACTGTCTTTTGCCCTTTGATCTTATGGTGTTTGGCACAAAATTTTTTTTTTTTTTTTTTTTTTGTGAGGAGATCAGCCCTGAGCTAACATCCGCCAATCCTCCTTTTTTTTTGCTGAGGAAGACGGCCCTGGGCTAACATCGGTGCCTATCTTCCTCCACTTTATATGGGACGCCGCCACAGCATGGCTTACCAAGCAGTGCGTCGGTGCGCGCCCGGGATCTGAACCAGCGAACCCCGGGCCGCCGCAGCGGAGCGCGCGCACTTAACCGCTTGCGCCACCGGGCTGGCCCCAAAATTTTTAATTAGTATGCAGACGTATTTTTTAATCATTATATTTGTAGCTGTTGGGCTTTGCATCTAGCTTAGAAAGGTCTTCCCATTACAAAATTATAATTGTACTCTCATGCATACTTTTAATTTCAAATATAATTTTGTTTTTATTTTGAATGATTAGTTGTTTCAAATACATCTTGAAGTTATTTTTGTGAATGACATGATATAGTGATTTAAGTACGTTTTAAGCAAATGAATAACAAGTTACCCTTTCTGCACTGGCCTGATAATAGTAATCATTGCTCTTCTTACTATGATGATGATGATGATGATTACTATAAATAACATCTTTTTGTTGCTGATTAGGATAGTCTAGCCTTTCATTAGTTATATGAATTAACTAATTTAATCCTAAAAGTAGGTAGGTACTCATTATTATCCCCCTTTTTACACATTAGGAAATCAAGGTTCAGTGAGATTAAATAATTTTCCCAAGGCGACACAGCCAATTAGCGTCAGAATCAGATCTGAACCCAGCCGCTCTGGCTCTAGAATGCATACTGTTAACTATCACGCTATTTTTAAAATATTCTAAATTTCAATATTAGTGGATGTCTTTTTTGTACTATCCACTCTGTTCATTGATCAATTTCTATGCTAATGTATGCTATTTTAATTACAATGAATTCATAGGTCATGTTGATATATGGTAAGGCATGTCCCGTCTTATTTGTTTAAATCTTTTCTTGTCCATTTATTTCCTTTTTCTCTTTTGTGTGAACTTCAGAATTAGCCTCTCAAGTTTTATGAAAATCCTGCTATGATTATCTGACTCTACACATTTATTTGGGAAAATTAATGTCTTTATAACATTAGAATATTTTTGTATAGGAACATAATCTATTCGTTGATTTTGATTTTTTAAACTGGTCCTTAAAAATGTTTCTTTTGTGGTTGTTGTTGTTATAGTTTTGCAATTTTCTTTTGGTTTTATTTTCATGTATTCTAAAATATTTGTTTCAATTGTAAACAGCATATTTTTAGCTATATTTTCCAATTATTTATTGCTATGCATGAAAACTATAATTAGTTGATTTTTGTCTCTGCCATGTAGATGAATGATCTTATAAATTATCATTGCTTTTTCCTTTACTACTTTACATTTCTTTTCTAAATGAAGACTATGAAAAGCCTTTTGGATTTCCTCTAGAAATGAAGAATATAAAATTGTTGCCTAAATGAATGAATAGAAAAAAGAAGGAAAAGAGAAGAAGTGTAACATGCACTGAATCAACCCATTAAAGCAACTAAATTTTATGAGCCAGTCCATGTGGATGTGAACCAATTTTCTTCATTTGAATGATTTTTTTCTTTGCTGTGTTGTTTGTTTTTTTTTGGCTTTTTCTTTCCTTTAACATAATAAAGCCTAAGGAAAAAATGACATGTCAATTTATATTATTATGATAATCTTGATTCTTGCTCAATCAACTAGCGTGTGCCTGACTGAAAGTGAAAATATCAGCTTTGTGCAGTGATTTCTCCCATTATGTTTTGTCAATCTCAGCAACTTTCAAAGTCAGACTTCATACTATGAATGCCTGAGAAAATCTAAAGTATATTTGTTTAAAATACACACACACACACACACACACACACCACATAAACGTATACCTCTAAAGTGTGAAAAGCAAAATCAGCAAAGCAAAAAACTGGTGTCAGCCATTTTAGATGAAATGCCCCATCTTGACCAAGAACATCTTCCCAGGAGAAGACAGAACTTGCATAAGAGCAGGTTTTAGTGGTTTATAAAAATATGCTACCTTTACAGAATGCCTGAAACTTGACAGTGTTTCCATATATTGTTATTTTTTAATCTTTATCACAAAGTGATAGTAGTTTAAATCAGACTTATTTCAGAGGAAACTAAAACAAGCAGTGCCAGATTCAAGAAATTTTATATCACACATCTCATGATTGATAGAAATTGTACAGAATATGTGGAAATAGCACAATTGCTTGATTTAAAGTCCAAGAACTAAAGAACTAGGGGCCAAGTACTGAACTAATTCTCTTGAATACTTAGTCGATTCTTATTTTGAGCTGCAAAATATACATATATTCCAAAAGAGGGAAGTTTTCTGGACTTTTGGGAAGCCTCCTTTACCCTCTCACATTCCTTTTCCGAAGGCATTTTAAAGTAATGTAAGAGATTTGATAATATTCAGGTATATTTTATAACTTTTTCACAATCTTTATTTAGTATTTATAAAGTTCAAAGGAAATTAAATAAGGTGAAGCTCCTGCTTTCAAGTTTACATCCTAGGGTATAACTAATGTATACTTCTAAGAAAACATAAACCAAGTGCAAATCAGACTAGTGCTGATTTTATGTAGGTGTTGAGGAAACGCATTGGAGGGGCGTTCAGTTAGGGAAAACATATGGAATAGTAAAGCTGAAGTTGGCCTTGAAAGAACTGCAGGTTTGACCCATTTATTGGATTCCCTGGCTGACAGTGATCTCTTTCCACTTAAATTCTGATGTTTCATTCTTTTCATTTAGTGCTTAGTGGAAAACTCTTACATCCCAACCCTGGCATGGTACCTCCACCTGTCACACTTTGAGCATCAGTTATGAGCCTCTTGAGAACAGGGGCTGTGTCTTGATCATAGTTATTTCCCTACATGCCTCTGTACCTATGCACTGTCTGCTCACAAAAGGCTATTTATCCATAAAAATTTGCATATTTGTGTTATATTGTTATATTATCACAAATATATATATTATTTTTCTTAGATAGATTGTTAGGAAAGTGTGGGGCCACGTCTTACATATTTTTACATTCCTTCCCAGTTTCCAGCACAGGGCTTTGCAAATTGTGAATGCTTCATGGATTTTCTCAATTGAATGAGAGTGTTGTGGATGAGAGGATGAATTTAAGTAAAGGAAATGACAGATACAGATGAAGGCAAGGAAGGAGGCCAAACTGAAAGATGCAGAATCTTTCTGTTAAGGGGTAGCTGGGTATCTTCAGCAGTTTTCCAACATCGGTTAGTAGAAACTCCATCTTTCCAGTTGTTTAATTCAAAATTCTTGAATCCTCCCTTTCTCCTTACACACTGCCTCAAGCAATCAGGTAGTCTTCTCAGCCCAAAATACAAAATAAATTCCAAATATATCCATTTCTCACTGCTTTTGCTGCTACCACTGCATTCCAAAGGAAAATCATCACTTACACCTGAAAGGACCTCCTGGCTTCCACCCTTGCACTCTTTCTTGTGTAGGTAATGTCCACACACCGACAAGAGTGATCTTTTCAATGATAAGCCAGAACATATGTCACTCCTCTGCCCAACCCTTGAAATGGTGTGGCATCTCTCCCAGACAAAACCCAAGGCGCAGATCTGGCTCACAAAGCCCTACATGATCTAGCTCCTTCACTCTCTCTGCCTGCTCTCGTCCCATGCTCCCCTTTCACCATGGCCTCCATCCTGTTCCTCCAACACTACAAGCACCCCCTTGACTCATGACTTTTGAAGCATTGTTTCCCTCTGTTAAGAATGCTTTTCCTCCAAATCATTGCTTGCCTCATCTCTACATCTCCTCTGGTCTTTTTTCAAATGTCACCTTCTCTGACTGCCCCAGTCTTCTGACATCTTGATACACATTTGTGCCCATTCAACAATCTCCATCCTCTCTGCTGTGCTTTAGTCTTTTCTTCATAGCACTTAGCTCCATCTAACATATTCTGTATTAATTGATTTGTTTCCTGTCTTCCTCCTTGCTCTAGATTGGGAGCTTTGAGATGGTAGAGCATTTTTTTTTCCCAGTCCTCTATCCCTAGGACCCAGGACAAAGGAGCCTAGAAAGCACTCAAAAATATTTGAATTTTGCTTTGAGAGGAAAGGCAACAGAGATACACTATGGATACTTGAGGAAAGGAGTCAGGTTACCCGCAGTCAGAGACAGGGTAAATCTGAGGAAGGTAAAGAGAGTAAGGAAGGGACTGCTGTAATCCAATCTGAGCTCATGGGGATCTGGTTTAGGAAAATAGCTGTGGAAATGGAGAAAAGTAATGAATTCAAAAGGGACAAAAAATGAATTGGCTGAATTAACGATAGTGGGTGGAGGGAAGTGGTATTTCATAGACAGTCCTAATACTGTGATCTTGGAGAGCTGGAAACTGTTGGGCCACTCCTAACAAGGGCAAAGGTGGGAAGTTCAGCTTGTTTGGAGGAGGTGATTTTGCTGTTAATTCTCCTTATTTTGCCTTTTGCCCTCTTTGCATTTTTCCTCTTTTGGTATTAAACGCAATGGGAGTTAGGCTTGAACAGACTGTGGGGTAAGGACTTAAACTGCTTGGTCACACTTTTGAATGGATAAAATGAGTGGCCACCTGGATTAGTAAGCATTCCTTTGGTTAAAGTGCTGGTGACCTAAATCAAACTAGCTGGAGCCAAGAGGGATATCTACTGGAGGGACACCTTGTTGTCATATGTGACTGAAGAAGTGTGACTAATCAGTCTCTGGGAGGCCAGGGCCGTCTCGGGGGTCTGGGAATAGCTGGAACAGGGGACGTGAACACTGCCAGGACTCTCTGTCTCGGCCTCTTGTCTCTGCCTCTCTGCTTTTCAGCTTCATTTTTCCCTGCTCAAGGACAGCTGCCTGCCCTGTTTCTCCTCACCTGCATCCTACATCACGGTGCTCCCACGGCCAGGGAGACACTGGCTGGCTTTTGCTAATTCTAGTTTGAAGAAACCCCAGGGAAGGATTCTGAGTCAGTCCTCTTAGGTCATAGGCTCACCCTTGGTATATTCAGCCAAGACCATGAGGCCGTGATGTGAAGTCCTGCATGAGGACCAAAGATCTGCTCATTTTGTCAATGAGGAAACTGAGGCACAGGGAGAATAATCGATTTGTCCAAGACCACTCATCTAGTGCAATACTATTTGATCAGTGTCTATACTTATAATTGGACTTGCAATCATTAAAAAGTCATCTGAGAGGGGCCTGAAACAGAGAGCAGCAAAAACAGGGGGTCTAGACTATATTTACTAGGTTACATAGTACCATCTAGTGATGATCTAGAGAATTTCATCATTATTCGTATTTCACTCTATGTAATAACTGAGGAAGTTTTATTTTGCTTAATGTAATCTTTAAAAAGGTGTCATAAATTGGAAATATATTTATAATAACAAATTTACATATTTCATGGGCCTATGAAGAGAACATCACCCTTTAAAGGATCATTCCAATTAATATTCAATAAACCAGCTTTGTAGTGCTGAAGTTGACAACAACTTTGAAATTTAAAAAATTGGGGATAAATTCTTTTGCAGAAAATAGCCATTTGTTTTCATATCCTGTATAAAATGAGCCAGATTTCAAGGTTTGCAACAAACAGTCTGGTAAGACACACAGTCATCTTTCTGGGAAACAAATAGTTGCTACTATGAATGCAGTAAAATGTAGGTACGCACTAGGGGCCTTTTCTGAGCACCTGCTTGCTCCTCCAGAGGCCAGCAGTAGATCTGCTCTCTGTTTGCTGCTAGGAGAGGAAAGAGGGAGCCACAGGGCGCAGACTGGCCAGTCAGCCTGGTTCTGAATTCTCATGTCCACTCTGGTCCCACGAACAATTTTGATACAATGTAGCCATGCTCTTCCCTTTTATAAATGTGTGATTTAAAATAATATGATTCTAGTATTTATTATTTCTACATACTACAGCACAATTTTTAAAGTAAGGGAAACCTAATTTCCTTATATAAATATAACAACCACTTGACTGAATATTTTTAAGATTATATGTAGTTCAACACCATTTGATGATTTTTAGTATAAGCTTACATTTCTATTGCAGAAATATTTCATAGTGCATGTGAGCAATAAATTTATTCCTGGAGCACTAGATGTGTAACAAGACATTTACATATCTTTAGAGAATTCACCATACCATGCTGTATGAGACTGGAATCAGGCTAATATTGATGACTCTCCAGTTATTTGATGAGATCATTCAAATCTTGATATGATCTACAAGGGGAA
Source organism: Diceros bicornis minor (assembly GCF_020826845.1). Taxonomy (NCBI): domain Eukaryota; kingdom Metazoa; phylum Chordata; class Mammalia; order Perissodactyla; family Rhinocerotidae; genus Diceros; species Diceros bicornis. Next base: position 10,128,945 of record NC_080762.1, on the reverse strand, counting down.
AAAATCATGAGAAAGTAGGTAACTTGAATATGATGTTTTCTTCCCTTGAGGTAACAAGATTTCATTATGTGTGGAAATATTGTTCTGTCCTTCCCTCAGGTGAAAAAGAGTTGCTACTCCAGCTTGTTAATTAGTTTCATCTTCAATTCCTATATCAACCGCCAGCATCAGAACAGGTTTTAGCGGCATTGGTAAACTAAGGGCTGATGAATGCTGTTGATTGAGTGGTAAGATTTAAAATTAGATACATTTTGAATGTAAATCTCATTTGTGTGGAAGCCAAAGTTTTTTTGTAATGGAGCCTTAAAATATATACATGTAATCATTAATATATTTAATTTGGTATAAATGTGTGGGTGATATATTTTACTAGGTATATCTGGGATATTTATTGAAACCATCTGGCTTCCTAGCAGTTATTTAAAAATGCGTCACATAACCACAATTTTAAAATGTTTCACAAGGAATATAGAAAGCAGCAGCTCCTGAAATATTTCCCCCTCTACCCCATCCCGTCCTTCCAGAGAAATTTGGAGGTGACACAGAAATCTCCTGGGATGCATCAGGAATCAATATTCATACATATACACTTGGGGGTCAAGAGCTTGGGGAACCTGAAAAAGTGGCATTTGGTTGTATTTTCCTGATTGGGAAAGTGTATGGAGAGCCCTTCTGTACCCAAGCAGGATGTAGGATTCCTGGCCATCCTAGAGGCAAGTTCTATAGCCTTGAAAAGTAAAAAGGAATAATACTATTATTCACCAAATTCTTCATGGCAAGACATAACCTAGCCTGCTCTTTGCAGTGATCAGGAACAGTTTCACAAATTATTCAGTGACACTAACAGATAAGTCAGCTCAGGTACGGCTAGAGCAAGATCCAAGTAGGTGTGTTTAAGGGATGGAGGGTATCTGCTCATATTCACCACGCTGTCGGGGGTCCTCCTCTAGTAGAATGGAATAGTCCCTGCCTGGGTCAGCTGTGCCTGGCCCTGCATCTCACCTCAGCTGAAGATTTAGAAGCACTGCTGCCTCCATGACTCTACCTGAGGCCAGTCTTTAAAAGGAGAGGTTGATTGGGCCCATCACTAATGCTGACAGGACCCCAGCCCTTAGCTGAGTTGGGTTTATGACGAAAACTAAACGAAAGGAGAATAGGCCTCTTTCTCCAGAGACTCTGTAGGATAATTCAAAGAAGGGGGATGAGGCTGGGAAGAAGGTATGCTTTAATCCATTTTGTGAACCAAGTCTCTGGTTCCAGGCAGTCTTTATATCCCCTCCACGGAGCACCATCCCAAGTGAGTGGACTCTCCAAATGGGTTCCTTCTGATGGGGGCCCTAATACTGATGAAATCCTCCCCACTTTCCCCCTGTGGACCTAGCATGAGAATCAACTTCAAATTGCTATGTTCTCTACATACATCTCCCACATTTTCCTCAACCCTCAGTTTCCTGCTGGAAATCCACAGGACCAACTTCTCCAGGAGAACGTACAACTATACTTTTGCATATATCTGCCCGTGCTTCCTGCGGACACACAGATTTTCATTCCCCTCTACTACTCTCTTCTCCTCTTCTCGCACATTAGGCACTGGATTTCTTTCTCAGTGTGCCATTTACCAGGAGGTGGAAGACTTTCCTCACCAGAGAGTGCGCAGTGGAGAGACCAGTCTCTCTACTAAACCATTGTTCTCACTTCCTGAGCCTGAGATTGCCGCTTTTACAACCATTGGTGACCGTGTTTTCTACATCTATCCTTTCTAGGATCAAGTATAAGGCAAATCTTGGATAAGAAGTCAGCTTTTGGAAATACAATGTAAAGCAGGGAGGAGGAGGTGACAAATTTGGCATAATAACCCCAAGGAGACTTGCAAGAAGAAGCCCTCCTTGTTTCCCACTTGCTTCCTACTGCTCCACCCATAACTCCAGGTCCTAGGAAGTTGATGGAGTGGAACACTTGACAACATGTACCAGGGCAGGCTGAGGAGAAGAGGCATGAACCTGGGGCTAGAAGCCGAGAAATCAGGGGACACATGGAGTTGAGAGCAGAGGAGAGAAGACACAGTAGGCCCAGAGAGGAAATTTTCATCTTCTCTGCTGACAACAGAGATAGTGACCATATTGTGTATCCCTAAGACCCTAGGTGAAAGGCCCCAGGACCCTTGATGATTTGGGTATAATTTGCATGTGGCAGAAAGAACTTCTGATATTCCACCATTTGTAAAATGTGTATACGTTGGAAGATATGATTAAAGCCTGAATCAAAGGATTGTTTTACAAATTCTTTTGGATTCTTAGTGAATGTGATGAGGAAACAGATTGTTCAGTATGGGACCCCATCACCTTCTCTTCCACAGTGCTTACTACCGGGTTATACATATACATACGTGCAACAATATATCAATCATGTGCCATCCGTCTCCTCTTGGGCTCTTCCAATGCATGTCATGAAGAAGAAAATTGAACAATACATTTCCAGCAGGTTTTCTTCAGCCTTAACGCTGTGCCATGAGAGACTGCTACTAATTTTCAACACTCCTCTTCTAGACCAGCTCTTGGATGCTCTAATCTTCATCAAGCCAGACCTCTGGGGAACATATAAATATATTAATATCCACGAGATAAATGAATAGAAACATACTTATAGAAATTCCTGAAAAACACAAGTTCCTAGTGATACCTTTGTGCTCTAGTTTCTTCTGACAGCTGACATGCCAGATTCTGCATGACCTTCTGAAATGCCTGGAATCATTGTTTATCCAAATCATATATTCTACTAGTCTGCCTTGCATGGCCTCTGACCCAAGTGTTTTGGAGCAGATTATAGCAGGACCATATTTGTTCCAAACCTGAGAAATGTGTATCTGAAGTGGAACTTCCTAGAACTGCTCTATATGCTCAGTCACTGGCAGAACACCAGACAAAGTTTTCATTCACTTGGAATGGGAAAGGCCCAACATTAAGGATATCCAATAAATTCCGGATTTCAGTGGGTTTCCATATCTCGTTTTTCCAACTTCTCTTCTATGTTTAACAATTTTTTTAAAAGAATCTTCTTTATAAGTTCATTATTGGTTTCTGCTTTTGGTGACATAACTTGATAGGCTTCACTCAATCTGAGATTATTCAATATTTTATTCCAGTATTTCTATAATTATAAGTTTTCATTAACTCTTTAAAAGTTGTTTTTTTTTTTTTGGCTACGATGTAGAATTAATTTTTCTAAGTTAGTAGTCTACCTTGATTTTTAGTCACTTAGACCGATATATTATTCAAAAATCAAACTGGTTTGAAATCCCTCTTTTATCGTATACAAAATTGTTTCAAATATTTGTGCCTATTTCTGTTCTTCTTTTTCTGTTCCATTTATATGTTTGTTCTTTAACCATTACCGTATGTCTTGTCTACGCTTCCATTTTCTTTCTTTAGTTTTATCTTTTATTTCTTTTATTCTTCTCAAACATAGGAAAGCCTTGAATTTTCTATTTTTATTCTAGGAACACATTGCCTTTCTAGACTCTCTCCTCTACACTGACAGTTCTTTATTTGATTATCTTGGGTTTTCTAGGTAAATTATCTTACTGCTTGTAAATAATCATAAATTTGACTCTTCTTTTTCCAAATATATATCCTATTGACTTCCTTACTTCTTCTCTCCCTCCTTTTTCCTCTTCTTTCCTTCTTTCCTTCCTTGCTTTCTCCCTTCTTCTACACCCCCCCCCCTTTCTGGGTTAAAACTTTCTAAACAATGCTGAACAACAGTAGGCAATGGTGCAGTCTCATCTTGTTATATTCATCATGAATTTAATGTGAATAGCTAGGTTTGCTTTTGCTTTGTTTTTCAATAAAATATAATATTTGCTGTTGGGTTCACTTACTGGTGTATCATCTGGCCCAAGTGTAAGACAGGAGTGGTAGCCTGTGAACCAGCATCCATGCACTTCCATAGGATGTGTGTAGGGCACAGTTGAGAACTCTCTTTCCCCATCTTCACTCATCATCTGCCCTGCCTCAGGCTAGGCTTGCCTATACCCTACTTCTTGGAGCTTGCTTATGTTTTCACATCTTTCTGAAAACTGTCCACTGGCTCTCCAGGTGGGCTAGTGAACTGCTGGGTGATTTGCCATTCCCCAAGTTAAATTCATCAGCATCACGTCTTCCAGAAAGTGCTGGGTGACTCTACTCTGATTTCTCTTAATTTTTTTTTTTATTTCTTTGGAATGTCAGTGGGAATTAAGTAAACAAATCAGCTCAGCCAACCAACTTGAAATGGTTAATGCTTCTTTTAAAAAGAAAAATCTATCATTTTTAATTCTCAAATGTCAAAACATAAGTGAAGCCTCCCTTAAGTGATAAACACTGATGAAAATGATACATTAAAACTCAGCTCCTACCACACATCAGTGATGGTAGCTCACTTAGAAATGTTATCCTACTGGGACCGGCCCAGTGGCATAGTGATTAAGTTCATGTGCTCCACTTCAGGGGGCCAGAGTTTGCGAGTTCAGATCCCGGGCTTGGACCTACACACCGCTCATCAAGCCACACTGTGGCAGTGTCCCATACGCAAAAAATAGAGGAAGATTCGCACAGATGTTAGCTCAGGGCCAAAATGTTATCTTGCTTAATTAATTAACACTGGATTAAGAGCAGTGGTTCCAAAGTGAAAATATAAATATGAATAAGTTGTCTTTTTCCAAAAGAAGTGTAAATTAAGCATGTGATGAAAGAGTTTTTTATTCAAATTATTCTACGAATTATTTTTCTTTTTTAATGTTAGCAAAGAACCTTCCTAAGAAACCATGTTGAGTTTTAGATCAACACTGCATACTAATTAGGGGGGAAAAAAAACTTCTTTAATTATTCTCTCTAAATAACAAATATTTTTGCAATAGGACCACTGTAGGTTTGTGTGTATCAGTGACTGACATTTCAAAAGATTTACTACTGTGATGAATGTTTGGCAGCACCAGATCTCTTTGTGTCTTTCCCAGTGAAATGTCGTCATTGTTGGAATCACATTTTTGGCAGGATGGCATTCTGTTACATTCCGTGGGAATCATGGAGGCTGAGAGAGAAGAGAGACAGCTTTTCTTACCTATGAAGCTTATGCTTGAATTTTTGTTTTGGCTTCTAGGAAAGGTGCCCCTGTGCATGTGGTGGGTGTAAAAATCTCTGTGATGCTTGATCAAACTAGATTAGTTTCTCACATTAGATGTATACCACAGAGCACTGAGAAACTCTTTTCTCGGTATTTTATATGCTTTTAAACTTAGTGTAAAATTCAAAATGAATTTTAATGCAGCCTCCAATCTTTACCAGTGCCCACCACCTTTGTTCTCACACCCAGACATCTTCAGACACCTTAAATCCTCATTTCATTCCTTCAGTGGAAAACAGCAGTTTGGTCCCTAACTCAAACCTATTCTCTCTGTCAGCATCCCACACTCAGAATCTCTCCTGTTTTTCCTTTATTTCACTCAATTAGTTCTCTGATTTCTGTGACCCAATTCCCTGATTTCCAAAGTAAAAGTTGGCTGACCTGTCAAACTAACTCTAAATCTAGCCATAGTCTTCTTTTTCTCTATGCTATCATCTCACATTGTGTCTGACTCTATGTTAAAGACACGATAGTATGAAGGGTCTGTGTTATTTTTCAGGGACTGAAAACTTGGCTTGATACGTCTCTGCCCTAAACAGCCTGGACATTTGCACTGACTTCCACACTTTCAATCATGTTGAAGCTGATACATAACTAAGGTGTTATTAAAAAAAAAAAAGTCTACAAATGTCATCTCCCCCCTCTATACTGAAGAGGGAGATTTCAGTGTAGTATAGTCAAACTGAAGTAACTTAACATCTCAAAATTCTGCAAAGTCCCAAAACAAGTGGTCTTCAATGACACAGATCATAGCTAAGATTTACCATCCTGGTAACTTCTCAGGCTGACAGAAATTTTTTTCAAGAAGGCAGCTGTGTGCCCCCTGCTGGCATGCTGCCTCACTGGCTTGGCCGCTCTGCTGGTGGAAAGGCCCACCTGTTCCCTAGAACTGTTTCTTCTTCCATATGGCCAGACTATCTCCAGCTCACTCTCCTGATTGGTCCACTGCCAAAGCCTTGTAAATGTAGGGCATGTCTCTTACAGATGAAAGAACTGTAATGCCTGGGTTCTAGGCCTGGTTCTATTCCTGACCCAGTACGTGATTTTGGGCAAATCAATGTCTCTGGACTGGACCGCAGCTTCTTAGGAAGTGAAATGAGTGTTTTGGATTTTATGATATTTCAGGTCACTTCCTGTTCTAAAGTTTAAATCTCTTACTCATCTCAAGGTTCCTTCTCTATTTGTTTGTAACTTACTATCATGGTCCATTGGCTGCTGGGAGGGGGAATGAGGCAGGCAGAGTATCTGTCAACTCAAGATTGCTAGGAAATTAAGTCCTAGCTCATATATGTGTTATGTTTTACTCCTCTAGATCATGTAGCTTATCCCTACCTGGTAGTTAAGAGTTAAAAGAGTGACCCATACTTCCTTTAAGAGCATTTTATTAATCAAATCTAAATGATAAATTTCCTTAGGAGAAATGATACACAGTCTAGGCTATGTTTCGTGACATCAAATTCCAGATGGTGGCTGGCATGTTTGGACCATAAGATGATCCTCCTCTTATTGATCCTACATGGGAACAACAGGCCTGGGGTTACCAGAAATTCAGACAGGCCAGGAAGTCAGAAAAGAAATTGAAAAAGGCCATGTTTCGAGAAATTGGTGTGAAGACTTTATACCTTAGGTGACTAGGAATTTCTGGTGTGCCTCAGTTTTTACAGTTCCTCTGAGTAAGGGGATATGAAGACATGTAATCCCTGAATATTTATACAGCATCAGAGATGAAAAAGTATCATCGGATTGAGGTTAAACCCAGGCAGGGCAAAGTTTATTTATTTATTTTTAAAGTATGGAATGTGTGTGCCAAAGGAACTAGAATTCCTGGTTGTCTGGAACTCACCCCACTGGAGCACTAGAGTTTCTAATTTTTTTCCCTTCTTTTCATTTGCCCAGGCTACCCCTGTGGAGCACTGAACAAGTAGGTTAGTTACAGAACTACTGGGAACTTCAGGAGCCTAGGTTCATAAAAGGAATGCAGTAGCATAAAATAAGGCTGTAAGAAGCTGAGGCCCACTGCTCAGATTACTGAAGCAAAAATACATCTTATTATAATAATAGAGCTTAGAATCCTTGCGAAGGGTGGGGGTATAGAAGTGGAGTAGCGATCTTTGCCATTACTCAGAGTCATCTTGTTTGAGCTTATCTGATGCTGTTAGGTCACTTTAAATAAAATCAATTTATTTAGAAACCAAAAGCTAAAATTCAGTTCAGCAGTTTTGAAATTACTTAAATTCCATACAATGCATCTCAATTAAAAATTTAAGGCAGAGCTACAACATTTTTCACTCAAGTTATTGCACGAAAGGTCCTTGAAAAAGATATTGACAGTGCTGGGAATTTACCCTTTTATTTTGTCTTGGTCAGCCTTGCCAGAGTTTTATGCATTTATTTATCTTTTCAAAAAACTACCTTTTGTTATTGCTTATTTTCAATATTGTTTTCCCATTTACATCTGTTTAAATTTATGCTCTCATTTTTATTATTTCTTTACTTCTACTTTCTTCAATTTGCTTTACTCATCTTCCTCTAGTTTCCTAAAGTGGAATTATAAGCTATTAATTTTAGATCTTTTCTAATTTCTTCTTTTGTAGTATATGCATTTATAGCTATAATTTCCCTTCTAAGCACCACTTTTACTCTATCTTATTAATTTTCATTAGCTATATTTTTATTTTAATTTCATGCAAAATATATTTTAATTTCTTTTGAGACTTTCTCTTTGACCTCCATGTTATTTAGAAGTGTGTTGTTTAGTCTCCAAATATTCGGGAGGTTTTCCAGTCAACTTTCTGTTTTCACTTCTAGTTTAATTCCATTGTTGTCTGAGAACATATTTTGTCTGAAATCTATTATTTTAAATTTGCTATGTAAGGAAATAATAAAAATGGAAGCAGAAATTTGAAAGCAGAAAATAAACAAAAACAAAAGCTAGTTCTTTGAAAAGATCAGTAAAATGGATAAACCTCTAGCAAGGCTAACCAAGACAAAAAAAAGAGAGAGAGAGAAAGATAGAGAGAGAGAAGACAAGAATTATCATATCGCAACTGAAAGAAGGATCATCACCACTGGTCTGATGGACATTCAAAGGATGAAGAGGGAATAGTATGAATAACTCTGCCCCCAGATTTGATAACTAAATGAAATAGACCAATTTCTTGAAAGACACAAACTACCAAAACTCACTCGAGGAGAAAAGAATAACCTTAATATATCTGTATCTATTAAAGAAATTAACTTAATAATTTAGAACTTTCAGAAAAGAAAGCACTAGGCCCAGATGGTTTCACAGGTGAATTCTATCCAACAATTAGTAAAGAAATAATAACAATTCTCCACAATCTCTTACCAAAAATAGTAGCAGAGGGAACACTTCCCAATTCATCTTATGATGTCAGCATTACTCTAATACCAAAACCAGATAAAGATATTACAAGGAAAACAATCCTACAGATGTATATTTCCTAGAAACATAGACACAAAAATACTTAACAAAATATTAACAAATGGATCCAGCAATATATAAAGAGAATAGTATATCACTACCAAGTGTGTTCATTCCAGAAACACAAAGCTGGTTCAACATTCTAAAATCAATTAAGGTAATTGTCACATCAACAAATCATATGATCATATCAATAGATGCAGAAAAAGCATTTGACGAAATTCAGTACTCATTCATGATAAAAACTCTCAGAAAACTAAGAACACAGGGGAACTTCCTCAACTTGATAAAGGATATCTACAAAAAATCTATAGCTGACGATAAACTTAATACTGAGAAACTGGACATTGTCTTCCTAAGATAAGGAAGAAGGTAAGGATGTCCTCTTTCACTATTCCTGCTCAACAGCTTACAGGAAGGCCTAGCTAGTGCAATAAAACAAGGAAAAGAAATAGAATGTACACAGATTGCAAGGGAAAAAATAAAACTATCTTTATCTGCAGATGACATGATTCTGTATGTAGAAAATTCAAAAGAAACAAACAAACAAAACCCCCTGGAAGAAATGAATATATCAAGGTTGCACAATACAAAGTTAATATATAAAAGTCAATTGCTTTCCTATATTCCATTAATAAACCATTGGAATCATAAATATAAACAGCAATGCCATTTACAATAGCACCAAAAAACTGAAATGTTGGATACAAATCTAACAAAATACGTGTGGATGTGTATGTGGAAAACTACATAAGACTCATGAAAGGAATCAAAGTAAATGGAGAGATAGTCCATGTTAATTGATTGGAAGATTCATTACTGTTGAGATGTCAGTTCTTCCCAGCTTAACTATAGACTGGAAGCAATCACAATCAAAATCTCAGTAAGCTTTCTGTAGATGTTGATAATTTGTGATATTAATAAATTAATTAATTTAAATTATTAATAACTGAAAGGAATCAGTCTGAAGAGGCTACATATCGTATGATTCCATTTATGTGACATTCTTGAAAAGGCAAAACCACAGAGATGGTAAACAGATCAGTGAATACCATAGGTTTGAGGAGTTGGGAGAATTGGATAGATGAAACAGAGGATATCTTAGGGTGGTGGAACTATTCTGTACGATCATGTAATGGTGGATACATTATACTATGCATTGAACTTTATATCGCAGAGAATGAACCTTAATGTATTCAAATAAAAAAAATCACTTAGGAGTTTGGGGGAATTCCAGTATGGGATGCAAACTGTGATATAATCTCACTAAAGGGTATGAGGACAAAAGATGCTAACCTATGTAACTGTGGAAATGAGTGGAGTATGTAAAGGCAAAAGGAACTATACATAAACACTATACTACAGTTGGTAACATTGTTTCTCAAGGGGGTATGGGTTAAGAATTCTGAGATTGCTATACGTACACTTAAACTGAATAATTAAGTAAATGAACAATAGATAGTGGGAGTTAGGCTTCTCACTTTTGTAGTTGAAGGTTACAGACAAACAAAGGAAGAAGACTAGAATAGTCCATATTGTAATAGATTAGAGTTGGATACATCATTATGAACTCATATTTAGTTTAGTATAGATACAGATGGTTACTTATAGAAATATTTACAGAAACATCAATGAGTATCTACACATATATTTCCTTAATCTGTCAGCTGAGAGGGCCTAGAAGCAAGGACACCTTAGTAGGAACTAGCATGCACAGTGCCCAGATCTTGGTTTCTAAGCCTATTCCTCCAATACAAAGAACTGGGGTTTCTGGAGAAATGGTTGATTCCAAGACTGAGGCAAGGAACATACATGCTGAGCCTGGAGCATCGTACAAGTGCCAGAAAGCAAGGAAGTGTTCTAACCTGTCTCCCCACCACCAAAACAAAACAAATAAAAAACAAAATCAAAAATCAAAAACCCACATAAAACATAAAACACAATGATGTGGGTATGTCAAAGAGGCATAGGAGCCAACTGGAAGACCTCCATTTGGTCAAAGCTGGAATGATTTGAGTAACAAAATGAATAGCATAGTATTAGATTAAATCCAAAATATGAAACAAATATTCATGAGTCCATACTGTTATAAACAAAGATTGAATAAATAACTCCACCCACTATAAGTGTGGGCTGCATATGGTGACTTCTTCCAAAGAGAACAATATGGAAAGGGAGAAAAAGAGTAATTTTACAATGGAGAAACCTGACAAATACAATCTCAGCCAGATGATCAGGGTTAACGTCAATGGTGATGTCATGTTGATAGCATGTACACGTGATATGATGTCATGAGATTGACACTTTACCTATGTGGACTTACTCCCCAAAACCCATAATCCCAGTCCAACCATGAGAAAAAAAAATCATACAAACCTCAGTTGAAGAGCATTCTACCAAATACCTGACCAGTATTCCTCAAAACTCTCAAGGTCTTCAAAAGCAATGAAAGTCTGTGAAACTATTACAGCCAAGAAGATCTTAAGGAGACATGACAAGTAAACGTAATTTTAAATTGAGTCTTGGAAGAGAAAAAGGGTATGAGATGAACATTAAGGAAAGCTGAATAAAATATGGATTTTAGTCAATAATGATGTATCAATGTTGGTTCATAATTGTGACAAATGTATCATACTAACATAAGATATTAACGAGGGGGTAAGGTGGGTGTGGGCTAATACGTTGTCTTCTCTACTTTTCTGTAAAGCTAAAACTATTCCAAAATGAAAAAGGTTCTTAAAAAAAAACTGGATGCTGTGTTTAATCACAATGGGCTCTAATCATCTAAAGCTGATGAACAAATTTATTGATGCATCAATCAAAGATGATCAGCAACTATAAACTAGAGCATACTAGAGTCCAGTGACATACTAGGTCTTCACTGGACTTAATGGGAGATTCCTTCATGACCAATCAACAACGGGATGAGTTTTAACCAATTACGTACGGATATATGTACTAATCCTACCCTTTGCAGAGTCCAACGTTCAATCCTTTAATTAGTCTAACCACAATAAACTTTCTATTTCTATCATATAAAGATTTCTTCTCCTCTTTGGAGAGCCGCTGAAAGAAGTTCTTCACTGGGCTACTTTGTCTTGCCTGAGCAAGCAAAGAAACTCAGTTCATTTTATAGATGGAGAGTGTCTGACATTCTTTTAGTAAGAGATCCTACTGAGTGAACCTGTTAGCTTTCCTTCATCTATACCAGGGTTTCTTAACCTTGGCATTATTGACATTTGGGGCCGCATAATTCTTTATTGTGGGGGCTGTCATGTGCATTCTAGGATACCTAGCAGCATTTCTGGCCTCTGCCCACTAGATGTCAGTAGCATGCTCTCTTCCAGGTATGAAAACCGAAAACGTTTCCAGACAGTGCCAAACGTCCCTGGATTGCCAAAGTCGCCCCAGTGGTTGCGAACCACTGGTTGAGATCAACACAGGGCCTGAGGTGTTCAGGATAGGGCCTCTTGAGTCCATGTTCCTGGGGTCTGCTGTTTGTAGTGGTGAGTAACTCAATAGCAACAGAGTATTTACTGTTCTCACTGATTTTTGGCTTGTTTCCTAGCCAGAAATCTGAGAGTGGCACACAACGCCACTATGCTGTGACTTGAGAGTTTATCGATGGCGCTCCCATCCTTGGTTTTGTCCGTTAAATTGCTACAGGGAGAGGTGTTTGTCAGCAGGATTTGGAATACATCGTTAGTGGGCTCCTCACTCAATCTGTACCTTCTCTGTTTGTCATCTGTATCTTCTTTTTCCTTTCTCCTTCGCTGTATAGATCATCATTGGCCAAAACATTGGCCCAAACTCTGTTGCTCTGTGTCTTCCTTGTATATTACCTTTCTTATATTTTGCTAATGTTCCTCTCGATCCTGTGTTAAACAGGGGGGCCTTGAATTCAAAAGAGTCAATAATATCCTTAAGGAATCCCAATTTCTAACAGGCATACTCATAATTTTAATTTCTGTGCTGATTGGTTTACAATGACGAATATATTGCTGAAATCATTTTGAAAAAAGAGCTACAGAAGGATTTCTAGAGAAAATATTACTCCCAATTTTTAAAATAGTTTGATTCCTTAAGAAAAAGCCTTTCTGCTAAAGTATATTACAAATAAAAGGACTTTGAGTCAAGTTATTGGCCATGTGTACAATGTTACTATATGTGTTCATATCACACTAGAAAAAAAGACTTGCTAACAGAACTGAAGGGTTTTTAAAAAATTTTAAAGTTTTAGCAAATGGAAATGTAAAAAAAGTTCAAGTAATATGCTAAAATTTTGTAAATACTTAGAAATTAGACTGGGTTGATACTATCTTCTCGATTTTATCAGTTTTAAAATAATGTTGACATAATACTACAGTTTAAACAAGACATAAAATTATTTTTTTATAGACACCTGGACAGATAGGATAACATTACTTTGGCAAAATTTTAGGATTACGAACATATAAACATATGTGTTCAGGGAAATTGAATTATAATAGCCAAAGTCTTTATAAAAGGGATTGATTCTTACAATTTGTTTAATATTTTAAAAATAACAATTATTCTTCTGTTATTTTCTGACCATCTTAATTCTAGGAGAAACTCCTTATACACTCAATTCATATATTAGATTCAATCAAGACATAATTGTATCAGAAAAATTTAATAATCTTTGTATGTATATAAGTCAATATAATCGAAGTTGAAATATTTGCTCCACATTACATAGAAAATTTTAATGTCCAGGCCATATTATATAAGTGGATTTCATAAATCATTAATAAAAATAAATAACTCAATAGAAAAATAGGTAAAGAAAGCGAATAGGTAATTAATCCAAGGAGGAACTGGCTAAAAATCATTTGCAAAGGTTGTTGATCTTACTAAAAAAAAAACACAATTAAAATTTTATTTTATCAGTTAGATTACAAAGGGTACAATAATTTATAATAGCATTGCTAAGAGTTGGCGTGTGAAAATTTATTTAATACAAGTAATTGTGTAAATTAATATATCCTTCCTGAAGCTCCATGCTATAACATCTTTCAAAATTTAAAGTCATATACATTTTGACCTAAAGAAAAAGTTTTCTTACTATAGATACACATTTTTTATTTAGTAAATATTCATTGTCAACTATTATGTGGCAGACATTATGTGAGATACTGGGAATAAAATGGTAAATAATATAAAAATTCATAACCAGTTAAAATTTCCACACTAAGAGGCTGGTTACATGTACTTACAATGTAGTATTATGTCAACCTTAGAAAGAACAAACTATGTTTATAAGAGCTGGCATTTAAAAAAAATTATCAATATTTCTAGAAAATATACAGGATTAAATTACATGTAACAAAAGTAAGTTGAAAAACTGTATAATATAATTCCATTTTGGTAAAAGAAATTTAAGGATGCATCTGAAAGAATACAAAGGATATCCACCAAAATTTTGCCACTGAATTGTTAAATTGTTGGTTTTACTTTTCTTATCATCAGGACCACTGGCCTAAATGAATGAATAAATGATTAAGGAAATAAATTAATCAGGGTTAGATTATCAAACATTTAACTGCCTACTTTCTAAATAGTATTATTCTTTACAACTTCTTCCCGAATAGCATGATCAGAAAACTACATTAAGGAAAATTATTAATAGAAAGAATTTTGTATATAAAAATCATTATGATTTGTTTTAATAGTCCTTAAAGTATAGTAAACCTAAAATAGTAGTTATTTAGTGATTAGCTGTTTTAGCTGGGAGGAGGCGACGACTTCCTCAAAACCTACAGTGAAGTTGGCCTCTTCCTGTTTCTAGCTGGGACCCACTGCCTGTTCTCTTTCGCCACATGGTGGCGGCATCTTAACACTGCCGCTCATTTCCTCCTGGGCACATACACTCTTTTAGGCAAAACCTCAATTCGTGCGGTGGAGTATGATTAGAGGGGCATAGCTAAATGAGACTTCCGTGCCACAACCATGACCACTAATGTGCTGTGTAACGCCTTCCTATGAAAATACTCTCTGTCACAGAAGAAAATAATATCTAACGTTCAACTGCCATGTATTAAAATTATACATATTTTACAATAACATTTTAAGTTTTAGAAGAACTTTACCGTTAAATAACCTTCAGAATAAATTTCAGTACTGGTAATACTTTCTACAATTAAGCATGCTTTTTTTTTATTGTCTTAAAAGATAGAGTTAGTAATCCTAATTCTTAAATTACTCATTCTGTCTCTTATTAAAATTAAAAGTAAAATATGATTCATGTGTTCTCTGAAGGAGAGAGAAGAATCATTTTAAGTCAGTATATTTTAGTTTTAGGAAATTAGATTGTCACCATGTGAATGTGCCAGTAGGCAGGACAGTGTGTAATTTCCATGTTCACCATTCTCTTCCTGGTATGTAGAATCAAGTCTGGAATGAATAAATAAATTAATGATGGTCTGTTATTCACCATCTGATGAGTCACCTTTCCTGGAGCTGATGTTTTGACTAATTCTTAATATCATCATAGAATGATACTAAAAATTATTCCTAAAAGATACTTTTAAAATGGACTTGCTTTTCATTAAATATCTGGGGCACAGACATTTAATATTAACTAAAAAATATCTTTGAAAGACTTGTACATTGGTTTTCTTGCAGTATGTGAATGTGCTATGGTAAGCGTAGTTTTCGTGTCACCTGTTAAATTTGTAGTTTGTAGTGAGAACATTGTGTGAGATGACTGTATGTTCACATAGATCAATATAAAAATTATTGGGTCAATTAAGATTAAGAAAATAGGTCTTCTGGTCAGACATTCTAAATTTCAGTATTACTCGCCTAGATGATCTTGTTCAAGCTATTTAAATACTCTAAAACTTAGTTTCCTCATGCATAAAACGAGGATGAAAATACAGCTCGTATAGAGTGCGGGAAGATTCAATGTGATAATGTATGTAAAGCAGTTAGTGTGGTGCCTAGAGCACAGTGAGTGTTATAAATGGTACTCTGGTTGCTATTACTTTGATAACAACTAGACAGTATACTTCTGGAAGTGGGAAAACTCAGGTTTCTGCATTGTAGTGAGACAGTTTTATAATGGTTAAGAACCATGATGAATGGGGCATGACAGAGACTCTCTCCTGGACCAAGCTTTAGTTAGCTCCTCTTCTCGACTAGGCCTCCACCTTGGCTTTCTGTTTGTCCTTGCTAAGTCCAATTTTAGCAAGAATCCTACTAAATCAATTTAGAGACAATCATCTACCCTTGATATCTGAGCAAGTTCTTTGTCCCCCACCTTTGATGTCTAAGTCCCTGACGTGTCTTTTGTAAGAATCCTCCTATCCTTGAGATCTCCTCTTAGTAATTTTCCATCCATTGACCTCACTCAGCATCTTGGCTATAAATCCCTGGCTAACTTTGCTATATTTGAAGTTGAGCTCCATCTCTCTCCCCAGTTTCAATACCTCTATTGCAATAGTCTTGAATAAAGTCTTCCTTACCATTTTAAAAAGTATTAGAATAATTTTTCTTTAATGGGAAGACCATGCAAAGAGATTCATCACTGATTATAGACATGGATTACAGGATGCATGCATTTGTGTGTGTGTGTGTATGTATGCACATGTTTATGTGTGTAGATGTGTGTATAGATGGAATGAATCATTGCCAACACTCAGCCTCATTCTGGACTCTGTGGGAGAAAAAGTGAAACAAGCAAGTTTTTTTGTCACTATAGAGAAAAATTCTCTACTTTGTGTTGTAGAAATATATCTCAAATTCTCACCAGTGCAGACTGAAAAGCAATGTCTTTCCACTATTACTCTTACATTTCAGAAATTTCTGGCTATTTTCACATGTTTGTTCTTTAACATAAATTTTGTAATATTTGACCAAGTACCCAAATCATTACTTTTGGATTTGTCAGAATTGCATTGTTACTACACAAAACTGGGGTTCTCTTACCCGATGTGCATTAAAAAAAGCCAATTACTATGGCCTCAGCTTTTGGGAAAAGAAAAACAGCTTTATTGCTAGATCAATCTGCAAGGAGACAGGGGCATATGCCCTCATATGTGTCTCTCTTATCAGGGCTTGGTGCAAAATTTATGGGATGAAAGGCTGAGTGGTCTGAAGTGAGGAGATAGATGATTGGCGGTAAGGAGAATTAAGGTAATTGATGAGCTGTGCAAGTGTAGTTAAGCTTCATACCTCTTCATAGGATACATGTTCACAAAATTGTCATGTTAGGATGATCTGAGGGTGCAGTTTTCAGCCATTTGACATCATATTGGTCACTTATCGGGCATTTGTGCAGGCCTAGTTGATGGGTTGGTGGTGTCAACTGGTCTGAACTGGACAGGGGTCTCAGTTCCTGAAAAAACACTCTTAATTACTCTGTTGATAAGCTAGGGTCTGTTAAACTGGTCCTGGAGGGCCTGTGATTACAAATCCCCCCCTTTTTGTTGTTTATTCCTCAATCTTGAGGGATATAGGGTGACCACTGCTCTAGCTTCTTCCTGCTGATAAGGGATGTAGGTTGTTCCATCTCACTGAACTAGTCTCTTAGTAAGGCGGTGATGCATGTGGGCTTCCAAAGTTAGGCCTATATTTTATAAGCAAGTAACCAGGTATTCAATAAGAAGCATTTCTAGAGAAACAAAAAGAAAAACAAAGTTAATGGTTGGAGCAAATTATAAACCAGTTTCTGAGCCTAGGGGGCAGCCAGTCAAGATTTCTAGATGTCTAGGGTTGAAGCATCTTTTGCCAGTTGAAATATCTCTGAGATGGGATGGGTCAAGATGGCGGCGTAAGCAGACTCGGAACACACCTCCTCCCGTGGACACAGCCAATTTACAACTACTCGTGGAAAAATTACCCCTGAGACAGAACTGAAAACTGGATGAGAGGAACTCCTGCAACAACGGACAATCCTAACTGAGGTGGAAGAGGCAGAGACTCCCTTCTGGAGAGGAAAAACGCCGCCTTCACAAGCCGCCAGCTTCACGGCCGCCGGGAGCAGCTCACAGGTACGCACCCTCTCTGGAGGCGTGGGGCCCTGAGCCGGGGAGCGCCCCCGCTGTGGGCATTTTGTGGACCCAGCACAATCGACACCAGCGGCATAATATCTGACTGTGCCTGCTACTAAAACACTGGGGAGCACCCCCAGAAAACCCGGTTCACAAAGAAACTAAAACTGGCTCTTAAAGGGCCCACGCACAAACTCACCCGTTTCAGGAAGCATCCTAAAATCACCAGAAAGAAAGGTGCAGAGTGCTTTGGTGACAAGAGACTCACCTAATAGGGCCTGAGTGCATCTCGGTGAGGGGTGAGACCTCTTCAGGGACTGGGACATTGGCGGCGGCCATTGTTGTGGCCTGGTGTGGGCGTGCTGACACAGACGCCATTGGAATTCTCCCTGAGGCCTGCTAGCCCAGGGTCTGCCCCACCCGCTAGAGCACCGATTTAATCCAGCTCAGCCAGGGCAGGCAGCCCACCCTAGAGACTGGTCCCACCCAACAACAAGCCCTCAGGCAACTTGTGGGCCTGCACAGATTGGTGACTGGATTCTCTGCAGCCTGGCAACTGAGCCAACTTGAGCGGCGCAGGGTGTGCACAAGGAGCGGGTGGAGAGTGTGGGGCCATGGCAGAGTGTGTGGGGCTCCTGCCGTGGAGAGACTGGGTCCGCTTGGGGAGGTCGGGGCGCTCACACGGGGCAGGACTGTGTTGACTGTGTGTGTGGACCTGTAGGTGGCAGGGCTTCTCAGCCGCAGAAGACTTGTGCTTCTCAAAGACCCACATAGGGGGTTTGCTCCACCTTCCAAAGCCTGAAACAATTGGGTGCTCCTGTGCCTGAGGCCAGCCCCACCCAGCTGCAATCCTCAGAGAGCTGACAAGAGACCTAATAGGCTAGAGGCTTACAGCAATTGTAAGGCCCTGAGCCTAACAACCTGCCATGGTGGGGGCCTACTCACTTAAAAGAAATACGGCAACACAAATGTGGTATTAGAACTTGCAGCCAACTGTGCTGGGGCTCCCCACACCTGATAAAGAGACTGAAGGGCCCACAACAACTATAAGCAGCTGAGCATTACAACAGCTGGCCAGGAGCATAACTCAGCCTCCCTGGGCGCCTACAGGGAGAGCAAACAGGCCGCAGCAGAAGGATACATGTAGCCCACATAGGGGTCACCCCTGGAACATTGAGAACTGAGGGAAGCACACTGGAAGCCTCCTAAGCCATCACTTACATAAGGTCACCTATCCAAGAGCAGGAGACATAGCTGACCTACCTAATACGTAGACACAAGCACAGGGAAAGAGGCAAAATGAAGAGGCAAAAGAATACATTCCAAGTAAGGGAACAGGACAAAACCCCAGAAAAGGAACTAAGTGAAACAGAAATGAGCAACCTACCCGACAGAGAGTTCAAACTAAGAGTGTTAAGGATGCTCACTGATCTGGGGAGAAGAATAGATGAACTCAGTGAGAATGTCAACAAAGAAATGGAAGATATAAAAAAGAACCAATCAGAAATGAAGAATACAATACTGGAAATGAAAAATTCATTAGAGGGACTCAAAAGCAGAGTAGAGGATACAGAAGAACGGATCTGTGAGCTGGAAGAAAGACTAGAAGAAATTACCCGAGGTGAACAGGTAAAAGAGAAAAGAATTAAAAAGACTGAGGACAGTCTAAGGGACCTCTGGGACAACATCAAGCGCACTAACATCTGTGTTATAGTTGTCCCAGAAGGAGAAGAGCGAGACAAGGGGTCAGAGAATCTATTTCAAGAAATAATAGATGAAAACTTCCCTAACCCAAGGAAGGAAACAGACATCCAGGTACAGGAAGCACAGAGAGCCCCAAACAAGATAAACCCAAAGAGGCCCACACCAAGACACATCATAATCAAAATGTCCAGAATTAAAGAGAAAGAGAGAATCCTAAAAGCCGCAAGAGAATGTCAAGTTACGTACAAAGGAAACCCCATAAGGCTATCAGCTGACTTCTCAGCAGAAACCTTACAGGCTAGAAGAGAATGGCATGATATATTTAAAGTGCTAAAAGGAAAAAACTTACAGCCAAGAATACTCTACCCAGCAAGGTTATCATTCAAAATGGAAGGAGAGATCAAAATTTTCCCAGACAAGCAAAAATTAAAGGAGTTTGTCACCAAGAAACCAGTGCTACAAGAAATGTTAAAGGGACTGATTTAAGGGGAAAAGAAAAGACCACAAATAGGAAAAATTATCTATTTCCATGATTAGAACGTAATGGATACATATGCACAACAAAGAGGTTAGGTATGATATCAAAAACATGAGGGAGGAGGGGAGTTAAAGAGTACAGCTTTCAGACAGAGGTCAAACTAAAGGGACCATCAATTCTGTATAGAAGAAGAAAGGAACGGAGAAGGACTACTAAAACACTGAGAAAAAAAAAAGTTAAAAAATGGCAGTAACTACATACTTATCAATAGCTACTTTAAACGTCAATGGACTAAATGCTCCAATTAAAAGGCATAGGGTGGCTGAATGGATAAAAAAACAAGACCCATATATATGCTGCATACAAGAGACACACTTCAGACCTAAAGACACTCACAAACTGAAAGTGAAGGGATGGAAAAAGATACTCCACGCAAATGGCAATGAAAAGAAAACTGGGGTAGCAGTACTCATATCAGACAAAATAGACTTTAAAACAAAAACTGTAAAAAGAGACAAAGAAGGGCATTACATAAT
Source organism: Diceros bicornis minor (assembly GCF_020826845.1). Lineage (NCBI taxonomy): Eukaryota > Metazoa > Chordata > Mammalia > Perissodactyla > Rhinocerotidae > Diceros > Diceros bicornis. The sequence continues at coordinate 10,108,608 of NC_080762.1, read as the reverse complement.
GATCAAGGGAACAATCCAACAAGAGGATATAACACTTGTAAATATCTACGCACCCAATGTAGGTGCACCTAAATATATAAAGCAATTATTAACAGACATAAAAACAGAAATAGACAGTAACACAATAATAGTAGGGGACTTTAACACTCCACTTACACCAACGGATAGATCATCCAAACAGAAGATCAATAAGGAAGCATTGGCCTTAAACGACACACTACAACAGATGGACCTAGTAGATATATACAGAGCATTCCATCCAAAAACCGAAGAATACACGTTCTTTTCAAAGGCACATGGAACATTCTCCAGGATTGATCACATATTAGGCCACAAAACAAGTCTCCATAAATTTAAGAAGATTGAAATAATACCAAGCATCTTTTCTGACCACAATGGTATGAAACTAGAAATCAACTATAGGAAGATAATCAGAAAAGCCACAAATACGTGGAGATTAAACAAAATGCTACTGAACAATGACTAGGTTAACGAAGAAATCAAAGAAGAAATCAAAAAATACCTGGAGACAAATGAAAATGAAAATACGACATGCCAGAATTTATGGGATACAGCAAAAGCAGTTCTAAGAGGGAAGTTTATAGCAATACAGGCCTATCTCAACAAACAAGAAAAATCTCAAATAAAAAATCTAACAATGCACCTGAAGGAACTGGAAAAACAAGAACAAACAAAGCCCAAAATCAGTAGAAGAAGGGAAATAATAAAAATCAGAGCAGAAATAAATGAAATAGAGACCAAAAAAACAATAGAAAAAATTAATAAAACCAAGAGCTGGTTCTTTGAAAAGATCAACAAAATTGACAAACCTTTAGCTAGACTCACCAAGAAAAAAAGAGAGAAGGCACAAATAAGTAAAATCAGAAATGAAAGAGGAGAGGTTACAACAGACACCTCAGAAATACAAAAGATTATAAGAGAATACTATGAAAAGCTATATGCCAACCAATTCGACAATCTGGAAGAAATGGATAAATTCTTAGAATCATATAACCTTCCAAAACTGGATCAAGAAGAAGTAGAGAATTTGAATAGACCAATCACCAGTAAGGAGATCGAAACAGTAATCACAAACCTCCCCAAAAATAAAAGTCCAGGACCAGACGGCTTCCCTGGTGAATTATACCAAACATTCAAAGAAGACTTACTACCTATCCTTCTCAAACTCTTCCAAAAAATTGAGGAGGGGGGGAAGCTCCCTAACTCATTCTACGAAGCTGACATTACCCTGATACCAAAACCAGACAAGGACAACACAAAAAAAAAGAAAATTACAGGCCAATATCACTGATGAACATCGATGCAAAAATCCTCAATAAAATACTAGCAAATCGCATACAACAATACGTTAAAAAGATTATACACCATGATCAAGTGGGATTTATTCCAGGGATGCAGGGATGGTTTAACATTCGCAAATCAATCAACATAATACACCACATTAATAAAATGAAGAATAAAAATCACATGATCATCTCAATAGATGCAGAGAAAGCATTTGACAAGATACAGCATCCATTTATGATAAAAACTCTAAATAAAATGGGTATAGAAGGAAAGTACCTCAACATAATAAAGACCATATATGAGAAACCCACAGCTAATATCATCCTCAATGGTGAAAAACTGAAAGCCATCCCTCTAACAACAGGAACCAGACAAGGATGCCCACTGTCACCACTCCTATTTAACATAGTACTGGAAGTCCTAGCCAGAGCAATCAGGCAAGAGAAAGAAATAAAAGGGATCCAAATTGGAAAGGAAGAAGTGAAACTGTCACTATTTGCAGATGACATGATTTTATATATAGAAAACCCTAAAGAATCCACCAGAAAACTTTTAGAAGTAATAAACGAATATGGTAAAGTTGCAGGATACAAAATCAACATACAAAAATCAGTTGCATTTCTGTACACTAACAACGAAGTAGCAGAAAGAGAAATTAAGAATACCATCCCATTTACAATTGCAACAAAAAGAATAAAATACCTAGGAATAAACTTAACCAAAGAGGTGAAAGATCTGTACACCGAAAACTATAAAACATTTCTGAAAGAAATTGAAGAAGACACAAAGAAATGGAAAGATATTCCGTGCTCTTGGATTGGAAGAATTAACATAGTTAAGATGTCCATACTTCCTAAAGCCATCTATAGATTCAATGCAATCCCTATCAAAGTTCCAACAACATTTTTCACAGAAATAGAACAAAGAATCCTAAAATTTATATGGAACAACAAAAGACCCAGAATAGCTAAAGGAATCCTGAGAAAAAAGAACAAAGCTGAAGGTATCACACTCCCTGATTTCAAAATATACTACAAAGCTGTAGTAACCAAAACAGCATGGTACTGGCACAAAAACAGACACACAGATCAATGGAATAGAATCGAAAGCCCAGAAATCAACCCACACATCTATGGACAGCTAATCTTTGACAAAGGAGCCAAGAACATACAATGGGGAAAAGAAAGTCTCTTCAACAAATGGTGTTGGGAAAACTGGATAGCCATGTGCAAAAAAATGAAAGTAGACCCTTGCCTTACACGATACACAAAAATTAACTCCAAATGGATTAAAGACTTGAATGTAAGACCTGAAACTGTGAAACTTCTAGAAGAAAACATAGGCAGTAGGCTCTTCGACATCAGTCTTAGCAACATCTTCTCAAACACCACGTCTGACCGGGCAAGAGAAACAATAGAAAAAATAAACAAATGGGACTACATCAGACTAAAAATCTTCTGCACAGCAAAGGAAACCATCAACAAAACTAAAAGACAACCTAACAATTGGGAGAAGATATTTGCAAACCATACTTCTGATAAGGGCTTAATCTCCAAAATATATAAAGAACTCATGCATCTTACCAACAAAAAAACTACCAACCCAATTAAAAAATGGGCAAAAGACCTGAACAGACATTTCTTCAAAGAAGATATACAGATGGCCAACAGACACATGAAAAGATGTTCAAAATCATTAACTATCAGGGAAATGCAAATCAAAACTACAATGAGATATCACCTGACGCCCGTCAGAATGCCTATAATTAACAAGACAGGAAACAACATGTGTTGGAGAGGATGTGGAGAGAAGGGAACTCTCATACACTGCTGGTGGGAGTGCAAACTGGTGCAGCCACTATGGAAAACAGTATGGAGATTCCTCAAAAAATCAAGGATAGAACTACCATATGATCCAGCTATCCCACTGCTGGGTATTTATCCAAAGAACTTGAAAACACCAATTTATAAAGGTACATGCACCCATGTGTTCATTGCAGCGTTATTCACAATAGCCAAGACTTGGAAGCAACCTAAGTGCCCATCAAGGGACGAATGGATAAAGAAGCTGTGGTATATATACACAATGGAATACTACTCAGCCATAAGAAACGATGAAATCCAGCCATTTGTGACATCATGGATGGACATTGAGGGTATAATGCAAAGTGAAATAAGTCAGAGGGAGAAGGTCAAATACCGTATGATTTCCTTCATTAAGTAGTAGATAATAACAACAATAAACAAACACATAGAGACAGAGATTGGATTGGTGGTTACCAGAGGGGAAGGGGGGAGGGAGGAGGGTGAAAGGGATAATTCGGCACATGTGTGTGGTGATGGGTTGTAATTAGTATTTTGGTGGTGAACATGATGTAATCTATGCAGAAATAGAAGTACAATGATGTACACCTGAAATTTTTATAATGTTATAAACCAATGTTACTGCAATAAACAAAAAATTAAAAAAAAAAAAAGAAAAAGAAATATCTCTGATGATGTCATCAGGTGTTCAGGTATTTTTCTGAGTGACTTACACAGCAATAGACATGCATCTCTCTTAAGTTTATAGCAAGTTGTCCAGCTTCAGTTTGCAGGGCTTTAGGAAAAAAGGTGGTTTCAGTTCTCAGTGATTCCAAATGAAAATGATGGAAAAATTGAAAACATTAGTTTGGATATTTGTAGCCAGATATTTCAGGAGACTAGAAGAATTCAGGATCCAGTCCACTTTACATATAGAAAACAAAAACCTCAAAGACAATTAACAGAACTAGAATCTAATATCGACAAATGTGTACTGTAGGTTCCATTGAAATATAATTTTTCTCTTTAAAATTACCCTCATTTTTACCAAAGATAGCCAAATTAGGACTAACTGATTGGCAAAATAAGTCAAGTTTCAATAAACTTGGCCAAATTATTTACATAAGTACAGCAAGAATAGCAATTGATCATACAGGCTCTTTTAAATCTGCAATGCTGGAACTTTTCATAATGAATCTCATATTGAACATTAAAGGTCCCTTAAGGCCAGGAAAAACAAGCTAAGGCCTTGTCATCAGACTCTGCCTGCAATACCTATAGGTTTGGGTGAGTTCTTCTCTTCTTTTGAGGTGCCCCAAAATATCCTGAGGTTCTTTGCACCTGCCAGGGAAGTGACCTTCTTTATTCACCTGGTAAGGTTTCTGGGAACCCTGTAAGCAAGGTACCAGGCCCATATTTCCAAGTGGCTTCATTCCATAAAGTCAATCTTTGTTCCTCAAAGCTGTCTGGTCATACCTGAGTCTATACATGTTTCTCCCAAATATGATATTCCCGTCAAAGCCTCAATAATATAACCAGTGTTTCCAACTGTGTCCTGTTATAAGGAGAACAGATTCTTATTGAACTTATGCAAATAACTATACTGCCATGAAAATAAGAACACTCACTCACCAAGAGCTCCCAAATTCTGGAGGGGTCAAGTAGAGAGAAAAAGATAAACGTTTCAATTCTGCTTACCAAGGTATAATTTACCAAATAGCTGTAAGTCATAGTTAACTTAAGAGAAAAGAAAAAAAGTTTCTTTAAATCTGGAAAAACAAAACATTAATCATCAGCAATATCTCAAATGGAAAGTCATAAAAATTATAATCATCCTCCTCAGTTCATTTAGTCCCATGTAATCAAGTCTTGATCTTAATCTTCTGTTAGTCATTTTATGAGGCCATTGGTTTCTCTAGTAGTTCTGTAATTTCTTACCCAGCTCAGTTTTATAAGCTGAAAGTTTGTCAGAAACCTGTATTCTAAAGCAAGTGTCAGAATCCTTTCCATGAATCTCTCTGAAGATGAAACATATTTGCAAAAGCTTCAGAGTAAAACAATAACTGTGAATGATAAAAGATTTTAAGATGGTAATTAACAAAGAAACTTGGTTATTTCTGTGACGTACAACAATTTAAAATAACTAGAATTATGACTGATAACCAGGACAGATCAGAATTTTAGTAATGTTATATAATTTTTAAAACATTTATATTAATAAAATTTACCCTTGCAATATAACCTAAAAAGGTTTAACATCATTTATTTGACAATGCTTCCCATGTAATTTAACATACCAAATAAGCCTAGATAGTTTAATATCTCTTTCTTTAAAGAAAGAGAGAAAAAATTCTTTGAGAAGTCCCAGTGCCCTATTGGAAATTTTCAAAGTTTGAATTTTGGGGAAGTTTGTCAAAAATATCAAAAGGTTTTAAAACACTTGGTCAAATAGGAAACAATGCTTAATTATCTATTTAACCAAGATGACAACAGGAGATGTTAAAGACAAACAGAGAGTTAAATGAACAAATAACAAAACCTCTTAGTTTTCTTAATAGAGAGAATTCAGCTTTTTGAAGATAGGAAATTATTTTGACAAAACAGATTTTTTGTCTTTTAGGTAGACTTACTCAAAGGTAAAGAAAAAACTTTTATAATCTCTTTACTGAGAGTAGACTAAAAGTCCAGGAAAATTAACCCTTTAAGAGAGAGAAAAAAAAAACAAATTTTAATTTTTGTACCAGCTTACTTTGATATTAAAACTAATTCACTTAATTAAATTTGTTTTAATCTTAGCCAACTTGACCATGCACAAAACTCTTGGATCATGATTCCTCTTCCACAAACTTTCTATAACTTTCTTCTTACATTCAGAATTTATTCCTTGTCTTCTTTCTTCCCTCCTAGTACTTGAGGACGAATTTATCTTTCTTAACAAAACAAACAAAAATATTTCCATTCTTTATATCTTCTTTATCAAAAACATACATCTTACTTTCCTTGAACACAAAGCTGTTTTCCTTATTATTTTTAGTAGCTTTATTTACATATATTGATTAGAATTCTTAACCCTTACAGACCTCAATTTTTAGTGAAAACTAAGAAGTAAGCAATTACAAACTGTCTTTTACATTAGCATTCTGTGGCTTGGCAAGTTTATAAATACTTTTCATAATTTCTAGAAACATACTACTTCATAGTACAATTTTAAATAAAATACAAGACCTGTTTACTAATAGACCCAAACATCTTTTTTTTTCTGTAATAAGAAACCAAAAGTAGATAAACTTAAGACATGTTTAGCAATAATGTTTCAGTATTTTATCTTATTTGAAAATGACATAGACACTCAATGAATTTTCCATCATTTAATTTAACCTAGCAAAATATTAGTTTTAAGGTACCAAAAAGATTTTAAAGTAAATACACCATAACATGTAATTTTGTTAAAGTTCCCTCAACATTTTTATCTTCTTCACATCTATTTAGTTTACTTGTTTCCAATAATTATTTAGATTACCTACAAAACTTCTTGAGACATTAGGCAAAATTAGCTATCATTTTAAGTTATTATTTTTGCTAACCAGTTTTGTAACAGAGATAACATGAGCTTATTTGACCAATAAACATAGAATAAAGGCTGCATGTCTGAATCATATCCAATATTGATAACTCTGAGTACATGCCTATTTCAATCAAACCAACAAACTTAAGCTTTCACTTACCAAAGATTATTTTGTATCATGTTAGCTTGTAAAACATTTGGGCTAGTTTCTATTACATTTATATAAATGCTTACTTTAAGTCAATTAAATAGAACTCTTGTAGAAATTATACCATCTGGAGGTTAAAAAACAATCACATAGACACACACACACACACACATATAACATATGTATAGACACACATACATGGAGACTCCATAGCTATTATTGTAAAATTATTGCCATGAATCAGGTACATTAATCAGCCTTATATTAATGTTCATAATAATTCATATTCTTATGAAAGACTAATTGAATACAAATTTTATTTCAAGCTTTTTCTACTGATATTTGTGGAGAAAACACTCAAGATGCTAGAATTTGGGCGAGAGTGCTCTTATAGCCATTTTTCTTTCTTTCTTTTCTTTTTTTTTTTTCCTTGAGTTTTACGAATTGGTGGTGAGTAGATAACAGTTCCCCAGAGAGGTTGCAAGCCTTCCTAATTGAGGTTAAGAAATTTTTCAAATCGTCTTTGACTCCATGCCATAGAGAAGTCCTGGTAATGGTACAGGATGGGATGTTTCTCAAACATCTTATACCTCAACTTGGCACCTATCCATGTCTTCATGAATAAGCTCCTTCATACCCTGCTGGCTTAGAGTATTTCTATATATGAGAAACACCAAGAGAAAATTTTATGGTTTCCATCCTTCTCCCATAGATAAGGTTGGGATATTGGAAGGATTGGCTACTATTTCATATTGTCTGATTTTCTATCTACATCCTTCCAGTGCTGTTCATCTTTTCCCCAATTCAGAGCTTATTTTATATAGTCTGTGGTAGTAGGGTGACTGTTCTTGTCTTTTTAAACCTTTAGACTGTCTCTTTTGTCCCACACCAGAGTTTTGATTTTTGAAGCAAGGAGAAGATCCGACATTTTTATTTCACATATCTGTATGACCTCCAGAGAAAAGAAGAAACTGAATGTCTCAAATTATCAGTTTTCACAAATAAGAAATTTATCATTTTATCCACCACTATCATCATGAAGACAAATATTTGAAGACAGGTAACATTAGCCAAAGATTTTGTTTTTATCTTTGGATTTAAACATGCCAAGTTGTGTTTTTCTTTGTATTTACTTTACTTGGTGATCTCTGATTCTCCTGGATCTGTGGTTTGGCATCTCTAATTTTGGAAAATTCTCAGCTATTATCTTTTAAAATATTTCTTCTTACTCTATATTTCTTTTCTCCTTCTGAGACTCCAATTAGACATATGGAGGGTCAATTGAAATTGTCTCCTTAGAAGGTCTTATCCTCTAAAATTCCATTTAGCTGATTGCCTTGAGACTGCAATTATCTCAGCTTTCTAATGCTCTCATAGATACTCTGTCGATTTGTTTTTTTTGCTCATTTTACCCTCTTATTTTCTTTTCAATTTGGATAATTTCTATTGTTCTATCTTCAAGTTCAATTATTATTATTATTATTATTATTATTATTATTTTGGGAGGAAGATCAGCCCTGTGCTAACATCTGCCAATCCTCCTCTTTTTCTGTTGAGGAAGACTGGCCCTGGGCTAACATCCATGCCCATCTTCCTCCACTTTATATGGGATGCCGCCACAGCATGGCTTGCCAAGCGGTGCGTCAGTGCGCGCCCGGGATCCGAACCGGCAAACCCTGGGCTGCCGCAGCAGAGCATGTGCACTTAACTGCTTGCGCCACCGGGCCAGCCTCTCAATTATTTTTTTTTTAATGCTGTGTTTATGCTGCTGACAGTTCTATTTCAGGAATTCTTCATCTCTGACAGTGTGCTTTTCATTTCCAGCTTTTCCATTTGGAAAAGATTCCAAAAAATCTTTTTAAATTTCCCTCTTTCTGATAAAATTCTTCATCTATTTATGCATGTTTTCCATCATATTCACTAGATGCTTTAAAATATTAATCAAAGATATTTAGAGTCCCTGTTTGATAGCTCTAATGCCTCAGCCATCTCTGGGTCTGTTTGTATTCATCACTCTATCTCTTGACAACAGTTTATTTTCTTCCTTGATTTTTGTCTGTGTCTAATAATATTTGAGTAAAGGTCAGAATCTTGTGTGAAAAATTAGTAACAACTGACATCGATAGCATTTATATCCCCTAATTGGTATGCCTCTTTGTCTTCAGGCTGTTCAACCTAATTAAACTAAGTTGGTTTTGTTATTGCTATAGTCATGTGCAGTGTACCAAAGAATTCAAATCCATCTAGCAGTGGACTGCTTGTACCTGGTGCTTAGTCTAAGACCTAGGGTTCTGGCATGTTTTTGTAGAATTGTCAGCTTTCACAAGCTGCCCCACATATACTCTATTCCTCTATCAGCAGTAGGCTGCTCTTACATTTTACTAGGTACACAAATCCTGGTGGTAAGTGGGCAGATTTTTCTGTTCTTCTGCACCAGTCTGTTTCAAACAGTGCCCTCTGTGCCTGAGCCTTGGGAGGTAGAGTGGGGAGCTTTCTCACCATTCCTGTCTCTTCCCCTCATGGCAGTTAACTCTGCCTTTTAATGGTAGGGGGTGTTTCCACCCCCACCCCCAGCTTTATTTAGATATAATTGACATATTACATTGTATAAGTTTTAGGTGTACAATGCGATGATTTTGATACACATATAAATTTCAAAATGATTACCACAGTAAGGTTAATTAACACATCCATCACGCCACATAATGACTCTTTTTTTGTGGAGAGAACATTTACGATCTACTCTCTTAGCAAGTTTCAAGTATATAACACAGTATTGTTAACTATAGCCACCATGCTGTACATGAGACCCCCAGAACTTATTCATCTTGTATCTGGAAGTTTGTATGTTTTGACCAACATCTCTCCATTTCCCCCACCTCCAAGCTCTTGGCAACCAACATTCTATTCTCTGTTTCTATGAGTTTGGCTTTTTTAGATTCCACATAAGTGAGATCATACAGTATTTGTCTTTCTCTGCCTGGGTTATTTCACTTAGCATAATGCCCTCAAGGTCCATCCATGTTGTTGCAAATGGCAGGATTCCTTCTATATGGATGAATAATATTCCATCTATATATACCACATTTTCTTTATCCATTCATTTGTCAGTGAATGCTTAGGTTGCTTCCATGTCTTGGCTATTGTGAACGATGCTGCAATGCACAAGAGGGTGCAGATCTCTTCGAGAAAGTGATTTCATTTTCTTCAGATATATATGAGAAGTGGGATTGCTGGATCATATGGTAGTTCTATCTTTAATTTTTTGAAGAACCTCCAATCTGTTTTCCATAGTGGCTGCAGCAGTTTATGTTCTGTGGGTGGGGGAAGAGTCTTATATGGGAGTGAGTTTACCCCCACTCCCCCTGCAGCAGCAATCCTTTCCTTTGTATCACCACAGGGTTTTGGATATGAGGAGGGTTCTGCCTCTCTCACAGTGACATACGTGTTTTGCTTCTATATCTCCCTCAGCAGCAAGCAACCTTTTCATGGGCCCAGGGGACAAGAGGGTTTTCTGCCCTCCTGTGGCATCAGAGGGCTTTTGCTTCATGTGAGAGAATGGTCCAGCATTGCACCTATCTCTCAGCAGCAGAGAATCACCACCTGCACATCTCAACTATGGAGGGAACTCCTGCAAGTCTCCTGACCTGTACCCAATCATTTTCATGAGCCATATGATGGAGCTCAAGGAAAAGAGCTACTGGGTGAATCTGTATTCTTTTTGTGTCATGCGGATCCCAGGGATTCTAAACTTCACAGTTAGCCCCATAGCTTTTAAGAATTTGCTAAATTTCAGTTGTTTTCCTCTTACCCACATTATGGCGGCCACCTGTTATCCTGTGCTCTACCAAAGGCAGAACTGTTCATATGTCCCATCTCTCCTTGTAAGATCTTGATGGCCTGTAGATTTCAGTTCACCTAGTTGTCTTTGATTGCATTTCTCCAATGGGCTAAAATAAAGTCATGATTTTATAGGTTATATAACTTTTTCTTAGAGTGAGAGTGATATTCTCACATGGCTACCTAAATAGAAGCAGAACACCTGCATTTTTATATATGGAGTATTTTGGTCACCTCAGTTCATAGAATTATTAAAAAATGTAAAAAAGACAGTTCTTTTGCCATATTATCTAGGGTATAACAGCACAAGACAAAGTGAAAATCCAGAAACCCTTTCTTTTTTTACCCCAATGCATGTTCAGAAAAGAAGAGAAGAGAGTGGCAATAGGTAGCCATATAGTGGTAGTCCTTTTTTTACCCCCCTTTTATGTTTTTGGGATCTATAGAAAAATTCAGATAGATCTGGGCAACCAAAGAACACTGGAAGGGTAGCTGTCTAAAGTACACTAGAAAACTGACTGCAAGTTCTGGAGGAAACCTCATAAGAAGCTCTTCCAACATGGTATGGTGTGAGAAGCTAAAGAGAAGAGTCTGAGGTAGCACTCTTGCTTCCTACTGGGTACAGAGGGACCAGCAATTATTGTGTGAGGAGGTACAGAAGTAAATCATCCATATCCTGGAATTACATAACTCCTAAAGATCAGACAGTTTCTTGGCAATCATTGATCTAGAGAAGAAGGCCTGCTAGCTACTCTGGGGTAGAACAAATGACTATCCCCGGGCAAGGAGGGAGGTGATGAATCTTTGTTATCCCACTTCCTGTGTGAAAGAAAAGTAATTTCAAATATATAGTAACAGCTTATTTCTCTACAAAATCATTTATTTTCTGACTCTTACGGGTGGATGTGGCGAAGCCCAAAAAATACTTCACAGCTGGTCTTCTTAGCTTGTAATAATTTTAAAATAAATATATTCTTAGATCTTATGCACTAAAAGGGCAATTTGGGCAGGATTTAGCTGAAGTATGCACAATATGTAGACGGAGTGATTTGAAACTATTTTGAGATCTTGGATAATGCAAATGGCACCCTATTTTATTGACACATAAACTTAAAAACAAGCACTTCTAAAATGATCTTGTGTGCATATCCAGACCTCTACCAGACATCTAAAATATTCAGCATACAACAGTATTACCCACGATATAACCTTCTATGGTTGAGCAGTAATGACATTAGTAAAAATGAGAAAATGAACTGAAGATTGTAGAGAAGCCACTGAGCCAGAAGCAAAGAGGGCTCTTTCTTGCAGATAATGTATACAAAACTAAGCCCCCTGAAGCTGAGAAACAGCCGGGATGCACTAAGAAAAGGAAAGCATCAACACAGGAAAGGAGCAAATATAGAAAATACATTTTAAAATGAGAGTTTCAATGAGAGTTTAAAATGAATCTCAGTGAGACTTGCCAGCTTATAGAAGTGTCAGAAAAATATTAAAAATGACGAAGGCAGTATAGCTGATTAAGGACAACTGGTAATCAGAGGTAATGGGATGTGGAGGTCTGAGCACGTCCAAAGGATGGAGACTCAGAGAAAGACAGCAGCCTGGGCATAATCAGTGAAAGATCCAACAAGTTTATCATGGCATTTAAACAATCCTGGTCTGAAAATGTGCCATCCACTACCTCATGCTTGAGGCATTAGTAAAGAGCAGAATATATTGTTCTTCATAAAATAGTCCCTCGTGTTAATAAGATATTTCAGACAGTGCAGGCTATGAAAACATGAACAACATAATAGACCGTGGAGAGATTTCCTGTGACATGATGACAAGCTAAGGCAAAATACAATGAAGTACTGTTGCCTGGACAGGAGGATGCATATAAGTGACAGAATATAATAATGTATGATAAAGTTACAATAAATTTAAGCAAGAGAAAAAAAAATGTATGCTTAACTTAAAAGTCAAGAAGGGAATATTCCCAATGGGCCAATTCATGGATATCTTATAAAACAGGACTCAATAGGATAATTGGTAAAATCTATGCATTCATGTGCTATTTATAGAACATGAATAAATGTCTGAAAAAATTAAAATATTAAAAAACATTTAAAAAATATATTTGTAGTTGAAATGAAGGACATTTCAAAGTATTAGACATTCTCAATGTTACCGTATGTATTTTCTTGATAGAAAGTTGTGGACATAAATCTGAAGAAGTATAGAAATTATCATTAAGCAATATTAATACTTTTTAATTTATAAAATTCAATAAGAAAAAGCTAAATATGCCCATAGAAAAAGTGGGCAAAAGATGGAATGCTAAACACCAGAGTTGAGGTATCAAATTGATGATTTAGACAAGGAAGAATATTATTAAAAATCTATAGCAATCACCAAAAGAATGGAGAAATAGAGGTGAAAGTAAACAGAAATGATGATCATACTGCGTGAACAGGGTGCTCAAGCTTCCACCTTGGTGAATCTATCCTGTGGTTTACAAGCTGTAAGTGAATAAGAATGCTCAGGAGCTATTTACCAAGGAAAACAGTGAGTCAAAGGAAAGACAAGTGTTAATAAAGATGAAGAAATGGGAATGGAGGGGTTGTCTGTGAAGAGGATGAGGATTATATTTGTTAATTATTTACAGTGGAGCAGAAGACACAATGGAAAAAGCACAAAGAGGATTCAGTGTAGAAAAAGAAAGGTGAATCTCCGGGAGTCTAGGTTTAGGTATCTTGAAGGAAATCATTTGTGCTTGAGAATATTTGATACAATCATTGAAAAAAAATCTCATATTTGCTGACAGAGTGATATGTCTCTAGCTGTTAATTCAGGAAAAGGATGTGAAGACCATGGGAACAAATTTTGGATGATAAAGAAAGATCGATCAAAACATCACTGAATTTGTTCCTTGAGTAAATGAACTGGCAGCTGACAACTGGCCACATATCAAAAAGTAATAATAGATATTTATTTACCTTTGTGCGAAGACAGGTTGCATTGACTTCTGAGCTATTGTAGTTTAGGTCATCTCAGGGCAAGAAAACACTGAAGCTGGAAAGAGACGTAAATTCAGGAGGAAAGGGGGAAGTGGCTGCCATCTAAGGATGAGTCCAGAGTCAACCCTTTCTCCTATCATTGGATATATAGTGGCTTTGTGAATTGTACCCATGTCTGTCTCAGGCCAAGCCAAATACCCGGGAGTCCTCTTTCAGTTTCCTATTTCCTTTTACCTGATGCACACTTCATCAGTTAAAAAAAAAAAATGTTTCTTACAGAGAAGACTAGAGAGAGTCTTGAAAAAGATTCCCCCATGATGCAAACAAGGAGGGGGAATAGCAGTTACGGGAGGAGGGACACAAATCTCCTTCTGGATCCTTCTCTCTTCCTCCATGAACAACAGCCCTAATCTGTGTGTGGGGGAATAATAGGCAAATGTCGCCCTTAGGACACAAGTGAAAACCCACTGCTGGCAGAAGGTAGCAAAAAAATCCTCTACACATGGGAAAGGGACAAGAATAGATGCCAGGAGGCCCAGAACTAGAGCAAGAGGAGGGTGAATAGCACTTGCTCTGGCCACATCCTAGACCAGTGCCACCAAACTTGGAGGCTTAACCCGAATATCAGAGAATGACTCCTATATCCCAACTCCCACCAGGCCAACAAGTGTAGTAAAAGTAAGTGTGAAATACTTCTGGGTGAGCTAAGGAGGCAGACTCCGCTTGAAGCATAGCATAGCAGAAAGGAAAAATCTGAAGCTGGAGGTGAAGCAGATATTTTTAAAAATTGTCTGGCAAATCAGCCCCCACTATAAAACACAAAGTATCACTAGAGAAATTTGAAGCCTCTGGTTCACTGAGTGTAACCATGCAACAAAACACATATTACATCCTGCTCAACTAGATTAACACAATCCCCCGTACTAAAGGCATGACACAAGGAAAGGAGTGCCCATATCCAAGAAAAACTTAAGTATTTATCTCAAAAACTACTTGCCTTTTTCCAGCTTCAGTGTTTTCTTGCCCTGAGATGACCTAAATGCCAATAGCTCAGAAATCAACGTAACCTGTCTTTGTACAACACTAGATTAATTATTCCTTTTTGATACATTGCCATGTTCAAAAAATTTTGAGGCATATGGAAAGCCAAGGAAACAAATATACTCCCAAGCTGCAAAGAAATTAGCATCAGACTCACAGATGTTGAAACCATCTCAAAAGGTATTTAAATATCCAGATTAATATGTTAAAGACGCTAATGGAAGAGGTAGTCAACATACAAGATCTTATAGGTAATTTCAGCAAAGAGATAGAAACTATAAGAAATAAGAAAATGGAAATGTTAAAAATCAGCATAATAACAGAGATGAAGAATGCCTATGACAGGCTCATCAATATACTTTGCTGAGGCAAAAAAAATTTGGTAAACTTGAAAACAGGTGAAGAGAAATTACCAAAACTGAAATGAACAAAAGATAGAGTAGGGGAGAAATAGAACAGAGAAAAGAAAATGGGGCCAAAGAAATATCTGAAGTATTAATGGCTCAGAATTTTCCAAAATTAATGACAGACATAAAACTACACACCCATGAAGCACAGAAAACACCTAACAGGATGCACAAAATAAAAAAATAATTATCATATTATATTCAAACTGTTGAAAACAAAAGACAAAATCCTGAAAGCATCCAGAGGGGAAAAAAACACACTACGTACGTTACTCTTTAGAGTAGCAGCTGTTTTTCCCCCCTTACATTGGCCCGTTCAGAATATATTCAGAATATACCTCATTTGCTGAAGGCAAATGATATAATGTACATTGAAAGGGTATCTACTACACGCAAAGCAATGTGCTGAATCATGGAAGATTTGTGAAGAATAGAATTTGAACTGAGATAAAAAGTAGAATAGGGTTAAGTGGAGATGAAGGGAGAAAGACACAAACATAAAGTGAAAAGATCGAATGGATTATTCAAAGGGACAATGAATGAGTTATTTCTCTAGAACAGAGGATGGTTGGACAATGCTGAAAAGCTCACAGATGACCCAACTGCTGTGGTCTTGACCTGGTTAAGTGGACAAAGCATTTAAGGTAATGTTTTGAGTGGTGTCATAACAAGATCAAAATAGTGCTATTGTCACCAGCCATGAACTCTAACCCGCTTCTCTTGTCTTGCCTAAATTCTAACCATTTTTTTTCTTACCTTGTCTGACTTAATTCTCTTGTCTTGTTAAAAGGTGCAGAGGTTCCTTTCTCTTATGACTTTGGGGTCTTGAGGTTGTCGGTTTCAGCTATGTTCCATGAAGAAGATCTAAATGTCAACTCCCCTGGACCCAGCCACTCTGAACTGGATCAGACCAGTCCAGATGGCAACCGCCAAGAGTGACACCTGCACAAAGGGGCAGAGAGTTGTACTATGGTGACTTGCCCTCATTAACATTGTAAATTCTCCTTCTCTGGGAAGGGCAAAGCAGCCATTTTTAGATCATGCAATGTATGTAAAAAGCATGTTTTCAAACCACACATATGCAAGCTTATGCCCACCTCTACAGGCAATGATGAAACTTCCACTTTTGAATAGTCATTCCCTACCCCAAATAAAGGTACCCACCTTCCTGTGCTCAGGGGGCCAGAGCTTTGTGAAATTATTCCCTGCGGCCTACATTTTATTTGCTACATACTGTGAATAAAATTCTGCTTTGTGTGACACCTACTTCTGGTGTAGGTTTTGATTTTAACTCACCAAGGAGCAGACTCACTTTGGTCCAGTAACACTGAGACTCTTACTCAGTATGTGTTGTGCAGGATAGATTGGATTATGAGGGACAAGCATTAGGGACATTAGTACCCTAAATTTGCAGTGTTCCAGGAATGGAGTGATAACTCTTGGAATTAAGTTGTCAGGGACAAAAAGAAAAGGCAGTGATAAAAAATAGAAAATTTTAAAGAGATAACCAATAAGATTTGTAGAAAACTGATGGGGATCATGGGGACACTGCCCTCTATCAAGGGGTAAGAGTTAGGTCATGAGCATCGTGTGTCAATATGATTTATCTTGTACTTTCCTATCTTCTCTTCTGGGATTTCAAACTGGTATTCCCTCTTGTGGCTCTAGAGCTTACAAAAAGTTAATATTTAACCTGCACCAGGTCAAGGAGTTCAGGGTACATCTTTGTTTTAAACATGTTTATAGTCTATAATTTTCAAGTACATCCATCTCCTTGTTCCAATGAAGATGCAGTTTTGGAGGTGTTTTGGTTTTGGTTTTGGTTTTTTCCTTCTATATTTCATGCCATAGTGGAGGAAATAAAGATATTTTTACACAGAAGTTAAAAAAAACCATTTCAGATGAAAAGTATACCAAGAAATATTTAATCAGGAAAATTATAGCTTAGCTACCACATTAGTACTCTTGTGTAAGTGTATCTTATGTAATTAAAAAATTAACTATAAAATATATTTTATGTGCTCTTCAGTGTAAGTCAGTTAAATATTTTGGGCTATCTTACTTTAGAAAAGTTGACCATACCTTCTTTTGTGGCAGTTTAAAAAATTTTATTGATTACTATGACTCCTCGTGTATAAACATGAAACGATATGCTTTATATTCAGAAAAGTATAAACCTTTCTACTCTTTGACCAAGGGTGGAGAGTAGAAGAAGAATGAAAGCATTGAAGTAATTCAGGAATATAATCAGATCACTTATAAGTCAAGGCACATATTTAAAAGAATATGGAGGTGGGTCAAACATATCCTCAGTTGGGTCAAATGTATCCTCAACATATCCTTAATTCTAATAAAAATGGTTTTGTGATTTTCTGAGAAGTCTGCAACCTCTCATTTAAGTTTCCCAATTACTCTGTGTAGTAGTAAAGAATGGTTTTATTATTCTTGTCTTGGAGAGAAAATTTAGAAGGAGAGTCCCCAAGTTCACACTGCTAGTGCAAAGTTGAAATGAAGATACATGTCTCCTGGCTTTAATTTTCTGGCAGTTTGCATAAAAATTTGCCATTTAATACTTTCAATCAGCAATATGGGCAAAGAATTTTGACAAATACCTTGACTTGCATACAATGCTGATTTGTTTAAACACAATTTCTTCCTTAAATAAATTAGTTTTTTTTTTCCTGTAATAGGATTTGAATCATTATTTTGTGGCACAATACAGCATGGCCAACAAGAACCCTGGCTTGGACATCAGGCAGACCTGGGATCAAGCTTTCCCATCTGTGTCCTGACTGACTTTGAGTAAGTTCTTGATCCTGATAAGACTCAGGGTCTCTATTATGAATTAGGATACTGGTATTCATCTCACATTGATCTTTCGTAGTTTGAGCTATTGTATATATGCATGTGTCTCAAATACAAATACAGATTGAGTTGTTTTACTGTTTGTGCCTCAAATTTAAATACAAATTTTCTATCCAATAATCTAATACAAATTTTCTATCCTATTATCACAAGCTTCAAACAATTCGAAACAGTCATAATTAGTGGATTTAGGAGTATGTAATCCTATTTCTACATTACAGTTAAAGAAAATGAGGCAGAGAGATATTTAAAAATGTAATTACAGTGTTAGTTCAGATTAGGTTCCAGATAGTAACAAATCCTGCAAAAAAAAATATTGTCTTGTACAAGACAAAATTTCATTTCATTTTTAGAAATCGCCATCCAGAAGTAGGTGGTCCAGAACTCCATGAATATCAGGGATCTGGGTTCTTCTATGTTATTGCTCTACTACCTTGTTCCTGCTTCATAATCTAAGAAAGTCCGTCAGACTCAAGTTATTCCAGTGAGCAGAAGGAAGAAGGAACAAATAACAAAGGACAAGCTGTCATTTAAGGAGGTTTCTGAAAGTTGCAACCTAACACTTTGGCTTTCTATTAATTGGACAGAACTTAGTCACATAGCCACATTTAACTGCGAGATGAGATAACATAATCTTTATTCTAGGAACACTGAGCTGCACTAAAAAAGCATTGGTGCTCTTACTAAAAAAGAAGAATGAATATTGGGATACGTAACTATGTCCGTACCATGATAAGTCTGATCTTCACTTGAGGTCTATTTATAAGTTTCTAATTTATTTTCTCTTTGACTAATTCAACACACCCAAATGCACTTTTCATAATCTTTGGATCAGAAGAGCCAGCTTCTACTATTAACTTTATGATTTCTTATATATCTTCAACACATATCTTACTTGAGTATGTACACTTATTTTCCCACTGTATATAGGAATTCCAATACTTATCCCACCAGTGGATTTATAAGGAATGTGCAGATCTAGCCCTACAGTTCCGCATTAAATTCTCATTTGTATTTAGGTCTTTTTTTTTTTTAAATCTTTTTTCTATTAGTCTAATGATCTCTCTATTTATGTGTATCTGGTCACAGTATCCCATTGATGACTGTACATATTGATAATTTTAGTGTGTTTCTTTAATTATGGAGGTTTTATTATAGCTTATAATATCTGTTAGGGAAAGTTTGCTCTCATTATTATTATCCATTATTTGTAGAGTTTTTCTATTATTTTTTTAGATAAAATTTAAACTTAGCTGTACTACTTCTAAAAACTGTGTTAATATTTCTCATTGTGATTGTGTTACATTTATGAATTAACATCTTGATAATGTTGAGTCTGTTGACCCAAAAACATGCATGACTTAAACTTGTTCAATTTTATTTTCAATGTTTCATGAGTGTTCTTAAAGATTTTTTTTCCATATTTATCTAACCACTTTAAATTTATTCCTAGATATTTTAGCCCCTTTGTTGAAATTTTAAATGGGGACTTTTCTTCCAATATATTGGGAAAATGTTATGTATTTCTTTCATTATACTTCTAATTGTTTTCAATATACTTCTATCCTTATGTAAAAGCTATTGATTTATATACTAATTTAGTACTTGGCCACTTTATTAAATTATCTTTTTCTTTGAAGTTACTCCTTTAGTTTATTCTCCCATATTTTCCAGATACTATTATATCATCTGCAAAAATGATAACATCACTTCCTCACTGACAATTTTATATCTCTAATTTCTTTATCTCTGCTAGCTTCATTGTATGGTATCTTTAAACAAAAGTTAAATGATTATAATTATTGTGGTTGTTTTTATCTTATATCTGACTTTAAAGAGAATACTCTTGAAGTTTCCCCATTGAGTATGATGATGACATTTGGTTTTAAAAAAATATGTCTTATAGTATATATCCATATATTTCTTTTTTTATTGAGATAGAATATAATTTTTTAAATATCTATAATGCTTGCGTTCTTGATCCAGAACATAACAGTAATTTCCACCATTTCCTTTTTATATTAATATGCTTGGAAAGTTAAATAATTAGTGAAAGCTATTGGGTAAATAAATTGACACGGGTAAAGCAGTGGAATCCTGCTGAGGGATATTTAATCTGGATCATGCCAGGAATAAGCCATACCCTTGACCTGCTATGAAACAGATGTTTTTAATGATGCTAATAATTGGGCTTTCCAGGTGCGCTGCTTATTAGTGAAGCAATAATTTTCACTATGTGTAAGTGAAACCCAAATAACAGTGCTTTAAATAAGATAGAAAGTTGCTTTTCTCTCAGGTAAAATGCAGAGGCAGGGATTCAGGAATATCTCATGGCCCCACTGTTCTCCGGGACTCATGCAACCTCCAGCTTTGCATTCTGCCATCCCCAAGATAGCATCATTGTCCTTAAGTGTCAAGATGGAATTTTAGCTATCACATCCACAATCCAAGCCACAACATAAAGGAAGGGATGAGAAAGTGACATGTCTTCTTCTTTTAAGGGACATGGGACACCATTTTCATTTATGTTCCAGTAGCCAGCACTTAGTAACGTGGTGGCTTGTGCACAGGATCCTGGAAATGTAGCCTTAATTCTGTATATCCATGTTTTCAGCTAAAATTCTAAGGGAGAAGGGAAATTGAGAATTAACTAGGAGCTTTTGCCAACAAACAAGCTTGGTCTATTGGATACTCAGGCACACTTCAACTTTCTCCTTGCAACAGAAACTTCTATTAAATGGATCATTCATATCTTTTTCAGTACATCTTTTTTTTTTTTTTTTTGCTGGGGAAGATTAGAAGCTTCCTAGCTTCCTGTTCCTGAGCTAACATCTGTGCCCATCTTCCTCTATTTTGTATGTGGGATGCCGCCACAGCATGGCTTGTTAAGTGGCGTGTAGTTCTGCACCCGGGATCCGAACCTGCGAACCCCAGGCCATGGAACTGGAGCATGTGAACTTAATCGCTACACCACCAGGCTGGTCTCATGTTGACAGTTGTTTTATCTATAATATTGTAGGCCATCCTAATCTATTCTTTACGTTTTGACACAGAAAGAGTTCCAAAATTCAGCTATTTTAAATGGTAGCCAATATATCAATTTTCTCCACATTACTCCCCAAACACTAGTTGTATGGCCTCTGCACAGAGACAACTCAACTCTTTTAAGAGAGTCCATTCCTTTATAATGAAATTGTAATCATCAGGAATTTCTTTTTCATATTCGTGGAAACTTATACACCTGAAATTAGAACCTATTAAACTTAGTCTTTTCCTCTAGAATCTAGAGATACATGA
This sequence comes from Diceros bicornis minor, assembly GCF_020826845.1. Lineage (NCBI taxonomy): Eukaryota > Metazoa > Chordata > Mammalia > Perissodactyla > Rhinocerotidae > Diceros > Diceros bicornis. The sequence continues at coordinate 10,087,333 of NC_080762.1, read as the reverse complement.
TTCAGTATGGGAGCCAGTATTTTTCATATTCAACAAACATACTAAATAAGTGTTTAAAAAGTTCTTGCTTAGCATTTCGTGAAGATAAACTAATGGGTATGTGAAGGATGTCCATCACAGGCCTATGTTCAAACACTCTCTAGAAGTACTTGCAAGACTCAGCATATAGTTATCCTCATGGCTAAGATGCTTTATAGTGATGTAGTGAGGATACACGGTTGAACCAGTAGGGAAAAGACACAGGCAGAGTCTGGAGGAATGCATGTGTAGGTTTCCATGTGACTCTCTTTCCCATGAGAAGTCACACAGAGCACACATCTCCCCAGTAACAAAAATGCAGCAACGTGTGTGTGATGTTTCTGCCCAGGGATGCCCATTAATGATGCAGTGCCAGAGCTCTTTACTGGGCGCTGGTCTGGTAGATATCCTCTGGTTTACTGGGGGCTGGTCATGCATGAAAATTTCAGACTCTGCAAGAAAAGCAGGTATTTAGCATAAACCATATTGTTTGCACAGTCTAGGCACAGTGAAGCTCCCTTGTCATTTAACTGTTGATTGGGAACTTTAAGAGCCAAGTACACATATGCCAGCCAAGGGCCAATCTTGCCAGCCAACTTTTCTAATGATAGCTGTCTCAGGCCTGCTTTGTAAACTCTTTTCTGCAAAGATAAGTAAGTGCCCATATCTTTAAATTTCTAGATGAATAAGATCAAGATATATGTGTAAATGTGTTCTTAATTTAGTAGACATAAAAATACAGTGTAAATATAAAGTGTTAAAAACACTCATTCAAAATTAAAATTTTCCATAGCTTTTTTCAACTGTCAGGTGAATAACAAACTATATTAATAATGTTATTTAACAAGGGAGGCGTGCTCTTTTCGTAGGTAAGGTATTCCCATCTTCACTCCATTGTCCTCAGGAAAAAAAACACAAAGTGTTGATGTGTTGGGATAAGAGCAAATATCGTGACTTCTTCCTCCAATTCCCAATAAAAGCTCTGCCACAATCTCAATCCGCAGCCAGCTTTGGCACGATGGTTTTCCTTCCTCCTTGGGCCTGTGTACATAGGCTTTTCTGTTTCTTTAGCAGGAGCATCCAGTCTCTCAGACCTGTATCCCTCTCTGTGGGAGGAGAGTCCTGGTCACTTCAGTGACTCCCAGGGTGGAGAATGGAAAGTACATTATTGATCCCTGGGTATACTCTGAGAGAATGGGGATGTATAAAATCCTAGTGAATAAGATAGCCAGTTATTCTGAAAAATTTGCACCAGAAAATAAAAACAATACTTTCTGGGGATTGCCTCTGCAGCATGGCTGGCAGTATAGTACAGGTAAGAACGACTCTTGTTTTCCTTCTAATAATCTACCAATATAACTGTATAGTAATTGGGAAATGGGACTCTACCTATACCATACCATGTTTATGAAAATTGAATTTTTTCTTTGTCCCGTATAACCATTATTTTTCTGTTTCTTCTCCTTCTCTTCCATAAATTCTTCCTTTATGTGTTGCCTGTTTTGACTAGAAACTGCAGTGAGGCATACAGCACAGTTGCCAAACACAAAAAGACTTCATACCTAATCTATTGAGCATTATTGGACTTGTACCAGGTGCCAGACTCCATTCTAAGTACTGGGATGAACAAAATAGTCAAGACGATATGCATTAAAAACAGAAGATGATGTCAAATTAGTTCAAAGTTCTTGAAGTTCTAATTGTGGTTACCTATACATGGAGATAGGAGTAACAGGCAAGCAGTGGCCTCTTGCTCATGAGGACATTTGTCTGCAAATGATTGATTCCTTTTGAAAATAAAGTACGTTCCAGTGCTTAGTTACAAGATGTGTTTGGACCAAAGATTCATAAATTAAAAGATAGTTTTGTCCTGGCTGATAGAAGCTCATGACGGAGAGTGGTGCCTCCTGCCCACTCCATACTGATAACACCACCAATAAGAAAATTTGTTCTGCTCTGACAGAAAAAATATAGGGAGGAGATTAAGATTTATCTGAGGTCTGAGCAGGGGTCACATGTAGGACCTACTGAGGTTGGCAAGTCACCCATTTTTGTCAGGGGATGTCTTGAGACTCAAACCTACTCCTATTTATCTGGCTTTCCTTGCAGTCAAAAAGACCACGGTACAGGAGAAATCATTACATATAGTCTGCTATGGGAAGTATGCCAGCCTCAGGGGGCCTGGAGGCCTATGGTAGATGGAGGCTGAATGAGCTGGTAGATTAATGTCCTTCTTATTCTTTCATTACATCCACACATTAGAATCAAGCCTGATTAAACTCACCTAGTGATGACCTTATATGTGTCCAGCATTTTCTAAGGGCAGTGGGGGGAGGGGTGTAAATAAGTATTTCAGACAGTTTCTCTGCCACCAAACACCTTACAACACAATTGAAACTGGAAAGATAGCAGAAATTAAACAAAGAACAATAAACAACTTTCGCATAAAAGCTAAAAGTACACAACAAGGGAGAGTGTGAGTCAGTTGGAGTAGTTAGGAAGAAATGGATTCGAACTGAGACTTGAAATGTGGACAGAATTTCATTGGGGAAATAGAAATGAAATCTACTAGGGAATAAAAGAATGAACAAAAGCAGTGGTTCTCAGCCAAGTGGTTCTCTTGGCTGTACATTGAAAATAACTTCCTAGTTTTAAAAAGTACCAATATGTAGGCCCACCACCAGAAATTTTATTCTGATTTAATAATGTGGGAAATTAAGCTAAAGGACAGAGCCTGGAAACAGCATGGCATAGGTATATGTGATTGAGTGTAGGGCACGTGTGTGTGTGTGTGTGTCTGTGTGTGTGTGTTAAAGGGACAGGAAAAGGAAGGGAAGACACAGAGAAAGGGATTGAGGGGAAGGGAATTGTTAGGGATCAGTGAAAGAGGAAAAGCTCAAATTAAAGCAAAATATTTACTGATATTCAGGAATTAATGTTATTGGAATATTGGGTAAATTAAGTTTAGAGTCTGGGTATGAAGTTTTAGGAGATATAAAACTTCTTTAGGTATGATTTTACAAAAAGAGTTTTCATCTGGCTTGTTTAGTGTTTTGGTTCAGATGGATTAAAATAAGACATTGGCATCTTTGAGCCAAGCTCAGATACTCTAGAGATAACGCAGATCTGAAGTGAGGAATCTGGATGAGTGAATGCCCATGGTGAAGGCTACAAAGATTCTTCAAAGGGAGAAATGACAGGACATGGACTCAAATTGGATACCGAGGACAAGGAAGAGCTGAGGTTGTTGAAGTGAAAGAATACAAAATATTATTCCTCTGACAGAAAAAGAGATATTCAACCTTGCATGGGTATCAAGATCGGTGCACAATTTCAGGCATATTCAGTTGGAGGTGAGAAGGAATCAAATAGGACATATGCTCAACTGGGTGTTCAGGACTGAAGAATAATTGTTACCAACATTAAAGTGATATTTGGAGGTGACATATGGGGTGAACTCTTTGAGGGAGTAAGTGAAATCAAAAGGAGGTGGAACGATGGAAAGAGGAGTCAGAAGAACCTCTGAAGGAAATGAGAGAGTGAAAACAGAGGAGGAGTGTTTTACAGATTTATCTTTAACTCTAATTTAGCAGCCTGAGGAATAGTCAGGAAAATTCACACTTCTAATACTTACACAGGTTAGTAGCATTAACAAGTTCTTCAATCATCGCTTTGAGAATGATCAGGTTAAGGAAAGCTGAATGGTAAAGAATAACGAGATGAAAAAGAAAAGAATTGAAGATAGGAATGGAAAAGAGATGAGTGGAACTAGCAAAAGGAAAGAATGAAGATGGTGAAATTGTAGAGAAATGGAAGGAAAAGAAGATGAGTACAAAAGAGAAGGAGTAGAAACAAAAGCAGAAGATGCAACATATTGGTCAGTAGAGGCATGAAGGCAAGGGAGCAGTCCGAGAAGTAAAGGAGAACGAGTCCTTGACTTACTTAAATGGAAGCCAGGGAAAAGAGGAAGTGAGCAGGCCTGGAGAGAATAAGCTGTGGATGAGTAAGGCAAAAAACGAACAAAACACAAGAAAAAACTACTAGAAACGAAAGTTGAAAAGGAGGAGGAAAGTATGACAGAGAAGCAGAAGGATGAACAAAGGATAAGCAAGGGAGGTGGGAAAATGACAGAAAATGAACATGAAAAATCAGAGAGAGATTGAGAAAATATCAACTGTCATTTGGTAAGCAAAAGAAAGACTATACTCATTGGAAGAAACACTTTTCATGCTTTTTCTCACTTGACACAACAACCTTATAATGTAGTTACTATTATTATCCTCATTTTATAGATGTGAAAACTGAGGCATAAGTGGTAAGTTATTTAGCAAAAGTCCAGCTAGTAAATGACAGAGCAGGGGTGTGGTTTGACTCTAGGCCTCTTTTAATCTGTATGCATATTGCCTCCCTAATTTTGTAGGGAAGAAGAGAATGAAGTAAGAAAAAGAACCATTACAAAAGCAAATAATATTCAAGATAGATAATTCAAAAACAGAAAATTGTGGTGATGTTAGAGAAAGGAGAAGAAATTGGTTCAGAGATGGAAAATCAAGGATAAAGAGTGATAGGAAGATAAACACAAGTCATCAGAAGACGAATGTGCATCTTTACAAACAAAATGCACCTGACAATTAAAACCAGTTTCAAAAAGTACGTAAGAAATAATCTGAGCATCCTCTCTCTTCTAGGCAGATTAGCTGATCCCAGCCAAAGGACGGACTGTGGCTATGTATCTGGAGATCGTTCGTGCATCTCTATGGACAGTTGGTGGGCTGGTAGGTTCATTTAAATAGCAAAGTAGGCAATAACCGTCCCCTAAAGAAAGTATTCAAACTAAAATCTTAGGGACAGAGGCAAAACAAAAGCAGTGCTATTCCTTTGTATAAAGGAATCTACTTCATCTTGTACCTTATGGCCTTTATGTCATGTTCTAGGATTTAACAGCCACAATGTAAATAATGATTCCTTAGGACATAGTCAGCTTTTCCCAGAAGGACTGACACAACAAACTGCAAAGGACAGTGACCTCTGAAAGACCTGCACTGGTGGTCAGGTAGGAGGTCCCACTAGTGAGGGGAGCCTCCAGCAAGAGGAAGGACAAGAAATGAGAGAATAGGAAAATAATACTGTTTCTCATTTTGCTCATTTAACTTTTAAGCCCATAAACATGTCAAAGATTAATCTACCAAAATCATTTTATCAATCAGTAATCTAAGGCTTCAGTCAGATATTTAATACTAAAATCATCAGAAGGTATTTTCTAATTCTTTAATTTTATTTTGTGTTTTAGTAATGAAATTAATTTACATACTATTTCTTAGAGTTATTTCTCAATACTCAGAAACAAAACTATTAAATTTCCCTTTCTTGAAGTGACCTGCACACACTGGTTCTTTTCAAAGACCCACAAATAGTCATGGCCACAGATCTGTAATTCAGGCTTCTTTATCCTCAGATTGACTTCATAGGTTGGAGTATCAGCCTACCCTGGGGCGTAGAACTGCATTCAAAAATGCTTGTCTATCCTATGATGAGAAATGTGCTGCATCACCAGTGGGAATCAGTATAAGCTTCATAGCCAACTACATTATAATGTCTAAATCTGCTGAAATAGGTTATATTTAGAGAGAAATAAAAATCTTAATGTATTGTCAATTTAATTAACCAAAGATACTTTGTCAAAACTTATCTAACATTTTTGCCTTAAAGACCTAATAGAAGACAAGGACTTTGTGATATCATGGTTGCACGTTAAACTCGGTTAAATAAAATACAAAATATCAATACTGTAACTGCATTAAAATATTTTAGAAAAAATCAAATTTCAAGGTAAAACCTCAGTTAGAGGTGTTGTATCATTCTGTGCACAAGTGGATACTTTTCCTTCTTTTTTACTTCATGCTTTGAAAAAATGAATATTACCAAATTTATTAATGTTGCTTTTGGTTTTAAAATATTATAGTCAACTACTTTAACCCATATTTATTTATGATTGTTGGGTAATTAACAGAAACATGTTAAAGTTATGGCTATGATCCTTAGGAAGATTTTCAATTTTTTTGCACTGACTTTTTTTCACATACGTCTGGATCTATGAGTTTTTGCTTAATGGTTTACAGATTATTTAAATATATCTTCTCTCATATTAGTTAGTGCTTGTGGTAATAATAAGTATTTTATTCTTACAGATATGAATTACTTTCTGTGTGTATTACCCTTCCTTGCTGCAGTTGATTCCGGCATAACGGGGATATCATCAGACCAAGTCACGCTTTTGCCACCACCCAAGGATTAGACGAAATTCTGTCTTAATGTTTCTAGTTGTCAGCCATCCTTCCCTGGGACAATGAGAAAGTGGAATGACCTTTACCAGGTTCCTTTTTTAAGTTTTGTAATTTATTCTCTTAGGAGGTGGTAAAGGAATTTCTTCTTCTTTTTTTTTTTGTATAATGTTTTTTGTCTAGGTTTTTATGAATATTATCTATTTTCCTAAGTATAAAAATGTAAATTTTTATGCAATTATATTAATATATTGCATTTAGCAGGGCACTACATGTCATTAACACTCTCTGAACCAATGCAGCATTATCACAAAATCAATTCACTCATTTCACTCTAAATAAATTATACATAAATGCGAGAGTACACAGGATATCTCACTGAAGGAAAAGATTATTCTGGTTAATTGAACTTTCATGTCAACTGAGAGATAACTCTTGGGAGAAATATGATTATGGAATTGTTTTTAGAACAATCAACTAACTTATTTCAACTGAATTAATAAATGATCACATACAAATAGAACTAAACAATTATGTGGAAATCAAAACCAAATATTCAATAATCAAAATAAAACACATTGATTAAGCATAGACATGGACCAAGATGGATGCCAAAAAGATACATTTAGTAGTTCTATAGATTATTAGTTTATTATCTTAGATGTGATTCAATTAAATATTCTAATAATTGTCTTCTTCTTAATCTTAAGCTTTTGTGGTAATTTCAACTGTGGTAGTAGAAAAACAAAAGATAAGAAAAAATAAAGTCCTGCTGGCCAGTATAAAATATTGACTCTTGGGGAAATATTTGCAATTCATTTCTTATGGATGCATTCAATATCACTACTACTAATAAATATTGTAGTCTTTACAGAGTGTTAGTCACTAACAGCCTGCACAAATTAATTCTTGGAAACAAAATTCTCCTCTCATGTAGAATATTGCTAAATTGTAAATATGCACAAGATTAAATTGTAGGGAGAGGAGCTGTTATAGTTGCTCAAACATGAATACATTTCTCCTCTTTATGATAGCATTTGCAGTCACCTTTTCATAGCTTCGATGACCTGCTGAAGTACTTACGGGCTACACATACCTCATCCTTGGAAGATGCTTATGGAAGTTTTGAAGATAGGTAAGAATGGATCTCAAATCATTTCTATTTAATATGGCAAGTGATTTTTGGTCTTACTTATGCCTTTTTATTCTTCTAAAGTGACTGTCAATCTTTCTGTTAAACAATATAGCTAATATTGAGGATTTTAATGATGAGGTGTAAATATTTTAGTACGATCAAGCTTAAAAAGTGTTTTATGAATAAAGGGAAAAAATTTGAGAAAAAAATCTTGGCCAACAACCAACCAACCCAGCTAACTAACCAACCAGCAAATAAAATATGCAACCAATTCTTCTCTGTTAAAAAAAAAGAAGAAAATACATTATCTTCATTGTTTTGATTACAGACACATAATATGGCAGGTACATACTTGGGAAAAAAATCAGCTAGCATTAGATTAGCATACAAAATAGCCTAGAAAATTACCAAGCCACTCCACGTATACACCTAGAAGTATTATACACCTAGATGTGAAGGTGTAAGAATGATTTGTGTTTAGATGTGAATGACACTGTATTAGTCAGGGTCCTCCAGAGAAATAGACCCAATAGGAGATACAAAAATAGATAGATAGATAGCTAGCTAGCTAGCTAGATAGATAGATAGATAGGTAGATAGGTAGATAGATAGATTTATTATAAGGAATTGGCTCCTATGATAATGGAGCCTAGCAAGTCCATAATCTGCAGAGCTGATGTCCTGTTCAAGTTGAAAGCCTAGCAGCTGCTGTAGAACCAGGAAGAGCCTACGTCCCGGTTTGAAGGCCATCAGCCAGGAGAATTCTCTCTTACTCAAGGGAAGATTAGTTTTTTGTTCTACTCAGGTCTTCAACTGATGGGATGAGTCGCATCCACATTATTGAGGGCAATCAGCTTTACTCAGTCTACTGATTTAAATGTTAATCTCTTCCAAAAACACCCCTACAGAAACACACAAAATAATGTTTGGCCAAATATCTGAGCATCCTATGGCCCAGTCAAGTTGGCACACAAAAATCACAGACCCTATTCAGGGGGTGGAATCAACCACCTAGAGTGAGGTATGGGGTAGAAGTCTGAGTATGGTAAAAAACAGAAACAAAAAAATCAGGGCTCATTGGTATTGTATAAGTAAATTTGTAAATCCAGCAGAAATGTTTGAGTAACTCATGTTTCATCAGTTGTTGTCTCTCCCACTGACTCCATCATCCAGTAAGGTAAATAAATCACCTGATTAGCAGATTCACAGCACATTTCCTCCTCTACCTATTGGTATGGCTTCAACAACTAGGTATTAAATTGGGCAATGGAGGAGTTTTCTCCCATGGCAGTATGAGTGGTGTGATTTGGGTCTGCAGCCTTTGCAACAGTTGTAACTCAACTGCTTTTTCTATTCTGATGACAGGAAACAGGGATGAGATTATCAGACAAGATTTCAAGCTGGGATTGTTAATTTCAAAATGTGGTAGCAAATCATCTTTCTAGATTACTTTTTTCTTTTACAGATTTTTCAGGTTCATATACAAAGCTAACTCACAAGAGAATGCAACTTTTTGTAAAGGAGACATAAGAGTACTTTAGTTAAATTCAAGGATATTGCATAATTTTTTTTACTAATAGGTATATTTCCTTTACCTTGTGAACTTAGCCTTTTAAGCTTATTGCATTTATTCCTATTTATGTAATGAAACTGCTTTTGAAGAAATATATATATATATATTTTTTTTTTTTGTGAGGAGATCAGCCCTGTGCTAACACCCGCCAATCCTCCTCTTTTTTTGGCGAGGAAGACGGCCCTGGGCTAACATCCGTGCCCATCCTCCTCCACTTTATATGGGACGCCGCCACAGCATGGCCTGCCAAAGCAGTGCATCGGTGCGCACCCAGGATCCGAACCAGTGAACCCCGGGCCGCCGCAGCGGAGCGCGCACACCCAACCGCTTGCGCCACCGGGCTGGCCCCAAGAAGAAATATATTTTTAAGAGGCCAATCATATGAGTTTTTTGGTGAATAAATTTAAATCTGTATATGACTATTTTTATCACAAGCATATAAATTTTAAAAAAAATCAATTTTCTGATATTCCTAGAAGCACTTTCCTTACTAATTATAACAAAAATTGTTTTTTATAATCTCATTTTATTTCCTGCAATTCTATCCTTCTCACTTGACCTTCCACTTAGGTGTCAACCAATGACCCTCTTAAGTGAATTTTTAAAATAGCTACCTTTTCTAAGTACAATAAGTAAAAGAAATTTCACTAAGCATTTTAATGTAATATTTCACTTCAAAATGACTCTTTTTTGTAGATCATGAATATGCAACTGAGCTATTTAGTAACTTGCTTAAAACCTTATAGCTAGTGAATGGCAGTGCTAGTATTTAAAAACCCTGTGACTCCATAGCCCATCCCCCTACCTGTATGCTGTACTGACTGCAATGTGTGTGGCCTGCTAATTAGTTTTCAGAGATCAATATCTACCAAGGTTCTTCTTCCTTTATTAAAAAGATATTAAAAGCTATTAAACAATAAAAAATATGCTTCCACTTTTCAAAGTATAATGAAGCAGAAACAAATGAGGCAGAAATAAAATATAAGATTCACTTCCTTTTATGAAGAATCTTTCAGTCTTGAGGAGAAATAAGCCACAGATGCAATCACTTAACTGAACAAAATGCCCATTCACTCCCCTTCTCCCTCCTTCTCAGGTAGGTTAGGAGGCAAGGGAGTGTGAGCGCGGCCTCCCTGCCCTAGGAGTCAGAGCAGCGTATAGACAGCCATAGTCTTCCTGCAGTTGCTGGTATTTCTACTTCAGGAACTCTTCAGAGATCCCTCCTTCCCTCCTTCCTTCCTCCCTCCCCTCCTCTCCCTCACCCTCCCTTCTTCCCTCCCTCCCTTCCTTCCTTTCCCACCCTCCCTCCCTTCCGTCCTTTTCTCATGAGAATGTGAGGCATAGGCAACAACCACTAAGCCTCAGTGTCATAGGACAGTAAGCGTTTATTGCTCACATCTGAGGTCTAGCTGGGCACTTCTGATCTTTTCTGGGCTCATCTCATGCTGGCTGATTTTGATTGGTCCCACAGAGATGATGGGGAAGCTCAGCTCTGCTCCAATTGTCTCTCATTCTCCATCAGGCAAACCTGGGTATTTTCCATAGTGATGACAGAATGCGAAGAGAGAGAAACCAAATTGTGAAAACGCATTTCTAGCTAATGCTGTGTTGAGTCTGCTAATATCCTATTGGACAAATCAAATCACATGGCTAAGCTGGGAGCAGGAAATTATACCTCCCCCTCTCTCCCCTTTACCCACTGTAGCAGGGAAATTACTGGCAAATTACATGCCAAAAAACAGGGACATAGAGAGTATTGAAAAATTTGGGCCACGTTTGCAATCCACTATAGTCTGGGGAACTTCCTTAAAACCTCATGTGTTACTTCCTTTAAGTAAAAAATATACTAGGGATTGTTTATTTTCGTGAGACAATACTGAACTCTGTAGTCTACAAATACTTAACTAAAATTCTGTGGTCCTGGATCCTAAGATTGGCTGGTGCACGTATATCTATGTTTTAAATCAAAATGAGCCTTTTAAGGTGTGTTTTTATCTTTTTACTCGACCACATCTTAACTGAACTTATTAGATTAATTATCCAACAACACATTCAATTGAATCACTTGCAAGACTTCCATTGAATTTCAATCCTGCTCATACACCCTGTGTCTCAAACTGGTGCCCTCATCTCTTTCCTCCTCTTCTCATGTTGCTGACTCCCTTGCAATTTGTTTAATCCACTGTTAGTAGGGCTTTGTGGCCATTGCTCAAAATCCTTATGAATTCACATTTCCTTTTATCCTTACTTCCTAGTCAGCTGGGATGTGACTAAAGATAACCAAATGTGAATCCAAACCAAACTCTTCTCTCATCAAGGGTCCACTGTACCCACTCTTCTACTTCTGGGAGTGGGAGGCAGTGAGGAGCCCACGAGCCTGGGAGCCAAATAGCAGGTTTTCTCCTCTGGGTTATGTTATGGTTTGCTTAACACTGACAAACATAATACAAGCATTTTCTGTTTAATGGACCCCACATATGTGCTGTGGAAATAGAGAAATTAGAATATAATGCAACTTCTAGAAATTTGAATATAATCTAATGAGAAAACAAACTTCTAAATATGCGAATGATATAGTGCTTTGGGACTACAAGGAGGAGGAAATACTCAATTCCACCTCACGTGGGCTGGAAAATCTTGTGAAGGACGTGACATCTGTGATGAGACTTGAAAGAGAATGTAGCCAGTGAGCAAAGCAGGGAGTAACGTTTCAGGGGGAACAAGTCTGTTCAAAAATTGCACGTTGTTCAGCATGCTTCAACAGTGGATGGGGAAAGGAGCTGTGAATTATGTAGTTATAAAACTGTTTAGTTCACCCTTAACTTTCTACTGTAATAATTTGTTCTCAAAATAGGTGAGTTTGGCTTCCTAGCAGCCTTCCTCCAGTAGAAAAAACCCATGAATTTAGAAAACCAGACAAGAAAATTAGACATCTATATCTCTAGGATGCTCAAGGTTTTAGGGACCTCCTGACTTCAGGAAGTCAATAGTTTTACAAAAGATGTCTGAGTCTAGCAAAAATTTTGTCTTGGAACCTTTGATTTTTATCTGCACATTTCTAAAGAGTATTACATAGTCATGGTCTAACATCTGGTTATTATATGATGTTCAAGTATAAGGTGTCTGGTTAGAAGAGATAAAAACTCAAAATAAAATACAAACAATTGATGAGACGGTTATGAGACGGTTCTTTACAAATTTAAAATTTTAATTACCTAGATTCATATTCTCAAAGGCGGGAGCTCAAGCCATCACCTTCTAAAACAAAGAACCACATTCTCAGTTTGTTGGCAGACGATGATCTTTTCTAGAGAACAATGAGGCTGAAATTCTGAGTGGACTAATTATAATTGTACATGTTGCCACTTGTCTTTTAGGTTAGAATATTACTTTAAACCAGAAGCAGATTTTGGAAGAAGTTGGTTTGTGGCTTTGAACTATTTAGCTGCATCTGGCTTTCCTACAACCTTGATTACAGTATGTAAATTCCAGAAGGGTCTGCCACCACGAATGCTTGTTAATGGGGATAGAGCCCCCTTCGTTACCGACTTTACTAACTTACAGAACGCAGTCCTGTTTGGTCTACATCTTGTTCACAAAATGGATGACTCTACAGGTAAGGGCCTTATAAACAATATCTTAAAGAAAATCAGTATTACATTGAATAGATAAGGAAAAAATAATGATATCAGAGATGTATACCGTTACAACACATACTCTCACAGAAAGTCATGGTTTCCTATGGGCGTCCACCCTACTCATTTTGCTCCTTCCACTCATGGCTCGTCCTTTCTTATGGGTCCTTATTGACCTATGAACCCACCAGACTACCTCAAGTGCACTTTTCTCATCTGCAAACCCAGATATATTTTGTTGTTGTTGTTGTTATAGTAGTGTTTTTTTTTTCACCTTAATATCACTCATAAACTTAGAAAAAATACAGGAATCTCAAAAGAAAACTTGCGATGATGAATGGGAAATCTAGAAAATTAACTTATGTAAGCTCCCTCCATCCAGCCTCACTAGTTATGGAAGAAGTATTCTGCTCCAGCACTTCAACTGTAAGGTTTCCTAGCGGAGTGAAAAACAGAAAGAATCTACAGTTGCAAATTCGAATGACCACATCATCCTAGTTTTCCAGATATGCTCTTATGCAGTGAACCAAGCTTAAAATATAATTAAATTTTTTTTTTTGAGGAAGATTGGCCCTGAGCTAACATCTATTGCCAATCTTCCTCTTTTTCTTTTTTCTCCCCAAAGCCCCAGTACATAGTTGCATACCCTAGTTGTAGGTTCTTCTGGTTCTTCTATGTGGGACATCACCTCAGCATGGCTTGATGAGCAGTGAGTAGGTCCATGCCCGGGATCCGAACTGGTGAACCCCAGGCCGCTGATGTGGAACACATGAACTTAACCGCTATGCCATTGGGCCAGCCCCAAAATATTTGTATTTTTACAATCCAAAAAATGAATCCAAAAGATATAAAAGTAAACATAAATACATTAAATATATGGTTTTGAAACCTCATTTGCATTAGTTAGAATAACAGATAAACCCAAACATTTTAGAGGCTTCATGCAGTTGAAGTTTCTTCTTGCTCCAGTAATGGTTCTAGTGCAGAGTTCTCAGTCAGTGGGAGTTTTCCTTCACACAATGAGTAGCAGACTGAAGATCCTTCCATCTGTGGTTCTTCCAGACCCTGGCCCCTATATTATCTACATCTCACCAGCAGAAAGATATTATAGCATCTGGAAAAGGCCTGGACATTTCCCTCACTTCATCTCATACTCTATTGGTATGAAACAGTCACATTGTTTCATATCTGGATGCAAGGGGGCTAGGAAATTTAACTGTTGCCTGAGAACCACTTTTGTGTGACAAATTTACACTATGAAAGGAGAAGCATGAATTTTGGTAGTCACCTAGCCATCTCTGCCAAATTATGACATAGTATAATTGCATTCTAGGCCTGGATGTATAAACTGGCTCTTTCCTGTTAGGATGAAAAGTCGAGGCACTGAGTGGAGAGTTAGGAGTTATTTCTTTGAAAGCCTGCAAGTGCCATACTACAATATTTTATTACAAGATCTGATTTTACTGGAACTTAGCTTTGGATTTAATATGTGATTTTGGGTTGCTTTCACAAGAAAAAAATGGGAGATTGAACCTTGAAAATTACTGATAAAAAAAGAAGTGAGCCTTGATAGCATAATTGCTTAGTTATCATAAAAGGAGGCATTTACTATCATCTAGTCATTAATCTTATGGCCAACCACTCACCATGCTCCTATTGACACTCAGAATTCAGTCACAGTGCCAAAGCCCTTGGAATTTTAAAATAAGCAGAGAATAGGGAAAACAGATGTATTAAAAACAAAGCATTAGTAAAAAACAAATATTGATATCCAAAAATGAGCATTTTTAGTTAATCTTCAATAGAAATATATACACACATTTACAAAATCCTTTTTTTTTTTTTTTTAATGAGAAAGATCAGCCCTGAGCTAACATCCATGCCAATCCTCCTCTTTTTGCTGAGGAAGACCCGCTCTGAGCTAACATCTATTGCCAATCCTCCTCCTTTTTTCCCCCAAAGCCCCAGTAGATAGTTGTATGTCATAGTTGCACCTCCTTCTACTTGCTGTACGTGGGACGCGGCCTCAGCATGGCTGGAGAAGCGGTGCGTCGGCACGCACCTGGGATCCGAAACCGGGCCGCCAGTAGCAGAACGTGTGCACTTAACCGCTAAGCCACAGGGCTGGCCCATACAAAATCCTTTTAAAGTATCTTTTAGCTACTTTTTAGTCTCCAAAAGTGTTTTATATTGCTTTTCACAAGGAACCTGAGTTAAAGTCTTTGAATATATAAATAAAATTAATCTTTTCAGGCTTCAAGTTAGCTCTTTAACATTTCTGCTGGTAGTAAGAACTGGTGTGGACTTATTCATTTTTAATTATGTAAAATTTTCAACTTCCTCTCCATCTATAGTAGCGTCAGGTTTTAATCCTTGACTACATATAGTCTAATAGTAGAGATCTCATATTAAAGTTGAGAAATAATATTAGGTAATAAATAAGTAGTAGGAAAAGAAGCCTTGCCTAGATTTTATGTTTTTTTTTTCAAGAGTGGTATGAAAATAAACAATGAAGACTGAGTGAAGGTTCAAAACTGTCAGAAGCTGGATGATTCATGTTAACATAATTCAAAGTGTTTTAAAAACCTATTAAATTTCATGATTCAAGGCTGAGGCCAGTTTCCCCCTTGATACCCCCAACCTGACCAAGGAGGTCTTTACCACCTTCTCCTCTGCTGCAGTCATTGTCACCTCCACCCCTTCACCAGGAGTGAAGGGTTTAGACCCCACATCTAGCACTCAAACTTTTAAGACTTCCACTTGAGAGATGGTCCCTGAAAACATCTAGCTTTGAAAGCAAACAGGGCTTGCATCCATAAGACCCAAAAGGCTAAAGTGAACTAAGGACAGTTCTTAAAGGGCTTAGGCAGACTCACTAAGGCAAACACTCCAGGGCCCAGAGTAGAGGCAACGGACTGAAATACGTCCAGTCTTTTCATGAAAGAGGCCTATCTGCTCATCTTAATACTTCAGACTAGGGGGGTAGGCTTCTAATTTAACACACAAGGGGCTGACTGCAATACTCACCAGAGACTGGGGACCCAGTGGGTGCCATCTTCACTCTTTCCCTCTGCCTTGTTCCAGGTTGCCAGTATCTCTTGGAAAGGAGTTTGTGCACATGTCTGGTGCCCCATTTTTTGCAGCTGCTGCTCAGCAGATACCACTCGATCACCTGGCTCCTTTGGCCAGTGGGGCTTAAATTCATGAGTTCCACAGGACTGTAACAAACAAAAGCTGCTGCCTGAAGATCCAGCTTACAATTAGCCTGCATGTAGGTTCTAACTGAGATCCTCCCCTTTGGGACACTGATAGGTCTTGGTACACCCTCAACTACTGGGAGCCAATAAGAACAAAGAAAGCTGCTTGGACAATCATAAAGGACTGAGAAACAACTAAGAGCTAGGGCCTGATTGAATAATAAGATGCATCTCCTACAAAGTCCACTCCTTTAAGACCGGGAGAGGAGCTGTTTTACCTAATGCATAGAAATAAACACAAAGAGTCAAGGAAAATGAAGAAACAAAGGAATATGTTCCAAATGAAAGAACAAGATAACACTTCAGAAAAAGATCTTAATGAAACAGAGATAAGTGATTTACCTGATCGAGAGTTCAAAATAATGGCCATAAAGATGCTAACTGAGGTCAGGAGAATAATGTATGAACAAAGAGAACATTTCAATACAGAGATAGAAAATATAAGAAAGTATCAAATAGAAATCACAGAGCTGAAGAACACAAGCTGCAAAATTCAACAGACAGGATCAGCAGCAGACAATTGAAACAGAAGAAAGGATCAGTGAACTCAAAGACAGAGCAATAGAATTCATCCAATTAGAGAAGCAAAAAGAAAAAAGTATGAAAAAGAGTGAAGATAGCTTAAGGGACTTATGGGACAACATCAAGCAGACCAATATTCTCATTGTAAGGGTCCCAGAAAGAAAAGAGAGAGAAAAGGCAGAAAACCTATTTGAAGAAATAATGGCTGAAAACTCCCCTAACCTGGGGAAGGAAACAGACATCCAGACCCAGGAAGCCCAGAGAGTTCCAAATAAGATGAACCCAAAGAGACTCACACCAAGACACATTGTAGTTAAACTGTCAAAAGTTAAAGACAAGGAGAGAATCTTAAAAGCAACAGGAGAAAAACAACTTGTTAAGTACAAGGGACCCTCCCCTATAAGACTACCAGCAGATTTTTCAGGAGAAACTTTGCAGGCCAGAAGGGAGTGGCATGATATATTTAAAATACTGAAATAAAAAAACTGGCAACCAAGAATACTGTACCTGGCAAAGTTGTCCTTCAAAATTGAAGGAGTGATAAATAGTTTTCCAGATGAGCAAAAACTGAAGGAGTTCAGCACCACTAGACCAGCCTTACAAGAAATGTTAAAGAGACTTCTTTAAGGTGAAACAAAAGGGTGCTAATTAGTAAGAGGAAAACATATGAAAGTATAAATCTCACTGGCAAAGGTAAAACAGTTAAATTCAGAATAATCTAATGTTGTAATGATGGTAGTTAGTCGCTTACAAAGCTAGTATGAAGACTAAAAGACTGAGGTAGTAAAAATAACTATGAATACAATAATTTGCTAATGGATACGCAAGACAAAAGACGTCAATTGTAACATCAAAAACGTAAAACCTAGGGGGTGTGAGAGTAAAATTGTAGAGCTTTAGAATGTGCCCGAACGTAAGTTGTTAACTTAAAATAGAGTGTTATAAGATGTTTTATGTAAGCCTCATGGTAACCACAAAGCAAAAGTCTACAGTAGATACAAAAAAGATAATGAGAAAGGAACCTAAGCACACCAATAGAGAAAATTAACAAATCACAAAGGAGGAGAGCAAGAGAAGAAGAAAAGAACAGAGGAACTACAAAACAGCCAGAAAACAATTATCAAAATGACAATAAGTCCATATCTATCAATAATTATTTTTAATGTTAATGGACTAAATTCTCTGATCAAAAGACACAGAGTGGCTGAATAGATCAAAAAAACAAGACCTGGGGCCGGCCCGGTGGCGCAGCGGTTAAGTGCACCACACTCCGCTTCAGGTGGCCTGGGGTTCGCAGGTTCAGATCCTGGGCATGCACCAGTGCACCGCTTGTCAAGTCATGCTGTTGTGGCATCCCATATAAAGCAGAGGAAGATGGGCATGGATGTTAGCCCAGGGCCAATCTTCCTCAGCAAAAAAAAAAAAAAAAAAAAGAGGAGGATTGGCATTGAATGTTACCTCAGGACTGATCTTCCTCACAAAAAAACAAAACCAAAAAAAACAAGACCCAACTATATGCTGACTACAAGAGACTCACTTCAGCCTTAAGGGCACACACAGCCTGAAAGTGAAGCGATGTACAAAGCTATTCCATGCAAATGGAAAGCAAAAGAAAGCTGAGGTAGCTATACTTAGACAAAATAGACTTTAAAACAAAGAAGGTCATAACATAATGATAAAGGGGTCAATCCAACAAGAAGATATAACACTTGCAAATATTTATGCACCCAATACAGGAGCTCCTAAATATATAAAGCAATTAATAGATCTAAAGGGAGAAATAGACAGTAATACAATGATAGTAGGGGACTTCAATACATGACTTTCATCAATAGATAGATAATCCAGAGGGAAAATCAATAAGGAAACATCTAGGATAAAGATTATTTTGTGTATTACTAGAATTTATAAACCACCGACCCAATAATAGATCAAGACATTTTTATTTGGTCTACAAATGTAAACATTTAAAATACAAAATTATTTGTGAAAATATAATAATGAGAGATTTCATTAAAACGTCTAAATTTCTGAGACTCTCCTAAAAATAATACAGGGTACAGTGGGCCTACATTCCTTCATGTCAACAAACGGTTGGAGTAGTAGCTACCTCTTCTTGAAATAGTTTTTTATAGCTACCATCATTACTAATTTTCTATACTTATCTGATCTCAAACATTTATGTTACCTTCCTGGCATCTGTAGGCATTAGGTTTTGCACCCTCCAATATAAGTAGTGATTAATATTATGTACATGACTTAAATCCCTCAAGGAATTAGTACTGGAGAGGTAATTGAGAGGGATCATTTTTTTGTCCCCACCTAAGATCAAAATCAGTTGAGATCAACAAAGGAGCAAGTGAATGGAGATAGAACCTCAGCTTTAATACTGGAAAACAATTGAGGAATGTGATTTAGACGTGCAGCAACAACGTTCTCATTCCATACCCTACACTAGATGTATGAAAAGCTACCCAAGGGAAAGTTTAAGTGTAGAATAGGCCACTTACCCTAGCATTATTTCCTCACTAGTCTAGATAGAAGAGAAAAAGACCTATTCTTGGGTCTTTGGACTTTAATAGATTAGATAAAGCCAATTGAGAAACATGAACCAAATGATCTCACCCACCAATCAGGTTAAAGGCAACATCTCCATGGAACAAATTTTAAAAGATGTTGATGAAAATAGCTCTTCATGAAAATTAAGCATCATCTTCCCATCTCCAAAGAGTCTAGGAAGAAAAAGAAGTAGACACGGACCAAGTGTTCTGGATACTTTCACACTGTTACCTCTTGTACATTAATAGATCTAACCTGAAATATTCTCTTCAAAAATTTTTAAAAACTCTTAACTTATTTTATCTTTATTTAAAATGCATTTTAATTGCTATAACTGTTGCTGATTTATTTTTAATTATATTTAATATATTCAAACTTAAAAAATGTCTAATTG
This sequence comes from Diceros bicornis minor, assembly GCF_020826845.1. Classification (NCBI taxonomy): domain Eukaryota; kingdom Metazoa; phylum Chordata; class Mammalia; order Perissodactyla; family Rhinocerotidae; genus Diceros; species Diceros bicornis. Next base: position 10,067,959 of record NC_080762.1, on the reverse strand, counting down.
CATAGATATTTATTAAATGAAAATAAAAGTCTTCTTTACCATCCTTCTTCACTTACATCTCTTGGTCCTTTACCAAATTTTTAAAAATCAGTCTTTGGGGGTTGGCCCCATGGTGTGGTGGTTAACTTCAGCACACTCTGCTTCAGCAGCCTGGGTTCACAGGTTCAGATCCCAGGCATGGACCTTCACAACTTGTCAGCCATGCTGAGAGGTTGACCCACATACATAATAGAGGAAAACTGGCACAGATGTTAGCCTAGGGCTAATCTTCCTCAAGCAATAAAAAGAAGAAGATCAGCAAGAGATGTTAGCTCAGGGTGAATCTTCCTCAGCACACACCCAAAAAACATCAGTCTCTGGAGCCCATTTCAAGAATTTTTTTATACATCAAACAATGCAAATAAGTGAATAAATAAAAGTTGTGTTTGCACAAAGGAAATCACACCACTGTATACTGTACTTTTTTTTTTATTAGACAATTATCTCGGAGTTTTTCCCGTATCAAGATATACTGATCCAACTCATTCTGTTCAAAGGATATGTAGTAGTGTTTCATTTAATGAATTTACCATAACTATAGACATTATTTGGTGTTGTAAACTACTGGCAATAATGCAATAATGTCACTTTATGTATATTTTTCTTCACATAAATTATGATTTTACCAATAAATTTGTAGAAAGGAAATGAATTAAAATTAATGAGTCATACAGTGCCAAATGGTACTCAAAAAAGTTTTCAGGAGTTTATATTTTTGTCATAAAACAATGAATTAAGGTTCTTGTTTTCTCCAACCCCCTATTGTATAGCAATTTCTATAATTTGTGTTAGATTTTTATGTAGAAAATGTTACTTCACTGTTATGAAAATTTATAATTCTTTGAATGTGTTTCTGTACATTTCCCAGTTCTCTGGTTAGTTACTTGTGTTTCTTATTGATTTTTACATGAAGCCCTGGTCAGTTAATTTTAAATTTAAAAATTTTATGTGTGTAATTATCATGTAATGAATATAGAATATTTATATGCAAAATACATAGAATTTTGTTTAAAATAAACATTTTAATAATTGAGTATTAATTTAAATTTACATGTAATAATTTTATGTCTTTTCCAGGTTCATTATCTTTGATTAATGGAGAATTTTAATGGAGATATATGATGCGAGGAAGCTAGTTCTAGAGCTCTCTGAAAGAATTCTTGAAATCTTTAATTCAATGTTTTCTGGAAATAATTAAGAATTGAAAATGAACAATTCTAATTTGGTGAGCAACAGTAATTTCAAAATTTCATGTGACATAACCATATAGTTTTCTTGTTTCTGGTGTTTTTGATTTAGGCTCATTTGTTAGGATTTTGTCCATGCATTCCTAGCTTTAAATTCAAACTAATGCTATGACGATTTTGCTCAATTAATAATTGTCGATTTTTGAATTCATCAATACTTAAAATGTTTAGGATCTAAAGAAGATTATATTAAGCTATCAAAAATCACTGAGAAATTAATAAACAAACATTAAACTTGTATGGCTCTTTTGTTGTTATTCTATATAATCTAATTTCATGAAGTTTAGAGTGATATATCCTAGTTGATTTATAGCCAAAATCCAGAACATTTTAAAATAAAATATTGACAGTCAATTAAAAACTTTAAAACTCATAAAACTGAACTGGTATTAGAATACATAACTGATTTGTCAGTTTTTTGTGTGTGTTTTCACTGACCACAAGTTTATAGAAGTTACATACTAAGTTTCTCCTCCTTCGGTCCACCTTGATAATGAATGCTTAAGGATTAAGTTTGTCAAGGTTGCTCTCCTTTAGGAGAGAGAATGCGCTGGCCAGGAAGTGGTGACTTCCAGAGCTGACATGAAGCTTTAATATGAAGATTTTTCCCAAGGGCCTCATCCACAGACTAAGTCTAGCGACTAACTCCTGGAAAAAGAATTAGATAAACTGATTTGAATAATATGGGCGCTGGAGTAGGAAAGATATAGTTTAAATCACAATTGCTTTCCAGAGTGAACTTGGGTAATTTTTCTAGTCCCCTCCATGCCTCAGTTTGGTTAGTGTTAAAATGAAGATTATAAAACCTACTTGCAGAATTATTTTGAGAAGTCAGTAAAAACATGACTATAAAGTGACTAGGACTCTTCCCAATGAGCATTAAGCATCTACAAAAGGTAGCAATTGTCACAGCAATTGTGCTCAGAGATTGATGACATATGCTGTATTGTTGGGGCAAGAAAAACATGATGAGCCAAGACCATGAATAAGTTTTTATGGAATCCAAAAACACACAGAAGATTTCCTGGTAGCTGTATACAACAGAGGCAGTGTAGTAAACAGGCTTCCAAATCTTCTCCTCAAATGATGTGAAATAACTACAGATTTACGAAATGTCTACACAAAACCAAATCCTCAAATTACTTGAAGACTAGAAGATGCTGAATAGGCAAAACAGCTCCCATTGAAAAGAGAAAAATCAACAAATACCAATGCCTCAGTACATAGGCTTTGACCCTATCTTGGCAAGCAAAGGTAGACCAAGAAAAACTGTGGTGTAGACCAAGGAGGGTAGATACTAGCAAAGGAGTCTGAGCCTGGGATGGACTGACCATCAGAATCTAACCTTATTCTGAAAATACTAAAAAGCAATGGGCAGATCAGAGTACCTCAGAGACCAACAGCAGGAAGCAGGTTTCAAAGAATGAGCACAATTTAAAGGGATAGGGCTGCGATTTAAAGAGATGGGCTCTTTTAAAAGATCAAGATTGATTTAAAAGGACAGGCACAATTTCAAGTGACAGTGTTCCAAATGCATAATTTCTGACAGTGAAAGAAAGTAAAAAGAAGGACGACGTGTCCTTTGGTAATTGGGGAGCGGAGGATAAAAGAAGAAAAGGAAGGAAATTTAGTGTTCTCCAAGACAAAAGAGAACTAAAAAACTAGATGACTCTGAACTGATCCCCCATCATCAAAGCAAGTAAACCAACAAACAAAAACAGCCAAAGCAAGTGGACATAGCTGACTCAACAGAAAATTAACTGGGTATCATTAATTAGAAATCTTGTAAAACATCACAAAGTAATAAATAAGAACAAGAGGAAAATAAAATCAAGAACGAACATTTGCAGAACATCAGGAAATAAAATTTCACATAAATAAACTGAAGAAAATTTCTCTCAGAAAAATCACCATGAAGCAAAAGAAAATTGTTAAGTCTATACTCTAAACAAAATTAAATATACTCAAACAAGATTTTGAGGCTATGAAAACCAATTTGAATCAGAAATTAAAAAACTAAAAACAGAGATAAAGAAAAAAAAAAACAGGGAGAAATGAAAAAAAAAAGTGTTAATAAAACTCAGGAAAGAAATGGATGAAAAAGGCAAAATCAGAGAAATGAAAAAACAAAGTATAAATTGAGTTGCCGAAGGCAGAGTAAGCTCAAATGAAATTTTAATAAGCTATATTAAAGAAAGATAGGAAAACAACCAAGAGCTGATAATAGCTCAAGAACAAAGAGCTATATCAGAAGAATAGAATAGCAAGTTCATAGCTAGATGCAAATACATATGGAAACTTAGTACATGACAAACATGGAATCTCATATCATTAGAGCAGAGAGTGACTTGCTAATAAATGATGCTGGGATAACTAGATAGCTACTTGGAAAAAGATAAAATTAGATCCATTTCTCACAACTGATACAAAAACAAACTCTGAATGAATTTGTCATCTAAACACAAAAAAATGAAACCATAGATATGCAAGAGGAAAATTTGGCTGAATCGCTCTTAAACTTTGGTGCGAGCATAGGCTTTTTAATTTTATTGCTTGGAGGCAATAAAAAAAGGAATGATTTGATTACTTAATAATGGAAAATGTTTACATAATAAAAACAGCATAAACAAAGTCAAAATACAATTTACATAGAAGAAAAGATCCTTAACACATACCATACACAAAGAGCAAACATCCCTAATATATAAAGAACTCTTAAAATTCAGAGACAAATGACTTAAAACCTGGTATTAAAAATTCAAAAACTGGAGTGACGTCAGCAACATGCAGGAGTGAGCTTTCCCCCTTAGACTCTCCCCCTATAAGATACAATGAAAAGGACATTCATATACCAACAGTGGACATTCACACAACATAGAAGATGTCTGAGAGACCCACAAGCCTGAAGGTGGAGGTGCTGGAACCCCTGGAGGAAGTGGAAGGAGGTAAGGAGAACTCCTCTCCTTCCCCAATGACAGTGACTCTGGGACCAGCAAGGCGTGGCTCTCAGAAAGAGGGGAGGAGGGGCAGCCCTCCCTGGGAAAACCATAGCTCTTCAAGTTCTCTCACAGTCTGTGGGAAATTCCCATATGGAGGGGACTGAATTGTTGCAGAGGTGTCTTCATCAAGCTAGCATCCCAGGAGAGCAGATAGTGAGGGAAGAGTGAGAAGCCTCTGGGATCAAGCAGGTGAAAGAAAGAGCCCTTCACCCTGCCTGGCACTCCAGCACAACCGCTGAGCCAGAGTCCCAGTTGATTGTGGCGGGCTCAGAATACACAGCCCTAGACCCCCATCCAATGGGGGCAGGTGGAAGCTGTGACCAAATATTTTCAGCATGAGGGAAAATAAGCCCACACCCCCAAGCAGTATGCAAAAACATCTTAAATCTTCAGACTAGAAGGAAAATGACAAGCACCTAGAAATCAATCCCAAAGGCAGAGAAATTTATAACCTAAACGACAGAGAATTCAAAACAGTTATCATAAAAAAGCTCAATGAATTACAAGAAAATGCAGATAGACAATTCAACGAAATCAGGAACTTCTTCTGAAAGGAGATTGAAACTATAAAGAAAAACCAGTCAGAAATGTAGGAGATGAAAAACACAATGGAAGAGATAAAAAAAAATCTGGAATCTTTAAAGAACAGACCTGACAATATGCAGGAAAGAATTAGCATTATTGAGGACAGGAATGCAGAAATCCTCAATTCTCCAAGAAATATCAGACTCAATTAGGAAATGCAACAGAAGGATTATAGGTTTTCCAGAGGGAGAAGAGAGGGAAAAAGGAGCAGAGGGCTTGTTCAAAGAAATAACAGCTGAGACCTTACCAAACTTGGGGAAGGAGCTGAAAATACAAGTGAATGAAGTCAATAGATCTCCTAAATATATCAACATAAAAAGACCCTCTCCAAGGTATATAGTAGTAAAGCTGGCAAAAGTCAATGACAAAGAACAACTATTCAAGGCAACAAGACAAAAAAAAATAATGTACAAAGTAATTCCTATCAGACTCTCAGCCAATTTCTCAGCAGAAACTTTATAGGCTAGGAGAGAATGGAATGACATATTCAAAATTCTGAAAGACAAAAACTTTCAGCCAAGAATACTCTATCCAGCAAAAATATCCTTCGGATATGATGGAGAAATAATAAGTATCCCAGATAAACAAAAGCTAAGGGAGTTCATTGCCATCAGACCTCCACTACAAGAAATGCTCAAGAAGGCCCTCATGCCTGAAAAGAAAAAAAGAGAAAGGCGATACAAAACTTTGAGCAAGGAGATAAATAGCTAGACACAATCAGATAAATTGCAGCTCTCTATCAGAATAGGTTAGCAAACACTTAATCATAACATCAAAGATTAAGGGAAGGAAAACACCAAAAATAAATATAACCTCATTACTTTAAAAACAAACTCACAACACAAGATGGAGTAAGTTGTGACAATAATAACTTAGAAGGAGAAGAGGAAAGGGATAGAATCAACTTAGTCTAAGGAAATAAGACACCATCAGAAAATGGACTATCTCATCTATGAGATTTTTTATTCAAACCTCATGGTAACCACCAAACAAACAATCAGAACAGAGTCACATATGATAAATAAAGAGAAAACTAAAAGAATCATCATACAGAACTACCAAACTGAATTGGTAGTCCGAAACACACAGGATGAGAAACAGAGGAAATGCAGAACCGGAAAACGAGTAATAAAATCGCAGCATTAAGCCCTCATATATCAATAATCACTCTAAATGTAAAAGGATTGAATTCTCCAATCAAAAGACACAGAGTAGTGGGATAGATTAAAAAACAATCTCCAACAATATGATGCCTCCAGGAAACACATCTCAGCTCTAAAGAGAAACACAGGCTCAGGGTGCAAGGATGGAAGACAATACTCTAAGCTAATGGTAAACGAAAGCAGGTGTTGCCATACTTAGACAAAGTACACTTCAAGATAAAACAAGTAATGAGAGACAAAGAGGGACAATATATAACAATAAAAGGGACACTCCATGAAGAAGACATATCACTTTTAAATATATATGCACCCAACACAGGAGCACGAAAGTACATAAAGCAACTACTGACAAACCTAAAAGGAGACATTAACAACAACACAATAAGAGTAGGGGATCTTAACACCCCACGTACATTGATGGATAGATCACCCAGACAGAAAGTGAATAAGGAAATAGTGGATTTAAATGAAAAACTAGACGAGATGTATGTAACAGATATATATAGAGAGAGCTCCATCCAAACATAGCAGATTACACATTCTTCTCAAGAGTGCATGGAACATTCTCTAGGATAGACCATATGTTGGGAAACAAGGCAAGCCTCTATAACTTTAAGAAGATTGAAATCATAACAAGCATCTTTTCAGACCATAATGCTATGAAACCAGAAATCAACTACAAGAAAAAAACCAGGAAAGTGACAAAGATCTGGAGACTAAACAAGATGCTACTGAACAACCAATGGATCATTGAAGGAATTAAAGGATAAATCAAAAAATATCTGGAGACAAATGAAAATGAAAATACACCATAGCAACTCATATGGGATGCAGCCAAAGCAGTCCTGAGAGGGAAACTCATAGCAATTCAGGCCCACCTTAACAAACAAGAAAAATTCCAAATAAGCAACCTTAAACTAACAGAATCAGAAAAAAACAAAGAAAGTCCAAAGTCACTAGAAGAAGGGAAATAATAAAAAATCAGACCAGAAATAAATGAAATTGAAACCAAAAAAAGAAAAAAAAAGTAGAAAGGATCAATGAAACAGTGGCTCTTTGAGAAGATAAACAAAATTGACAAATCCTTAGCCAGACTCACTAAGAAAAAGAAAAGCCTCAAATAAATAAAATTATAAATGAAAAAGGAGAAATTACAATGGATACCCCAGAAATACAAAGGATTATAAGAAATGCTATTAAAAACTATATGCCAACAAATTGGACAACCTAGAAGAAATGGATAAATTCTTAGACTCACACAACCTCTCAAAACTGAATCAAAAAGAAATAGAGAATCTGAATAGACAAATCACAAGTAAAGAGATTGAAACAGTAATAAAAAACCTCCCAAAAAATAAAAGTCCAGGACCAGGTGGCTTCTCAGGAGAATTTCACCAAACATTCAAAGAATATTTAATACCTATCCTTCTGAAAGTATTCCAAAAAATAGAGGAAGATGGAACACTTCCTAACACATTCTATGAGGCCTAAGTCACCCTGATACCAAAGCCAGACAAGGATAATACAAAGAAAGAAAATTACAGGCCAATATCACTGATGAGCATAGATGCAAAAATCCTCAACAAAATATTGGCAAACCAAAAACAGCAATAGATTAAAAAGATCATACACCATGATCAAATGGGATTTATACCAGGGACACAAGGATGCTTCAACATCCACAAATTAATCAATGTGATACACCACATTAACAAAACGAGGAATAAAAGCCACACAATCATCTCAATAGATGCAGAGAAAGCATTTGACAAGATCCAAGATCCATTTATGATAAAAAAACTCTCAACAAAATGGGTATAGAAGGAAAGCACCTCAACATAATAAAGGTATATATGACAAACCCACAGCCAACATCACAGTCAACAGGGAAAAATTGAAAGCCATTCCTCTGAGAACAGGAACAAGACAAGGGTGCCCACTCTTGCCACTTTTATTCAACATGGTTCTGGAGGTTTTGGACAGAAAAATAAGGTAAGAGAAAGGAATAAAAAGAACCCAAATAGGCAACGAAGAGGTGAAACTCTCACTATTTGCACACAACATGATTTTATATATAGAAAACCCTAAAGAATCCAGTGGAAAATTATTAGAAATAATCAACAACTACAGCAAAGTTGTAGGGTACAAAATCAACTTACAAAACTCAGTTGCATTTCTATACTCTAAAAATGAACTAACAGAAAGAGAAAGCAAGAAGACAATCCCATTTACAATTGCAGCAAAAAGAATAAAATATCTAGGAATAAATTTAACCAAGGAGGTGAAAGACCTATATGATGAAAACTATAAGACATAATTGAGTGAAATCAATGATGACATAAAGAAATGAAAAGATATTCCATGCACATGGATTGGAAGAATCAACATAGTTAAAATGTCCATACTACCTAAAGCAATCTACAGATTCAATGCAATCCCAATCAGAATCCCAATGACATTCTTCACAGAAATAGAACAAAGAATACTAAAATTCATATGGGGCAACAAAAGACCCTGAATAGCCAAAGCAATCCTGAAAAAGAAGAACAAGGCTGGAGGCATCACAATCTCTGACTTTAAAATATACTACTAAGCAATAGTAATTAAAACAGCATGGCACTGATACAAAAACAGACACACAGATCAATGGAACAGAATTGAAAGTCCAGAAATAAAACCTCATATCTATGGGCAACTAATCTTTGACAAAGGAACAAAGAACATACAATGGAGAAAGGAAAGTCTCTTCAATAAACGGTGCTGGGAAAACTGGACAGCCACAAAAGAATGAAAGCAGACCATCTTCTTTTGCCGTACACAAAAATTAACTCAAAATGGATCAAAGACTTGAAGGTAAGACCTGAAACTATAAAACTCCAGAAGAAAATACAGGCAGTACACTGTTTGACATTAGTCATAGAAGGATCTTTTCAAATTCCATGTCTACTCAGACAAGGGAAACAAAAGAGAAAATAAACAAGTGGGACTTCATCAGACTAAAGTACTTCTGCAAGGCAAAGGAAACCAGCATCAAAATGAAAAGATAACCCACCAGCTGGAAGAAAATATTTGCAAATCATATATCTGACAAGAGGTTAACCTCCATAATATATAAAGAACTGACACAACTGAACAACAAAACAACAAACAACCCAATCAAAGAATGGGCAGAGGATATGAACAGACATTTTTCCAAGGAAGATATACAGATGGCTAATAGACACATGAAAAGATGTTCAACATTGCTAATCATCAGAGAAATGCAAGTCAAAACTACACTAAGATAACACCTTACACTCGTTAGAATGGCTATAATCACCAAGACAAAAAATAAGAAATGTTGAAGAGGTTGTGGAGGAAAGGTAACCCTCTTTCACTGCTGGTGGGAACGCAAACTAGTGCAGCTTCTATGGAAAACAGTATGGAGATTCCTCAAAAAATGAAAAATAGAAATACCTTATGATCCAGCGATCCCACAACTGGGTATATATCCAAAGAACTTGAAATCAACAATCCAAAGAGGGTTATGCACCCCTATGTTCACTGCAGCATTATTCACTATAGTCAAGAAGTGGAAGCAATCCAAGTGTCCCTCACCTGATGATTGGATAAAGAATATGTGGTATACATATATACAATGGGATACTACTGCCATTAAAAAAGACAATATCATCCCATTTGCAACAACATAGATTGACCTGGAAGGTGTTATCTTAAGCAAAATAAGCCAGACAGAGAAAGATAAACACCATATGATTTCACTCATGTGTGGAAGATAAAGTAACACACGGACAGAGAGAACAGTTTGGTTGTTACCAGGGGAAAAGGGGTTGGTGGGTGGGCACAAGGGGTGAAGGGGTGCATTTATGTGGTGACTGACAAATAATAATGTACAAGTGAAATTTCACGATGTTATAAACTATTATGACATCAATTAAAAAAAAATAGAAGTATAGACGGGCAGTTTGACAACCTGGCCCAAAGGAAAAATAAAAAATACAACAAATAACAAGGGTTGGCAAGGATGTGGAGAAAAGGGATCCCTTGTGTACTGCTGGTCAGAATGTAAATTAGTGCAACCACTATGGAAAACAGTATGGCGGTTTCTCAAAAAATTAAAAATAGAACTACCATATGATCCAGCAATTCAACTTCTGGGTTTTTATCCAAAAAATGAAAACACTAATTCAAAAAGATATATGCACCTCTGTGTTCACTGCAGCATTATTTACAAAAGCCAAGATATGGAAGCAACCTCAGTGTCCATCGGTAGATGAATGAATAAAGAATGTACATTCATACATACACACACAATAGAATATTACTCAGCCATAAAAAATAAATGAAATCCTCCCATTTCCAATAACATGGATAGATATGAGGGTGTTATACTAAGTGAAATAAGCCAAAAAAAGAAAAATACTATATAATTTCACTTATATATGGAATCTAAAAAAGGCAAAACAAATGAACAAACATAACAAAACAGACTCACAGATAAAGAGAACAAATTGGTGGCTGCCAGAGGGGAGGGTGGTGGAGAGAAGGCAAAATAGGTGAATGGTATAAGAGGTACAAACTTCCAGTCATAAAATAAATAAGTCACGGGGATGTAATGCACAGCATAGGAAATAGTCAACAATATTGTAATAACTTTGTATGAGGACAGATTGCAACTAGTCTTATCAGGCTGATCATTTTGTAATGTAAATAAATGTTGAATCACTATGTTGTATACCTGAAACTGATACAATTTTGTATGTCAACTATACTTCAATAAAAAAAAGAAAGAAATTATCAGAGCCTGAAGTTCTCCTCATGAGGTTTTTAACTATGAATCAATTTCTTTAATAGGTATATTTCTTGGGGCCGGCCCCGTGGCTTAGCAGTTAAGTGCGTGCGTTCCGCTACTGGCGGCCCGAGTTCAGATCCTGGGTGCGCACCGACGCACCACTTGTCCAGCCATGCTGAGGCAGCGTCCCACATACAGCAACTAGAAGGATGTGCAACTGCAACATACAACTATCTACTTTGGGGAGAAAAAGGGGGGGAGGAAGAGGAGAATTGGCAATAGATGTTAGCTCAGGGCCGGTCCTCCTCAGCAAAAAGAGGAGGATTGGCATGGATGTTAGCTCAGGGCTGATCTTCCTCACAAAAAAAAAAAGGTATATTTCTTGAGCGAGCTTTGGTAGCTTGTGTCCATAAAAGAATTTGTCCATTTCACCTAAGCTGTTGAATTTATTGGCATAAAGTCACTAACAATACTCCTTTATTTATTTATTTTTTGGCAAGGAAGATTGTCACTGAGCTAACACCTGTTGCCAATCTTCCTCTTTTTTTGCTTGCGGAAGGCTGTCGCTGAGCTAACATCTGTGCCAATTGTCCTCTATTTTATACGTGGGACGCCGCTATAGCATGGCTTGATGAGCAGTGCACAGGTACATGCCTGGGATCCAAACCCGTGAACCCCAGGCCACGGAAGTGGAGCATGCGAACTCAACCACTATGCCACCGGGCCAGCCCCTAACAACACTCCTTTATTACCTATATAATGTCTGTAGGATCTGCAGTGATGTTTCCTCTTTCATTCCTAATATTGGTAATTTGTGTCTTCTTTTTCTTGATCACTTTGCTTAGAGGTTTGTTAATTTTATTGTTTTCTTAAAGAACCAGCTTCTGGTTTCACTGGTTTTCTGTATTGTCTCTACATTCTATTTCCCTGATTTTTGCTCGTATCTTTAATTTCCCTCCTTTTGCTTATTTTGAATTTCATTAGGCCTTCTTTTTAAAGTTTCTTAAGATGGAAGCTCAGGTCATTATTAATTTTAAACCTTTTTTCCTTTTCTAATATAAACATTTGATTCTATAAATTTCTAAGCATTATTTAGCTGCACCCCACAAATTTTTATATGCTTCACTTTTATTTTATTTAAAGTATTTTCTAATTTCCCCTGTGATTCCTTTTTTGACCCATGGGTTATTCAGAAGTGTGCTGCTGAATTTTCAAACATATGGGAATTTTCCAGTTATTTTGCTGTTACTGATTTTTAGTTTAATTCTGGTGTGGTCAGAGAACACACTCTGTATGACTTCAATCCTTTAAAACTTATTTACACTTGTTTTATGGTCCAGAATATTTGTGAATGTTCCACATGTGCTTGAAAATAATGTGTATTCTACTGTTCCTTGGTAGAATGTCCTATAAATGTCAGTTAGGTTAATTTGGTTAATAGTGTTAAAGTTTTCCATGTCCTTACTGATATTTTGTCTACTTTTTCCATTTCTCTACTGAGAGGGGGAATTGAGCTTTCCAACTATAATTGCAGATTTATCTACTTCTCCTTTCAGTACCATAGTTTTTTTTCTCTTCCATATTGAAGTTCTACATTTAGAATTGTTGTATCCTCTTGGTGAACTGACACCTTGATCATCATAAAATGTTTCTTTTTACCCCAGTAATATTCCTGGTTCTGAAGTGTACTGTCTGATATTAATATAGCCACTTCAGTTTTCTTTGTACTAGTTGGCATATATTAGTATATTGTTTCCATCCCTTCACTTTCAACCTATCTGTATTATTATATTTAAAAACACTGTTATCCTTTTGCTTTATTTGGGTCTTTTTGTTATATCTTCGATTTCTCATTATGCTCTTGTTTTCTGTTATATTTTTCCACATATTTGTAAGATTTATAATAATGTTTTAAGGTTGTCTGCTAATTCTATCATCTCTCTCGTTTTGGATATGTTTCTATGATTGGGCTTTCTCCCTGTTGTGGGTTCCCTGCTTCTTTGCACGCCTGGTACCTTTCAATTGTGAATTATACATTGTTGAGCATTACTCCCATAACAAGCACTGAACCTGGTTCAGGCATGCAGTTAAGTTTCTTGCAGATTGATCCTTTTGAATCTTTGTTTTCAAGGTTTGTAAGGGGGGATCTAGAACAAACTTTACTCTAGAACTAATTTAGTATCAGTTCCTGTCAGCCTCCAGAACCTCCTTCAATACTTCTTGTACTGCAAGTCTGCTGGTGACACATAACTCTGCCTTTTTAAAAAAAAAAAAAAAAAAATTGAAATTGTTCTCCATTTTATCTTCAATTTCTGAAGGATATTTTTGTTGGATACAGAATTTTAGGTTGCCTTTCATTCCCCAACACTTTAAAGATGTCATCTCCCTATCTCCTAGCTTGGATAGTTTTTGATGAGAAGTCATCATTTTTCCTTTCTGCATAATGTGCTACTTTTTCTTCAGTTTGCTTTTAAGATTTTCTTTTTATCTTTGGTTTTCAGCAATTTGAATATAATGTTCAACATAAGTGTGTTCACACTGCTTGTGATGTGCTGAGCTTTCTGGGTCTTTTTTATAGGTTTCCTTCTCTGTTGAGATCTTTTTCTGCATATTATGGCAATCTTTTCCTTTAAATTCTTGAACTTATGTATCTTAGCTTTTAAAATTCTTGTTTGCTACTTCCAAAATCTGTCATCTCTTGATCTGTTTCTATTCACTTTTTTCCTCCTAGGTATGGATCACATTTGCTTCTTCATATATGTGCTAATTTTTTATTATATCTTCAACATTGCAGATACTACACTGAGAGTTTGGATTGTGCTGACTTCCTTTAAAAAGTGTTGAGCTTTGTTTTAGCAGGCAGTTAATTTACTGGAAACTCAGCTTGATTCTGTCCAAGTTTGTTTTAGGATTTGTTAGGGTGGCCCTTCTGAGGTCTCAACAAAATGCTGGGAAGTTCCACAAGGTGTCCCTACTCTGGCATATCAGGACTCAAATGTCTCCCAGCATTATGCAACCTCTAGAATCTCCATTCAGCTCACAGTCCCACTCTTCTACCCCGGTAGTTGCTCTCTACTAGCCCTCACTGAATCTCATGCTGGACACATGTAGCTTAATATACGGCCAAAGACTCAAAGGTTTCTTAGGCAGATTTCTGGTGCCCCATCTCTGCACAGCAACCCCACTCCTGTACCCTGCCCCACAATTTATAGCCACCCCAGCAAACCCAAACTTCTACCTTTATTTCCTCTGCCTAGTGATACCACTGTTCTCTGCTGCGTTTGTATTCCATGTACCGAAGTTTACAAAACATCCCCAGCCAGTAAGCTAGAATGAATATGTAGTCACCTCATATATTTCTCTTTTCTCAAAGATCATAGCCCTGTGCCATCTGTTGTCCAATGCCTGAGAACAGTTGTTTCAAATATTTTTTCCAGTTTATAGTTGTTTCATCTTGGGAGCACAAGTATGATACTCATTCATCTGCAACGAAAATCACAAGTCCTGGATTCTGCTTTTCTTAATCATAAAATACCTTTTCTTGGTCTTTGAATAACTTTTTGGCATACATTTAACTTTGATATTAATTCATCAAATTGTTCAACAAATATTTATTAAGCACTTTGTAGCTTTCATGTATCATTTTGGTTTGAAAATGACAGACACTTTTTTCCTTTGGAGCACAGAAGACAGACAGTTTAAACAAAAAAGTAGAGAAAGGTGCATTAAACATCATCATACGAGAAGTACGTGGTGCTTTGGAAGCACAAAGTAGGAGCATCTAACCTATGCAGGAGAGTTCTGGGAAGGTTTTCTAAAGGAAGTGAATGTTTAAATTGAGACCTGAAAGATGAGCAAGAGCTAGCCAGATGAAAAGATCTGAGTCATTGAACGGCTAAAGTAATTTCAGAATGTTTGGTGCAGAAAGTAGGGAAATGGGGAGTGATGACAGAAAATGGTTCCAGTAATTAACCTTCTGAAACATGTTAAACGTTTTGGACTTAAGGCAATGGAAAGCCACTAAAGGGTTTAATTCAAGGGAAAAGCATGCAGTAGACATGCATTTTAGAAGAATCATTTTGTTTTTAGGGTAAAGAGACTGGACTGAGGCAAGACAAGAAGAAGGGAGTAATCCAGGAGAAATAGGAAGACAGCCTAGATAAGAACTTTAGCATTGAGGATGGAGGTAAAGAAGGAGAAGTTGCTGGACTGGTTGCTCACAGAAGTAGTCTCTTAGGATATAGACATCTCAGTGAGGAGGTGGCCAGATTGATATTTAGCTTTGAAAGCCCAGGGACTTGATTCTATCATTTCATCCCAAGGAAAGCAGCTGCTAAAGTTTTAATCCACAGTAGTTAAACAAAGGAGTTACGTATCTCTCTACCAGAAAACGAGTTAATTTGTTTACAATGTGCCTGACTAGCAGGCCAAACACACATATTTGTTCTCCACAGCATCTACTTTTCTGGGACTTAGCTACCCGGCAAGCACCAAATTAGTAAATAGAATTCAAGCAAAGGATATCTTGTAGCATTTCAATCACAATATTGTTGTTGAGGCTCTTACTGAGGAAAAATCACTTCAAAAAGGATAATTTAGATTGAGTTAATTTATTAAGGCAGAGAAATATATATTACACTTTAGAACAATTTCTATCCAAAAGAATAAAGCAATAAAAAATAAAATAAGCCCTTCCCTTTCCAAGCCATCTAGTTGTAAAACCATTACACGGGGCAGAAGAAGGTACATGTTCATGCTAGCTGGAGGTGGCGGGACATGGTAGCTCAGACTAGAGCAGGATAACTGAGCTTAAGTAGGCTAGGAGGGTATCAACATGGGGAGACAGTTTGGCTCAGGATTTCAAGAGCCCAAGGATGTCAGAGTTCAGGGAGGATGGAAAGGGCATCTGTGAGTAGGGATGACCTAGCTGAGGAGAAGGAGGGTGTTCACACTGGGGGAAGGCATAATGTGGGGATTCAGAGCCCAACAGTGCTGAGGAGTGAATTCACATGAGGGAGAAGTCTGCTGGGGGAATTCAGATCCTAGATTAGAGATGGCATCCCTACAAGAGGCCACCTGGTAAAGAGATGGGGGCTGGCCCAGTGGCATAGTGGTTAAGTTCACATGCTCCGTTTTGGCAGCCCGGGGTTCACAGGTTCAAATCCCGGGTGTGGACTAACACACTGCTCATCAACCCATGCTGTGGCGGTGTCTCACACACAAAATAGAGGAAGACGGGCACAGATATTAGCTCAGAGCCAATCTTTCTCAGCAAAAAAGAGGAAGACTGGCAACAGATGTTAGCTCAGGGCCAATCTTCCTCACCCACCTACCCCCAAAAAAATAGTATCAGAGGCAGAGAAGGGTAAGTTGTACATGGGTGGGGAATGGGGAAGTGATCTAGAATGGGAATTCAGAGCCCAGACAGAATGGGAAAACATCCATGTGAGGGTGCCAGTACGAGGAATTAGAGCCAAGCAGGGTGAGGAGGGCTTGCACATGAGGGTGGAGCCAGTCCAGCATAGGGTGCTGGAGCCCTAGTGCAGTGAGAGAGATTGATCAAATAGGTAAATATATTAAGAACATAATCAATTCCTTGCTTCCCAGTCTTTTCACTTTATTTACCAGCCAAACTCCTAACCTTGATTAAATCCAACTTTCCAACTTACTCGGTGCTTGCCATTGAACAGTTGAACAAGACTGAAGAAACATAACCATGACTGGTTTCCCTATAAATTTTCACCCAAAACCTCAAGTGACCCCCCTGACACTGTTTTGTAACCCTATAACACTTCCCTAATCAACTTACTCTCTGAGATAAAAACTACTTTCCTAGCCTCGATCAATCCCTTCTCCCACCCTCAACCAATGATTTCACTTCTTTTTTCCACTGAGAATATAGGAACAATCGAAAGAGAACTTAGTCATTCTCTCACCACTACATTTACCAATTAGATACTCTGCCTGCATCCTCTTAAAATGGATAAACAGTGTGTGCTCCTGTTAATTCCTCCAGATAGAGCCTATCTCTTCTTGCCCACTCAGGGATTTTACTCTGCAATTATCCCCTCTTCTGTATCAATTTTTCCTTCTATTCAGGGTCATTCCTACCAGTCTATAAATGTCCTAGTATCTCTCACTTTTAAAAACACAACATATGGGAGCAATATGGGATAAAGAAACAGCCGAGGAAATAAGCATCCAGGTAATTTACAGTAACATGGAAACATCCAAAAAATAAAAAAATAACAAAACAAAAACAATATCCAACAAAACTCTCTTTGATCCTGCAAACATTTTCAGCTACTACACTCTCTCTTTTATAGCAAAACTCATAAAACAATTCAGTGTTTCACTTCACTTAGCTACTGTTTTCTCAGATTACTAACACTGGTTTTGTCAAGATCACCAATGGCTTCCACATAGCCAAGCCCTCCTCCTACTTGAGCTATCAATATATTTGACACAGTTGATGACTCCTTTCTTCTCGTAACACCTTACTCTCTTGTCTTTCCCAGTTTTCCTTATTTTATTAGTTGTCCTTTTAGCATCTTTTGCTGGCTCCTCCTCTACGTTCCTATTTCTAAGTGCTAATGCGATCTAGGTTTAGATGTTGGATCTCTTCTCTATATTCACTCCCTATGTAATCCCATCAGGCTTTAAAACTAACTATATACAACTAACATCAATGATTTTTAATTTTCTTTCTCTAGCTCAAACCTCTCCCCTGGACATACTTCTCTTTGCCTACTGGATATCTCCTTTGCGTATCTAACAGATATCCCAAATTTACGTGTTTAAATGAGAGCCACTCAAACCTTTTCCAGAGTTTCTCCATTACAATAAATGACAACACTATTTTATCTACTTGGTCAAGTCAAAAATCTTGGAGTTATGCTTGATGCTTCTACTTCTCTCGTACGCCATTATCCAAACTGTTAGCTAACCTGTTGGTCCTACTTTTAAAATATATCCCAAATCTAAGCATTTCTCACCATTTCTATCACTACCACCTTAAACAAACCACCAATATTTCTCACCTGGATTATCACAAAATCCCCTTTATTAGTCTCTGCCCTTCTACCTTTGCGATCAACAGACAGTCTTCTCTCAGCAGCCAGACTGATCACTTTAAAATATAGATCACGCCCTTTTCCTGCTTAAAATCCTCCAATAGATTCTTATTTAAATAAGAATACCATCCAAGGTCCTACAGGATCTAGTCCATTCTCTCTCTCTGACAATTTTCTACCAGTCTTCCCCCCCCCCCCCCCCCCCCCCGCCATTTTGCTCCTCCTTGTGGTTCCTTGAACACACCCAGCATTATCTTACCTCAGGAATTTTGCATTTAGTATTAACACTGCCTGCAACGTTCTTTCCCCAGATCTTGAATGACTCACTCCTTCTTGAATGAATGAATATTTAAAAGATAACTCTGGCTGCTGTGTGAAAAAGAGAGAACTTTTCATGACTACTAGAACAGTTCAAAAGGAAGAAGATGGTGGCTTGGACCAGGAAAGGAGCAGTGAAAATAGAATGAAGGACAAATTCTGGACATATTTTAGAAGAGTAGCTAAGAAGTGCTCATGAATTGGAGAGAGGGTGAGATGAAGGAGTCAATCAAAGGATGTTCTAGCACGAGCAAATGTTTGGATGATGACATCATTTATTAAACTGGAAAGTACTGAAGTAGTCAACAGGCTTGAGAATGTGAGAGGGATGCGGGGTACAGGGAACCAAGAGTTCTGTTTTGAACATGTTAAATTTGAGATGCCAGTAAATATTCAAACAGCTGGACATACACGTCTAAAGTTTAGGAAAGAAGTTAGAGTTAAATATATAAATTTGGAAGTCATCAACATATAACCAGTAATTAAAGCCATGAGACTGTGGGAGATCAAGATTTGGCCACTCTTAAATATCTCTCTTTACCTTGATTGTTGTCTCTGAGGACATTTGACCTCCCCCACTAACTGCCTAAAGAATTTGACATAGTAACTCCTTCCTGGAACAGATCTTCTATCTGATGGCTGTAATATAACGTAAAATAGATGTTACAATAGAAAAGGCACCAACAAGCCTATCTTATCTGAAGTTCTGTCTCTCTGGCCACATTCTCTGGATGGCCCTGCAAGGAGTTGCCAGAAAAACATTTACATTTATAAGGGAAATCTCCATTTGTAAAGGTATCTCCCTCTCTGTATTGGGAAGAGGGGGGATGACCTTATTTCTAGAAACTTATCAATGTGGAAGGTGAGGCCTTAAATCTACATAATAACTTTACTCTTGTTTACTGTGCTTTAGTGGTAATCTCCTGTAACTCACTCCCCCCCCCACCAACATCCTCCTTTGTCATTGGCTGAACATGGTTTTTAAGACGAGAATTTCTGCTATTGTGTTGAGAAACGCAGTGTCCCTGGTTTCTCCCATGTATACATGTTATTAAACTTGGTATTATTTTCTCCTGCTAACCCGTCTTGTTAATTATTTGGCCAGCCATAAGAACCTTAAGGGAAAGGGCAGAGGGAGATTCTCCCTCTTCCCCCATAAGATTCAATGAGATTACCCAAGAAAAGTTGGACAAAAGTAGACTCAGCAAAGGAGACTAAGGTGCTGCCAGTGAAAAATGAGGTATGAGATTACAGTGTCATGGAAGCCAAGAGAGCAATGTTATTTAAAAAGGGAATAACCAACTATATCAAATCTGCTGAGAAGTAACAGAATTAGAAAATGACCACTTTATCTGGCAACACGGAGATTACTGGTGACCTTGCAAGGGCAGTTTTTTGAGGGAAAAAAAAGAAACTCTGAACAGAGTAGGCTAAGGAAAAAAATGGGAAGCAGAGTGAAGACAAGGAGTACATACAACTCCTGTGAATTTTGCTATCAACTAGCACAAAGAGATAGTAGCCAGAGGGTGATATGGAGTAAAAGGAGAGTTTTTTTGTTTGTTTTGTCTGTAGACTGGAGCTACCAGAGCATGTTTATATGCTTATGTGAATGATTCTATAAAGAGGGAGAAACTGCTAATGCAGGAGCAAGAGGAAACAATGGAAAAGCAAAATGCTTGAGCTAACAAAAGGGACTGACCGGATCCAGCCTCCAAGAGGAGTTGGTTGATCTTTAGATGAAACAATAAACAATGTACCCTTAATACAGGAGGGAAAACAGATAGTATGGGTACATATGCAGGGTAGTTTGGTAGATGTCATGATCAGAAAATAAGGGACTTTTCATCTGATTCCTCCTATGTTCTCAATGAAGTACAAGGCAAGATCATCAATTGAGGAGAGCAGATTGTAGGTTTAAGGAGAGAGAAGGTGTGAAATAGTCATTGTAGACAGAGCTCAGTAAATGTACTAAATGATTTTACTCTTTCTAAGTGGAAAATTAATAAACACTTTCATAATCACAGTTATATTCAGTTATATAAAAGCAGAAACAACTTAAATGACCATCAACAGGGAATTAATTAAATAAACTATAGAATATAAACTCAAAGGAATACTATATAGCAATTAAAAATAATTAAATAAAAGTGTAAATATATATATATTAACATACTGCAGTATGTTACTAAATAAATATTTGATTGTACAAGGGTATAAAATTCTATTGATGTGTTAAAATATTTATGTGAGAGTATTTATATCCACACAGATATGTTTTTTATAAACAGAAAAAAAACTGAAAGAAATATACAATGAACTCTTAAGTGGAGGGTGGGAGGGTACTGAATTATGAAAGGCATATGACCTCATTATAGATATATGAAACAAGAAAAACCTATAGGCCAAAATATGTATAGAACATTCTATCTACTTCACACACATTAACAGTATAAACACCATAATTCAAGCAAAGACTCATACACAAAGACTTTCATCACAGTACACTTTAATGTGCCATGGTACATAATGATGAAAAACATGGTCATTCTAATGAAAAACTAAAAGCAATACAAATGTTAAGAAAACTGTGCAATTATTAAAAATGTTCATAAAAGGTCATATATTTTAAGTGCGAAATATTTCAGACATACAAAAAAAAAAGATTAAAAGAAGCACCCATGTACCAATCACCTAGATTAAGTAATATAGTTTTTTAATGACATGGGACTTATGATAATGTTAAGCGGAAAAAACCCTCAGAATACAAAATTAAGAGTATGACTTCAGCTATGTAAGACAGTATGTAAAGAAGAAAATACATGAAAAAGTCTACAATGGTTGTCACTGGCTGCTAAGACTTTCATATTTCTTTATATTTTTCCCCTGCCAGGTTTTCTACAATAAGCTATTAGCACTTTATAATTATAAAAATTTTACCTTAAAAATACCAAATTTTACTAGCAGCATTACCTTGGGATCATGAACAAAAGTATTTCCTTTGGTTCCAGGAGGGAAATCTCCAGTACAAATATATTTTAGACATTCAATAACGGTCTAAAAAAATAGAAAGTTATATTATTTAGGTATGAGAGAACCAGAAGTTTATTATAAAAAGTTAATTCATTATAAAAATATTATCTACCATAGAGACTATAAAAGATATGATCAGATAAAATTTCACATTACAAAACCTGTAATGTAGATATGATTAAGTATTAAAAAAATTCTCCACTTCCAATTAAAACCCTTTAAACTAACTTAATAACAATGGCTAATGTAAAACATGGCAACCATAGTTGATAACACTGTACTGTATAAGTGAAACTTGCGGAGAGTAGAACTTAAATGTTCTCAGCAAAAAAAAAAAAAAAGATAAATGTGAGGTGATGGATGTGTTAATTAACTAGATGGAGGAATCCTTTTACAATGTATACATATATCTAATCACCACGACGTATACTTTAAATATCTTACAATTTTATATGTCAATTATACCTCAACAAAGCTGAAATTTTTGAAAAAGTAAAGGAAAAAAACAAACCAAAACTCAACGGCTTGGACCGGCCCCATGGTTTAGCGGTTAAGTGCACACGCTCTGCTGCTTGGGGGCCCGGGGTTCGGATCCGGGTGCGCACCAATGCACCGCTTCTCCGGCCATGCTGAGGCCGCGTCCCACATACAGCAACTAGAAGGATGTGCAGCTATGACATACACTATCTACTGGGGCTTTGGGGGGAATAAATAAATAAATAAATAAAATTATAAAAAAAAAAAAAACCCCCAACGGCTAATAGTTACACCGACTTTACTATACGCCAGGTATTGCACTAATCACTTTTACATACATTATCCACTTAATTCTCAATTAATCCTAGGCGGTAGAAACTCTTTTCATCTCCATTTTATAAATGAGAAAACTAAGGCACAGCGCATTTAGGTCGCTCTTGCCCAGTCACACAGCTAATAAGGGGTGAAGCAAAAAATTTGTATTCTGGCAGCTCGTACTCATAAACACCAATCTCCCTTCCAGTAGAGCACTTCATACAATGGTAGGTACATGACAGGCACTCAATAAATAACACTTTTACATAAACAAAAGCAGACAAGAGTCTGGCATTCAACTGCCAACACTAAACCTAATCTCTTTCTCCATGCCTCATTTACTCTTCTCCCTGTTACCCAGACAGTGCCTTGCTTTTTCTCAAGCCACCCTTTCAGACCACACATCCTCTTGGCTATACTTTTCCCGTAACTGCATGCCATTCCAGGGCCCAACTCAAATTTCTAAGTCTTCCCAGGGCTTTAAAAAGTCACAGTTCTAAGTTGTGCTCCAATCTTCTATTTTGACTAAGTAAGAGCATCCTAAGAACAAAATAGCTTTCCCATTTAACTACGCCCCACTGCATCATTTAGTTTCATTCTAAAATCAAGTCATTTATTTCCCATCTATTCTGCTTAGACAGTCGGCATACTTAGAAACTCTTCTTAGACAGTCACATGTTTATCATATTTTATAACTACTTAAGAAAGTCCTGTATGGGACAACTACCAGGAGGCGCTATGCTTTGGGAGCAAGGAGTGTTAAAACACATCAGCGCCGACACAAAGGTTTCCGGGAGGACTGTGAGCTCGCTGAGCGGGCGCGGCCTAGCTCCCGCTCTCAAGTGAACCTTGTCCACTGGACAGGCCTGGACACCCTCACGAGGCCGGGTTCAGGCGACCCCTCCAGTCGCTGTGGCCTGGACCCCGGGGCCGGGAGTCTCCCGGGGCCCCAGGAGCGGAACCACAGGCACGCCTCTCGTCCTAATCGGAGTTCTGAACTCTCCGGATATTTTATTTTCCAGATTCGTAAGATGTGGCGACCCGTACACTGAAGGCGGCTACTCAGAAGACTTACCATCTTCCCTGCCCTATGGGGGAAACCAAAATTGTGAGGGGGCGGAGGAAAGTGATAATTTGCTTATCTTTGTCCTCTATTCCGGAACTCCGCACGCCCAGAACGCTCATCTTTTCGACCCCGGACATGTTTGCAAATGCTTCTTTCCTCAGCATCAGGGGCCCGGAGCCCGCGGCCCACCAAGGGTCGCAGGGAGGCCGGAGCAGGGCGAGCGCGGGCGCCGAGGACCCGCGAGTGTCGGGCTCGGGAGGCTCCAGGCGGGAGCGAGGGCTCTGGGGGAACCCTTCCTTCCACACCGACCAGCTTCCTTCCCGGCGGGCGGGCGAGAACGGGGGTGGGGGCGGCCCGGGGCTGCCCCCGGGAAGACACGAAGACAGGCCCAGAGACCCCCGACCGTGCGCACCACGAAGTCCCGCCTCGGCTGCCCCGAGGGTCACGCGGGTCGTTACGGCCTGCGCGCATTTACACCGCAAGCGCGGGGCACGCCGGGAAGGGAGAGGCCCGCGGTGCGCGCGCAGCTCTCGCTGCCGGGAGCAGTGCCGCTCAGCGTTGGCTGCGGGGCCGCTTGAGGTTGAGCGCTGACTTCCGGCTCCTCGCTGCGGGGCCGGGCAGCGCCGGGAGGCACTGACTGGAAGGGTCGGCGAAGGCTTGTGACGGACAGCGGGTCTCGAAGTGTGATCCCGGGACTCCTGGAATGGAAAGGGAGAGCAGTGTCAGCTAATATCAAAACTATTTTTCTAACCACACTACGAAATTATGTGCCCTTTTCACTCCCTCGCTCCCTAATGTCCAGTGTTTTCCGGTGATCGCATGACGTGCGTTGACGCCATTGCAATGATGGTTAATGGAATTTGTGCTTGTACATTCCAGTGGTCTAAAAAAAGCTCAATTTTAATTTCTAATTGAGTAAGTATTGATAGTTATAACTTGCATAAAAGCCCTTTGGAGTCCTCAGTAATTTTTAAGAGTAGAGAGATGGTCAAGACCAAAAGTTGGGGAACTGCTGTTGTAGACCAAAAGCCAGATACTGTTATAAAACTATAAAATGTTATGAAAATATGATGTGAAGAAAATCCACTCCTTTAAGTATCGCCACGAGATAGGAATAGACACCTTTAAAATAAGAGAAAGATTCAATTATGCAAGATGAGTAATAAGAGATCCACTGTGTACCATAGTGCCTATAGTTAACAGTACTGTATTGTATCTGGTACTTAAAAATTTGCTAAGAGGGTAGATCTTGTGTTAACTATTCTTATCACAAAAAAATAAAAAGGATGAGAGGAAAATTTTGGAGGTGATGGATATGCCAATGGCACTGATTATGGTGATGGTTTCACTGGTGTATACTCATCTCCAAAGTCATCAGGTTGTGTACATTAAGTCTGTACATCTTTTTGTATATCAAAAAAAAAAAGTAAAATGACAGAGAAATTACGTTTCTCAAAAATGACTGAGAATATTGCTTTTTGGAAACCAACTTAGTGGAGGGATAGCACATACAAGGACCTATAGGAAAAATTACAGAACAGTAGTGGAAGAAATTAAAATAAAAACAAACAAAAATTTTGGATTACTGAGATAGAAAAATGTAGGAAATGCTCTCCAATCACACAATCCTAAGACAATCATTTACAGAACTTAATATATAACCTAAAAAATTTTATATGTCAAAGGATGCAAGTGGGGAAGGCCAGTGAGTAGTCTCTTACTGTTTGAAAACGTGAGTCAGTTATTACAATACATATTTTAAATCCAATGGAACAAAACATATTGGATTTATACGGTAATGCTTTATCTGACAAATGAAATGTAATAAAACAATGGGGAAAGATTAAAGCCCATTTTGTAAAGTCAGGTTTATTGAAACATAATTTACATACTATAAAATTCACCCTTTTCCGGAGTACAGTTCCATGAGTTTTGACAAATGTAAACAGTTGTGTAACCACCAAGACCATTTTTTTTCCCACCACCACTATTTAAATAAATGCTTTGATCCTTGGATTATCAGTAGAGAAAAAAATGCAAATCTATACATTATTTTACTTACCATTCTAAATTCTGGGTAGAGGAAGATCTAGGTATTTCTGAAAGCAGTAAAAGAGCAGCCCAGAAATGTAATTACTCCCACTTCTAACAGAGAATTTTATGACTCAAGTTAACACAAGAAATTAGCAATGACTAATACAACCAGATGTTATATATCTCCTGCGGTGATCTTAATATGAAGTACCGAAGGTTATCTGTTACGCAGTTTGGTTTAAAAGAAAATGTTTAACTTGAATCTAATCATGCCTTTACATTTAACTTTCAGTTCACAGGAATTAAGAATTAAGCTAATAATACCACAAGGATGGAAAAGGCAAATCTGGAAGGTGGGATGTGTTACAAGACACTGGCCCAAGATCTCAGATCAGTGTCATTAAAACAAGGACTGATGTCAGGCTGGCCTGGTGGCATAGTGTTTTAAGTTTGTGCTCCGCTTTGGTGGCCTGGGGATCGCTGTTCTGCATCCCGGGTGCGGACCTACTCACCGCTCATCAAGCCATGCTAAGATGGTATCCTGCATAGAAGAACTGGAAGGATCTACAACTAGGATATACAACTATGTACTGGGGCTTTAGGGAGAAAAAAGAAAAAAAAAAGAGGCAGATTGGCAACAGATGTTAGCTCAAGGCCAATCTTCCTCAAAAAAAAAAAAAAAGGTATATAAAACAACAAGGACCGTTGTAGATTCTAAAAGACTTTTTTTAAGAAAAGGACTGCTGCAAATTAAGAGATTTGAGTCACGTCATCCAGATGCAACACATAGTCCTGGATTGGATCCTGGTTTGGACATAGAGATGTGAAGGGAATTTTGGGCATGCATGGGGAAATTGGAATGTAGACTGGAAATTAAATGCTAAAAAAATAATTCTTGTTAATTTCAGTATATTAGGTGTGATAATATTTTGCTGTCTAAGAAAATGATCCCTTTTTTGAGGTACATATGAGAGTGTTAATGATAGAACGTCATGTTTTCTGTAATTTAAAATACTTCAGAAAAAAATAACAAGTGGAAGGGAAAAAATGGACGTGACAAGGTAACCAGATTCCATTGCAGAAATTTTCAACTTTGTAACAAGAGGAAAGTATAAAACTAAGATAACAACTCTAGGAGGGGGTGGAAAAGATATGCAATAAAAATGATTAATTCCTAAAATAGAAAGAACAAAAAAGGCAAATCAGTCCAGTTCTCAGTTTTCGGTAAACTACTGCTGAAAAATGTTTGCTTTTGCTTATATCATAATTAATGAAATGGAAAATAAAACTACTATGAGATACTATCTTATACCTATTAGTGAATCTCTTTATTCTTATAGTACTTTCTGACATACATTCTATCTTTTTCTGATACTGATGTTGGTATATCAGCTTTCTTTTGATAGTATTTGTCCAATATATCTTTCTACCCTTTGATTTTCAACCTTTTTGTGTCATTTTGCATGAAATGTATTTCTTGAAAATAGCTGATTGATGATTTTTGATACAATTTTATAGTTTCTTCCTTTTGATAGATGAGTTTAATCTGTTTTTGATTATACTGTGATTCCTGATAAACTTGGACATATTTCTCATGTCTTTTTCTGTGCTTTTTCTTTGCTTCTTTTTCTCCTTTCCTGGGCTCTGGATTGATTGAGCTTCCTTTATTTCCTTGTTTTATTCTACTGGTTTGGAAGTTATACATTCTATTTCTGTTTTTAGTGGTTACTCTTAGTTTTTTCACATGCCTATTTTGAAGTCTAAAGTTATCTTTAGCATCCTTCCAAACAGTACAAGAACCGTAAAATCACCAACCAACTCTGATCCCTCCTTCCATCTTCCACATTACTGTTTAGTATTTTTCTTCCTCATTGTTTTGAAATCCCCTAAATAAGTATTTTTTTAGCCAGCAATATTTATTTAGGTTTACTATCCTATTTATCAATCCCTTTGATTACCACTGCTTCTTGCATCACACCTTGCTTTGGGATTGATTTCACTCATTACATTAGCAAAACTATTAAACCCGAGTGCTAAAGAAGCTTCAGGGAAAGAAATCTATCCCACATGTCAGGATTAAACAAAGTTGTTTTTGTGAAAGTGCTTTATAAGTTATAAAACACTGTAAAAATATGATTTATTTTTTGTGCGTTGAATATTTTCAGAGGAGTGATCTGGTAAAATGTAACAAAGGCTATAAAAATGATCACACAAGTTCCTTAGCATAAGGAAATATTTTTTTAAATTGTACAAAGAGCTTTCTAGTAGCATTGTTTATAATTGTGGAATACTGGAAACAACCCAAATGGGAAAGTAAATGGTGGCACATCAATTTCATCTAGTAGCAGGTAACCCCTTTAACATAATAAGTAGATATATAAAAGAGAAGTATTAATAAGCAAAAAGATAAACACAAATGGTAAATATTCATTGATCACAACTCTGTCTCTGTGTTAGTAAAGATTGGAAGAGGTCATCAGAAAACTGATAGGGTGCTATGCCAAGGGGAAGTTCTGTGTTTATTTTCCTATAATGTTATTTATTCAATAAAAACCAATATTTTAAAGATGTGCTTGGGGATTGAAAGGATGAAAGTTAAAATAGGATCAAGAAGAGAGAGATGCTATCATTTTACATTTAGTCATTGTGACAAATTTGTGGCGTAATGCCCAGTTGATTGATTAGAATCAGTTCATAGAAAAGTCATTTGACCTTGAATGACTACACAGTTAGTAAAAACCACAGTTATCAGTTTTTAAAAACTTGTTGCCAGTTTGTAAGCCACTATAGAGATAAAGGTTTTAGGGCAAAAAGATGGATGTTACCCACTAGTATAACTTTTCAACACTATTCAAAGTCCTTTTTCTAAATTATATAATTACTAATAATTCTTAAATATTCTGAATACTGATTGCTAATTTTGTTCTATTCTCCTAAAATAATGTGGGTTTTTAAATATGCCATAGTTGGGGGGCCGGCCCCGTGGCTTAGAGGTTGGGTGCACACGCTCAGCTACCGGCGGCCCAGGTTCGGATCTGGGCACACACTGACCCACCACTTGTCGGCCATGCTGAGGCCGCGTCCCACATACAGCAACTAGAGGGATGTGCAACTGTGACATACAACAATCTACTGGGGCTTTGGGGAGAAAACGGGGGGGGAAAAAGAGGAGGATTGGCATGGATGTTAGCTCAGGGCTGATCATCCTCAACAAAAAACAAAAAAAATGCCATAGTAGTTCATATTGGCTTGGTATCCATAGCTGAGCCTTAAAGCTTTTCTCTATCTTTTTTTCCACGAGTCCTGCCAAAGTTGTGCCTATTATGTACTTCAGGCTCCCAGCCCCAAGGAAGAGACTTCCCGAGTTTCCACAGTATAAACATTAATTTGTTCAACTAATACAGCCAAGTGCCTGCTTATTCACTCAGTTATTTATTCAACAAACATTAATTGAGTGCCTACAATAGTCTAGTCCTCAAGGATAAAGAGTTCAATTAAATAAAATCCTTATTCTCAAGGAGCTCACAGTCTAGTGTGAAGTAAAAAAGGTCTCCAGTGCATGATATTTATGGAATACACAGTCTTTTTAATAATAATAGTAAAAACAATAAAACTTGTTTTTTTATTGCAACACTTTTTGTTGAAACTTTATGAAAACTTTTCAACTTGCAACGTTATTTTTAGTAAACTTTTTATTTTAAATAAGTTTAGATTTGCAGAAAAGTTACAAGAATATTATAGAGAGTTCCTGTGTACCCTGCACTCAGTTTCCTCTATTGTTCACGCTACTGTGTTACATTTGTCACAGCTGAGGAACCAACATTGGCGTATTACTAGACTCCACGTTTTGTTGGGGGGAGGGGGGAGTTCCTTAGGTTTACCTACTGTCTTTCTTCTGTTCCTGGATTTTATCCAGGACACCACATTACATTTGGTCATCATGTCTCCTTAGACTCCTCTGGGCTGTGACAGTTTCTCAGACTTTGCCTGCTTTTGATGACCTTAACAGTTTTAAGGAGTACTGGTCAGGTATTTTGTCCTCAGTTTGGGTATGTGATGTTTCTCTCATGGTTAGACAGAGGTTATGGGTTTTGAGGAGTAAGATCACAGAGATAAAATGCTGTTTTCATCACATCATATTAAGGGTACATGCTATTAACATGACTTATCCCTGTTGATGTTGACCTTGATCACCTGGCTGAGGTTTACCAGGTTTCTCCATTGCAAAGTTACTCCTCTTATAATCTCCTTTCTTTTTTTTTTGTTTTTGTGAGGAAGATCAGCCCTGAGCTAACATCCATGCCAATCCTCTTCTTTTTGCTGAGGAAGACCGGCTCTGAGCTAACATCTGTTGCTAATCCTCCTTCTTTTTTTTTTCCCCATTTTTCTCCCCAAAGCCCCAGTAGATAGTTGTATGTCATAGTTGCACATCCTGCTAGTTGCTGTATGTGGGACGCGGCCTCAGCATGGCCCCACAAGCGGTGCGTGGGTGCACACCCGGGATCCGAACCCGGGCCACCAGCAGTGGAGTGCACGCACTTAACTGCTAAGCCATGGGGCTGGCCCCTATAATCTCCTTTCTATACTGTACTTTGCTATGAAGTCACTGTGTATCCCACAGATACATGGGGTTGTGCTCCACTTCCTTGAGGGTGGAATATCTACAAAATTACTTGGAATTCCTCTGCCCAGGAGATTAAAATTGTTAACTTTTGTTTGGAGTTTAACATTGATAAAGTTTTTTCAAATACATTATTGTATGGCCCTTGCTCTGAGATAGTTTGCAGTCAGGTCGGGGAGATCAGACTCGTAGAAGAAAAGTTAATGACTTATGACAATCTTATAAGAAATATAATTTTGTACACTCATGTTCATAGCAGCATTATTCACAATAGCCAAAAAATGGAAGCAACCCAAATGTCTATTGATGGATGAATGGATAAACAAAATGTGGTATATTCATACAATGGAACATTACAGGAAATTCTGTCACATGCTACAGCATGGAATAAACTTGAAGACATTATGCTAATTGAAATAGACTAGTCACAAAAAGACAAATACTGTATGATTCCACTTATATGAGTTACCTAGAATAGTCAAATTTGTAGAGACACAAAGTAGCAGTGTGTTTGCCAGGAGGTGGGGAAAGGGGGCAATGGGGAGTTGTTGTTTAATGGGTATAGAGTTTCAGTTTTACAAGATGAAAAGAATTCTGGAGATGGATTGCACAACATTGTGTACGTACTTAAAACTACTGAACTGTAAACTTAAAAATGGTTAAGACGTTAAATTTTGTTATGTGTATTTTACCACATTAAAAATTTTAAAAAGAAATGTAACTTTGAATAGGAAGGTTTTTTTTAATAACTAGCCCTCTAAAAGGGCCCCATAGTTATACTGTAAATTGGAGGCTGCAAAATGGTACCCTATGCAGTTTTTAAAAATATGAACTGCCAACATTTAAAAATCAAGAGATTGTACATAATAATCAGGATTCCTGGCTTCTTTGAAAAATTGGATGATCTGGCAACATAAGCCCTAGGGTGTCACACGGCAACAATCAGCTGGAGCTGAGTAGCACCTGCCACCTTTAGACAGATCGTGCATGCTGCAGTTTACAGTAGCCCCACCATTTTTATTGTATTACACCTTGCCCATTTCATAGCCAGGCAATATGACTCCCCTAAAACCAGTGAGTGGTTGGTGAGTTTTCTCCTGCTTAGTGAAGGCTAGGACAGTGGTATCTCAATCCTCCACTACCTAGATTGCCCGTGCAGCCCTATAACAGAAGTTAAAAACTCAGAACGTCATGCATTTAAGGTACTAAAATAATAAGTACTTGGAAATTCCTCTAAAACTTTCATCTAAGCCCCCACGTTCTCAGTGTAGCCCAAAGGAGTCCAAGGGGAACCACAGCAAACTCTCTCATGTGAAATCCTCTGGGGAGAGAAGGCTCCTGCTGGAACTCAGCTTTAGTTTTGAGAGCACCATTTTAAAAGCACCTTGATCCGAGTCGATTGTGTTTCCTACCTCACTCCTGAAGTGAGCCAGTATCTCTCCTGCAGTCTCAAGGAAAAGGTCTTTCAAGTGTTCAAATCAGACATGTCTAACCAGGAATCTAAAACTTTAGCACAAACAAAACTAGACATAGTACAGGAAGGCTGCTGCTAAAGTCCTACATTATTTTTATCCTACTCATGCAGAGCTGTGATTACATGCATGTAAAAGGCATGTCTACTTCCCAGCTGCCTCTGCTTCTCATATGGAACTCTATCTAGCTTTGGAAAGGGGTCTTAGATAGTAATTTGTGTTTGGTACTATGTGTCCTAGATGCTCAAGATAATCCTAAAGTTGGGCTTCCAGGTCACCAACACAGAACCACTTTGGGACGCTCACTGAAACCCTCCATCAAAAACAATGGCTTACACCTCCATTATGTGTGCTCAGGCCAGGGAAGAAGGAAGTGTATGGTCTAGAAGAGTGTCTCATTTGCTCCCTTCTGGGATTACAGGTCTGAGCCTAAGGAACACAGGGCTGATTCCTCTGATTACACATATTCATACATGGCCCACCCAGGGTGCAAAAGGACGCCTCCACCTTTGTGGGATGTGAAGGAGGGGCCATGCCCATATGTTATGTGGCTGCGAAGGATATTTATGGGTTGCCTTCGCAGCATCCATGTGCTTCTTACTACTACCTAGGACCCCCAATTTTTCAGGTATGCAGTTTGGGTGAGATGAAGCCCACCTCCAGCTCCAAGGAGAGCCAATCAATATATCCCATACCCCTGGCCACAGTTCAAGGATGAACATGTGATTCCTTGTCAGAAGGAGGCCAAATTCTAGGACTTTTGATTGAGCAATCAGAAAAGCACAATTTACTTTCTCCTGCTGCTCATGAACAGGATATATATAGATCGAGGTGCTTTGACATCACCTTGAGACCACAGTGGGAGAGCTGCCTGAGAATGGAGTCAAGGGAGAGTCACTGAGGCAAGCAAGATGTAAAGAATCCTCCATCCTCAACCATTTGGTTATATGAGCCAGTAAATTCCCTGTCTGGCTTCAACCAGTTTGGGTTAGGTTTCTGGTCACTGGCAACAGAAAGGATCCTAATCGAGATCCCAGTGAATACAACTTGACCCTGCTAAGTTTTGGTTGTCTCTGCTCTAATCACCATCTTCCCATGAGTACTTTCAATTCCTTTAAAGACAGATCAATCTAGCTACAACCGTGATAGAATTTAATCTACCTGAAAAGAAAAACCATTCCCAATATTTACGTGTTTTAACGTAAAATTCTATTTAGTGGTTTACATTTTACTTCTCCTTTTTATACACATCTTTTAAAAGGAAATTCAATATTCTGACTTTTTAAGAAATGTAAATATGGGGCAATGATGTATTAGCCTAAGATTTTCTCTTGTAATAGGAAATATTTTTAAAGGGAGGGAAACAGGGATTTTTATAATAACTAAAAGATAAAAATAAAATTATTTTTTAAGATACAAGGCATTGGAAACATTTAGTTTCATGATATGCCCTCATTAGGCATTCTCTATCTGATTGTTAGAAATTATTCATTTCCTCAAAGAGAGAATAAATTGGTTGGGGATGCAACCTTGTACTATGCACTTTGCCCAAGGCAAATGCTGGACATCGCAGAACCATGAGAATGCTTCTGCATTTGAGTGTGCTCGCTCTTGGAGCTGCCTACTTCTCTGTCACTGCTGTAGCAAGTCCCATGAATAGACTGGTGGCGGAGACCTTGACACTGCTCTCTACTCATCGAACTCTGCTGATAGGTGATGGGGTAATTTTCTTTTTGATTCCTACAGTCTTTAAAATGCATAGGTAATCATTTGTGATGATTAATTTTTAAAGATTTGTTATTAATAATTAAATTTTAAGAGTGTTAGTAATATATAATTGATAACCATATCATTAGCAAGTTTTTTATTAAAAGTTATGAATGCTAGAGTGCTTTAAAAATGAATGTATTTCCTGTCCTTTTCAGAACCTGATGATTCCTACTCCTGAACATGAAAATGTAAGTTAAATTATGATTCTATAAAGTGATTACATGAATAATTAAATTTCATATTTTAAACTACAAATCATTAGTTATCATTGGAACTAATTTTCTCTATTTTGTTTTTATGTGTGTGGATGTGAATATATGTACTTATAAATATCAGGAATGACTTTACAACAAGTAGAATCCATTAAACAACTGGATCAGGCCCTTTGGTGATGTTGTGAGTTCTCCAACTCAAAGAGCCTCATGTGAGGCATTCTTTCCAGAGGAATTCCACACTGGGTGAGAGGTGCCTCCCAGTTTCCCTTCAATTCTATCTATGGCTTTCCTCACCTTAGTGTCTTTCTTAAAGTATTAGCAACTTAGGGTTATATTTTTAGAATCGTGGTCAGTAGACATTAAAATATACAATAAATGCCCTATCGTAATAGCCATTTCCACATATTTAAATGACTACGGCTACATCATGGAATTATATACATTTAGAGTATGTCATAGTCATATTAAAATGTAAAACATATGATTTAATTAGTCTAAATAGAATAAAATTACCAGTTAAAACTTGAAA
This sequence comes from Diceros bicornis minor, assembly GCF_020826845.1. Taxonomy (NCBI): domain Eukaryota; kingdom Metazoa; phylum Chordata; class Mammalia; order Perissodactyla; family Rhinocerotidae; genus Diceros; species Diceros bicornis. The sequence continues at coordinate 10,034,214 of NC_080762.1, read as the reverse complement.
AGGAAACTCTGATGTGAGATCAATAAATAATGTAGTTGCATCACACTTCCTAACACTTTGTTTTTGGTTAAGTACTTAATTTATATCATTAGTAAAGCTCCTCCATAATTATATAAACTTCATTCACTTTTGGAAATTATATCTCAGCATGAGGTGGTTTGCCACCTGGAAAAGTACCAAGTAAAAAACTCTTTGGAGGAGGGAACTCATGTAAATACCACAAAACAAAGTCTAACTTTTTGGACCAAATTTTTATACCCTGTTTTAACTATCTATATTTTTTAAATCTTCCTCATTTAGCACCAACTATGCATTGAAAAAGTCTTTAAGGGAATAGACATAATGAAGAATCAAACCGCACAAGGGGATTCTGTGGAAAAACTATTCCAAAACTTGTCTTTAATAAAAGAATACATAGAACTCCAAAAAGTAAGTTGAAAACATGCAATAGAAACTTAGGTATATTGGTCTGGCTATGACTATTTTTACAGGAATTGACAGTTTCCTATAATACCTATTGTCTGTTCTTTTCACAGAAAAAGTGTGGAGGAGAAAGACGGAGAGTAAAACAATTCCTAGACTACCTGCAAGTGTTTCTTGGTGTAATAAACACTGAGTGGACAACAGAAAGTTGAGACTAAACTGGCTTGTTGTAGTGAAAGGTGTTGGAGGAGGAGAGGATGTTTTATTGCAATGAGAATGAGGGCCCATCAAGGGTGGAGCCTTAAAGTTCAGTGTAATTAAACGTCAGAGGCAAAGTAAATATTTCAGGCACACTGCTACTTTAGCACCTCACACAGGCAGAAAGCATAAAAATAAAATACTTGAGATGTATTTCAGATATCAGAATCACTGAAGTATTTTCTTCCAGTTTGCTCAAGGCAATACAGATATATACTTTTATCTTATTTAATGTAACATTCTGTAAAATGTCTGTTAGCTTATTATTTATGAAATGATTAAGAATTTGGAAATTTAATATTTATTTCATGTTAGGCTCTGTTATAATAAAATTAAAATAGACAACTCTGGTTCAATTTGTTGCTGACCTTCGTCACTTACTCTTGAAGTGAGCACAATCTGTGTGAGAACATGCCAAGTTTGGAGGGAGGGTCTGCATGTGTGCTGGCTGAGCGTGCTCATCTCCCTGATGGCAGAAGTCACAGGGTTGCTTGGTATACCAGGGGTGGAAGTGATCCAGCAGGACTTAGTGGGCAGCAGGGTCATGGGCAGGGGCTAAGCCTTGTTTCCTCTCCACGGTATATCCAGAACCTAGGATGGTGCAAGTTAAATGGTAGGTGATGAATGCTTGAATAAATCAATGAATGAATGTATTAATGAATGAAAGGGCCTTCTAGGACTGATCATAGAATTAAAATGAGTTTCAAGGCTTCCCCTGGGAGGAGGGCAGTGTAGGAATCTGTAACTAGGTCTCTTCCCAGCCTATGAGAAGAATTTGGCAGACCAATCCCACTGCTGGTTCAGGGAAAGAGCCAGAAACCCTCTTTGTGGAGCCCAGAGCACTGTGGTTTGGGGGTGTTCTCGCCTCACTGGACATTGTTGCATAACAAAAGGAGCAGAGAAGCGCTTGTAGGCAGTTGTATCGGGAAGACTGGGTTCTAGAGGTGCCCACCATCCTGTATTCCCAGGGGCAGAGCAGTGTCAGGCAGAACAACACTCTAATCTGCCTGCTTATGACTGTCAGTACCATCATTGGAGCTTCCTCTGCTTGAGAAAATTTTTCAAGGATCCAGAAAATATGTTCTTTATATTTTAAAACTGAGACCTGGAGGAGAGAAACCCAGTAACATTATTCAGCAATGCCACTGATTCCTTCATTCATTTACTGATCACAGGCCCTACAATGCATGCTAGGATACAGCTGTGGGTGTGTGCTGGCGGTCCTTACAGATGGGTGCCATTACCCTGGGCATTATCTGCATAGATTGCATGTATCGCCCTCGACTGCTTGTGTGAAGTAACCGCTCCTACTGATTCTGGGCATGGGAGTGGGGCCAGAGCAGTCAGACACAGATTCCCAGGTGGGAAAATGCAATTCCTTCTGTGTAAGAAGACGTGTTTTCCTTCCAGCACAAACCCAGGAGTGGTGGTCAGCACTCTGCTGTGGCCCAGGCCCCCAAAGAGTGCGCCCACCAAGCCCCAAGAGCTGGAGATGAGCAGACGAAGACGGAGGTAGCTCAGCGCACCACCATGCTGACTGCTCTAGAAATTGACAGGAAACAGCAAACTCAATTTGCGAAGAGGCTGAATGTCAATTTAATTCAATTCAGCAAATTGAGTTCCCCCTATGTTCCAGGACTATTTTAGGGACTATGATCCATCAGTGAATAAAACAGACAAAATTCCCTGCCCTCATAGACTTACATTCTCTCTGAGAAAAGGTCATTTTCCCACTTCTTGATTAGGATCCAATATAGTTAATGTGGATTTAAGACTGGAACATCCTATCTAAAGTTACTCTAATGAACTCTTACCAATCCGTCAGGTCTCAAAGAAGCTAAAAGCAATCACGGCTGTAGGCAACTAACTGAAATGGGACTTCTTAGATGTACCAAGGATTTTTAAGGCAGAAACTATGATTCTGCAGCTGATTCTACTTTCCCTGTAGAAGCAAAGCCATCCTGATGAACCCTGGCCAAAGGAAGTGGGATTCCTGCAAGTCACACCAACTGCCCCCTCACCCACGCCTGACTGCTAGGGGGCTCCAGAACCTAGGGCGTCAGAGGAGAGAGATTTGGCAGGCTGCAGGTTATAGGAATGCTTCTGTGAGTCTTGCTTTTCCTCTAGAAAGCTTATCCCAATAACAGAGCATCTATTTCCACTCTACCATGGTGATGTCATTGTTATTGTCCAATGGGAGGAGCCAGTGTGAGCTATTAGGCTGGTTTTTGGAGAGACACAGAGGAACCTTCCCAGAGAACATCTCAACATAATGCATCCAAACCCAGAGTCACTCTTTGTCAGCCATCCTCTTCCCCTGAAGCCTGCTGCTGCTCCTCCTTGTCCTTTTTCCTCCTCTTCCTTTGAGGTTCCCTATCTTGGCTAATATAACCATGACTACCTCCCCATCACCTTTTGGGACAACTCCCTGCCTTTTACCCTTTGTGCCCTTCCATCCACCATTCAGCCTCTAAAATGTCTCTCCAATGCTCCCTCTCCATCCCCAATGCCTCAGTTGAGGCTCTCGCCTCTCAACTAGACTCAGCCATCACCAGCTCCCTACTTTAGGCTCTCCCCATGCCTGTGGAGTCAGGACTGTTGATAAAATACACTGATGTCCACATGTCACTACTGAGTGCAAAAACCTCTAGCTCACTACCCTCTCAGGTCCAGACTCTTTCACAGGTCATACCTATGCCCCCTCCAAGCCCTGCCATACAGAAATACAAGCATCTCTTGCTCAACATTGCTTGCAAGAAAACCTTAACCAGGAGCCTCGTTACCATTATTTTAAATGTGAAAATTTTTAGTGCATTACATCTCAGTCCAAAATCCTCAACCAATTTTCCAAAACATAAAACACAGTAAAATGCCTATATATAAGCAACAAGCTAACATGTTAGGCTGTAAAATAATTTTTTAATTTATTTTTTGTATTTATTTAATAAACTGTGGTAAAATAAGGATGTAAAATATTTAAAAGAGTGCTTCCCAATCACTAAACAATTAACATGGCTGCTTTGTCTGTGTAATATGCTACACGTCCCCTTAGTCGCCATTCAGAGGCTTTCCAATTGTCTCTATGAACTTTGCTACTAATTACATTTGGAATGAATCTAGACTTTCTCTGATGAGCTCCCCACATCATTTTGTTAAAAAAAAAATGCATCGAGTTTGGAAGACAAAAGTATAATATTTTTCCTATATAAATATTGGTAGATAGGCATTGTATTGAAAGACACATATGTTCTATGAAGAAATGTTCTACCTGGCAAACATTAACTAGGGAGATGTTCTGTAGGGAATGCTAGCTCTTATTCTTTCCAGAATACACCATGAATTTTTATACCTCTCTGTCTTTGCCCACACCGTCTCAGTACATCTGTCTTTTCCCACGCAGGGAACATCTAGTTATGCTTTAGATATTTTCATTCAGCCCCCTCTCTTGGCTCTCACAGTCCAGCTCAAATGTTACCTCCTCTTTGATTCTTTCCCTGCCTAGGCCAGGAGTATTAGTTGCTCCTTTCTCAGTGCCCTGCATTACTTTGAACATTTCTCTATCAGAGCTCTTGTTTTTATTTTTATTTACTTTTTGTTTTATTTCATTGAGGTCATATTGGCTTATAACATTGCATAAATTTCAGGTGTACGTTATTATATTTCAGTTTCTCTGTATACTGCATTGCATTCACCACCAATAGTCTAGTTTTAACCATCACTATACATATGTGCTTCTTTACCCGTTTCACTTTCTCCTGTCCCCCTTCCCCTCTGGTAACCACCAATCTGTTCTTATCTATGTGTTTATTTATTTGTTTATCTTCCACATATGAGTGAAATCATACAGTATTTGTCTTTCTCTGTCTGACTTATTTTGCATAGCATAATACTCCCAAGGTCCATCCATGTTGTCACAAATGGCACAATTTTGTCTTTTTTTATGGCTGAGTAGTATTCCATTGTATATACCACATCTTCTTTATCCATTCATCTGTTTATGGGCACTTGGGTTGCTTCCAAGTCTTGGCTATTGTGAATAATGCTGTGATGAACATAGAGGTGCATATATCTTTTTAAATTATTGTTCTTTGGATAAATGCCCAGCAGTGGAATAGCTGGATCATATGGTAGTTCTATTTTTAATTTTTTGAGGAATATCCATACTGTTTACCATAGTGATTGCACCAGTTTACATTCCCACCAGCAGTGTATGAGGATTCCCTTCTCTCCACATCCTCTCCAACACTTGTTGTTTCTTGTCTTGTTAGTTATAACCATTCTGACAGGTGTGACATGATATCGCATTGTAGTTTTGATTTGCATTTCTCTAATAACTAGTGATGCTTCATGTAGAGCTCTTGTTTTTAAATATCAGTGTTTTCAGATCCATCTTATATATGTCTGTATATGTATTAGTCAGAATAGTCTAGGTGATGCTGCAGTAACAAATAATCCTTGAATCCCAGTGTCAGGACACAACAAAAGTTTGTTTCTTAATCACACAGAGTCTACTGTGGATGCGATTCTGGTCAACCTTCAGAGAAGCTGTCCTCCACGTGTTGGCTCAACATTCCAGGATGCTTCCATCTTATGGTGCCTCCATGTCAACAACTGCTTTTGCAATTCCCTTGGCAGAGAACAAGAGTCATGGAGAATCACATATTAGTTCTTAAATACCTCCTCTCACATCACATTGGTTAGAGTAAGTCATACTGCCATGAGTAACTTCAAGGGGAAGGGGAAATGCAATTCTCCCATGTAGCCAGAAGGAGAGGAGAATCAGAAATATTGGAGAATATCACTAATATCTAACACAATAGGCCCTCAACAAATGTTTACACTGTTCCAGTGTTTTGCTGAGGGAGGAGACCAAACTACCATTTACTGACCACCTACTGTGGGTTAGGACTTTTCTAGACACTTTATATCACTATCTCAATTAATTCTCATCACAAGCCAATGTGAGATAGTATTATTTCTATTTTTATGATATGGAATGAAAGGCTCAGAATTTAAATTATTGACCACAGTCACACAGCTAAAACATGATACAACTGGAATTCAAACTTTGGTATGTCTCATTCCAAAACCTCCCATAATTTCTGAGGAAGTCTTATTCTTTTGGCCTTAAGAAATCAGTGAGTGAGTGGCCAGCCTGGTGTCGTAGTAGTTAGGTATGTATGCTCCACTTTGGTGGCCTGGAGTTCGTGGGTCCGGATCTTAGGAGTGGACCTACACACTGCTCATCAGGCCGTGCTCTGGTGGCAACCCACATACAAAGTAGAGGAAGATTGGCACAAATGTTAGCTCAGGGACAATCTTCTTCACGCACACAAAAAGAGAAAGAAAAGAAATCAGTGAAGTAGATAAGAGGGCTGACCAGGCTGTTTGTGGTCCTCAGCACAGTTAGTGGCACCCTTAAGCGTCTTCAAGAGGAAGAAAGGAGGGACAGCAAGGGTGGAAAGCAAGGGTGGTGAAGGTAGAATGTACTTCTTTATAGAATTCTATCTTTGCTGCCTGTTTTTGCATTCCACTGTGGGTTAGAGGAGGTACAGACACGTTTCTTTGGTTTTGACCTTGTCTATCAGTCCACTAGATCATGAGGTCTGTTTTCTTCCAATCTGTCCACCTGATCCAGAGAGTAAGTAAAGGAGGCTAATCCAGGTCCATAAGACTAGATACATAGAGGCGGGAAACTCATTCAATTCACTCATAGTCAATGCACCCATATTTTACTTATCTCTGTAGCCAGTGCTATGGTTGTTAGCAGAAACAAAGAAAACTTGCTTTCCTTGAGAACAGACCCTGCACCTTTCTAAAATACGCCTGTGGGAGCCAATATAATCAACAACTTCAATGTGAAATGCTCAGGTCTATGGCCAGCAAACTGATGACTGGTCCCTAATAAGCAGGACTACACTCGTGTCATCCCATAAATCTCAGTCATCCCAAACCAGGAATCAAGCGATACACCACAGATACTCAAGCAACCTGGGCAGGTGCTTGTGAAGCAATCTTCCTCCCAATGCTTTTGCACAGAGTCAAGTACAGAAGCCAAAAATTTCCATGTGATTAGCTACCTCTGAGCAGAGAAATCAGTGCTCAGAGTACCGGGAGCAAATGGCTCAGGTGCTTCTGAAATCTGAAGAAAGTACTGAGATGGAGCCATCTAATTTGGCCACTTTCACATGGGGAAGACCCCATCCCTCACCACTATTGTACAAGTGCAAAACTTCCTGCAGGGCCTTCAAAGAGCAATTTCCCCAGTCCAGTCCTGCTCTGCTGATGAACTAGCAGGGTGATGACACAGTTGGAGTAAAGTGCACACTGTATTACAGGCATACCTCAGAGATAGTGTGTGTTCAGTTCCGACCACTGCAATAAGCAATTATCGCAATAAAGTGAGTCACACGAATTTTTTTAGTTTTCCAGTGCATATAAAACTTATGTTTACACTATATTGTAGTCTATTAAGTGTGCAACAGCATTATGTCTAAAAAAACAATGTACATACCTCAATTAAAAAATACTTTATTGCTGGGGCCGGCCCAGTGGCACAAGTGGTTAAGTGCACGTGCTCAACTGCAGCGGCCCGGGGTTCGCCGGTTAGGATCCTGGGCGTGCACTGATGCACCGCTTGTCAAGCCATGCTGTGGCGGCATCCCATATAAAGTAGAGGAAGGTGGGCATGGATGTTAGCCCAAGGCCAGTCTTCCTCAGCAAAAAAAAAAAGAGGAGGATTGGCAGATGTTAGCTCAGGGACGATCTTCCTCACCAAAAAAAAAAAAAATACTTTATTGCTGGAAAATGCTAACCATCATCTGAGCCTTCAGTGAGTTATAATCTTTGTGCTGGTGGAGGGTCATGTAAAAAAAAAATGCAATATCTCTGAGGTGCAATGAAACGAGGTATTCCTTTAATTTGCTAGGGCTGCCATGACAAAACACCACAGGCTGGGTGGCTTAAACAACAGAAATTTATTTTCTCACAGTTCTGGAAGTTAGAAGTCCAAGATCAAGGCACTGGCAGGGTTGGTTTCCTCTGAAGCCTCTCTGCTTGGCTTGCAGACAGCTGCCTTCTCGTTGTGTCCTCACATGGTCTCCCTCTGTGCGTGTGCATCCTTAGTATCTTTCTATATGGACTAATCTCCTCTTCCTATAAGGACACCAGGCATATTGGATTAAAGCTCACCCTAACGGCCTCCTTTTAACTTACCTCTTTAAGGCCCTATCTCCAAATACAGTCACATTCTGAAGTATTAGTGTTTAAGGCTTCAAAATATGAATTTTGGGAGAATACAATTCAGTCAATAATACACACTAAAAGGAAACATTTTCCTTTGGTATCTGGGATGATGCAGAGGCGCACCTCCATGAGGAGCAGAGAGATCAGATGTTCCCTCTATTTTAGGAACCCACAGAAGACAGAAACAGCAGTCTGCACATCTGACAAAGTACTGACACACGTGTGGAAAAACCAGTGCAGGAGGCCCTGGGGCCTTTCCAACACAGGGAAGCATGGACATTTGCACAAAGCAGCCTTTGCCAGAACCTCTCAGGCAGGCCAGACGAACCTCGTGGCACCCTGGTGTGTGCTCAACCTTAGATCCAGCAGCTTCACTCCTCTGTGGGCCCTGTGGGGAGAGCCGAAGTCCTGAGTGAATATTCTCACTGAGAAAGCTCCCTGCTATGGGCGACCCCATACAAAGGCCAAGGGAGATGCCAGACATCTTCTTAATGGCTCTTCCCCTTCTTCTCCTCTCCAATCCATTTTCAATGCTATTGTCAGAGTGATCTTAGCAAAACAGAGATGAGCATGCCATTTCTCTGCTCAAAAATCTTTTTTAGATTCCCCCATACCCATAGAAAGAAGCCATAGGAGATATGGAGGATAAAATGAGAACATCTAACATATCTAATCAGAGTTCTAGAAAGAGAGAGCAAAGAGAGTGGACAAGAGGCAATATTTGAGGAGATAAGGGCTGAGAATTTCCCAGTACGGATGAAAACACCAATCCGTGGATTCAGGACATCTAGTGAATTCTAAGTAGGATAAACTGAAGGAAACCCATACCTAGCTACATCAAGAGTAGCCAGAGAGAAAAGATAGATTGCCTACAAAAGAAATACAATTAGACTGAGAGCTGATTTCTCAACAGGAAAAAGTGGAAACCCTGTGACAGCAGAATGTTATTTTCAAAATGCTAGGAAAAAACTGTCAATTTAGAATTCTATGACCAGTGAAAACTTCCTTAAAAAATAAAGATGAACTAAAAACTTCTTCTTAAAAATAGACTTTATTTTTTAGAGCAGTTTTAGGTTCACAGTCAAATCGAGCAGAAAGTACAGGGGGTTCCCATACACCCTCTGACCCCACACATGCACAGCCTCCCCCACTATCCACATCTCTCACCAGAGTGCTACATTTGTTATAATCTACGAACCTACATTGACATGTAATTATCACCCAAAGTCCATAGTTTACATTAGGGTTCATCTTGGTGTTGTACATTCTATGAGTTTTAGTAAATGTATAATGACTCGTATCCACCATTATAGTATTATATAGAATAGTTGCATTGCCCTAAAAATCCTCCATTTTCCACCTTTTCATCCCTCCCTCTCGTCCTACTCCTGGCAACCACTAATATCTTTATTGTTTCCATAGTTTTGCCTTTCCGGATGTCATATTGTTGGAATCATGTCTCACTTAGCCTTTTTAGATTGGCTTCTCTCACTTAGTAATATCCATTTAAGGTTCTTCCATGTCTTTTCATGGCTTGATAGCTCATTTCTATTTAGCACTGAATAAAACAATCAGCCCTTCATATCTGTGTATTTAACCAAACTCGGATTGAAAGACTTGAATATGTACAGACTCTTTTTCTTGTCATTATTCCCTAAACAATACAGTATAACAACTATTTACATAGCATTTGCATTGTATTAGGTATTATAAGTAATCTAGTGATGATTTAAAGTATATGAGAGGATGCGCATATGTTACATTCAAATACTACCCTATTTTATGCAAGGGACTTGAGCATCCATGGATTTTGGTATCTATGGGGGGTCCTGGGACCAATCCCCTACGGATACGGAGGGATAACTGTATTCTGTTGTCTGGATGTACCACAATTTATTTATCCATTCACCTACTGAAGGGCATCTTGGTTGTTTCCAAGTTTTGGAAATTATGAATAAAGCTGCTATAAACATCTGCGTGCAGGTTTTTGTGTGGACATAAGTTTTCACCTCATTTGTGTAAATACTAAGGAGCGAGATTGATTGAATTGAAGGAATTGAGTGGTAAGAGTATCTTTAGCTTTCATTAGAAGCTGCCAAACTGTCTTCCAAAGTGGCTGTACCATTTTGTATTCCCACCAGCAATGAATGAGAGCTCCTGTCGCTCTACATCCTTGCCAGCATTTAGTGTTGTCGGTGTTTTGGGTTTTGGCTATTCTAACAGGAATGTAGTGGTGTCTCATTGTTTTAATTTGCAATTCCATAATGACATATAAGGTTGAGCATCTTCGTATAAACACAAGGCCTACTAGGTCCAGTTCAACTGACCCCTTCTTATCAACAGAGTAATGAAGAGTTGTTTTCAAGGATCTGAGAGTCCCTCCCTTGCCCAGTTCAGGCCAGTTGAGACCACCAACCCAAATGCCCAACAAGTGACCCTTTTGACATCAGAGGGCTGAAAACTTCACCTTCAGATCATGCTACCACCACCATTTTGTGAACATACCTCCTACGAAGAGCCATGAAGCTTGACTACACTTGTGCAGATCATCAATTATCTATTTTTCCAATATGATACTTAAACAGGCATCATAAATTGGCAGTATGTTTATAATCACGTATTTACATATTTTATGGATCCAATAAGAGAACAGCTTACCTTTAAAGGATCATTCAAATGACTATTCAAGAAACCAGCTTTCTGGCAGTGATGTTGACAATAACTGAAATTTTAAAAATTTGGGAAAAATCTTCTTGCAGAAAATAGCAATTTTGTCTCAGATGCAGTATGAAGCGAGCCAGATGTTGAGGTTTTCAAGCCTTCTTCTGGGAAACAAATAGCTGCTAATGGAAACAAAATAAAAAGTAACAAGCTGAGTGAGGTAAACCAGACAGAGGAAGACAAGTACTTTATAATTTCACTCTCGTGGAATCTAAAAAAGCCAAACTCGTAGAACCAGAGAGTAAAATAGTGGTTACCAGAGGATGTGGATGAGGAGATAGGACAGATGTGGCTTAAGGGTACGAACTTGTAAGGAGTAGTAAATAAGTCCTAGAAATATAATGCACAGTATAGTGAATATAGATAACTATGTTGTACTAAAATCATCAAACTTGCTAAGAGACTGACTTAATTAATCCAACCACTAAAAAGAGATGATAATTATGTAATGTGATAGAGGTGCTAATTATTGCTACAATGGCAATCATATATTTTTATATAAATGTATCACATTAACATGTTGTACACCTTAAATTTACACAATGTTATATGTCAAAAAGATTTCAACTAAAAAAAAAGCCCAATACCTTTAAAAAAAAAAAAGTACACACCAGGGGCCTTTCCCTAAGATGTGCTTGCTTATCCCAGAGGCCGGCAATGTAGCTGCTCTGCAGTTTGGAGAGAGGCAGCCACAAGGTGCAGAGCTGGCCAGTCAGCCTGGTTCTGAATCCACATGTCCATTTGGGTCTATTAGCAGACATTTGGTCCTGCCCAAAATGTCCATAAAACATTTGGTCCATTAGACATTTGGTCCATAAGACAATTGGTCCACTGCCAAATGTCCTTGACATTTGGTCCTGTCCAAAACATCCATGAGCATATTTGGTCCATGCCAAATTGTTTTGAACAAGATCAAAGATCAAGGACTTTTTGGTGTGGACTCAATATTCCTATGGACATTTTGGACAAGACCAGATATGACCAGATATCAAGGACATTTGGCGTGGAGCAAATGTCTTACGGATGTTTTGGACAGGACCAAATGTCCTGTAAGGCTCAGGTCCCACCAAACATTCTGATACTCTGCAGCCGTGCTGTTGTCTTTTATAAATGTGTGATTTACAAAGCATGATTCTAGTATTTATCATTTCTACATACTACAGCACAATTTTAAGGTGAGGAAAAATCTGATATCGTTATATAAAAATATTGACAACTTGACTGAATATTTTAAAGATTATATTTAGTTCAGCATCATTAGTTGATTTCTTATATAAACTTACACTTCTATTGCAGAAACAATATTTCATAGTGTATGTGATCAATAAATTTGTCTCTGGAGCACTAGACATGTACTAAGAGCTTCTACATACCTTTAGAGAATTCATCATACCATGCTCTGGAATCTAGCTAATATTCAGAAATCTCCGGTTATTTGATGTCTTCCAAATCTTGATATTGTCAGCAAGGAGAAAAAAATATCATGAAAAAAGTAAGTAGCTTGTACACAGTGTTCTCTTTCCTTGAGGTAACAATACTTCATGATGTGTGCACATAATATTTTGTCCTTCAGTGAAAAAAAGCCACTACTCTAGCTTGTTAAAATTAGTTTAATTATCAGTTTTGGTATTAAATGCCTGAATGAGAACAGTTTTTTTGTAGCATAGGTAAGCTAAGGGCTAATAAACACAATTAACTGAGAGGTAAGATTCAAAATTTGATACATTTTGAATGTAAATCTTATTTGTGTGAAGGGAAGGTTGAGTCTTTTTTTAAGGGGGCCTTAAAATAGAACAGATATACATGTGCCATTAACATATTTTTTGATGTGGTTTGAATGTGTGGATGATAATACACTTTGTTATATATACCTGTAATGTTACAGAATCATCTGGCATCCTTGCAGTTGTTTTAAAATGTATCACCTTAATAAAAAGTTTTAAAAATGTTTCACTGGGATATAGAAAGCAGCAGCTCCTGCAATACTTCATCTCTACTCCCTTCCCTCCTTCAAGAGAAATTTGGAGGTGACCAAGAAACCTCCTGGGATTCACCGGGAATCAGCATTCTATACAAACTTAGGATTTTTCATTCCATTTATTCTGTAAATTATTTTCCTTTTTTCTTGTGCTAGCAAAGAACCTTCCTAAGAAACAATGTTGGCTTTTAGATCAACAATGCATACTAATTAGGAAAAACAACCCACCCTCCTATTATCCTCTCTGAGTAATAGATACTTATCCAATGAGGCCACTGTAGGTTTGTGCATCACAGTGACTGATTTTTCAAAAGATTTACTACTCTGATGAATGTTTGGCAGCACCAGGTCTCATTGTGTCTTTCCCAGTGAAATGTCGTCATTGTTGGAATCACATTTTTGGCAGGATGGCGTTCTGTTACATTCCGCAGGAATCATGGAGGCTGAGAGAGAAGGGAGACAGCTCTTCTTACCTAGGAAGCTTATGCTTGAATTTTTGTTTTGGCTTCTAGGAAACTTGCCCCTGTGCATGAGGTGGGTGTAAAAATCTCTGTAATGCTTGATCAAACTAGATTAGTTTCTCAAATTAAAAGTATACCACAGAGCACCGGGAAACTCTTTCCTCTGTAGTTTATATGCTTTTAAACTTAGTTCAGAATTCAAAATGAATTTGAATGCAGCCTCCAATCTTCACCACTGCACACCATCTTTGTTCTCACACTTTCCTTCTTCAGACACCTTATGTCCTCATTTTATTCCTTCAATGGAAAACAGCACTTTGGTCCCTAACTCAAACCTGTTCTCTGTCAGCATCCCATGCTCAGAATCTCTCCTGTTTTTTCTTTATTTCACTCAACTAGTTCTCTGATTTCTATGACCCAGTTCCCTGATTTCCAAGGTAAATGCTGGCTGATCTGTAAAACTACTCTAAATCTGGCCATAGTCTTCTTTTTCTCCATGCTATCATCTCACAATAACTTGTTACTGTGACTGTGTTAAAGATGTGATAGTATGAAGGGCCTGTGTTATTTTTCAGGAACTGAAAACTTGGTTTAATATGTCTCTGCCCTCAACAGCCTGGGCATTTATACTGAATCCCACACTTTGATTCATACTGAAGCTGATACGTACCTAAGGTGTTATAAAAAAAAGTCTGCAAATGTCATCTCTCTCTTCTATGGCTTAAATTTGAAATAACTTAACATCTCAAAATTCTGCAAAGTCCCAAAACAAGTAGTCTTCAATGACACAGATCATAGTTGTTAAGATTTACCATCTTGGTAAACTTCTCTGGCTGACTGAAATTTTTTTCAAGAAGGCAGCTGTGTGCTCCCTGCTGGCAGATTGCCTCACCTGCATGACCACTCTGGTGGTGGAAAAGTCCGCCTGTTCTCTAGAACTCTTTCTTCTGTATGGACAGACCATCTCCAGCTGGCTCTCCTGATTGGTCCACTGCTACAGCCTTGTACCTGTAGGGCGCGTCTCCTACAGACGAAAGAATTATAATATCTGGGTTCCAGGCCTGGTTCTATTCCCAACCGAATATGTGATTTTGGGCAAATCAATATCTCTGGGCTGGACCTCAGTTTCTTATGACACGAAATGAGTATTTTGGATTTTATGATATTTCAGGTCACTTCCTGTTCTAAAGTTTAAAATATTCGCTCAAGGTCCCTTCTCCATCAGTTTATAACTTACTATCATGGTCCTTCAGCTGCTGGGAGGGAGAATAAGGCAGGCGGGGTACCTGTCAATTTAGGATTGCTAAGAAGTTAAGTCCTAGCTCATAAATGTGTTCTATTTTTCTTCTCTAGACCATGTAACATCCCCACCTTGTGGTTAAAAGTTAAAATAGCAACCTACACTTGTGGAGACAGAGGATTTTGTTAGTCCAAACCCAAATGATAGAATTCCTTGGGGAAATGACGCACTGTATAGGCCATATTTCTTAACAACCAGTCCAGATAATGGCTGGCATGGTTGGACCATAAGATGATCCTCTACTGACCCTCATGGGAATGAAAAGGCCTGGGGTTTACCTACTTGGCCAGAAAAGAATTGAAAAAAGCTATAGTCTGGACATCGCTAGGATGAACTTTTTCCTTCAGATGACTTGTAATTCTTTCTATCTCTTTTTTTTTTTTACTGCTGTGTAATTGACACATAGTATTGCATTAGTTTCAGGTGTACAACATGATTTGATATCTGTATATATTGTGAAATGGTCACCACAATAAGTCTAGTTAACATCCATCACCAGACCTAGTTACAAAATTTTTTTTCTTATGAGAACTTTTAAGATCTACTCTCTTAGCAACTGTCAAATATGCAATATTATATTATTCACTATAGTCACCATGCTATACATTATATCCCCATGACTTATGTACTTTATAACTGGAATTTTGTACCTTCTGGCCCCCTTCATCCATTTCACCTACCTCCTATCCCCCACCTCTGGCAACTACCAATCTGTACTCTGTATCTACGAGCTCGGTTTTTTATTTATTTTATTTTATTTTTTAAGATTCCACATATAAGTGAGATCATATGGCATTTGTCTTTCTCTGTCTGACGTATGTAACTTAGCATAACGTCTTCAACATCCCAAATGGCAAGATTTCCTTCTTTTTATGGCTGAATAATATTCCATTGTGTGTGTGTATATATATATATATATCACATTTTTTTAATCCATTCATTCATAAATGGACACTTAGGTTGTTTCCATATCTTGGCTTGTAAATAATGCTGCAGTGAACATGGGGGTGCAGATATATTTTTGAGTTAGTGTTTTCATTTTCTTCAAAAAAATACCCAGAAGTGGGATTGCTGGATCATATGGTAGTTTATTTTCAATTTTTTGAGGAACCTCCATACTGTTTTCCATAGTGGCTGCATCAATTTACATGCCCACCAACACTGCTCAAGGGTCCTCTTTTCTCTACATTCTTGCCAACACTTGTTATCTCCTCTCTTTTTGATAATAGCTGTACTAACAGATGTGAGGTGATATCTCATTGTGGTTTTGATTTGCATTTCCCTGAGGATTAGTGATGCTGAGCATCTTTTCATGTACCTATTGACCATTTGTATGTCTTCTCTGGAAAAATGTCTATACAGATCTTTTGCCCATTTTTAAATTGGATTTTGTTTCTTTGCCATTGAGTTGTATGAATTCTTTGTATATTTTGGATATTAACCCTTTATCGGGTATATGATTTCAAATATTTTCTCCCGTTCAGTAGGTTGGCTTTTCATTTTGTTGATGGTTTCTTTTGCTGTGCAAAAGCTTTTTAGTTTGACGTAGTCCCATTTGTTTATTTTTGCTTTTGTTATCTTTCCTTTTGGTGTCAAATCCATAAAATCATAGCCAGGACTGATGTCAAGGAGCTTACCACCTATGTTTTCTTCTAGGCGTTTTATGGTTTCAGGTCTTACATTCAAGTCCTGAATCCATTTTGAGTTGATATTTGTGTATGGTGTAAGAAAGGGGTCCAGTTTCATTCTTTTGCATGTGGCTGTCTAGTTTTTCCAGCACCATTTATTGAAGAGATGAATTTTCTTTATTTATCTCCTTATCTGAGGTCTGTACATAGTCCCTCTGGGGGTGTGTGCTTTAGTATAGTGGGAAGACCATTATATGAAAGGAGAAGCCTTGGATTTTCACTACAGTACTACCATCAACTTCCACTTTTTTAAAAATTTTAAATTTTTACATAATTATAAGCTCACCTAGAAGTTAGAAAAAAAGAAGTACAGAAAACTCCTCTGTACACTTACCCTGCTTTGTCCAATGATAAGACTGCACATAACTATAGTATAATGATCAAAGCTAGGTAATTGACATTGATATAATACTACTAACTACACAACGGGCATTTTCATGATTTCACCATGTTATAAATGTACTCTTTTTTGTTTGTTTGACTGGTGTGTGTGTGTGTGTGTGTAAAATCTCACTCTATGAAATTTTATTACATATTAGATTCATGTAAATGCCACAGCAGTCAGGGTAAAACTCTTATTGTTCAACTGAAGGAAATGCACTTGTGCAATCCCTTTGCAGTCAGACCCTCCGCCAATCCCTAAACTCTGGCAGCAACTACTGATCTGATCTTCATCACTAAAATTTAGTCTTTCAGAGAATAATATATAAATGGAAATAAAAGGACCAAAAGAAAGGTAGTTCTAATGTAACTTTTCTAACCTGAAGGCATCTACAACCCCTAAAATATCGACAAACAAGGCAATCCATGCTAAATGAACAGTTCAATCATAAATATTTTAAAAATACAAATTTTATGTTAAAATATTCTGTCTTTTGACTATAGATCTTAAAAATTTATTTCCCCAACTTCTATGAAATTAATTAACACAAGAGAATAATTAAAAGTCCAACAAATTTTATGAATTTTTATTAATTTACCAGCAATTTTTAACAATTCAACTGAATATACATTGGACCATAGCATTTTAGATATTGTTGACAATTAATTCAGTGATTATTAACTGGGCAAATTAACAGCAACCTTAATTCAAACTTCAAAAAATGTTTATTTTGTTGTGGTAGGAAAAAGTTTAACATGAGATCTATCCTTTCAACAAATTTTTAAGTGTATGTTACATTAATGTTGACTATAGGTATTATTTTGTACTGCTGTTCTCTAGAGCTTATTAATCTTGCTTAACTGAAACTTTATGCCTGTTAATTAGTAATTCTCATTTCTCCTTCCCCCCAGTCCCTGGCAACCACAATTCCACTCTTTGATTCTATGAATTTGACTATTTTAGATACCTCATATAAGTGGAATCATGAGGTATTTGTCTTTCTATGACTGGCTTATTTCACTTAGAATAATGTCCACAAGGCTCATCCATGTTGTTACATATCGCAGAATTTCCTTCTTTTTAAAGGCTAAATAGTATTCCATTGTATATGTATGCCACATTTTATTTACCCATTTATCTGTTGATGGACATTTACCTTATTTCCACATCTTGGCTGCTGTGAATAGTGCTGCAATGAACATGCGAATGCTAATATCTCTTTGAGATCTTGATTTCAATTCTTTTGGATAAATACTCAGAAGTGGGATTGCTGGGCAATATTATGGTTCTATTTTTAATATTTTGAGGAACATCCATACTGTTTTCCGTAATGGCTGCCCCATTTTGCATTTCCACCGATAGAGTGCAAGGATTCCAATTTCTCCACATCCTCACCAGTACTGGTTATCTTTTGTTTTTTGATAATAGCCATTCTGATAGGTGTGAGGTGATATCTCACTGTGGTTTTGATTTGCATTTCCCTGATGATTAGTGACATTGAGCATTTTTTCAAATTTAAAAATTAAGATACAATGACAAAATTTTAATAAACCAAGGACTAATTTATGCAAGTACTGTTGTTCAAGGAGTTATAATTTTTGATTTTTATTTCATTATACATTTTCAGAAGTACTTAATTTAAAGGATGACAAATAAATTCCAAAATCTTTAGGAAAAATTTTCTTGCAACTTGGAACCTCGTTAAAGTCTGTATATGCCAAAGACAATGCTCCTAGAAGATAGTAAAGATATTAAAAAATTGTGGGTCAAAATTTAATTTTGCTTTTCAAATGTTGAAAGTTTGAAAGCAAGATTCAATTAAATTAATATATGTTTATGAACATTCTTTAATAAAAAACTAAATGTTGATATTTAAAATTGTTTTATGCATCCATACTCAAACTTTTAAGAAACATAAGTAGGTAATGTGAATAATGCTTAAGATATAAAAATCACAATTAGAGAAATGAAAAATCCCTTAAACATTGAAATACCATTTTTCACATAATAGACTGACAAAAATTTAAAGGTTTGCTGATACTCATTTTCAGTGGCCACAGGGAAACGATAATCTTAATAAACATTTCACTTTTGGCAGGAAAGAAAGCTACAACACACTATTTTGATTGCTATTTGTCAATACCCAAACAATCAATTTTTTCCCACTAATTGACTCTATTAGTTGTCTCACAAATGAAGCTAACAAAGTACACATTAAAAGTCACTTTTCCATTGTCTGCAAGAGCATAAAACTGGAAATAATGTTACTCCATTTGATGGGAAGCCATGTATTCTTTTTAAGAGAGAAATGTATGTTAATATAGAACAATATGTAAAACATAATCTCATTTTTGCAAACAAGAAAGACTTTATTAAATATATTTTTTTGCATTCACTGAATACTCACTGACATGTGTTTATTTTGTTTGCAGAAGTGAGCACCAAATTCTTTTGAAAAATATTGGGTGGGGAACCAAGCCACGCAGGCAGAAAAGTAGTGTTAGAAAGGGTAAATTCATTTTCATCTAATAACTTTCTGTGGACTTTGAATTTCAATAATAGAAAAGCATTACATACACTATAAAATAAATAATAAAGAATTACAGCCATACGAAAATTAGATATTGTTGAGCAATAAAGCACAAGTATTTAGAGACAGTGTGGAGTGATTTTTTGAACAGAAGAGACCTGTTAACGATAGAACAGTTAATGTGCAAGAAATAATAGTTCTGAAGGATACAAGACCTAGGCCTACTTC